>NW_026578045.1:2500-1373750 GCF_029603195.1 Condylostylus longicornis
GAATCGCTCTATCTCTTCTAGTTTAGCCGCAAATCGAGTTTAAAGTTTTTATAAAAAAAAAAAAAAAAAAAAAAAAAAATTTTTTTTTTAATGATTATAAAAAACAATTAGAATCGCTCTATCTCTTCTAGTTTAGCCGCAAATCGAGTTTAAAGTTTTTATAAAAAAAAAAAAAAAAAAAAAAAAAAAAATTTTTTTAATGATTATAAAAAACAATTAGAATCGCTCTATCTCTTCTAGTTTAGCCGCAAATCGAGTTTAAAGTTTTTATAAAAAAAAAAAAAAAAAAAAAAAAATTTTTTTTTTAATGATTAAAACAATTAGAATCGCTCTATCTCTTCTAGTTTAGCCGCAAATCGAGTTTAAAGTTTTTATAAAAAAAAAAAAAAAAAAAAAAAAAAATTTTTTTTTTAATGATTATAAAAAACAATTAGAATCGCTCTATCTCTTCTAGTTTAGCCGCAAATCGAGTTTAAAGTTTTTATAAAAAAAAAAAAAAAAAAAAAAAAAATTTTTTTTTTAATGATTATAAAAAACAATTAGAATCGCTCTATCTCTTCTAGTTTAGCCGCAAATTAGTTTAAAGTTTTTATAAAAAAAAAAAAAAAAAAAAAAAAAATTTTTTTTTTAATGATTATAAAAAACAATTAGAATCGCTCTATCTCTTCTAGTTTAGCCGCAAATTAGTTTAAAGTTTTTATAAAAAAAAAAAAAAAAAAAAAAAAAATTTTTTTTTTAATGATTATAAAAAACAATTAGAATCGCTCTATCTCTTCTAGTTTAGCCGCAAATCGAGTTTAAAGTTTTTATAAAAAAAAAAAAAAAAAAAAAAAAAATTTTTTTTTTAATGATTATAAAAAACAATTAGAATTGCTCTATCTCTTCTAGTTTAGCCGCAAATCGAGTTTAAAGTTTTTATAAAAAAAAAAAAAAAAAAAAAAAAATTTTTTTTTAATGATTAAAACAATTAGAATCGCTCTATCTCTTCTAGTTTAGCCGCAAATCGAGTTTAAAGTTTTTATAAAAAAAAAAAAAAAAAAAAAAAAAAATTTTTTTTTAATGATTATAAAAAACAATTAGAATCGCTCTATCTCTTCTAGTTTAGCCGCAAATCGAGTTTAAAGTTTTTATAAAAAAAAAAAAAAAAAAAAAAAAAATTTTTTTTTTAATGATTATAAAAAACAATTAGAATCGCTCTATCTCTTCTAGTTTAGCCGCAAATCGAGTTTAAAGTTTTTATAAAAAAAAAAAAAAAAAAAAAAAAAAAATTTTTTTTTAATGATTATAAAAAACAATTAGAATCGCTCTATCTCTTCTAGTTTAGCCGCAAATCGAGTTTAAAGTTTTTATAAAAAAAAAAAAAAAAAAAAAAAAAAATTTTTTTAATGATTATAAAAAACAATTAGAATCGCTCTATCTCTTCTAGTTTAGCCGCAAATCGAGTTTAAAGTTTTTATAAAAAAAAAAAAAAAAAAAAAAAAATTTTTTTTTTAATGATTATAAAAAACAATTAGAATCGCTCTATCTCTTCTAGTTTAGCCGCAAATCGAGTTTAAAGTTTTTATAAAAAAAAAAAAAAAAAAAAAAAAATTTTTTTTTTAATGATTATAAAAAACAATTAGAATCGCTCTATCTCTTCTAGTTTAGCCGCAAATCGAGTTTAAAGTTTTTATAAAAAAAAAAAAAAAAAAAAAAAAATTTTTTTTTTAATGATTATAAAAAACAATTAGAATTGCTCTATCTCTTCTAGTTTAGCCGCAAAACGCATTTAAAGTTTTTTTTAAAAAAAAAAAAAAAAAAAAATTATTTTTTTTTTTAATGATCACAAAAAACAATTAGAATTGCTCTATCTCTTCTAGTTTAGCCGCAAATCGAGTTTAAAGTTTTTATAAAAAAAAAAAAAAAAAAAAAAAAAAATTTATTTTTTTTTTTAATGATCACAAAAAACAATTAGAATTGCTCTATCTCTTCTAGTTTAGCCGCAAATCGAGTTTAAAGTTTTTATAAAAAAAAAAAAAAAAAAAAAAAAAAATTTTTTTTTTAATGATTATAAAAAACAATTAGAATTGCTCTATCCCTTCTAGTTTAGCCGCAAAACGCATTTAAAGTTTTTTTCAAAAAAAAAAAAAAAAAAAAAAAAAAAAATTTTTTTTTTAATGATTATAAAAAACAATTAGAATCGCTCTATCTCTTCTAGTTTAGCCGCAAAACGCATTTAAAGTTTTTTTCAAAAAAAAAAAAAAAAAAAAAAAAAATTTATTTTTTTTTTAATGATCACAAAAAACAATTAGAATTGCTCTAGTTTAGCCGCAAAACGCATTTAAAGTTTTTTTCAAAAAAAAAAAAAAAAAAAAAAAAAAAAATTATTTTTTTTTAATGATCACAAAAAACAATTAGAATTGCTCTATGTCTTCTATTTTAGCCGCAAAACGCATTTAAAGTTTTTTTCAAAAAAAAAAAAAAAAAAAAAAAATTTATTTTTTTTTTAATGATCACAAAAAACAATTAGAATTGCTCTATCTCTTCTAGTTTAGCCGCAAAACGCATTTAAAGTTTTTTTCAAAAAAAAAAAAATTTATTTTTTTTTTAATGATCACAAAAAACAATTAGAATTGCTCTAGTTTAGCCGCAAAACGCATTTAAAGTTTTTTTCAAAAAAAAAAAAAAAAAAAAAAAAAATTATTTTTTTTTTAATGATCACAAAAAACAATTAGAATTGCTCTATCTCTTCTAGTTTAGCCGCAAAACGCATTTAAAGTTTTTTTCAAAAAAAAAAAAAAAAAAAAAAAAATTTATTTTTTTTTTTAATGATCACAAAAAACAATTAGAATTGCTCTATCCCTTCTAGTTTAGCCGCAAAACGCATTTAAAGTTTTTTTCAAAAAAAAAAAAAAAAAAAAAAATTTATTTTTTTTTTAATGATCACAAAAAACAATTAGAATTGCTCTATCTCTTCTAGTTTAGCCGCAAAACGCATTTAAAGTTTTTTTCAAAAAAAAAAAAAAAAAAAAAAAAAATTTATTTTTTTTTTAATGATCACAAAAAACAATTAGAATTGCTCTATCCCTTCTAGTTTAGCCGCAAAACGCATTTAAAGTTTTTTTCAAAAAAAAAAAAAAAAATTTATTTTTTTTTTAATGATCACAAAAAACAATTAGAATTGCTCTATCCCTTCTAGTTTAGCCGCAAAACGCATTTAAAGTTTTTTTCAAAAAAAAAAAAAAAAAAAAAAAAAAAAAATTTATTTTTTTTTTAATGATCACAAAAAACAATTAGAATTGCTCTATCCCTTCTAGTTTAGCCGCAAAACGCATTTAAAGTTTTTTTCAAAAAAAAAAAAATTTATTTTTTTTTTAATGATCACAAAAAACAATTAGAATTGCTCTAGTTTAGCCGCAAAACGCATTTAAAGTTTTTTTCAAAAAAAAAAAAAAAAAAAAAAAAAAAAAATTACAGTAGAAATCTGCTCTAGTGAACGCCCGACTTTATGAACTTCCCAGTCGAGTGAACACAAAAATTTTAGCATTGACTGCCTTACACTGTGAACAAAAATTTTTATAAGTGCCCAGTATAGTGAACAAATTTTACAAAACTGTTTTTTTTTTATATTATTCTTTTTATTTTTCTCATTGTAACGGGATTTTTCAAGTTAAATTACAAAAGAGAGCATTATTTTGTTTATTTAACATATAAGTCATACATTGTGTTAGGTAATGGCATTCAATTAAAGTGTAATTTCGATAAAATAAAAGTGTTCAAGTTTTTTTTTAAATGCCGAAAACAAATATTAAAAGAAAACATTTGAATTTAAATGAAAAAATTAAAATTATAAAATCTTTAGAGTCAGGAGTAAGTGTTACAACATTATTTAAGAAATTTGGTATAGCTAAATCAACCGTGTGCGCGATTAATAGCAGAAAACTGAAGTTATAGAGCCAAATTCGGTTACTAATTTAACTGAAAATGTGATAGAAACAGTTGAAGCAAAAATTTCTGATTATGAAGCCCTTGAAGCGCTAAATAAGATTATACAATGGGCTGCAGACAACGATATCTTGTTAACCGACCAAGTCACACTTAGAAATATAAGAGAAAATATTGTTTTAAAAATTTCAAATAAAAAAAAATTCAAAAAAAAGTAACTGAATACTTTTCGAAACAATAAAGCTTTAAAAACTACTTTTTAGTTTAATTTATTTGACATTTAATACAGTGAACAGGTTCAATAGAACGAACAGCCTGTGTTTTTATTATGTTCACTCGAGCAGATTTCTACTGTATTTTTTTTTAATGATCACAAAAAACAATTAGAATTGCTCTATCTCTTCTAGTTTAGCCGCAAAACGCATTTAAAGTTTTTTTCAAAAAAAAAAAAAAAAATTTATTTTTTTTTTAATGATCACAAAAAACAATTAGAATTGCTCTATCTCTTCTAGTTTAGCCGCAAAACGCATTTAAAGTTTTTTTCAAAAAAAAAAAAATTTATTTTTTTTTTAATGATCACAAAAAACAATTAGAATTGCTCTAGTTTAGCCGCAAAACGCATTTAAAGTTTTTTTCAAAAAAAAAAAAAAAAAAAAAAAAAAAATATTTTTTTTTTAATGATCACAAAAAACAATTAGAATTGCTCTATCTCTTCTAGTTTAGCCGCAAAACGCATTTAAAGTTTTTTTCAAAAAAAAAAAAAAAAAAAAAAATTATTTTTTTTTTAATGATCACAAAAAACAATTAGAATTGCTCTATCTCTTCTAGTTTAGCCGCAAAACGCATTTAAAGTTTTTTTCAAAAAAAAAAAAAAAAAAAAAAAAAATTTATTTTTTTTTTAATGATCACAAAAAACAATTAGAATTGCTCTATGTCTTCTAGTTTAGCCGCAAAACGCATTTAAAGTTTTTTTCAAAAAAAAAAAAAAAAAAAAAATTTATTTTTTTTTTAATGATCACAAAAAACAATTAGAATTGCTCTATCTCTTCTAGTTTAGCCGCAAAACGCATTTAAAGTTTTTTTCAAAAAAAAAAAAAAAAAAAAAAATTATTTTTTTTTTAATAATCACAAAAAACAATTAGAATTGCTCTATGTCTTCTAGTTTAGCCGCAAAACGCATTTAAAGTTTTTTTCAAAAAAAAAAAAAAAAAAAAAAATTTATTTTTTTTTTAATGATCACAAAAAACAATTAGAATTGCTCTATCTCTTCTAGTTTAGCCGCAAAACGCATTTAAAGTTTTTTTCAAAAAAAAAAAAAAAAAAATTTATTTTTTTTTTAATGATCACAAAAAACAATTAGAATTACTCTATCCCTTCTAGTTTAGCCCCAAAACGCATTTAAAGTTTTTTTCAAAAAAAAAAAAAAAAAAAAAAATTTATTTTTTTTTTAATGATCACAAAAAACAATTAGAATTGCTCTATCTCTTCTAGTTTAGCCGCAAAACGCATTTAAAGTTTTTTTCAAAAAAAAAAAAAAAAAAAAAAAAAATTTATTTTTTTTTTAATGATCACAAAAAACAATTAGAATTGCTCTATCTCTTCTAGTTTAGCCGCAAAACGCATTTAAAGTTTTTTTCAAAAAAAAAAAAAAAAAAAAAAAAATTTATTTTTTTTTTAATGATCACAAAAAACAATTAGAATTGCTCTATCTCTTCTAGTTTAGCCGCAAAACGCATTTAAAGTTTTTTTCAAAAAAAAAAAAAAAAAAAAAATTTATTTTTTTTTTAATGATCACAAAAAACAATTAGAATTGCTCTATCTCTTCTAGTTTAGCCGCAAAACGCATTTAAAGTTTTTTTCAAAAAAAAAAAAAAAAAAAAAAAATTTATTTTTTTTTTAATGATCACAAAAAACAATTAGAATTGCTCTATCTCTTCTAGTTTAGCCGCAAAACGCATTTAAAGTTTTTTTCAAAAAAAAAAAAAAAAAAAAAATTTATTTTTTTTTTAATGATCACAAAAAACAATTAGAATTGCTCTATCTCTTCTAGTTTAGCCGCAAAACGCATTTAAAGTTTTTTAAAAAAAAAAAAAAAAAAAAAATTTATTTTTTTTTTAATGATCACAAAAAACAATTAGAATTGCTCTATCTCTTCTAGTTTAGCCGCAAAACGCATTTAAAGTTTTTTTCAAAAAAAAAAAAAAAAAAAATTTATTTTTTTTTTAATGATCACAAAAAACAATTAGAATTACTCTATCCCTTCTAGTTTAGCCCCAAAACGCATTTAAAGTTTTTTTCAAAAAAAAAAAAAAAAAAAAAATTTATTTTTTTTTTAATGATCACAAAAAACAATTAGAATTGCTCTATCTCTTCTAGTTTAGCCGCAAAACGCATTTAAAGTTTTTTAAAAAAAAAAAAAAAAAAAAAAAAAAAAATTTATTTTTTTTTTAATGATCACAAAAAACAATTAGAATTGCTCTATCTCTTCTAGTTTAGCCGCAAAACGCATTTAAAGTTTTTTTCAAAAAAAAAAAAAAAAAAAAAAAAATTTTTTTTTTTTTTAATGATCACAAAAAACAATTAGAATTGCTCTATCTCTTCTAGTTTAGCCGCAAAACGCATTTAAAGTTTTTTTCAAAAAAAAAAAAAAAAAATTTATTTTTTTTTTAATGATCACAAAAAACAATTAGAATTGCTCTATCTCTTCTAGTTTAGCCGCAAAACGCATTTAAAGTTTTTTAAAAAAAAAAAAAAAAAAAAAAAAAAAATTTATTTTTTTTTTAATGATCACAAAAAACAATTAGAATTGCTCTATGTCTTCTAGTTTAGCCGCAAAACGCATTTAAAGTTTTTTAAAAAAAAAAAAAAAAAAAATTTATTTTTTTTTTAATGATCACAAAAAACAATTAGAATTGCTCTATCTCTTCTAGTTTAGCCGCAAAACGCATTTAAAGTTTTTTTTTTAAAAAAAAAAAAAAAAAAAAAAAAAAATTATTTTTTTTTTAATGATCACAAAAAACAATTAGAATTGCTCTATCTCTTCTAGTTTAGCCGCAAAACGCATTTAAAGTTTTTTTCAAAAAAAAAAAAAAAAAAAAATTTATTTTTTTTTTAATGATCACAAAAAACAATTAGAATTACTCTATCCCTTCTAGTTTAGCCCCAAAACGCATTTAAAGTTTTTTTCAAAAAAAAAAAAAAAAAAAAAATTTATTTTTTTTTTAATGATCACAAAAAACAATTAGAATTGCTCTATCTCTTCTAGTTTAGCCGCAAAACGCATTTAAAGTTTTTTTCAAAAAAAAAAAAAAAAAAATTTATTTTTTTTTTAATGATCACAAAAAACAATTAGAATTGCTCTATGTCTTCTAGTTTAGCCGCAAAACGCATTTAAAGTTTTTTTCAAAAAAAAAAAAAAAAAAAAAAAAAATTTATTTTTTTTTTAATGATCACAAAAAACAATTAGAATTGCTCTATCTCTTCTAGTTTAGCCGCAAAACGCATTTAAAGTTTTTTTCAAAAAAAAAAAAAAAAAAAAATTTATTTTTTTTTTAATGATCACAAAAAACAATTAGAATTACTCTATCCCTTCTAGTTTAGCCCCAAAACGCATTTAAAGTTTTTTTCAAAAAAAAAAAAAAAAAAAAAATTTATTTTTTTTTTAATGATCACAAAAAACAATTAGAATTGCTCTATCTCTTCTAGTTTAGCCGCAAAACGCATTTAAAGTTTTTTTCAAAAAAAAAAAAAAAAAAAAAAAAAAAAATTTATTTTTTTTTTAATGATCACAAAAAACAATTAGAATTACTCTATCCCTTCTAGTTTAGCCCCAAAACGCATTTAAAGTTTTTTTCAAAAAAAAAAAAAAAAAAAAAATTTATTTTTTTTTTAATGATCACAAAAAACAATTAGAATTGCTCTATCTCTTCTAGTTTAGCCGCAAAACGCATTTAAAGTTTTTTTCAAAAAAAAAAAAAAAAAAAAATTTATTTTTTTTTTAATGATCACAAAAAACAATTAGAATTACTCTATCCCTTCTAGTTTAGCCCCAAAACGCATTTAAAGTTTTTTTCAAAAAAAAAAAAAAAAAAAAAATTTATTTTTTTTTTAATGATCACAAAAAACAATTAGAATTGCTCTATCTCTTCTAGTTTAGCCGCAAAACGCATTTAAAGTTTTTTTCAAAAAAAAAAAAAAAAAAAAAAAAAAAAATTTATTTTTTTTTTAATGATCACAAAAAACAATTAGAATTGCTCTATCTCTTCTAGTTTAGCCGCAAAACGCATTTAAAGTTTTTTAAAAAAAAAAAAAAAAAAAATTTATTTTTTTTTTAATGATCACAAAAAACAATTAGAATTGCTCTATCTCTTCTAGTTTAGCCGCAAAACGCATTTAAAGTTTTTTTCAAAAAAAAAAAAAAAAAAAATTTATTTTTTTTTTAATGATCACAAAAAACAATTAGAATTACTCTATCCCTTCTAGTTTAGCCCCAAAACGCATTTAAAGTTTTTTTCAAAAAAAAAAAAAAAAAAAAATTTATTTTTTTTTTAATGATCACAAAAAACAATTAGAATTGCTCTATCTCTTCTAGTTTAGCCGCAAAACGCATTTAAAGTTTTTTTCAAAAAAAAAAAAAAAAAAAAAAAAAATTTATTTTTTTTTTAATGATCACAAAAAACAATTAGAATTGCTCTATCTCTTCTAGTTTAGCCGCAAAACGCATTTAAAGTTTTTTTCAAAAAAAAAAAAAAAAAAAATTTATTTTTTTTTTAATGATCACAAAAAACAATTAGAATTACTCTATCTCTTCTAGTTTAGCCGCAAAACGCATTTAAAGTTTTTTTCAAAAAAAAAAAAAAAAAAAATTTATTTTTTTTTTAATGATCACAAAAAACAATTAGAATTGCTCTATCTCTTCTAGTTTAGCCGCAAAACGCATTTAAAGTTTTTTTCAAAAAAAAAAAAAAAAAAAAAAAAAAAAATTTATTTTTTTTTTAATGATCACAAAAAACAATTAGAATTGCTCTATCTCTTCTAGTTTAGCCGCAAAACGCATTTAAAGTTTTTTTCAAAAAAAAAAAAAAAAAAAAAAAAATTTATTTTTTTTTTAATGATCACAAAAAACAATTAGAATTGCTCTATCTCTTCTAGTTTAGCCGCAAAACGCATTTAAAGTTTTTTTCAAAAAAAAAAAAAAAAAAAAAATTTATTTTTTTTTTAATGATCACAAAAAACAATTAGAATTGCTCTATCTCTTCTAGTTTAGCCGCAAAACGCATTTAAAGTTTTTTTCAAAAAAAAAAAAAAAAAAAAAAATTTATTTTTTTTTTAATGATCACAAAAAACAATTAGAATTGCTCTATCTCTTCTAGTTTAGCCGCAAAACGCATTTAAAGTTTTTTTCAAAAAAAAAAAAAAAAAAAAAAAAAATTTATTTTTTTTTTAATGATCACAAAAAACAATTAGAATTGCTCTATCTCTTCTAGTTTAGCCGCAAAACGCATTTAAAGTTTTTTTCAAAAAAAAAAAAAAAAAAAAAAAAAAAATTTATTTTTTTTTTAATGATCACAAAAAACAATTAGAATTGCTCTATCTCTTCTAGTTTAGCCGCAAAACGCATTTAAAGTTTTTTTCAAAAAAAAAAAAAAAAAAAAAAAAAATTTATTTTTTTTTTAATGATCACAAAAAACAATTAGAATTGCTCTATCTCTTCTAGTTTAGCCGCAAAACGCATTTAAAGTTTTTTTCAAAAAAAAAAAAAAAAAAAAAATTTATTTTTTTTTTAATGATCACAAAAAACAATTAGAATTGCTCTATCTCTTCTAGTTTAGCCGCAAAACGCATTTAAAGTTTTTTTCAAAAACAAAAAAAAAAAAAAAAAAAAATTATTTTTTTTTTAATGATCACAAAAAACAATTAGAATTGCTCTATCTCTTCTAGTTTAGCCGCAAAACGCATTTAAAGTTTTTTTCAAAAACAAAAAAAAAAAAAAAAAAAAATTATTTTTTTTTTAATGATCACAAAAAACAATTAGAATTGCTCTATGTCTTCTAGTTTAGCCGCAAAACGCATTTAAAGTTTTTTTCAAAAAAAAAAAAAAAAAAAAAAATTATTTTTTTTTTAATGATCACAAAAAACAATTAGAATTGCTCTATCTCTTCTAGTTTAGCCGCAAAACGCATTTAAAGTTTTTTTCAAAAACAAAAAAAAAAAAAAAAAAAAATTATTTTTTTTTTAATGATCACAAAAAACAATTAGAATTGCTCTATGTCTTCTAGTTTAGCCGCAAAACGCATTTAAAGTTTTTTTCAAAAAAAAAAAAAAAAAAAAAAAATTTATTTTTTTTTTAATGATCACAAAAAACAATTAGAATTGCTCTATCTCTTCTAGTTTAGCCGCAAAACGCATTTAAAGTTTTTTTCAAAAAAAAAAAAAAAAAAAAAATTTATTTTTTTTTTAATGATCACAAAAAACAATTAGAATTGCTCTATCTCTTCTAGTTTAGCCGCAAAACGCATTTAAAGTTTTTTTCAAAAACAAAAAAAAAAAAAAAAAAAAATTATTTTTTTTTTAATGATCACAAAAAACAATTAGAATTGCTCTATCTCTTCTAGTTTAGCCGCAAAACGCATTTAAAGTTTTTTTCAAAAACAAAAAAAAAAAAAAAAAAAAATTATTTTTTTTTTAATGATCACAAAAAACAATTAGAATTGCTCTATCTCTTCTAGTTTAGCCGCAAAACGCATTTAAAGTTTTTTTCAAAAAAAAAAAAAAAAAAAAAAAAAAAATTTATTTTTTTTTTAATGATCACAAAAAACAATTAGAATTGCTCTATCTCTTCTAGTTTAGCCGCAAAACGCATTTAAAGTTTTTTTCAAAAACAAAAAAAAAAAAAAAAAAAAATTATTTTTTTTTTAATGATCACAAAAAACAATTAGAATTGCTCTATGTCTTCTAGTTTAGCCGCAAAACGCATTTAAAGTTTTTTTCAAAAAAAAAAAAAAAAAAAAAATTTATTTTTTTTTTAATGATCACAAAAAACAATTAGAATTGCTCTATCTCTTCTAGTTTAGCCGCAAAACGCATTTAAAGTTTTTTTCAAAAAAAAAAAAAAAAAAAAAAAAAAATTTATTTTTTTTTTAATGATCACAAAAAACAATTAGAATTGCTCTATCTCTTCTAGTTTAGCCGCAAAACGCATTTAAAGTTTTTTTCAAAAAAAAAAAAAAAAAAAAAAAAAAAATTTATTTTTTTTTTAATGATCACAAAAAACAATTAGAATTGCTCTATCTCTTCTAGTTTAGCCGCAAAACGCATTTAAAGTTTTTTTCAAAAAAAAAAAAAAAAAAAAAAATTTATTTTTTTTTTAATGATCACAAAAAACAATTAGAATTGCTCTATCTCTTCTAGTTTAGCCGCAAAACGCATTTAAAGTTTTTTTCAAAAAAAAAAAAAAAAAAAAAATTTATTTTTTTTTTAATGATCACAAAAAACAATTAGAATTGCTCTATCTCTTCTAGTTTAGCCGCAAAACGCATTTAAAGTTTTTTTCAAAAACAAAAAAAAAAAAAAAAAAAAATTATTTTTTTTTTAATGATCACAAAAAACAATTAGAATTGCTCTATGTCTTCTAGTTTAGCCGCAAAACGCATTTAAAGTTTTTTTCAAAAAAAAAAAAAAAAAAAAAATTTATTTTTTTTTTAATGATCACAAAAAACAATTAGAATTGCTCTATCTCTTCTAGTTTAGCCGCAAAACGCATTTAAAGTTTTTTTCAAAAAAAAAAAAAAAAAAAAAAAAAAAATTTATTTTTTTTTTAATGATCACAAAAAACAATTAGAATTGCTCTATCTCTTCTAGTTTAGCCGCAAAACGCATTTAAAGTTTTTTTCAAAAAAAAAAAAAAAAAAAAAATTTATTTTTTTTTTAATGATCACAAAAAACAATTAGAATTGCTCTATGTCTTCTAGTTTAGCCGCAAAACGCATTTAAAGTTTTTTTCAAAAAAAAAAAAAAAAAAAAAAATTTATTTTTTTTTTAATGATCACAAAAAACAATTAGAATTGCTCTATCTCTTCTAGTTTAGCCGCAAAACGCATTTAAAGTTTTTTTCAAAAACAAAAAAAAAAAAAAAAAAAAATTTTTTTTTTTTTTAATGGTCACAAAAAACAATTAGAATTGCTCTATCTCTTCTAGTTTAGCCGCAAAACGCATTTAAAGTTTTTTTCAAAAAAAAAAAAAAAAAAAATTTATTTTTTTTTTAATGATCACAAAAAACAATTAGAATTGCTCTATCTCTTCTAGTTTAGCCGCAAAACGCATTTAAAGTTTTTTTCAAAAAAAAAAAAAAAAAAAAAAAAATTTATTTTTTTTTTAATGATCACAAAAAACAATTAGAATTGCTCTATCTCTTCTAGTTTAGCCGCAAAACGCATTTAAAGTTTTTTTCAAAAAAAAAAAAAAAAAAAAATTTATTTTTTTTTTAATGATCACAAAAAACAATTAGAATTGCTCTATCTCTTCTAGTTTAGCCGCAAAACGCATTTAAAGTTTTTTTCAAAAACAAAAAAAAAAAAAAAAAAAAATTTTTTTTTTTTTAATGATCACAAAAAACAATTAGAATTGCTCTATGTCTTCTAGTTTAGCCGCAAAACGCATTTAAAGTTTTTTTCAAAAAAAAAAAAAAAAAAAAAAAAAAAATTTATTTTTTTTTTAATGATCACAAAAAACAATTAGAATTGCTCTATCTCTTCTAGTTTAGCCGCAAAACGCATTTAAAGTTTTTTAAAAAAAAAAAAAAAAAAAAAAAAAAAAATTTATTTTTTTTTTAATGATCACAAAAAACAATTAGAATTGCTCTATCTCTTCTAGTTTAGCCGCAAAACGCATTTAAAGTTTTTTTCAAAAAAAAAAAAAAAAAAAACAAAAAAAATTTATTTTTTTTTTAATGATCACAAAAAACAATTAGAATTGCTCTATCTCTTCTAGTTTAGCCGCAAAACGCATTTAAAGTTTTTTAAAAAAAAAAAAAAAAAAAAAAAAAAAATTTATTTTTTTTTTAATGATTTAATGATTAAAGTTTTTTTCAAAAACAAAAAAAAAAAAAAAAAAAAATTATTTTTTTTTTAATGATCACAAAAAACAATTAGAATTGCTCTATGTCTTCTAGTTTAGCCGCAAAACGCATTTAAAGTTTTTTTCAAAAAAAAAAAAAAAAAAAAAAATTTATTTTTTTTTTAATGATCACAAAAAACAATTAGAATTGCTCTATCTCTTCTAGTTTAGCCGCAAAACGCATTTAAAGTTTTTTTCAAAAAAAAAAAAAAAAAAAAAAAAAAAATTTATTTTTTTTTTAATGATCACAAAAAACAATTAGAATTGCTCTATCTCTTCTAGTTTAGCCGCAAAACGCATTTAAAGTTTTTTTCAAAAAAAAAAAAAAAAAAAAAAAAAAAAATTTATTTTT
This sequence comes from Condylostylus longicornis, assembly GCF_029603195.1. Classification (NCBI taxonomy): domain Eukaryota; kingdom Metazoa; phylum Arthropoda; class Insecta; order Diptera; family Dolichopodidae; genus Condylostylus; species Condylostylus longicornis. Next base: position 15,891 of record NW_026578045.1, read on the forward strand.
TTTTTAATGATCACAAAAAACAATTAGAATTGCTCTATCTCTTCTAGTTTAGCCGCAAAACGCATTTAAAGTTTTTTTCAAAAAAAAAAAAAAAAAAAAAATTTATTTTTTTTTTAATGATCACAAAAAACAATTAGAATTGCTCTATCTCTTCTAGTTTAGCCGCAAAACGCATTTAAAGTTTTTTTCAAAAACAAAAAAAAAAAAAAAAAAAAAATTATTTTTTTTTTAATGATCACAAAAAACAATTAGAATTGCTCTATGTCTTCTAGTTTAGCCGCAAAACGCATTTAAAGTTTTTTTCAAAAAAAAAAAAAAAAAAAAAAATTTATTTTTTTTTTAATGATCACAAAAAACAATTAGAATTGCTCTATCTCTTCTAGTTTAGCCGCAAAACGCATTTAAAGTTTTTTTCAAAAAAAAAAAAAAAAAAAAAAAAAAAATTTATTTTTTTTTTAATGATCACAAAAAACAATTAGAATTGCTCTATCTCTTCTAGTTTAGCCGCAAAACGCATTTAAAGTTTTTTTCAAAAAAAAAAAAAAAAAAAAAAAAAAAAATTTATTTTTTTTTTAATGATCACAAAAAACAATTAGAATTGCTCTATCTCTTCTAGTTTAGCCGCAAAACGCATTTAAAGTTTTTTTCAAAAAAAAAAAAAAAAAAAAAATTTATTTTTTTTTTAATGATCACAAAAAACAATTAGAATTGCTCTATCTCTTCTAGTTTAGCCGCAAAACGCATTTAAAGTTTTTTTCAAAAAAAAAAAAAAAAAAAAAATTTATTTTTTTTTTAATGATCACAAAAAACAATTAGAATTGCTCTATCTCTTCTAGTTTAGCCGCAAAACGCATTTAAAGTTTTTTTCAAAAACAAAAAAAAAAAAAAAAAAAAATTATTTTTTTTTTAATGATCACAAAAAACAATTAGAATTGCTCTATGTCTTCTAGTTTAGCCGCAAAACGCATTTAAAGTTTTTTTCAAAAAAAAAAAAAAAAAAAAAAATTTATTTTTTTTTTAATGATCACAAAAAACAATTAGAATTGCTCTATCTCTTCTAGTTTAGCCGCAAAACGCATTTAAAGTTTTTTTCAAAAAAAAAAAAAAAAAAAAAAAAAAATTTATTTTTTTTTTAATGATCACAAAAAACAATTAGAATTGCTCTATCTCTTCTAGTTTAGCCGCAAAACGCATTTAAAGTTTTTTTCAAAAAAAAAAAAAAAAAAAAAATTTATTTTTTTTTTAATGATCACAAAAAACAATTAGAATTGCTCTATGTCTTCTAGTTTAGCCGCAAAACGCATTTAAAGTTTTTTTCAAAAAAAAAAAAAAAAAAAAAATTTATTTTTTTTTTAATGATCACAAAAAACAATTAGAATTGCTCTATCTCTTCTAGTTTAGCCGCAAAACGCATTTAAAGTTTTTTTCAAAAAAAAAAAAAAAAAAAAAAAAAAATTTTTTTTTTTTTTAATGGTCACAAAAAACAATTAGAATTGCTCTATCTCTTCTAGTTTAGCCGCAAAACGCATTTAAAGTTTTTTTCAAAAAAAAAAAAAAAAAAAAAATTTTTTTTTTTTTTAATGATCACAAAAAACAATTAGAATTGCTCTATCTCTTCTAGTTTAGCCGCAAAACGCATTTAAAGTTTTTTTCAAAAAAAAAAAAAAAAAAAAATTTATTTTTTTTTTAATGATCACAAAAAACAATTAGAATTGCTCTATCTCTTCTAGTTTAGCCGCAAAACGCATTTAAAGTTTTTTTCAAAAACAAAAAAAAAAAAAAAAAAAAAATTTTTTTTTTTTTAATGATCACAAAAAACAATTAGAATTGCTCTATGTCTTCTAGTTTAGCCGCAAAACGCATTTAAAGTTTTTTTCAAAAAAAAAAAAAAAAAAAAAAATTTATTTTTTTTTTAATGATCACAAAAAACAATTAGAATTGCTCTATCTCTTCTAGTTTAGCCGCAAAACGCATTTAAAGTTTTTTTCAAAAAAAAAAAAAAAAAAAAAAAAAAAATTTATTTTTTTTTTAATGATCACAAAAAACAATTAGAATTGCTCTATCTCTTCTAGTTTAGCCGCAAAACGCATTTAAAGTTTTTTTCAAAAAAAAAAAAAAAAAAAAAAAAAAAAATTTATTTTTTTTTTAATGATCACAAAAAACAATTAGAATTGCTCTATCCCTTCTAGTTTAGCCGCAAAACGCATTTAAAGTTTTTTTCAAAAAAAAAAAAAAAAAAAAAAAAAAAAAAATTTATTTTTTTTTTAATGATCACAAAAAACAATTAGAATTGCTCTATCTCTTCTAGTTTAGCCGCAAAACGCATTTAAAGTTTTTAAAAAAAAAAAAAAAAAAAAAAAAAAAAATTTATTTTTTTTTTAATGATCACAAAAAACAATTAGAATTGCTCTATCTCTTCTAGTTTAGCCGCAAAACGCATTTAAAGTTTTTTTCAAAAACAAAAAAAAAAAAAAAAAAAAATTATTTTTTTTTTAATGATCACAAAAAACAATTAGAATTGCTCTATGTCTTCTAGTTTAGCCGCAAAACGCATTTAAAGTTTTTTTCAAAAAAAAAAAAAAAAAAAAAAATTTATTTTTTTTTTAATGATCACAAAAAACAATTAGAATTGCTCTATCTCTTCTAGTTTAGCCGCAAAACGCATTTAAAGTTTTTTTCAAAAAAAAAAAAAAAAAAAAAAAAAAAATTTTTTTTTTTTTTAATGATCACAAAAAACAATTAGAATTGCTCTATCTCTTCTAGTTTAGCCGCAAAACGCATTTAAAGTTTTTTTCAAAAAAAAAAAAAAAAAAAAAAAAAAAAATTTATTTTTTTTTTAATGATCACAAAAAACAATTAGAATTGCTCTATCTCTTCTAGTTTAGCCGCAAAACGCATTTAAAGTTTTTTTCAAAAAAAAAAAAAAAAAAAAAAAAAAAAATTTATTTTTTTTTTAATGATCACAAAAAACAATTAGAATTGCTCTATCCCTTCTAGTTTAGCCGCAAAACGCATTTAAAGTTTTTTTCAAAAAAAAAAAAAAAAAAAAAAAAAAAAATTTATTTTTTTTTTAATGATCACAAAAAACAATTAGAATTGCTCTATCTCTTCTAGTTTAGCCGCAAAACGCATTTAAAGTTTTTTTCAAAAAAAAAAAAAAAAAAAAAATTTATTTTTTTTTTAATGATCACAAAAAACAATTAGAATTGCTCTATCTCTTCTAGTTTAGCCGCAAAACGCATTTAAAGTTTTTTTCAAAAAAAAAAAAAAAAAAAAAATTTATTTTTTTTTTAATGATCACAAAAAACAATTAGAATTGCTCTATCTCTTCTAGTTTAGCCGCAAAACGCATTTAAAGTTTTTTTCAAAAAAAAAAAAAAAAAAAAAATTTATTTTTTTTTTAATGATCACAAAAAACAATTAGAATTGCTCTATCTCTTCTAGTTTAGCCGCAAAACGCATTTAAAGTTTTTTTCAAAAAAAAAAAAAAAAAAAAAAATTTATTTTTTTTTTAATGATCACAAAAAACAATTAGAATTGCTCTATGTCTTCTAGTTTAGCCGCAAAACGCATTTAAAGTTTTTTTCAAAAAAAAAAAAAAAAAAAAAAATTTATTTTTTTTTTAATGATCACAAAAAACAATTAGAATTGCTCTATCTCTTCTAGTTTAGCCGCAAAACGCATTTAAAGTTTTTTTCAAAAAAAAAAAAAAAAAAAAAAAAAAAATTTTTTTTTTTTTTAATGATCACAAAAAACAATTAGAATTGCTCTATCTCTTCTAGTTTAGCCGCAAAACGCATTTAAAGTTTTTTTCAAAAAAAAAAAAAAAAAAAAAAAAAAAAATTTATTTTTTTTTTAATGATCACAAAAAACAATTAGAATTGCTCTATCCCTTCTAGTTTAGCCGCAAAACGCATTTAAAGTTTTTTTCAAAAAAAAAAAAAAAAAAAAAAAAAAAAAATTTATTTTTTTTTTAATGATCACAAAAAACAATTAGAATTGCTCTATCTCTTCTAGTTTAGCCGCAAAACGCATTTAAAGTTTTTTTCAAAAAAAAAAAAAAAAAAAAAAATTTATTTTTTTTTTAATGATCACAAAAAACAATTAGAATTGCTCTATCTCTTCTAGTTTAGCCGCAAAACGCATTTAAAGTTTTTTTCAAAAAAAAAAAAAAAAAAAAAAATTTATTTTTTTTTTAATGATCACAAAAAACAATTAGAATTGCTCTATCTCTTCTAGTTTAGCCGCAAAACGCATTTAAAGTTTTTTTCAAAAAAAAAAAAAAAAAAAAAAAATTTATTTTTTTTTTAATGATCACAAAAAACAATTAGAATTGCTCTATGTCTTCTAGTTTAGCCGCAAAACGCATTTAAAGTTTTTTTCAAAAAAAAAAAAAAAAAAAAATTTATTTTTTTTTTAATGATCACAAAAAACAATTAGAATTGCTCTATCTCTTCTAGTTTAGCCGCAAAACGCATTTAAAGTTTTTTTCAAAAAAAAAAAAAAAAAAAAAAAATTTATTTTTTTTTTAATGATCACAAAAAACAATTAGAATTGCTCTATCTCTTCTAGTTTAGCCGCAAAACGCATTTAAAGTTTTTTTCAAAAAAAAAAAAAAAAAAAAATTTTTTTTTTTTTTAATGATCACAAAAAACAATTAGAATTGCTCTATCTCTTCTAGTTTAGCCGCAAAACGCATTTAAAGTTTTTTTCAAAAAAAAAAAAAAAAAAAAAAATTTATTTTTTTTTTAATGATCACAAAAAACAATTAGAATTGCTCTATCTCTTCTAGTTTAGCCGCAAAACGCATTTAAAGTTTTTTTCAAAAAAAAAAAAAAAAAAAAAAAATTTATTTTTTTTTTAATGATCACAAAAAACAATTAGAATTGCTCTATCTCTTCTAGTTTAGCCGCAAAACGCATTTAAAGTTTTTTTCAAAAAAAAAAAAAAAAAAAAAATTTTTTTTTTTTTTAATGATCACAAAAAACAATTAGAATTGCTCTATCTCTTCTAGTTTAGCCGCAAAACGCATTTAAAGTTTTTTTCAAAAACAAAAAAAAAAAAAAAAAAAAATTTTTTTTTTTTTAATGATCACAAAAAACAATTAGAATTGCTCTATGTCTTCTATTTTAGCCGCAAAACGCATTTAAAGTTTTTTTCAAAAAAAAAAAAAAAAAAAAAAATTTATTTTTTTTTTAATGATCACAAAAAACAATTAGAATTGCTCTATCTCTTCTAGTTTAGCCGCAAAACGCATTTAAAGTTTTTTTCAAAAAAAAAAAAAAAAAAAAAAAAAAAAAATTTATTTTTTTTTTAATGATCACAAAAAACAATTAGAATTGCTCTATCTCTTCTAGTTTAGCCGCAAAACGCATTTAAAGTTTTTTAAAAAAAAAAAAAAAAAAAAAAAAAAAATTTATTTTTTTTTTAATGATCACAAAAAACAATTAGAATTGCTCTATCTCTTCTAGTTTAGCCGCAAAACGCATTTAAAGTTTTTTTCAAAAAAAAAAAAAAAAAAAAAAATTTATTTTTTTTTTAATGATCACAAAAAACAATTAGAATTGCTCTATCTCTTCTAGTTTAGCCGCAAAACGCATTTAAAGTTTTTTTCAAAAAAAAAAAAAAAAAAAAAATTTATTTTTTTTTTAATGATCACAAAAAACAATTAGAATTGCTCTATGTCTTCTAGTTTAGCCGCAAAACGCATTTAAAGTTTTTTTCAAAAACAAAAAAAAAAAAAAAAAAAAAAATTATTTTTTTTTTAATGATCACAAAAAACAATTAGAATTGCTCTATGTCTTCTAGTTTAGCCGCAAAACGCATTTAAAGTTTTTTTCAAAAAAAAAAAAAAAAAAAAAAATTTATTTTTTTTTTAATGATCACAAAAAACAATTAGAATTGCTCTATCTCTTCTAGTTTAGCCGCAAAACGCATTTAAAGTTTTTTTCAAAAAAAAAAAAAAAAAAAAAAAAAAATTTATTTTTTTTTTAATGATCACAAAAAACAATTAGAATTGCTCTATCTCTTCTAGTTTAGCCGCAAAACGCATTTAAAGTTTTTTTCAAAAAAAAAAAAAAAAAAAAAAAAAAAAATTTATTTTTTTTTTAATGATCACAAAAAACAATTAGAATTGCTCTATCTCTTCTAGTTTAGCCGCAAAACGCATTTAAAGTTTTTTTCAAAAAAAAAAAAAAAAAAAAAAAAAAAAAATTTATTTTTTTTTTAATGATCACAAAAAACAATTAGAATTGCTCTATCTCTTCTAGTTTAGCCGCAAAACGCATTTAAAGTTTTTTTCAAAAAAAAAAAAAAAAAAAAAAAAAAAAAATTTATTTTTTTTTTAATGATCACAAAAAACAATTAGAATTGCTCTATCCCTTCTAGTTTAGCCGCAAAACGCATTTAAAGTTTTTTTCAAAAAAAAAAAAAAAAAAAAAAAAAAAAAATTTATTTTTTTTTTAATGATCACAAAAAACAATTAGAATTGCTCTATCTCTTCTAGTTTAGCCGCAAAACGCATTTAAAGTTTTTTAAAAAAAAAAAAAAAAAAAAAAAAAAAAATTTATTTTTTTTTTAATGATCACAAAAAACAATTAGAATTGCTCTATGTCTTCTAGTTTAGCCGCAAAACGCATTTAAAGTTTTTTTCAAAAACAAAAAAAAAAAAAAAAAAAAAAATTATTTTTTTTTTAATGATCACAAAAAACAATTAGAATTGCTCTATGTCTTCTAGTTTAGCCGCAAAACGCATTTAAAGTTTTTTTCAAAAAAAAAAAAAAAAAAAAAAATTTATTTTTTTTTTAATGATCACAAAAAACAATTAGAATTGCTCTATCTCTTCTAGTTTAGCCGCAAAACGCATTTAAAGTTTTTTTCAAAAAAAAAAAAAAAAAAAAAAAAAAAATTTATTTTTTTTTTAATGATCACAAAAAACAATTAGAATTGCTCTATCTCTTCTAGTTTAGCCGCAAAACGCATTTAAAGTTTTTTTCAAAAAAAAAAAAAAAAAAAAAAAAAAAAAATTTATTTTTTTTTTAATGATCACAAAAAACAATTAGAATTGCTCTATCTCTTCTAGTTTAGCCGCAAAACGCATTTAAAGTTTTTTTCAAAAAAAAAAAAAAAAAAAAAATTTATTTTTTTTTTAATGATCACAAAAAACAATTAGAATTGCTCTATCTCTTCTAGTTTAGCCGCAAAACGCATTTAAAGTTTTTTTCAAAAACAAAAAAAAAAAAAAAAAAAAAATTATTTTTTTTTTAATGATCACAAAAAACAATTAGAATTGCTCTATGTCTTCTAGTTTAGCCGCAAAACGCATTTAAAGTTTTTTTCAAAAAAAAAAAAAAAAAAAAAAATTTATTTTTTTTTTAATGATCACAAAAAACAATTAGAATTGCTCTATCTCTTCTAGTTTAGCCGCAAAACGCATTTAAAGTTTTTTTCAAAAAAAAAAAAAAAAAAAAAAAAAAAATTTTTTTTTTTTTTAATGATCACAAAAAACAATTAGAATTGCTCTATCTCTTCTAGTTTAGCCGCAAAACGCATTTAAAGTTTTTTTCAAAAAAAAAAAAAAAAAAAAAAAAAAAAATTTATTTTTTTTTTAATGATCACAAAAAACAATTAGAATTGCTCTATCCCTTCTAGTTTAGCCGCAAAACGCATTTAAAGTTTTTTTCAAAAAAAAAAAAAAAAAAAAAAAAAAAAAAATTTATTTTTTTTTTAATGATCACAAAAAACAATTAGAATTGCTCTATCTCTTCTAGTTTAGCCGCAAAACGCATTTAAAGTTTTTTTCAAAAAAAAAAAAAAAAAAAAAAAAAAAAAATTTATTTTTTTTTTAATGATCACAAAAAACAATTAGAATTGCTCTATCCCTTCTAGTTTAGCCGCAAAACGCATTTAAAGTTTTTTTCAAAAAAAAAAAAAAAAAAAAAATTTATTTTTTTTTTAATGATCACAAAAAACAATTAGAATTGCTCTATCTCTTCTAGTTTAGCCGCAAAACGCATTTAAAGTTTTTAAAAAAAAAAAAAAAAAAAAAAAAAAAAATTTATTTTTTTTTTAATGATCACAAAAAACAATTAGAATTGCTCTATCTCTTCTAGTTTAGCCGCAAAACGCATTTAAAGTTTTTTTCAAAAAAAAAAAAAAAAAAAAAAAATTTATTTTTTTTTTAATGATCACAAAAAACAATTAGAATTGCTCTATCTCTTCTAGTTTAGCCGCAAAACGCATTTAAAGTTTTTAAAAAAAAAAAAAAAAAAAAAAAAAAAAAATTTTTTTTTTTTTTAATGATCACAAAAAACAATTAGAATTGCTCTATCTCTTCTAGTTTAGCCGCAAAACGCATTTAAAGTTTTTTTCAAAAAAAAAAAAAAAAAAAAAATTTATTTTTTTTTTAATGATCACAAAAAACAATTAGAATTGCTCTATCTCTTCTAGTTTAGCCGCAAAACGCATTTAAAGTTTTTTTCAAAAAAAAAAAAAAAAAAAAAAAAAAAAATTTATTTTTTTTTTAATGATCACAAAAAACAATTAGAATTGCTCTATCTCTTCTAGTTTAGCCGCAAAACGCATTTAAAGTTTTTTTCAAAAAAAAAAAAAAAAAAAAAATTTATTTTTTTTTTAATGATCACAAAAAACAATTAGAATTGCTCTATCTCTTCTAGTTTAGCCGCAAAACGCATTTAAAGTTTTTTTCAAAAACAAAAAAAAAAAAAAAAAAAAATTATTTTTTTTTTAATGATCACAAAAAACAATTAGAATTGCTCTATGTCTTCTAGTTTAGCCGCAAAACGCATTTAAAGTTTTTTTCAAAAAAAAAAAAAAAAAAAAAATTTATTTTTTTTTTAATGATCACAAAAAACAATTAGAATTGCTCTATCTCTTCTAGTTTAGCCGCAAAACGCATTTAAAGTTTTTTTCAAAAAAAAAAAAAAAAAAAAAAAAAAATTTATTTTTTTTTTAATGATCACAAAAAACAATTAGAATTGCTCTATCTCTTCTAGTTTAGCCGCAAAACGCATTTAAAGTTTTTTTCAAAAAAAAAAAAAAAAAAAAAAAAAAAATTTATTTTTTTTTTAATGATCACAAAAAACAATTAGAATTGCTCTATCCCTTCTAGTTTAGCCGCAAAACGCATTTAAAGTTTTTTTCAAAAAAAAAAAAAAAAAAAAAAAAAAAAAATTTATTTTTTTTTTAATGATCACAAAAAACAATTAGAATTGCTCTATCTCTTCTAGTTTAGCCGCAAAACGCATTTAAAGTTTTTTTAAAAAAAAAAAAAAAAAAAAAAAAAAAATTTATTTTTTTTTTAATGATCACAAAAAACAATTAGAATTGCTCTATCTCTTCTAGTTTAGCCGCAAAACGCATTTAAAGTTTTTTTCAAAAAAAAAAAAAAAAAAAAAAATTTATTTTTTTTTTAATGATCACAAAAAACAATTAGAATTGCTCTATCTCTTCTAGTTTAGCCGCAAAACGCATTTAAAGTTTTTTTCAAAAAAAAAAAAAAAAAAAAAATTTATTTTTTTTTTAATGATCACAAAAAACAATTAGAATTGCTCTATCTCTTCTAGTTTAGCCGCAAAACGCATTTAAAGTTTTTTTCAAAAACAAAAAAAAAAAAAAAAAAAAAATTATTTTTTTTTTAATGATCACAAAAAACAATTAGAATTGCTCTATGTCTTCTAGTTTAGCCGCAAAACGCATTTAAAGTTTTTTTCAAAAAAAAAAAAAAAAAAAAAAATTTATTTTTTTTTTAATGATCACAAAAAACAATTAGAATTGCTCTATCTCTTCTAGTTTAGCCGCAAAACGCATTTAAAGTTTTTTTCAAAAAAAAAAAAAAAAAAAAAAAAATTTATTTTTTTTTTAATGATCACAAAAAACAATTAGAATTGCTCTATCCCTTCTAGTTTAGCCGCAAAACGCATTTAAAGTTTTTTTCAAAAAAAAAAAAAAAAAAAAAAAAAAAAAAATTTATTTTTTTTTTAATGATCACAAAAAACAATTAGAATTGCTCTATCTCTTCTAGTTTAGCCGCAAAACGCATTTAAAGTTTTTTTCAAAAAAAAAAAAAAAAAAAAAAATTTATTTTTTTTTTAATGATCACAAAAAACAATTAGAATTGCTCTATCTCTTCTAGTTTAGCCGCAAAACGCATTTAAAGTTTTTTTCAAAAAAAAAAAAAACAAAATTTATTTTTTTTTTAATGATCACAAAAAACAATTAGAATTGCTCTATCTCTTCTAGTTTAGCCGCAAAACGCATTTCAAGTTTTTTTCAAAAAAAAAAAAAAAAAAAAAAAAAATTTATTTTTTTTTTTAATGATCACAAAAAACAATTAGAATTGCTCTATCTCTTCTAGTTTAGCCGCAAAACGCATTTAAAGTTTTTTTCAAAAAAAAAAAAAAAAAAAAAAAAAATTTATTTTTTTTTTAATGATCACAAAAAACAATTAGAATTGCTCTATCTCTTCTAGTTTAGCCGCAAAACGCATTTAAAGTTTTTTTCAAAAAAAAAAAAAAAAAAAAAAAAAATTTATTTTTTTTTTAATGATCACAAAAAACAATTAGAATTGCTCTATCTCTTCTAGTTTAGCTGCAAAACGCATTTAAAGTTTTTTTTTAAAAAAAAAAAAAAAAAAAAAAAAAAAATTATTTTTTTTTTAATGATCACAAAAAACAATTAGAATTGCTCTATGTGTTCTAGTTTAGCCGCAAAACGCATTTCAAGTTTTTTTCAAAAAAAAAAAAAAAAAAAAAAATTTATTTTTTTTTTAATGATCACAAAAAACAATTAGAATTGCTCTATCTCTTCTAGTTTAGCCGCAAAACGCATTTCAAGTTTTTTTCAAAAAAAAAAAAAAAAAAAAAAAAAATTTATTTTTTTTTTAATGATCACAAAAAACAATTAGAATTGCTCTATCTCTTCTAGTTTAGCCGCAAAACGCATTTCAAGTTTTTTTCAAAAAAAAAAAAAAAAAAAAAAAAAATTTATTTTTTTTTTAAGATCACAAAAAACAATTAGAATTGCTCTATCTCTTCTAGTTTAGCCGCAAAACGCATTTAAAGTTTTTTTCAAAAAAAAAAAAAAAAAAAAAAAAAATTTATTTTTTTTTTAATGATCACAAAAAACAATTAGAATTGCTCTATCTCTTCTAGTTTAGCCGCAAAACGCATTTAAAGTTTTTTTCAAAAAAAAAAAAAAAAAAAAAAAAAAAATTATTTTTTTTTTAATGATCACAAAAAACAATTAGAATTGCTCTATCTCTTCTAGTTTAGCCGCAAAACGCATTTAAAGTTTTTTTCAAAAAAAAAAAAAAAAAAAAAAAAAAATTTATTTTTTTTTTAATGATCACAAAAAACAATTAGAATTGCTCTATCTCTTCTAGTTTAGCCGCAAAACGCATTTCAAGTTTTTTTCAAAAAAAAAAAAAAAAAAAAAAAAAAATTTATTTTTTTTTTAATGATCACAAAAAACAATTAGAATTGCTCTATCTCTTCTAGTTTAGCCGCAAAACGCATTTCAAGTTTTTTTCAAAAAAAAAAAAAAAAAAAAAAAAAATTTATTTTTTTTTTAATGATCACAAAAAACAATTAGAATTGCTCTATCTCTTCTAGTTTAGCCGCAAAACGCATTTAAAGTTTTTTTCAAAAAAAAAAAAAAAAAAAAAAAAAATTTTTTTTTTTTTTAATGATCACAAAAAACAATTAGAATTGCTCTATCTCTTCTAGTTTAGCCGCAAAACGCATTTAAAGTTTTTTTCAAAAAAAAAAAAAAAAAAAAAAAAAAAATTTATTTTTTTTTTAATGATCACAAAAAACAATTAGAATTGCTCTATCTCTTCTAGTTTAGCCGCAAAACGCATTTCAAGTTTTTTTCAAAAAAAAAAAAAAAAAAAAAAAAAAAAAAATTTATTTTTTTTTTAATGATCACAAAAAACAATTAGAATTGCTCTATCTCTTCTAGTTTAGCCGCAAAACGCATTTAAAGTTTTTTTCAAAAAAAAAAAAAAAAAAAAAAAAAAAAATTATTTTTTTTTAATGATCACAAAAAACAATTAGAATTGCTCTATCTCTTCTAGTTTAGCCGCAAAACGCATTTAAAGTTTTTTTCAAAAAAAAAAAAAAAAAAAAAAAAAATTTATTTTTTTTTTAATGATCACAAAAAACAATTAGAATTGCTCTATCTCTTCTAGTTTAGCCGCAAAACGCATTTCAAGTTTTTTTCAAAAAAAAAAAAAAAAAAAAATTTATTTTTTTTTTAATGATCACAAATTAGAATTGCTCTATCTCTTCTAGTTTAGCCGCAAAACGCATTTAAAGTTTTTTTCAAAAAAAAAAAAAAAAAAAAAAAAAAAAAAATTTATTTTTTTTTTAATGATCACAAAAAACAATTAGAATTGCTCTATCTCTTCTAGTTTAGCCGCAAAACGCATTTCAAGTTTTTTTCAAAAAAAAAAAAAAAAAAAAAAAAAAAAAAATTTATTTTTTTTTTAATGATCACAAAAAACAATTAGAATTGCTCTATCTCTTCTAGTTTAGCCGCAAAACGCATTTAAAGTTTTTTTCAAAAAAAAAAAAAAAAAAAAAAAAAAAAATTATTTTTTTTTAATGATCACAAAAAACAATTAGAATTGCTCTATCTCTTCTAGTTTAGCCGCAAAACGCATTTCAAGTTTTTTTCAAAAAAAAAAAAAAAAAAAAATTTATTTTTTTTTTAATGATCACAAATTAGAATTGCTCTATCTCTTCTAGTTTAGCCGCAAAACGCATTTAAAGTTTTTTTCAAAAAAAAAAAAAAAAAAAAAAAAAAAAAAATTTATTTTTTTTTTAATGATCACAAAAAACAATTAGAATTGCTCTATCTCTTCTAGTTTAGCCGCAAAACGCATTTAAAGTTTTTTTCAAAAAAAAAAAAAAACAAAAAAAAAAAAATTTATTTTTTTTTTAATGATCACAAAAAACAATTAGAATTGCTCTATCTCTTCTAGTTTAGCCGCAAAACGCATTTCAAGTTTTTTTCAAAAAAAAAAAAAAAAAAAAAAAAAAATTTATTTTTTTTTTAATGATCACAAATTAGAATTGCTCTATCTCTTCTAGTTTAGCCGCAAAACGCATTTAAAGTTTTTTTCAAAAAAAAAAAAAAAAAAAAAAAAAAAAAAATTTATTTTTTTTTTAATGATCACAAAAAACAATTAGAATTGCTCTATCTCTTCTAGTTTAGCGCAAAACGCATTTAAAGTTTTTTTCAAAAAAAAAAAAAAAAAAAAAAAAAATTTATTTTTTTTTTAATGATCACAAAAAACAATTAGAATTGCTCTATCTCTTCTAGTTTAGCCGCAAAACGCATTTAAAGTTTTTTTCAAAAAAAAAAAAAAAAAAAAAAAAAATTTATTTTTTTTTTAATGATCACAAAAAACAATTAGAATTGCTCTATCTCTTCTAGTTTAGCTGCAAAACGCATTTAAAGTTTTTTTTTAAAAAAAAAAAAAAAAAAAAAAAAAAAATTATTTTTTTTTTAATGATCACAAAAAACAATTAGAATTGCTCTATGTCTTCTAGTTTAGCCGCAAAACGCATTTCAAGTTTTTTTCAAAAAAAAAAAAAAAAAAAAAAATTTATTTTTTTTTTAATGATCACAAAAAACAATTAGAATTGCTCTATCTCTTCTAGTTTAGCCGCAAAACGCATTTAAAGTTTTTTTCAAAAAAAAAAAAAAAAAAAAAAAAAAAATTATTTTTTTTTTAATGATCACAAAAAACAATTAGAATTGCTCTATCTCTTCTAGTTTAGCCGCAAAACGCATTTAAAGTTTTTTTCAAAAAAAAAAAAAAAAAAAAAAAAAATTTATTTTTTTTTTAATGATCACAAAAAACAATTAGAATTGCTCTATCTCTTCTAGTTTAGCCGCAAAACGCATTTCAAGTTTTTTTCAAAAAAAAAAAAAAAAAAAAAAAAAATTTATTTTTTTTTTAATGATCACAAAAAACAATTAGAATTGCTCTATCTCTTCTAGTTTAGCCGCAAAACGCATTTCAAGTTTTTTTCAAAAAAAAAAAAAAAAAAAAAAAAAATTTATTTTTTTTTTAATGATCACAAATTAGAATTGCTCTATCTCTTCTAGTTTAGCCGCAAAACGCATTTAAAGTTTTTTTCAAAAAAAAAAAAAAAAAAAAAAAAAATTTATTTTTTTTTTAAGATCACAAAAAACAATTAGAATTGCTCTATCTCTTCTAGTTTAGCCGCAAAACGCATTTAAAGTTTTTTTCAAAAAAAAAAAAAAAAAAAAAAAAAATTTATTTTTTTTTTAATGATCACAAAAAACAATTAGAATTGCTCTATCTCTTCTAGTTTAGCCGCAAAACGCATTTAAAGTTTTTTTCAAAAAAAAAAAAAAAAAAAAAAAAAAATTATTTTTTTTTTAATGATCACAAAAAACAATTAGAATTGCTCTATCTCTTCTAGTTTAGCCGCAAAACGCATTTAAAGTTTTTTTCAAAAAAAAAAAAAAAAAAAAAAAAAAAATTTATTTTTTTTTTAATGATCACAAAAAACAATTAGAATTGCTCTATCTCTTCTAGTTTAGCCGCAAAACGCATTTCAAGTTTTTTTCAAAAAAAAAAAAAAAAAAAAAAAAAAATTTATTTTTTTTTTAATGATCACAAAAAACAATTAGAATTGCTCTATCTCTTCTAGTTTAGCCGCAAAACGCATTTCAAGTTTTTTTCAAAAAAAAAAAAAAAAAAAAAAAAAATTTATTTTTTTTTTAATGATCACAAAAAACAATTAGAATTGCTCTATCTCTTCTAGTTTAGCCGCAAAACGCATTTAAAGTTTTTTTCAAAAAAAAAAAAAAAAAAAAAAAAAATTTATTTTTTTTTTAATGATCACAAAAAACAATTAGAATTGCTCTATCTCTTCTAGTTTAGCCGCAAAACGCATTTAAAGTTTTTTTCAAAAAAAAAAAAAAAAAAAAAAAAAAAAATTTATTTTTTTTTTAATGATCACAAAAAACAATTAGAATTGCTCTATCTCTTCTAGTTTAGCCGCAAAACGCATTTCAAGTTTTTTTCAAAAAAAAAAAAAAAAAAAAAAAAAAATTTATTTTTTTTTTAATGATCACAAATTAGAATTGCTCTATCTCTTCTAGTTTAGCCGCAAAACGCATTTAAAGTTTTTTTCAAAAAAAAAAAAAAAAAAAAAAAAAAAAAAATTTATTTTTTTTTTAATGATCACAAAAAACAATTAGAATTGCTCTATCTCTTCTAGTTTAGCCGCAAAACGCATTTAAAGTTTTTTTCAAAAAAAAAAAAAAAAAAAAAAAAAAAAATTATTTTTTTTTAATGATCACAAAAAACAATTAGAATTGCTCTATCTCTTCTAGTTTAGCCGCAAAACGCATTTAAAGTTTTTTTCAAAAAAAAAAAAAAAAAAAAAAAAAATTTATTTTTTTTTTAATGATCACAAAAAACAATTAGAATTGCTCTATCTCTTCTAGTTTAGCCGCAAAACGCATTTAAAGTTTTTTTCAAAAAAAAAAAAAAAAAAAAAAAAAAAAAATTTATTTTTTTTTTAATGATCACAAAAAACAATTAGAATTGCTCTATCTCTTCTAGTTTAGCCGCAAAACGCATTTCAAGTTTTTTTCAAAAAAAAAAAAAAAAAAAAATTTATTTTTTTTTTAATGATCACAAATTAGAATTGCTCTATCTCTTCTAGTTTAGCCGCAAAACGCATTTAAAGTTTTTTTCAAAAAAAAAAAAAAAAAAAAAAAAAAAAAAAATTTATTGTTTTTTTAATGATCACAAAAAACAATTAGAATTGCTCTATCTCTTCTAGTTTAGCCGCAAAACGCATTTAAAGTTTTTTTCAAAAAAAAAAAAAAACAAAAAAAAAAAAATTTATTTTTTTTTTAATGATCACAAAAAACAATTAGAATTGCTCTATCTCTTCTAGTTTAGCCGCAAAACGCATTTCAAGTTTTTTTCAAAAAAAAAAAAAAAAAAAAAAAAAAATTTATTTTTTTTTTAATGATCACAAATTAGAATTGCTCTATCTCTTCTAGTTTAGCCGCAAAACGCATTTAAAGTTTTTTTCAAAAAAAAAAAAAAAAAAAAAAAAAAAAAAAATTTATTTTTTTTTTAATGATCACAAAAACCAATTAGAATTGCTCTATCTCTTCTAGTTTAGCCGCAAAACGCATTTAAAGTTTTTTTCAAAAAAAAAAAAAAAAAAAAAAAAAAAAAAAAATTTATTTTTTTTTTAATGATCACAAAAAACAATTAGAATCGCTCTATCCCTTCTAGTTTAGCTGCAAAACGCATTTAAAGTTTTTTTCAAAAAAAAAAAAAAAAAAAAAAAAAAAAAAATTTATTTTTTTTTTAATGATCACAAAAAACAATTAGAATTGCTCTATCTCTTCTAGTTTAGCCGCAAAACGCATTTAAAGTTTTTTTCAAAAAAAAAAAAAAAAAAAAAAAAAAAATTTATTTTTTTTTTAATGATCACAAAAAACAATTAGAATTGCTCTATCCCTTCTAGTTTAGCCGCAAAACGCATTTAAAGTTTTTTTCAAAAAAAAAAAAAAAAAAAAAAAAAAAAAAATTATTTTTTTTTAATGATCACAAAAAACAATTAGAATTGCTCTATCTCTTCTAGTTTAGCCGCAAAACGCATTTAAAGTTTTTTTCAAAAAAAAAAAAAAAAAACAAAAAAAAATTTTTTTTTTTTTAATGATCACAAAAAACAATTAGAATTGCTCTAGTTTAGCCGCAAAACGCATTTAAAGTTTTTTTCAAAAAAAAAAAAAAAAAAAAAAAAAAAAAATTATTTTTTTTTAATGATCACAAAAAACAATTAGAATTGCTCTATCTCTTCTAGTTTAGCCGCAAAACGCATTTAAAGTTTTTTTAAAAAAAAAAAAAAAAAAAAAAAAAAAAATTTTTTTTTTAATGATTATAAAAAACAATTAGAATCGCTCTATCTCTTCTAGTTTAGCTGCAAAACGCATTTAAAGTTTTTTTTTAAAAAAAAAAAAAAAAACAAAATTTTTTTTTTTTTTAATGATTATAAAAAACAATTAGAATCGCTCTATCTCTTCTAGTTTAGCTGCAAAACGCATTTAAAGTTTTTTTCAAAAAAAAAAAAATTTATTTTTTTTTTAATGATCACAAAAAACAATTAGAATTGCTCTAGTTTAGCCGCAAAACGCATTTAAAGTTTTTTTAAAAAAAAAAAAAAAAAAAAAAAAATTTATTTTTTTTTTAATGATCACAAAAAACAATTAGAATTGCTCTATCTCTTCTAGTTTAGCCGCAAAACGCATTTAAAGTTTTTTTCAAAAAAAAAAAAAAAAACAAAAAAAAATTTTTTTTTTTTTAATGATCACAAAAAACAATTAGAATTGCTCTATCTCTTCTAGTTTAGCCGCAAAACGCATTTAAAGTTTTTTTAAAAAAAAAAAAAAAAAAAAAAAAAAAAATTTTTTTTTTAATGATTATAAAAAACAATTAGAATCGCTCTATCTCTTCTAGTTTAGCTGCAAAACGCATTTAAAGTTTTTTTTTAAAAAAAAAAAAAAAACAAAATTTTTTTTTTTTTTAATGATTATAAAAAACAATTAGAATCGCTCTATCTCTTCTAGTTTAGCTGCAAAACGCATTTAAAGTTTTTTTCAAAAAAAAAAAAATTTATTTTTTTTTTAATGATCACAAAAAACAATTAGAATTGCTCTATCTCTTCTAGTTTAGCCGCAAAACGCATTTAAAGTTTTTTTCAAAAAAAAAAAAAAAAAAAAAAAAAAAAAAAAAAAAAATTTATTTTTTTTTTAATGATCACAAAAAACAATTAGAATTGCTCTATCCCTTCTAGTTTAGCCGCAAAACGCATTTAAAGTTTTTTTCAAAAAAAAAAAAAAAAAAAAAAAAATTTATTTTTTTTTAATGATCACAAAAAACAATTAGAATTGCTCTATCTCTTCTAGTTTAGCCGCAAAACGCATTTAAAGTTTTTTTCAAAAAAAAAAAAATTTATTTTTTTTTTAATGATCACAAAAAACAATTAGAATTGCTCTATCCCTTCTAGTTTAGCCGCAAAACGCATTTAAAGTTTTTTTCAAAAAAAAAAAAATTTATTTTTTTTTTAATGATCACAAAAAACAATTAGAATTGCTCTATCTCTTCTAGTTTAGCCGCAAAACGCATTTAAAGTTTTTTTCAAAAAAAAAAAAAAAAAATTTATTTTTTTTTTAATGATCACAAAAAACAATTAGAATTGCTCTATCTCTTCTAGTTTAGCCGCAAAACGCATTTAAAGTTTTTTTCAAAAAAAAAAAAAAAAAAAAATTTATTTTTTTTTTAATGATCACAAAAAACAATTAGAATTGCTCTATCTCTTCTAGTTTAGCCGCAAAACGCATTTAAAGTTTTTTTCAAAAAAAAAAAAAAAAAAAAAAAAAATTTATTTTTTTTTTAATGATCACAAAAAACAATTAGAATTACTCTATCCCTTCTAGTTTAGCCCCAAAACGCATTTAAAGTTTTTTTCAAAAAAAAAAAAAAAAAAAAAAATTTATTTTTTTTTTAATGATCACAAAAAACAATTAGAATTGCTCTATCTCTTCTAGTTTAGCCGCAAAACGCATTTAAAGTTTTTTTCAAAAAAAAAAAAAAAAAAAAAAAAAAAAAATTATTTTTTTTTAATGATCACAAAAAACAATTAGAATTGCTCTATCTCTTCTAGTTTAGCCGCAAAACGCATTTAAAGTTTTTTTCAAAAAAAAAAAAAAAAAAAAAAAAAATTTATTTTTTTTTTAATGATCACAAAAAACAATTAGAATTACTCTATCCCTTCTAGTTTAGCCCCAAAACGCATTTAAAGTTTTTTTCAAAAAAAAAAAAAAAAAAAAAATTTATTTTTTTTTTAATGATCACAAAAAACAATTAGAATTGCTCTATGTATCTCTTCTAGTTTAGCCGCAAAACGCATTTAAAGTTTTTTTCAAAAAAAAAAAAAAAAAAAAAATTTATTTTTTTTTTAATGATCACAAAAAACAATTAGAATTGCTCTATCTCTTCTAGTTTAGCCGCAAAACGCATTTAAAGTTTTTTTCAAAAAAAAAAAAAAAAAAAAAAAAATTTATTTTTTTTTTAATGATCACAAAAAACAATTAGAATTACTCTATCCCTTCTAGTTTAGCCCCAAAACGCATTTAAAGTTTTTTTCAAAAAAAAAAAAAAAAAAAAAAATTTATTTTTTTTTTAATGATCACAAAAAACAATTAGAATTGCTCTATCTCTTCTAGTTTAGCCCCAAAACGCATTTAAAGTTTTTTTCAAAAAAAAAAAAAAAAAAAAAAATTTATTTTTTTTTTAATGATCACAAAAAACAATTAGAATTGCTCTATCTCTTCTAGTTTAGCCGCAAAACGCATTTAAAGTTTTTTTCAAAAAAAAAAAAAAAAAAAAAAAAATTTATTTTTTTTTTAATGATCACAAAAAACAATTAGAATTACTCTATCCCTTCTAGTTTAGCCCCAAAACGCATTTAAAGTTTTTTTCAAAAAAAAAAAAAAAAAAAAAAATTTATTTTTTTTTTAATGATCACAAAAAACAATTAGAATTGCTCTATGTATCTCTTCTAGTTTAGCCGCAAAACGCATTTAAAGTTTTTTTCAAAAAAAAAAAAAACAAAAAAATTTATTTTTTTTTTAATGATCACAAAAAACAATTAGAATTGCTCTATCCCTTCTAGTTTAGCCCCAAAACGCATTTAAAGTTTTTTTCAAAAAAAAAAAAAAAAAAAAAAATTTATTTTTTTTTTAATGATCACAAAAAACAATTAGAATTGCTCTATCTCTTCTAGTTTAGCCGCAAAACGCATTTAAAGTTTTTTTCAAAAAAAAAAAAAAAAAAAAAAAAAATTTATTTTTTTTTTAATGATCACAAAAAACAATTAGAATTACTCTATCAATTCTAGTTTAGCCCCAAAACGCATTTAAAGTTTTTTTCAAAAAAAAAAAAAAAAAAAAAAATTTATTTTTTTTTAATGATCACAAAAAACAATTAGAATTGCTCTATGTATCTCTTCTAGTTTAGCCGCAAAACGCATTTAAAGTTTTTTTCAAAAAAAAAAAAAACAAAAAAAAAAAAAATTATTTTTTTTTTAATGATCACAAAAAACAATTAGAATTGCTCTATGTCTTCTAG
This sequence comes from Condylostylus longicornis, assembly GCF_029603195.1. NCBI lineage: Eukaryota > Metazoa > Arthropoda > Insecta > Diptera > Dolichopodidae > Condylostylus > Condylostylus longicornis. Next base: position 36,109 of record NW_026578045.1, read on the forward strand.
TTTAGCCGCAAAACGCATTTAAAGTTTTTTTCAAAAAAAAAAAAAAAAAAAAAAAAAAATTTATTTTTTTTTTAATGATCACAAAAAACAATTAGAATTGCTCTATCTCTTCTAGTTTAGCCGCAAAACGCATTTAAAGTTTTTTTCAAAAAAAAAAAAAAAAAAAAAATTTATTTTTTTTTTAATGATCACAAAAAACAATTAGAATTACTCTATGTATCTCTTCTAGTTTAGCCGCAAAACGCATTTAAAGTTTTTTTCAAAAAAAAAAAAAAAAAAAAAAAAAAAAATTTATTTTTTTTTTAATGATCACAAAAAACAATTAGAATTACTCTATCCCTTCTAGTTTAGCCCCAAAACGCATTTAAAGTTTTTTTCAAAAAAAAAAAAAAAAAAAAAATTTATTTTTTTTTTAATGATCACAAAAAACAATTAGAATTACTCTATGTATCTCTTCTAGTTTAGCCGCAAAACGCATTTAAAGTTTTTTTCAAAAAAAAAAAAAAAAAAAAAAAAAAAAAATTTATTTTTTTTTTAATGATCACAAAAAACAATTAGAATTACTCTATCCCTTCTAGTTTAGCCCCAAAACGCATTTAAAGTTTTTTTCAAAAAAAAAAAAAAAAAAAAAATTTATTTTTTTTTTAATGATCACAAAAAACAATTAGAATTACTCTATGTATCTCTTCTAGTTTAGCCGCAAAACGCATTTAAAGTTTTTTTCAAAAAAAAAAAAAAAAAAAAAAAAAAAAATTTATTTTTTTTTTAATGATCACAAAAAACAATTAGAATTACTCTATCCCTTCTAGTTTAGCCCCAAAACGCATTTAAAGTTTTTTTCAAAAAAAAAAAAAAAAAAAAAAATTTATTTTTTTTTTAATGATCACAAAAAACAATTAGAATTACTCTATGTATCTCTTCTAGTTTAGCCGCAAAACGCATTTAAAGTTTTTTTCAAAAAAAAAAAAAAAAAAAAAAAAAAAAATTTATTTTTTTTTTAATGATCACAAAAAACAATTAGAATTACTCTATCCCTTCTAGTTTAGCCCCAAAACGCATTTAAAGTTTTTTTCAAAAAAAAAAAAAAAAAAAAAAATTTATTTTTTTTTTAATGATCACAAAAAACAATTAGAATTGCTCTATGTATCTCTTCTAGTTTAGCCGCAAAACGCATTTAAAGTTTTTTTCAAAAAAAAAAAAAACAAAAAAATTTATTTTTTTTTTAATGATCACAAAAAACAATTAGAATTGCTCTATCCCTTCTAGTTTAGCCCCAAAACGCATTTAAAGTTTTTTTCAAAAAAAAAAAAAAAAAAAAAAATTTATTTTTTTTTTAATGATCACAAAAAACAATTAGAATTGCTCTATCTCTTCTAGTTTAGCCGCAAAACGCATTTAAAGTTTTTTTCAAAAAAAAAAAAAAAAAAAAAAAAATTTATTTTTTTTTTAATGATCACAAAAAACAATTAGAATTACTCTATCAATTCTAGTTTAGCCCCAAAACGCATTTAAAGTTTTTTTCAAAAAAAAAAAAAAAAAAAAAATTTATTTTTTTTTAATGATCACAAAAAACAATTAGAATTGCTCTATGTATCTCTTCTAGTTTAGCCGCAAAACGCATTTAAAGTTTTTTTCAAAAAAAAAAAAAACAAAAAAAAAAAAAATTATTTTTTTTTTAATGATCACAAAAAACAATTAGAATTGCTCTATGTCTTCTAGTTTAGCCGCAAAACGCATTTAAAGTTTTTTTCAAAAAAAAAAAAAAAAAAAAAAAAAATTTATTTTTTTTTTAATGATCACAAAAAACAATTAGAATTGCTCTATCTCTTCTAGTTTAGCCGCAAAACGCATTTAAAGTTTTTTTCAAAAAAAAAAAAAAAAAAAAAATTTATTTTTTTTTTAATGATCACAAAAAACAATTAGAATTACTCTATCCCTTCTAGTTTAGCCCCAAAACGCATTTAAAGTTTTTTTCAAAAAAAAAAAAAAAAAAAAAATTTATTTTTTTTTTAATGATCACAAAAAACAATTAGAATTGCTCTATGTATCTCTTCTAGTTTAGCCGCAAAACGCATTTAAAGTTTTTTTCAAAAAAAAAAAAAAAAAAAAAAATTTATTTTTTTTTTAATGATCACAAAAAACAATTAGAATTGCTCTATCTCTTCTAGTTTAGCCGCAAAACGCATTTAAAGTTTTTTTCAAAAAAAAAAAAAAAAAAAAAAAAAATTTATTTTTTTTTTAATGATCACAAAAAACAATTAGAATTACTCTATCCCTTCTAGTTTAGCCGCAAAACGCATTTAAAGTTTTTTTCAAAAAAAAAAAAAAAAAAAAAAAATTTATTTTTTTTTTAATGATCACAAAAAACAATTAGAATTGCTCTATCCCTTCTAGTTTAGCCCCAAAACGCATTTAAAGTTTTTTTCAAAAAAAAAAAAAAAAAAAAAAAATTTATTTTTTTTTTAATGATCACAAAAAACAATTAGAATTGCTCTATCCCTTCTAGTTTAGCCCCAAAACGCATTTAAAGTTTTTTTCAAAAAAAAAAAAAAAAAAAAAAATTTATTTTTTTTTTAATGATCACAAAAAACAATTAGAATTGCTCTATCTCTTCTAGTTTAGCCGCAAAACGCATTTAAAGTTTTTTTCAAAAAAAAAAAAAAAAAAAAAAAATTTATTTTTTTTTTAATGATCACAAAAAACAATTAGAATTACTCTATCCCTTCTAGTTTAGCCGCAAAACGCATTTAAAGTTTTTTTCAAAAAAAAAAAAAAAAAAAAAAAAAATTTATTTTTTTTTTAATGATCACAAAAAACAATTAGAATTGCTCTATCTCTTCTAGTTTAGCCGCAAAACGCATTTAAAGTTTTTTTCAAAAAAAAAAAAAAAAAAAAAATTTATTTTTTTTTTAATGATCACAAAAAACAATTAGAATTACTCTATCCCTTCTAGTTTAGCCCCAAAACGCATTTAAAGTTTTTTTCAAAAAAAAAAAAAAAAAAAAAAAAAAATTTATTTTTTTTTTAATGATCACAAAAAACAATTAGAATTACTCTATCCCTTCTAGTTTAGCCCCAAAACGCATTTAAAGTTTTTTTCAAAAAAAAAAAAAAAAATTTATTTTTTTTTTAATGATCACAAAAAACAATTAGAATTGCTCTATGTATCTCTTCTAGTTTAGCCGCAAAACGCATTTAAAGTTTTTTTCAAAAAAAAAAAAAACAAAAAAATTTATTTTTTTTTTAATGATCACAAAAAACAATTAGAATTGCTCTATCCCTTCTAGTTTAGCCGCAAAACGCATTTAAAGTTTTTTTCAAAAAAAAAAAAAAAAAAAAAAAAAATTTATTTTTTTTTTAATGATCACAAAAAACAATTAGAATTGCTCTATCTCTTCTAGTTTAGCCGCAAAACGCATTTAAAGTTTTTTTCAAAAAAAAAAAAAAAAAAAAAATTTATTTTTTTTTTAATGATCACAAAAAACAATTAGAATTACTCTATCCCTTCTAGTTTAGCCGCAAAACGCATTTAAAGTTTTTTTCAAAAAAAAAAAAAAAAAAAAAAAAAATTTATTTTTTTTTTAATGATCACAAAAAACAATTAGAATTACTCTATCCCTTCTAGTTTAGCCCCAAAACGCATTTAAAGTTTTTTTCAAAAAAAAAAAAAAAAAAAAAAATTTATTTTTTTTTTAATGATCACAAAAAACAATTAGAATTGCTCTATGTATCTCTTCTAGTTTAGCCGCAAAACGCATTTAAAGTTTTTTTCAAAAAAAAAAAAAACAAAAAAATTTATTTTTTTTTTAATGATCACAAAAAACAATTAGAATTGCTCTATCTCTTCTAGTTTAGCCGCAAAACGCATTTAAAGTTTTTTTCAAAAAAAAAAAAAAAAAAAAAATTTATTTTTTTTTTAATGATCACAAAAAACAATTAGAATTGCTCTATGTATCTCTTCTAGTTTAGCCGCAAAACGCATTTAAAGTTTTTTTCAAAAAAAAAAAAAACAAAAAAAAAAAAAATTATTTTTTTTTTAATGATCACAAAAAACAATTAGAATTGCTCTATGTCTTCTAGTTTAGCCGCAAAACGCATTTAAAGTTTTTTTCAAAAAAAAAAAAAAAAAAAAAAAAAAATTTATTTTTTTTTTAATGATCACAAAAAACAATTAGAATTGCTCTATCTCTTCTAGTTTAGCCGCAAAACACATTTAAAGTTTTTTTCAAAAAAAAAAAAAAAAAAAAATTTATTTTTTTTTTAATGATCACAAAAAACAATTAGAATTACTCTATCCCTTCTAGTTTAGCCCCAAAACGCATTTAAAGTTTTTTTCAAAAAAAAAAAAAAAAAAAAAAATTTATTTTTTTTTTAATGATCACAAAAAACAATTAGAATTACTCTATCCCTTCTAGTTTAGCCCCAAAACGCATTTAAAGTTTTTTTCAAAAAAAAAAAAAAAAAAAAAATTTATTTTTTTTTTAATGATCACAAAAAACAATTAGAATTGCTCTATGTATCTCTTCTAGTTTAGCCGCAAAACGCATTTAAAGTTTTTTTCAAAAAAAAAAAAAACAAAAAAATTTATTTTTTTTTTAATGATCACAAAAAACAATTAGAATTGCTCTATCTCTTCTAGTTTAGCCGCAAAACGCATTTAAAGTTTTTTTCAAAAAAAAAAAAAAAAAAAAAATTTATTTTTTTTTTAATGATCACAAAAAACAATTAGAATTGCTCTATGTATCTCTTCTAGTTTAGCCGCAAAACGCATTTAAAGTTTTTTTCAAAAAAAAAAAAAAAAAAAAAAATTTATTTTTTTTTTAATGATCACAAAAAACAATTAGAATTGCTCTATCCCTTCTAGTTTAGCCCCAAAACGCATTTAAAGTTTTTTTCAAAAAAAAAAAAAAAAAAAAAATTTATTTTTTTTTTAATGATCACAAAAAACAATTAGAATTGCTCTATCTCTTCTAGTTTAGCCGCAAAACGCATTTAAAGTTTTTTTCAAAAAAAAAAAAAAAAAAAAAAAATTTATTTTTTTTTTAATGATCACAAAAAACAATTAGAATTGCTCTATGTATCTCTTCTAGTTTAGCCGCAAAACGCATTTAAAGTTTTTTTCAAAAAAAAAAAAAAAAAAAAAATTTATTTTTTTTTTAATGATCACAAAAAACAATTAGAATTGCTCTATCTCTTCTAGTTTAGCCGCAAAACGCATTTAAAGTTTTTTTCAAAAAAAAAAAAAAAAAAAAAAAATTTATTTTTTTTTTAATGATCACAAAAAACAATTAGAATTGCTCTATCCCTTCTAGTTTAGCCCCAAAACGCATTTAAAGTTTTTTTCAAAAAAAAAAAAAAAAAAAAAAATTTATTTTTTTTTTAATGATCACAAAAAACAATTAGAATTGCTCTATCTCTTCTAGTTTAGCCGCAAAACGCATTTAAAGTTTTTTTCAAAAAAAAAAAAAAAAAAAAAAAATTTATTTTTTTTTTAATGATCACAAAAAACAATTAGAATTGCTCTATCCCTTCTAGTTTAGCCCCAAAACGCATTTAAAGTTTTTTTCAAAAAAAAAAAAAAAAAAAAAAATTTATTTTTTTTTTAATGATCACAAAAAACAATTAGAATTACTCTATCCCTTCTAGTTTAGCCCCAAAACGCATTTAAAGTTTTTTTCAAAAAAAAAAAAAAAAAAAAAAATTTATTTTTTTTTTAATGATCACAAAAAACAATTAGAATTGCTCTATGTATCTCTTCTAGTTTAGCCGCAAAACGCATTTAAAGTTTTTTTCAAAAAAAAAAAAAAAAAAAAAATTTATTTTTTTTTTAATGATCACAAAAAACAATTAGAATTGCTCTATCTCTTCTAGTTTAGCCGCAAAACGCATTTAAAGTTTTTTTCAAAAAAAAAAAAAAAAAAAAAAAATTTATTTTTTTTTTAATGATCACAAAAAACAATTAGAATTGCTCTATCCCTTCTAGTTTAGCCCCAAAACGCATTTAAAGTTTTTTTCAAAAAAAAAAAAAAAAAAAAAAATTTATTTTTTTTTTAATGATCACAAAAAACAATTAGAATTGCTCTATCTCTTCTAGTTTAGCCGCAAAACGCATTTAAAGTTTTTTTCAAAAAAAAAAAAAAAAAAAAAAAAATTTATTTTTTTTTTAATGATCACAAAAAACAATTAGAATTGCTCTATCCCTTCTAGTTTAGCCCCAAAACGCATTTAAAGTTTTTTTCAAAAAAAAAAAAAAAAAAAAAAATTTATTTTTTTTTTAATGATCACAAAAAACAATTAGAATTACTCTATCCCTTCTAGTTTAGCCCCAAAACGCATTTAAAGTTTTTTTCAAAAAAAAAAAAAAAAAAAAAATTTATTTTTTTTTTAATGATCACAAAAAACAATTAGAATTGCTCTATGTATCTCTTCTAGTTTAGCCGCAAAACGCATTTAAAGTTTTTTTCAAAAAAAAAAAAAACAAAAAAATTTATTTTTTTTTTAATGATCACAAAAAACAATTAGAATTGCTCTATCCCTTCTAGTTTAGCCCCAAAACGCATTTAAAGTTTTTTTCAAAAAAAAAAAAAAAAAAAAAAATTTATTTTTTTTTTAATGATCACAAAAAACAATTAGAATTGCTCTATGTATCTCTTCTAGTTTAGCCGCAAAACGCATTTAAAGTTTTTTTCAAAAAAAAAAAAAAAAAAAAAAATTTATTTTTTTTTTAATGATCACAAAAAACAATTAGAATTGCTCTATCTCTTCTAGTTTAGCCGCAAAACGCATTTAAAGTTTTTTTCAAAAAAAAAAAAAAAAAAAAAAAATTTATTTTTTTTTTAATGATCACAAAAAACAATTAGAATTACTCTATCCCTTCTAGTTTAGCCCCAAAACGCATTTAAAGTTTTTTTCAAAAAAAAAAAAAAAAAAAAAATTTATTTTTTTTTTAATGATCACAAAAAACAATTAGAATTGCTCTATCTCTTCTAGTTTAGCCGCAAAACGCATTTAAAGTTTTTTTCAAAAAAAAAAAAAAAAAAAAAAAAATTTATTTTTTTTTTAATGATCACAAAAAACAATTAGAATTACTCTATCCCTTCTAGTTTAGCCCCAAAACGCATTTAAAGTTTTTTTCAAAAAAAAAAAAAAACAAAAAAATTTATTTTTTTTTTAATGATCACAAAAAACAATTAGAATTGCTCTATCCCTTCTAGTTTAGCCCCAAAACGCATTTAAAGTTTTTTTCAAAAAAAAAAAAAAAAAAAAAAATTTATTTTTTTTTTAATGATCACAAAAAACAATTAGAATTGCTCTATGTATCTCTTCTAGTTTAGCCGCAAAACGCATTTAAAGTTTTTTTCAAAAAAAAAAAAAACAAAAAAATTTATTTTTTTTTTAATGATCACAAAAAACAATTAGAATTGCTCTATCCCTTCTAGTTTAGCCCCAAAACGCATTTAAAGTTTTTTTCAAAAAAAAAAAAAAAAAAAAAAATTTATTTTTTTTTTAATGATCACAAAAAACAATTAGAATTGCTCTATGTATCTCTTCTAGTTTAGCCGCAAAACGCATTTAAAGTTTTTTTCAAAAAAAAAAAAAAAAAAAAAAATTTATTTTTTTTTTAATGATCACAAAAAACAATTAGAATTGCTCTATGTATCTCTTCTAGTTTAGCCGCAAAACGCATTTAAAGTTTTTTTCAAAAAAAAAAAAAACAAAAAAATTTATTTTTTTTTTAATGATCACAAAAAACAATTAGAATTGCTCTATGTATCTCTTCTAGTTTAGCCGCAAAACGCATTTAAAGTTTTTTTCAAAAAAAAAAAAAAAAAAAAAAATTTATTTTTTTTTTAATGATCACAAAAAACAATTAGAATTGCTCTATCTCTTCTAGTTTAGCCGCAAAACGCATTTAAAGTTTTTTTCAAAAAAAAAAAAAAAAAAAAAAAAATTTATTTTTTTTTTAATGATCACAAAAAACAATTAGAATTGCTCTATCTCTTCTAGTTTAGCCGCAAAACGCATTTAAAGTTTTTTTCAAAAAAAAAAAAAAAAAAAAAAAAATTTATTTTTTTTTTAATGATCACAAAAAACAATTAGAATTACTCTATCCCTTCTAGTTTAGCCCCAAAACGCATTTAAAGTTTTTTTCAAAAAAAAAAAAAACAAAAAAATTTATTTTTTTTTTAATGATCACAAAAAACAATTAGAATTGCTCTATGTATCTCTTCTAGTTTAGCCGCAAAACGCATTTAAAGTTTTTTTCAAAAAAAAAAAAAAACAAAAAAATTTATTTTTTTTTTAATGATCACAAAAAACAATTAGAATTGCTCTATCCCTTCTAGTTTAGCCCCAAAACGCATTTAAAGTTTTTTTCAAAAAAAAAAAAAAAAAAAAAATTTATTTTTTTTTTAATGATCACAAAAAACAATTAGAATTGCTCTATGTATCTCTTCTAGTTTAGCCGCAAAACGCATTTAAAGTTTTTTTCAAAAAAAAAAAAAAAAAAAAAAAAATTTATTTTTTTTTTAATGATCACAAAAAACAATTAGAATTGCTCTATCTCTTCTAGTTTAGCCGCAAAACGCATTTAAAGTTTTTTTCAAAAAAAAAAAAAAAAAAAAAAAATTTATTTTTTTTTTAATGATCACAAAAAACAATTAGAATTACTCTATCCCTTCTAGTTTAGCCCCAAAACGCATTTAAAGTTTTTTTCAAAAAAAAAAAAAAAAAAAAAATTTATTTTTTTTTTAATGATCACAAAAAACAATTAGAATTGCTCTATCTCTTCTAGTTTAGCCGCAAAACGCATTTAAAGTTTTTTTCAAAAAAAAAAAAAAAAAAAAAAAAATTTATTTTTTTTTTAATGATCACAAAAAACAATTAGAATTACTCTATCCCTTCTAGTTTAGCCCCAAAACGCATTTAAAGTTTTTTTCAAAAAAAAAAAAAAAAAAAAAATTTATTTTTTTTTTAATGATCACAAAAAACAATTAGAATTGCTCTATGTCTTCTAGTTTAGCCGCAAAACGCATTTAAAGTTTTTTTCAAAAAAAAAAAAAAAAAAAAAAAAAAATTTATTTTTTTTTTAATGATCACAAAAAACAATTAGAATTGCTCTATCTCTTCTAGTTTAGCCGCAAAACGCATTTAAAGTTTTTTTCAAAAAAAAAAAAAAAAAAAAAAAATTTATTTTTTTTTTAATGATCACAAAAAACAATTAGAATTGCTCTATGTCTTCTAGTTTAGCCCCAAAACGCATTTAAAGTTTTTTTCAAAAAAAAAAAAAAAAAAAAAAATTTATTTTTTTTTTAATGATCACAAAAAACAATTAGAATTGCTCTATCTCTTCTAGTTTAGCCGCAAAACGCATTTAAAGTTTTTTTCAAAAAAAAAAAAAAAAAAAAAAATTTATTTTTTTTTTAATGATCACAAAAAACAATTAGAATTGCTCTATCTCTTCTAGTTTAGCCGCAAAACGCATTTAAAGTTTTTTTCAAAAAAAAAAAAAAAAAAAAAAAATTTATTTTTTTTTTAATGATCACAAAAAACAATTAGAATTGCTCTATGTCTTCTAGTTTAGCCCCAAAACGCATTTAAAGTTTTTTTCAAAAAAAAAAAAAAAAAAAAAATTTATTTTTTTTTTAATGATCACAAAAAACAATTAGAATTGCTCTATCTCTTCTAGTTTAGCCGCAAAACGCATTTAAAGTTTTTTAAAAAAAAAAAAAAAAAAAAAAAAATTTATTTTTTTTTTAATGATCACAAAAAACAATTAGAATTGCTCTATCTCTTCTAGTTTAGCCGCAAAACGCATTTAAAGTTTTTTTCAAAAAAAAAAAAAAAAAAAAATTTATTTTTTTTTTAATGATCACAAAAAACAATTAGAATTGCTCTATCTCTTCTAGTTTAGCCGCAAAACGCATTTAAAGTTTTTTTCAAAAAAAAAAAAAAAAAAAAAAAAAAAATTATTTTTTTTTTAATGATCACAAAAAACAATTAGAATTGCTCTATCTCTTCTAGTTTAGCCGCAAAACGCATTTAAAGTTTTTTTCAAAAAAAAAAAAAAAAAAAAAAAAAAAAAATTTATTTTTTTTTTAATGATCACAAAAAACAATTAGAATTGCTCTATCCCTTCTAGTTTAGCCGCAAAACGCATTTAAAGTTTTTTTCAAAAAAAAAAAAAAAAAAAAAAAAAAAAAAATTTATTTTTTTTTTAATGATCACAAAAAACAATTAGAATTGCTCTATCTCTTCTAGTTTAGCTGCAAAACGCATTTAAAGTTTTTTTTTAAAAAAAAAAAAAAAAAAAAAAAAAAAAATTATTTTTTTTTTAATGATCACAAAAAACAATTAGAATTGCTCTATCTCTTCTAGTTTAGCCGCAAAACGCATTTAAAGTTTTTTTCAAAAAAAAAAAAAAAAAAAAAAATTTATTTTTTTTTTAATGATCACAAAAAACAATTAGAATTGCTCTATCTCTTCTAGTTTAGCCGCAAAACGCATTTCAAGTTTTTTTCAAAAAAAAAAAAAAAAAAAAAAAAAATTTATTTTTTTTTTAATGATCACAAATTAGAATTGCTCTATCTCTTCTAGTTTAGCCGCAAAACGTATTTAAAGTTTTTTTCAAAAAAAAAAAAAAAAAAAAAAAAAATTTATTTTTTTTTTAATGATCACAAAAAACAATTAGAATTGCTCTATCTCTTCTAGTTTAGCCGCAAAACGCATTTAAAGTTTTTTTCAAAAAAAAAAAAAAAAAAAATTTATTTTTTTTTTAATGATCACAAAAAACAATTAGAATTGCTCTATCTCTTCTAGTTTAGCCGCAAAACGCATTTAAAGTTTTTTTCAAAAAAAAAAAAAAAAAAAAAAAAAAATTATTTTTTTTTTAATGATCACAAAAAACAATTAGAATTGCTCTATCTCTTCTAGTTTAGCCGCAAAACGCATTTAAAGTTTTTTTCAAAAAAAAAAAAAAAAAAAAAAAAAAATTATTTTTTTTTTAATGATCACAAAAAACAATTAGAATTGCTCTATCTCTTCTAGTTTAGCCGCAAAACGCATTTAAAGTTTTTTTCAAAAAAAAAAAAAAAAAAAAAAAAAATTTATTTTTTTTTTAATGATCACAAAAAACAATTAGAATTGCTCTATCTCTTCTAGTTTAGCCGCAAAACGCATTTCAAGTTTTTTTCAAAAAAAAAAAAAAAAAAAAAAAAATTTATTTTTTTTTTAATGATCACAAAAAACAATTAGAATTGCTCTATCTCTTCTAGTTTAGCCGCAAAACGCATTTAAAGTTTTTTTCAAAAAAAAAAAAAAAAAAATTTATTTTTTTTTTAATGATCACAAAAAACAATTAGAATTGCTCTATCTCTTCTAGTTTAGCCGCAAAACGCATTTCAAGTTTTTTTCAAAAAAAAAAAAAAAAAAAAAAAAAAATTTTTTTTTTTAATGATCACAAAAAACAATTAGAATTGCTCTATCTCTTCTAGTTTAGCCGCAAAACGCATTTAAAGTTTTTTTCAAAAAAAAAAAAAAAAAAATTTATTTTTTTTTTAATGATCACAAAAAACAATTAGAATTGCTCTATCTCTTCTAGTTTAGCCGCAAAACGCATTTCAAGTTTTTTTCAAAAAAAAAAAAAAAAAAAAAAAAAAATTTATTTTTTTTTTAATGATCACAAAAAACAATTAGAATTGCTCTATCTCTTCTAGTTTAGCCGCAAAACGCATTTAAAGTTTTTTTCAAAAAAAAAAAAAAAAAAAAAAAAATTTATTTTTTTTTTAATGATCACAAAAAACAATTAGAATTGCTCTATCTCTTCTAGTTTAGCCGCAAAACGCATTTCAAGTTTTTTTCAAAAAAAAAAAAAAAAAAAAAAAAAATTTATTTTTTTTTTAATGATCACAAAAAACAATTAGAATTGCTCTATCTCTTCTAGTTTAGCCGCAAAACGCATTTAAAGTTTTTTTCAAAAAAAAAAAAAAAAAAATTTATTTTTTTTTTAATGATCACAAAAAACAATTAGAATTGCTCTATCTCTTCTAGTTTAGCCGCAAAACGCATTTAAAGTTTTTTTCAAAAAAAAAAAAAAAAAAAAAAAATTTATTTTTTTTTTAATGATCACAAAAAACAATTAGAATTGCTCTATCTCTTCTAGTTTAGCCGCAAAACGCATTTCAAGTTTTTTTCAAAAAAAAAAAAAAAAAAAAAAAAAATTTTTTTTTTTAATGATCACAAAAAACAATTAGAATTGCTCTATCTCTTCTAGTTTAGCCGCAAAACGCATTTAAAGTTTTTTTCAAAAAAAAAAAAAAAAAAATTTATTTTTTTTTTAATGATCACAAAAAACAATTAGAATTGCTCTATCTCTTCTAGTTTAGCCGCAAAACGCATTCAAAGTTTTTTTCAAAAAAAAAAAAAAAAAAAAAAAAAAATTTATTTTTTTTTTAATGATCACAAAAAACAATTAGAATTGCTCTATCTCTTCTAGTTTAGCCGCAAAACGCATTTAAAGTTTTTTTCAAAAAAAAAAAAAAAAAAAAAATTTATTTTTTTTTTAATGATCACAAAAAACAATTAGAATTGCTCTATCTCTTCTAGTTTAGCCGCAAAACGCATTTAAAGTTTTTTTCAAAAAAAAAAAAAAAAAAAAAAAAAAAATTATTTTTTTTTTAATGATCACAAAAAACAATTAGAATTGCTCTATCTCTTCTAGTTTAGCCGCAAAACGCATTTAAAGTTTTTTTCAAAAAAAAAAAAAAAAAAAAAAAAAAATTTATTTTTTTTTTAATGATCACAAAAAACAATTAGAATTGCTCTATCTCTTCTAGTTTAGCCGCAAAACGCATTTAAAGTTTTTTTCAAAAAAAAAAAAAAAAAAATTTATTTTTTTTTTAATGATCACAAAAAACAATTAGAATTGCTCTATCTCTTCTAGTTTAGCCGCAAAACGCATTTAAAGTTTTTTTCAAAAAAAAAAAAAAAAAAAAAAAAAAATTATTTTTTTTTTAATGATCACAAAAAACAATTAGAATTGCTCTATCTCTTCTAGTTGCCGCAAAACGCATTTAAAGTTTTTTTCAAAAAAAAAAAAAAAAAAAAAAAAAAAATTATTTTTTTTTTAATGATCACAAAAAACAATTAGAATTGCTCTATCTCTTCTAGTTTAGCCGCAAAACGCATTTAAAGTTTTTTTCAAAAAAAAAAAAAAAAAATTTATTTTTTTTTTAATGATCACAAAAAACAATTAGAATTGCTCTATCTCTTCTAGTTTAGCCGCAAAACGCATTTAAAGTTTTTTTCAAAAAAAAAAAAAAAAAAAAAAAAAAAATTATTTTTTTTTTAATGATCACAAAAAACAATTAGAATTGCTCTATCTCTTCTAGTTTAGCCGCAAAACGCATTTAAAGTTTTTTTCAAAAAAAAAAAAAAAAAAAAAAAAAAAATTATTTTTTTTTTAATGATCACAAAAAACAATTAGAATTGCTCTATCTCTTCTAGTTTAGCCGCAAAACGCATTTCAAGTTTTTTTCAAAAAAAAAAAAAAAAAAAAAAAAAAATTTATTTTTTTTTTTAATGATCACAAATTAGAATTGCTCTATCTCTTCTAGTTTAGCTGCAAAACGCATTTAAAGTTTTTTTTAAAAAAAAAAAAAAAAAAAAATTTATTTTTTTTTTAATGATCACAAAAAACAATTAGAATTGCTTTATCTCTTCTAGTTTAGCCGCAAAACGCATTTTTTTCTTTACGCCATCTTTATTACATAAATGGATTTTTCAAATTCTAAAAATGTTTTTGCTTAATATTAAATATTGGCGGAATCTGTGATCACTAAACAAATCAATTCAAATGTCACTGAAAATAGAAAACTTCTTTCTGACATGGCTTAATATGAAGTGTCCTTTGATATGGTTTAATTGCACTTCCTGCTTTATTGCATAAAAAGCAGTTTATAATAATGAAGAACAGTTTATAATACAGTTATAAAAAAAATTAAGATATTTTTTCTTTATCTTTCCTATTTTTGTATACTACTCTGAAATTTCAAAAAAATCCCGTTTATCCTAAAATTTATAATAGATTCTCATGTGAAAAATTTATTGCCTTCTTTAAACTAAGTATGTAAGTTTGAAATCTTGAAAAAATATTATAATTTATATACTGTTGTATATATGTACGTCATACATTTTGTATACAGACGAATTCATACTTGTTCTACTAATAAAATTTTATTTTAAGTTATTAAATGCATTTTCATATAATTTTAAATTTTTTTTTTTTATTTTTTGGCACAGAAACATATTTTTAGCATACGAGTATTATAACATCGTAAGAAAGTAAAATTTTAAGACTCTTCCTTTTTTTGGTTACAAAAATATTTGCGTCATGTTTTGAAATTTTTTTCTGGGTACTTATTTTTAGTACATAAATAAAATAATAAAAGAATATTAATTACAAAGGATATTAAAAGGAAAATTTTCTCTGAGATTTTTGTTAATATTAAATGTAGAAGGAAAAGTTTTATGACAGTTTTGTTTTTTTGTAAATGAAAATTTACTATTATACATTTTTTGGTTACCGCCAATTTTCGGTACCAAAAAAGAAAATATTACAAATAAATTTTATCTAATTGGATAGGAGACAGAACCAGAAATTATTAAAAGAAAAAAATTTTAAAGAAAAGGCAGAGTTATTAAAGAAAACTTACCTAAAAGTATGCATCTAACATCTAAAAGCTAAAATCAAATGTAACCTTTAAAATTTTCGTTGAAAACACTTTTAAATTTTAAATTGTTTGAAAAAGAGAGTAAATTTTTGGCACAAATTGTAATACGGCTCTCAAAAATGTATAATACATATTGCATCTGCCTATTTAAAAAATGTTTCTTAATATGTAATTTGTCTTATCAGTTTGTCTTATCAGCAGCACATTCACAATAAACGGTAATTTTTTACGCTTCAGATGGGTTTTACAAAATTACATCTTATATTAAAATAATTTTCTAAGTAATCCCAACCTTCACAGTTTTCATACTCTTCTCTGTGAGTAATAAAACATAGGAATGATTTCCCACAGAAATCTGGATAAGCATGATTTTTGTGCCTATTGCAATCAATTTTTAAATAATTATCTTTATTGAACCGCAAAGAAATTGAAGTACCGATGGATAAACATAACGCGCCTATTGGAATACCTTAATGTTAATTTTAAATTCAATTCGGAGTCGAATATTAAACTGCATTCTCTCTCATAGGAGAAGGAAATGCTGGGCGGAAGCTGTAAACTTCCGGGCTTCACAGGGTGCACGGGTTTATCAGTAGGATGGATTTCCAGAGAGTGTTTCAGAACATGTCTCGTGCTCAAAGTGGGGCACACAACAAATTTTATAACAGTCTACAACTTTTCTTTTATGAAGTTGACTTAAAAATTATTGAACTAACTGGAAATATCAGTTTTTAGTCATTGACATTGATATAGTAGTAAGGCAATAACATTTTTAAATAATTAGATTTTTTTTTTAATTAGTTCGTATACGCATTTTCTTAAATTTTTATTAAACATTTTAAATAATTAAATTATTATTTGCATATTTTATGAATATTTCATAAATTTTTATTATTATTAAGACTACTGATATAAAATTGAAAGTATATTTTCAGGTAATTGATAGAATAGGGTTAATAAAATTTAATGAACCTTAACTATATTATACAATATTATACTGTTAATAATTAATACTCAACAATATTCTGTACTAACAACTAACGTATACCATTATACCAGTATGTAGCTCTCCCATAGAAACTACAACTATTTCCTTAACATTTTCAAAAAAACAACAAAGATTAATTATATTCATGCAAGTGTTTAATTTATAAAAATTTTACCGCAAATCCTTAAAGAAAATTTTCTATTACATAATTTTTCTTGGAATGTTTATTGCTTCTATATAATTGATCTTCTGTCTATATATTTAACCTATATCATTAACATAATCTTAACATTATTGTAAATGGTAGGATAGATAAAAATTCCAGAGTTAGGCATTTTTTTTTTGAAAAATTCAATTTAATTTTTAGAATTTTAAGATGTAAGTTTAACTAATTAGAGGAATCGGGTTTAAATTGGTTTCATGATATAATTTCATTTTATTTATTAAACTGTTATAAAAACAAGTAAAAACGTTTCAGTCGGTATAAACCGATTGAATTATACCCTGCACCTTTTGTTATTGTGTAGCAATTACTCGAACCTGTGAGATCATTATATAGAAACTTCACGGACATGTCTGACCTATTATTGGACATCCGACTGCCAAGTTTCATCAATCTGACCTTATAATTTTTCAAAATATTTAAAATTAGCTTTTGGAGTTGTATGGCAGGTACCCGAACCTGTCAAGCAATTCCTCCAAAACTTCGGAAATATATTTGACCTATAATTGGACACATGACTGCCAAGTTTCATGAATCTGACTTTATTATTTTGCCGAATATAAAAAATTTGCTGTTGGAGTTGTATGGCAGCCACCCGAACCGGTGCAGCTATCCCATTATAATTTTTAGAGCATGTGTAGAATATAATTGGACACATGTATACAAAATTTTATATTTATAGCTTTATTAGTTTTTGAAATATTTAAAATAAACTCTTGGAGTTGTATGGCAGCTACCCGAACCCGTTGTCCGAATTAGTCCAATAACAATAGGGTTCGTCCTTGGCACAAAAGAAAAAACTTGTGAAAGTTTGGTGTCGATAGCATTATTCGTTTTTGAGTTATCGTGCGATCGGACGGACGGACGGACGGACGGACGGACGGACGGACATGTCTAAATCGACGCAAAATTTTACGCTGAGCAAGAATATATATATATGTCCATACCGCAGATGACTCCTTCAAGTAGTTACAAACTCCATACCAAAGTTAATATACCCTTCACGAAGTGCAGGGTATAAAAATATAACAAGTCCTTAGTAATAATTAAAGCCCCTGAAGTCATCCTTAAATTGATTAGAAATTGCAAAAAAATGGATTTTATATCTCACGCAAAATAAAACCGTACGTTAGTTGATATCGCTCTGATTAGAAAAAAAAAGTCAAATTTGCTTGCGAACAATTCAGCTAAGGCTATTGAAGAGAATATGTTGGTTTAAGTCAAAAAATTTCCAGGAAGATACCTGTATTTTTCAGCAGATTAATATAATAATAATAACAATAATAATAATAATAATAATAATCTCAGGAAGCGTTTAAACGTAATAGGTGGAAAGAGAACGGACAGACCACAATAGATCAACTTCTTGAGTAGCGATACTTTGCTAACCCATGTAATTTATTACAATCTAATCTTAAATATCCCTTCCATCTAAAGCTCTTCAAATTTCATTTTAATTTTTCAGTTTTTGTTGGATTCCATTTACGTATACCAAACTTTGGTTCAGCCAAAAATTCATGATACTTTATGAAAAATTATAAATTTTTGATATATAAAGGGTTAGGGGAAATTTATACCGGAGAATAGCTACCATTCTAGGATCATGATGCAGGATTATCTCATATATCGGCAATAAAGTATCTAATATGGCTGTAGTACAGAAATCTATTTCTTAAATCCCTTCTTCATAATAATGTATACTTTGATTTATCAGAGCTCTTTTCTCCTTATCCCTTTAAAAATCATATTGTTATATACTTATTCTACTTGTTATACAGATTAACACATTTTATTATATTTAAGAAACTAAGTAAGTATATAAAATAAAAAAAATCTGATGTGGTCAGCACATAACCGACCGCATTGTGTATTGTCTAGTTAAGTGAAAGGGTTACGGAATATTATAAAAATGTCTGTTATATACTTCTTTCCAATTTTTAGGACATTAGTAAGCTTATAGATAACATACTTAGAAAAATGTAAATTTGGCTCTTAGTAGAGTTTCGCTTTGTGCTACTCGAATTCCCTGAAATGCTCACCAGTTAGTTTGGGTAACAACCAGAACTCAAATATCAAATTTCAAGAAATTCCATCAATTTGTTCTGTGGATATGGTGAAAAATGTAAAATCGGCCCGCAAATCAGTTCTCGAGCCCTGATCTTTCCAAAAAAGTTATATGTTCATTGCTTTAATATGAGGAATTCATATATTAAATTTCAATGAAATCGGTTGATTATTTCTCTTTATATACACAAAAGTGTATGTTTGGCCCGTAGTAAACGTCTAGTTGCCGATGCCTGATCTTTCCAAAAAATTTACATGTTCATTGTTTTAATACGGGGAATTTATATATTAAATTTCAATGAAATCGGTTGATTATTTCTCTTTATATACACAAAAATGTATATTTGGCCCGTAGTAAACGCCCAGTTGCTGATGCCTGATTTCTTCCAAAAGTTAGGAATTTTTGTGTATGATCGAGCAAAGCTTATATATGAAATTTCAAGTAAATCGGCTGAATACTTTCTTCAAAATGGTGAAAAATGTAAAATCGGCCCGCAAATCCGTTTTCGAGCCCTGACCTTTCCAAAAAATTTACATGTTCATTGTTTTAATACGAGGAGTTCATATATTAAATTTCAATGAAATCGGTTGATTATTTCTCTTTATATATACAAAAATGTATATTTGGCCCGTAGTAAACGTCTAGTTGCCGATGCCTGATTTCTTCCAAAACATACGAATTTTTGCGGACGGTCGAGCTGAGCTTATATATAAAATTTCAAGTAAATCGGTTGAATATTTTCTTCAAAATGTTCAAAAATGTAAAACAGGCCCGCTAAAAAGTGCAGTTCCCGAGGCCTGATATATACCAAAAGTTGATCGATCCGTGCCATGGTGGAAACAAACTTACATATAAAATTTCATCAAAATCGGTTCAGCCGAACTTGAGATACACGCGTGCACACACAGACCGACAGACGGACAGACCGACAGACCGACAGACCGACAGACCGACAGGTTGCTAAAAATAGTTTATTTACACTTCCCTACTATGGAGAAGTACGTTCCCACCGAAAACTCGATATGCAAAATTTGTTGCCATCACATAACCTACCTATTGTTTACACAATACGGTCGGTAATAATCATTTAATGTATAATAACCGCGTATACAAGAAAACAGTAAGACCAAAACGCAAAAAAAAATAGTTAACCACATCAACAATTCACAAGAAATTGACTCTTCCATGATGGCTTTTTTTTTTAACGTTTAGCTCCCTTGTTAGCAATATTGATGATAAGGTTTATTATGCGATTTTCTTGAATTCTTTTTTTTTTTTCGTTTAGTTATTCTTGGCATAATATTCATGTGTGTATGATATCTTTTTAAGATTTTAAGATTCTATACTGAATTATATAATAAATTTTTGTTATAAGTGTATGTAAGCATTTAATGTATTTGTTGTAACTATAAAAATGTTTTCACGGTTCATAAACTTTATTATAGTATTTTGAAATTTGAAGTTGAACTAGAAAATTCTCACATAATACAAGATGATCTTAGTGTGTAAATGAGATCTTAGTGTGTAAAAGAGAGACAACAGAAATAATATTTAAACACATATTGTTTTCGTTTCCTCCTGCCTTATTGTTTCCTGCTGTAAAACAATAAGAAAGCATCATTGTACAAACTTTCAATGTTATACACTTTATTTTTATACCAAATAGTATAAATAGCAAATTTTCTTTCTTAAATTCGATATAGACATGCTTGTCTATATACACTCTAGTATAACATCCAAAGACTATACAGTAGAGCTGGAGGAGTAAAGTTCTTAAAATCCAATATGCCAGATTAACTGATTATCAAAATCATTGATGATTTTTATCTTATAGGAAATTA
Organism: Condylostylus longicornis; assembly: GCF_029603195.1. NCBI lineage: Eukaryota > Metazoa > Arthropoda > Insecta > Diptera > Dolichopodidae > Condylostylus > Condylostylus longicornis. Next base: position 55,955 of record NW_026578045.1, read on the forward strand.
AAGTTAATACCTATACATAATGTTGTCATCGTCCTTTACGTTAGATGTTACAATATACGGTAAATATTGTTGAAAGTATATTGTATACGAAATTACCTATAGGTTATATTATTTTTTTTGTTTTTATTTTATATTACCTATTTTATATACCATCTTTATCTTTTATAAATGAAAGGAATATTAAAGGATAAAAAATAAATTCGTTCAACAAACTCAATTTTATACTATATAATAACTGTTATACTACATAATATACAAGTATATATAAAAGTTAAAAAATAGTAGTAGTTTAGTTAAGTGTAAAACAATAAATACGTGAATAAATTTAGCAAAAAACCTTAAAGTTTTCTATATTATGTGAACGTATATAGTAAAATAACAAAAGGGGACGATTATAGGCAATAATAAAATTAGCGAGGTGGGTACATAAGTATGCAACCACCAATTATAATATTCTAGAATGGAGGCGAACGACTGACGAGCCCGCCATATACCTACTTAGAACACATTTAAATGATTTTTTTAAATACTATTTACGACAATTAAATTTTAGTTGTAATATACAATAAAATGTAAAGTTTCAAAATAATTTCATAAATATTAAAGTTCATATGAGAATTATTAATTGTTACTTACCTTTTGTGTTCCTCATAGGTAGATAATTAGTTCCTTCTCTAAATTTTCTTATTTATTTTGCGATAATTGTGCCTTACAGCCTTATGGTCCGATCATATTGCACTCGCACAATTCTCCTCTAAGTTACTCTTGCTCATTCAACAACAATAATTATATTCCCTTGAGAATTCCGTTAGAAGTCAATGATGGTGAGGCAATGATGTAGTATTTTTCTTAACGGACGGTTTCTCAGAACCGTTCTTAACTTCCATAATTCTTCTTCTGGAATAAAATATGCGAAATATTCTCGCACACCTAGTCAACGAATTAGATTGATATTCTTTGAATCTTTGCTCTATATCTTTATTGGTAGTAGTATATATCCATTTTCTATTTGTATATACTATTAACATTATATGTACCGACTGATCTGTTTCACAAAATTTGTTTTCAATTAATTTGTTTTTGAAGACACCTTCTATGAATAATGCTTCAGTCTTCATTTTTCCCGTTTTTTAAAGATTACCTTTATTTTTTGCTCTTATAACATTCTATATTTTTAAGTAGTTGTGTCATTCAAATAGGGAGGACTAATCTGTATCCTACTAGGATAATGCTACATTTTGCTTTCCATATTTGTTAAGTTCTCCGTGGTTGTACCAGTGGGTAACATTATCTGGTTTCCATTATTGATGGGTGCTAGCATTGCTTGATTTCCATAATTTTTTTCGACAGTAATTAAAGTTACTGCCAATTATAAACCCAATATATTTTTGGTATGTGATTTTTTTCATACTAATATTATTAAATTTAATGTCAAGTTCATCATTTCTTATATTTTTCATTAACATATATTTCATTTTGCCAATATTTATTGTTAGTTTATATTAATTTACTATTTTGTGTATTGTTTCATTGTTTAAATTATTTTTTTTCTTGTATTTCATAAGTGTTATCCTCAGAGTATACAATCGCCAAATCATCAGCGTACATATATTTATCTAGGGAGTTTCATATCAGCTACTTTATTTAAATAGCAGGGAAGTAGCGTTGGACACAGAAAGTTTCTTTACACCACACTACAGTCCACCATTTGCAAAAGACTTTTGATTTTGTCAACTTCGATATATTGGTTTCTGTCCTTGAAATAATTTGAAAACCATTTATATTCATTTCTCTTTGTTCCCATATGAACGTTTTTGGCATTTCAAAGAAAACAATTTTTTTTTTGGTCTTTTAAATTTTTTTCAATATGAGCCATCATGTTAATCTAGAGATTTTAAAATTCAAATTCCCGTTTATGAATTGTTCTGTTCTTCGAGCTATTCCTTTGACCCGTTAATTTATCCACGTCATTCAGTAGTTCTACAACTAGATGAGTAAAAAATATAGTTTCAATTAATTTTTTCTTAATAATCAAATTTTATTCAAATAAAATCTAATTAAATTTTTAAAAGAAAAGCATTTCCTATATGTTATAATTTCGGAAATAATTATAAAAATTAAAATTTAATCAAAATTCTTGAATAATATCCTTATTTGTCGGGTCCCTTTAAAAAAAAAAAAAAAACTTTCGAAAATCATGTGAAAATAAAAAATTCTTTAAGAAATTTTTTAAAGGTTTTCATAAAATAAACTTAATTCCCAATGTCATTCTTTTCATAATTTACTAAAAGACCCGAAACAAACAAACTCACTTAATATATATGAGTATGTAGAAGACCATTATACATACATTACGTGGACACATGGAGAAAATTTTTAAAGTCACTAGTTTTGAACATATTTTCCACATGAAAACATTCAAGAAAAATTTTCCTTTTCTGATGTTCCATCCTCAAAAAATAACAAAAAAATATAACAAATTAAATAAAATTAAATTGAGGAATAAATATGAAATAGGAAAAATAAAACCCAAAAAAAAAAAACGAAAACTTTAATTTTTAATCTATAATGACATTTTTCATCACACAAAAAATAAAGAAAATGGGAGAATTCAAGAAAAAAAAACGCATATAATTTCCGAACGACCTTCAACTTCCATTTCGAACTCAATTTATCCTTTCATATAAACCCGAGTATACACATATATCAACATAATATGCACATGTACATATATACAAATGTGGATAGAGCTATTTCTATAAATCACTTATAACAATGTTTAACACATTTGAAGCAATTGTTCCAATTTACACAATTTTCCTTATATTTTATATGCCTGTCCCATAAATCCTTTCGAATATAATAATAGTACAATATTTTTAATACATATGTATGTGTATGTTTATCCACATATATGTATGTATGGTTTTGTATACAAAAAAATTCTTTTGATTCTATATTTTACTTATAAAATATTTTTCTCTTCTTTTAAGTCCAAAGAGGAAACAAATATAATAGCAATAATAATGACAACAACAATAACAGCAACAACAACAGTATACAAGTAACAATAACAGTAATAACAATAATAAACAGTAAAAAAATATATTTTTTTTTCACATTTTGTAAAATTCTTGTTTTTACAACCTTATATAAAGAAAGAAAAGTATAAAACTGAGTTCAACTCGTATATGGTATATTACCGTAATTACTTATCTTCGGTATATAAAGCTTGGTATAATGACAGTGACAATTCGTTTATTCCAAAAATATCGCAAATAACGGTAGTATTTAGAGTATTTAGCAAAAAAAAACTACAATATTGCAGAGTTTGGAACAGAATAACAGAGTGAATATGTTTTTGAAGCTTGAATTTTAAGTTTCTCATATCTAAATCAGATTGGATATTGAAAAGGTAAGGCGCTCATTGAAATATTTGTTAATTCACCATCACTCTTATGAATTTCTATACTGGTATATTGGTCTAATAAATAACTTAATATTATACCTACCTAGGTATATAAGAGCTCCGCTTTTAGCAAATATCCTTATATATACTGCTCAGAAATGGTCGCAAGTTTTGTAGCTAAAAAAAAAAACACCTTTTCTCTTAAATCGCTTCTATACTAATTCTTCTGTAATTCTTCTGTAATTAAAAATCGGTTGCAGAAAAAGAGTGATGCCGCCACCGAGATGTTTTCTACAAATCCTTCCCTCAGTCACTAGGTCTTCTAGTTAGGAAATTATTTATTGCAGAAATTAATTTATGTAGAAAGTAGTTTTATACCTTTGTGGAGCAATGCAATCATTTCTAATAATTCAAAGTCCATTACGATAACCATTATAATTACCAATTTAATTATTCTGGTAATGTTAAGGTAATAAGGGCATCTTAAGAATCCTATAGTTGACATTTCTACAATACAACAATATTTTTTTTTAATTGTTGTGAATTGTTGTTATTTCTTATTTGTTGTAAATTGTTCACAAAGACATTTTATTTTTCAATAAACAATCATGTTAACAGCGCCTTTCCACAACCAAAAGCAAAAACATAATGAAAAACAACAGTAAAAGCACATTACGACAAAAAAAAAAATTAAATGAAAAAAGGGGAAAACCTTTTTTCTGCTGCTATTTCAATTTTTTTTTTATTTTTCATTCAGGAAGTAAAAATCAAAAGAAAAAAAGGATAAGAAGCAGAAAATGAAGTTTTTTTCATATAAGAATGGCAACTGGTAATTTGGAAGCAAAAGAAAGTCTTAACTTACTTCAGTGAATAACGGTATAATATTGAAAAGCGGCATAAATACAAGAAAAAAAAACATTCACAGTAGGCAAAAATGAAACCGAAGAGAAAAAAAACAGGAAAAGGAGTTGAAAATGAAAAAAATAACGGAATAAATTTTTTAATGAAAAATTATTCTTTTGAGAACAAATGACATTTTTTTTTAGTTTTTGTTCTCTTCATTTCTCTCCCAATTTTTTTTTCATTTTTCACTTATAAGTTATACGAAAAACCATTTATACATTCACTCTTTCACTCTTACCCTATGTTTTAACTCTTATACTCTATGCATGAATGAAATGCAAAATAATTTACATAAAAAATTACATATCAATCTATCAGAATGAAAAATGACATTTCGCATGCCATAAAAATGTAAAAATAATCATAAAAATAACAAAAATAAAAGAACAAGATTAGTTTGAAAAGTAGAAACAGGAACAAATAACAGGAATTCATGTATGAATGAATTTCCTATTTATTTGATTTTTTTTTTTTAATTTAAAATGAACCATATTGGTAACCCTTTTGGCAATATTGAGGAATTTTTGTTGCACAGAATAACTTACAATTATTTTTTACTTTAAAAATTCTCAGTAAATTTGTATCTCACCCTCTCAGTAAACTGTAAGAGGCAAGAGGGATGTTCATGGTTTACGACAAATACGTTTGCAATATTTAATTTCCATAATCGAAGAAAAGAGATATTTTCTCGGAAATGCAATTCCGGGAATGACTAGATCCATAATTGTATATATGAAATCTAGTTAATAAGATATGTAAAATTTATTAAGAGGATAAGTCATTGGGAAATAATACACTTAATACAATATATAATAAAATGGAATGTTGCTTTAGTAGATATTCCTAGAACTTCCATGGTAAGTTACAATATTTAAATATATGGAGAAAACTGATCTTTCGAACAAACCATATGTGAAACTAGCCAACCAATCGCATATTACTACGATCTTCGAAGAAAAGAAATATTCAATTTCCTATCAACTGCTTTAATTCCTAATCTAGATCATCCTAAAATTTTAGTCACGTTTAAAATGTCTGGTAACCACAGGCCTCCTTGATCTGATTACAAAAAAATCGACTAGAACAAAAATCTTAACGAACCTTCCCAAAAATACTTCGCATATACATTTGGTGACTTTCAATATTGGTACAACAAGGCTTAATGGGGTTTTGTTATAGTGACTGTTTTTAACAACTTCAAAATAACGATTCTTAACATAAAATGTTTCAAATTACGATCTTACCTAGTCCGATTATCCGTAAAATCTCTTGATTTCGAAAAACATTTGGTCCTAGTTCCAAACCATTATTAAAATTTACAAATAACTACAACAGATTCCTGTCTCAACATAAAATGAGTACTCTGGCTAAGATTCATAGAATAGTAAAACAGCCTCATATAGAAGTAAGCCTCTTACCATTGAATGTTGCATTACAGCAGATTTCTTCCTCGACATCTCTGAGAGCTCTGGTTAAGACTCGTAGAATAGTAAAACAGCCTCATATAGAAGTAATTTTCTTACAATTAAATGTTTCATCTGGCAACCAAATCACTTAACAAGAATCGCAAAAATTTTCGGCAACCATTGAATTTCAATTCTGCCTTCCCCACCTTATTTTCAATTGATTCTTAGAATTTAATCAAAATTTGTTGTTCTATCATTTTTTATCAATGAAATATAGGTGCTTAACAAGTTTACCAGTATTATTAATAGGATTTTTCTCAGTAAATTGAATTTTTGCTTTTTTCATTACTATTTTGCCAAATTGTAAATCATTGCAGTTTCCTTTATTTTTCCCAATCATTTTGTTTTACAATATAGAAATATGCCAAAACCAAAGAATTCATTGACAAGCTATTTATTAATTTAAAAAATAAAATTGATGATATTTTTTCACAAAAATAAAAAAAAATTTTATTAATTTCTTTTTTTGTTTTTTAGAAAATTTTTAAACTTTTTAATTTTTTATATGTATACTTAGTCCCTCTTATTCTATTATAATAATGGACACACGTAAGCATAAAAATAAAATATTTTTTTATTTTTTTTTTTTTTGGCCTCCTATACATAATAAAATTTTCACATTTGATATTTGAATTTTTTTTAATTTCATTTGAAATATAATAACAACAACCAAAAAAAAATGTCCTCTTAAAGTCACGTACACGTATTTCAATATAGCTACTAAATAATTTTCAAGTGCAATATAATTTTTACTTTTATTTCAATTTTAACTTCATAATTATAATACATAAGTACCAAGTATATTATTTTGTATTTTATTGCTATTATTCATAGGGATTTAGAACCTTTTTTTGAATATTTGGCACATCTTACTCCAAGGTGGTTGCAAGCTAAAATTTGCAAGAATTGTTTAACTAAATAATGAGGTAGATTTTTAATTATCATAATTATAATTGTAAAAATATTACTAAAGCAGTGTGCGGCAACGGCGAACGATTTCCATTGTTAACTTAAATGCGGAAAGGCAGAATAAACTGTACATAGAACTTTCATCGTCGAAAGTGAAATTTGCGGTGGTAATTTCACTTGATTCTGGACAGCCTCATTTAAATATGTGTTTTATATAAGGAATCTGACATTTCAGCGCGGAAAATCACCCTTAAATGAGCTTTACTCATGATTTGGAAGAATTTTTAAAATTACTAATTTAGAATCGCATTTTGGAACATGCAAGCCAAAGCTTAAATAGAAATTAAGAAAACATTTTTAATATTATATCATATTATAGACTATATCAACCATAATTACTTTATCACCATCTTTATTTCAGAAGAAGGCGAGTGAAGGCGGCATCATCAGAAGGAGAGCATCCTTATATCACTTAGAACTGTTGATTGGCATATTTATTAAACAAACTATTGTTGACTACTAACTGAATATATTGTACATAGCAGACAAATTATTGTGGATTGGAACTAAACATTATGACTCCATACTCTGCTTAGAAAGAATGTTAAGGAAGATGGAATAACAAAGTCATCCAATTTAGTCCGAAAAAGAACAAAATTCTAAAGCAGTTATTGTACAAGTGAGAGGCTATTGCTTACGCTGATACGAGTATACTACCTGGGTAAAATTTTTAAAGTGCGGAAAGCCTGGGTAAAATTTTTCACAAAAATTGAAACCGCGAAACCTCTATCAAGACTATCTTCACATTACCTTTTCATTTAAGTAATTTTTTTACTAAATCAACTAATCACATTCTAAACTTCTTAAAAATTCCTTAATAAAAACCATGAACAATTTAATTAATACCATTGGACTTATAGGCTTTACCATGACTGTAACCATATTTGATGTGCACCATAGGGAATTAAAATTTTTTTGAAAACAAAAATATATTTTCATTTTCTATAACTTTTTAATTTGCTCTAAGGCAATAATAATTGTTTCATAAAAACCATAAAGTACAATAAAAAAATTCCAAATTTCCGAGTTTTTTTTTTCATCCCACACAATACATGTATACGTACCTATACAATATACATATATACAAGTATTTTTTGAAAAGGATATGTGCACATAATGGATTTTCCACAAAAAAAAAAAAACTTGTTGTGTTGCTGTGATTTTCTGCAACATCTAAATGAAGTTTTGAAGTAATTGTTGTATAAAATTAAAAAAAAAAGAATTTGAAATTGAAATTGATTATAAGTCTTCTGGGGATGTTAATAAATCTCAGAAAAATATTTTAAAAATAAATTTAAATGGAATCCTATTACTTTTTGGTTGATATTTTAGAAAACGAAAAGTTTAATTACTCTTAAAAATTTTAAATAATAACAAAGAAAATATTGAATAGCTTAAACTAAGTGAATTAAAGTAAATATCGCATTGTTTCAAATCCAATGAGAAAGGTTCTCAAATTTCTAATAAATTAATTTAATACTAATAATTTGCCAACTTACCAGGAATAAATTCCAATTTTCCCTGTTGGTTGTTTCCGCTCAATCGTAAATCGGTAAGGAAGTTAACAAATTGCCACAAATTCATTTCAAATATTCCTGGAACCCGATCATCTGAATTTTAAATAATTTGTAATCTATATACTTATGAATTTAAAGGTTGTATTCTCTTAAGCATATACACATTATGCTTGTGCTATAACAAAGTTTTCTGGAAAAAACAAAATTTCATTAAAATATAAGTTTGGTAATAGTTAAGGTAAGAATAAAGACACTTAAAGCACTTTTCTATTTGATATTAAGATTACTAAAACCATTTTAATAAAACAGCCAATTATGGAAAATTATTTCTAAACTTTATTCAGACTCTCTAATTGAATGGAGGTTTTATTTTCAATAATAACAATAATATATGTATGTATATAATACTTGCTTAATAAAGACCTTTGCTTCAATATTTCACTCCATAATATGTGCTTGATATGAACTCTTTTTACGCTTTTACAGCCCTAGTAGTAATTAAACGTATTAATAATTAATTTTCTATATGTATTATTAGTAATAATTTTCTATATGGATCAAATTGCAATAAAAATTATCATGCGTTTGATTTAGTTTTAATTCTTTCTGTTGCTTGGAACTGCATTCCGAAGAAGAGAGTACATTAACTAAATACTAATGCAATGAGGGAGTCAAAAATTCTGCCATCTCAATAAGTTACACACGCTGTCTTATAACTTGAATTATATACCCACGGTATGTTCTCTCTATTTAGACACATATTCCAATTTTTTTTGAGAACCTTTCTTTTATATTTTATAAACAAAATATTGGGGAATTTGTTCATATTCACATTACAAACATAAAAACATGCACACATTTATAAATTCAATATAAAATTTCTAATAAAAATTTCATACTAATATTAAAACTATAAAAATAAAATTTAAAATAAAATATGTATGTGTGTCAGTATGTATTTTTTTTAAAATATAAAAATAAAAAAGGACATTGAAAAATTTATTTAAATTTTAATAGGAAATCAATGTAACCTTGAATTTAGCTTTCAAATTATTCTGTCAATTTTATTGTTTCTCTCTACATGGAATATTCCCTTATACAATTTTGACAAATTCAATTATAAATCTAAGCATTCATATTGTCACATATAATTCATACATTTGTACCTATGTATGTATATGACATTGGATTCAATAAAATATAAAATTTTCAATTTAAATCAAAAAAAAATTTTTGTTATTATATGTAAGTAAATTCATGAATTTTTTAATAAAATTTATTGGAAATATTTTGAGTATTATTTAATTGAAAAATATATTTGTTATTAATAAAATGCTCAAATGCCTAAAATAGTTCCTCATTGCAATCGTTACAAATGGATTTATGAATGAAATAAGGAGAAAATTGAATGGAAATCAAATGAATTGAAATTTGAAGGATTTTTCCTATTAATTTTACTTTTGTAAGAAATGGGGAGCATTCAAAAACTCCTAGTCTGACAATGGAGAAACTATTACAAATATTCCAATATGATACTTAAGAATCAGACGAGTTCACTTGCAAATCATCAAATTTCGCGGTTGATATCAAACACCAATTGAATTTATGTGCTTTTGTTTCAAAACAATTTAGACGTTCAAAGGACTACCATTTACCTATGTATACTTAAGGACGGATTTCAATTTACATTATGAAAACAGCACAACTTTTTTTTTTATTTCTGCATTAAAAAGAGATACGGAATTTCCTCACTCAGACCACCGCAGCCATGGCTAGCTATGTAGCTCTCCCATATCACACTTACGCTACTCTGGCCCCAAACAAATACCCGGAGATATCCCTCGGGAGTTGCATGCGAGCTCCGCAATACTGAGACAGTCTCTTTTAAAATAGATTTCAATAGACATCATAAACAGAATATCAAATTTTCATGTAACTATCAAAATTATAATAAAATAAAAATTAAATTTTGAAATTTCTTCAAAGCAAAAATTCTAATTTGTATCACGACATAATCATTATTTTAATGGCATGTTCATAATTTTGAAATAAATTCAAAATTTATTACTATAATAAGGCTGAAATCGTAATATATTCCATAATTTTTCTTCATTAATTTTAAAAAATTTTGAATTTAAATTTGAATAATTTTAAGGCTATTACGATACAGCAAATTATTACAAATAGATCGAGTTTAACAAATCGTCGTAGCACCGGAAGAATTTTTAATTTCACACTCACTCAATCAGCAATCGAATATCAAAATCGTCAAATTTTAACTCTAAATTTCGAAAAATTTGGAGAGTGCTAATAAATTTCACTTATTAGAAGAGTGTTGTATACCATTGCTACTCAAAATACCTGCATTATATAAGATTTTAATGATTACATTTTTGTAATTTTAAGTTATTATCGGAAAAAAATCAATCGATTTAATGGAACATCAAAAATCTGTAATTTTTATCAATTTAACCCAAATAATTATTATCACTATAACATTTTTCATAACAATAACAATAGAAGAACAAAATAATAAAAGTACTATCATTTATAAAAGTTCATTGAATCGAACTGATAACAATAATTATTATGATAATAATTATAACAATAGTAAGAAAATTTACGATAATATCAAAGATAATTTGATCTGTTATGCTACTATTTCCGTACAGTCCAATAATATTGAAAATAATTTAAAATTAAATATAAAAAAGAAATCTTTTAAGAAAAATGTAGAACAAAAATCAAAAACATCATCATCATCATTGTTGTTATCAATTTTATTTAATCATTTAAATGATACTAAAAGTTATACAAATGGATTATCATCATTATCATCTACTAAAACATTATTAAAACAATATCAACAACAGCCACATTTAAACATACAGCCGGAAAATCATCATCAACTTAAACGGGATACCAAACAAGTAGAGACGCCAAAATTGAAAAGAAATCAAGAAAATGAAAAAGAAAAATCAGGACGATTATCCTTTACTTATAATTACAAAAATTATAATAAAAAAAGAAATAATAATGAAAATGAGAGAAAAAATTTATTAAAAGAAAAATTAATTTATGAAATTGCTATAAAATATAAACAAATCTTTCGATTAAATTTACTATCATGCCACAAGGCATCATCATCACTCACATCAATACTTTCAAAAATAAATGTTGATAGAATGCAAACACCATCAAATATAATACCAAAATCTGGAACAGGAAAATCTTTAACATCAATATCATCGGCTTCAACAATAACATCATCAACTTCAACATTAGTATCAAATCATGAAAAAATTTCCAATAAATTTTATTGCAACAACAATAACAATTACAACAGTAACATAAACAATATCACTAATATTAAAAAATTGCAATATGAATATGTGCAACAAAAAGAAAATTTTAAAAAGAATCTACAATTGAATACAATGAATTTTAAATATAATAATAATAAAAAGGATATAGAGCAAAAATATGAAATTAATATTAAAAAGAATTTATCAAAAAATTTTATTGATACTGTTACATTATTACGATATCTTTTTACACAACACAATACTTTCTCCAATCATCACAGTAATTATCATGAGCGTAATGTTAACAATCATAAAAATAATAATAATAATGCGAATGTAGACACATTCAATTCTCAATTTCATCAAAATCCAAGATTGAATGAAGACAAAGAAGAAGAAGTAGAAGAAGAACAGCCATTAATTCAACAAAATTTAAAAGAAATAAAGCAGGAACAACAGCAACACCAGAAACAATTCAATATAAATAATGAAGATATGAAAAATATTTATAAAAATAATAATAAAAAATTTCATTCATTTCATCAATATAAAACAAAGAATAATCAATTGTATCATAAGAATTTTCATATGATTGAAAATTCTGATAATAAAAATAATAAAAATGAGAACTGTAATATTAAAAACAATTGTAAATTGAAACAACAACATCAACAACAAGAGCAACAACAAAAATACATTCAAAATAAAAAATTAAATTATAATGCCGATAGCATTTCAATCAAAGTAATACCAATTGAAAAAATATTGCATTCATTTCCAACTTCAACAACAACAAAGAAGACGACAGCTACGATGACAACAAGAACAACAACAACAGTAACATCTTTACCATCTCGTTCTACTAATATTTTATTTGGCTCGTCATCAATATTGCAAGTTACTTCGTCATCATCATCACCATCATCAAAAATATCATTACCAAATTTATCATTGTACCAGAAAAATTCAAGTAATTCTACATTGAATCCATTTAATAATATAAATCTCAGTAATAATCTGAATTTTAATAAGAAGTCAATTTTTAATGATAAAATATCATCATCACCAATAGCAATACCTGAAGTCAATTCTTCATTATATTCTTCAAAAATTTTCGCGCTAAATTTCAGTACTACTACAATTAATAATGATAGCACGAACAGGAATGGTAATAACAAGAATATTTTTGTTTTTTTTTTTTTTGAAATTATTATTGAAAATTTAAATTACAATTTGAATATTGCAAGTATATTTTAACTAAGTGTGTATATTATACTAAGTGTAGAGTAGAGTGTAAGAAGAATATTTAAATAAGATCCTCAAACACAGGGAACTAATAGCTTTAAATTCTGCACAGATAGTTATTTTTAACGCACGCTGGCCGGCGTTGTGGAAGAGTAATATCAGCTTTCTAGAACGCATTGTCTATTGATACAAACAACGTGCCGATAAGGGGTTTAAAAAATTTAGGAAAAAATAATCTGTAACAAGTAGCATGCTACGCATATCGTTGAATAGGCTTGGCTGTCATACGAGCATGCGGCTTATTATGATATATTTTTTCTAAATTTCGAGGTCGCGGAAATGAATAAGCGTGAGATATTCTTCTACATGAACTCAAATTTGTTCTTTTTCAAGACTATGACGTCGTGAGTTCCATTTTTTCGACATTTTATACACCCTATATCAGTCAATATCAAATTTTGTATATCCCCAATAACGCCAACTATCATTATTTTCAATAATAACCACACTACACACATATGCACATGCATTTTACTTATAAACTTATACTTACTTTTAATTATTTTTAGGTAAACTGAAATCAAAAGAAAATTCTGGAAGTTCCTCATCAAATAACGATTCTAATTTTGATTCTAATTTTAATATTTTACATAATTATAATTTATCAAGTAACAAATTATATGATCGTATTGCAAAATATGAAAAATTTCATCAAATTATTATTCTGGATTTGATGGCATGTGGTGAATTAAAATCAAAAGAAATTCTTAGAATGGTAAATATTAAATTTATTTGTAAATCCTGTGCATCTAACTGTGTGTATATGCACGATAACATGTTAAAGTAAATAAGATTAGAAACCTAGTAGAAATTTGTAGATTTAATCTCAAAGAAAACCATTACAGCTAGTGAACTAGTGCAAGTAGTAAATATTAATTATGTATTCTTTAATTTCACCTCATAAAAATAATGAAAATCTTATTCCATTTGTAACAATAGCGCGAGTGCTATATAAAAATAGTTCTATACATACATAGAATTATAGTCTGAGCATCTATTTTTAGTTTTCTTTTATATTAATTAAAATATATTTATAGCACTCGTCACGCCTGCAAAATATCCATTCCATTAATTTTAAATAGAAATCTGTTATGAACTACAGACCAAAAATCTATTAGTAGCAAATTGATTCGTAGATTAGCAGGTATTGACCTAAGACCAAATCAATGCATCGGTAAAGATTTATTGTATTGTAACATTCGACCATTTATAAATCTGCATATAATCCTCACGTAGTTACAGATTCGTCCAAGCCGAGTGTGTCACCACCCGATCTAACGCTTCATAAAATCAAAAATATGGCAAAATCATGGCAAAATCTAAACTAACGCTACCCTATTTTGTACATGTGATAACAAAGTCTACAATTTCAAGTAAGAAGGCCGATCAACAATTAGGCCTCTCTTCTACTATATCCTCAATGCTCCCTTGGGAGTCCTAGAGACCTGCTTCCTGGCACCTGATCCCAAAACACTTTTTATCATCGCTTCATTTACTTGGTCCTATACATCTCGCGCCGTCTATACGCCCACATTCACATTTCTTTTAAATGAAAATCTAACAGAGCTGTATCAGTTCACAGAGCTGAAATTATTTTCCGAAATATTCCAAAGTAAAAAGAATTTAACAACTGCTTAATATTTTATATTCCGAAGTATTCTGATTTATACATAATTCTGCTTTTTTAGGTTAAGGTACGACATAATCATATTCCTTTCTTATTTATGCAAACTCAAATATTTATTTATGAAAATTCGATTTTTTTTAAATAAATTTTAAATTTCTAAATTTTTATTTTATTACATTTATTATAAAAATTTACTAATACTCTAAAAAAAAATTTTTCATAGGCATCCAAGAAAAATTTATTTAGTTCAACATATCATTGGATTCTTATTGATGACAATATTGATAAATCTTTCAATCATATTAAAAATGAAAATATCAACAATAATGATAAAAGTTATGAATTTTTAATAAAAAATAATCAAAATACTTATTTAACTAGTAATAATAATAATAATGCTAATAATGATTATGTTAGTAATAATAACATCATTAATAAAAATTCAAGTAGAAAAAATCAAGGATCAAACTCTTATAAGAATAATAGCAACAATAGCAATAACACTAATAAAGATGACAATAATAATATTAAGAAAATATCAATTGACAACATCAACATCATGAATCATAAAAGTTCAACTATTAATATTGTCACAACCAACAATAATGATACTAAAACTTATAGTAATAAAAAAGAAATTTATAATAATAGTAGTGGTGATTGTTATAATAATGATGATAATCAACATAATCATTATTATTATGATGAAAAGATTAAAAATGAAGAAATAAATCAATATAAACAGGATAAAAAGGATATTTCATTTATTGAAAATTTCCTCTCTGAATTAAATATCAATATTAATACAGAACTAATATTAGCAAAACGATATCAAAAATCAATTATAGATGGTAACAATAATAATAATGATAATAATGAAAAAGGGGAAATCAATTCAAATCATATGGATTATTATCAACTTTTTGATGTGTGGTGAGTTTAAAAAAAATTTTTTTTAAATTATAATAATATAAAAATAAAATGTAAAACGTAAAGAACAAGAGAAATAAGTTCGCAAAAGAGCGAAGAGTGAGAAAACTTACAAAACAAAATTCTCTAACAGCTTTTAATTTGCCTGAGTTGATCTCAAAACTCTTTAATTTATTACAAATTATTACAATTAAGAAGTAAAAACGTTTCAGCTGGTATAAACCGATTGAATTATACCCTGCACCTTTCGTTATTGTGTAGCAATTACTGGAACCTGTGGAATCCTTCTATAGAAACTTCACGGACATGTCTGACCTATAATTGGACATCCGACTGCCAAGTTTCATGAATCTGACTTTATAATTTTTCCAAATATGTAAAATAAGCTTTTGAAGTTGTATGGCAAGTACCCGAACCTGTCAAGCAATTCCACTAAAATTTCACAAATATATCTAATCTATAATCGAACACACAACTGATCGGACGGACGGACGCACATGTCTAAATCGACACAGAATTTTACGCTGAGCAAGAATATATATATATGTACATATATGTCCATACCGCAGATGACTCCTTCAAGTAGTTACAAACTCCATAACAAAGTTAATATACCCTTCACGAAGTGCAGGGTATAAAAATTAAATTTTTTATATCACAGAAGAGAGAAAATTTTAACTTTTAAGCTATGATCTCAATTATTATTGTTTCCATGAGCCATTTTTCTTTAATGATTAGAATTTAGATCAGAATTTAGATTTATATTCAAACAGTTCATTTCGCCCAAAATCAAAATTTAATCATTAATATAATCATTAATTGCTAATCAAAATTTTATTCTAGTTTCACACTATTATGTATATCTAGCCGCCGATTTCTACAAAGAAAAAAGTAGTCACTATAGTGTTAATAAAGTACACTACATTGGAATCCAATTTATTAATTTATCGCGTTCATATCAATTTAAGCTAATATTCCAAGAGCATCAACTCAATTGATGAGTGATTTCAGTAATTCGGAACTACATTCCGTACAGCAGTGCATTATTATGAGCTTGTTGAAGAATGTGCTTGATGAGAAATGTCCTCTAAGTATTGAATAAGACAATAAGACATTCTGGTCATGCGATTTAACCAGTCAAGGCTATTTTCTCCAAAAAAGTTCCCACATTTATTTCATTATGCTTTAAAAAAATACAAAACACTATGATCTTGCATTCGTTTCCTTAAATTCTCTTTAAATTTTCTCCCATCACACTATTTTAAATTTTTTTTCTAAATATTTCCCATAATATTTTTTCTTTTTGTTCTTTTTTTTTATTTTATGGTTTTTTGTACATGTTATGGATTTTGAAATTGGTATTAAAAGTTTTTTAAGCGAAAAATCAAACTTTAAACTGAAAGACAATCTGGGAAATCCACACAAAAGTATTATTAAACTTTCTCTAAGCAAAATCTCAAAAAGAAAAATGAAAACAAAAGAAAAAAATATTTATTTTTTTTTCCATTTTTCTCTCTTTCTATCTTACACACATTTTATATATAAGTTTAAAATTTTATTGACAATTCAAGTAATATATCGACTTAAAAATGAAAAAGAAGAAGAAGAAGAAAACAAAGGACAATATAAGAGAAAGTCAAATATCCTTCGACTTAAACTTTTTCATTTGTTTCACATTTTCTTTTATTGTTTTATATAAATCGAGAAAATTTTCATTGAACATTGAACATTAAATTATGGTATATTTGCCCCATATATATTATAATATGGTTATTATTTTGAAATGAGGTCAGAAAAATATTAAATTTATATTTAATAAAAATTATTTTTTTTATTTAAGATCCGATTCATGGAGCTCACTTAATATATTCTTAAATTAAAATGCGTATACCATAAATATAATTTTTCCTTTCCTCGTCAATTTAATAATTACACGATTTTCATAATTTTTCAGACTAGTTGTTGTCTAAATCTTCTATATTATTAAAGTTCTCTTATTGCATACTTATAGGAGAAGAATATAAATTAAAGAAACATTACCATTCAAGGGCGAATCAGATCGATTATAAATTTAAGACACGAAATTATAAGTTCTCACGGAAAAAGTGTTGCATATTAACTTTTATTTTATATTACTTTTTTTATTTAACCTTATAATTTCGATGAAATCAGATTATTGCAGAAAATTAGAACATTTGCTAGTTTAAGAGGCAATAATTCGAAAAAGGAGTAAAATTATAAAAACATTCATTTGCAACACAGTTAACTGTCATGAAAAGAATCAAAATTGCAAAAGTTAACTCTCAATTGACTACTCTATTTTACATCTACTATGACAAAACGAGGAGTTTCTACTCTCCGGATTAAGAAAAAAAAGCCAAGGACATAATACCTTACAGTGGTTTCAATTAAAACACAATAAATTGTTAAAAGAGGCGTTAAAACATTTAAAATTTTAAGTGTGGGAGATAGACATTTCTTTACAGAGGGATAGGTTTTCTTACATATCCAGTTCAGCAAACAAACGAACAGACAGATAAGTTGAAACTTTATAAAATAGATAGTTCAAAATTTAATACAATATAGGTAGTTGCAATGCACATACGACATAAACTGGGTTAAACCTCACAAATTCACTAAAAACAATAATTTGCAGTTTAAGAATCAATACTACACAGGCACAACATAATAACAAATTCCTTTGAATTCCTTTACTCTAAACAACTTTGATTTCAAACCTTCCTTTTTATTATAAGTCCTTAGATAGTTATCCTTAGATATTTATCCCAACAGTCTTACAAATCTTAAACTTTACTTGTACTATGTTACTTTGAAAAACTTCAAAAATAAACCTAGTAAACTTAATCATGTCATCCTCATTTGTATTTATTTGTTAATAATTTCTTTGGAACTATTAAAACACTGGAGAATACTATAAGGTTCGCTATATAATGAAGTTCATACTAAGAAAACATATTTAAAAATAAGAAATTCAAGTTGTAATTTTTAAAGATTTCAAATAAAACTTTAAAAAATCATAATTTTTTCGTTAGATTTCTACAATTTATAAAAATAAAACAAAAATATTTTGCTGATCTTTAAAATTTGTACAAGAACTTTTCGGTTACTTCTTCCTTCTTTTTTATGAACAAAAGTATTAAATAATGACAAAAATTCATAAAGTTTAAAAAGAAAAAATAAAGTTTTTTTTACATTTTCTATCAGTTTCGTAGTCTTTCTTCCGAAAATTCCAAAACTTTTAAAACTTTTATTGAACTAGATTATTAAAAAAATTTTTTTCTTTTTTAAATTTTTAAATATATTTTACATTAAACATATTTCGAAAATAAATTTCGTATAGGGAAAATAGGAACATTTATTAAAAAGAGTTCAATCTAGAATCGTTTTTATGATAGAAGCATAACTAGCAAAGTTGAGCCTTCTCTCTATCTTTAGGGGTACAATGTCGCCACAGGCCGATTTGCATTTAGATAAAACTAGTTCAGACCAAAAATTTCGAACAAGTCGTAATGGGAAGCCGATCTCAGTATATTTCTCAATACATTAAAAAATCATAAAATAGGTTAAATTAAAGTTAAATCGAGCACCCGCTCAAAGGCCAGTTTCCTAATAAACTAAAGCACGGTGTAAGGCACAGAAGACCGCAACGCTGCCGCCTTGAGTGCAATTCCTCCACAATTTCACTTCTCTTGCGAGCGAGAGCAACATACTTTCCCAGAGAGTGTACTGAGGTATTTTAAGTAAATTAAGTTTAAAATTTAATTCCTAAACTGTTGTTACTTTTAAAAGAAAACTCCCTTTTATTCGGAATAAAATACTTTTTGATTTTGCTAATATATTTCGTGCGCTACATACGGACTTTATCAAAGCCGATTTTCTTCTAAAAAAGATCAATTAATTTTATGAACTTGGGACACGATAATTCTGGGGGAACAAGATTAAAGACTGCATCTTTTTTTTTAAACCAGACATACTAGATCTATATAGTTAGCTTTTATTATACGAGGCATCAAAACAAAATCATCATTCAAGCTCACTTTGAATTCTCTTCTCTGCAGACATGTAAATAAATTAACCAAGACATATTCGCAAACTAAAGAATTCACAAATAAATAATACAAACTAAACAATTAAAACAGAGAATTTGAACTCGAAATAATAAAACTAAGAATTCCAAAATCGACCTTCTGTGGTTTGGGACAGACAGTTTCTATTCCAAACGATAGAATTTTATAAAATGTATATTATAGGTAGGTTAGTTTTGTTGTAACTAATTTTGTTGTAGCACATAATCCATAGCTACTCCATAGCAAAGCTCCTTTAGTAGTCAAACAAATTTGTTTTTATATTAAAATAGTATTTATTTAAAAAATATTTTAGTACAAAATGTCAAGCTACATACACATCTGGGTAGAAAATTTTGCTTATAAATAAAATTTGTGCTTATAAATGAACTTATAAAAGATATCGGATAGAAGCAACGGAAATCTTATAATTTTCCAAATGCCTATAAGCTGGTGTACAGCCGGACCTTAATTTACAACATAAAATTTATTCATAAACAATATACAAAATATAATAGTTACATAATCTAAAGAAAAAAATTCGAAAACATGCATGTACTATAAAACTTTTTAAATTTTTTTTTATCCCTTTCTTAAAATATTCTTCGAAAACCCCAGGAAAAAATAAGAGTTATTTTTAAACATAAGTTTTCTAATATCAAAAAGATTTGAATTTCTTTTTATTCTTTATTTTAAACTTTATTCCTTTTAAATTTAATACATATTTTTTTTTTCGGAAAATCACGTTTATCAAATAAACTTTTAGATTTTATTGTACAGTATGCATGTAACACAAAATATGAGGGGGAAGGGATAAGATCTAAGGACAAAATATAAGGTAGAAAATTGAGAATAAAATAAATAAAGAGAATTTTTAAATTTTTTCCTTTAAATTATGAAAAATAAATAAAAGTCTTAAAATTTTATTACAAAATATGTTACCTATTTTACGTATAATATTTATTTAGAAAATCTAGATTATATAGTACCCCTAAAAAGTAATCACACCTATTTAAATTTGAATTAATCGAAGCAAATGATTCGATATTCCGAAACAAATAACAACAAAAGACTGTTAATAAGAAATATTAGAAGGAATTGTCCTTCCCCTTTGCCAATGTTCGGCGCTGGCAAGAAACGGGGCGGAGATTCCTAAGATCTTTTTTCTTTTGACAGACCGGTTGAATGTAAATGTCAGAGGCCTTAGCCGGTTTTTGGAAAGTTCGAGTTGGTGTTTTTATAAGGTTGCGGGATTTTGTGAATTCAGCGGTATCACAAGGTGCTCATCTGGTATCTAGCATATGGGCGTCAACATAACCTAACCTATTATTATTAAACTTCTTTAAAATATAACAGTTCAGTTAATGGTGCATAAATAAATGAAATTAAAACCTTAATTCAAATCACCTTTATTCGTTTTATTATTATAAAATATTCTCCTAAATATATGCAAAAAGCATATAAAAGTTTTAAGGTATGATAAATATTTACTAATAATTTTAAATTTTACTTATTTATTTTTCTTTTTTTGCAATAAAAACTATTTCCGTTTTACATATTACATTTAGACCCAAAACAGAATCCTTTCACATTCATATTTAGCAAATTTCATATTTAGATGACAATAAAAATAAAATCCTTATTTTTTTTTTTTAATAAATGGGGTTTTTATTATTCTCATTTTTCTCTAAAATCTAATGCTGTGTAAAATTTAAATGGAAATATTATTGTGAATCCTTAAAAATAAATAATATTTAAAATATAATTCAATTTTTTTTTTTAATTCACAATAGCTACATGGAAAAATATTTACCGCAAAATTCCTATAATCTTCTCTATTTAATTTTTTTTTTAAATTTATAATAAAAATTACAGGTGTATAAGTGTTATATATGCAAAGTCTAATCTTTTTTATTTGTATAACATTATAATAGGGTATTATACATAAATAATTATTATTTGGTTAACATTCAAAACTGATGAAGCTTTTCTTAAATATATACAGGAATCCCGGACATTTTTATGGTGGTAAATTAAATATTACAAAAATTGGAATATTTTCAAATGATCATGGTTTAATTTTGAAAAAATGGTATAGAAGTCAAAGTACAGTTATACGTCGAATGAATATGCAAAATGTACCAATTCGTTGTATGATTGTGGTAAGTATACATATAAGTATTTATTGTAATTGTATATACGAATATTATTAAAGTAACTGTAAGGTTGAAGTGCTGTAAACATTGTATTCATCGAAAAGAGTGGTCAAGGTTGAAAGTCTACTGTATTATCTATGCGCGGAACAGGCTAAAACAGCAGAGCATTTGAGGTCAGGCTGCTTTAGACGAGGTTTTGTTATCCCTTCTTAGGTTTGACGATTCCCAGCGAACGGAATACTGACATTCGTATAACAGATATTAAAAAATTTATATTAGCTTACATATAAGGGAAGGTACCATATAACCCGTGAAATTTTGAAAATCTTTAAAGGCATTTTCTAGCTTAACAAAAAATGACACAGGGGTTTAATATATAAGGGGTTTTTATACGATATTTTAAAAAAAATTTCAATAAAAGCAGTGTCGTACCACAAATACGAAAAATCACTTTCATCTATGCAAAATTACAAAGATAACCATGAGATGTTTCCCCAAAATTTCAGTGGAATCGACTGAGTAGAATTGTAATACCTAAAAAACCTACACCATAATTTTAATAATATAATATATTAACATACATGTTATTAATTTAACTTCTTTATAATATTTTGCAGACAACAAAAAATGTTGAAAATCAATCACTAGTTCAATATTTGGAAAATCGTACAAATGCTCATTTAGATTCAATGCATCATTTTAGTTTTGCATTGCTATCACACGTGAGTGACATATTTAATTTTAAGTAAGTACAAATATCTATTATTTATATATATACTTATACTTACATAACACTATATATAAGAGCCTAATTTCCAGGACTAAATAGTAAAAATATTCCTCAACCTTCTTGTACACGCAATTTACTACAAATGTAACCTACTCCTATTATACGTTATAAACTCAAATATCCTTTAAATATATTCAATTATCCTTTAAAAAAATTACCCTAAATTTCAGACTGAATTTAACTACAACAAATTCATGGGGTTATTTAATAAATGGTACATATGATGGTATGATTGGTGCTTTAATTCGAAATGAAACTGATATTGGTGGCTCACCAATATTTTATCGTTTAGAACGTGCAAAAGTTATTCATTATACTTTACATAAAACTTGGATATCAAGGTATGTATTGCGTTTTACACATACCCTAGCTACACTTAATTTTTTTATATTATACACTTAGTAAGGCCTTTAATGTATTCTCTAGAAAATTAATTATCTGAATTCTCTACTCTATAGCTATCAAGGAATATGTACACTTGTAATTTTTTATATCAATATAAAAGCAACGTTGACAGTAATGGCGGGAATCCTAATAATAATTTTTTCAGATGATAAATTGAGTGAATTCTCAACCTATAAAATAGTACCCCAAATTTTAACACCGAACCCAATATAAAAAAAAATTTTGAGCACATTTATAAAATGTCTAAAGAATTTTTTTTTTTTCAGCCTAAATATAGGCAATAAAAATAAAATATTTTATAATATATTTTCGCTATTGAATTTTCTAACGTGTTAAATTTACATATAACCTATTTTATCGGTAAAATTAATGAATTTTTAAAACAAACTAATTTAAAATGTATTGCATGTCACCCGTTTCATCTTAGTTTCTTGTCATAAATTCAATTTAATTTTCATAATATTATCAATCAAAATTCCTTGATCAATATTTCTTCAAATTTCATTTTATTTTTTATTATACACGCCTGACACCATAATATTCCAAATATAAAACTCATAAAATAAAATGGTAAATGAACAAAAAAATAACATAAAAAAATACTACAGACGCATTTGAAAATTGAAAGGATATTAAAAGAAGGGTTTTAAGATCAAGACATCTCACAATATATTTGCTTAGTCTATGTGTAGTACATGCAATTGTTTTTCATCTTCAATTACAACCAGCAATAAGAACAGCATTAAGAGTATGTACAATGTATACAAGGTTTAATAAAAAAAAAATAAAAATATTTATATTAAAGAGACAATAACATTAGATAGAACGTTTTTGAAATTATTTGAACATTTGATTGATTGAATAAATATGATGGACGGTTACCTTTATTGCAAAACGAGCACAGATGCTAAACTCTGACAATTTAAAAAAAAAACTATTACGTTAAGTGGAAAATATAAAAAATTGTCAACATAAAAATAAAATGAATAGATAAATTATCATAAATTCTATCAAAAATATTGTTTGCATGTATGCAAGTTCCATTTATATAGCGGAATACAATATGAGAGAAAATTAATAAAGGGTGCACCAGTAGAAACAGAAGAGATATTGTCATATTTATTCAATTATTCAATACTGTACTAATGTTGTTATATATCTGCGACACGGATGAACTATATTGAGGTTCTTTGAGTCACCAAATATGGTTACAGGGTTTAGACACTAGACATCAATTTCTTAATTAAATTCAAATAAATTTGCTAATATTTAATTATGGAATTATTCATTATAATTAATTTTTCTGGGGCCGTTTGAATAATGCCGATATAAGAATTTGAAAAAATTTACGAATAGGTGGAAAATTTTTTAAATATCTGCATATGCGGATATTATATCAAATGCATTCACCCCTTTAAGTGTATAAAGCATCCAGATTACCTCTCTACCAAACACTGTTATTCGTCAATACTCTAATTTGTGTCCGTGTTTTGTCAATATCTGAGGTATTTCTGCACCCTACCATTTACCTATGGGTTCCATTCGACTGTTTTGTGGCGTTGTGCATGCACCGATTCCTTTCAATAATCAATGATTGCCCCTATATATGTAGGTCATTATTGCTAATTCTTCTATCCTTGGAAATTTTGCATATGATTCTTAGGCATATATTGATGAATACCTGAGCTTTATTAATGTTTTTCAGATTTACCCGGCAGATTTCGGTACAATACTTTATAAGACTTGTAATATAACTAACAAATTGTCTCTACTAGACCATCCTGTTTTATGCACTTTTTTTAATTTAACGTTTCCTCTAATATATGTAACTTAGTAATACTGTAAAGAACATATAGTAATTTTTTAATTTATGTAAGTGTTTTCAAGCATTATTCACCTTCAACATTTTTAAATAAGATGTCCACCATATGAAAATTATTAATCAATTATATTCACAATATGCATTAGTGAATGAATAAAAATAGTGGGTCATATTTCATAGTTTTACGCATATTTAAAATTTTAAATTATATTGAAAATAGTTTCTTCTTCATTTCCACTTCAATAAATCGGATAATATACGAAATCAATTAATTAGAATTGGAATGTTTTTTAAATTACAAATGCATTTTTTGCTTCATTTAGTCAAAATACTCTCTTTAATGACTTCGATCCCTCACTAATTTACCCATAGTTAAATTTGTAATTTAATAATATTTTTTTGAATTTAATCAATATTATTTTTTTCCATTTTATAGAAATTGTTTCATATTTCGCCACCCGAAAACTTCAAATTTAAAGGGAATTGTTTTTTTACAACCATTCGAAAAAAATGTTTGGATATCAATTAGTTTATGCTGTTTAATAATAATTTTAATTGGATGGTTTTTAAATTTAAATGAGGAAAATTTAAGAAAAAGGAAAAAATTTAATAAAATTATTAAAAGAGCGGTTCCAGGTTTGTATATTTTTTTCCTTTTTTCATTTTATGCTGTAAAATATTGAATATTAGAACGAAACCTTGTTGAATATTAAAAAACATAGGTAGTTTTGAGTAATTCAATTGAAATACACACAAAAAAAAAACTTAGTAATAATTACCAAAAACTGAGTATAAACTACTATTTTTCATGGTACTTTTGTGCTAACAAGTAAATTTGGTAAAAACGACAAATCTTTTACCAAATATTTTGGTAAAAGTCTTAAAATTTAAAATTGACACTTATACTAATAAAAATGGTAGGAATGACGAGCATTCATGGTAAAAGTGACAAAAACAAATGGTAATAATTACCAATATACTTTGGTAAAAATAAAAAATGGCATTGGTAAATTTTACAAGTACATATGGTAACAATAACAAATGAGAAGGGTAATTATTACCAATACGCTTTGGTAAAAATAAGAAATGGTACTAGTAAGTTTCACAAATATATATAGTAATAATAAAACTGGAAATTTTAATTATTACCAAACGTACAAGTAAAAGTGATATGGCAAGAATCGTCTTTTTATTTGAGTTTTCTTTTCATTTACCAATTCATTTAATATTAACTGAGATGATACTTATGGAATCTGAAATTACTTAAAAAAAACTTGTTAATAAATTGTTTTTCTATTTTAAATTTTTATTTAAACATTTAATTCACTTCAATTTTTTTTATTGTTAATTATATAAAGTTAATATCAAAAGGAAACATTTTAGTGTTTAAAAAATAACGTTTTAAATAAACTATACAAAAAAAAAGTTTAGAAAATTTTAACAAAAATCATAGCAGATACACAATGCTAAAATATTACTTTTCAGTAATACTACTTTGATTTATTTCATCAATTAGAATATTAACTGATGAATGATTAGTGTTGTTACATATTCCATAAAAAAAATTGGCGACGAAGCTCCAAAATAAATTGGCTTGAATTGGAAATTTTAAATTAAAAATGTAAAAAATTTTAAAACATGTATCTACTGCTTTTGCTATGGAATACATTTTGTATCTTATTCCATCGAAGTAAACTAATATTGCCTCTGGATTAGAGATACAACCTTGAACAAGCAGCAGAGGTTGAATAGAATCTTGAGATTGAATTTTTTCTTGAATTAAATCTTCAACGTTTTGAGCTGTCCTTCCTATAATTACGAAGGCATTTTGTGAGTCTCGAATGGTAAATTTTTTTTCCCTTTATCCACAGTTGTCCACAGGGTCTGACAATATTATGCAGTAAATACATCGTTGTGAGTGTTATACCATCTAAAATAGAAATATTGTAAATATTTTGTTAATCAATTTAAAAAATTTGAATACTACGCTTTAAGGTGTAATTTATTGTATTAGAGTAAAGTTTAAATTTTATGTCATGTAATTAAATCTTACTTTCAGAAAAATTTTCGTAATTTTGCAGAACTTCGATTAGTTCCTTTGAATTTTCGTCTTTTATTCTCTCTGTGAATATTTCTCTCATTTTCAAATGGAAACTTGAAATATCTTGCAGTGCATTTTTTGCATTGGGAAACAAGTTTAAAAAATCAATATCAAACTGCAATATTTGAAATTATACAATCACATAACGTATCTAATATTAAATAATAAATATTGTTATATATGATTCCTTACCAGTTTATATCCCAATGGATCTTTGTACTGTAACCATTCTTTCAAAATGTCATTAGTTGAGGTCATGGCGGATATTTGTGTCAACCTATAATTGCTAGTTTTTTTCCAGATTTCTTCAAGCTCTGTGTGAGTCAATGATGGACCTTTTAAAATTTTTAAATATTGATTTAAATATACATTTATAATCACTATTTTTATTTAAGTAATGGAAAGTTTTTAAATGACGCAAAAAAATTACTAAATTATCGAAATTCTTCCTACATTTAAAACATTCTATAGTAAACATTTTAAATACTTTAGATTACGTACAACACATTAAAATTTTTAAACTAAATCTGAGCACAAATATTAACACGGTTTTTTTAAGTTAAATACAGTCCCTAAAATTATATTTAATTGATACCACCACCAAATATATTCAAACATTTATTTGTTGTCAAACTGTAATTTTCTTCTCAAATTTTATTTGTAGACTTATTGGTAAATAAATAATTAATTTCACTTTGTTTTATTTTTTTTAATTTTATTATAACTAAAAATTTTTTAATTTTATTGTAGTTAAAACTTTTATAATTAAGTTATAAAACACTTCTTTCTCTTTGACGAACGAACAACGAAATGACGTGATACAACAAGCCGTTACATTACCAAAAGTTATTAGGAATTTGTTTTGTAATACTTACCAAGCTTTTGTAAAATCTACTTAAAGACATGGTAAAACTTATAAAATTAGTGGAATTTACAAAAGCAAATATGGTAGAAATTATTTTGTAAGTAATTTTTACCAATTTCATTTGTAAATTTTACCAAAAGTTTTGTTTCTCTAATAAAAAAACATGGTAATATTTTACTAAATTACTTTGTGAAATTAACAAATTCGTTTGTATGTACGGTACCAATAATTTTTGTTGTTTATACTAAGAAATTTGTTTCATTTACCAAAAAAAATTTTATTTTTACCAATTTTTTTTGCATAATTTACTAAGCTAATCGTAAATTATAATTTTACCATGTTTTTTTATCTTTTTTACCAAATTTTTTTGTTAATATAACCAAAATTGTGGAAAAATTTGGTAAATTTGACAAAAAAATTGTAAATATTACCAAAAAATGATTGTACAGCGTTTTTTACCAAATACTTAGTAAAAATTACAATTATTTTTTTTTGAGTGTATTTGGACAATGATGGTATAGATTTCCAATTGCTATTATAATCTCTGACATTTTTTACATAATAATTAAAAATTTTTTTTGCAATTTTTAAAAATACACGAGATTTTTTAAAATTTTTTACAATTATATGGATTATGAACTGATCCTCTCCTTCTTATAATCTCCCTTGTAATATTTCATCACCCCTTCTACACTCCGTTTTTAGTCCGCTCCTCTAAATCATTCTTCAGAAATGCGATTCCTTCCTAACAATTTCCGATTTTTTTGTAGCATATTTCAAATGAAATATGAAAATTACATTCATACTTTCATACCGCATTTATATGTGAATCGTAAAATGGTTTTTGCTTTCCACTCTCAGAATATTACATAGTCCTCTCGTTTTTGAAATGTTGTGTAAAATTTTTTTCTAGTAACTCAATTAGAAAAACGGGAATATTTATACTTTGTCCCACAATAATTGTACAAAAACTTTCACTAACAATTCATAATCTAATTTTTTAGTTTTTCAAAATTTTACCAATCAATTAAATAAAATCCTTTAAAAACATTTCAAATTAATTACATTTAATTTTATATATATCAGGAAAATCTATGTAAAATGATGAAAATTCAATCACGAAAATTTTCCTTTTGCGCTCCATTTCCTTTTTTTTTTTAAATTTTAATTTTTATAATTTTATTCTAATTTTAATTTTATAAAAATGGAAATTAAATTTTTTTTCTCCGTTTAGATTGAATAAAATTTTCTCTCAAAAAAAATCTTCCAACAAAATCCAATAACCTAAATTTTTATATATACAAACAAACAATAAGAACAAACAAACATGAAAAACAAGAGAAAAATTCTATAATAGGCATCCGAAAGAGTATAACTCCAAAAATTTAAATTTTCAGGAAGAAGAAAAAATTGAATGAAATTTTATGTGTTACGTATAATTCTACTAATTCATAAAAAAGACTTTAATGTTTTTAATAATTTTCTAAAGGTTTGCTGCATTTTTAGAAATTTAAAAAAAAAGATAAATTTTCTTTATTTAAGTATCGATCACTGCGGCGATTTGTACTGTTCAAATTACTCAATTCCGTCAACTTTTATATTATTTACGAAATTTCAGGGAAATTCACTGAGTATTTTCTTAAAAAGAAGCTGAATTTGAGATATTGATCTGAACATACCCTTATTTTATGCAATGCAATCGGTTAAAAGGAGTAAAAATTAATTTCAAAAAATAAAATGCAACTTTGGCTTTAAAATATTTATTTTTACAAAAGTTATGTGTGATTCATAATTCAAAACTTAGTGGTTAAATGAGTACAATTGGTCACAATTGAAATAGCAGCAACAAATTAAATTATTGTAGTTGTAACAGTATGTGCCCATATACAGTCAAAATATTTTGATCGCGTAACTTTGTAGGGGTTTTAATTACTAATTTTATCAATTAATTTTTGAAGGTGTTCTAAACGAAATTGAGCTATAATGTTTTTAAAGAAGACGGGGCATGAGTTTTGTTTATCATTTACCGTTTTTGAAAAAAATGGACTTACACTATTTTGAACGCCCGCTATAGAAATTAAAATTTCGAAAATATTTTAAAAGAAGATTTTTTACTAAAAACATTTTTCAAAATTTTCTTATTTTTCTCTTTTTTATGATATTAAAAATAATAATAGTTTCATTTTCATCAAAAAAATTTTTCTTGTAAATCCTGCAGAATCCTGTAAATACTTCTTATGTTTTTTTTGTTTTTTATATTATTTTAGTAGCATTTTAATTTCACTAAAATATTCCGCTTATTTTATTATTATTTTTTTATAGTTTCTTTCTTATAATTTTCTTATAGTAAAAAATTTTATCAATTTTCATTATCCATAAAAGAAGGAAAATTTCAACTTTATTGAATTTGAATGGTAATAATAAAGCTTTTCAATTCAACATTTTTCATTTTTTGCTCAACATGAAACCAAAAACAAAAAAATATAATAATAACTTTTCAAAACCACATAGAAAAATAAGAAATCAAAATTTGGTATGGTTTAACTCTTTAATGCTTGAGATTATTCAGAAAGTCTATGACAATAATAATTGTAAAATACCAAAACAATTCCATTGGTTCTTGAATTAATACCATAGTTTTTTTGTGTTTCATGATCAAAACATTGATATTTAATTAATTTTTTAAGACGACTCCGCGAGAAAAGCAATTAAATAATTGTTCTTATTTCTCAAATGACGATGGAGTTCCCGCAATTTTTGAAAAGGTTTTAATTGGTTGAAATTCCCGTGATTAGCGTCAAATTAGGTATTATAATAAGACACTTGTACCTTATACCTTGTAGATCGTATAGATATTTCTGATCTTCCTACAGTTACTCTAGGGAGGTGAAGTATCTGAGGGTAACCCTGGACGATCGCCTCTCCTAAAATACCCATACAGATAGAGTTATCGGGAGCGCTACGGCGGCCTTATGGACGTGTAGGGGCTTCATCGATGGGACCTGGGGGATCAGTCCCAGGATAGCACTGTGGCTATATACGGTTCCTACCGCTGCGTTGGAAGTGATGAATGAGTTGCCACCACTGCACCTCCATATAGTGAAGGAAGCTCGGCTAGTGACTTACCGACGTGTCTCTGGCGAGGACAAGCCAGAGCGAAAGTTGACTCACAGGACTCACAGAGACTTCATTGAGAGCGATCCGATTCTAAGAATAACCATGTTGCATGCCTGTTTGCCGCGGTACAACTTCGACCGCAAGTACAGGGTTCTGTATCCCGATCGATAGACGTGGGATTGGGGTGGCCAGGTACTTGAGTCGGATTCGAGTGTGTGGTATGCAGACGAGTCTAAAACGGAGTCGGGTGTGGGTTCGAGTTTGTACGGGGTCCGCCCGTAAATGTTGAATATTTAGTGTTGGAAATAATTAAGTTGGTTAAGATCGACTAAAACGTTTTTACTTGTTTTTATTAAAATTATCAAATACTTTGTCGAATTTTGAAAACACTTTTGCTGCACCCATTCAGGAATGTTTAATAATTTCTTTCCGATTGAAATTCACCCTAACACACCCTTACTGCATTGTTCCAACACATTTTCACTTATATATTCTAACTTTAACTTGAAAGTATTTTAACCCTTTTGCTACAACATAAAAAATTTCACATTGTAACTAAAGGGGTTAATTATTTTTCATTATTTTTGTTTGTCGAAAATAAAATAAAATCTTTACCAACCATATATAAAGAAAATAAATATAATCGGAAAAGAATAATAAACTTATAATTCAATTTTTTTTTTTCTCTTTATACAATACTCTTAAATTAAACTTTACAAATACCTATAATAATTTTACAAGATAAAAAATAAAAAATAAAGAAAAATAAAATGAAATTACACAGGATAACAAATAATAAAAATTATTAAAGAAAATCAAACGAAAAATCTGAAAAATGAAGTGAAAAACTTTGTCTTCTTAATATTTTCAATCTGCTTATATAAATTGTAAATGAGAAACTAAAAGGAAAATTTTTAAATTTGATCAGTTTTATAATCGACAAAATTTAAATTTTATTTTAGACAATTTTGGGGGGATGAGAGAGAAATTGCATCTATTCGTCTACAAGAACAAACTGTTTCGGTACAAAATTTTTTGGATTCCACTATTGACAAAATAATTAATGTAGAAATAAAGCTGGAATTGATTTCTCGTAAATTTAGCAAAGCTTATATATTAAATAACAGAACTACAATTAAATTGATTTGAGCCGCCTAAGACACCTCTAGGTCCAATCTCTAAAGAATTGCTAATACAACCAAAATTTAGCTGAATTTCTCGAATCTATTAAGAGCAGAGCTCATATAACCGTAACAGACTAAAGAAAACTATCATTAAAAATCTATCATATAAAAAAAATTTGTTACGAAAACAATACCCTCCTCCTTACAAAATACAATTATACCCTATAATATAAAACGGTTTTTGAATATTATGAGAAGATGTTCTTCTCACAAATCTTACGCTTCACAGAAAAGATAAACGTATAATTTCTTTTATCCTTTAAAAAAAAGAAAACGAAAAAGAACTAAAACTATTGTTATACAACTTATCTGCTATTTGCTATATAATCAGAAAAACAAATTTTCAAAATGAAAATGTAATCGATATATAATTACATTTACTTTTATAAAAATTCAACTTGCTCTTCACTTATACTCCCCCTCCCTTCCCATAAATCTTGAAAATATTATGCACACTTTTACTACTATCGCGAACGATAAAATATTTTTATTTTATCATAAAAAGAAAATTTAAGGAAACTTGTAAGTACTTATACGTAACATAATATCCTGTAGTGGTTCTATACAGTATAAAAACGAATGGGATATTGGTGAATACTCAAGTTTATATAGTGTTGTAGGAAAAGTGATGGAGGAAATATAAAAAAATTTTGAAAAATATGGAAAATAAAATATTGAATGAATAATGGTAATCGGAAAATATTGTATGGAAATTTTTTTATTAAGTATTAAAAAATTATTGCATACTTTTAGGGGAATATTTTAATAAATTATACAAAAGGGTTCGGAACTGGTATTAGAGCTCTTATTGGATGATTCTTTTGAGTTTATTGAGAAAAAATGTTGTTCATTTAGAAGATAGGGTATCGGGAACACGGTCGTCTAAGGGAGTATTTTGGAGAAAATCAGATTGAAAAAAATCTGTCCTACAACAGCTTTGAAGTTGTTGAAGCTTGATACCTGTAATAGTTTCGAAGTTGTTAGAGCTAAAGCAATATTTTTTTCGCAACTTTTTTTCTCAATTAATAGACATTTGAGAAAGTAAGATATATGGCTGGATGCCACACTTATCATATTCGAATAATGCTACTATATAAAAAGCTATAATATGAGTAAATAAATTTGTTTAAATAATTGTATATTAAAGGGTTGAAATAATTTAATTTCTCAATTAATTTTGCAAGTAAATTAACAGCTCCCTATTCAGTTGCATTTATGAGCTTGAAATTGATAGCAGCTGAGCTTGAAAATCAGCATTTGCATCTTGAATTTAGTATCATTTAAGAATTTCACTGATTTTCAATAAAATTGACTGCTATTGACTGTCTCTAAGACAGGTTCGTCCTAGAAATATTATGGCTTCACAGAGTAAATAATAAATCGCAGAATAAAACAAAAGAACTTTTAGGTCTTAATGTTATTCATGTTATTACTATTCTTTATAAGCAGGTCAATTATTACATAGTTAAAATATTGCATAATGCCATGCTCTCATTTAAATTATACACTAAAAATGTATTGCAAACTAATAACATAATTGGAACAAAAATTTATAAATCCCAAAAGCATGGTGTAAACTTACATTCTAAATTGAACACATTAATCAATAAGTGGAATTAACAAAAAAAAAAAAGGCAATTTCAAGAGCTCCAAGAGTGGTTCTAAGAGATCTAATGCGATAAATAAAAAAATTTAATAATATATTTTAACATTGATTACCTTTAACAGGTTCACTAGGCTTAAAATTTTGCATAAAATTGAATTAAATGTAAAATTCACTCATAAATAGAATCGTTTTTGGAAAAAATTTTTCAAAAAAAGGCTCGAATACAATAAAAACCATTTAACCTCGGTATTTTTCTTAAAATATCTTGTTGAATATTTAAAAATTTTTCAATATTTCATTGCAAACTCTTCAACTTTACCATTGATTATATCCAAAACTTTTATACCCAAATTTCACTTAATTTTTTTTGTAGAAAAATGAAATTTAAATTATTGCCTCCAGAGAATATTTTTTTCTTTGATTCTCATCCTATTTAAGGTCTATTTTAAAGCATTTCCTTTTTAATGTTCAACTTTTTTGTGTTTTTCTAGTTCCTCTTTATTCCAAAGAGAATTCTGCTCGTAACCAAAACTATTTTCTAATTTCCTACAATTTTTTTTTTACAATTTTATCCTTTATTATTTTTTATCACTCTCTATGATCTACAAAAAACAAAATAATATACCTTTAATACTATTATATTGCCTTTATTATAGCATAATACCATTTTTTCATCATATTTATTCTTCTAACACGTTAAAATTCTTCTTTAGATGTCCAAAAAAAAAAAAAATCCATTGAAATAAAATAGAAAAAGAAAACCTTAAAATGAAGGCAGGATTCAATTGTTCCTTTATTTTAAAAGATCCTTCCCATGATACAAGAACAAAACATTAACGAAATCGATGGAAACTTGTGTTTTGAATACAAGCAACAAAATCTTCACACATTATAAATCAAAAAAACTTTCAATTCAACCCAGGATATTATTATTATTATTTGAAATCATTACAAATCTCATATATTATCGATATATAATATAAAAATATCGGAATAATAGTACTAGTTAGAGAAGGATCTAATAGTTAAAGAAGAAAAAAATATATTGGAATATTGAAAAAACTACTTTTCAAAATCGAAAACATATTGACTACCCATGTTTATACCGTAGGTAGTAAATTTTCATTCTATTGAATTATCGGCAACAATGGTATATATAGGGTGCAATTTATTTAGACTACATCAACCATTTTACAACACAAAGGAAATCGTCTTATTCTGTAGTGAATGTGGATCTTACACTTGTAATTGTATTTTCTTTATTCTATATTTGGTTTTCTTTTTGTCAACTTACTCATCTTAAAAGCAAAAGATTTCTCGTCTCGTCTTGGGAGCACTTGATCTGTCAGCTCATTTTTTGCTATTTGCTTGATTTGACACTCTGCTAGATCTGAATATTTTTTAATTCTGACTTTACAAATCTACGTCAAGTGTTCTTGTGACGTTCAAGTCTTATTGAACCTTGGGAATTCCACTCCAAGCTCATAATAGCAATATTTTTGAAGGGTTTTCTTAGAGTGTGTCTGGTTCATCTCTTCTTATTTATCTACCGATAGGTTTTTCACCTGTTATTATCCAAAGGTGTTCGTTGCTTATATATGTTGTCCAAAATATTCGGCATATTATTCTGAAGTATATTTGGTTTTTACATTAAGAATATTCATTTTAAAATGATCAGCAGAATGACATTTATTTGATTGAAAATTTTGTTATTCAGAAAACTGTTATACAGTTGTCACCGAGTGGCATATCACTCAATACTTCTTGTGCTAAGCATATTACATAAATATAGCAATATTTATAAAAAAAATTACTTTGTTAAAAAGTTCAAATTCATTTAAATTTAATTACACCACTACAACAATAAATTCAACTATTAATTTTACTAAACTATTAATTTAAAAAAAACACCCTATATTTTATACATTATTCCGTTTAGATTTATAACTTTAACAATAATGCAACAATGACATTTTGTAAAATATTATAAAGAGAAAATTTATTAAAAAGAAAAGAAATATTATTATTAAAATAGAGCAGCTCTTTCTTATACGCTGTGATTATATAAAACTCGCTCGCTCGCTCGTTCTAAATAAAAACTATGATTTTCTTTCTCTTTTTCATATAATCATTATTATTATTACTGTTATTATTGTAAATGCAATATAATATACAGTTATAAATAATTTTTTATCCTTTTTTACGGTCTTCTTAACAAACTGAATCATACTCATTTTTTCTCTTAAAATTCATAAATACACAGAGAAAAAATATGTAAAACTTGAAAATTATGCAGCTTAACAAAATTAAATGACAAACTTCAACTAAAGTTCTACATTATATGGGACCGGCTTTCTACATGGTAATTAAAGGGTTCTTAAGCAGAAATTATGTTCGATTTGTGATACTTTAAATTAAATATTCTTGTTTTTCAAAAGCGCCAATAATTTGTAGGAAAACGATTAACAACCATTCAGATCTGCTTAAAGATAATAAAGAGCATATCGTCTACACGCTGTGTGAGACCAAATAAAAACAACCTCAATTCTTTTTACTTATAAGATCCGATTCGCCGTAGTCATATTAACAATAATAATATTATAACAATATAAAACAAGTGATAAATCGAGGGTCCTTCACATAACTAAGCGTCAAATCACTAATTATGTGCATTAGACTTCACTTTTAATGGATTTAATATATAACTTACTAACATAAGAATTTGTATCAATTTTAAATGAAAATTAGAGCTCAGGCAGACATGAAATTTTTGGTTTTGCTATTACTGCTTGATTGTAAAATCGTTGAGCGCAAATTTAAGTAACTATACACTATTGCGTCAATTTTAATCGATTGTTAATTGCATCCGATCATACAGTTCCATATGTGCGCACTTGAATATAGGACAATGGAATAAAAATAAGCAGCAATCAAATGGTTGTAAAATCACACATTGCATATCTGCTGGAGCCCTTGCTCATTATAAATAAAAATGCCTAAAATAATATACAAAATTCTTCTCTGTGTTCCTCAAAACAAAAAAAAAAATTATTTTTTAAAACTTATAACCAATGTTTTTTCCTTCTGTTCCTCCTCCTCCTCCATATTACTATCATGGCAAAAAAATGAGTAATAATTTCTCTTTTCAATATTTTTTTTAAAGAAATTTTTTATACAGAGACCAGTTATAATACTCAAAATGAAAATTATAAGAAAAATATTGGAAAACTTGAAACTAAGTTTTTACCACATATTAAGCAACAGTATCATCATAAGCAACAGGAACAGCAGCACCAACAACAACAACAATTTAGACCAAAAATAATTGGAATTCAAGATAGAACTAACTGTAGACAATATCATAAGCAAAAAATTATTAATAAAAAATGTTCTATTTTATCCTGGAGCAATTGGATTTCATATAAAAACCAGTGTCTGAGAAAATCTAAAAATGAAAAATTTCTTAAAATTAATATTTTCGATTTTATTGTATTTGTTATTGGAATGTTATGTTTACAAGGTGATATTAAATCTATACACTTTTTTCTTTTACCATATATTTTTCAGAAATTTAAAAATTCAAACTCTTTTAATATTTTATAGGTGTTTCAATAAATACGAAATTATTATCAGGACGTATAATAATATTTTCAACTTTATTATTTAGTTTCCTAATATTTCAATATTATTCAGCAAGTATTGTTGGTTCATTATTAATTGAATCACCGAAAACTATTAGAACATTACGTGATTTAATTAAAAGTGATTTAAATTTGGGTATTGAAGATATTGTCTATAATAAGGATTTCTTTAGGGTAAGCAAAAGAAAATTATATTTTATTATATTAATGTTAAATTGTTTGTATATAGGGACGTTTATCCATAAATTAGATTCTAGGACTTAGTCCATACGTTTTGGCTTTTTAGAGCGTAAAAGAACGAAGGATGAATACTGAAATTTATGCAGCTTTAAGAATTTTATCATTTAAGCTTAGGAGGTTAATTAAAAGTTAAAATTTATTGAAGCACAGTTAGATTTTATACAGCTCATAATAAAGGCAGACTTAATCTTACCTTTGAAAGCTTTTGAAAATTGGATAAAGCTTAAGTCTCTGAACACTATTTAAAGCGTTATGAATAAAAAATTCTAATATTCTTAATTTTGTAGAAAATGAGGTTATTACCTTAACTCCTTTCATTCATTCGTCTCTTATCTTGATCCACAAAATTTCTGAACTCCTAAAAAAGAAGATCAGAATTTTCAATTATTTTATGTTGATTCTTCTAATAAGTGTTTATTTTCCTCCTAAGCAATTTGAAAACGTAATAAGAGAATTTTAATTTTAGCTTTACTTATAATTGGGCGCATTGGGTAAACGAGTAATAAAGAATTTTATGTGATGGCAGCAAATTTCGGTGATATTGAAACAAAAAATAAGCTACTTCTGTAAACATGTCTCTATATCGGTGTCTCAGTTTTTTTGTGTATGCATTCGTGTATCTTAATTTTTGGCTGAACAGATTTTGATAAAAAATTTATATGTGAGTAAACTTTCTGCCATATCACGAATTAATCAATTTTTGTGGTACAGGAACTCCACATCTCAGGAATTGGGCCTTTATTATGGGCGGACTTTAAGATTTTGATCAAGTTTGAGATTTAATTTTTGAGTTGTGTCTGCCGGAACTGACGAATTTTTCGGGGATACCGGATCACAGAAAATCAACTTCTACTATGAAAAAAAATTTGAGTTTTCTGGATACATTGACTGTTGAAAGCCTCTAGTAACTATGTTGTTGATAGAATTTGAAATAAATGATGAAAGGACCCGGGCGATTACATGCTATTCACATCAGATTTTGTTTACACATCATTTCCTTAACCCGGCTTGATTATTCATTTATATGTACAATATAATTTTGTAAACAATTTTATTCTTCATCTGAGTTCCAAAATACATTTATTCGGATCATTTATGGAACCAAATTAAATTGCTATACTTTCAGTCTCTTCTCCAAAATTACTTCTGACTAATTTTATTCAAGAGACAATCAAAAGATTAAATGAAAATTTTTACTAGAAAAAATATTCAAAAATGCTTTTTATTATTCAACTACTTTAACTCCCCTTGGATGACTAACACTATACACTCCGGTTACTCTGTACATTCCATAACAATTCATGTTAATTTAGTACTTTCAATCAAATTAAAATTCAAAGTTTAAATGTTAATTTAATTTAAATATTTTTCTTAAGGTTAAATTTTTATCACTTTCTTTTAACACATATAAATGCAATTTTTTCTTTACCATTTTACACTTGAATAATGCAAGAGCTACAACAATATGAAAAGTTCAAAAAACACATACATCTAAAAAAATAAAAGAAGAAATTATTCAAATTTAAACTTAAATCTTTAGAATAACGCATTCTAAGTAAGTCTTCATCATTGTAATTCATCTTTATTTCACCTTTTAAATAAAAAAAGGAAAAAATATGTAACCGAAACCCTGCCAGTCAGAGTTTATAGATGAATAAATTAGAAAAAATTAATTTTATAGTCAAATAAGAATATTCTTGGAAACTAAGAATAATTTCATTTGTTGAATCACCATCATAATTTACAATATTGTATGAGTATTGAGTTTAGAAAAAAAAGCTAAATTTGCATTAGAAATTTTTTGAATAATTGAGTACTTTGTGAACAGAATGAATGTTTTAGATTATGCACTTACTCTTCATATAATATTGATAAATGTGTAGAATGAGAGAGATATAGCACATCAATTTAGTGAAATACAGAATTAGTTCTTCATTATTTAGTAAATATTTCAAAGGTAATTAGGCGATAAAGTTGTGGGTTGTGAAGTTGTAAAGTGAAAGCTGTGGCACAATGTTATCATTTGAAGAATTTTCTTGCTTCATATTCAAAAAAGTTCTTTTCAGAGTTGTTAAGAGAAAGTTAGTTAAAGTGAAATATAAGCTGCATAAGTTGCTTAAAGCCTTCTTTTACAAAGAGTGAGTCATTCCGTCGATTGATATCGGGTGGAACAAAACTTTTAGATATGGCTTCTCTAATAATAAGAAGTTTATATTCAATTTGTTTAGGGATACATTGCTTCGATCGCATACTATCGTGATAGCAATAGTAGTACAGGTGGAAGATATTACGGAGCCGAGAGTGGATTAATTATTTAACGGGATATATCCTATTTATTGTATACTTAATAAAATACATCACGCAAGCAAAAGGAAAACTATTTTATGTCACCCCTATATACCACAATCATTATCTTCTAAGTTATTTGAAAGCTTGTATTTTTCACTTTTAGACCACATACTTACTATATAGGCGACATAATTTTATAATATCTCTGGAGGGTCCTATCTACATTTAAGAAAACTCACAGAAGATATTAATATATACGTTTACAGGGACCTGAATTTGATTTTAATATTTGATTTTCATAAATGCATGAACGTTCCTAGGCCCCAGCTACATGAATATATTCCTAGTTTTAAAATTATTTACACAACAAAAATCATAAATCTTCTTTTATTTTATATTTTCTCTTAAAGCGTACAACAGATCCAGATGCAATCGAATTGTATAATAAATTTACAAGACACCAAGATTATTTAAATAATTCATCAACAACATATTCTTCAATTTTACCATTCAAAACTGAAACTAAAGATGAATTGATTTGGAAAAAGGGGACTAAAGAACCGAAATCAAATAAAAAATCTATGTGGTTAACACCAGAAATTGGAATGAGATTAGTTAAATTGGGTGGTAAGTTAAAAAAAATTTAAAGCATAGTTAATGCACGGTTCCGGGTATTTGCAATAGTGGCATACCCATTCACATACATATATAAAATAACCAGACATTTTCCTGGAAATATTGCAAAAACAAATCAAATGTAATTCTTTTTTCTAAAATCAGTTCAAATTTTCTGGACGTTTTGAAACTTGCTTTTGTTACAGGAAAATAAATTTTTAGGTCACGACTTTCAAAACTTCTGAAAAGTCATACACAAACCTTACTATTTAACTCGTCTATATACAATAATAATCCCACCGAATTCATATGATGAAAAGCATAGGTTTCTCCAAAAAAAAAAAATTCATGCTAATGTGAATAAATGCTTTTCTTGCTTCTTTAACCATAGAATATACTAACCATTTTCCTACATCTTTGAAAAAGTTTTTCCAATTTAACCAGAGGTCATGTAATACAATTTTTTTTTTTCTAAATTTAACTTAATGTCAGTTTAACAAATTTTTAAAATTTCCGAAAAAAAAATTTATGTAAAATATTCTAGTCTTATAAAAATTGTCATCACGTTTAGAATGAGTTCTGAAGTGCAGTTCGCTCTGAAACAATATGGTGTGCAAAATTAAAATAAAGATTAAAGAATTTTCTCAAATTCGGGGAGACAGCCACAATTTCTACTTTAAATGTAATTATTTAGAGAAAGTGAAAGGCTCTGAAAGTGGAAGGCTCATTGAACAGAATTGTTTTTCTAAGTCATTTAAGAAAATAGTGTTGCCAGCCTTTTTACACATTCAATATCGTAGATTTACTGCATTATCATCCTTTATTCCAATATAAAGTTTACATATTTTCCAAAATTCGTGGAAAAATTCGCGGTAAGCTTAATAGAGAATCATTCTGCCAAAAAATAACTTCAGTAACTTTATATCTTTCGAATATTTTATACTTCATGATGGCATTACAAATTATAAGAACCTTTATTTATAACATATTTCCCATACGCAATCTAGGACCAAGAAGAAAAACAACAAAAACTTTTCCTGTTTTTCCAGAAACTGAAACGCTAAACATCGACCAAATAACCTTTATTTTTCTAATTTTCTTTGTTTATAAACAAAATTTCTTACATTCGCCAAAACCCTAATATGAGGTTTACCATTCTCAAAAGAAAAAAACGTTCTCACATTACATTGAAAATACTACCAGTGTTTCTTTTGCCCAACTAAAAATCTCAACCATTACTAGACAAAAATATGAAAAATTTTTTTTACTGCTTTCTTTGTTATTCTTGATATTTTGCTGCATATTCATTAAAAAAATACGAAAAAACAAAAAAAACATTAAGTTTTTTCTTTGTATTTGAAAAGGATTTGAATCCTGGCAGAAAGAAAATTTGTTCTTATTGGATAATGATGATGTGGTTTAACTTATATAATGTGGTTTGAGGAAAAAAAACAAATTATGGAAAAAGAAATTCCATATGAATTTGACTCAAAAACAGCACATGCACATACACATATACCTTTTCATTAACGTAAATATGCTCTACATGCTAAAGTTAAAAGAAAAGCAGAGAAAACTTTAAAAACAAAACCAAAATTCATTATATATGTAAAAAGAAACCATGCACTTTTTCATAACATCAACAATTTTAGTTGCAAAATTTATGAATTAAAATTAAAAAGAAACCGAAATTAGATGAACTTAACTTGCTCAGCTATAAGATACCCTATGATTTACAAAATTGCAAAATTCGTAAGTTTATTCGGAACATAATCCGGAACAATTATTTAGAGGACCTTTGTTTACAACACAATGTTTGGCCCCTTCTTCAATTCGAAATCTATATAAAGCATTTATTATAATTAAAAGTTCGTCATTAGGTACATTCCTTTTATACAGGAAAGGAACAAAAAAAAACGCTTCAAAAATCTCTGGAATAACTCAGAGCAATCTGTAAATGAAACTGTGATTTACATGGAAATTCTATTATACATAAGAGTGAACATTTATTTAGAATAATAAAATGGGATGTTATGAACATTTATTCGGAATATTAAAGGGGGTAATTGCTTCCTTCGGCTATTCCTTTGCATAGAACGCTATAGAAGCAAATGTTATATATCTAAAATGTTAAATGTTTGATGTGTGATCAATCTCGGCGGTATTAAAAAAAATATTTCTCTCAAATTTTCCATATAAAAATATAAAGCCATCTATTGGAATAAATATGTAATAAATATATAATATCGGAACAAAGGATGGTGTACATTAAATTATTATACACTTAAAGTTGTTATACGTTTAAAGTGTTATACACCTTAAAAATTTAACGCAACTAATTTATATATTGTTAAGTATATCACAAACTTTAAATCCCATTAGAAAATTCAATTTTGGAAATGAAAAATTTAACAAACAAAAATATATTGTTATACACATTCAAAAACCTATTCAAACAATACGAGTATTCTACATTATGTATAACTTTTGTATATTTTTCAAACACCTTTTTACATACTTTATATATTTACCATATAGGTTATGCTTTTCATGTTGATGTTAGTGCTGCATATAAAATAATATCAGAAATATTTACTGAAAAAGAAATATGCGAATTAAGTGAAATTCAACTATTTCCATCACAAAAAATGGTTAATATTGTACAAAAAGGTTCTCCTCTCAGAAAAGTTATAATGTACGGGTAAGTATATGTATTTTATACACTTACATATAATTATGAATATATTTATTTAAATTTGAATTTACTTAATTGCTATATTATTTTTTTGAAATTTTACAAAAATTATAAAATGTTAAAATATTTTAATTTGCTGAAGCATGAGATGCTATTTTTAATTCATTTTTTTCTCATTTTTTAGGTATAACAATTAAAAACAATTTATAACTATATGTAAATTTAAAATAATGTTAGAACTTTCGCTCTCAAATGCTCTTTGCCTGTATGTAGGAGGTCCTAAACTGTACTTCACATTTTTTCAATAAAATATACCATATTTTGCACATTAAGTTGTCAAAAATTTATATAATTCATTCTCAATTTTCTGAAGCAAGATGAAGGCCCTAGGATGGATTGTAGCCTCAGCAATTACTAATTCTACTTACAGTAGCGATTCAAAACTTATATCTGACATTGTATCCTTGCTATAATTTAGAGCCAGAAACTAAAAACATAGATGCTTAGAAATTATTTTCTTATATTAGCGTTTGTTAGATAACAATTTTGCTCCATGGATGTAGCATTTTTAAGCTCGCTTTCTTATATAAATATAAATTTCCAACATTTATTTAGGGTGCACTCCTAAGGCGTATATTTAATTGCACTTTAACTTTTAACTACAATGTTACTTAATTAATTTAAGTGTAAACTAAATCTAATTGCGTTATAGGTAATTTTTAATTAGATAATGTCACAGATGCGATTATACTGCTTTTTATATTCTAGAGATCTATCCGTTCTTAATAGACTTGTTATGTATGGCGAATTCATTAAGATATTTTGGTAATGTAATATCGTGATATTATAAATGGCGAATTCGCCAAAAAATCTAGTGAGTGGAAATATAATTTGAGAGGCAAACGAATTTGTCAAAATCATAAACAATTTAACTGTGATTGTTTGTTTTAAAATACTGTACATTTCTGCTATTGTGTAAAAAAAATTAATAAAGAAACCAATTCGCCGTATATAACACCAAGTACTAGCGAATTCGCCGTCTCAAGAAATTTGAACAAATTGTTCATTTAGTTGGGGAATGAATTTAAATTTTTGGTATGAAACAAATGGACTGATAAAATTCAATTTTTAGACCAATTTTTCATACAGAATTTCCAACATTTTCAAAATTACACGTAACGCAAGATTTATGTTCTAAAAATGTAAATGAAAAAATATTTTAAATAGTTGAAATAGTGAAATAAAAATGTTTTTGTTGGAAAATAGTTTGAAAGAAAAAAAAATTATTTATTTTTGCCTTCCTAGAATGGAAGAGAGAAAACAATTACTTTTTCCGATATTTTTCGGTACCCTTCTTTAACAAAAAGTTTATTTTTTTTCAAAAGGTAAAAACCATATTCAAATTAAATTATTATTTCACTCTGTAATAGACAATTTTTTTTTTAGAAAATTTTCATTTAATTTTTTAGTTTTGTTAAAGGACCTGCCTAATGATACCTACAAAATGAATAGCTAAAACATTTTTATTTTTAATAAAAATATACAGGCATTGTGAACTTCACA
This sequence comes from Condylostylus longicornis, assembly GCF_029603195.1. Classification (NCBI taxonomy): domain Eukaryota; kingdom Metazoa; phylum Arthropoda; class Insecta; order Diptera; family Dolichopodidae; genus Condylostylus; species Condylostylus longicornis. Next base: position 100,560 of record NW_026578045.1, read on the forward strand.
CATACATTTACACATGCGGATTTAAACTCGCACAGGACTTTTATAACATTTACGCGTTGAAATTAAAAATATTTGGTTAAAAGGCGAAACATTTTTTTTTAATTTCTCTATAACAAAAAGCAGATAAAACACGAACGAATGTAAAAATTTACCGGTTTTTATTGTTATATAGTGGTCAATTTACATTTTATTCAAAATAATTTACTTCTACATAAATTATCATCAACATATATTTACGTATCTATATATGTAAGGATAATTATATAATTTTCTATGGTACATGGAAATAGAGCCACACTTTTTATTTGTTATTGTGTATTTAGAGTCTCGGAAAAAGTTAAAAGTTTGATAGTTTAATCGAATAACAATAGGATCTTATCCAGAGAATATTAAAATTGAGTAATTTTGGAACGAAATTGAATATTGGCATGTCGCAGTTGCAAAACAAGGAACAAGGTTAGAATGCACACGGATCCTTCAACGAAACCCTGCCAACTCACAGGGATCTTATCATGTGATCCCTAAATTTAGGTAGGGCCTGAATGACGACAGCAGTTGCGAGTTCTTACAAGTGGGGAAATGCGGAGGAAATTTCGATTACCCTTTTTGGTAGGTAAAAAGCGGTTACGTGCTCACAAATCGATCCTCACGAGATTTTCGAATTTATCAGAACTTTGGCGTGATAGGTAGAAGTGGAGGCACAATAGATTTACTTCTTTGATCGCCGTCCATTTTTACTCCAGGTAATCTAATGTAATCTAATCTTACTACAACAGTATATAAAAATTTGTTTAATACTCACTCAATATGAAGCTGTCTTTTCCACAATTTTTTCAATTACAAATAAATATTCGATTGTATTATTCCTCCTAAACATATGCAATCTGAAATAAAAAGAAGGGAATAAATTTAACAGATCATCGTTTTCAAATTAATAAGACTCTATTTTAAATATTAGTACTAAACTAAAAGAAAATGTACCTATCTTACAAATTCTACATATCGACATGGATTCGATTCACTAGAACTCCTTAAAGTTAGAATTCTTACTTTATTCTTACAGAATTTCAGCGGCATTATGAGATTAAACTCTATAACCACTTTGTCCTGATTAAAATAAATCAAATTATTCGTGGTCTTATAAATGAAGTGGCATATTTCGTATGTTTCCCAAAAGTGCCGTCGAAAACTATTCCCCTTTTTCATATATAAAACAGTTTAATAAACAAAACACAAAACTTTAAAAATATTTACACAAATTTATAGAGAATTTAATTTTTATATACAATAGATCATGTTAAAAAATTCGGAAATTATATGAATACAAATTAATGGTAATTGTTCAAAAAATGAATATTTTTGTGAAAAAAAAAATTTATTATTATTTTGGTAAAACGGATGCTCTAATGTTGTGTATAAAAACGTAAAATATTTTGTAATTTAAAAAATAAACAAATAAAATCATTAAGTAAATTTAAACATGTTAAAATTTAATTCAGAGATATATACATACATACGAGTATATTGTATAACAGTATATATAAATTCACAACAAAAAATATTTCAATTTATATAAAAAAATTATGAAGTTTATGACTTAATTTTAAAAAAATATTTAAACTATAGGATGAAAAAATTTAAATTGAATTTAAGGAGTTTATCCAATTAAATAGAGAATATAATGATTGATATACTTAAAGAGAAAAATGTTAACTCCCCTGTAATAGTGCGTTCAGAGCAAGAGAGTGTGTTTTTAAGCAAATTTTGAAAATTTAAATAGTTAGGCTTATATAGTCTTAGTAAAAGAAGAGGAGTCCCGTCTAGTCACCCTCTTGATGCCCATGAATTAGACCAACAAGAACAGTCATTGGCAACTTTCATACTAAACATTTGACTACGTGCTGACGTAAATCAATCATGGCGAAAATAAAAACCTTCCCAACTACATGTCGAAACCAATTGATTTCCTTCAGCCAGATATAGAGAAAAGACAAAGATACCCTTAACAACTCGTCCAAAAGAAGTCAAAGAAGGCCCTCAAAAGAATGACCTCTTCTTCCACATTAGAGATGGACAGGCACAGAAATTATTTTACTACACACAATATCCTGACATCGTCTACAGAATTCTGTAGTAGCGATTCTCAATCACTTAGCCGTACTTTTCAAAAGACAGTGCCCAGTTAGCACCCACATCAATATGCGCTGAGTTCCAACTCTTTCTATTCATTCTCAAAGTGATGTCGGCACACAAAACTAGCAGCCCTAACAAGACGGTACGAAATCTTATTTTCCTCTATTCCGCTATGTATGGGAACCCAATACACAGCCATTCTGCAGATATTGCAATCCGCTCTGAGCGCGACTCTGTATCTCACCCCCCTCCAACTCAACAAATTCTTATTAATTTCAATTTTTTATTTTTTTATATATATATAGCTCAATATATAATACTAAATTATCATAAAATTCAAAGTTAATAAATTCAAATATATTAAAGAAATTAATTTAATATAAATTTTAAATATATTATTTGATTATATTTAAATATTAAATTAAATTATTTCTTAATTTAATGAAAAATTGATTAAAAATCACAAAATTATTAAATTATTTCTTTATTAATTCTTAAATAATATGAAAATTGAATGGAGTATTTCAATAGAATAAGAATAAATTTTTCAAAGAAATATTTTTTATATTTCAAATGCAATATAACGCAACCATATAATGACTGAAGCACATCCTTTTTTTATACAAAGGATATTTATAAAAATATAATTCTAAAATTTAATACTTATATAATTATTGTTATAAATACATATGTGGAATGAAATTGAACTATGCACTGTGGTAATTAATTTTAAGAGCTGTATGAGCGGAGATGGTGTTAGCATTTAATTGAAATTTTTTTTTTAATAAAATTTAAGTTTTTCAAGTTAATCATTTGGGAAAATTTCATAAATAATTCTAAATTTTCAACTTAACATACAAACCCATATACACTTTCAAAACTAAATATAATGAAAATTTCATACAAATTTCAAACTGTAATACAGAATTTCTAGAGGTCCTAAATGAATTCTTTCTATTGAAGATATTTTCAGTAATAAATTTAAAATATTTTTTAAAATTCCAAGTAGATTTTGTTATATTTTAAAATATTTTGGCAAAAACTGTGAAAAAAATATTTAAATTTTCATATACATTCAAAAAAATGCAAGATACACAGATTACACATATATTTATATTCAAAATTATACGATTATAGAGAGCACAATATTATTTAACTTTTATGCAATTTTATCAATTTAATTTTACACTACTGAATTTTGGATTGGTTAGAAAAATTTATTTATAATTTCAAAAATTTTAAAATTTTATTAAAAATATCCTATTCCATATTTTTGTATAGAGAAAATAAAGGAAGCTGAATAATAGGAACCTATAGCAGTTTTTCATACTATAGTCATATAGTGTACACTATAATATATTTATTAAACCCTCAAAAATTTGCATAAAAACTAGAGTTGGGACTTACAACTCTAGAAAAAATTTCAATATGATATATCAAATGAATATTTTATTCGATTTAGAATTTTGAAAGTTGATTTACGATATTGAACAATTATGGTGCCGAAAAACTTATATTGAAATAAACTGATATATATCGAAATGTCGATATGTTGAGATTATAATTATATCGAGTAAATATCATAAAAAATTCATTGGTATATATTTCGATTTTTCGATATTTCGATGTTATGGCTTAAACCCTTAATAAAAGCCATCTTATCATTTACCTATTTTCTAAACTCTCTACCGAACTTGTATGAAAGCAAAACCATAAAAGTAATCGTATTCTAATCCAATGGTAAAATCTTATACCTCTAATATAGTAAAATCTTATACTAAATTAGTAAATAATTCAATTGAATCTTTATTATTTCGTGAGATCTCCTAAATTTATGCAATATTATCTCATAATTATAATATGAGTTGAAATCCAGGGATTTGATAATTGAATTTTCAAATTTCTTTACTATTATTACTTCATTACATAAATAATTTCTTTAAAATTTCTTTTTCCAGATTGCGACGTACTTATGAATCTGGCCTAATGGATTATCAAAGAAAAATTTGGAGTTTTCGAAAACCACATTGTACTAAAAAAATTGAACAAAGTGATTTATCGGTATGTAGCTATTATTATTCTTTCATAATAAATGCTTTTGTACACTAGGTGTTTGAAAAAGTACAATAAAGCTATAATTTTGTAAAAATTTTAAGCAACATAATTTTCGGCAATAATTTAAGTTCATACTTGCCATACACAAATACGAGTATCAAACCCGAAAATTTTAGAAAATTTTTCGAAATTTTATAAATTTTTCGAAATTTTATAAATTTTTCGAAATTTAATAAATTTTTCGAAATTTTATAAACTTTTCAAAATTTTATAAATTTTTTGAAATTTTATAAATTTTTCGAAATTTTATAAATTTTTGAAATTTAATAAATTTTTCGAAATTTTATAAACTTTTCAAAAATTTTATAACTTTTTCGAAATTTTATAAATTTTTCGAAATTTTCGATTGAGTAATGTATTTTTGTTGAGTATAATACCACTCATTTAACTCAACTTACGTAGAATTTCCAATTGGATCCGAAAATGTTTGAAGTTTTCAATTAACAGCACCATCATTTTTCGTTCCATCATTTAAGATTAATGTTTCGTTTTTCGTATTTTGTTCAATGGCATAAGGTTATGAACACATTAGTGTTCATTAGTTTTTATTAAAAAAGCAATTTTGCAGTTTTCTGTGAGATTTTACTCAAATGGCCTAGGATTTTATCACTTGTTTTGTGCAAAATTTCGACACAAATTAAAGAAATGAAAATCTAGAAAAAAATGTTCTTTAAAATACCAAAAAAAAATCATTAAAATTGAATTTAACTCTTCCACTATTTTTATTTTTCTAAATCTTTGCAAAATTATGCTTCCTTTAACTCTATTTGACTTTGTTTTTAAATTTATGAACATTGAAATTTATTTTTTTTTTGTACATCTATAATCGCCTCCTTTGCAAAATATTCTTTATCCTTTTCTTAATATTTTCTTTTTTTTTTGTATATTTCAGGTTGATATGCAGACATTTTTGTCAGCATTTTTTATCTTACTATTTGGATTTGCTAGTAGCTTGATTATTTTAATATTTGAAATATTATTTAACCTTTTCTATATCAGGAGTACAACCACCATCATCACCAAATAGAAGACTATATGCACATACATTTTAAATGAAAAACAAAAACAACCAAGAAAAAAAACAGGAACAAAAATATTGTCTTTTTATGCTGAATTGAAAAGACGTGCTCTTCTTATTTTTATTTATTGAAATATAAGGGGGGGCGGGGGCCTCCTTGATATATTTTAAAATACGATGGCTTAGAAATTTTTTCGTAGACATCATTGTCAAATTCACCTTTTACATATACAATATTCAAGTGCGGAAAATAAAAATAACAATAATAATGGTTATATTTTAGAATTATTGTTGAATAAGCAAAAAGACTAGGAATTGAAGGAATATAATATATAACGTATATAGGGTTTGTCATTATAATTGAACAAAATATATTGAGCAAGACTTTTTAAAAATTTTAAGAATTTGTAATTATTTTTCGCCATTAAATTTTAAGCGTTCGGAATATTAATATTATTCTGCTATAAATTCCTTTATCACAAACTTTACAACACTCCATGTACCTCACCATATTATATTCAACTCAATTTGAATTCTAAAATTATTCAACATTAAGATAACAATATTTCAATGCAGTATTTTTCTGATAACAATATGTCGTGGAGAATTTTACCTAATTTTTCTTGAAAAAAAATCCTAGCTTATTTATAGTTGACCTCCTAAAATGTTGATCATGCTATAGCTTAAAACTGTGACTATTAAAGGTAAGATTAGTCTTTATAAGGAACGGTAATTTTCCGAGACATTGTTCTCCGAATCAAACGGATTAAATTGAAAATAGTGATTTTTTGCATGCGAATTATTAAAAAATCCTCCTAGTTTTCAAAATCTTCAGTTATCTAAAATTAAATGAATAGTTCATTATTAACAACAATTTATTACGAATTTAAAAGGTACTTATAGAACTAAAATATACCACTTACTAACTGATCAAAATATCCAAAATTCTAAAGGACTACTTGTCTCTCAATCTCTCACTTCCGATCCGATTAGTAAATTTCCCTTAATTTCCTTTAATTTTCCTTAAAAGCAAATTCATTTCAACTGCATAAGCTTGGAATATCCAACATTCTACTGATTAACCCTATAAAACATAGTAATAAATTCATATTTAACATAAGGATTATAAAAATATTATCCTTAAAAATTATACATATGCACATAAAATAAATAAAAAGAGCAAAAAAAAATTTTTTTTCAACTTTTCAAGTTTTTCCCCATTTTCTTGTTTTTTGATTTTCATAATATTTTTATTACCGTTATGGAAAAAAAAAATTTGTTTTTTTTTTTTTAAGAAAATGTAAAATTTTAGAAAAGAAAAAATAATAATGTTTGCTTTTACTTGTATTATTATAAAAATAGTTGATTATAAAAAAATTATAAAAAAAAAACAAGTTATGAGCACCATGAGCACCATTTCTTCCCATATATTTTTTTTTTTTATATAAAATTTTAACGGGAAAATTATTGTAGTTTTATTAGCACAAAAAAAAAATATTGTTATTATGCATAATGTAAAATTGCAATAAAATAAAGTTAATCTTAAAAAAAACAAGAAGGCAAAATAACATTGTTCACGAAAAAATTCTGGTTAAAACGAAGAATCATTGCATCATTTACTGTTATGACAGTAACTTTTAAAATGTATCCAGTTGCTCTATACAGTTGTAAATTAAGTCGATTAAAGAGCTGAACTCAAATGAGCTTTTTAAAGTGATTTAACTGTGCTAGGTCCATTTTTTATCGAAATTAAAGGAAAATATTAAAATAAACAAAAATTAAGAAACGTTTTCTTACGAGAATAGTTTTATAAACGTGTTTTCCAGCAGCTTCTTGCGTAAGCGGCATAATTTCGATTTGCATAACGTTAAGAGGAATATTGCTTCCTAAAAATATATAATATTTAAATTTTATGAGATATTAAGAGAATTGTGAGTACAACAAATTCTAAATATACTTATGTAAACAATGCCGATTTTGATATTAGATTTTGCACTTTTGTAATTCTTCTTCTCCTACCAATTTGACATAAACATTATATTTGAAAATAAGAGCGAGAATAATACAAAGATATTATAGTTAGAAACAAGGATAATACAAAATTTAACAACGGTACTTTAAGGATTTTAAGGTCATTAAACTGTGCAACAAGTTTAGAGTTTAAAAAAAAATTTAGTATCATCATAACATATGTATTAATATTCTCATATTTAATGCAAGAATACATAAGTTCCTATATATATAATATATTATATATACAATTTCTCTGAATAAAATTCTTATTAATTTTAAAATTAATTTTAAACTACATATTATATTGAATCAGTTCATAAAATTAATTAAAATTACAAATTTATTTTCCTGCTATAATTTTAATTTATATACTTGCAAATATATAATATGTAGCTGATGGCTATGTACCTTTAAAATTTTCATATCCTCTTAAAAATTTTTCACTAATAAATATTTCCCTATAGTAAAATGTTTATTTACTCACATTATATTACTGCTACTCAAATATATATTTATGTATGTATTTAATAATTTTATGAATATTAATAATTTATTTAAACTATATACACTGTAAAAAAATTATTTTAAAAATTAATGCGGAAAATAAGCTGAAAAATATTTTAACTAAATATTCAAACGAATGACGTATGTGAGTAGAGTATCGTACGAGTATCTGCAAAAATAAGTATGATGTATGCATATCAGTTCAACCGTTGTACTACAACTAAGCTACAACACAATGTAGTGTGATATCTAAACAACCTACAGAATTCATTTTTAATAATAAAAACTTGCGTATTAATTTTCGGAACTTTTTACAAATTTCGACACGAAACATATTACTTAAAACAATACTTCATTTTTAAACGTTCAAAAAAATTATTAGTAGCTTTGTTTGTTCATTTTTTTCCCTATATCAATTTATAATTCCCTATATCAAAAATAAATAGAATTCGTTTTCATTTCCAATTTCTTCCATGATTATGAAACTTAAAGAAATAAGTGTTCAAAAGATTAAGAAATTATTAAACAATAATATTCTAACAGGATGATTAATAGGGTGATTCAGTAAAGAATACAATAATATATATCAACGTTTAGGGCATTAAAAGTCTCAACAGTTTCCGAATTACAGGGATTTTAAGAAATTTTTACAAAATTTCTATTTGCCCAAACTTTTTTACTTATAAGTTCCTTTCCGAAAAAGAAAGAAGCTTCAAATCAACAGTTTCTGAAGGGACTAGTAAAGGTTGTCTTGACAGCAATATATTACTTGATGTTGTATCCATTTTTCTCAGTGTATAAACATTTTAAAAGAGAGATTTTTCTCTTTATTGCTTACATTTACTCCCTATTTTTTTTTTCTCAAATATTATTGAAAATTTATTAAAAAAAATTACAAAAAAAAATATTTATAAAACCTATGAAATAAAGAAAGGATGAAATAAAAAATTTTACCTGAATATTATTAATGCATACAACACACATATTTATGTACATATATGCAATATACGGATATTGATTATATAAATTTATATTTATTCCGAGACAAACATACACACAATCAATAACATTTTAATTTATAGGTCTTATGATTAAGTGATTGAAAATTTTCTAATATTAAAGGAAATTTAATACAATGATAAACGGTAATATGGGAGAGTGTAGATGAATTTTCAGATACTATAGATCGATGATCTCTTCCACTATATTCATTATAAATTAAACTCATAAAATGAAGTCATTGAACTGAAAATAACAAAAAAATAACCACAACAAATTACGTAATATTAACCAATATATTGCAAAAATAAACTTCACTCAAAAAAAGCAATACTTAAAATAGAAAAAGAGTAACATTTTTTTTTCTTAACTTTAATATAAAAAAAATGGATGTTCGTTTTCTGAAAATCATAGCAGATATAACGTACCTATACATTAGAGCTGTTAATTGCATACATTGCGATATGCATCATTGTGGCCGACTATAGTGGAAAAGTTCTGACAACGGCGCTTTCTCAGTATATCAAATGCGTGCAGCTGACTTTAATCATAATTTCCAACGCAACCTATGACACGCGTCATAAATTGCTAACTGATTATTGTTTTTATATTAATTACCCAATAATTAGTAAATATTAGTTAATACACAAGTGATTGAAATAATATGTAAAATGTCAATTGCAAAAATTACTTAATTTCCGATAAATGACGTTATTCACATACTTATAATCGTCAAGTCTTTGTAGCATTTACTGAAACAGTAGTAATATTATTGCCGTAATTAATTAAAAAACTTAATTTAAGTGTCTTATTCAGTTGTTATTAAGTGTCTTATTTAACGCCGTCTATAATTATGGCGACTGAAGGATTTACGAATACAGAATTAGGTTAGCCTTTTTAACTAAAATTATTTTAATTGGTAAATTATTATTGGTTTTAACACTAATATCAATACTTTTCTGGAAAAAAAATCAAGTAATGTACTTTATTCACGAATCAAATTGAGAGAGCCCTTTAGAATATTAACATAAAAGACAGTGGACCGCTTATAATTTTTAACTTTTCTCTCAACTATCTTTAACTTTTCCTTTATCTCGTTTCACGTTTCCCATACCAAACCCTTCTCTCTTGCTCTGTCTTTTCTTTTGAAATATTACAATTTATCTCATAATTTTCTCTTAAATTCCTCCTCCCTCCCCACCCCTGCCTTTTTTTCAATATATTAAAGGAATATTTTAACCATACACATACATTACAAGTTATTAGAGAAAAAGGAGAAATATTAAGTATTAAAAGTTTTTGTTTATTTAGGATTTAAAAATTGCAATATGTATTAATATTTTTTTCGCATTCTTCTCTCTTTTCCTCTTTCTCTCTCTCGTTGTTTTAATATACACTATATACTTATATAGAAATTTTAATATTTCTATGAATTTTGTTGAAAGGACGAACCAAATATCTTAGAAAAAAAAAATAAAATAATAAAAGAAGAGCAGCTTAATAAATTGATTTAAAACTATGAAGTTTTAGAATTTTTATTTTTTTTTTGCATCGAGTAAAAGGAGGAAAAAATTGTCCTATTCGACATTTTATTAGAAAAACTACTTATTTTTTTGCATTTTTTATTCATATTTTATAATACAATATGGTGGAAAATATGTAATGTTCCAATAAAAAATTGAAAATCTAATTCAACCAGATTAGAATTGTTTAGTATATTGCTTATCAATTCTAATTTTTGGACTACCCCTAAATTTATTTTAAATTTAGTGAAGATTTTAAAAGAATATTCCCCCTTTAATAAAGCCCCTTCCTTTCCCCCTGAACAAGAAATTACTTCTCGTTTTATTTTAAAATTAAAAAAAATACCCGATTGTATTGGCCCATCACAATTTATTTAATATCCAAACCGAATATCTTAGCGTTTGACACCCATCTTACCCAGAGCCCAAATTATCACCCAAAATTTTTCGAGACTTTTCTCAAGAAAGAAAAAATTATTAACTATTAATATCAAATCACTGTTATTAACATTCTACAATAGCTGTAATGTTAAAATGTTCACATTCTGTTCAAATATTGAAAATTTTTAATAAAAACTTTATTGAAAATTTTTATTGGCTAAGAAGGAGTTTCCTCAAATAGTTCAAACTCTTTACTATATTTATGCCTTTAATCAATAAATTTTTTTTTTATCCCGAAGATATTATAGCTACATACATTTTGTTTCAATAATATTTTAAATTCTCTTTGAAATTGGATAATCTAAAAAAAAGGAAAGCATATAGTTCCTTTTATTATAAGCCGTTAAGCTATCTAAAAGGAAATATGAAAATTGAATATGTTATGTACTTTAAAATTATTGAAAAAAAAAAAATTTTTTTTTTGCATATAGAAAAAATAATATTGGAAAAGATCGCATAAAATCATTGAACCCTTTATAATATTGCCTTAACATTTAAGACGAGAAAATTGTGCCGAAGAGTTTTGCTTTGAAAAAAAAAATATTAATAAGAATTTAAATTAAAAGTAATATAAGAAATTATTTACATTTTTTAATTAAAATTGCTAATATTTTTGTTTTCAACTATTAATATTGTTAATTGATATTAAATAAGTGTTACAAAATAATATTCATATAATAAATAGGCGCACATCCGGTGACTATGCGATTTAAATTTGGGGAAATTTCTTTAGCAAAAATTTTAAAAATGCTTCCAATCGTTCTGAATAAGACGATTAAAAATGTCTTTTGCACCCTTTGCCAATTAATCTCTTGATTAATTCAAAGCTGATCACACAAATATATCTCACATGTACAGACGGCATCAATACTAACGTAAGAATAATATACTCACAACAGAAATGTGAATGCCTACAATACACGAAACATTCAGAATATTTGAATTATCTCATCTAAATCCAGATTTAATAACTTAAATACAATTTATAATAATGCGTTCAATATCTATATAACAATATACCAGTTAAAATTAAGAATGGTACCTGATTTTTATAATTATATAAATTATGTAAATATGTACTGTGCGAGTTATTAATCTCATTATGAAACAAATAAAATTAATAAAATATTGAAAACAAGTTGTTCTTGAGAGATCCTTAATGCAATTTAAGTTATAAAATGAAGTTGTGGCTATGTTTTCTTCGAAGCTATGTTCAGGTACAGAAAATTGCAAAATTAATCCTTTTTTTCTTTTTTTCAATTTTCTTGACTAGCACAAAATTCATATACATACACTTCAAAAAATTTTTTTTCAATGGTTGATAATTTTTCCGAAATATAATTCTTTTTTTTTTTTTTTATTGATATGAAAACAAAACTTCCTTTTATTCGGAATAAAATACTTTTTTTTTATTTTTCGCTAATATATTTCGTGCCCTACATACGCACTTTATCAAAGCTGATTTTCTTCTAATTAAGACAACAAACAATAAAAATTTAAATCTATTAAAATTAGGAATATTATACCTGACTTAATATAATCTACCTGACTTAATCTAGAATTTGATTATTTATTTTTTTTTTGTTATTATTTACAAACTAAATTTATACCTGTTTTAAACCTTAAAGCTGGTCAAATAATTAATTTAAAGAGCCAAGTAGCCGCGTTACCTTCGTCCGTGTTCAGTAGGCAGTCCTTGTTTGATTTGTATATCTGCATGCTTTCATGAACTTCTCTCCTGTGTTTTCCTTTTTCCTCTTTTAATACCTTTAAGTTATCTTCCGTGATTGTGTGATCCGTTTCATAAATGTGTTTTGCAACCATAGAATCGAAAATCCGGTTAAATCCTACTCTCCTTGCACGTTTTATTTCACTTAAATGTTCCTTAAGTTTTGTTGTAACGGGTCTCTTCGTTTGTCCTATGTAAAATTTATCGCAATTATTACGCATCTTTCATGTATCTTCAATTTATCCTTAGCCGAATTTAACAAACTCCTAAGTTGATATTTACTATTGGTTTCCGATGTCCGAATATTGTATTTCCTTAGTTGTTTATTTATCAAGTTTGTACAGCGATGATCATAACTTAAAGATGCCAATGTTGTTCTTTGTTCTTCCAATATCCTGTTCTGTTTAAACAATGTGCTCATATTCTCCTGCTCAATTTTTCGTTTTTTCTTCCTAATGAGTTTGTTAATACGTTCAGTAGAATAACCGTTCTTCATAGTCGTGTCCAAAATGAAGTTTACTTCTGATCTATAGTCGTGTCTGTCCATCGGTGTGGTTAGCATTCTATGGATCATACAGTTGAACGCCGCCATTTTATGTTTCGTTGAATGGTACGAGTCCTTTGGAATGCATCTTTGTGTTGTTGTTTACTTCCTATATATCTTGAATCCAATTTTTTCAGATTTTCTTTTCACCAGTATGTCCAAAAAAGGCAACACTCCATTTTCCTCAATTTCGAATGTAAATTCGATGTTTCTATGTAATTTGTTGATGCATCTGTTTATATTCTCCAGTTCTTCCTTGTCACTATCGCGAAGACGTCATCAACATACCGCATCCATTCTAGGCATCAGAGAATCCTCCTCCATTCTTTTTTCCAATTTGGACATAAATAATTCTGCGATAAATGGTGAAAGTGGATTGCCCATCGATACTCATATACACTTTCTTCTTTGTAGAAGTCATTGCCTGAAAGTAATATAAAATTTAAAAAATTTTATTTATTAAGGTTTGTAGTATTTTCTTTAGTCTACTTAGCAAGTCTTTGCTATTGTCAATAAGAAAACATTTTTAAAATTTTTAAAATTAAATATTTTCTCTTGTTTTTTCACTAAACTACGTATTGGAGATGCAACCTGTTTATGCGTTTTTTTTTTTTTTTGAAAATCTCCGTAGGACAACTGAAGCCTTTAAATACCTTTAAAAATTAAAATATAGAACAACCAAAATCCTCATAATAAAACCTACAATAGATTTCTTTAAAATAAAAAAAAATCCAAATATGTAAAAAAAATATCGTTAAAATCTGGAAAATAAAAAATTTTTTCAAAGATGTCTACTTTTAACAAAAAAACTACACAAAGGACTTAATTTAAAAAAAATATCAAAAAAAAACAATCAAAATAACATTTAATTAAATTGTAAACCAAAAGGGAATACAGTAGAAAGGATACAACGTAACCGACGACAATAACAACAGCAAAAATGTTATAACAGTAACAATAATAATAACAACAACAATAATGCCAAGTAATTAATTTCACATTTTATTTTACTTTGCATTTCTACAGCAAAAAACCACTACTCTTTCTTGCCGTATCAGCAAAAAAAAACTCCAGAACCAGAAAAACATTAAATCGAAACTTTTTAACAGTAATTTTTTTCCTATATATAACTTGCTTTTTTAACTACTGTTATTATTTTAACCATTCACAACTCGTAAATTTTATTTGAATGAACTCTACTTCTACTATATACTAAGTGAATATTATGTTCTCTTACACATAAAAATCAAAAAGAAAGCAGAATAAATATTAAAAGAAAAAATTATAAAGGACTTTTTAGCATAACGATCACCCGGCACAAAAAATAAATGAATGCTAAATAAGAAATCCAATTTCCATTCATAAGATATAGGACACAGAAAATGCAATTTTTTTGTTTAAAAAAATTCAAAAAGTTGTTGTGGTGCCATTCTTCATTTTAGCAAATACAAAGTGAGGTTATGAACTAAATGAGACCTTTATTTGCATACTGGTTTTTTGGATAAAACAATCAATCTATTATTGCTAAGAAAATATCATTGCAAGAATCCAAAATAATAAAATTTTTCCGAAATTTGTTTAAGCCAATTCTATCAGCATTTTTATTCTATCATGATATCACGACTAGGGTTGCCTAACTTTGATTTCGCTGCTACTGTTATTACCCATTTTATTATCCCATAAGGAGCTCCACTTGAAAATCATGATTTTTACGGTCTTAATACGCCGCTTGCAATTCCTTACTTTGTATAGAAAACTAAAATCAATTGTAATAAAAATATTTCTTGAATTCAATAAATGTTTAAATGCAGCTTTTAATAAAATACCATTGAACTCCAAGACATAAAAGCAGGTACCGTACCAATTTGGGACTGAGACTCTATAATGAAAACAAAAATTAAATTTATTATGGAATTCACAACAAACCTTTCTTTCGTACTACTCTTCAACACCAAAGGGACGCTGTCCTCAAAATTTTTTTGCAATTGCAACTAATTTGTACATCAATAAAATAATTTCAAACTTCATGTTGCAAAATTTGTTCTATAACACAAATTCTTGCTAATGTTTGTTAATAATTTATTTAGAATAATTTTTTTTCCAGAAATACTTAATTTGAAATAAAACGCAACAGTAACTAGAAACAGATTACATTTATGTCAGTTTTTAAATACCAGTGATGCCCAAATATTCAATCACAATTTTTACATAACACATTCTAAACCAACAATGAAATTTATCGCATTTCACTCAAATTGTATTTTCTTGAAAAAAAAAATAGTAAAGAACATTATGATTGCAAAAAACAATTCTCTAAAATTGCTTACCATATTATAATAGTCTTGCCATATATCTATAACTATACCTACCACAAAATTTCTAAAATGAAATCAACATCCATACAATTGTCAACTAAATTACATACCATAGTCCCAAATATGTATTAATTTACATAATACATACATACATACAATAAATATATATTTTCTTAAATAGTATAATGGAGAATAGATAGGTTCCATACAGTAAGTTACTAAACTTGCAGTATAAGGCATAAAAATCTTGAATGTTAAAAAAATTTTTCTAATATTATTTTAATAGCCAACATACAAATACGGATATCACCTCTATATAAAATAATATAACACCTACACGTTCTCGCCAATTCATATACACATATATTTGAAACAAAAAATATAGTTATGTATATAAAAAAAATATTCATAATAATAAAGAAAATTCAAGTGAACGAACTTAAAAAGTAAATCCCAGAAAATTTATGATTCATGGTAGAGAAACGTAATAAAATCTAAAAAAAAAAACTAAAAAATTACAAAAAAAAAATAATTTAAAAAAAAAAACGAACAAATTGAAAATTATTTAAATATTATCCTTGTCTGTCATACAGTGGACCAAACGGGACAAAAAAGGCACGAAAATTAAAAAAAAAAAAGCTAAAGAACTAGGAAGAAAGACAAGAACTTTTCAATTTCTTGCTTGAATGATTCAATTCACATATAAAGTCTCCTCACTTTCTCTCCTTTTTCTCTTCCGATCTCTCTCTTTCTAGCTATTATGTTAGTTTTGTTCACTGAAATTTTTTAGAAGAACAGTGTTTGAAAATTGAAAATTCTAAAAACAAAACCATTGAACATAAATATATAGGTATGTACGTGTGACATTTTATTAATACTGATATAAGTAAGAAAATAATTAAAAAATAATTCCTTCTATAGATTTTCTTTGTTTTTCTCTCCCTCTCTCTTTTCTTGAAATTTAATTAAAATAATGAATTTCCATTTTAACTTATTGTATAAGAAATTTTATTGAAATTTTATTATAAAAACACTAGAGATATTATAGTTCACTTTATATGCAAAGGTAAATAGGTAGAGGTAAAAAAAAAGTAAGACAAAAAATGAGAATTGTCTAATAATTTACAATTGAAATAAATTTAAATTTTATAAAATATTCTAGGACCTGGCAATACCATTAATTAAAGGTGACTTTTAAGCTGAGTTATTTCAAGTCGAACTAATTTTTCTGTTTATGGTTTATTCATTGTGTTTACACGACGACTTTTATATCAATGGTTGACAAGCGTCTCATTCCTCTTACCGATAAAGTTTGTTGGCAGGTAACGGTTCCTTTAGATTTAGAAGATCAGATTTTTTATTGTTATATATTTTGGCAAATATGGTATATAATTATTTTTATATATAAAATACATAATTGACGTTTTAAAACAATTTCCGTGGTTTATAACCTTGACTTAATGATCCATTTCTTTATTATGTCAAAATCATCTCAAATAAATACGGGTATACATTCTACATATAATCTGTAATTCAATATTCGTTATTGTACCCGTCTTGCTATTAAAATTTTTCTCTATTCAACTCAATATTTGTTATATGTACGAAATTACACTTCTTGTAAAATTACATTTCTACTATTTTATTAAACATTTTGTGCTTATATTATATAAATCAACTATTCAGAATAAGCGAATGAAAATATTTCTATACAACAGATTAAAAATAATAAAGAAATATCAAAAGAACGATTTATGACAATACCTATACCTATACATACACTCAAACATTAATTTATATATCTTCTGACATACACACATAGCTATTATTTAAATATTCGAATTTAAATATGTAGAAGAGTGCAATAGTAAGAATATATATATAAGTGTTTTAAAATATTTAGATAATACCGTTATCCTTTTTAAATTTTTCATATTTTTCATTTGTTTTATTGCTTTTGTTTTTCCCCTCTCTCTCACTATCCACTTCATATTTACATATGTAAATTGGATTGAAAGTGTTTTTCTTGTTTTTTTTCAATATTTTTTTTTTTATGAGAGTAAAAACAACAAAACAGAAGAATCTTGTAATGAAATGGGATAAAATACTTTTAAAATGTCATAAATAGATTTTGAATTATATTTTTGATGATAAAGTGATAAAAGGATATTAATATTTATTTATTTTAAAAAAAATATTATTTTATTTAATGCTACACATAAAACGAACTGAAATTCAAAAATATTAAAAAGTAAATAATTAGATTATAATAACGCTTTAAACCGCATTTTCCAAAATGATATTTCAAGGACAATGAAAATTTAATTCAGTAGATAACCATAATTTTTAAGTAATTTTAATATTATAATTTATATAATAAACTTTAATCTACTAAATTATACGGTCAAAAGTGGTTTACAGCATATTTAGTAGGGGATCTTTCAACGATTGTGTACACTAAAGCTTTTTGGGACAGTAAAATATTCGAAACTTGAGTTAAATTAACCTAAATCTAAAATAGAACATTTATGAATGCGTACATACATCCCATATCTTCAATATGGATCAAGGAAGAGGTAAAAAAAAATATTAGTACATATTTCAACCTCAAGATGGAAAAATAACAAAATATTAATAAAAAATACATGACCAATATTGCATAAATCGTTTAGTCATAAAAATTCGCGTACTTTAAAAGTCATTACGTGCCATATTTCGAAAAGCAATTTTTTTAGCAACTAATAAAAAATACTAAAAAATTGAGTGTTTCTGTAATTAAAATCAAGGAAAAAACTTAATATGTATTAACGGTTAATTTATTCTTTTGAAAACACTAGTAAGTTACATGTTTTCAAAAACTTTTCTATTATTTTGTAGATGTCGCACTTCATGTCATTTTTATATTATTTTTATTTTTATTATAGACAAAAACCATAAAATGATAGCGGTGTAGACTAACGATAAAATAGTAACAGTAAATTATAGCGAACACGTAGAAGCGCATAGCCGTGAAAAAAAGAGAAATTTCTACTTGCTTTGTTAATTCTTTTAATAAAAAAATTGTAAGAAATCAAATAAAGAATTTCGAAATTTACTATTATTAATTTTAAAATTGTTTTAAAGAAATATTATGAAAGTAGGCATAACATTGCATACTGGTATGTATTTGTACTCGAAACTTTTTCTTAATCCAAAAATTTTATCGACTTGACATTCTATAAAACACGTTTCATTTGGGTCGCGGAATAATATTGTGTTTACAGCAGTTTTATTGTCAAATAAAATGTCTAATGTTTTGATATTTTTCATATTATTTAATTGTCAAAATTTACTTAAGTGACGTGTTTAGTTGTTAGACAGAAGGGGAAAGAAAATAAAGTAAACTTCAAAGGAAGATGAATTATTCTAGTTAAAAAAATATATAATTAAGATTTATTAATATCAATTTTCACTAATCAGAATAAATTTAAAATGTTTATCGCACATTTAGCAATATTTTGTTTATGTTTATTACAATTTGGTATCAAAGCTGATGAACATAATCATGTGGTAAGAAAAATAAATCAAAGCTTTAAAACATTAAAAACTATTCTAATCTAGAATTCAAGTACCTATCTATAAAAAAAAATTCATGTTTTTTTAAAAATTATTGTTTTAATTTTTAACTACGTCAAAACAGCCACTCGAGCAGTTTATTTGCCGGCTTTATTTGTACAATTGTATTAGAATTTTTCTTTTTTTACAAAAGAATTAAATTTAAACATTATGAAAAGAATTTTTTTTTATTTACTTAGTATAATGATCGTGAAGAGGTTGTATTATGGATGAATACAGTAGGGCCATATGCAAATCGGCAAGAAACTTATGCATATTTTTCACTTCCGTTCTGTGCTGGAAATAAACAAAGCATTAGCCATTATCATGAAACATTAAGCGAGGCCCTCCAAGGAGTTGAACTAGAATTCAGTGGATACGAAATAGATTTTACAAGTAAGTATAAAAAATTGTTATAAGTAGTTTCTTATGAATCATATTAAATAAAATACTTTCTAATCAAATACATAATTTTTTTTTAGTTAACGTTCCAAAACAAGAAGTTTGTATGGTTGAATTAAATGATGATAAAGTGAATGCATTTACGTATGCTGTAAGAAATGATTATTGGTATCAAATGTATATTGATGGTTTACCAATATGGGGTAAAGTTGGAGAGAAAGATGAAAAAGATAAAAAATATTATATATATACGCACAAGAAATTCGATATAGGTTATAATGGTAAACAAATTGTTGATATTAATTTAACACCTGAAAGTAAAGAATTACTAGCACCTGGAAAAAAAATTAAATTTACATATGAAGTAAATTGGAAACCTAGTACAGTAAAATTTGAAAATCGATTTGATAAATATTTAGATCCAAATTTTTTCCAACACAGAGTAAGTTCACTGTTCTATTTAATATTTATTTGATTTTTTATAACAAAATACCTTAAATTTTTTTCCCTTAGATTCATTGGTTTAGCATTTTTAATAGTTTCATGATGGTCATATTTTTAGTAGGATTAGTTTCTATGATTTTAATGAGAACTTTAAGAAAGGATTATGCCAGATACAGTAAGGATGAAGAAATGGATGATATGGTAATTTTATTAACATTATTTTTATTATAAAGAATACTCTTATAATTGGCAATATGCCAAAATCAAGATTTCTAATACAAGTATTTCTGTAAGTAGTGAAAATGTATACATAGATCAAATCTGTTAATATTTTCAATATTTTGAATTGAAAACTTTTGTTAACGTGCCTTTGAATAAATTTTCTATTTAATTTTGTAACACGTAAATTTTTTATCACGTTAACATTTTATTTTTCTTTCAAAACTTATTATTTTTATCTTCACTTAAAAACTATTGGGAATGTTCTTATCTATTAAAAACATACTGATAATTCTGTTCCGCTTTCATTATAATGAAAAAAGAAATTGGAAATAAATTGATTGTAAAAATTTTGTCTTGCAATTATATATAGTTATATTAGGTTTTATCCGATTTATTGTTAAATTTTATTTATAGGAGCGAGATTTAGGAGATGAATATGGTTGGAAACAAGTTCACGGGGATGTTTTCCGTTCACCACCACATGCTTTAATATTTTCAGCAATGATTGGTGCAGGTTATCAACTAACTTCAGTTGTTTTTTCTGTAATATTATTTGCAATCATTGGAGAATTATATACTGAGTAATGTCGTTTAATATTTTTTAATTATGGTATTATCGAAATTTATATTTTTGTGTGATTTTAGGCGTGGTTCAATGTTATCAACAGCAATATTTGTATATGCTGCAACATCTCCAATTAATGGTTATTTTGGTGGTTCATTATATGCACGTTTAGGTGGTAAAGTTTGGATAAGACAAATGTTAGTTTCAGCTTTTATGGTACCAGTGTTTGTATGCGGAACAGCATTTTTCATAAATTTCATAGCTATTTATTATCATGCATCAAGAGCTATACCATTTGGTACAATGGTTGCTGTTACATGTATATGTATATTTATCATATTACCATTAACTGTTGTCGGAACAGTTGTTGGACGTAATTTAGATGGTCAACCAGATTTTCCATGTCGTGTAAATGCTGTGCCAAGACCAATACCTGAAAAAAAATGGTTTATGGAACCAGGCATTATAATATTATTAGGGGGTGTTTTACCATTTGGTTCAATATTTATTGAGATGTAAATTATTTTCAATTTTTCAAATTTTTAAGTTAGTTTTTCAAGTTTGATTATTTTGGTTTTTTTTAGGTACTTTATATTTACGTCATTTTGGGCATATAAAATATATTACGTATATGGATTTATGTTACTTGTATTCTCGATATTAATGGTTGTTACAATATGTGTAACAATCGTTTGTACATATTTCTTATTAAATGCAGAAGATTATAGATGGCAATGGACAAGTTTTCTGTCCGCAGCATCAACTTCATTATATGTTTACGCTTATTCATTTTATTATTTCTTTTTCAAAACAAAGTAAGAATATTTTCTTTTTTTTTTTTAAATAAAATTGATATAATTTACATTAAATATATATATATATATATTTTTTAGAATGTATGGTCTATTTCAAACAACATTTTATTTCGGATATATGGCGCTATTTAGTGGCGGTTTAGGTATCATATGCGGTACAGTCGGTTATGTTGGAACGAGCATATTTGTGCGAAAAATATATTCAAATGTTAAAATAGATTAAAAATACAAATAACGAATAGAAATACAAAAATAAAAAATTGTGGTAAAATACATTTTTTCGCAAATAAGTTAACGTCGTATTTGTAATAAAAAATAAATTGTATTTCTTCCTTTAATATCAAACAATTTTATAATTTGTCTGTATTTAAGTATTTTTTAAAATCTCATAAATATATTAAGTACGGAAATTATGATAAAATTTTTAATAAAAAATAATAAATTTTTTTTTGATCTGATCTGATCTGATCATTTATTTATCAAGTGTGGGTTCTATTTGTATTTTATTATCAAATTCTGAAAAAGGAATACAATTTTTTTTTGCAATGTGATCTGTTTTTTTTTTTTTTTTATTTTTTTTAAATAAATTACAGTAAAAACATGTAAAATATTTTTAATCAAAAATTACAATATAATTATAAGAAATATGTAAATTTCTATTATTATATTGATTTCTCATAATTTATCACATAGAAAATAATTAAATAAAAAATTTTTTTTTGTAAATTTTTTTTTTTAATAAGAAAAGTGTACTAGAAATGTTTTGAATATCACAAGAACTCCTTATATACCTTAACATTTATTTTTAACTCTTAGAATAAATTATAAAAGAATAAAAGTATATAAAAAAATTATCATTATAATTTAGTATAAAAAATAAAAGAATTTTTAACCAAGTGATTTAAAAGAAAAACACAAAAAAAAATAAAACAAAATGCAAAATTTTAATTTTCTTCTTGAAACATGCAAAACAAATTTTCATTTCCAGATAGTAGTTAAAAAAGCAAAAGTTCAAAAATTAAATTACAGCAAGAAATGGAAATTAATGTATAAAAAGTTAAATAAAAGTAACAACTAAAACAAATATAATATTTATAGAAATGCAAAAAAAAAGAGAGTAAAATAAATTCTATAACGAATTATTAATTAAAGAAAAAAATGATTTACAAAAAAAAAAACCAAATTAGATTTTAAGTAATAATTAATAAATTTAATAAATTAATTTTTCTGTTTTATTTTTTTTGATATACATTCATAATTTGAATTTCCATCAAGTTTTAACAGAGTATTAAATTTTACAATGATCAACATTGAGGGCGTTGGTAGTTTAATAGGGAAACTTAACTGATGCTTCACTTCATAACTTCATAACAAACTTCAAACTTAGCTAATAAATGTAATTTTCACCATTAATTTAAAATTAACCATAAGTTATGTATAGTATTAACTTCGATTTAGATACAAACAATGAGTTTGATGAAAATTTAAATTTCTTTTTTAAATTTTTAAAATCTAAAAACACGTTCAATACCCACGCAATCATAGCTCTTACGTTCAATGCGCAAATATGGCAAAAATTTTAGTGCGTGAATGAAATTTAAAAGTGTTAATATTATGAAAATAAGCAATGTTGGTGCCTCATTTAACATTTTGAATTATTGAGTAATGGACATTGTCTAAATACTTTCCTATCATTCCGTCATATCGAATAATTTGAATGAATATAATTACACACTTGCTTCTGGAAGTGCAGAAATTTCTAAAAACGAAATTAGAACAATAAAAGGTACAGTTCGATTGGGAATCGATCAACATAAAGAAAAATTGCAGTAAAAGCTAAAAGAATTTGCAATATAAGAAAGTTTACAATTTATTATGCCAAATTAATAAATTGTAGGGATCACATTTTTTTCACGTGCGACGAAATCATAGCCTAATAAATTTTTCAATAAATTAAAAGCATAAATAAGAAAAAATTTTATTTAATAAAAAATAAAAATAATACTGTAGATCTAACAAATTTTAATATGTAAAAATAATATATAAAATATGGCAAAATACTTGATTCAAATCAACTTAAAACTACAAATTGTTCAGATAAAAAATGAATTCGAAAAAGAAAAATTTAATTCAAAGCTGGTTGAGTTTTATATAATTGATAATAAATGCCAGCTTTAGACATTAATTTTTGATGATTACCCATTTCAACAATTTTTCCGTCTTCAAAGACGCATATAACATCAGCATTTTGTACAGTAGACAAACGATGTGCGATAACAATGCTTGTTCTACCAGAACATGCTGCATCTAAAGCGGATTGAACAAGCTACAACACAAAAAGTTGTACAATTTTTTTTGACAAAACTCCTAAAATTTTGTAAAATCATTTTTTTTTTTTAGTAAATTACCTTTTCACTTTGTAAATCTAAAGCTGAAGTTGCTTCATCTAATAATAAAATTTTTGGATTTCTAACTAATGCCCTAGCAATAGCTATACGTTGTTTTTGTCCACCAGAAAGTTGTGTACCTCTTGAGCCTAATCTTGTCTCATATCCATTTGGCAATGATAAAATAAAATTATGCGCATTTGCTTGTTTAGCAGCATCTATAATTTCAATCATTGTTACTTCTCTAGTATTATCACCATATGCAATATTTTCAGCAATTGTCCTTTCAAACAAAACTGGTTCTTGTGACACTATACCAAGCTTAGAACGTAAATTTTCTATTGATAAATCACTTTTGATATTTCCTTGTTCAATAAACTTAAACGAAATTATTTTAAATTGATTATAATATAAAAAATTGCATTTTTGGAAAGTTTAATTACTATTCTTCCTTTATCTGGATCATAAAATCTTTGAAGTAACTGAATACATGTAGATTTTCCACAACCCGAATGTCCTACCAAAGCAACTGTTTTACCATGTAATATATCTAAATCTAATCCCTGTAATACTGGTATATTTGGTCTGGTTGGATATCTAAATTCAATATCTTGATATTTAACTCCCATGAATTGATTCATAACTGTTTTATTTTTATCGGCTGGTGGTGGAGATTTAATGCGAGGTTCTCTATCAATTATTTGGAACAAACGATGACCAGCTAATAGAGCAGCTGAAAAAGCTGGTGTAAAAGCTAATGATTGTGCCAACATCATAGCACCATAAAGTAAGGTTTCAGAAACTCTGTAAATAAAAAAAGAAATGATTTCATTCAATAATAAGATATATGTAGGTTTTAAAAAGGAAATGGTTTACTTAATTATATCCTGAAACGGAACTAATCCCCATGAAACCAGAACACCTCCGTAACATAATGCAATGGCATAACCAAAGAACATCAATGACTGGCCACAAGAATTTACTAGACCCCTATATCTTAATTTTTTCTGTAATAAAGCTTCAACTTTTAATACACTGACAGTATACTGATCAATAATGGCTTGTTCTCGTCGTAGTCCAGCTACAGTTCGAATGTATGTAATTGCTTCTGTTGCAATACGACTAGCATCTTCTAAAATTTCTTTTTCTTCCATCATTGTTTTTGCAATAAACCTAAAAAAAAATCAAAAAATTATTCAAATCAACAATATGAGCGCACCCTTATATAGAAAAAATTTTACTTGGCTTCTAGTACAACTGAACCAACAATGAAAGGTACCATTGAGAGACATAATAATGCCAACTTCCACGAATAGTAAAAACCAACTGAAGTACTGAAAATAAAATTTGACAATGATTGTATTATGCCACTCAATGGATAACCAACAGCTCCTTGTATATTGGCAGCATCACCAGCTAATCTAGCCGATAATGCACCAACACTGTTTTGTTCTTCATCGAACCAACTGATTTCTTGTTTTAAAATTGAACGAAATGTTATAGATCTAATTCTAGTTGTTAACCATGCACCAGAGCTATTAAAAATATACATTTGAAAGAAACAAATTAAACCAGTGGCTGCTCCAATACCTAGACAAACCAATGATAAAATACGTGTTCGCTCTAAAACATTATTTTCTTCAGATTCGGCTAATGCTGCATAGAATTCTCCAAAAACAACTGCAAAAGCAGGATAAGTTAAACCAAATATTGAAGAGAAAAAAACTCCACAAATTAAGGTATCCCATTCTGGTTTACTCATTTTAAGAATTCGTACAAAAGATTGCCAATATTTAATTTGTTGATCGCTATTCTCAAGTAATGTTTTATCTTTAGTCGCATTTGTATTAGCCATTTTTAGTGTTTCAGAAGTAATGCTGTTCAAACGAGAAGTTGTTGCATTTTTTTCTCCTAATTCTGATTTCAAATTATGAACATCAAGCTCAAATGATTTCTCATACATTGCCAAACTTTTTTCTAAAATTAGAAATATAATTTTCTTCTTTAATATTTATTAACAAATATAATAACGTATGTATGTGTACTTCTTGTAACTACTTCAATATCTTCATCAGATTTTAATTCAGATGCTGTAACCATTTGATAATATCGGCCATTTAATTTCATTAATTCTTCATGTGTTCCTTCTTCTAAAACTTTTCCATGATCAATATAAATGATTTTATCGGCACTTTTAATTGCTGATAACCTATGCGAAACAACAATTGTAGTTCGACCTTTTGACGCTCTATCCAATGCTTCTTGAACTAATTTTTCAGACTGATAATCTAAAGCTGAGGTAGCTTCATCTAATAACAAAATTTTTGGATTTTGTACTAAAGCTCTTGCAATAGCAATTCTTTGTTTTTGGCCACCAGATAATTGAGCGCCTTTTTCTCCAATAAAAGTATTATAACACTGAAAGAAAATATACACAGTAGTACAATGTATAAAAATGTAACTGATTCCAAATTTACATCAGGAAATTCTGTAATAAAATCATGAGATCCAGCTGCTTTTGAAGCTTCCTCAATTTCTTTTTGTGTTGCTTCTGGTTTTCCAAATCTAATATTCTCACCTGCAGGGAAGCAGAAATCAAGAAGGTAAAAAAAACTTCTTAAAACAAAAATAAATAAAATCTACCAATAGTCCCCTGAAATAGAACTGGCTCTTGCCCTACAATAGCGATATTTGTTCTTAACCATTTAATATTGTATTTTCGAATATCAAAATCGTCTAGTAGAATCTGTCCGAAAATTGGATCATAAAATCTTTGTAACAATTGTATACAAGTTGATTTTCCACAACCAGAATGGCCAACTAAAGCAACAGTTTTTCCGCTTTCTATTTTAATATTTAAACCTCTTAATATTGTTACATCTTGCCTGGACGGATATGTAAAGAAAACATCTTGAAATTCTACATTTCCTTTTAATCCATCCTTTAAAATATGACCATCTTTTGATAACGGATCTATTTTTGTTGTACTATTAATTGTTTTGAAAATTGTTGATGCTGCACCTCTTGCAATTGCAAATGCTTCTAAAAATGGTGCACATCTTGCAACATTATCAGCGCCAACAACAATTCCAAAAAATGCCTATTCACATGAAAAATTAAAACTTCGATTCATCTTTCAAATTAATGTCAAATTAAAATCGACTTACAATCATTAATATTGCCGGTGTATATTCTTTTTCTTCTTTATCACGATCAGCTAAAATTAAATTCACTCCATACCAAAATGCACCGGAACATGATATAAATAATAAACTTTTTAATACACCATCACTGAAACCAGTGAAAGCACCTTTTCGAACAGCAGCTTTTCTTGCCGGAACTAAAAATTTATCATAACGTTCTGCTTCAGTTTTTTCACCACCAAATGCAGCAATAGTTCTTATTGCTGCAAGTACTTCTTCAACTAAACTCCCAGCGCTAGCATAAGATTCTAATTCTCTTGTTGTTAATTTACTTTGAATCTAAAAATTAAATCAAAATTAATTTATATTTTTAAAACTTGTTATCTACTTTACCATTCCAACATAATAATTGGTAACCATTACAATTGGTATATAAACACTAACAGCTAAAGTTAATTTCCAACCATAAATAAATGATATTATTACTGTTATTACAAATCCGGCAATTAAATTAATAAAATGTGAAACTTTCTCAGCTATTCCATCACGTATTTTTTCAATTTCACTAAAACAAAAAAACAGAGAAAATATATTTTAAAATATTTATTAATGATTACTAATATGATTGATATTTTAAAATTTAAGTAAGTAGGTACTCTGTAATTCTAAGTCCAAAATTTTGATCATTTGTAACATCATGCCATCCAATGTCCTGACGAATTGTTGCTTTAAAAAATTCAATTCTCATTCTTGTCACTTGTTTTAAAGCAACCAAATTGAATAAATCTACTGTGAAAATTCCACATATAAATAATATTACAGATGCAATTGTTAATAAAGCTCCATAAGACATTGAATCATAATATAATTCTTCATAATTTTCTTCACGTGTTGCATTAGTTCTAAAAAATAAACTTTTTATAATTTGAAAATTTTATAAAATAACTACTACTTACAATTGTCTGCCGCCATTAAATAAAGGTAAAAGATATGTTTTTGAACTTGTTCCAATACCGTATGTTCGATCAACTAACATTGCAGTAAATTCACTGTATATAATAACAACAGCCGGCATAGCAAATGCTTTTATTACGGCCAATATTAAACCAATAAAAAGTAAAAAAATTTCCCATGGTGTTATAAAACGAAATAATTGAAAAAATTTTACTGGTTCAATTTCTGGTGCTCTTTTTTCTTTAACGGCATTGTCATCCATTTCATCAATTTGAGTTGCCCTAAAAATATAGAATATTTTTTTTAAATATTTAACGATAATTACAATTTATCGCATATAAGTATTATTTATAATAACTGAGAATCGAATGAGAGAATAAAAGAGAAACTTGTCATTGTCACAACGCTACAACAATTCATAAACTGTCATTTTCTAGTTAAATATGAGAATTTGTGCATAATTTTATTCTATATCTTAGTTAAAAATGTCTACTCCAGGCGAAGAAGTAGCAATTTGTGAGATCTTTCGAGATTATTCACATAGCTTAATTTTATGTTTTTAACCATTAATGTTTTTATTATTGCCTCATTTATAACGTACAGAAGCTCTTGATTCAATTCAATTCGAGTATCGAATTTGGTTTTTTGTAATTCCAATTTTCCGTTACTGTAGTTTTTACAGAATTCGTGGCATTATTTAACAATTCGTAAGTTTAAAATTCTAAATATTAAAGACTAATTTAATTAAAATGTAAATATTTTATTCAGTTAAATAATTTTGAAATAATGGAGCAAATACACATTGAAAACAATTGATTTTTATGATCAAATAATAAAGTTATTTGTACATACATACATACATATATAGTTATCATTTTTAATTCTCACATGTCTCACATACTATTAATTAACCTTACATAACTATATGCGGGTTAATAATAACACGCAAGAGGAATGTCATAAAATTTTTAATATTATTCTCGTGATAAAAATTTCTATATTACAAACTTATATTACAATTTAATATCAATACAAATATAATTTATTCGTACATGAGATACTTGCGTTTAAATACTAAATATTATTGTTGTATACGAAATGAATTCATTTGTGAAAAACTAATAATTTTTGCATAAATATTAAAAGTAAAACTATGCAATATATAAGGTTAGTGTGTAAAAAAGAAAATTCTTATTTTAATTAATTTACAAGATTTTTCTTCTTATTTTTTTTTCTTTTACTCAATGAAAATTGATTATCGCGTCATTTATTATTAACCATAAATCAAATTTTCTATATATTTTCAAAGGCGCTTTATTATAAGTATATCATACAATATAACAATAGGTATACCAAATTAAAGAGTTGTTTTATTAAACTCTAAGATACTTTCTTCATTCTACAAATTGCATAAATGTTTACCGTTTTCAACTAAGAGCTAGGAACGCAAAATATATTATATTAGCTTAAAAGCAAACTGTTATATTAAAGGCCGCTTGTATAATAATTTCACGTACGGAGCAGATCTAACTTAAAACACAGAGTTCTATTCAATAAATTTATAAAAAATATTCAAAAATTCGAATTATTTCTTATAAATTTATTGAATTATCTAAATACTTTTAAAAAATTATACTATTTAAGTGCTTATTACTTACAGTTCCCTTACGTTTTCCCTACTGTAATAATAATATTGCACAATATTGTTAAAATAACTTTTAATATTTCTAAACGAAAAATCAAATCGATTATCTAATTTTCATTTCTTTTTAATTTATTCTAACAATATTTTCTTATATTGTAAATGAAAAAAAAAAGTAGAACAATATACTCGTATATGTACATATATGATATTCGCGGAATATATTTATCTGGTGTCTAAACGAGAAAGTTCAAAAAGATCAATTGAAAATGATTGAATTTCACAGTACAGGCCATACATATTGATTTTCTATATATTAAGGCACACATAATATGTATGTATATGTTTATGTTAAATATTTATTTATAATAGCGGTATAACGGTAAATATTCTTTGACATATTAATACAACAGTTATAACGTAAACTAAATATTATATTAGTATTTTGCTATTATATTAATTTTTGCATTTTTGCTGTATGCAGGATTGGCCTAGCCACTATGCAGTTTAGAAGATGCACAGTACTTATTGCTGTACCATATAGAAAAAGAATGCTAAATTGTGATATTGTGTTTACACTTTTTAATATTGTATGGTGAAAAGTATCTGCCGGGGCCGTTTCGTGAAGTCCAAATTTTTGATAATATTAAGTTTTAAAAGTTTTAAATTTTTAAAACTTAATTTCGAAAACCATATTAACTAACAAAAGCATTACCTCCAAAGCATTTCAACAAATAATTACATTAGACGAAAAGCATAGCGTTCAAAACCAGGCTTGCCTGAACATTTAGCTAATATATTTGAATTTATCACTTTTAGTTCCTTAAATATCACATCAAACATGTAAGAAAGCAATATGAACTTAGACACAATTTAGAAAACATTTTTGAGCAATCTTATCCTTGTTATACATCATTATTGACATCTTCACTGATCTCGAACTCACAAATTTATATTACAATGCAAAATAAGAGCAGTCCACTGTATATTAATAAAATACATTAGAATGACATAGCATAAAAATATTTTATGCTAATTTCATCAAAAAAAAAAAAAAAGAAATCAATAAAATAAAATCATGATCACAATCATAATATAAGAATTGATTTAGCCTTAAGTAACCTAAAGGGTTATAATTCTTATTAAAAAAAATCACATCAGTACAATAGTTATTCGAAATATGTTTTGAACAATTAAATAATATTTAAAAACAAAAAAAATAAATAAATTAAAATTAATTAAATATTCGCTGTTATTTTTTATATTAATTTTTATAATATAACAGTTAATTATATTATATTATTATACTTACATTTATTAATTATTTACATTACTTATATTACTTACATTTTCAAATTATTTTAATTTAAATTTAAAAATTATTTTAATCCTTTAATTATTTTATTTACTTTACTGCAGTTTTTAATTTTTATATAACCATGACTTAAGTATTTTTTCATTTACATTAAAATTATTATGACAATTACTGTGATAAAATAGAAATTAAAAATTTTTTTTCTCTTTTTCTTATAATTCCCTTCTAAAACAAATATAAACAATTTACGATAATATTTAATTTTAATTCTTATCTAATTAAAAATAAAATAAAAAACAAAAAATCATTAATTAAATAAAAATTTATAAATTAATTTTAATTTATTTAAATTCACACTTTGCGTACATATATACCTATGTACAAAAAAAATTTACTATTATGACAGTAAATGTTAACAGAGTCAATAAAATTTTCTATTAATTGATGAAAATCAAATAATAAAACAATGAAAATTTAATTGTACAAATGTAATTAAACAAAACAAAAACGAGAAAAAAGAAACACCAAAAATTTCACTTTTAATTTTTTATTTCAATTTTTTATCCGAACCGTTTTGAAACTGAAGCCAGACTAAGAATTTTCTTTTAGTGATCTTCTCCTTATATAGTATTCATTTTTCTTTTTTGAGTATAATTTAATTACTCAAAATATTTTATTATTACCATCCCATTCCTATTATTATGGTGAGATAATTTTTTTTTTTGATTTTTAAGAGATTTTTTCTCAATTTAAAATTTTATTGCCATAACGATTTACGATTTCTCAATTAAATGTATTTTGAGTTGGAAATTTGAGTACACGTATGGTAATATGGTAAACCGTTACTGATATTTGCTGTAATTGATTATATTGGCTTGTGATAAGAATACCATGCAGCAAATACAATATATATATTTTCACGCAATTCATTTAATTCTTAAAAGAAAAAGAGGCAATAATTTTTGCAATATGAAATTCTATGTTGCTGTATAATTCTGGTTTCTGTATATTATAAGCAGATTATGAATACTTTTAATGTACAAAGATAATACACAAAGAATTCTAATCTGATCGGAATTCCACTATGAGAAATTTGTTAATCAGTTCCCGTGAGAATAATGAATTATGAGCAATAGCTAAAATTTTAAAATAAGTGACCTATAGATAATTATTAACTTAAAGATCAACGAAATAAACACAACACTATTGTTAAGATCTAAAAGAAGATAAGATAAGCAAAATATGAATTTAAATTTTCTTAAAATCTCAATATTAGCATATGTGCGTACATGACCTTGTATACATATGTAAGTATATACAATTAAATATGAGACAGTCACATTCTAAATTGTTTCAAACATTTATAAATATTAAAAAATTTATTTCTGATTCATAAAATATACACGCCTATATTGTTTATTACGATTTTTCGTAAAATCAAATAAAAAAGGATTAACACATGTGCTAATTTTATCTAGTTTCCATTTTGGTTAAACACACTCTGAAATTTAGGTAAAAAATGTGTGCACATATTGTTATTTATAGAATATTTGTTTAGCCTAATAAAATTAGCCGTATTTAATAGCTAATAATATATCATCGAATCAGAATTAGAAAAGCCTTTGGCTTTTGTAGCGATTGAAGGAAGTTTTTTAGTTCTAGTGAATGTGATTAAAGTTAATTTTGTTTGTTAAGCATTAATATAAGTGTTACTTACTGAAAATAAAACCGGGTTATTTAAAAAAACTTAAAATTATATAAATAATAACAAAATTTCGTTCCTAGATTCAGCTCTGTACAATTCAACAAAATAAATAATTGTAAAAAATTAAAGTTTAAACAGGAGTCCTATTTAATAAAATATTATTGCATACTTCCAGGAGAAATTGAAAAATAATTAATTGGACGACGTATAATAGTAAGTACATTTTTAACTTAATTTGTGTCTGAAATTAACAGGTGTTCAAGGTTAATGGTATTGAAATTGACCATTAACTGAGAACTTGTTAAAAGCAGGGAAATAAGTTAGAAATCTTATATTAATAGTAGAAGATTTTTTCATAAACTTTATGAGAATTGCAAATTTTTGTGTAAGCGAATAATAAGACTACGAATTACATTTTACTCAAAATTTTTGAAATCTGCTTGAAACATAATTAAAAATTTATAAGAAAATAAAACCAAAAATTGAATGTATGCAAATTATTGAGTAGTTGTTACATAATTAGCTGCTAATTGACTAGCAAATTGCACTGATAAAATTAGAAACCGATATAAACATTTATATTCTAACTGAAACACAAATTTTCTGGGATTAATTTGATTTCGAATTCTAGATTCCGAATTAATGAAAACTTAATTTTTCTTTTGGAAAATCTAATCACCATTACAATTTGGAGAACATCCTTTAAAATTCGGAATAAGTACCATTAGAATCCGGTGAACAGCTTTAGAATTTGAAATGAGAATCATTGGAATTAGGAGAACAGTTCTAAAATTCGAAATAAGTACCATTAAAATTCGGAAAACTAAAAATTAAAAATCCTTCAATTGTTTAATTTTAATTTTGTAATCAAATTGATCTTTCGCCTTCATTTTTTATGTATAACAGCAAAAAAAAAATAAACTTAAAAAATATTTGTTCAAAATTGAAATTCTATAATAATAATACTTTCTTTTTAAAATATACATACAAGCATATACAATACACGTGTATCACACACTCTTATATATATTTATCATATATATACATATTTTTTCTCTTATTTTTATGATAAATTTGGCTGCGTTGTATATAACTTATAATATAAACCATTTTCTGCCAACAATTGTTGATGATTGCCCAATTCAGCAATTTTACCATTTTCGAAAACACATATTAAATCAGCATTTTGTACAGTTGATAAACGATGAGCAATAATAATACATGTTCTACCACTACATGCTGAGTCTAGAGCTGATTGAACAATCTAAAATAATTAAAAAAATTAATTTAAAATATTTGAATTTTGAATAAATCCTAAATATGTAAAAACCTTTTCACTTTGTAAATCTAAAGCTGATGTTGCTTCATCTAACAATAATATATTTGGATTTCTAACTAATGCTCTAGCAATAGCAATTCTTTGTTTTTGACCACCAGATAATTGTGTACCACGTGATCCTAAATTTGTTTCATAACCATTTGGTAATGATGTTATAAAATTATGTGCATTTGCTTGTTTTGCAGCATCAATAATTTCATCCATTGTTACAATACGTGAATTATCACCATATGCAATATTTTGAGCAATTGATCTTTCAAATAATATTGGTTCTTGTGATACAATACCAAGATTTGAACGTAATTTTTCTAATGTCATATCAGTTGATATATTACCATGTTCGATATTCTATTACAAAGAAAAAAAAAAAATTTTTATAATTAAATTTTTTTTTTAATTTAAAATTTTCTTTTTAAAACTTACAATTTTACCAGTTTCTGGTTCATAAAATCTTTGTAATAATTGTATACATGTTGATTTACCACAACCAGAATGACCAACAAATGCTACTGTTCTACCTTTAAATATTTGTAAATTAAGATTTTTTAAAATTTGTGCTTCCGGTCTGGTTGGATAACGAAAATTGATATTTTTATATTCAACACCTTGAAAACTATTTGATATTGCACGATTTTTATCAATTGGTATCGGTGATCTTATTTTTGGTGTTCTATCAATTAATTTAAATAGACGATTACCAGCAAATAATGCTGCACCAAATGCTGGTGAAAATGCTAATGATTGTGCTAACATCATTGAACCATACAGTAGGGTTTCTGAAACTCTTTTTGAAAAATTATTAAAATTAGCAAATTTTTTTTGACATATTTTTTATGTAAATGCAAGTAGTTAACCATTTTCTTTAAAAATGGTGCAAGCCCAATTTTTTACACATTAAAATTTATATAATTAATATATATTAAAATTTATAATAAAATTTTGGAATTGGATTTACACCACCTTCAAAACAAATTGTTCAATTATTTTTTATAGTTTAATA
This sequence comes from Condylostylus longicornis, assembly GCF_029603195.1. NCBI lineage: Eukaryota > Metazoa > Arthropoda > Insecta > Diptera > Dolichopodidae > Condylostylus > Condylostylus longicornis. Next base: position 135,421 of record NW_026578045.1, read on the forward strand.
ATTACTTTAAAATATTTTGAAAATCAATTTCTCTTTTTGATACTAATATTCCACCATATGCTAAAGCAAATGTATAACCAAAAAACATTATTGTTTGACCAAATGAATTGATAAGACCGCGAAAACGTAATTTTTTTCTTAAAATATTTTGTACATTATACATTTCATTTTCAAATTTTTCAATAACATATTTTTCACGTCTTAAACCAGCAACTGTTCTAATATTAATAATTGCTTCAGTTGCAACACGACTTGCATCTTCTAAAATTTTTTTTGATTTAATTGCTGTTTTCTCATTAATCCGATATTCAACAATAACAGATCCAACAATAAATGGTGTACAAACTAAACATAATAATGTTAAATTCCATGAGAAATAAAATGCAATTGTAACACTTATTGTAAATGTTGTTACTGCTTGTATAATACCACTTAATGGAAAACCTAATGCACCTTGTACACTTGATGCATCACCAGATAAACGTGCCGATAATGATGCAGCACTATTTTCATCTTTATCAAACCAACTCATTTCTTGTTTTATAATTGATTTAAAAGTCTCTAATCTAAAATTAAAGAAAGAAATTATTAATTTTATAAAATAAATTATTTATAGTTTTCATATATACCTTAATCTTGATGATAATCTACAACCAGATAAATTAAATAAATAAGTTTGCATAAAACATGTTAAACCGAATACAAAACCTAATACTAAAAATAATATTGATAATATTCTAATATGATTGATAGCATCATCTGGATCTGGATTTGCTAATGTTTTATAAAATTCAGCCATTAATAGTGTCATACATGGATATGAGGAACCGACACCAGCAGCTCCAATTATTCCTAAAAATAAATAACCCCATTCTGGTTTTGATATACTTAATATTCTTTGAAAAACTTTTGATACATTTGCACGTTTTATATTTTCAAGATCATCAGTAGATTGATAATTTTGTATTGCTTCGAAATTTTTTAAGCTAGATGAATTTGATATTATACTTTTCTTTTTATTCATAATATTATAATTTAAATTTTTTGTATCTAAATCAAATGTTTTTTTATATAAATCTAAATCATCTTCAATATTATCAACATTTTCATTATTTTTTATATCCAAATCAATTGATGAAACCATTTTATTATAATGACCATTTAATTGCATTAATTCATCATGGGTTCCTTCTTCTAAAACTTTGCCATGATCAATATATACGATTTTATCGGCACCTTTAATTGCTGATAATCTATGTGATACAACAATTGTTGTACGTCCTTTACTTGCCAAATCTAATGCTTGTTGTACTAATTTTTCAGATTCATAATCAAGTGCTGATGTTGCTTCATCTAATAATAATATTTTTGGATTTTGTATAAGAGCGCGTGCAATTGCAATTCTTTGTTTTTGTCCACCAGATAATTGTGTACCTTTTTCACCAATTTTCGTTTGATAACCCTAAAAAAGGAAAGCATCATAATTTAAATTCAGTAATATTTTTTTTAAATTTTTATAAAGTTATATATGTGAAATAAAAATTACATGTGGTAAATTAATTATAAAATTATGAGCACCAGCAGATTTTGCAGCCTCTTCAACTTCTTTATCAGTTGCAGATGTTTTACCACTTCTAATATTGTCAACTAAAAAATAATAAAATTTCTAATTTTAATTAAATTCTGGAACATAATAAATTGTTAATTGTGCCACCTATTGTTCCAAAAAATAATACAGGTTCTTGTCCAACAATAGCAATATTTGAACGTAACCAATTTAAATTATATTTTCTAATATCTAAACCATCTAATTTTATTTGTCCAAAATCTGGATCATAAAATCTTTGAATTAATTGTATACATGTTGATTTTCCACAACCAGATGAACCAACTAATGCAACAGTTTGACCACTTTCAATATTTATTGATATTCCTCTTAATATTATAATATCTTGCCTGGATGGATAACGAAAGAATACATCTTCAAATTCAATAATACCTTTTGATTCAATATTAGAAATTTTTCCGGTAGTTGATAACGGATCAATTTTTGATTTTAAATCAATCATTTTAAATACTTCAATTGCAGCACCTCTTGCTGTACCAAATGCTTCTAAAAATGGTGAACTTTTTGCAATATTATCAGCACCAACAACAATACCAAAGAATGCCTTAAAAAAATATTATATTAATATAAAACAAAAGATATTCTTAAAGTTCTTACAATAAGCATTGTAGCTGGTGTATATTCTTTTACTGTTTTATCACGATCATCAATTATTAAATGTATTCCATACCATATTGCACCAGAACAACATATAAACATTAATAAACGTGATACACCTTCACCAAATCCACTAAATGCTCCTTTTCTTTCACTAGCTTTTCTTGCCGATACCAATAGTGTACCATAATGTTCAACCTCTTTTTTTTCACCACCAAATGCAACAACTGTACGTACTGAACTCAAAATTTCTTCTAATAAATTTCCAGCTTTTGCAAATGAATTTAATTCACGTGATGTTAAAATACTTTGATACTACAAAAAATATAATAAGAATAAAATTTTTAATTGCATACTCAATGATCTCAAAACTAATCTATTAATTACCTTTAATACATAATAATGTGTTAAAATAACTATTGGAATATAAATACTTAATGATAATGCCAATTTCCAACCATAAATATATGATATAATCATTGTTATTAATGTACCACCAATTAAATTTATAAAATGTGATAATTTTTCAGCAATACCTTCTCTTATTTTTTCAATATCACTAAAACAAATATGAAAAATAATTAAAATTAATTTAGTATAAATATTTTGTAAAACTATTAATTGTTCTGTACTTACTCTGTAATTTTTTGTGCAAAATTTTGATCTTTTGTCATATCATGCCATCCAATATCTTGTCTTATAGCTGATTGAAATAATTTTATACGTATACGTACAACTTGTTTTAATGCAACATAATTAAATAAATCAACACCAGCAATACCAGTTAAAAACATTATTGTTGAAAATATAAAAAAAAGACCACCATATGCCATTGAATCATAATATAATGCATCGTCATTTTCTTCAGCTGTTGCATTTGTTCTACAAAAACAAAAAATAATATTGTATAAGAATTTGAATATTAAAATTTAATATTAAAAGATTTTGGAAAGTAAATTTCAACTACACAGAAATAAAATTTTTCTCTATTATTTTAAATTTTAAAATCGATTAAGAATTAAATTAAGAAATAATCGAAGAATAAGGAGACAAGACTCTTTACAAAATAAACTTGAACTTTATATAAATGTACACCTTAAGATGCAAGGCGCCACTGTAATCGATTTTTCATTTTACATGTATTTGGAATATAGAATTTCTATTTTATCATTCAATTTTAATAGGAATTTATGAAATGAGAATTATTTAAAAATAAAATAACCATAATATTGTTATAATTGAAAAATTAATTTAAAAGCTAAGATTAAATTAAAATTTATTATATTGGAACCTATATAAGAAATAATTTCAATAATACCGAAAGAATCGTTTCCATAATATAAATATGAATAGAAATTCTATATACTCCAAGCAATCTATACCCTCAGTAACAACATTGACTTGGATTAAATTCAAATGATCAAGAAAATTTACGAATTCAAGAGCGCATTTCTGCACATAATGAGTCACATATATGATTAAAATTCCATACATATTGCGTCCTAAATCATATTTCTTTAATAATCTATTAATTAAGGATATCTAAACAGAAATCCCATATTAAATTTTCAATTTTTCACTTACAAAATTTGTCCACCTCCTAATAATGGTAATAAATATGTTTTTGATGATGTACCACTACCATATGTTCGATCAACTAACATTGATGTAAATTCACTATAAACAATAATCATAATTGGTAATGTTAATGCTTTTATAATTGTTACAAAAAATGCTAAAAATAATAAGAAAATTTCTGTTGATGTTGCAAAACGAAATAAACTAAAGTAACTGATTGATTTTGATTTTTGTTCATCTTTATTTGATACATCGTATGCTGTCCTAAAATTAGAAAATGAAAAAAATTTTTTAAAAAAATAAATTAATTTATAAAATTTTTTTTAAAATTTATTTTTAAATATAATTGAGAAAAATTTCATTTTTGTACCACATATTCTAAGTAATTTTCAACTATAGATTTATCGGAGTACACAAGTAAATCAGTGGTTTAATTTGTCAATTAAATTTTATATTTTATTGCTATTTAAATATTATTGATTTTTGTTCCAGTAAACATAATTTATACGCACTTTTATAAGGCTCTGAAATATTATTACTAAAGGTCATCTCCTGTTTTTTTCAAAGAAAACATAGTAACAAAATAAAAACATAGTATGTACGTTGCCAAGATTTTTATTCCATGTTTTTGTTATTATATGTACAATAACATATCGTATGTGTACAGAATGTAAGAGTGTATTAAAACATAGTAGTATAAGTGCATAATATACAACATTTTAAAAAAACTAAGGTAATATTCCACATTATCAGTTTTAATATTATATAAGTAATATTCCACATTATTAGAAAACTACTACTGCTACTACTTCTACTAAATCAATTCGAATTCGGTGTGAGAGTGTCTACAGGCGTTAGTCGAACTTGTTTAGGGGAATAAGGCTATTCTATTCCAACCATTTACCAATTTTCTACTCTGCGGAATTCTCAATATTCAATGCGTTTTTCCACTGATTTGGAGGAGTTATAACCAAGTTTGTTATATAATCTTCTGATTCAAATTTCTAAAATCTTTAATCAAATCATGAATTCTGAAATATTCAGTAGCTTTGGTATTTTTAACAGAAAAATTCACTGCATCATACTAAAGATTTAGGAAATATTTATATATATACATTTTCTGACTAATCTAAAATACATACAGTATTTCTAATTCATTTTGTCAAAGTTGATTAAAGCCATTTCGTAAAATTTTAAATAAATATTAATGGCGAACGTACTAGGATTTATGCCTCAAATTATTGTTGTTACAAATATGAAAATTTCCTATTATTATAAACAGTATTTTTTACACTTTACTCCAAATTCTTTCCCTACATTTCTCATATATCCTGAATACTTTATATTTTTGTAAATATTTTAAATAATTTCCAAGGCAACTTAAAAAAATCGCCATTTTAATTAGATTTTATGTAAATTTTTTTATTATTAAAATAATATACAATAAAAACGTGACCATATAAAATGTTTTCTCAATTAATTCTTCTCATCTAATATTCTAATAACATACAATATACATACATGTATATCTGATATACAGCTCGTATAACAAAATGACCGATCATCAATTGACCGATTATGAACTTAGAAAGTCTAATATAATTTTTTTTTTGTTCTTCTTTCTCCAAGTATAATATAGTTAAATTTTTATTATATTAAGTATATAGAAAAGACCTTCAGATTTAAATAATAATATTTTCCTTGTATCTTCATGAATTTTTTTGCAATTTAATTGATACACCGTTAAATTAAAACAGAAAAAAAAATTGTTCTTTTAACTCTTTTCAAATACTTGTAGTATTTAATAAAGAATTTTTTAAAGTGATATAATTTTAGTACACAGCATAAGTAAATTTAGAAGTGAATTTTCACAATTTTGCAACTTTGTATATATTATATTTATTAAATGGCCGAATAACCAATATTATAAAGGAATTTAATTAAAAAATAATAAAAAATAATAAAATGAATTTTCTAATATTTAATTGCATGTGTTGCTTCACAAGAATTTCACAGAAATAAAGGCACACCTTGACCTTAAAATATAATTTAAAATTATTGTCGTTTTATTCTCACTCTGTCTATGTGTATATGGCAACAATGATAAAAATTATATATTATAGTTAGTAAATTAAATTTAAGTATACATAAATTTTTAATACGTTAAAGGAATTGAATAAAAGGTGTAAGAGTGAGAAACGTACATATTATATACTATTGGGAAAAATTGCATAATTATAGGGGACATTATATGTATATTTCATGTACATGGAAAATTTATCAAGGTTATAAAATATGCTAATTTCTTTTTATATTCCATTATAACAATTTTTTATTAAATATAAATGTTAAAATATAATTAGAAGGGAATTTTTTTTTTTAAATCATAGTTTGTAAAAATATTTTGAGTTAACGCACTTTCATTTTGTAAAACCCTATTCATATATATTTATACCCGTACGAACGTATGTTCGAAGGGTATACTAAATTTGCCTTACCGTTTGTAACGCTAAGAAATAACGGTGTTAGATATAGACTCAAGTGTATGTTTTTGATCAGCGTCAAATTCTGAGTTGATTTAGCTTTGTCTGTCCGTCCGTCCGTCCGTCCGTCCGAACGATAACTCAAAAACTAATTGAGCTAAGTTCACCAAATTTTCACAAATGATTTATTGTAGTAAGTGCCAGAATCCTATTCAAATTGGACGTGATTGGGGTACCGGTTCGGGTAACTGCCATACAACTTCAAAATTTATTTGGCTATATCTCAGAAACTATAAAAGTTGTGGTATTGAAATTTCACACAAACGAATATATTAATAGGGCCAACGTGTCTCATAAAAGTCGTTGAAATTACTTGGCTCCTTCTGGTACCTGCCATACAACTTCAAAAGTTATTTGACTATATTTCAGAAACTATTAAAGCTATGGTATTGAAATTTCACACAAACGAATATATTAATAGGGCCAATGGGTCTCATAAAAGTCGTTGAAATTACTTGGCTCCTTCTGCTACCTGCCAAACAACTTCAAAAGTTATTTAACTATATTTCAGAAAGTATTAAAGCTATGGTATTGACATTTCACACGAACGAATATATTAGTAGGGCCAATGTGTCTCATAAAAGTCGTTGAAATTACTTGGCTCCTTCTTGTACCTGCCATACAACTTCAAAAGTTATTTGGCTATATCTCAGAAACTATAAAAGCTGTGATATTGAGATTTCACACAAGTGAATATATTAGTAGGGCCGATGTGCTTGATAAAATTCGCTGAAATTTCTTGGCTCTTTCTGGTAGCTGCCATACAACTTCAATAGTAGTTTGGCACAACCAGTATTTTGAAAAACACATAGTACTGAAATTTTGCATAAATTAATATGGTAATACGGCAACTTAAAGTCATAGTCTGCCCCATAGTTAGTTATGGCACATTAGTTATTCGCACATAGGACAACAAATTCGTACGGGTATCACAGAGTTGACAAAGTCAACTCTACTTTTTTTCTCGTTTATATTAGTAATTTACTGTAATATACAAATGTATCGAGTATTTAAATAAGAATAATCAAAATACCCAGAATCAAATTATATTACAAAAAAAATTACAATAAGTAATTAATATTTATTACAATATTTTATACTTTTGTGGAACGTGTACTCCAATTAATTAAGTAATATATTGAAAAATTTTAACTATATAACTGTTAAATAATGTAAGTTAAAAGTATATATATTGCTGATGTGTACATGCTCTTTATAATCAACAATTCCTTTTAATATAGTAAATTTGCATTGGGTATATTAAATAATTAAATAATATTTAATTATTTAATATATTAGTTATAAACACAATCAAAGATCAAGAATTTACTGCATTAAGCACAGTTCATATATTTTAAAAACTGCAAAATTAGCAGAATAAGCATTTTATGATGAAAATTTTCTGATTTTTAGAGCCAAAATTATTTAATTTTCTATATATAAATGTAAAAACAAAATTCTTTAATTACATTTAAAAATTCCATAAATTATTCTGCACTGTTTTTTCCTTAAAAACGTTCTCAGCAATAAGAATGAGAAATTGTTTAGTAATAAACTAATATAATTGAATAATTTAATTAAAAAAATTTTGAAAAAATAAATAATTAAAATATTTTAAATGTGCAATTCTAAAATTTTCATATATTCTTCATAATATAACATTATCATATAGTATAACAGTTTATTTTTATTTTGTTATATTTGAATAACATGTTTATACAAATTTCTACTCCTATGTTTTATTAATTAAAAAGATCCTTTTCATAGCACAAAATCAAATTTTGTTTTTGCAATAGAACAATTTTTATTATAAGTACTTAAACTGTTATAATGATACGAGTACAATCAATATTCTATTATATTTCCATAAAATTTTGATTTCCAAATAAAACACGTGTATTATGCCTGTGTGTTTATGCTTGTGTGTATGTACGTAGAAAATATACTCAGAATTATTCGCAAACTATATTCGCAAAAAAAAAAAAACTGCAGTCTTTTATAACAAATGGAATATTCCTATAGCAAATAGGAATATTATTTTTTAAATCAAAAATTTTTAATACTGTTCAATACAAATTTAATCATTTTCACCTTAAATCAAACATTTTCCAACTCAAATCAAATATTTTTCACCGCAAATCATGTTGACGGTAAAAAAAACATATTGAGATTAAGACGGTAAGGTTTCAAAATGCCTAAACATTCAAAAATTACAAAAAAAAAAATTCAAAATTCGTTAAAATTATTAAAATAAACCTATGAGAAAGAGGAAAACTTTTATTATCAGTAAAATATTTCCGGGATCCTTTGAATTCTGTTGACTGTTTGACTATTAAATCGTCTATATAAGATTCAAATTTTTGTTCATTCCCGACACTTGAGTCCTTTCTTATACAAGTTGAAAAAACTCCAATTTAGCTCGTACTTGTGGAGTAATTTTTAAATTTTGTGAATTTGTCTTGAGACTCAATTAATTTTTGCACATTGTAAGTGAAATATTTTTATAATTAAATGTTTTTTAATTATTTTTTGTTTAAAACACGGATTTTAGAGCTTCCTTCAGCTTATTAAAGCAAAGTATTCGTTTCTAAAATTATTCATAGAATCAAAATCATACATGGAACTGCAATTATACAATGTAAGTCAATAAAATTCCATAAATAAAAATAAATATATTTTCGTCCTTTTTGAAATTCCTCATATCCATGTTAAATATAAATTCACATAATAAAAAAATTATGATATTCTAGATCAAGAATTCAAATCCAAAATCTAATGCCAAAAACAATTGCACTTAAAAATTTTTATCACAAAACGTTCACATTTTCAAAGTCTTATCACATATTCTAAGTGCATAAAGTACTTAATACTAGTATAATAATTGCATTTTTTAATAATATTTTCTTAATTCTAATTAAATATTTAATAAAAGTATATATGGGGTAATTAAACTATACATAACTATATTTTTAATTGCAAGAGAAAAAATAAATATTTAATTAATTTAATAAAAAATAAAAATAGAAAAAAAATCACTTTTAATTTAAAAAAATAAAAAAATTTAATTTACATTTTGTTATCTTATTCCAATATTTTTAATAAATAACCGCAACAGTAATAATAATAATTAGAATATAGTGCCCCAACTGAACACGTCAAGAGACACGGAAATAATAACTCGATATTTAAAAATTTTTATCAAAACGTTAATAACTCTGATTTTTTGCAATACGCCGCTCTTTTTTTTTTTGTTATTATTTTCTTATATTTTTCCTCTTTTATTCCACAAACAATTCCTTCTGTTAAACGATGTGAACGCACTGAGATTCAAAATTGAACTGAACTAAAAATTAATGAGAAGAGCATTTTTATTATTAAAAAAAAAAAAATATGAAATTTTCTAATTTAAAAAATTTTATGATTTTTTTGCTTTTTCTAATAATACTCGTAAAATTTCGATCAATTAATTACCGCTTAGAAGAACTAGAGAAAGAAAACATAACAAAAAAATAAATTTTATGAATGAAATATTTCTGTTACACTCTCTCTTTCTCTTTTTGCTGTTATTTTGTTCCTTGTATAGAAAAAATTTCTTACTAGTAGCATAAAAGCGATTTTTTTGTTTCCTTATTTTTTTTTTCAATATTTTTTTTGTTTTGTATGCATATACGTATAAAAAATAATTTTGCAAAAATTTATGGGATACCTTTAGAGAATTTTACTTTAAAACTATTTTGAACTTGAACTACATAAATGATAACATTGTTTACATTTATATGTACATTGTATAGTAATAATAAAATTAAAATTTGTTATACATATGTACATATATTTGAATAAACTTCATAATAGGAGTGTTACTTGTACAATAATAATATTGTGCGCACGCTCTTATAATATATTTTTGATTTACAATAATTTCTAAGAAGAAAAGTGTTACGATAATAAGTAATGATGACATCAAAATATTAAAGTAAAGGAGTATATATGTATATGTGTAATAGGAAATCGACAACTCTATCTAGAGAATAATATTTAATTTTAATATGCATGATAGTAAAGAGGTGATGCAAAATTTAAAAATTATGTTTTTTTTAATGTAATTATAATGTTGTTTAGAATAAATATGAATGCCAAAGAGATATAAAACAATTAATTTGACCTTGACATTGAATTTTGCAAAATATTATAAGTCTTGCATAGTGTATCCAGAAAAGGACTTGATAATTTATTGCATTTATTGAATAATCAAGCCCTCGTGTGATTGAGGGTTTATTTATATAAATTTTGAATTTAATTTATTTCAAATATAATAAAATTTATGAAGACCTACGGTAATCAATTCGATTAAGTTTTTATTATTGTTATTTAAATAGTCACCGCATAACTATTATTACCTATAATGATAATGATAATGAATATGTTAGATAGCCGGGCTGCCATCGCTCAACTCGTTTTCCGTATCGTCCGCGACAGTATGGCGCTGTCTTGATGACTTGAGAGGCTCAATGAATTAACTAAGGGCAGGCGCAATAGTTTCATTTTTTGCTGGGTGCCGGACCAATGATGTGGAAGGAAATGAGGCAGATAATGCGCTGGCGTGGAGAGGGCAAACACGCCTCTTCCTGTGCCGGAGCCCTTCTGCGGAATCGGACCACATACAATTCGGTAATTAAGGAAAAAATCAGGGAGGGGGCGGTCAGAGCGCTGAACTAGTCTTCCGGGACTGAGGCAGGTCAAGGAACTCCTGTGGGACACACCTAGGAGCTACTTGGTGCATCCCTTGTAGGGCATACACCAAAATCTACAATAGATCCTTATATGCGGTCGCGGTGCACTGTTGTTGGCCCCGCTACAATCTAATAGTCGCCGCATATTGCATAAAAATTTTCGAATACTTTAAAGCTAAACGAAGTAATATTGTATTTTTAATTGAAATGTAGACATTGATATCTTATTGAAATACAAGACTGCGATAATAGCCACCTTTATCATTATACGAGTACCGTACTACGTTATTACGTCCACTCGTATTAATTTAATTGTGATAATAATGAAATTATTATTTGAATTATCAAACTGAATTGTAAGTGTGTATTTACATAAGCATATTTTATCATGATAATAAAATATTTGATAAGATTTATGTACATATGTAAATTTATTTAATTAATAATGAAAATTTTATCTATACGGCAACATGCATTTAAAAGCTGTTAAATACATAACTATACCTTTATAATTATTAAAACTTTGAATAAATAAATAAAAATTTTATTAACATTATGATAAAAGTTATTATAATTAAATAATAACGATAAAAATTAGTAGTTTATATCAATCGTTGTACAAAATATCTATAGGTTTAATGTGTACTATAGTTGAAAAATGTTGGTTGAATGAGTTTTTGGAAACGTTAATAAATTTTTATCTAATCTAAATTAATGTATGAGCACAAACATTTTACAGGAATTGAATGGCTGATTCCGGAGCTCAGCTTAAGAGAAAACTTTATCAATGTGGATTATGTGAACATATTTTGCACATAAATTTTAACACTTTCTCGCTCCATTAATAAATTTTACAATATTATAAATGAAAATGTAAATTTCTAATACTTTTAAAAAAAAAAATCATATGCGAATATCATAAATTTTATATTTGTGCATCTATTAATTATGCAATTATATGTAATTTATATAAAATATATTTACTGAATATAGAAAAATAATATTGACAGTAAAAATTGAAGTGCCAGCTCATCAAATGAAGTGCTATCAATTTCTAATTGGTATACAGTAAATTTTACATAAAAAAATGCCCATTAATGACCATGCATCTTTTATAATATTTACGTATAGGTAATTTTACAGAACATAGACTCTATCATTTATACTCGTCATAACACTTAATGTTATGAATGTAAACTGATTGCACAATTGTTGTTAATAATTCTAGGAAATTTTTACTTACATATATTTTGTTATAAAAACGGTTCATTTCTATAGTGCGGTGCTAAGATTCACTCAGCCAATATACATACATATATATGTGATAGATATTCCAAAATATATATAGTAAATATATATATATATATATATAGTATGTTTATTCGATTTCATAATTATTTTGTAATTATTCAGACGTAGAAGTTTTTGGATCTTAAGAAAAATAGAAATGCATAGTTCCCTCATTCAATGACTTTTAATTTATTGTAAGTAGTACAAAGACCTAATTTTTTGTTAAGAGCAATAATGGAATTAAAATCTTGTGTCATTAATTAGACCAATACCATATAGCTGCCAGTGTTATAAACTTTAAAATCACTTGAACATTTCTTAAATCAGTGATATTAGCATTTGATGGTTCTTAGATCTTGACATTACAAATAATTTTAAGATCAACTGTATGCACGTAATTTTGAGAAATATATTCGACAATATCCTTTCAGTAAAATAAATTCATAAAGCTCAATAAAATATTCTTAAGTGCCAGACTAAGACTAATTTTCAAAAATTTAAATGATTATTTAGAAAATAAATATTGCAAATTAGATGGTAATAAACTAAAAATCCAAACATTAATGAATTCTACGTTACTATCAAAATAAAAGCTCATTTTGTTTATTTATTTACTTTAATGCTCAAACATGCATTTATAATTTTTATTATTGTTATATTGACTTAAGTTTTATTAGTTTAAGAGTTGTTATTGTGTCAGTATAAAATGAAGATTATTGTTATGTTGAGTTTTTTTCCCTCTATATAACTTCCTTATGTTTGTTCAAAATTGATTACAAAATTATAACGTGATTATGTACAAATTTAACTTTTTCTTATATATTAAGCATACAAGTAAAATTTTATTAATTTAAGAAAACTGCGGATTCTTTCTCCTGGAAATTTATATAAAATTAGAAATTATTTAATTTATTGCCAAATAAATATAATCTGAATCAATTATTAATTTAGTATTGCCATTCAAATTATTATGAATTTGTAAATACTTTTATTCCTGTTGTTAAAACTTATTAAAATTGCATATGTTTTGGCGAAAATAATTTTTGAATTATGTACATACTTATTTTGAATTTAGAGGCAAAATGCGACTGTCAAATTGACAGCCGAGAATTCGTTACTTTTTAAAATAGAAAAAAACAACGGAGCATGAATAGCTTTTAATAGAAATTAGAAAATGTAAAGTATGACAGAAATTATTCAGGGTACAATTTTATGAGTAAATTAGCAAAAATACTAAGTTATAATTATCTCCTGGGATTATAAGCATCATTAATACAGTCAGAAACAAAAGAATCAAAACTAAAATAATCAACTAAAATAATAAAATAATTAAATCCATTCCTCGAATTCCAAATTTCCTTAAAAAAAGGTAGACTACAGAAAGAATAATCCAATAAATTCAGAATGAGGTTCTAAAATTTAGTAAATGAATAAAAGCTATACCAACAATTGCAACTTAAGTTAGGCAAAACAAAATCGTGAAATCTCCTGTTAATAGACGCAGCCCTATCATATAGATATCAATAGTTCAGTTTAATTCTTGTTATTACATTTACCACTGATCATATTAATATACAAGACACTCGCATCTGACAGAATTATTACTATTATTTTTGAGTTTTGAATCTTAGCCTCTCACAAAAATTAAATTATTCCAGAAATGCCTAGTAGTACTGCTATAACAGTAGAAATAAAGACATTAATCCTAATTTTAATATTCAAAATTAATAAAACTCAATCTCGATTTGTTTTTAAAATACATTTATGATATGTATACATATATAATTTATATATATTTATACTAAATTAAAAATTCTAAAAAATAAATATTCCATTTATATATAAGTACAATTGTTATGTATATAAGTACAATAATATGTGCGTTGACATGTAAAAAATAATGTTGTATTTTTTTATTTAAATTTTCTGTTTTTTTCTAAAAATATTTAAAATTATTTATTTAGTATTTATACAATTTTATGATAAAAAAAATTATTAATAATTACTTTTAATATTTCGTTAATTTTTAAACAAACAATTCGACAACATAAAGTTATTACACCTAAAAATATACCTAGAAAATTAAAATCAGGAATGATTCGAAATTTCAAAAAAATTTTTAAAATTAACTATATAAATTTTTTTAAAATCAAATTAACTACTTAAGTTTTAAAACAAATTTTAAGTACTTATAATAATAAAATTATGATAAAAATATTCGAAAGGCTTATTTTTTAAATTAGCTTTTATAAACCCACATTTTTTATTTACTATTGTATTTGAAATTGAATTTCAAAAATAATTAAAAATGAAATTTATACTGTTCTATCTATTATATAATCTAATAGGTATATATTATCTATCATATCTAATTAATAACTACAGGGTTCAGAAGTCAATCATTGTAAGCCAATTAATGTTAATTCTGAGATTAATTAAAAAATCACAAAAAATAATGGCATTTAGTGCCTTCGTCAACCAAAGGGTTTAACATGAAAGCAAAATTTCCATTTAAAATAACTAATTTTAGCTTTTAAAGTTACTTGCACTGATTGACTTCTGAGCGTTTCAATTAATAGTTTTATACATTTACAATATAAAAAATTAAAAGCTTTTAAGAGTGTTTTTCTAATAGAGAAGCATTTTAAATAACAAAAATATTGAGATTTCTACAACTATTGTACAATAGTTTTCACTGAATAATTACAAACTAATAAAAAATTTTTTATAATAGTTATAGTTAACTATTAAGTTAACTATTATAGTTAACTATTTAATATAGTTATAGTTATTAAGGTATAAAATTTAAATTTTGAACATACTACAAAAGCATTTCATTAAAATAGAAGCATATATAGAGGGGAAAAAAATTAAATTATAATAGATCATAATTTAGGAATAAGTTTACAGAATTACAATTTAAATAAGAAATTATTTTTGCATATTGCCCCTACATATTTAAAATTTAATTTAATTTCATATCTATGACTATAATGATTTTTACAAAACAAATTTTTCAAAATTCTAATTATTTATAATTTGTTAAAAACTTTTTCTAAAATTAAATAAAAAATTTTATTCGAGCTATAAGTATATAGAAATTTTTTGTACAAAAAACTCTTTTTGTAAACATTTTAAAATCGCCTCCAAATCTACTAAAATTTTTTAGAAATTTTTTTTAGAAATTTTCATAATAAAATTTACAATATAGATCAAAATTAACACATAAAATATGAGAAAATTTAAAAGTAGCCATACAGAAAAAGAAAAACAAAAATTTATACAACAAAAAAAAAAAAATATTACTTTCGCGTTTTTTTCTACTTATTTAAATATCACATAATTATGAAAAAAATATTTTCAATAACATAATTATTATATTATTATTAAATCAAATTTAATTAATTACATTAATTTTTCGAACATTATTGTACATATATATATACATATGTATTTAATTTTCATAACTCTAATAATATCTATAAATTCTGGCAACATTGAATTTAAAAATCTATTTTATTAAAAATACTTAATTTTATTTATTAAAATAAAAAATATTTTCTAATTACATAGTATTACTATTAAAATTTATAATATTAAAAACATATTTAATACCTCGTATATTATTTAAAAAAAAAAAATTGAAATTAAATTAAATTGATTTATTTATTAAAATATCAAAATTTTAAGAATTTTCTTCATTGTCTGTGTCGTAAGCCGTCAGTGTCGTAACCATGCAAGTTTCTATTGTCATTACTGTGGGAGTTTATACTTAATGCAGATCTAATACGAAAATGGCTTTTGATATGAAACGTCTTATAAACGCGATAATTTCATTTATTCACATTTTTTATTAATTACTTTAGGTGGTAACCAACCCATGGCTAGGTTTTATTTAAGTAAGAGATTTTAATTACTTTTAAAATAAACTTGTATGATTTAAAAATAATTGAATTTTGGAAACCTCTTTGTTCTAGAACTACTACATGATTTAGGTTTACATGGAATTATTGGGTTTTATATTTACAAACGGTTTGAATTATACAACATATTAGAATATTGGGAGAAAAAGCAAATATAAAATATTCTCTAATATCAGGAATATAAAAAGAATTTTATTATAAATCACAAACACAAATATTTTTTGCTAAATGTTTTTTGTATACTAATTAATCAGTAGAATAACAAAACTCTAATTAATCCAATAATACTCGTAAGCAGAGCTTTTGCTGTTTCAAATATTCAAATTTTCCACACAAATTCATACAAAAATAATAATAGATATTCAACACAATAATTTTAAACTTTCAAAACAGTAGAAAAAAATTCTGTGTTTGTGTGGTGAAAAATTATGAAAATTTTAATATATGGTTTGTGTCTTAACTACTTTAACATTTTATACATAAACTTCACCTTTTTGTGGTTGTGGATTACGTTTAGTTAATGTTGATGGTGTTGTTGATGTTGTATTTATATTTAATTCTTTATTATCATTATTATCATCATTATTAATAATATTAGAATTATTACTACCATTACTATTATTATTATTATTGTTATTATTTAAATTAACTAATGATGAATCAATTTTATCAATATTATCATTAATTATAATATCAGAATATTTTTTCTCAAGTATATAACTATCTTTAATTGATTGATTACTTGATTTTCTTGATAATGATAAAATATTATTATCTTTATTATTTATATTATTACTATTATTTACAACTGTTAAGAAATTATCATTTGATGATGTATCTGATAATAAATCTTTTAATGATGTTTGAGATGCAACTTTTGGTATTGATAATGATATAGTTGTTATTGGTATCGTATTATTTTTATTATTATATTCAATAGATGAATTTTTTGTTGTGTTTAAATCTAAATCAGTTGATGTTGTTATAATTGCTGGTGATGTTATTGGTACAATTGATAATGTCCCCGGTATTGAATCAGATGTTGATGTTACAGTAAATGGAAATGATAAAGTTGATATACCATTTGAATTTGCTATAGCTAAAAATAAAAATATTTGAAAAACTTTCATCTTCATAGCAAAAATGGACTTACAAGTTGAAACAGTACCAAATTGAGCATTTTGTAATTGTTTTGGTAGAACAGCTTGTGCTAGTGCAGCAGTTGCTGGATGACCAGCTTGTAATGTATTATGTGTTGAATTACTATCCATTTCACTAATTGGTGATAATAATAGTGTACCAACAACTGGAACATCAGATGCCTGCTGATACATTGTCGGTGTATTAGCTAATTGTGATGTCATTAGCGCAACACCAGAAGCAACTGGTGAAACTGGTAATCCTGAACTTGTTGTTAATGATAAATTAAAACGACCACCAGGTTTTTCATTACCACCGACACTTGTATTACTATTACCAAAACCACTACTACCTTCTTTAGTTACATCAGGTGTTGGAATTCGTGGTCGTCCCTTTGAAATAGCATTTCCTGATCCACCATTCATATTAAGCTTTGTATCTACAAGAAAAGAGAGAAAAAACGAAATTAAATATTTTCAAAGAAATTAATTACATATTTTGTTTCGTTTCAATTCCCATCCGTTTCTTTTGGTTTTCATTCTGTTTTTTAATAAAATTTTTTTTTCTTACTTTGCTTAGTTAATTGTCGTTGAGTTCTTAACGATTTACGATTTACAAATTTATCATATAAACTCATTTTACGTGTCGGAGGTGGACCATCTGCTTGTGAACTACCACCACCACCACCATTTCCACTATTATTATTATTTGTTTGATTTGGTAATGGAATACCAGCTTCTGGATTTGAATAAACTGAATTAATTCGATTTCTATTAAATAAACCGCCAGATGAATAAGCAGTTGATGAACTTCGTGCTGATCCCATACGTGTTATTTGACGACTAAACCAATTTTTCCGACGTTCAACCATTGGTGTATCGACGCTTTCCTAAATAAAACAAAAATAAAAAAGAAAAATTACAAATTTTATCTGAAATTGATATGAGTAAGAAAAATTGAATTCTCGATACTTACATAATCAGCATAAACTTCTTCTGGTAAATTACTACGTTTTGTATTTGGTATTATATTAGCATAAACTGCATCTGATTGTTTGACTTTAAAGTGTTCAGCTGAACCTTTTGGTTCTGTACGACGATAATGTTCTGATGCAACAGTATATGGTAAATCTTTTGGCACAACTTCTTCCCAATATTGATCTTTTAATAGTTCAGGATGTTCTGCATGCATTTCATCTACTATCATATAGGCAGCCTGTAAATAAAAAGAAACAAATTTATAATTAGTTAAGAATTTTTTTCATACTTTGGTAATTAACCCTTTATTTTCCGGGGTATCAAAATATTTACAAAAATTTCTAAAAAAATTTCTAAAACATTTTTAATATGGTTTGATGCAGTTAAGGTTTCTGTGCCAACATTGGTATTGTGAGTAAAAATAGTATTACTTTCAAATACAATTTGATTGGATTAAGAAAGCGTGTTATTAACCCTTTTGGCCCCTTATATTCATTTTTGATAAAGGCAATTTAATTGCACCATTCAATTGCATTTCTCTTTATTTTTTCAAAATATGTTCTAACAACAAAGGAAAACCCTGAGATTTGCTTAAATTTTGCTTGTTAGAATTAGTTTCTACTTCTTTTTAAATTGTACCTAATATCTTAGGTACAAAAATATTTACAAAATTTAAAATGAAAGCTGAACACATCAAGCCTTTTAAAAAAATTCTTCGAATAAAATTTAGGACAAAATACAACATGAAATTCAGGACAAACACATAATCTTGTCGGTTTTTTTTATCATATATAAGATTATATTAATATAGTGTGTATATTTGCAAACAGCCATATGCATCATATACCTTTGCATAAAAATACATTTTACATATTATTTGTCATTAAAAATTCCATAAAAATAAAAGAAAAAGAGGAATTCATAACTTGTCTTAATCAATTATATAACAAAAACAATAACAACAACATCCAAAGTACAGAACGTCTTTATAGGATATGGGAGAGTTAAAATCAAGTTTTCATTTTTAATAGTTTATGAAAGATTTTGTTTTCTATCTATGTATATGGGTATCATTTCCATCACATATAATTAAATTCAAATCATAAAATTTTTGTTTTTTTTTCATAAAAATTATATAGAAGATGCGATCAAATTCATATATGAAAATTATTGTATTCCTATATTTGTATAGAAAATCAGGAAATTATTAAAATATAGAGTTAATCAAATCCATTCTAAGATATTACAATAAAAGCTCAATATTTCTCTATTTCACACTTATTGGTAATAGTTCGAAAAACACGACAATGTGTACAAAATGGACATTGGTAACAATTCGAAACACGAAAACATATGTGAATTTTAATCTACTTTTACTCGGCAATTAAAACTGTATCGAAATTGATTAACTAAGACTTCTTCAGATATGTAAAACTAAACAATAAAATACCAAGTGAGCAAATATTCGAAAGACCCAAACAAAAACTAGGAGCAAACAAGAATTGAGTTATAAAGGGTTAAAGAGCTAAAAGAAAAATTCATGAGAGAATTTATTTTATTTTATACAAAATTACTCACTCACACAGAGCCAACTCATCTTAGCGGTTGTTTTCCAAAACTAATTAATTGAAAAATATTACGAACTCTACCTAATAAGAAAAAAAAAACAAATTTCACCGCAGTACGGCGTCCTGTTTAAGTTAGCAACAAAATTAAATTAATTTAGTTAAAAACAAAACAAGAGCGATTTTTCGCGGCGAAATGTCAAAATTCATATAGAATACACATTACAGCCACGAATTTAACTGCCGGTTATTACCATGTATATGTGATATTATAATTCAAAATAATGTACAAAAAATTTGGCCGTTCTGTGTCAACAACGGGAATCGTCCGCCGCTGCCGTTCACCGCTTTAGTATGTTTTTACAATTACTGTAGTTGCGTTACAAATGAAGGAACAATTTTGACATTTTATACAATTATGACAAATTGAAGACTTTTGAATATACCTACATTATAAAAATAGATTTTATTTTTTTTTCTCTGCTTCTCTTTCTTTTTTGATTTCAATTTTAAATTATTCACTGGCGCTAACCATCTAATATAGGAGCCATCTAACTATAACTAATCTTTGGTATTTTTCTTTTTTCTACTTTTAAACCATTTTTCTTTCATTTTTCTTTTTAATTTTATGCGTCTGATCATGTCTAATGACTATATTGATTATACATATTTCTTATTTTTTTTCTTGTTTGTTTTTTTTTGTAAGTCTTCTTTTTCTTATTTATAATACTTTACTTATATAGCTATCTCATATCTTTAATATTGGTTAATAGTTTTATTTTTATCTAAAAAAATATTTTAAAAACGCCACGTTATAGTCACATTTAATTAATTACGCGATATAGTTAACAAAATTTTATTAGATATTCAGAATGGTCTTCACTTATAATAATATGCATATAGATTCATAAATTCATAAATATATATTAAAATATTTTTATAGATTTTTATTATACAAGTTTATTGAAGAAAATAATATGAAATTTTAATATATATAGTTATTTACTTTTATAAACCTAATAAAAAATTAAGAATGCGATCGCATATACGAATGCGATTTATGTATGGATAGAGATAAAATGCATATTTATAAATGCAGAAATCTAAAAATAGCTCTTAGGATCAAAAAAAAAATTCATATAAATGAAATCGAAGAAAAAACAAGAAAAAATATTTTAAATATAGACTTTTTCCAACTATAAATAGAAAAGAAAGTCATTACAGTTGTTGACTCTATTAAACGCTGCGATTGTGCTAACAGGCATAATTAAATTTATGATGCTGTTGATAGTATTGATACCAGTTAATTTTATTCAATCAATTTTTATTAAATATTTGTCAGATAAATTCCCATAATTCGATGGAAATATTATTGTTTCTATGATATTTGAAAATTTATAGTACAACAATTAAGAATAGTTTGACAATAATAATTGCATACTTTTGGGAACGTGTACCAATAGTTTAGAATTTAATTCTTCAGGGTTAACTAAGGTTATCCCCTGGGCTAAAATGAATTGTAATAAAACAACAAATCCTAAAATACAATCACTGGTTTCGAGCAAGTCAAATTTGAAACACACTTTTTTAGGCTCTACGATACTAAAAACTGATATAGAAAATGTGATATCAACTTTTATTTGCAACTTTTAAAATTGAATGAGATTTTCGACATCAAGGTATACATTGTACGTCACTTTTAAAAAATAATTTGATCAAATTTTTCTAAGAATTCTATTTGATGGCTTAGGAATTTTTAGCCTTCCTTTCTTTATTTGGCACCGACAACGGCAAGAACTGCTTCAAGAACAACAAATCCTATAAAATCTACATATACATAAATTTAAATAAAAATTTTATACACCACAATATCAACGTTCAAGTAACAGTAATTATTCTGATAGGAATTACCATTATTACCATTCCTATACTATAACTATTTTAACACTCATATGAACACTCATAAAAATTATTATTATTATTTTCCTAACATAAGCCAACGATTTTAGAAAGAGATAGCATGCCGATTCTATTTTAAATTGGCAAAAATATAAATTTTAATTAAATGGTTACTAACTATAATTTTAGAGTTAAGAAAGTAAAACAAAATACCAATAAAAGAGGGCATAAACATAAACAAGAAACTAAGAAGAAAACACTTAATTTATTTGTTTCTCTTTCTATCAACATAAACTTGGACATTTTTTTTTTATGAAGTTTTGCAAAAATAAAAAAATTTCCAGTGTTTTTGTGGTTGTATTTTTTTTGCCTTTTTCTGTTCAACAAATTTAAACTGTTTGAAAAAAATTTTTACCTGTAGTATTAAATAACCTTGCAAGGTCTAAAGTATAAATTTTTAGTTTCTACTTTTTTCATTTCTGTTTTTCAGATTTATTGCAATTTTTGTTCAATTCTGTCTTTTTAAGTTATTTTCTTCTTTTTTGTTTACTTTTAAAATTTTTGCAAATTTTGAAAATTACATAAATTTAAATAATTTAAGAAAAACTTATCTGGTCAAATTCTGTTGTGTTCTTCAATAAATAGTGGGTCTCTTTCAAATTGAAATTTGGCAACTCTTTTGATTTTTTGTGATGGCCTAGTATTCGGATCGAATTTTCGGAACTTTACGGCCTCTAAAATCCTAATACATTACTATTTAAAAAACTTTCGAATATATGGATGTATTTTTCTTATAAAACCGCACTAGAATTCAACGCCGTAATGAATTCGGACAACTTGTAAGACTTTAATCGAAAATGAGCCATCGTGTGCATGTAATTGTCTAAAAATTACAGTTAATATCCGGGATTCTCATGATGCGCCTCTATTCTTCCTGGAATCTAATTTAAGGCCAGTCTTTAATATGGTCTTTGACTTGTTCGAAATTGGAACACGCCTTCAGAACTCCAAACATCCCCTTGTTGTTTTTCTCGTCGTTAATTCTCCTGAAACAACATGTGTTCCAATCCACAAATGGAAAATTCCGAACTTAGAAAAGGAGTTTCAGTACATTTACTTCAATGCCCATGTTTCCAATACATTTTCTTCAATGCCCATGTGCCCCAGCACCCATTGTATTCCATTAGCATTAAAAAAAATTTAAAAAAGTAAAAAAAATCAAAATGAAATATTATTTTTTGCAAATATTTTTACATTTCAATAAATTTTCTATATATGTCTCCCTTCCTCTTCATTCTCTGTCCGTATTGTACGCCAGTAGACATGAGTCTTCCTCCTCCTCCTTCTTATTAGTATTTTGTATAAACAAAAAAAAATTTTAACTCTTTCAACAATAATTTTTGATAATTTTTTTTCCCCATTATTTTACCATAACCACCACCTGGTCTGACAAATGAACCATTCAATAAACACACAAAAACTAACAACAAAGTCCATCTAATTAAATACCTGTTATGAACCGATTGAGGTAACTAGACTATTTACTAAAATTATGTATAATTACATATAAAGGTATGTATATATGGTTATTAGCGAATAGCTTTGAACACATACAAATTATTTTACGATAAAATAACGAAAAAAAACAATCTATAAGATTTCAAACATTTAAAAATTATCATAAAAATCTTTAAAAATAACTAAGAAAAAAAAAACAATAACAATATAATAAAGCAAAAAATGTGTGTACAAAGGTAAATGGCCAAACCCATTTAAGGAATTTACTGTGTTTGGTGAACGTTAAATTGAAAGCAAAAAAAAAAATGATGGTTAATGTCTTAAAAACATTGGTAAATTTTTTTTTTTGGTATTTTTGCCGTTTTTATTTTTTTTTATTTGAAAATTTATTAAGTTTCATGTGGCCTTTTTTAAACTCTTTTTATATTATTTTTACTGGAAGGCACGCGTCGTCTACTTGAATTTTAGGTGAGCAAAGCACCGTAAATGTAGGTATTTCGTGGAATTTATGGTCAAAAAAAGAAAAAATTATCATTATTGTTTATTATTATTATTGTTGTTATTTTTGCAATTTTTTTTTCATTTTAACCTTTTAAAGGTGTTCAAAATATGCGAATGATTGTTATTTTTGTACAATTATTAATGTTTTGTTTTTAAACTAACCCGTAATATGATGGGACAATAGACACTGTATTATAAATTTGTTCATCATTTTTTAATTGAGAATAGAAAATTGTAAGATTTAATTCATAAATTTTACAAAAATCATGTAATAATTTGAAATAAATCAGGGTATTATAAGGTTTAAATAGGGGTAAGAATGCCAATAATTAAGAATATGTTCTCAAATAACCAATTGGTACAGCTGTTCTGTACATACGATACTGCTAAAAATGATATGAAAATTGTAATAATATGGGAAATCCCCAAAACGGATTTCGGAATTATAATATCAAAATAGCAAAACAATACCTAAAATGTATTCAAGATGGCTCTGCTGCAAAAAATTTCTTTGTACAATTTATTTATGAAAACCTCAAAATTTAATATATTCAATTATACTAAAATTTTTCTTAATACGCTTATATTATAGACCTAGGACATAATTACATTATGATATTGTTATGAGTATCCCAGAGTTGTCACATTCAAAATTAAAATTATCTTGTCTTATTTAATTCAATGATTACTTGTCAAAATATTTTGATTGATTAAATTATCAATTTTGTGAAAATAACGCGCAAATCTAACATACTAACTCTCCTTAAATATTAAAAATGTGAAATTGATTTCTTAGTAATTTAAATTCTTCAAAGATTTGTTCAAAAAAAATTTTTTTCGCTATTATGCGTGCGAAATCAAAACTAATAAAACGATTAACAGGTTATTATTGAATAATCGCTGGGAAATAAAACAAATTTTTTCTACAAACATTAGGCTAAGATAGAAGCGTCTCCAGGAAAGGTGAATTTTTAAATTTGCTTACATATGCTTTCTATTAATTACATTTTGTATTAGGGCTTCTTATAATTAAAACTTAGAAAAATTAAAATTTCAGATTTTTGAACAACAGTTTACTGAATTGAATATTTTTTCTTAGAAATTTTTGTTCCTATAACTAAATCATATTATTTCTTTAAGAATTTTTATTGATTTTTCAGCGGTCTCTTTTATACTTTACTTAGGTTCGTTTAAAATTTTAAGCTTCAAATCTACTTTTTATTTTTTTGTCTACACCATGTTATAGCGACGGTTGACGTCAATAAACTTGTCATCGAAAATTTTTTGATATTTTATTTGATTTTAATTAAAATATGCATAAATTATAAAATTAAAAATAGCTTAAGACTTAAAATATTTATTAAATTCAGCACATTTGAATAAATACTGATAATTTTATTTTAAGTTTATTATTTTAGAATTTATACACTAATGACATTTGAATATTAAAATGACTATGCAGTGTGAATGCAATGCTGTAGGGTGTTTGTTGACATAGGTTGAGTTCAAGTTTGCAAATCTTAAAAAGTAGTTCTTATGTTTTCAGCGCTATTATGCAAAAGAAAATTCAAAAACTGAAAAAAAAGTTCTGAAAATAAAAACGTCCCACTGCAACCATCTGTTTTTGACATGTCAATTTTATTTTGTCAGTTTAGTTTTAAACCTTGGTATTATTAATTTATTTTTTAAAAAAAATTAATAAAAAATGGATACGGATGGCAAAAAAAAAAGATAAAGGAAAGTAATTTTCTCCTAAACAACATCTTACTAAGCAGCTTCCAAAAAAAACTTAACAGAATAAAAAAACATCGAAATTTTTTACAACAATCTACTTTTACTACCTCCCAAATTTTTTACTACTCCCCACATCACACTCCTCTTTCTACGCCCCGAGCAGGAGTCGTTTTCTAATTTCAGTCTTTCATTTATGAGGAGTTTGGTTTCTGCACTGGACCATCTTTTTATGCTATTTTCTTCATCCTTAAATCTCAATAATAAGAAAACCATTTCAAATTTATTGAAAAATTTAATTTTGATAATGTAGATATGTACTTACATGTCCTCACCAGTCTCGAGTGTTTCAGACATTATACAATTTTGAAAATTAGCAAGTTTTTTTTAAGAAGAAACTATTGAATTTTGTTTTAGAAGAAACTATTGAAATTCAATGAAAATTTTTGAACAAAGTTAAATTTTTTTAAAGAAATTAAAAATTTTTAAGCGGTCTTATTACGCGGTCTTATTTCATACTATTAAAATTTAAGGTTATATTTTTTTCTTATTAATGACAGCACAAATTTAATGCTGCAAATGCTGCTGAAGTTCTTTTCAAGTTCTAAAAGCAAAAACGCGCTACTTTTTGCAGTATAAATACAAAAATGCACTGCATTTGTAGAACTTCATAAGATCTGCAAACTTGAACTCAACCATATTGAAATTTTTTCGTTTCTACAATAAAAAGGGTTGAAGCATAAATTCTTTTTTCGTTGATAATGAATTGAAAACCAGAAAGTATTTTCAGTATTCCATGCAACTTGACTCATTTTTCAGTTAATAATAAATTGAAGACCAGAAAGAATATTCAGTATTGTATGCAACTTATGACTGCGGTGCATTGTCATCCCTAATGATTATTTGTCAACGCCAACTTCCGGAAGTAATGTCCTCTTAACAAATGATGAGCTCATTGAAAATTGGCAAGAAAATTATTGAACTATTAAACCACATTTTCTACAAATATCATTAATTCAACACAACAACATAACTGCTGATATATTACAATTAAACGACTATATAAAAGTGTCAAAATATGTAATATAAATGTTAAATTTATATAGCACAATAGGTAGTGTTATAAGATTACGACATTTTAAACGATACTATTTTAAGTTTAATTTTTATCACACTTACTTTCTCATTGAATATCACTTATTTCTCAAATGAAAGTATTTAATAAAAACTACTTAAAATTTTGAAATCGAATGTACACTAAATGTGTTCACAAATTTACTGCAATATAGCACTACGTAATGTGCAGTAGTGTAGGTTGGGTGTATAGTTACATAAAGATGACATCTTATTTCAATAATTCAATGAGTATTCAAAATCAGTGAATGTGTTATCGCTTAACTTGGAAAATATATAATCATAATTGATTAGAAGTTATTATGGCAGGTAGTTTTTAAGTATACACCAAATATTAATCCGATTTTCCAATAAATCATGTATGTGTACATAAGTATATATGTATGTTAATCAAATTTGTTATACAATTATCATTATTATTTAACAAGTGTAATTGCATTTACTCACTTTTTATTCTTCGCTAGTTTCTTGGGCAAAAATTTCATAAATTTTATACAAAAAAAACTTGTTTACAAAATTTTTATGACTCTCTTTTGTTATGCCTCCTCTCATGTATTGTCAATTACTGTTATTTAAAGCTATAAATAAATATGGCTATGATATATGTATGCATTATACGCATTGTAATTCAGGTGTTTTCAGTTTTCGTATTAAATTTTGAAAACTGCTCCAATTAAATTTTATTTTTGTTTTATTTGTTTCGATTATTCTTTATATTTTTTAATTTTTTTTATATATTTCATAATATATAGGAAATTCCAAGTTATATTTGTAATAAAACTTAAAGTCGGATTCTTTCATTTATGTGCGTATATACATACATAGATAAAATGTGTGTGACCTCCAAAAAAAACTACCACATATAACACATATTGAGAACGCACACATATTGACATAAGTTTACTGATCTGTTATTGATAAATGAACAGCTGTTTTAATTAGGTCTTCCAAAACTATTAATATTGCATTTTTAAATTAAAAAATAATAACAATAATATTTTTAATAACATGTAAATTAAAATAATCATAGCACAGTAATTATAATTACAAATATAAAATATAAATCACTTATATATATTTCATTGTACGTTATGTGTGTTATTTGACATAAATTTAAAAATGGTAACAAAAAAATGTCAAAAAATGAAAGAGATATAAGAGAAAAATGTGATAATTTTTTGTTTGTTAATTAAAAATTGAAATTATTAATTAAATGGTGACAATAATATTCATTAAAAATAATATACATATGTATTATGTATGTATGTATGTAATCTTTAACAAATATCTACATATGTATGTATGTATGTACGTGTACGATTACATGTTTACATGCGCAAATATAATTCCGCGATATTGAACTTGAAAGGTTGCTATCCTCGAATTTTACTTATCACAATCAAATATACAAATTATAATTAAATTATTATTATGGATTTTTAATTAACATGCGGAATTTATTAAGATTTAACAATATGTTTGTCGCATTTAAAAGTTAAAAAAGAAAAAAATTTAACTTAAAAATTTTAATAAAAATAATAAATTAAATCGAATTTGCGGGAACAAAGAAAAGTAACAGTGAAAATAAGTAATAAAAGAAGCAACTTCTGCAAGGGTTAAGTGTGTGAATAATGTCGTCAATTGCAAAGAACCAAAGCAAGGAGTCGTTGTGCCCCATTCTCTCTCCGTACGAGACCATGACTCTACAGCGCTCGATCAAGATAAATTCGAGCTCCTTTTCAGTACTCGTATTTCTCTCCTCCTTCGAACGAGAACACACATATTCAAAGAACACATACACTATGATTTCCTCGCTTTGCCCCCCCCCATTTTTGAAGTGTTTTTATTTTAGAGGCTCTTAAATCGCTTCTGGTCAAAATCTCTTAGAAGCTCCTTGGACAGACACAACGCTCTTTCTAAAAATTAAATCCTCTCTTATTCCTTTTTTAATTCTCAAAGAATAGTATGGGGTTCGATTCCGAAGAAGGGCTCCGGGCCAAAGAGATCCGCTGCTATATGTTATTGGAAAATTATTTAGTTATTAATTTTACCGTCGCACGGTAGTTTTGCTAATTAAGAAAATGTCTTAAATTCAACTCTGTTACTATAATTTTTATTTTAAACTACTTTTGAAATTACGATTTTTTTTTTGTTCAAATTTTCAATTGAATTGAAAATATTCTAAAAGTAAGTGGTATAAAGTAGTTTATCAATTGTCCGACATTGTTTTGTTATTAGGTAATAAAAATAAAATTTGACTTAATGATATTGAAATACAAGTGCAAAATTATTCTAAAAACATGCTGCAGTACGTGATTATATTTCATATTTATTATCAAAAAATTTCTAATCTTACTTTCATAACACTTTTTTTAAAAATTTTCACAAAACTTATAAAACATTCGGAAATATTTTATAAAAATAACACTAAACTTAATTATCAATTACGAAAATATTATATAAAATCGAAAAAAAATACACTGACAAAAGTTTGTTTTACAAGTTTTAATTGTTTGTTTTTTTAGGTTATCGATTTTTTTGAATTTATTCCAAAAACACAATAATTATTATTATCGAAACGTGAAAATATAATAATTTTGTTATTTTTAAGAACAATTAAATTCCGGATTTCTAGTTATTTTTATCATAATTAAATTTGGCAGTAGTTATACAGTAGAATAAAATTATTAACCATTTTTTAGGAGAATTTGTTTGGATTCTTTGATACGTAGATTTTTTGACAACTAAAATAAGACACCTAGCCTAAGAGAACCTATAGCTGCAGTCACTAAATAATCTAATCTAAAATAGAATGCGTTAATTAATAATTCTCTCAGCATTGTAAAACACCCTCTACATTTTATTTACTGATTTCTTTCTCCATTCTACACTACATAATTTTTGTCTCACCTTAAATTTTGTTTTAATTATAATAAAACACCGAAAACAAAAATTTAATTTTTATAAACCTCCAATCAATTCGATATTGAAGATAAATAATTATTTGCATATTTTCAATGCAAATTTCATCATTAAAAATTTTTGGTTATAAAGCAACAAAAAATAAAAAAATTCGCAAAAATTTTTGCTTGTATTTTACTACAAAATTTAAAAAGCATAACAAAAAAACACAAAACTTCTTTTATGTCAATTTGGTTTTCATTGAAAATTTTTTTTTAATTATGTATCAGTAGGTTAAAAATTTTAGTGTACAAATAAAATGCAGGTTCATACCTAAATATTTTTTCACTCATTAAAATTGAGTACATCAAGCATACACATGCACGAACTAGGGCTTACTACAGACTACTGGTACGGATTCTGCCATATAATTAAAATAACGCTACCCTGACGAGAGGGAGACGAAGGTACACATTCTCTTCGAAAGCCCACGGTTAGCCATTATGCCTCAGATTCCGCCTAATTATAAGTGATGTTCGGACTTTAGAACAATGGTAACACTGAATTATTACACATTTATAATGAATTAGGCAGTTATATAGAATGACTACGATTATCAGAATCAGAAAGTATTTTACTCAAAACTTTACATAATTGGAATTCTTTGTTTAATACAATAATTTTTGTTAATATTCCAAAAACACATAATAAGAAATACCGTTCGTCATATTGTGAATTGTACGATAGTTCAACAAACTATTTCGAGAATTAAATATTTCGGTTCAAATTGTCAACCGTATAGTCAAGATTGCATTGAATTAACGATTGAGTTCGAAGTCCAATTAGTTGTGCAAAAGCCAAACCAAAGCGGAAAACTAAAACCTGTTGTTGTTAACACAAAACAACAGCGGAAAGGCAAAAACCTACTTTTGAGTATTTTGCATATAACGTGACGCACACGTGGAACATTATACTGTCCATATTATGTGTATTCTATATGAATTTTAACATTTCGTTGCGGTAAACCGCTCTTGTTCTGTTCAAAATTGCAGTAATTAATACACATTTTGAGTTTATTATTTTGTTATTGCTGAATTGTGTAGCAATACTGCAATTTCGAAGTTATAGATTTTAATTATACAAAAACAAATTATTTATTTTGCTTTTTATTGAAACAGAAATTAACAAGTGCAATTTTATTATTTTTTTTTTTTTAATTTTTATTCATTTTTTATGAATTTTTTATGTTTGTTTGTGTAAAACTTCAAATTAAAAATTTATGTAAACAAAATATAATTTGCAATATAAAAAAACAATCAAAGCAAAACCAAACAATGTTGAGTTAATTTTTAAGTATGTAGGTATGTGTTTTATTTCATTGAAGAAATATTTTTGAGTTTATTTCTCGTTTTTTTAATTATTTTTTATTTTGAATTTAATTTTTAAAACAAAATAAATAATTTTATTATTTTAATAGTTTTTATCATTAAAATAATTTGACATTTGACACACTCACACATATTCAAATGACATTTATGTTAAAAATTCGTATAGAAAATAGAAACAACAATCGTGCAGAAACTATTTGAGAGAAAATCTCACCTCGATTCCTGTATCAATAACTCCGCTCGATTTCGATACTGAATTAGGCATCTTGAAGTTTTTAACAAACAAACATAATTTTAAATATATTATTAATTAATTTAAGAATTATTTAAAAATTAAAATAATTATAATTATTTTCAAAATTTTCTTTTCAAATCAAAATTCTCGATATTTTTAGTTGAGAAAATGAGAGAAATGCCATTTTCTATATAAAATGTATTCTGTTATACATTATTTAATCTTTTATACTTTATTGTATAATCTTACACATACTTATGATTAAAAACGTGATATGGAAAATTCTAGTTCCTAAATAGAAAAACTGAAACTGTAATACAATTGCAATAACAATAACTGTTATACAATGATACAGCAAAATATTATTTTGGTCATTCATCAACTATGTTTTTCTGAAACTGTTATAAACTTAAATGCGGTTTTAATTAATGGTACAAAACAAAAAACGCGCAGTTTTGAAAGATGCAAAATTATAGGAAACTGAAATTGAAAACAATAGAGGAAAAAGTCATAGCCTTTTGTCATTTCTTTGAATTTCTAATTAACTTTATCAATAATTACAGCATCTTAACTACATTCATGTTCTCTTATTTATTTCATTAGTATAATGATTAAAATTTTAATGTAAAATAACAATATTATAAATTTTCTTTTATTTTTCCATTGTAACAATTCGGAATGACATGACTGATTACTATTTACTATTAGATAATTAATTTTTAAATTTATTACCATAAAATTTTTCTAGTTAGTTGCTGTGCTCAGTTCATTTTCTCCCATAGAATTCTAACTTATGTTTTCATTTTTTTTTGTTTTTCTCACAAATGGACATGAGAGTTTTAAATATGGTTTAATTTTAGTTTGTAAAAATTCTAGTACATGCAATAAATCACAACACATAATATGTATATGCAAGTAAATTATAATGAGCACAAACAAACTTTAGCGCTCATCTATTTACGGTAATGTTTTATTAGTGTTAACGTCATTATTTGCTGTATACACGTTTTTCTATTTGATCTTGAACTTAATAACCAAAATTGAAATAGTGACTTAATACTAAATAAGGGACCGTTATAGTTGAAAGGTTTTAAGATATGTAACAAATCAATTTATTTACTAAATCGAATTCCTGATATAAATAAAACCGAAGAGTGTAAATGTAGTATAAGAGTGTGGAAGAGTGTGGAACGTATTGACGAGAATGTTGGGATCGGACGTCGGAAATGAGGCAGGTGAGTCTCTTTATTACTGTTCCGTCTCCTGGAAGGACCAAAGAGTTATTGGGGTCTAGGAGGGGGGGAGGCCAGGTTGGTGGTGAGCCTCTTCACTGGGCACTGCAGGCTTGGCTATTATTTGCACAAATTGGGACAACCTAGAGATCGTTTGCGTAGATTTTTCCATGATGAAGATGAGACGGCTGAGCATATTATCTACTTTTGTGAAGCACTGGCTAGAAGGTGATTGGTTCACTTGGGAGGATATGTGGTAGCATCTTCGGACTTGTGAGACGTGTATAAGTGGCGGGATGTTACAATAAGTCTTTGAGGCTGCAGTGACGTGGTCTGTGGTTGACCCCTGCTAATTTGCAATCTAATCTAATCTAATCTAATGGAGAATTTAAAATTTTTTAGTAATTGGAAAGTTTGTTATAAACAAACTTTAATTCGAAAATATGTTAGAAACAAACTTCACTATTATTTTGGGCTTCTATAATTGGTGTTCTACTGTCCTTGCCATTCATTTCATATTAAAACTAATTAAAAATGGAAAAATCAATCATTTGAATATTCAGTACGTACATATATAGAAGCTTATTTTAACACTTGTTGAATCGAAAATGGGAAAAAAAAAATCAGTCATTATTGTGAAAATTTAAAAATAAATTTCAAATTTTTTCTGAATGAAATAAAAGAAAAACAGAACAAAAACAATATAAGAAAATGAACAAATAAATAAAAAAACTAAAAATTTATTAAAACGCTTAACAATAAATAATTCTGAGAATCTTTTTAATGATTTTTGATTGACACATAAATAATTTGTTAAAAAAAAAAAATAATGGAAACTATATAATTAATTTATTGTTAATTATTAAAATAAGAAGAAAAAAAAAATATAATAAGTTTATGTAAAATGTCATCCGCATATGTTCATTCATTAAAACATTTTAAAATTTATGGAATTTTATATTTATATGAAATGGCGGTAAAATATTACGGTAATTTAAAATCTAATTGACAAAAGTTATGTTATTTTTTGATTAAGTGACATTACGCCATTTTAAAAACACAAAATCCAATTTTAATAATTGCCTTTTAACAGAATTGAAAAGGTAATTCTCAAATTTACAAATCTATACGCGCATATAAAAATCTTTACATAATATTATGTTGCTCAACGATGCTTAACTTTTTAACCTGTCAAATTCTTTATGTAAATATTGATCCCTGTAATTTACTAGGTTATAAACAGAAGACTTGAGCGAAAAACTTCTTCACATATTGGTAATTTTGTATAATTCTCACACAGTAAAGAATGATTTACGTAAAAGAAATCGAATTTCTTTAAGGAATAGAATAATCCAACAAGGAAGAATTATTCACCACAATAACTCACATTTTCTACTTTCTTAACTAATAGAATTAAAAAAAAATACAAAAGGAAAACAGCATAAATAATCTTGCTAAAGATTTTAGTACTCGATTTCTAATGAAAAATATGAAATATATGCGAACGTGTAATGTATTTTTATATTTAAAAATTAAATTCGAAATTTAATTACGTAAGAAAAATTTTTCATATTAATTTAAAGCGGTAATCTTCTTTCATGTATACAAATCAAAGATGACATTCATCATATTCTGACATTTTTATTGTCAAATGTCATAGGAACAAATTTATTAAGTTTTTCCATAAAAAATGACAACTTCTATGTGTTATAAACTACATGTTTTAAAGTGTTACCGACTTCAATTAATTAAATTATATTAAAAATAAAATATTTAAGGTAAATAAACAAGTTGTCACCTTCCAAGACATATATATGTATGTACAAGTATAATTAATATTTTTTTGTTGTTTTTTAATAACTTATATTTGATATTAAAATTCTATTAAATTATATTCGTATAACAGATAACTTTATTGTTTATTCAAAAATTATAAAAATATGATAAAAAATAATTTTAAATTTTAATATTTTAATTACATATTTATAGATAGTACGAATGGAAAAAAATCGTGATATTTTGGTGTCTTCTTCATTTTCATTTTGTTATTCAAATATAAAATAACAAATGATTATGTAATAAATAAATTTTATTTATAAATTATCTTTTAATTTGAATTGTTTTAAAAACTTATAATTATATAATTATCATTAATTTGCAACTTCTTTATACAAATATAATGTGAAACCATTCGTGTTATAAACTACTGTCAGGGAAAAAATTTAATTTTTAATTTTAATTAATTAATTCCGTTCAAAATTACAGCATTCAATAATTATTATAGGTGTGATGGATATTTTTAAAATTTATTAAATATACAGTGCTGCCACTATGTCACAGCACTGTATATTACTGTAAATATTACTGTAAATGTGTTTGAAACAATGAAAATTCTAATATAAAAAACAAAATGAAATATTTAAGAGCGATTGTCCAATAACAACAATTTTAATTCGAAAAGATATTCAAGTTAGACGAGACTCGGCTAGGGGGAGTTAGACAGACTGCAATTAAGTATAGATGTATTTGCAATAAATTTTATTAATAAAATTTTTCAATTTAAAGACAAGGAATAATGTGCTAATAAATTTTTTCAGGCGTTAATACTCGTAAAAGTTTAAGAATTATTTTTCTAGATAAACGGCAGTTCTATAATCAATGGTTACGATTTTACAGGCAATATTTATATTCACTTTATTTAAATGTTATTAAAGGTCTAATAAATTATTCAAGGTCATATTTAATAATTAAAGAACAATTGGAGCTTTTCGGAAAATAAAGCAGTATAATAATTAGGTAATTAATAAATTAATAATTTTTAATTATTTTAATAAATTTTTCAATATTTTTACGTGTTGTGCGGTAATTTAATTTAAAATAATAAATAAAATTAAAACAAAAGAGTAGAATAATACTTTAGATTCGGTTTTGTTTATAATTTTTTAGTGTTATTGCATAAAAAGGTGTATTTAAATTTGACCCCCTTGCACTGACTAGGGTATTAAAAATTTAATTAAATATTCTCAGTGGTGTTTATTGTAAAAGTAATTTAATTTTATTTATAGTTTATTTAATTAAATTAAATATATTTTAATAAATTTTAGCTCCTTGGGCCCGATACTGTTCCTGTGTTATAGAAATAGTTCGCTGAATCTAAATACAAATTTTATATAATAAATTTACTTCTATGAAAATACATGCAGAAATAATATACGACTGAATGGAGCACCATAAACTGACATTCTATATCTGTATTCAGATAAAGAGTGTCAGAAATGCTTAGAACAAGAATTTAAAGCTGATACAAGTGACGCAAAACAAGGCTATAAAAAATATCTTCGGCTACAGCATAGGAACTTTAATTCGACATATACATAAAGACCACAATATTTTGCCTATAAACTTATTAATTAATAAATGTCTATAAATTTAGTCTGCATACCTATTTAATGGTCAACAACGATATTATCAAATTTTAAATTAACATTATAAAAAATAGGGAAGTAGACAGATATGGTATACCAAATCTGCTCAGAATATCAGAGCTGTGTCATCAAATATTTGATTCAATCGTCGTGACACAATATTTAACTTATAATGAATTTCTAAATTCAATTTAACCAGTTATAAATCATTAAATAAATAAATGGATAAAAAAATAAAAAACTGAACGCTTAACTATTATATACCTTAATATGTCTGTCAATTAACCAATTTAATTCGATGTCATCATCATCTTCTCCAAATGGATTAATAAGAACTTCGGCAACTTTAAGCCATCCAACATAGAATACGAACTGAAAATTAAAAAAAAAATAAATTAAAATTATATGTTGAGTAAATTTATTACAAAAACAAATTTTTTTTGTGGTCCTAAAAGCAAAAGTAATCCCAAATCTATAATTATTCCATGCGTACGTATTTAAAGTAACGATACATTTTGCATTCAATTAGAAAATTTAAGATTTTCAGAGTAATTCTTTAATGTCACCCCGACCTTTGTGTACGCTTGGCAGAAATATATAATCGATTACTAAATTGTATAGTACAAACGTGCTAGTACAGCGATACACAACCAATGATTGAAATCTTCTGCGTGTACTCATGGCAGTCTATAGTCTACCAAATACATATTAATGAGAATACCCTCAGATACAGAAGATATTTAATGATCAACTTAAAGTTTTAAGGTGCAATATTAAATTTTTTTAAAATAATTTATTAATTATTATAGTTAATATTAGTACCTTATTAATTCATATTAATAGGCTTACTTAATTTTATATTAAAATCACAAAAAAAAAAAAAAAATTGAATAACGTCTCGGTGTAATTGAGGTTTTTGTGGTCAAATTTCGAAATTTTATATTTTAAAAATTCGAAAATATAAATAATACAATACAAATAAACTATTGAAAATATGCCAAAATTACGATATAAAATAACTCAATTACCCGCTCACGTATAATTTAAACGCAGTATGTTCAACAAGTTTTAAAGTTCTATACGAAATTTTAAAAATTTAATGAATTCTTATTGAAAATAAGTTTGTAGATTTTAAAACTTAATTCTGTGTTTACTTCTGTGCTGACACTATTCTTAAGCAGAAAATCAAAAAGTGGAGGAGTCAGCCCTACTTTTAAAAACTGCATGACAGTGACAGCACTGCATAAATGACAATTAATTTTTAAAACTAAATATTGCTTTTAAAATTTAATTAACATAAATTAAATATTAATTAACATTGATTCCTTAATCTTCACATTATAATTATAGCTTTTCAATAGTATTTTTAAAGTATGTGAGTTTCTGATTATTGATAGCATTAATTTTCATGCTACCAATATAAGAGTAGATCTTTCAAATTTCTCAATCAAAAATTGCGAGGAGGGTGGTGGGATTTCTCCCGGTGTGTTTCGAAGCAGAATAACCGACTTCCCAGCAAACCTGGTTTACAGTTCATGTCAACTAAACCAGTCAAAAATTCCTACCAACTACCTTAGTGCTACAAATTATACAAAGATTCACCTTTCAATAACACCGCAATCTAAAAAATTCGAGTATTTATTTACCGTTTTATGTCCAATTTACCTATAAAAATTTGTTTTTGTTATTTTTTTTTTAATTTAAATTAATAAATCAATCACAATCGTCTATGCTAGCAGATACACTATGAATAAATAAATTTTTTTGTATTTAATTTGACTTTGTGGTTTAAAGAACAAAAGTACTAAGAAAAACGCGTTTTTTAGAGCATTCATATAGTTATTACAACCAAATTATATAAAAAAAAATTATATGAGAAACTAAAGAAGAGACTTATTTAACAGAAATATTGTGTAATAATTAAATAAAATTGAAAAATAATGCAAATTCTATTTAAGATATACAATAAAAGTTTTCGATGTACGAAAAAATATAAAATTACACTCTATGCAGCATATATATTATGCCTATCAAAAGAAATATTAATAACATAAAATTTTCAATCTAGCTAACGGTCTAGCAGAACTAAATTCTCCCGCTAATAGCAATTTCAGAGTCTCCACCTGAAATAATCGGCAATTTAAATGTATTTTAACAGAGAGCACGCCCACCCTCTATCTCTTGATATTCTTGAATAACTCCTAGGTATAGATCAAATATTCGCCTACGCATTTATAAACCTCCGTAATTATTTCCTCTCTTCGTGAAACAACCAAAGTATAATCCATTCACGAATTCGTTTTTAGCACCACAGATTCGAACCAAAGCGCGTATTTCACCGGTTTTTAGAAACCTTATGTCCTTATTGCATATAAATTTTTTTACGGACGTCCGGACGGGCAACCTAATACTATTTTCCCAGTTTTTCTTGAAATTCTTTAAAAAATAGATATTACTTCAATACATTATTATATTTAAATTGAAATATGAATGCAAATATATATTATTTCGTGTTGCATAACCAATTTTAAATATATTTACAACTGTTATTATTATTTGCGTAAATAAAAAATGGTTAAATCATTAAATATTCATTGTTGTATTACTTGAAACGTATTTATTGATATTATTAAATTATTCAAAGAATCCGATATTTCAAAAGAAACTTTTGACATATTTTTATTTATGAGTTTAAGTTTTATACAATATTTTTATTTACATATTTTACACGGTTTCATACATTTTGTATTATGTAAGTTCATTTTTATTAAAAATTTTATTTAGATTGTTTATTATTATAAATTGCTTGAAATTTATGACGACCAAATACATCAGATATAGTCATATGATAATTAACGTTCTGAATATGATAAAAACGTTCTGAAGAGTTCCAAAAGTTTTTAAAAATTGATCCGGTAGTTAGTCTTAATCACTGACCATTATGCCATTGGAAATCTTCGAATTTGATAACCTCTTCCCCAACGAAAAATAGGCGAATCACCCCCTTCGGGCATCGAAAAACTGCAAAGCCTAGGTTCTGATTAGTGGTCTGATGAAAATAATGCTTTAAATATTGTACAAAATACAATTTAAATTTATAGAATTTAAATTTTATACACTATATTAAAGGTGAATCTGAACGAGTAATCACTTAATGGACGAGCTATAGTAAGTATAATGGATAAGAGTATAGTAAGTATAATAAAGGGGGTCCTATAGTTCTTATGAGTGTAATCATAGTTCTGAAATTATTAAAAATCGAACATAAAATTTTTTTATGGTTATTTCTGGAAAATTAAGCAAAAAAATTAATAAATTATTTTCGACACAAAAAAAACAAGGCGACAACAAAAAATTCTCAAGTATTTAAGTATTTTTTTTTTAAATTTTGCTAAAAACTTAATTTTTTTTTAAGTATTTTTGCACAAATATTAATATTTTAATTTTTTTATGCTTCTTTCGCCCAAAATATTTACCAATAATTTACGATCAACACCAATTTAAAGTTAATCGCTTAAAAAATATTCCACTATAAAAAAGAAAATCATAAACGGTAGAAGCTTTTTAACATCAAATTTTAAGCTTTAAATTTCTTAAAAGTCACGAATTCAAACATACAATAAAAATAAGATTTTTTTTTACTTAAAATTTACATAAAATCAATTATTGTTATTTGATTTTTTTATCACGATATATAGCTGATCATTTTAGTTATAATTTAATTTAACAAAAGAAAAAATTTTAAATAACTTTGGGGTAGTGAAATTGTACAGTAGTCAAACACGTGCGGCATACTAAAGTAAGCACGCGCAAAAATTTTTAAAATAAATTCAATTAAAGAAAACATAATTAGCCGACAAATCGAAAAAAAAAATTTAGATATTTTTAAAAGCGTTCTCTTCAGGAATAATAACAACACGAACAACAAAATTCGTATGTTTTCTCATACGTAGTGAAGTAATTCCAATGCACCCTCTCAGAGAGAAGAGAGTCTCTAACCGCTTTTGTTTAAGACCGAGATTTTCAGTGGAAATTGTATTCCTTTCGGGGTATGAGAATCACTCTTTTGACAAACACAAATTATTTGCAATACATTATGGTGCAGTACGTAAGGGAAAGAGAAAGACGTCTAATATTAAGATGTCAGAGTTTAATATTAAGACAATAAGCATGTAAAGCATGTTAAGCGTGTTGTAAAATGAGCAATTAAATTTTTCCCAAATAAGTTTTTTTCTACAATTAAGTTTTGCAAAATATTTTGATAACATCATACTAACACCACTCCAAATTTGTTAATATTAAATTTTAAATTAAAATTGATTTTAACTCAATATTTTAGATTAAATTAAATTAATTCCAAATAAACAAAATTAATTTTAATAATTTATTATAATTTTTCGTTAGAAAAAAAATGTTATTTCTAGAGATTAATAATTTATCTTTAAAATCCGGTTCTTGAAATTAAACTTAAAATGAAAAAAGTATCTCCTTGCTTACGTATTTTTATAGAACACACTTTTAACAAAATATTCCCCATATACACACCGCATGTACATAAATTTGGCTTAAACTTATTTATTTTTTACTGTTAATTTGCATTTTAAATTTTCTTAACACATATTATGAAGAAAAACCAAAAGTTAAATTCTTCGGAACTGTTTAAGATCAAAGCAAATAAAACAGTATGCATAAAAAAAATATTTACATAAATATCAAAAGAAATTTTTAAATCATAATTACTATTGCATTTAAAAGAAGTGACGCTGAAATCAGAATATTTAAAATTTTAACGTAAAATGCTTTCGTTTTTGCTTGCAAAGTACCCGAAGAGGGGATAACTGAAGGAATCATTTTTATAAAGATTTCCCTGAATATATAGATGATAACAATCCGGATGGGATGGAGTTTTAAAAAATTTACACTGCGTGCCATGTGATTAACGTCTGCCAACTTATTATTTACTTGTTAAAATCAGAATTCAATAGGCTGATTTCCAGCAATGGACCCGCAATTTAATTGAATCAGCACTTAAAGTAACATTCGACGTCTTGCAAATCAACATTGTTCGAAAAATACAGAAAGTAATGCTTGATTTCCGAAATTCAATATGTCAAGTGTGTTTAAAATTTTATTTAAATCAATCGACGCTTTAACTATTTAACTATTGTGATTTAACTATTTAAACATTATTTATTCACAAATTCTGCGAAATTATTATTACGCTAAAAAAAAATTTCAACAGAATTCATTTCAAAAAAAAAAAAAAAACAATTTTAAAATCACAACTTTTAGCAACGTAATAAAAATTTCTTAAAATTTATTTACACAAGAAATGATTTCGTTTTTGTTTTTTTTATTTATTTATTCTCTGATCTTAAAAGCGAATTAAAATTTAAATACCGCAAAAAAATACTACTTTATTTTTTGTTTGATCAATGAAATAAGCAAAAAATAAAAAATTTTGCAAAAAATAAAGCAAAATGTCAAATTTTTAACAAGACACTGCGACGCGACGCGATATTTTATACGCTTTAATTCGTTCGTAAATATAGCAAAAAACAAAAACAGTCTGATTTTAAATAATTTATGAAACACGTGTATGATTCAAGAATTAAGATAATGATAAAATATATAGATAATGTAAATGATGATTAATAGAAAAGAAAATTAAGATTTTTAATTTAATTTTGATGATTTTCGCAAAATATAAGTTATATAAATTGTATTTAACGCTACTAATGAGCAAAAACTCTAAAAAGAAATTAAAAATGGCGATAAATATATATTCTCTGCCATTATAGCAATATGTATTACTAAATTTATTTTTAACGCTTGTTGTATAATAAATGCTGCCATTATTATTATAAGTTCTATCATTTCCATTATTGTAATTATAATAATGATTATATATAGTTAATAATGCCTTATTCCTTATTTTAATTACACAAATTCGCTTTTAGTTGAGTAATCAAATGAATCTTTTTTCAAATAAGTTCTGGATTCTATATTCTATTTCTACAATTAAGAGAGGTTTAAAAGGAATTTTTGATTGTAAACTCAAAATGGGGTTAAAGTATCAAGAACTTATGAGAAATTGGTTGAATAATACTAGGACACCCCAAGAGAAAAAAAATTAAACATTATTTTTAACATAATTATACTTACTTGTAATACTGTTAAAATTGGAAAATATAAATCATCAGTATCTTTATGGCCTGGCAACATTTGTCTTCCCATTAATGATGCCGTAAAATATGTATAAAGTACAAGTGTTACCACCTATAATTTTTGAAGAAAAAAAAAATATTTTAAAAATTTGCAATTCATATTTAATAATGAAATTTTAATGACCGATAATTATTTTCTCTATATTTTCTATTTATTTTTTAGTATTCCCAAAACTCTTTAATATTCATAAAATTTAATTTTTTTTTTGCAAGATATATGTATATGGTCTTTATTAAACTTATAATAGCAAAAAAATTTGAAGATATTGTCACAAAATTACACATACACATAATTAGAAAAGAGTCAATCATTTGATTTTAATACAAAAATAATCAATTAAATGTCAATTTTTTCCGTTGTCAGAATTATTTTTTAATAATAAATAAAAATATTAATATAATTCTTCAAATATTGAAAAGCTTTTCTTTCAAGCATCTTCTTTATTCTTTTTAAAATTCAAATATTGATTTACGTTTTTATACAATTAATTGAATAGGTAAAAATAATAAAATTTTTGAACTGTCACTAAGATACACAACAATATAATATTGTGACATTGACATTGTCAAAAAGTCATTATCATAAGCAAAGAGTAAATAAAAAAGTAAATAACGCAATATTGTCCATCGTCTGTAAATTTGAGTGTAAATCAAAACAGAATCGAAATACAATTTTGATAAACCGGGCTAAATTCAATAAAGCTACA
This sequence comes from Condylostylus longicornis, assembly GCF_029603195.1. Taxonomy (NCBI): domain Eukaryota; kingdom Metazoa; phylum Arthropoda; class Insecta; order Diptera; family Dolichopodidae; genus Condylostylus; species Condylostylus longicornis. The sequence goes on from NW_026578045.1 coordinate 178,289, forward strand.
ATTTATTATAAATTATTCGGTCAAAACTACCACTATTGAAAAATTCTTCTTACCTGTGTATATACTAATGGTACACAAACAGTATCATAACCAATTAAACCACCTAAACGACGTCTTATATCTGACAATTCTTGTAATATTGTTTGTACTATATGATCAGATGCTATTAAATTTTCTCTACGTGCACGATTTATAATATTTGTTGCCCATACTAATGGCATCCAATATTTTGACATTGGACTTCTTGAATCCATTGCTTCAAATATTTTTCTTTCACTTTCTAACATTAAACCGGCATCAACTAAATGTTGTGGTGTTGGAAAACGTCTTTTAACACGTAATGATATTCTTTGTAATGTTATAACATATGCTAAAACCATATATCTCATAATATTTCGTCTCATTAAACGACCAGTTTCATTCTATTAAAAAAATAATTGAATAATAAGTGAGTCTAAAAATTTCTTAATCTAAAGAAGTTTGAAATTGAAAATCAACTTACATTTCCAGTATTATTTGGAATTGCTGTTGTTATAAATAATGCTAATGTATCTGGCCATGGTAATAATCTATATTGTTCCCACCATCGATTAACAACAAGACTAACATAAAAACCAAGTACAAATGATAATGGTAATGAATCTAATTGACTGCTTGAATATTTTTTTATTTTTTCAAATATTCTGAAATTAAAAAAAAAAATTAAATTAGTTTTTATTAAGAAAATTAGTAAATTAATAATTAATTTTGTAAAAATTTTCAATTTCTTAGAAATTGTGAATTCATATTTTATAAGAAAAAAAAAAATGAATTAAAAATCAATTAAAATTCTTTAATACAAAATTTGTTTGAAATGAATTTTCAAAATGGCCAACTTAAAACTAAATTTTTTTATAAATTTCAATATTATTGATTATTTAAGTATTTACCTTTGCTGAGGTTCTGTTAGTGCAAATCTATAAACTAAATTAATTGTATAATATAAACATAAATATGCTATTAATTCTCTCCATACAAGTTTATAAACACTACCGCGCCATCTGAAATCAAATAGAGAAATATAAATAAACATTAGTATTATTAGAATTAATTAATCACTTTATATTAATTTTAATTTTTTAATTTTTAATAATTTGCAAACAATTATGAATAACACTAAATTCAATTCTTACGAGTACCTTAATTTGACAATATTATATTGACAATAAAAATTGGTATAAAATTTTTTAAAATTGCCTTTCTTTGATCAATAAAGGGGCTGGTATAATGGTATCTATAAAAGATTCTAATTCATCCATAGGATAGTAAATTCTACAATATTTTATATTTACACACACAAACAGAGCCGACACATTAGATCTTTCGCAATGTCCGTAAAACATCAATGTTTTCAATATGGCCTTCAAACGCCACCAAGCGTTCAGTTACATTAAATCAAAATTTTACATAAGCTGCAAAATATTACAGCCTTTAACTCGGAAAATTTACTTTCTATTTAAATGTTTCCAATCAATCTTCAATTTAATCGTAAAACTTTTAAAATTAATAATATTATGATCTTCTTAAAATGTAATATAACATAAGATTATATTTTATTAATGATTGTACTATTTTAATAATTTTTATAATAATCTATGCTGTGAGTCACATGCCATATAAATTTTATATTCTTAAACATTGTACATATTAATTAATAATGTGGAAGCTTATGAAAAGAATGTTTTTTCCATTTATTTATTATTTTTTTTAACAGCCAATTAAACATGTTAATAATATAGTAATCATTTATGTTAGATTAAAATCACGACCTGCATGATATATTTTTTAAATTAATATAGATACTATAATTTAAATTTTTTTTTTTGTTATGATGAATAAACGAATAAAAATTCTTATCATCATTATTTGAATTTCAAGTGTTGGTATACTCAAAGTGAACTCGTCAATATTTGTATAGAACAAACAGATACGAATACATAATGTTATAATATTGAAAAATACATATGAATCACATATTACTTATGTGTAAATATTATAAACTTTTCACAATAATTAAGAAACCACTTATGGCTATAAATAAATAAAATATAATTGAGCGCCACCACTTAGTTATTTTTCGAAAATAATTAAATTAAATTACATAATAATCGATTATTAAATATTCTGGCTTGAAATAATTATTACTGGTGGCTTGAATTTTTTAGGTACATAAATATTTAAAATCAAATGGTATTTGTCTGCGCGATGAAGGGCATTTCTATTGAAATTCCAATATATTGGTAAATATCTTATTTATGTTATGATTCATAAAATTATTTATGTTACTTGATGTGGCATAACGTAATTTGACAATGTTACGTAACGTCACATTTTGACAATTTATATCAAGAATTAGTCTCATACACAAATCTGGCTTTAATAGAAAATGGAGGACCAGCTCTATCCCCATCGTTTCAGCTTCCTTTTTAGTTATTTGCTAAATTACTCTTCTAGTTTTAGAACGACGCTCAGAATCATTTAAGATTTAAAACATTAACGTTCAACATCCCTTTCTTTGTTATATATTTTGCAACTATACACATTTTTTGATAGGTATGTATATGAAGATGGAAATTCTATAATACACTTTTATATATATAGATCATAAGATTAAAAAAAAAATTAAATTAGAATTTTTTATTATTCATTCTAGATAGGAACACTAAATTTCAACCGTTTCGCACTAATTATTCGCAAAAACTAAAATTACTTCATTCAAAGCAAGAGTGGCAAAAAAAAGTAGAGAAAGTAAATTTTTTCTAATATATATAACAATATACGAGTAGTTATAATTACAACCAATTATTTTAAAAATAAAATTTTAACCTAAATTTAATTTTATTCAAGTGTCCTAAAATATGATTTTTTTTGTTCTTTACAAATTCTGTCCGATATAAAAAACAAAATCTAATGGTTTAAATGAAAATCTATTAGTCTAATTATTAATTTACATTGTAAATAGAATAAAATTTTATTTTCTAAAACACTTACAATTATTATAATTTTGCGGTCACTGATTTATGATGACTAATAACAATAGAATTATTTATAGAATCACCCTCTCAAGCCAACCTATCCCATTTTTTCAATTAAAAAATAAGCAAGAATAATATAATGCTAGACTTTTTAGATTAATATGCATAACATAGTGCAAAAAATAAAACACATAATAAATTATAACAAAAACTATGATACAAAAGCACTCACTCACTCACCTAAAAAATTAAAAATGGCAAAAAAATCGCTACACTACATTCTCATTAAAAATAAAAAATGATTTTTTGTTCTTATTTTTCATATTAAATATTTTATAAATCCAATTAAATGTCAACACATACGTAAATATAACGGTTTTTGCAAAACGATTATTATTATACGAGTACTAACTATTTAAATTTTTTTTATTGTTATTATAAAGGTAATTGTTATAAAATGTATGTACTATATTATGTATGTATATTTGTGGCATTTCATCCATACTGTTTTTAATGTTTACGAAAGCAATAAAAGTGTTATACATTTTTAATTGTAATAAATTTTATATCTTTAAATGACGCGAATTATAAAAATACACAGAGTAAATGAATCAAATAACAAAATTAAAATTAAAACAGTAAAAACCAACAAAGCTTTTTGACAACGCTTAATGGACTTGAACAATGTTGTCATTTCATATTAAAAGAAATCATTTTACTCCGATATTATTATTGATAAAATTGGAATAACAAGCCCAGACAAATTGGAATTTCATTCAATTAACATTATGTTATTATGATTTTAGCTTCTTATTTATATATATACGAGTAACTCTAATAAACATATTTCATAATTATCTTTCAAAATAATATCATAAAGAATAATGTATAACAGTTATACATTCTAAGAATTTCAACTTTTATACATACAACTTAAATAAATGGCATATATACATATTTAAGAAATTTTTCAAATATTTTACATAATAAAAAAAAAATCTGTTATACATTATAAAATTAAAATCAAAGTTAATTATTTAAATGCTATACTTGATACTATTTCAAAACTAAAAACACTGAGGCAACATCATGATTTTCATTGAGGCAACATCATGTAAAGCAGTTTACTCCTATAATATCCAAAAAAATACAATAAAATTTATTCATTGCTATCAATTGCATATATTATACGTACGTAAATATTTGTTGTATACTAAATTTTATGTATATTGACGTGATTACAATTCGTAAACATAAAACTTTAACCTAACTTAACTCTGATTTTGAAAATTAACTTAGAAATTAACAAAGATATAATGTATGTGTATACTATACAGGTAAAAGTGCGAATATTACGAGTATAACAATTATTTGTTAATGCACTTATAAAAATTATATACATAAATACATAATACTATTAGTATAATTAAAAATGTCATGAACAATTAAACAGGTATGTACATATTTAGAATTCTAAATAAGATTTTAATTTTTATTATTTTTACTCACTTTTGATATAAAAATAAATAAAATATCAAAGTTCAAAGTTTTATACATTTTGTATACCTTAAGTACTTAAATGTAAAATAAATTTTTAATTCTACATTATACTTTACTCGTTCCTTTAAATAATAATAAATGTGCTATATGAAGAGTCTGGCGCACTTTATTTACCCTAATGTCGAGAATTACCAGAACCAATGTAACAGAATTAGCTTATCCTCTCAGGGTTTAAAATAACAACAATTGTTTATTAATAAAAATTAAGCATTAAGTATAAGGAAAGAATGCAAATTGAATTTCCCTATTAATTTTCGATTAGCAATTATTATTACTACATATTAACAATAACATAACAATCAAATACCGTTACAATACAAAATCACACAATGTTAGTTATTGTTATTATTAGTATAGTTTTCAATATGATTTTGCAATTTTGTCACGATATTTTTTGATAAAAATCTTCTATCATAAATTAAAATATATAACATATTTAATACGTACATGCAATTATTTCCACTTTTATTAATTCGTATACACAATAATTTCTTGTTAATTTCTACTTTCATTAGACTGTAATGATCAAATTAAAATCATTATAAATTAATTTAAACACTAAGTATAATAAGTATACATTTTTGAATTATATTATTTTTAAATTAATAATTATTGTCAATATAAAAACAAATAATATTAAAATTCTTATCTTTACTTTTTTTTATAATTTATTTAAAATAAATCACGAGAAACGTGTTATATGCGACAACGAAATGAATGTAATATTTTATCAAAAGAATATTAAAATATATACATATATTATATTTTGTATCAAATTGTTATGGAATTCAGTAATTAAATAAGTAGTATTAAATCCCATTGGGATCAGGCTATAATGTAAACCTGTATTATGTTATAAACTTTCACAATTTAATTAAATTCCAGATGGGAATTGGTCTTAAAATGTAAATGTGTGTTTAATATTAGCACATAAATTTGCTTCCGCTTTTCCAACTGATATTTCAGTAAGTTACACACACCAGTCAACTTGTGGTTTTAAAAAGCAATCATAAAATCATTTATGTAGAACAATTTTATTAAAAGAAAACGGCATTCTAAGTCGAATTTGGTAACAGCTTTCAATGTGCATAGGTACCTATTCCGTGAACATAAATTTGAACTTAAATAACAAACTAATTATTATTATCATTTTTAAAAATTAAAGCAAAATTTTAGATTTAATTTACTGGAATCCGATATTATTTCGAATTAGCAATTTTTTGAAAATTATTTCAATGTTTTAGTTTTTTATACTTTCAACTACATTGTGATAAATTTAAATAATTCTCCGCGTTTAATTTTAAAATTTGAATAAAGGTGTGTACATATATAAAAAATAACAATTTTTGAAAATTAAAATCTAAATTTTAACCTTGTATCGATAAGATTTGTAAATGCAAGGCGTATAGCAGACCGTACTCCGTGAGTATATGTTTGGGTACTTCCTATTTCTTCACTGGCTCCACACTTTAATAGATAGTGCGTTGAGGTCATCTACAATTCCTCACACAATATGATTTAATATTTCACTTGAAAAACCTTTTTTCGAATTTGTGTGTTACTTTGAAATCACAGAATTTACTAAAAAAAAATAATTACTTAGTTATTTTTTTTAATGCTCGCCGAGACTTTAAAAACAAAATATTTTTACATCAAAGAATTTTATCAATTTAATTCCATAATTTTTCAATAACATAAAAAGTTTTGAAAAGAATTCATAATATAAAAATTTATTAAAATTATTTATGATAACAAAAAATAAGTTGATTATATAACATACGAGCGTAAATACCTTATACATAATTAATTTATAATAACAATAAAAAATATTAATTTTATAATTATACAAATTAGATAATTTGTAATTTAAAATAAAAAAAAATGGATAATAACAAGGTTTCTAAAATATTTCATATGAAAATTATCAAACTTGTTTTTTTGAATTTCGAATGCCGAAAAATATTTAGTGAAAATACTTTAAAAACAAAGCCCTATTAATAATTAAACATCTGTTATATAAAAAACATTTATATGTAAAATTTAAATACTAAAAAATAAAATCATTAGAAATTTTTTTAAAATCGTACGTTATACACCATAATGGGTTATTTAAACTCTGAATACGTCACTGGTAATTAAAAATTATAATAGATGAGAAAACCGTAAAAATTCGACATTTTTTATAAAATTAATAAAATTTCAAAAGAACATAATTTAACTTGGAGATAGCGTTGAATTCGTATGAAATCCACCAATAACTAGATATGATATGATGAGATTATAATGGAGGAAATTGAATTCAATCGAAATCCAAGCTTGAGTTCAAGTTATGACTCTTTTAACGGTACATTAAATATTACACCTGAATCTGTTAATTTCGTATAATTGTGGAGCTCATATTTGTAGAGTTTGTCAGGATCTTTATTTTAATTTAACCTTTAATACTAATACTAATATTTAAGATTACATTAACCAATTTTAACATGAATCTTTTTTTGTAATTTTTAGTGAAAAAAAAACTTACATTCCCGCCTTACTTTTCGTATAATATTGCGATTTGTTTGGAGAACTGTCAGTACAATATTGAAAAAGCAAAAAAATTAAATAGAAGTGACAAATGACAATTATTGTTAATTACAAGTCAAGTGTTGCCACTAGAAGAAATTTTATAAGGTCGAATTTTTAAAAACATATAGTGATGCAAAATATTGTAAAGTTGATATTATTATAATTTCGTGCTGTAGATTAAGCGCATTTAACTAAAATACTTGTAAAATGGCACGAAATTCCACATTTTATCAGTGAAAAAATCTCATTTTCGAAAACAAGCAACATTATAATTTAAGTACCAATCATGTTCTAATAAATAATACAGCAGCTAAGCAAATTGTTAAGTTCCCACCACATTCAAACATATTAATGGTTTTTCAAATATTTATTATAATTACATAATTTTTTTTATCTAAAATTCTGAATTTTATTTTTTAAGCCCTAACCAAAAACACTTACTTCAATATAGAAAATGATTAGAATTTTATAATTACCTTAAACTGAAAAAAATAAAAATTTTTTAACCAAGTCTATACACTATGGCAAGTGTTCTTTAAACATCTTTTGTCGTTTTCAATTTATTGCAATTTTCACACAAAATTTATTTTTTTAACTTTTTTTACCGAAACTAATTTAAATTTAATGATTGCTTATAATTATTATTGCAGCAAAAAAAAAAAAAAAACAAAACAAATTTTACTTGAAAATAATCAATTTTTAATTGAAAATTTAAAATTTATGAGTTTTATTTTATGACTTAACATTAACTTGCATGCTAACAAAAAGTAATAAAGTGTTTTTAAAATCAGAAGTTTCTCTTAATATTCTTCAAAGTTTAGGTAAATTAAAGTACATATAATTTAATAATCACTAAAAAATAATTAAAATTTGACTCTAATACATTATTGATTAAAGATGTAAAAATATTGTTAAATTTTGCAGTTTTTAAAGTTTGGGTAGGAATGATATTTCACTCTGAAAATTTGCGCTGTTTCGTTGTTACTGTTAATTGTCACCGTTTTACTAAAAAATCTGATGAGAATATAGTAATTTCTATTATTTGCCGTCAGAAAAAGTCTGAAGTCAAACAGAATTTATGTATACATACGACTTTCATCAAGCAAATCATAGATTTTGTCATATATGTAAACAATAACTAAAAATAACAGGAAAAATCAAATTAATTTTCAATATGGTCACACTGTTTACTTGTACATACCATATAATATTTCTGACAATATCATATGTACGAATTTATCAAATTTATTTTAATAAATTCTAAATTAACATTAATTTTAAATAATTAAAATAAGATTTATTTCGATAATTGAGATGCTTGTTAATTAAATTAAAATTTATTTAAGTAAAACTAATTTAAAAACGTATACAAAACTGTAAAATATTTTAAAAACTAAATAGCTACTATAAATTTATTATGATTTATGCAGAATGAATTGTTTTAAAGAAATGAAATGTGTTGTACAGGGTTTTTGTGTTTTATGGAAACATTTTTAGGAATTGCAGGAATATTACTTGTATAGAAGTAAAAACTAACCTATAAATTTAATTTAAGGTTCGGCGTTTGTTTCGCATATAAAATGTGAAACCATCTGCGAGAGCAAATATTATTCTATTCCTTCATACATTTATGTAAGCTTATTACACGTTACAAGTGTTAAGTACCCTTAATTACATTATAATTAGCAATAAAATATTAAATAAAGATTGTTTCCGTCTGGTCTATATAATTTTTGTCATTCACATAAGTAGGCTTTATTAAAAAAATAGAAGTTTTTATACTAAAAAATCAAAATTTTGTGGATATTGTTTTGTAAATTTTTAAATTGACTAAAATTATAACCACATGCTAAATGATTTTAAATTTTCAATTTAGCATTAAATAATATTGTACAAATAATTAAATATTTGTAAACAAAAAATTTTTCAATATATTATGTATGTACAACGAAAAAATAAACAAGATTTAGTTTACAAATTAGTATTGAGTGGTGAAACAGATTAGAATGTTTAAAATTTTTTTCAAATTGGTATTTTGTAAAATAATTCTATCCAAAATAATATATGAATGATAAAATTCTGGTTCATAACCTAGGGTAAAATTTTATATTTAACTAAATTATCAAACGCTATTAAAATTAATTTATACACAAGGCAATATTTATTATTATTTTTAAAATTTTAGGTTGTTGATGGGAAAACCAAAACTTTTGTTTAATATGGATTGTGCGAAAAGATATTTTAATATATTGATAAGCAATTCTGCGAAAAACAAGCATTTTAATTGAAGGAAAATCCCAAAAACAAAAATATTCTCAAGATTTTTATTGGAACAAGAACAGAATTCAAAATATTTTTAAACATAAATGAAGTTTTCAAAAATTAATTAAAAATTTCATATACCTATACTGCCATTCAGAATATATTTGATACTAGAATTTCTGGATAAGGGGACTACAAGTAAGTAATAGAATTCAAAAATCAAATCAATTTATAGCTATATTTAATTTTTCTATAAAATTTCATCATTTTTTGTGTGAGAAAATTTATTTTTCTTTTTTTATATTATTACTTTTTCAAGTTAATTAATTTTAGAGATTCATTGACCTTTAATAATAATAATATACTGTATAATAATATATTGTATGATATTAGAAAAATATGATAAAGCTTTTACTTTACACATAATACTTGCAATATGTACAAATATACATATATATAAATTAAAATTTTAATAGAATTTAATTACGATTTAACGATTTATAGTCTCAAACTTGCAGCAATTTCATTGGATTATGTATATTAGGTTTGAACATTTTCATATTGTTACTGCAATATGTACTGATATCATATTATAACGAAATTTTCAAGTCAAGCTTACATTAGGGCTTGATGTGAGTATCTAAAGAATTTAGATATCTCTTGAAGAGTTATCTAAATTAACATGTGAGCAATGGCGAAGAAAGTAATTACCTTAAAATACTAATAAACCTCAATCGAGTTAAAAAAAAAGAATTGAAATTAATCCGAATAAATTAAAGAAAGAAAATATTAAATTATTTAGCAAAGTTTTGTTGGAATAGCACGTACGCAATATTATATATACATAGTATATACGAATATACAATACTATTGTATAATAACATTGAAATTCTAATTTGAAGCATATTCAACCATATAAAGAATATTTCTATAATCCGTATATGAGAATACCATACCATTTAATACTACACACAAAAAAAAAACTTAGTAATAATTACCAAAAACTGAGTATAAACTACTATTTTTCATGGTACTTTTGTGCTAACAAGTAAATTTGGTAAAAACGACAAATCTTTTACCAAATATTTTGGTAAAAGTCTTAAAATTTAAAATTGACACTTATACTAATAAAAATGGTAGGAATGACGAGGATTCATGGTAAAAGTGACAAAAACAAATGGTAATAATTACCAATATACTTTGGTAAAAATAAAAAATGGCATTGGTAAATTTTACAAGTACATATGGTAACAATAACAAAGGAGAAGGGTAATTATTACCAATACGCTTTGGTAAAAATAAGAAATGGTACTAGTAAGTTTCACAAATATATATAGTAATAATAAAACTGGAAATTGTAATTATTACCAAACGTACAAGTAAAAGTGATATGGCAAGAATCGTCTTTTTATTTCAGTTTTCTTTTCATTTACCAATTCATTTAATATTAACTGAGATGATACTTATGGAATCTGAAATTACTTAAAAAAAACTTGTTAATAAATTGTTTTTCTATTTTAAATTTTTATTTAGACATTTAATTCACTTCAATTTTTTTTAATGTTAATTATATAAAGTTAATATCAAAAGGAAACATTTTCGTGTTTAAAAATAACGTTTTAAATAAACTATACAAAAAAAAAGTTTAGAAAATTTTAACAAAAATCATAGCAGATATTACATAATGCTAAAATATTATTTTTCAGTAATACTACTTTGATTTATTTCATCAATTAGAATATTAACTGATGAATGATTAGTGTTGTTACATATTCCATAAAAAAAATTGGCGACGAAGCTCCAAAATAAATTGGCTTGAATTGGAAATTTTAAATTAAAAATGTAAAAAATTTTAAAACATGTATCTACTGCTTTTGCTATGGAATACATTTTGTATCTTATTCCATCGAAGTAAACTAATATTGCCTCTGGATTAGAGATACAACCTTGAGCAAGCAGCAGAGGTTGAATAGAATCTTGAGATTGAATTTTTTCTTGAATTAAATCTTCAACGTTTTGAGCTGTCCTTCCTATAATTACGAAGGCATTTTGTGAGTCTCGAATGGTAAATTTTTTTTTCCCTTTATCCACAGTTGTCCACAGGGTCTGACAATATTATGCAGTAAATACATCGTTGTGAGAGTTATACCATCTAAAATAGAAATATTGTAAATATTTTGTTAATCAATTTAAAAAATTTGAATACTACGGTTTAAGGTGTAATTTATTGTATTAGAGTAAAGTTTAAATTTTATGTCATGTAATTAAATCTTACTTTCAGAAAAATTTTCGTAATTTTGCAGAACTTCGATTAGTTCCTTTGAATTTTCGTCTTTTATTCTCTCTGTGAATATTTCTCTCATTTTCAAATGAAAACTTGAAATATCTTGCAGTGCATTTTTTGCATTGGGAAACAAGTTTAAAAAATCAATATCAAACTGCAATATAAGAAATTATACAATCACATAACGTATCTAATATTAAATAATAAATATTGTTATATATGATTCCTTACCAGTTTATATCCCAGTGGATCTTTGTACTGTAACCATTCTTTCAAAATGTCATTAGTTGAGGTCATGGCGGATATTTGTGTCAACCTATAATTGCTAGATTTTTTCCAGATTTCTTCAAGCTCTGTGTGAGTCAATGATGGACCTTTTAAAATTTTTAAATATTCATTTAAATATACATTTATAATCACTATTTTTATTTAAGTAATGGAAAGTTTTTAAATGACGCAAAAAAATTACTAAATTATCGAAATTCTTCCTACATTTAAAACATTCTATAGTAAACATTTTAAATACTTTAGATTATGTACAACACATTAAAATTTTTAAACTAAATCTGAGCACAAATATTAACACGGTTTTTTTAAGTTAAATACAGTCCCTAAAATTATATTTAATTGATACCACCACCAAATATATTCAAACAATAACCTTACATTTATTTGTTGCCAAACTGTAATTTTCTTCTCAAATTTTATTTGTAGACTTATTGGTAAATAAATAAGGCAATTAATTTCACTTTGTTTTATTTTTTTTAATTTTATTATAACTAAAAATTTTTTAATTTTATTGTAGTTAAAACTTTTATAATTAAGTTAAAAAACACTTCTTTCTCTTTGACGAACGAACAACGAAATGACGTGATACAACAAGCCGTTACTTTACCAAAAATTATTAGGAATTTGTTTTGTAATACTTACCAAGCTTTTGTAAAATCTACTTAAAGACATGGTAAAACTTATAAAATTAGTGGAATTTACAAAAGCAAATATGGTAGAAATTATTTTGTAAGTAATTTTTACCAATTTCATTTGCAAATTTTACCAAAAGTTTTGTTCCTCTAATAAAAAAACATGGTAATATTTTACTAAATTACTTTGTGAAATTAACAAATTCGTTTGTATGTACGTTACCAATAATTTTTGTTGTTTATACTAAGAAATTTGTTTCATTTACCAAAAAAAATTTTATTTTTACCAATTTTTTTTGCATAATTTACTAAGCTAATCGTAAATTATAATTTTACCATGTTTTTTTTACTTTTTTACCAAATTTTTTTGTTAATATAACCAAAATTGTGGAAAAATTTGGTAAATTTGACAAAAAAATTGTAAATATTACCAAAAAATGATTGTACAGCGTTTTTTACCAAATACTTAGTAAAAATTACAATTATTTTTTTTTGAGTGTAGTTTTGTTCCTTTAATTGTCTTTAATCTTCTCGATAAAAAATTTCTCTTAACACAATATTTTTCATCTTCTTTCCTTGCCGTTTAATCTTGTTTATTTTATAAAAAATTAATAATATGGCAACACTTTATTAAATATTTACGGAATATCCCCGAAAGTATATAACGATAAAAATTATATTAATAAACATTATTAATCTCTTTTATAATATTCATAATTAAAATTAATATGGCGCCTATTCATTATTAATTTTTTACCATTAATTTTACTATAATTTTTAAATTGATATATTCTTATTTTTTTTTATTTTGTTTACTTTCAAATTAATGAACTAATCAAAAAACATTTTTAGTCTATGGTTTTAGTTTTTTTGTTTTTTACAATTATTAGTCATTTTAATTCCAATATTTTCTAAATTTTAATCATTTTTTTTTTCATTATTAGAAAAAAAAAAATATATTAGACTTTGTTGTAAACTAAACTGCGCAAAACTAAACATACAAAAAATGTAGTATAACAAATAAAAAACAAATAATATTAATTACATAATTAATCAAATTAATCCTCAACAATAGTATATAAAATTAGTTGAAATAAAAATTTGAAATAAAATCAAACAAAAAAAAAATAGCAAATAAAACCAAAATTTCAATAAATTAATTTTCACCTAAACAAACACATTAATTATAATATTTTTTGCATTATACACACTTATACATATACATATATTTTTTTGCATAAATTTTATTTATATACAACACAAATACACACATGTAATTAACGGATCAATTGTTTTTGTATTTAGATTTTATTCTATATAATTAATAAAATATGTTGCACATATGTTTTTTATTCGGTTTTTTTTTTATAAATAGTAATTAAAAATATACTCTCTAAATGTATAATGATTACATTGAACCGAAATTTTTTTTGTTAATTAATATAAGGAAATGAAAAAATATATTTAAAATAATATTTAAACACAAAATAAAAAATTAAAATTTATTTAGAGAAAAAAAAATAAACAACGTTAACAAGAAGTTTATAGTGATACAGCACCTGTAAGGTATATTAATTTTGCGAATATCAAAAATTTGGTACTTAAATGTTTTGATTCGAAAATTATTAAAACTTATTAGAATCTTATTTTAAACGAAAACCCAAAAACACGTAGTTCCACTTAATCCTGTTTAGTATTACACTCAATGTAACACTCTCCCATTGCGTGCAACACTATCAACTCCATCGTTGTTGTAAAACAGTAAATGACAAGAAACGTTATACAAATATTAAACTAAATGTTGAAGTTACACAAATATTAAACTATAGGTCAGGTTTTACTCTTATATTAAGCAATTAAGAGGATTTTCCATAAGAAATTCAGTGGTTCATTTCCAAAATACTGTGAAAGAGTGTGGTTTTCTCTTTTCATTTTGCATTGCAACGCGTTCATATAACATATTGACAATTACGATATGTTTAAAAATTCTAATAGGTACGTAACGTATAAGGTAATTACAACTGCATAGCGTATATGGTGATTCAAAATTTACAGACGTACAATAATAATAATAAAGACGTACAAATTTACCTTGGTTATTTTTACAGTCATTTTACCAAATGAAATAAGAATTATACGATATTATACGATATTAAAAATTAATTTATATAGTAAATTCAACACCATTCAATTTTAATGCTCAAGAATAACAGAGGTCAAAATATATTTTTTAATATTACATATTATGTTTCTCAAATCTACATAATACATGATGGATTTCTAAACAAGTTATCATGTTTTTAAGATATTATAATTTGTCTAGACGTTCTTTTTTCATAAATAAAATAAAAAAAAAGAAAATAAATAAATTATGTTTAACATTTTTTCTTACAAATTTCAAAATGATTTTTTAAAAACTCTTATTTGATTAGCTTTTTTAAGCAAAAAATAAAAAAAAAACAGGTGTCTCATTTTTATTCAAAATTATTGAAATCAATCACCAGTAGCAGAAAAAATTTGGTAAAAAAAAATTCATAAAATCACAATAAAAATATTACAGGTTAAAATCGTGCTTATATAATTTATTTATGATAAAATTTAGGTTAGATTTCTTGTTTATTATTAATCTTTTTCCTATAAAATACGTTAATACAAATGCAAATACAAAAATCATTCAACTGTAAACTCGTCTACATACATAAGTATAATACAATTCAATAATAATATGATCACTATCATTATTATTTACAAAAATACATTAAAGAAAAGTCAATTCCATCATCAACAATATTCATCGTAATCACTATTATTATTAACATCATAATGATTATCATGATCGTGATCGTTATATACATAATATGTATTCATAAATTTGTAGCACTACAGTGCGTATGTAAATTTTTAATGATGTATTGCAATTGTTAGTGCTACTGTTCTATTACTGTTATTTTTACTACTTTAATCTCTCATCTCCCACTCTCTCTTTCTTTCCTGATTTTTATATTCTCTTTAAAACCTATGTACACAAATTACAGTCCACGTTCATATTAAATAATTAATATATGTGCGTATATATTATAATATGGAATCAGATATTTTTGTTATACATGATTATAACAATAGATTATACACATACGGTACGTATTACATTATTTTTTCAAAATTACTTTAATCATACGTAAAATGTAACGTAATATGTATGATCTATGATAATATGTATGATCACACAAAAGAATGATAAATTTCTTTTTTATTTACTTTTAGAAACCTATTTACATAGAAAGATGTAGCACATCCAATACTTTCGACAGTTCTGATCTTTTTTCCGGTTCATGTATGAAGTATCACATCTATCGCATCTTGGAAATCTTGCACAAAACAATGAACACGTCAGATTTGGATCCAAAAAGTGAATACACACTGAGAATGTGTATTGTTAATTTACCGGAATGGTAGGAGTTTAAACATGTCGTCTCCATTGGTTTTGATCTCCTGCGCGAATATATTTTTAAACAAAGTAAACCAGTAACAGGACGAACGCTACAGAGAAATATATCATTGGGAAATGTGCTCGTGAGAACATTAGAATTAACCCTGGGAGGCGTAAGATCCATTATTATGTTAAACTACGAGAATCGAAATTCATAAAGGCTGAAAGGTCGATCTATATATAACTAAAATGCATTGTATTGGTGTTTGATACCTTCTTTAAGAACTCACAGCACGACATGATTGAATTACTACTTTTATTTTTATTTTAAATAACATGTTGAAAAGCTTAATCAAAGTGCACACCAAATATAACTGGTTCAATGACTATTTAAAAATAAATCGACAAGGTAGATAAAAATATATCTACAAAGAGAAACACATGTACATTTCTTTAAATAAAGGTGTATCTAAAAATATTTTTGAGTAGTCCGAAAATATCTTTTTTTTTTGGTCAACTTTTTTTCTTGTCAAAATTTAACACGATTACAGTGTACAAAAGTGTTTTCAATTAAGAAAAAGAAAAAAAAAATCATAATTTCTTTTAAATTCAAAGCATTGCAACCAGTCATTTTTTTCTCACTTTAAACGTCATTAAATAATCACTTGACACGATACTGCAATAAAATATTATAATTTTTGGCATTTTACATAAAAATTGATGGTTAAGTCACAAGAAAGATTAATTTTTTTTTTGTTGTTGTTGTGTACTTTGTCAAATATTCAAAATTTTGAGTTACGTTAATTTTCTTTCCTCTATTTAAATTCGAAATATTTGTTTTTTTTTTTTTAATTTCAAACACGTTTTATTTTATCATTTCTGTATATAGTATAGAGTGCTTCCTTACATACTTTATTCAAAATTAAAAAATTTTATGTAAATTAAAATACAAAACACACAAAAAAAATAAGAAATATTCCGAAATATTTAAGAGAAATTCGTTTTTTTTTTTACAATTTTTAAATTTTACTCTCATATTTCAATCGAACACGTGGATTAGATTATATACTTGTATACTGGAGTAAGTAATAAGCTGGTATCGATGTTTAATTTACAATGTATTTAAAAATTCAACCCAAAAATGTGCATAGAAAATAAAAATAACGAAAGTATAATTTTACGGTATAGATAATTGTGAGCTTAATTTGCCCGGTAATACAGGTAAACCGCTTATTAAATATTTTTTTGTATAAAAATATCACATAATCGCGATTCGCGTAACAAAAATTTATAGAAATCGAATTACATTATCAAATTATTTTTTATGCAATATTAAATTTGTAATAATTTATATTATAGGTATTTAGGTTTCATTTCTTTGGAAAAAAAATTTGATTTTTGAAATTTAACATTCGAAGTATGGTGATAGTACATTTGATATAAATATATGACACTTGTAAAATGTTATTATCCTAGTATACAAACACGTTTACATTTATGGGTTTAATATTTTTAAATGACATTCTTGTATAAAATTACCTAAAGCACGTAAATGGATCCGGTATATAATATACAGTACTTATACGATTATAAAAAAATTTGACTATCGTAAGTCGGATGCCGCATTGAGAAAATAAGTGGAACTTGCTGTTTCAATATGTTAAGTTAATTTAGATTCTCTCCCAAATTTCAGTAAAAGTAAAAATTTTCTTGTGCTAAAATTCAAATTAAATGAACTTTAACAGGGAGACGGAAAAATCACTACAAGAATTTCAAGAAACGCATTTATAAATGTCCATGATTTCGCCGCAAACCATCTTTAAAATTCCGCAAACAAATTTTATTAAAATAGAAGTAATACACTTGTCAAAATATGGCAAACAATTAAATTTAAATCCATTAATATCATATATAAAATTGAATACCCTAATTAATAAAATCAAATACCTACATAATATTACAAAACTGTAAATTTGTAATAAGTAATCACTTAACTTACAATATGATTTATACGTAATAACTTAAGTAAGTAATTTGTAGTACATTATACTTTCATTTTTACTATTTTGTATACTGTAATCACTTATATATATGTAAACGTTATGTATACATTAATCTCATTATTATTTTTAACAAGTATAATTTAAATTGTACAAAAAGGTTGGTAACACTCAACATGAATTTTTATAATTACTTTCAATTTATACCTTTTATATATTTTCTTTTGAAAAACTTTTTCATTTTTTTGGTTTGGCTACTGGGCATTTTTGTTTTAGAAATACAATAGAAATTTATAAATATGTATGTATGTATGTAGATAGTAAGTAGTTAGTTAACAAAATGTTTAACATAAATACAAATAACTTTTCGTTTTCAAAAAGAAAAATTAAAGATAAAAAAGGTATAACATTTGTTTTTTTGTTATTGTTGCAACAAAACATTAATAAAACACTACATAATACACTAAATGTTTAACAATAATATCATTTAACAATATTGTAGGTATTCATTTCTTATAATAGTGTATAAAAATGTGTATTTCAATCATTTTTCTACCTACATGTCATATACAAAAATGTTTGACATGAAAATCAAAACATAACCTTAGTCTATTATAATTGTTGTGATTTATATGTCAATTTTATGTCATTTCAAACATTTTCTGTATTATTTATCTGTTCTTTAAATTTTTAAGTTAAAACATTAATTGTAAGTAAACCTAAACAAATTAATATTTTGAAGGTAAAAAGTAATTATAATATTGTTGATTATAAGGTTAAGATTAATAACCATAAAAATAAGAATATATAATTTATAATCCCGTATAATTTGTTACTAATATTATTAATTTTTATAGATAATGTTGAGGTTATTGCAAATTTTATTGCATCCAATCGGAATTAGCATTCGTAACGCTCTCGTTCAACTATTACACACTGGCGTCACAACTATACTGCGGTCGGATTCATTATTAATACATCTTTTATAGACGTGCATTTTAGTAGTTGTGCTCGCATAATGAACAACTCATTACACAATTTATAACTGAAAATAATTGAAGTATGGTAAGTACAAAATATTTTCATTTTTTTTTTCACTTTCAATTTCAATCTTCAGTTACTTATTATTCAAAATATATAAATTATTCTCTTATTCAATCGATTTTTATTGTTTTATATAAATAAAAAATTTATGTATAGGTATCCACATTACTTATTTTGCATATATTTCAAAAATATTATATCTACACTTTAAAATTTATATAATATGTTCACATATTATTATTGATAATATTAAAAAATGTCTACATATTATGATTATAAATGAATAACTGAACAACACGAAAAAAAAAATAAATACATAAATATAAAAAAATTGTTAATGCGAACCTTGCGGTCAAAGAGAAAATTATTTTGTGTGCTTATATAAAGATATAAAATTTAAAAATTTATCAATTATTCAAATCACAAATTGAAATTAATTGAATGGAATTTAAAAAAAAGAAATAAAACAAAAAAAAAAAAGAAATAGGAATTTCGTTAAAATATCTTGAAATTTTTGTTGATTTTTTTGACATTAAATAATTTATTACATGAACAATATTGTTTTATATAATACACAAGCGCTGTCTTCATGAAATAATTTAAAAATTTATTATAAAATCAGTAAGCTTTGCTAAACAGCCTAGGTAGCACACACCAGTAAACAGAATGAGAAACTAATATAAATTTTACACTGCATTCCTTCTTAAAAATATTTTGAATTTGTCATTTCTCCGTCTTTGTCATTTTTCCGTAGAAATCATGAAATATGACAGATAATCGAGTTGATAAACCTATTTTTGATTCTCTTCTCTTCTTGCTTCCATAGCAAAAGTTTTATTTGTAATTACTTTAAAATTTAAGTACAAAATAAAAATTCTTAATGTTTTTTTTTAATAATTATTCTCTCTTTAATTTTTATGTTTACTTAGAATTGAATATTTCCATTTTTGACAATATTAATATGTCAAATAAATTTTTTATAGTAGTTAATTATAAGTAATAAACTGACCACCCAAATATAGGACCCAATAATGAATTTTATGCTTCCAAAACAATAATTTTATGAGAATAAAATTAATTACCTATTATCTTAAAATAAATCAAACAATCAATATAATTATTATTCAACGAGTCATTATAAATTTTTGTAAATATTCAATTATATTACATAATTTTTGTTCCGGTGTTTAAATTTGTCATACTGCAAGTACAAAATGTTAAAAACAAAACCAAATTATTTATTATTTTTTTATAATAAAGGAATGCACTGATTATTTTTAAATATTTTACATAAATAATCAATTAATGATAAAGATAATTGATTATAATAATTAAATGAAGTTGAAATTGATTGAGTTGAGCGTGTTGAAACAACTCGTATTTCTTACTCATTTTTCATACTCTGTTATCATATTTTGAGAGAATTTAAATTGTCAAGTGATCAACTTTTTCAGAGAAAAATTTTTGTATTGAGCTACTTTCTCTCTGCAAAAATAATTTTGCATGTACGTTTAAAGTTAAAACTCAAAATAAACTTAATACAAAAAAAAAAACTCAAAACTTTTTAGTAATAGGTTAACATA
Organism: Condylostylus longicornis; assembly: GCF_029603195.1. NCBI lineage: Eukaryota > Metazoa > Arthropoda > Insecta > Diptera > Dolichopodidae > Condylostylus > Condylostylus longicornis. The sequence continues at coordinate 198,954 of NW_026578045.1, forward strand.
AAACACTAGCAAATATTTTAAGTTTAAAATATTTTAAAAAATTTCGTTAATAATATCGTTAATTATTATAGTTATTAACGTTAAAATTCATCAAATTGTAATTATTATTTTTGTTCGAATGTCATTCGTTTTCATTATACGAGTAGTAAAGAAACAAGACCTTGAACTTTCATTTAACAGGAGTTCATAAAATAAAACTCGAAATATAAGCAAATTTATTTTAAATTAAATTTTAATTTTATGCTAATTATGCAACAATATTGGCACCAAACTTTTTGTTATAGTTAAAAATATATAAAAGTTTTTTATAATTTTTACTTATTCTTTTTTTAAAAAATTTTAACTTTTATAGTCAAAACGCACTCACACATTTGAAATATGCACAATTCATAATTATTTTACTGAATTTTTTAAATACAATTTAATAATTCTACCTATTTTATAATATAGCAATAATAAACAAATACCTAATATAACAAATACTTAATATAACAAATTTTTTATATAAAATTAAATTTGTTTCCAATTGCTTTTAAAGTTTATATAAATTTTAATATTCAAATTACGATAAGAAAAAAAAAAAATATCCAAATCAAGGTAATAAATTGAAATGTGCTAAAAATCAATAAAAATTTAATCATTATACACTTTTAACTCAAGTGAATCTTTAAAAATTAATAAATTAAATAAGAAAAAAAAAAACAAATAAGTAATCGTTTAGCAAATATAACTAAAAATTTTAAGGTAAAAAAATACAAAATAAACGTGAAATATGGATGATTTCGTATAGCAAAACAAAGTAAGCAAAAAAAAAAAACAATCATCTTAAAAAATGAAAGTTTCCGGAATCAGTTGGTTTGCACAAAATGTGAATAACTCGCATAACTCGCAAAAAAAAAAATTAAATTTAGGTGGCAATAAATCAAGGAAGGTGAGAGTTTTTTAATAGGAATTTTTTTTTTTAATATTTTTACCATGAAATCGAAATTTGTATACGTACAATGTGCTTTTATCAAAATAATTATTCATATTTTGGGAGTTATTTTAATAGAGTCCTATTGTTACGAATTACATACAAAATTATTAACCCTTGCAACCCACATCACAAATATATCTAATTGAGTTACTGTGGTTTTATAAGTGTAATCAAATGATTTAGCCATAATTGGCAAACTTAACAATTTATTTTGAATTTAAATTTAAATTATAATTGTTAAATTTCGATGATCTTTAAACGTGTACACAAAGAAATGTCAATTAATAATCTATTTATGTATGTATATTTACAATATATAATATGCACAACATTTACGTCATCCGAATGATTTCATTAAAATTTGTAAATATAATTTAATGATTACATATATACGTCATTAATATGGGAATTTTTAATTGATTTTATAAATTTACATACATATGTCAAATTCGGAATAAATTTACCCAAAACATTTTTCAGAAAAAATATAAGAACAAGCTTTTCAAAATTATATAAATTAATTATATTCAAGACTCTCAAATAAAAAATAAATGTAAACTACTTAAAATTCGTAAAAAATTGATAATCACAAAAGTTGAAGGACAAAAAATAATTTTATTTTAGATTGCAGCTTTTAAAAGCCAAAGTTTAATTCAATTTTTCATAAATCAAGTTTAAATAATAAATAGTTTTTATCTTTTAAAATTTTTCCCCTAGAAATTCATCAGAATTTAACAGGAATTCATCAGAAATAAGAGGTGCAGGTATATATACTAAAGTAATTTTACCCAAAAGCAATTAAAAAAAATTATGATTAAACAAAACCTTGAAAAATTTTGTTAACGTCAAAAACTGAAAAAAAAAAAAACGGGATTTATTTAATATAAATTTTAAGAAATTCATAACCTAAAATTTATTTGACATGAAGCATGTTTTTTTTCTCGGTTTTTTTTTTAAATTGTACACAGGTTTTCATGGTTACTTTTATCATTTCTTTTTTCCTGTTATACAAATACATAAAATGTGCTAGTTTATTGCTTAATTTATTGATTTTTTTTTTTTTTGTAAATCTCAATTTAATTTTATCTTGCATTGTTAACGCATGATGACGTATTAATACTTCATATAGTTTGGTATATTCATCTACACAAATAACCATCATATGTAGAGCACTGATGATTTTTTATAATTTAAACAATATTTTATTGGAACCTCAACAGGCAAGAAAATAAAGTTGTCTTTGAAAAATTTTTAATCCTTAAATTTAAAGCTATAATTACTTATATATATATTTATACTTGAACTCAATGAAATTCAAGAAGATCATGTAAACAACCTGTTATTTTATAAGCAAAAAACAAGAAAAAAATATCAAAAGAGTCTTGATTTTTGGCATTGACATTTTATGTATGCTTTAAGACTTCAATTAAATTATAAAATTAATTGGAGCAGAAATCAACAAATTTTTGGCTCACTTATTGCTATAAATTACAAAATATAGTATTTAGTTACTCTTTTAATTTATGCGGAAGAAATTTTCAAAATTTACAACAATTATGATAAATATTTTATGATATAATTTTTTATTTTTGAATTGCATAAATTAAGTAGTGATTTATAAGGAAAAATTCATTTATTGCATAAGATTGTAAAAAAAAACAAATTACAGTGTTGCATTTACATACTTCGGAATTTATAAAATAGAGACTGTAAAGAGAGACTCTTATGACAATTAATAGTTTTCAAATTAATATTAATAAAATTTATTAATTAAAAGAAATTTTATTAATTAATATTAATAAAATTTCTTCAATAAATATTAATAAAATTTCTCTTTAATAATTAAATTAATCCTTGTTAATAATTTTCATTTCAGCTCGAAAGCATCAGTTTCCAAAAATAAAAACCGTTTACATCGTATTATAGAACTCAAAATCTCCTGAATCTACTTTGATTAACTGCTCAAATTTAAAATATAAAAACTCAAGAGGCTTCAATCTACTTTATTAATTGCTCAAATTTAAAATATAAAAATTGCCTAAATTGTCTAAAATAATGCACGTATTTTAGAATATTGTCCACAATTTCCACTCTAAATTTTTAATAAATTATTATATTCACAATAACTTATCATATCGGACTTAATAAAATATTTCCCATTTTTTTTAATAATTAAATAAATTTTATACTTACTTCCATAATATTTTCCAAAAACATCCAAAACTACTACCATTTGGTACTTCACAGGAATATGAAATTGTCATTTTATTTTAATATAGGTACTTTAATCCCAATATAGTACGGTTTTTATTAAATTAATTAAGAATTTTGAAATTCAATTATTTTTTTCTTTATTTTTTATATTAATTCAATGATTTAATTAATTTTATTTTTTTACTAATTTGGTAAATTATAAACACCTAAAAAATATATTTGAAAAATTAATTTAATTTTGTTTTATTGCAAAAATTAATTATTGTTAATTTTAATTATATTTTAATTTTAATTTATTTAAACTAAATCACATTTTATTTTGTTTTTCAAATCAGAATTCATATTTTTTTTTTTCAGAATAATTTTAATGCTTTTTACAACTTAAATAAATTGAGTATGTTTAACACATTCTCGATCGATTATCGAGTATCAAATCCTTTTGTTGACATTATTACAATTTTATTTTATTGAGGTAAGGAAATATTCTTCAATTTATAATTTTGTTGAATTCACAAAATAATTCACAAAAAATAAAGATCACAATAATTTTTTTTTTTGTAAAATAATTAAAAAATTTTATTTTTTTAAATCACTAAATTTGTTTTTTATTTTTTGAATTATTTACACAATTTAAAAATTCACTTAAAATTTTATTATTTATTTTAAAAAGTAATTATTTTATTTAAAAATTAAATTATTTATTATTATAATTTTTTTTAAATAAATTTCACTAATTTTAAAATTAACTTTGTTTTAATTTTTTGCTTAATTCTTTCAATTCAATTCGTCATGAGTACAATTTCATTTTAAAATTTTTTTTAATTCTCATATTAGTTATCTCATTATTAAATATGCAAATTCATCTGCAAAATATAATAAGAAAAATTATTAAACAAATTATTATGAATCGTAAAATTTTTTAAAATTTATTTAATTTTTAACAATTTTTTAAACAAAAAGTATAATATAATTAATGAGCAGAATATTAATTAGTATTATAGGAGTCGCATTTCTTTCCGTATTTCTTAATTATTTATATTTTTGTAAGAGTAATAATTTCATATTTTATTCGCATACGTGCTTAAGTATTCATAAAACAAACTGTTCCCGTCCTATATATAAAAATCTTAACTAAATATACAATATAATAAAAAAAAAAATAAAAAATATTTTTTAAGAGCAAAATACCCATTTTGTAATTTAAATTTCAAATGAATGAATAATCTACAATTTTTAATTCAAAAAAATTCCAAAATAAATATATGTGTATATATGAAGTCAATGTTCTATAAATAAATATAAAAACAAAATATTAATAAATAAATTATTATTTAATTTCAAAATAATTACAAAATATAAAATGTATAATTAAGCTTTTAATAAATTATTAATCATTTTTTAAAGAACAAACGCTCATTCTGCACTCCAATATTTAAAGAAAACCATTAAAATGAAGAATTTGATTTATTACAATTTTATTTTAGTGATTGTGAATTCTTTAAATAATTATCATGGTGAATATTGTCATTAATTGTGGATATTCAAAGAATATTCATGTGGTTAATACTGTTAATTGTCCCCTCTATATAAAAAAATTTGAATTAAATGTGACTTATATATGATAAAATTCAGAAAATGAATTAGTTTTGTGCTACAGAATAATCAAGGAATTTGAGAAAATTTAATAATACAATATCGTCATAAAATAACTAATGAAAATTTTTTTGATTATAATTTTAAATATAAATTACAAAATTTTAATTTAATAAAATTTCTTCATATAAATTTTGATGAATTTCAATTTATCGCACCATTAAATTATTAAAATGAATTCGTGACTGTAAACAATCTATTTGGGTAATTAAAATTATGAAATGAGACATAAAAACGGATGTAAATTTTTTAATAATATTGAAATTACAAATATTTTTTTACAAAAACATTATTATTAATTATTATTTATACTTTGTACTAAAGTTTTTAATTAATTTTAGATTTACAATGAGGATGCATATCTATCTGTATTGAAAATGGATGATGGTTTTTGAAAAAGAAAAAAATTAAGAGAGCTGTGATTAAAACTGCAATTTCTGAAAAAATATCTATACCATCTTCATTATTCCAACAAAATTTTGAAAACGGAGTTAAATATTGAGTATCTTAACTATTTGCAGAGTTTAAACAAAAGACAAAGAAGAATCCTTGAATATCCTATAAATTTAAATGAAATTCCGAAAAAGATTCAGAAAAATCCAATAATTTACTGAATAACATATTATAATGCAGGATAACTAAAATGAATAAGAGTCGTTTGCTAAAATTCATTAAATTTACTTTAATTTGAATTATTCAATGATTTTTTTTTAGATTTTCCAAATCTACATTTTGCCAGCATTTAAGTATTTCCAGTAGATTTTTAAATCCCAGCATAAAATTTACAATTGCAACGTCAATTTCAGCAAAAATTTATCCTAAAATATTAATTAATCATTCTATTTTATATTTTATTTCCCAATTGATTTTAAATTATTCTCAATAAACATAAATTACAAAAATTCAATTAAAAAAATATTAAAAATTAAAATTTTATATGAATTGTTTAAACAATAATTGTTTAAATGATAATTATTGAATTTAATTAACAAATTAATATAAAAATTTTTATAAAGAAATTTTTAATTATTTCAAATGTATTATTTTGAATAGAAAGAAAGAAAAAAACTCTAATTAATTTGTAAATAATTTAATTTTGTTTTTTCTATTTTTAACTTTTCACATTTATTCGTATGAAAAATTGAATGATTCAAATTTTTACTCAACAATAATTAATTAATATTTTTACTATAATTAAATAATTGAAATGAAATGATTCAGTATATAAGGTATATTGGTAACGGTAGAATATGAACCTACATAACTCATAAAAGTTTTAGGAAAATTTATTTCAAAATTTATTATTATCTTTTCACACTTTCTCAAAATGTGTAAATTTATTTTAAAAAAAATTTTTTGCATATTTTATAATATTATTTATGTATGTAAAATCTCGAATTTTAATTCAATATGTATGTATATTTTCTAATTTTCTTATTTATTAAATTAACACTATATAAACATATTGACCGGATGCATTAATTGTAGAAAGTATTATATGTTTTGAAATTAAATATTGTTGTACATTTACAAGGGATGGTGAAAAAATTTTGAATGAAAATTGTAATCTGCTAAAAAGTTTTATTGATTAAATTTTAAAATTACATAATAAAAATTTTATTCAGTATTCATTTATATTCTATATCCAAATATTTATTATCGCAACAAATGCTTACATACACTACTCTTTAAAATTTTGGCAAATTTGACAATAAATTTATTTACTACAATTACTGTAGTTAATTATTTTTATTAATGATTTTGTTAAATCACATTTTTTATAAGGAATACAAGGCTGGTTAAGCTTTTGAATATCCGTTTCCTTTCCATAGAACGCTCTCGTGTATTTTCTGTTGATTAAACAAAATGAAAAAGGTTTCTTATGACAGTACTCAAGATGCATTTTCAAAATTTTCAAATTTCCATGCTAAATGACTGCAATTTTGGGGATATCAGGACCGATTTCTACTGAATTTAAATGAAATATACTGTTTAAAACTTTGAGAAAATACGAGTAGCTAAAAGCCGGATTAAAAACTACGTTTGAGTTAATTTACATTGTAAAGTAAAAAATTTACCTTAAATACAAAAACAGTATGGTCGTCCTTCTTATTTTATACATTATAAAAATTAGGAAACTTGCAAAATAAATAAAAATTTTCCAAGAAGTATGATGATTTAATTTCTTTTTTTTTTATTCACAATAATTACAATAAATAAATAAAAAGTTTTCGAAAAGCAAAATACATGACGATAACCGTAAATAAATAGTAAATACTTCGTGAACACAATATGGCACCTTTTTAGAAGGTTTTTTTTTACGATTTTAATTAACAATTGAAACACAATTAAATGCAAATTCAATGCTAAATTAAGAGTCGTTTTTTTTTTCGTTTTTTTATGTCTCCATATTGTGTTCTTTTTTTTGTATTTACATTCAACTTTTTTGATTCATCTATAAACTTTTATTGTAATTTCAGAATATATTTTAAATACAAATTTCCAACGTAATATTTATCTCGATTTTTTTGCTTTTTTGTTAATGAAAAAACCTATATAAAAATTCGCATGATAATTAAAAAAAACAAAATTCACAATTATTTTAAAAACTGAAAAATGAGGAAAAAAATTTTGATGTGAGCGACACAATGTCGACCACCATATTGAAAATTTTCTAACATAGAGATTTTAACTTTGGTCTAATGAATATGGTCCAGAAGAGGGCCTTTTTTGTCTGCATGAAAGAACTTTGATTTTACGAGATATTTGATACGAATTTTTATTTGTTATACAAAAATAAGAGTTCGTATTAAATATCGAATTCGATACGAAAACAAATCTTCCCTTTTAGTTTTTTACTATACAGTATCGATAATAGCGACATCACAGTGTTGGTACACACATACAGAATCAAATTATGTTGAAAATTTAAGAATCATTAATTTAAAAATAATTAAATTTAAAAAAATAAAAATTATTATTTGGGTTTCCCTTGGAATTATTTGGATTAATTTTAATTCCATATAAGAATATTCTTATTTCGTATAATAAAAAAGCGTATAACAGATCCATTATAAGCGTTGTAAGCAAATAATTTTTACATACCACTCTTTGCGCTATTTTGTGTATAGTACATTTTTTTTTTGCTCACAGTTCTGAATTATTAATACATACAAAATGTACGTGCATACAAAATGTATTCAAAATGCAAAAGAAACTAAAATTTCCCCTAAATATATGCAATTAATACATAAATGGTAAAACCAAAATTTTTAACAATATCTGTCAAATCTTTTATACGACGTCATTATAAAAATTATTTTTATTAATTGTCATTATTTAAAAATTGAATAACTAGTATAATTATTATTAATAATATTAATAATTAATATGCAAAAAAAATTATTTTTAATAAAAATCGGCTATGCATGTGCATTTATGGCTTTTTTTGCAATTAATAAATAAATTTCACGTTTATTCCGTACAAGATAAAAATTGGGATAATTCCGTGATCTTATACAACGAAAACAAAACGTCACTACTGTATCAAATTATGAATAGCTCAATTCTCAACACATCCATATACACATATATATTTTAATATGTGCTGTTTATAAAACAGAGACTGAACGTCACTACAGTATATTTTAATTCTCACTTTTATTTCAGTGTTTTATTTTTTCTTTTGATGAATGAAACTTACGAAACATGTATGCATGTAATATGATCACATTATATTTATATATTTCATTCATTTGAACAGATTTCTTATAATTATATTATTAAAATGATGCCATATAACTATTATTTTAAAGATTTAAAAGATTGATTACAAGTATAATTACAATAAAAAATATGTTTTTTGTTTTTACATAATATTACGTAATATCATTCTTTAATATAATTTCAAACGCTGTCATAGGAAAATTAAGGCTTTTAAAAATATTCAAACCAATAGTTTTAATGCAAAATTTCACATGTACGAATGATGGGTCTGTAAACCACGAATCAAACAAAGAATTTGAAATGAAATTTTTTTGACTTTTATAAAAAATATTAAAAATTTAAGTAAAAATTTAATGATTTATTGTGAATAAGAAACGCTTCTCAAATTCAAGTTAAAAACGATATTTGCACCTTAAATAACAAACAAAACCGAACACACGCAAAAATTCTTTCCGTTTAAATATTAATTCCGTTAACGTGACGGAACATATTTTGACAGTTAACCATCATATTACCTTGACGTAATATATTTTGACAACAATGCCTTGCGATAATAAAGAATTTAGCAATTACGAAGTGCTAAAATGAAATTATTTATGATAATTTTTCAAGTATAATTCAAATAAATATTTTTTCACATGAATATATTATATATAGCATTTTAATTACTACAAAAAATGTATTTAGAGTTAATAATTTTAGTGTTAATTGGTCTTTTTTTCTTAGTTCATAAAAACGAATTATTTATTTTTAGCAAATTTATTTATAAAATATTATTAATACGCTTTTTTAATAATTTACTAATAAATTTTAAAATAAGGTGACAATTTTTAACTTTATAAAAAAAAATTCACTTGTTTTGAAAGAGTAAAACCCGTTTCGTAATAATTTTCATTTTAATGACGTTTTCATTTTAAGAAAAATACATTTTATTTTTGTAATTTTGATATTTTAAATTTTTGCATCAAGCTATTTGTATGACTGATAATTTTCTAAGAAATTTTAAATTAAAATAGTAAAATTAATTTAGGTTAAAATGTTAATAGTTCTGTTACTTAACACATTTTATTTGAAGTTATTTTAAAAGTGTTTAAACATGTCGTATAACTTATTTTATTCACTTTGATTATAATTAATTATACAAGCCTGAAAATAGCTGTTATATTGACTCATAACTTAAGAATTTTTTTCAAATATATTTAAGAATTTTTTTCAAATATATTTACAGAAAATAAGTCTATAAATCTAACTTTCACGTCTATCAATCTAGTTTTTCAAGTTTGTTATACTAAAAACCTTTAATCGATTAATTAGAGCATCAATCAAAGTATGATTATTAAGTGATTTGTGCTAATTAGACATTTCGGGAAAATGTTTAAAATGGTTATACGCTCTTAAAGTGTTATACATTAGAATTATTACATATCCCTGAAAGAAACACACCCATTATTATCTTTGCATATAACTTATAATTTAATTTTATTCGTCAAGCGTCAAGTTTGACGCAATACCTCACCTAGTTATTAATAGATATCCGTAAAGCAATGTATTATATAAAGAAATTATAGAACTTATTATTGCATAAAAATTATTTAAAAACACGTTTTTTTTATGCGATGTCAAAAATGCGTTTAAAGCGCATTCATATGCTATGCACTATCTATCAAAATATATATGTATATAAGATTATATGTATATATGAATATATTCAATTCTCACTTCACTGCTATTCAAAGTATTAATTAATAATGTCGCCAAAAAAAGTATAGACTACAGACTTTGAACTATTTGAAAAGTAAAAAAAAGAAAAAAATAATAGGTAAAATATGGAATTAACAGCTAACCCATATAATTTTTTAATTTAAATTTATAATTAGTATTTGGTATTATATAATATACTTAAACACATAAATATAAGTATACGCACAATATTAGAGCAAATGCGAGAACTTATTTTGACATCATGAAATTACATACGTGATTTTAAGTGAAATTTAATAAGATTGACGCGTCGACTTAAGCGCCTTAATAAGAAAAGAATAAAAATAATAATAAAAATAAAATTTCTGAATAAATTTTTTAAAAAATTTTTTATACTCTATTTGTTTTTAATTTTTCTATTAAAATATTTAAATTTTTCATTCATATTTAGGTGTAATATTGAGATATAAAATGAGTTTTTGGTAAGTCCACTCCCTTGTAAAATTTATTAACATACCTAGAAATAATGATTGTATGTACGTGCTTTTAATCTTAAATATTCTGTTAAAGAAATTAGTCTCTACATACTTCAATCTGTCAATCATTATTAATTTATAATTATTCATTATTATATTTATTTTCATAATTGAATATTAAATTAATAAAATATTTTATTATAAAATAAGGAAAATTTTTGTTTTAATCCACTAACGTGCTTGTCTTTATAATAAATCCTTAAATAATTTTTATAAATTTATATTTCATTTAATATAACAGTTAAATGTTTCTAATGTCAAATCATATCAAAAAATTATTGTTGATTTACATCTTTAATTTACTGCTTGTTATTGTATTTATGCGGCAACACTTTAATTTTTATTACTATTGATTGTCAACTGTAATTTATTTTAATTTTAAATCCTTATGTTGTGCATTGTCATAGCTATATTTTTTAATGTAAATCAATTTTATTAATAAAAACATGAATTTTTAATAAGTTAAAATCACAAACCGCACAAAATATTCGTAAGTACCTACATTATTATCCATTATATGCATTTAGAACCATATTAGAATTCCAATTTACTATAATATGCGAAAAATATCTTAATTATTAAAAAAAATATTTGACTATCTTTTTAGCTTTTTGAATTATTCATATAGCGTAATTCTCAGAATATTATGTTATTTTCATGAATTAATATAGGTGTATTCAATATAAAACAGGAAAATCCAAATAAATTTCTCAGCATAATAAAAAGAATAATACCAATTAAAAATTGCAATTACTCCTCGTTGGATACTGAGTTACTACAGCTTTCCTCTAGCAGTTTGTATATATATTTACTGTGTTTATCTTGTGCGAAAAAAAAATACTTTAAACGCATACTACACCAGATTAAACAAAGGCCATATTTGATTGTTACATCACAGCTGATTCAGTATTATCAAAAAATAGATTCATGTCCTTTTATTATCACAAAGCACTCAGAGTTAAAAATTCGTATTTTATAATCGTGTTTTACAACCTTTTTAAAGAGAATTTTCAAATGGCGCACTACGTATTGGAACAACATTTTTAAATTTCACGGAGCTCGTACTATGTATTTGGACACATCAAATTTCACGAATAATTTTATATTTTTTTACGAACTAAATCCTCTATTACTACTCCGAAAACAATTAGTTATATTTCTGTAAGGAGAAAGCATCAATATTGTAAAAGTATTTTTCGAATAATTCATCGCAATAATCCTCAAGCTTGTTTAAAAATTTAAATAAAAATTGTAGAGTAACTAATGCCAAAGGCTTACTGTACCTTAATGTTAATTTCCTTTAAAGAAATTTATTGGCTCTTTCAACTTGTATTCATTTCATGGCTATATATTAATAATAAAAGTAATCATAATAATAAAACCTTATGCTTTTAGCAATATTTAATTACAATTAATAATTTTTCAATAAAAATTAAAATAAAAACACTCTGGGTATGCATACATTTTCTTTTTTTTAAAATCCGTTTAAGGTTCTATTTTAGACAAATTCAATAAAATATTAATATGAGGAATGAATTTTAAAAATTTGTAATCCTTGATTTTGAATATATTTAATAAAGAATTTTTATATCATTATGAATAATTTAATTATTTTTATTATGATTAATGAAATATCCCTTTGAATTTAACGCATAAAATATTCTATTATGCCGCACTTCTGATGCGTTCTTTTACATTGAATAGCATATATGCACGTATACATACTCGTAATATGCGTATTGGATAAAAAATGAAATATTAAACTATGAATAATAATTATTATTTGCGCATATCAAGACGTACATACATGTATATGTATGTAAAATATTTCAGTATTCCTAATATACATACCCTTATGTTTTATTCACATTCTGCTTTGACGATTTAAAAGGATGTCGGAATAAATGGGTAACTGAAAGCACCTACGATTTAAAATATAATTAAAATTCCTATTTCATCAATAAATAAATTATTTTTTTTTGTCATACAGCAGCCATAATCAACATCTGAGAATTTGTAATGACTTTTAAAGAAAAGATTCTTTTTTTTTTAACAAAAGATTGTTAATTTTTTTGACAATATTTTAAATTTCTTTCGATATTATTCGTGTTTCATTCCTCGTCCCCTATAATTAGCCCCTAATAATTAAATTAAATGCCATAAAATATTTACTTATAAGACATTACAACTCTTGTTCATTAATGTGAACCTTTTTGTTTTCTTTGCTATTAACGTATACACTATTGTGACTTCAGCACCATAAATATCGAATTTGGCGAATGACGGGCAATTAAAATTCTTTGATTTTTTTTTATGACAGGCAAAAGAGAGCACATCTTTTGCCTTTTGTCTTTTGAGAGAGAGCACATTTTTAAATGGAGGGTAAATGTGGGTAATTTTAAACATTTTGAGGGTAGAAACGATGAATTTTTAAAATTTATAGTAATTTTTATTTAGTTTTACATCTATTGGTTTGGTAAGTTAATTTGAGCTTAACTGATCCAATAGATCACGATAATTTGCATAATATAATCACAAAATTAAATTTTTTATTTAATATACAAAAAAAATTTCAATATGAATTTTTTTTTTAATTTTTCTTCTACATTATATACTTTATTTATATCATAAAATAACCAGACTTACTTTCATAGATAATCGTTATACTATATAGTGTATAATCGAAATATTTATATAATGTTCATACACATACATACATATAAAATATATAATTGAGAGTTATTGTTGATCACTCATTATGTACTCTGAATGGACAATGAACCAGAACAAAAATTAAATAACAATATTATAACTTGAGTTAAATCTGAAATGTTGAACTATTTTGATTATAGTATACCAAAAACAAAAAGCATAATAAATAGAAAAAAAAACACTTTGCAGAACAAATTACAAAATGCTTGCTCAAATACATACAAACATAAGCGAATATTGTTTTTATATCTCTTTCACGAAAATGCTTATTACATAAACTTTATTACAACATTATTTTGGTTATATAAAATTATATATTTTTGTTATACGTTTACACCATTATAATATATGTACATAGTATATATGTGATATAAAATATAAGCGAAATGGTTATTGAAAATGAAATTTATAACAAAAAAAAAACTAAAATTCATCATGTAAAATTAAAGAGTTATAATATACCTATGTACATTTGTATAACACTCAATATTTCATATATGATTTATACAGTTAGTGTATATCCATATGTGTATACATAAAATATTGCACTAAAGTAAAAAATAAGCGTAAATTAACTTGTGAGTTTTCCGAAAGCATGAATATTACAAAAATATTTTTGCAAATTCATACAGAAAAAAAAAATAATACAAAATATTTGCAACAAAAAAAATTTTAAAATGGCAATTAAAAAAAAAATAGATAATAATATGTGGATTTTGTTAAAAAAAAAAATACTCCAAATTGCGGTGTATACATCTGTGGTAATAACGAAAAACTGTTTAAATCGATATGACACAAAATAAAAAATTTGTTATACTATAATTGAGGTCTCTGAACAGAAATTTAAAATCTTATGAATTTTTGGTACGATGAAAACAAATTCTATATGATGATGAAATTAAAGTGTAAATATATAAAAGTACTATGGTCCCTCTGTCATCATTGTCGCAAAAAGGAGATACAGAGAGTTAAAATGAGTGAAGGACCAAAACAAAAGAAATTCACTACCTTTCGCCAACGAAAATATTAGTGAATGATAAACAACTGCGACATTTTATTTTTCCATATAAAATTATAAATTTAATTCCATATAAAACATCAAAAATGAATGATAATTTCACTATCATAATTAAATGATAGAAACAATAATGACAGGCCAATATAATTTCGAAAAATTATAGGTTTAATTTAAAAAATTTAAAATACTGTTAATAAAAGTTGATAAGCATTTTAATTAAAATTTTTCAAAAAATTCTAATAATATCTCTTATATGCACCTGAAATTACTTCTGGAGTATAACAATTTCTATATAAAAATTTTAAAATTCGGTTCAAATAATAGCTCAATTCTGTTTCAGTGAATCCCATCTGTGATATACACCAAACTGAACCAATTATGATTTAAACAGTTCTGTTTGATCACCACAGATAATATGTGTGTTAATTATTAAGCTGTTGCAATTTTATTTTTGTTTTTGTTTTCGCATTTTTCCAAATGCATAAAAAAAACAATTATTTTTCATTTTCATTTGACCTTAATTTATTATGCATTTTTTTCCGTATTTTCTTTCTTTTTTAAGTGTTTCATTAATAATATTTTATATATTATAAATTTTATATATTATTTGAAAATATTTAAAATTGAAGAGAATTTCGTTATTAATTACTTGTTATTTTAAATGAATATGGGATTTTGCTCAAATTATTTGAAATTAAATTCTTAATAATTTATTAAATAATTAAATAAATTTTTAATAATTTTAAAATTCATCAATATTTCGTTCATTGTTATCTTCTCTATTTATTAAAACTACATCACTAATTTATATTTTCTGCCTAAAAATTGAATTAATAAATTATTAGTAACTTTTTGATTAATGCAATCAGTATGCTTTAATTATTTTTTTTGTATTTTACTCGTATCTGCTTTTATAACTCTTCTGACATTTACATGTCATTTTTGACATTTGAATATCGTTCCTTGAGAGCAAACACTGCTACGTACTGCTATAATAAAAAATTTATACTCTGAGATTTTTTAATTCAGATTTATGTAGAGAGAATGCTCATCTCAAAATTTGTACATATCGAGAATGTGGAATACATTCTAAGCTAATTATATTCTCAGTCTTTCCATATTTTACTATTATGATAGTATTATTTTATGGGTGCGAAAATTATTAAATTAATATTATAATGAAATTTCTTAATTAATTAACTCTTATTGTTCAGAAATAAACTATAAAGTAAATTAATTTAAAAATAAAGAATTCTTAATAATTTTTAGAATTTTTTTTTTTTTGTTAAATATTCAATTATAATTTATTATCAATTTTTGTTCACAATATACCAAATAAATTTTTTAATATAAAACAATTAATTAAGAAATTTTTAAACTGAAATTAATTTTTTTTTAAAATTTAGAGAAAATTTATAAAATGACGATATTGATTTTTAAACACAATTAGTGTAATTACGTAAAAAAAAAATTAAATAATAAAAGAAAATAAAATTTTTAATAAAATTTTTTATGAATTAAAATTCGATTAGACAAAATGGGAATAATTCAATAATTCTGATATACACTGAAAGCTCTAAATTAAATCTTAAAAGTCTTTTCACTTGCATAGACTTACAAATCTGCAAAAATTGAATAATTTACTTTTGCATATTTATGTAGCATACTCCAGTAAATTTTCGATATCTAACATTTTTCAATTCTTGCTCTTCTTCTAATTTGTAATTTTCGTTGTAGCTATATAAAAAAACTTAAAAATCCCTTTAGAATTTTAAGCAAAAAAGTAATTTTCGAATATGTTTCAAAATAGTACATTTTGGATTTTATCGAATATACTTTATTTTAAGGCCAAAGTTAAAATCGAATTATCGGAAATCCTCGTTGTTACGAACGATTTATTAAAAGAAATTCCAAATTATTAAGAAAATAAATTTTTTTTTTACCGAAATTTAATTTAATTGCATTGCTACTTTATTTTTATTTATTAAATATTTTAAAAATTATTATTTTTTTTATTTAGTACTTTTTATTTAGCCATTTATAGTATTTATAGTACTTTATTTTTTTGTTCTAAATTTGTTTTTGCCATAAATTTAAAAATTTTTTTAATTTTGAATTATTCAATAAGAATTACACTTGTACAGGATTAAACACAAATTTATTAAATATACATAATTAAGTTAATTATTTTATATCTAAATTAAAATTAATTATATTTAAAATTTTTTTTTAAAAAAATATTAATTTTTTCTTAGAAAAATAAAATTTTTTAAATATATATTAAATTAATATTCAAAATCTAATTAAAATTTTTATAATTATTATTCTTTATTAATTTATTTTAAACAATTATTTTATTGAAAATTATATTATTATGAATTTAATTTATAAAATTAATTAAATAATTTTTAAAAATTAAATTTCACGAACTGATTTTGAAAAAATTTCTATGCTCTTAATTTAAAATAATTTTTTTATATTAAATTTTTGGCACGTATTATACTCCAGTATTTAAGTTTATATTCTGTTATATTTATGATAATTATAATTTTATTATTATAAAAATTTTATAATAGCATGTTATAACACATTATAGGCTAAGAATATTTTAATAATTTAATCAAAAACAAATTTTATTAATAAAACCAATTAAAAAATTAATTATTAATAATAATTATTTAATATATTTTTTTTCTTTATAATAATTAAGTAATTTGTTTTTTTACCATGGAACTCACAATATTATTAATTTAATAAGAATAAATTAAAATAAAACTAATTAATTAATTATAATTATAAAAAAAAATCAAATTAAAAAATATAAAATTATTATTTTTTTATTTTATTATATTATTATTTTATTTATTTTGAAATATCATAAACATATTGTTTAATAATTTTAACATATTACAGAATGGAATAAGTTAAAATTATTAAACAACTACTTATTATATTACAAAAATTGTATATAAAATTCATATTAAATGCACATTCACTGCATCACAATGCAAATATATATAAGAAGTACGAAAACAAAAAAAAAAATAATTATTTATTTATACAAAATATTTACGTCTGTATGTTAAAAAAAGCCTGTATGTAATATGAGAGAGAACATATAAATCTACATATGCATTATGTTATGTACTTATGCACTTACAGTATTACTATAATATTTTAACTAACTGTTATACATACATATGTATATACAAAAAAATAACAAATAAAATAAATTTTTTTTTTTTGTTTTCATAAAATTCAATTGTTGTTAAATTTCACAAAAAAATTTTTTTATATTAAAATTTTAATTATAAAATTAAATTTTATTAATTTAATTTTAAAATATCAAAAAAAAAATTGTAAATTGAACCTTGTATAACAGTTTAAAATTTTTTCGTTCTTTGTATAAAAAAAATTTATTTTCCAAAAAAAAGTTTGAGAAAAAAAAATTATTTTTTTTTTCCTTTCTTAATCCGTTAATATTATAAAAAAAAAAAATATCGATAATTTTTTTTTTTTATTTATTAAAATCGCGAACTGTCCGCTAGAGGAACTATAGGATTACTGACTGAGTATAATGAGACAAAAATATTAAATTTTTACTGTATGGTTTTCAAATAAAATAAAGGTAACAAAAACAACAACAAAATTCAACTTTTTAAATTGAAAAAATCGAAAAGTTTATTTCTATAAAGAGATAATCAACCGTATCAAGTAATTTGATTGTATGTGTGCCTGTATTCATATTATTTTTGTTTTTATTCTTCTTATTATTTTACCTGTACTCTATCGACATATACTTATTCCTCACATATTTACCTGTTGAATATATTAATTTTTTTTTTGTCACAATATTGTACAGAGTGTTACGATACAAATATCATTGTGATAGGCTTAAGATACGAGGATTGACAGGTCAGAATGAATAGGAATGTTATGCTAGATCAAAATAACTAGAAATGTTATGACGAATGTGAATGACCGGGAATGTTGACAAATTTAGAAAGTGATAAAATTTTAAAGGCTTAGAATAAGAGAAAATATAAGAGAATGAGAGAAAATATTTCTTAAAGTGAACTATAGTTTTCGTATTTGTTTAAAAATAAAGTACTCGTACGTTTTTTTTCTTTGGAAAAAATTTTTAGCACTTTTTCTTAAATTATACAGAAATAAGAATTTTGTTTTAAAAAAAATCGAATGAGATAAGAGAGAGTCTTTTATTTGACATTGACGTCTTATCATTGTCCGTCATTTTTCAATGTCTTTTCAAATAAATAAGCTTATAGCTAAATATTCGTAAAATAGAGAAAGGTCGATTTTCCAAGGCGAAATGTCAAAATTCATATAAAGTACACATATTAAAAATTGGAGTGTCCACTGGACAGAGAGAACCGAATTCAACCGATGGTGATAAAATACTCTAACATCCTACTTTATTTCTGACATCATCTGTTTACATGTGTGTGTAACATTATACGCAAAACGCTGTTACTATTGTTCTGTTTAACAACGGAATGAATTCACCATTTTCGTTTTCCGCTGTGATTCTATTTTTACATTAAGTCGAACCCTTTTTGCGAGAAATCGCACTTATCAACAACAAACGGGAAGTGTTATTTTCTTGATTATAAAAATATTTTTTAGTAGGTAAAACTACTAACTTATAATAAAAATATTTTATTCACTATCTTGTAACTCTACTTAATTTTTCTCCCATAAGTTACATATCTACATTTATGTGCAATATCTATAAATATTCGATGAAAATTCCATAAAACTCATAATGAGTAAAAAATTATTTGATATTTTTATTGTGACTTTATATTCGTTCTCCTCACCTCACGTACATATACATATGTCAAGTATGTATGTGTCTCAGTTTGATTACATTATTTATTTGTGCATTTATTTATAATATCAAAAATGCATTTGTGCATAAATTTTTCATTTAAAAATGGAGAAAATGAAAGTATAAAAAGAGAAAATTGAGAGAAACACTAAACTCAACATAAAGAAGATGAGCAAAGATTTTTAACATTACATTCTTTTTATTTTAAAACTGAGAGCTTAATACTGTTATATGTACTTACTTAATACATGCATAATTACTTTTATTGCATTGTCTTATTGATTTTACAGGTGATCGTGCTATGCTTTTTCTTTATATTTTTTTTTGGTTTGGTTTGCTGAATTTGTAATGCATACATATGTATGTATGTATATATTTACTTTCCTTTGTTTGTTAAGTGGATTTTTATAGCTTACATTAAAATTTCTCCTCATAAAAGGTGAAAATGTAAAATTATGTAGGTATGTAAATTTTTGATTTTCTATAAAACCTTTAAGCTCAGTTGCTTTTAAAAAATTGTTAAAAAAAATATCTCTTTTATGTATGTATGTATATGTATAGACAGGGTGTTTTACAGACTATATGATTATATCGAACAGTTTCCTCTAGAAAATTATTAAAAAGTTTGATGTCAATGAATTCACTGCCATTTTCGAGTTATCTCGTAGTAGCAAGCCTTACTCATCTCAGCCATCATAGCAAAAATTTTGCGATTACATTAAACATAATTTCGGAATGACTTCTCGAACTCACTTTATTATTTCATTTTGGCACACGACTTTTTTAAAAAAAAAAAACAATCGAATAATTTTATTAAATCAAGAATTCCTCGAAAAATAATGCTTTATGAATATTTAGTTAGATGAGATAAAGTTAGCAGTTAGCTTTCATATAAAATAAAAAATTTTGGTTGACCCATGACATAGGCAGTGAATGCATTAAATACTATTTAAATCTTACATGCTCATACGGTTAAGAAATGCTATTTTTGAATGTACCTACTCATTTAAAATATAAATTAACGAGCATTATTGGGAAACTCGATAATTTAGAATACAAAATTTAAAAAAAAATATTAATTTCCATTTATATGGAGTACTTAAAGGTTTAGCTTTTAATAAATTTGAGCTATTATTATTTATGAATTGCTTACAATCTAGATTATACTGTAAAACACAAAGTGATGTTGATTAAACAACAAATTACTCCAAACCTCCTGTAATTCAAATTTTAAATTTTCTCTTTGCTTTACAGAAAAAAAATATTTTAAAGAGAGCAATTAAATATTTAGAATTTTTCCTTTTTCCTTTTTCTTCATAATATTTTTAAAATGCTGACTAAAACACTTAAAAATACCAAAAGTTTTCAAGTTTAAGAAACCATAACGTAAATGTATATGTGATAATTGTACATAAATGCATTACATTACACTTACCGTCATCAAGAAATCTAAAACAAAACATGACTACATAAATACAAAATGCAATTGAAATTGCATTTGTTACATGTGTATGCAATCAAGTATTAAATGTTTGTACATACATAATTATACGTAAGAACATAAATGTAATGCATTTTCATAATAATATTATATAGGTACTTCATGTTGGCATGCTCTACAAACTCATATTTAAATATATATACATACATAGAATAATGAATATGACATATAATGTACATATATTATATTTTGTTGGCAATTTTAATAAAACCGGTATGGTAAAATAATATCAAGATTTACTTTTTTTAATTTACATAATTTAAGTACGAGAATTAATGAAAATTTCATGTTAAAATCCAAGAGAATATGAAAATAATTAAAAAATAATAATAGAAAATAAAAATAATTTTATTCTTAAAAAAATTTTGAAAGTAATATTTGTAAAATTTGAAAAAAAAAAGTTCCAAATTAAAGTTCTTTTCAATAGATTCAAAGATTAAACTGGTTCATGTCCCCCCACATAATTGTTAGCAATTATTGTATTATATACATAGCTATGTTTTTATTTTTATTATGTATTGTTAGGAGCCCACATGAATTTTTCGCGATAAAACAAAAAAACTCTAATTTAATTAGTAATTTTTATAAAAAAATTTAATATAGGAATATTTGACGAGGAATTTAAATGAGGAAATTTGAATTTATCATAGCTAACACGTTTTCATGTGAAAGTAGCATATTCTAATTAGTAAAATATTCTTACATATTTTCTAATCTGTTATTTTGTTAGATCAGTTTCCAAATTCATTAAAAAATTCTAAAATCCCGAAAAATTTTTCAATTAATTCACTAAACACAAACTACTTAATTAAATGCAAGCATAAAATAGTAAGATATTGTGATCATTATGTTTTTAAATAGCAAGTATATTAGTATTAAAAAATAAATTGAAACTTATGGAATCTTAAACTAAAAGTACAAAAATAATATTTATTGCATAGCAGTTTCAGATTACAAAATTTGTTTTTAAAAATCTAGACAATTTCCAATTTTAGTTCAACAAAGTAATTATCATAATTAAAGCAATTAATAGTGCAATTTAATAAGTAACAATGAAATAATGCAATTTTAAAATAGAAATAAAAAAAAAAATCTAAGTAAATAAAAGACAGAATTAATTTATTACATAGTTTTGGTAGAAAAATTTTAATTTAAACTTCTGTTTTTTTCTTTTTTTGTTTTATCTTACAGAGACGATATAAAAATAAATTTTTTTATTTTATAAAAATATATACCTATATACATATATATTTTTAGTATACAAAAATATTTTAAACAATCTTTATTTTAAGTACGATCTACTCTGAATATGAATTAAAAATAGGAATGAGTTTTAATAGAGGAATGAATACAATTTATTAATATTTTCCGTTCTATTTTTTTTTTTTCTTAACCGATTTGTTATTAACACTGTTGTCCAGATAATGTAAAAAAATATATATATATATATTTTATTAAATAATTCTAAATTCTACTTCTCGAACCACTGGAACCTGTTTTAACATCGAAAAGTTTTCTAACAAATAGTACCTAAAAAATAAAAAAAAAGAAATGAGATATAAAAATATTAAGATTAAGATTAGATTACAGAACATTTGTTAATTGACTATAAGTTGTATTTGTTTTTCTTGTTTGTTTGTTTGTTCTATAAATAACTTACTTGAACAGAACATGTAATTAATATGATAAAAATTTGAGCTAACGAGAATTTTTGTACGTATGAATTATTATCAATTAGAAGAGCATAATCTCTAGCCTCACGACTTTTACTGTGCGATTGATATGTTAACATATCATTAATATTTCTTTCTACTGTACCAATTACTTGCTAAAATAATTAAAATTATGACATTTTAAAAATATTAAAAATTTCTATTAAAAAAAAAAATTTTCTTACAGTAAAATTTTGCATATTCAATTGTAATTCTTCAATTTCTTTTGCATATTTATCCCATGCATCATATTTAACAACAGTAATATAAATATTAATTAATTTTCCAGCAAAACGAGAAAATTGATTATCTATGCAAACAGAATAATAACCACCAGGAGATGTTTGATCTGTATAATCAGCAGATGGTTGCCATTGATATGGTTTAACTATTTGTCCAGCTGGATTACGAACAGCAAAACCAGCCATACCATCACCACCTCGTACAACCTAAAAAATAATTGTTTTTTCATTATCATTTTTAAATCTAAATTTTTATAATTTTTGAGTTTTTTTTTTTTTTTTTCAAATTAACAAAATTTATTTATTTACTTACACTGAATGCAACATAAAATGTTGCACCCGGTTGAACATATTGAAAATAACAATCTTCTTTTCCGGCATCAATATGAACTTTATAATCCATTGCTACAGCTGGTAAACTTTCATACCATGGTCTATGAGCTTCACCCTGTACAGGTTGTTGAATCTGTTGATATGCAAAATCTGGTTGATGCTGTTGTATTGGAGCATGCATTCCTTGCCCCTGCTGTTGAAATTGTTGTGATTTTATTAAATGAATTAAATTAAAAATTAGCGCAAAAAAATAAAAAATATTTCTATGCCACGAAGTCATGTTGATAGAATTTTTAACATGACACTTTCTCTCACACTAAACTTTCTTAATGTCTGTTTTGATAGTTCTACCAGTTGAACGAGATTAGACGTTGACAAATAAAATTATGATTGGTCAAATATTAAAAACAAAATAAAATTATTTTTTCTACTATAAAAACACCAACAACAACAAATGAAAATTCAACAATTTGAATAAACGTCAAATGATGAAACTAGTGATTTCGAATTGCAATCAATTATAGTAGATTTTACAAGTTAGTAGTAAATAAGAAAATTATCCTTAAAAAAATTAAAATATTGATTAATTTCCTGTTGCAGTTTTAATTTGGAATTGCATTCGGGGTCTATATTTTTGGAAGATCGATTTTGAATTTTTTAAATTTTTTAAAATTAAAATTATTTATGCTAACGAGTTACAAAATAAGAACGGTAATACCAATTTAGGTCTTCAAATTATTACGGTCCAAAATTTAGTTTGTAAGTACACATTTAATTGAAAATTTCGGAATATCCGAGTTATTCCGAAAATCATGCTGGAACTATGATAAAATTTTGTAGTTTAAATTTTTTAATACTTTTGTAGTTTTGTAGTCTAGTAATTTCTCTTTTATTGTTTGGAGTTATTTAATAATTTTAGTTACTTATCTAATACTTTTCAATATTATAATTTATTTTTCATTTTTACAAGCTAGTCGATACCTACCCCATTTCAAATTTAATTTTTTATACATATTCCATTCCAATATGTAAAATTTATAGTGAAATTGCTATATTTTAAAAAGTATAGTTTAGGTATACAGCGCTTCCTAGCATTGAGTAGTAGAAGTAATTTAATAAGATTTACTAATTGTAAAAACGGTAAACAGACTACAACGCTATTTGACAACGTTTGAATTGTTTTTAATTGACAACGTTTTAGGTAGTTTTTAAAATGTTAAAATTAATACAAATTTACTATAAAAATTTACTAATACAAAATATTTTAAAGTTTTTTTTTTTGTATTTTCATTTTCTTCGTTTCACAGAACAGAAATATGTTAAGTCTCTGAAAGGCAAAAAGTATTCTAATATCAACTTGAAGTCCTCTAAAATTTAGAATTGTATATGATTGGGAAAACTTCACTTTTTAGTTTACGTTTTTCATAATTGGCAAATGGCCTGTATTTCGCCTTTCCAGTTACCGTTTTTATTCACAATCAAATCGGAATTCTAATTTTTTAATTGAATATGTCATTTGTTCAATAAGAATCCAGATTTTTTCAACTAAATTTTCTCATTTTTTTCTCAAAATATCGATTGAATTTATCTCCTTCAATAAACAAAGTGAATGAATAATGACTAAAGATTGTACAGATTTTGGATACGGAATACGAAAAAATTCCTTTCACTTGAAAATTTTATTGTACTAAGATTACATTATGGTACTCACTCATTTTCTTTTCACTTGGCCAGTAAAAAGATGAGATAAATAATTAATGTCCTGCAATCTAAACGTCTAAGCAAACACCAACATGAATAAATGGCGACTAATGGCGTTGGTTCGAATATCAAATTGTTAACTAAAATATTTAAATTAGAAAAAATTTAATTAAAACACAATCTTTTATATACTTATTTTTTTTTTTAAATTAAACTTTCTTGTTTGTTTTGTTTTTTTTTTTTTGGATTTTTATTTAAAATTTTCTTTCTTCCATATCAAATCACTTTTCTTAACATAACACACACGCTACTCTCTCGCTCGCTATTTTAATTATATTTTAACTTTTATTTTTTTTTTTTATATATATATAATTCAATTCAAATTTTGAATAGGCATAACTTTTTTTTGTTTTAATTTCTTTTTTTTTTTTTTTTTTGTAACAAAATATTTTATTTATTGTATTTTTAATTTTAATTTTATATTTTAATATGTATTTTATTTTTTTTTTTGTTTTCATTTAAATTTATTCCTTATTCAGTGTTATACAATTTTTATACTTTCAAAATTTTTTATCACACCCTACTATAATAATAATAATATATTCTAAATAGGTCTAGAGTTCTAGGTACATCTTATTTACTAAATTTAAGTCAGTTGTTTTTTTTTTTTTTTTTTTTCAAATATTTTTTTGCAATATTTAATTTTTTATATATTTTTTTTTTGTTAAATTTCTATTGTATTTTAAGTATTATTTTATTTATAATGATTTTTTATATTATAAATTTATACATAATTTTTGAATATTACAAAAAAATTTTACAAAAAAAAAAAATTAAATTTATTTACACATTGGAAAAATTAGGAATTGGAAATTTATTTCAACAATAATTAATAATTTAAAAAAAAAGAGGAATTAAAAGAAAGGAATTTTCAAAAAAGAATATTAAATTGCATTTACATCATTAGGCAATTATAAATTGGTAAAAATTAATTAGGCAAATATTAATATTTTATTTTTTAATTTTAAATTATAATTTCTTTTTTCTCACACTAGTTTTCTTCTGTCTTTTTACCAATGCAAAGCTTTTATTTTAGAACAAATTCATTTTACAGTAACGCAATAATATAAAATTGTATTTTTTATATTTTAATTATTTTTATTAAAATTTGCTTTTATATTAGATTTGTTTTAAATTTTATTATTTTCTTAATTTTATAACATAATAATAAACAATTTAAAATTTTAGAATTATAATTGTATAATCATTTTACAACTTGCTCTTTATTAATTTTGTGGCAATAAAGAAGAATAAAATAAGTCAAGCTACCATAAAATCGGGATATTATCATATTTGAACTCTTAATATTCAAATTGCATTAAAAAACAAAAAAAAAAAATTTTTTTTTAAATAATTTAAGAGTATTTCTAAATTGTACAATACTTAAACTAAGAAAAAATCAATTAAAATTTTTGGAAGGACATACCATTCCTAAGAATATTTAATTGAATTAAATATTATGGCAGACTGATAGCAGGCTTTTAACGCTAAACAAAAAATTGGATAACCAAATAAAAATACAACATTCAAGACTTTTAATATAAAAAAATTTTACATTCAAGAAATTTAAAATAAGTTACAATTCTTCAACTATTTTTAAAAGTATTTCAAAAGTAAATTTGAAAATTGTAAATTTTTTAACTTAATTTACTTGAAATTACTAATTTTTGTTAAACGATTCTCTTTATTGCCACAGAATAAAAATTATAAATCGTCAGCAAAACTATGAAGTGCAAATATTTCCAAAAGTACTTTTCCTGTTTAGAAAATCTCAAACAGTCCATCTTTTAAATTTATGAAAGGGTAAAAAATAAATACATTTTGTTTAAATAATTTTTATATTTTCATAAATTTAAAAAATGTAGTATTCGAGATTTTCTAAAAAGAAAGTAAATTCTAATAAGAATAAATTTTAATATAGAAAAAAAATATCACAATTTTGCCGACGAAATATAATAAAAATAAATTTTGAAAGAAAATGGCAGCCAAAAAAAATTTTAGTTAAAAATGTTATATACATTTCATTGATTATGGATTTTTAATAAAAATAAAAATTAATAAAATTATAAAGAAATATGTGACTAAATTAAAAAAATGTAATTTATAGTTTAAATTTTAAAGATTTGTTTACATCTCATATTAATTTTTTTACAATATTATTTAATTTAATTTTTTTTTTTTTAATTTTCTTCAATTTAATTATCAAAAATATATAATTATATTTATATATCTGTCTTTTATTTATTTTTTTTTTTCAATTCATATTTTTACAATATTTTTATACAATATTACATACGTTATTTTTTTTGTTTCTTTACAAATAATTATAAATAATGTACATACATTACATAAAATATATTACAAAAAAAAAAAAAAGGTACTCATTACATAAAATTAGATTAGAATTTAAAATTTAATAAATTTAAATAATAGTGTTAAAATAATTATTATAGATCTAATAAAATTAATAAAATTAAAATAACAAAATTTAAAGTGAATCGCTGGTTCATGATTTCTTTAATATTATTAATTTGTATTGAAAATAATTTGTTTTTTTTTTTGGTATTTAAATAATTTTAGAGTCTACCATTGAATTTTAAATGAAATTTAGTTAAAAAATATTAATCTGTAAAAATTAATGTTTAAATTCATAAGAATTTGAATTTAATTAAAAACGTGGGAGTAGGAAACGATTTATAAAAAAACAAAAAAAGTGATATATTTATTTATATTAGATAATTTTAAGGTCTCTACCATTGAATTTTGAATGAAATTTAGTTAAAATTAATTAACAAATTTACAAGAATTTGAAAAATAAATTTGAAATGGGTTTATTTAATAAATTTTCTAATTAAATTTAACAAAAATTTTAAATTTAAAATTAAAAGCTTATTTTGCGCTAGGTGAATATTAAAAGTATGCATTTAACAAAAATATTTTTTCAAGTAATTACTCATATTAAAAACAAAAATTTAATATAGAAACAATAAAATGCATAATAAATTTAGAATATAGCATAAATTTGTAAATTCATAATTTTTGTGTAAACTATGAAATATATTTTTTTTATCATTATACAAAAATTTATAATAATAAAATTTTAAATAATTTTAAATAATTACTCAGATAAATGAAATAAAAATTTTAATATTCATGACATGGTAATATTTTTTATATTTTTTATATTTTACAACCGACTCAATATAATCAAAATAAGATTTTATTTATATTATATTTAAATAGATAAATTTATATTAAAAAATTATAAAATAAAACTTATAAAATAATTAATTATTTTCTTGGAATTCATATATGTTGGTATTTTTATTTAATTTAGTTAATTTTGAATGTGTAAAAGGTGTTAAAAGGGCTATATTGAAACTTAAATAAAGCTGAGAAAAAAAAAAAAACTTAAATTTTATTAAATGATCTATAATTATTCTGACTAGTTAAAATATTAGCAAATAAATTTAAATAAATAATACATTATTTAAATAAATTATTTACGTTAATAATTCAATATTCAATTAAAAAATAAAATCATTATTATTATTTTTGATTTTAATTTCATATTACAAAAATAATTTAAAATCAACCTTCTTCGTTTCAATCTAATATTTCTTTGAAATTTATTAATATTTAATTTTACTACATATTTTATTTATTTTTATTTTTTAATTATAAAATTATCCTGAATAATTAAATTATTAGTAAAGTATTTTTTGAATGTATGAATTAGTGACGGATGATTAGTGGGTGATGGTTATTAAAATTACAATTGAAAATTTTATTATGTTAATAATGTTATCAAATGCAAAATAAATATAAATCTTATTTATAAATAATAAAAATACAAAATTACAAAAAAATTAGATATGAATTGGAATTTTTTAAATTGTAAATTTATTTGAATTCATTCTGAAATTTAGTGAATAAATTATTTTCGAAACAAATATAATTTTCTAGTAAGTAGAAGAAATAAAGTATGATATTCTATGATCAGAGAGTGCGAAACACTCAAGAACAAAAAAATAAGTAGTCCATTTAAAATAAATATTGAATTTATAATAAAACTGCAAAAAAAAATAAGTAATTAAATAACAAAATTGCCTAAAATTCATATATTTTTTTATAATTATTTAAAAATTATAATAGGAAATAAAACAAAATCTATTAAATTTAACAAAATATCAAATCTATATAAAAAAAAATATCAAATTTTTTAAAAATCAATGAAATATTTATATTTTTTTATAAATTTTTAATTATTTTTTTTACATAATTATAATTTAATTTATTAAGTAGAATTTTTTATTATTAATATTTTTTTTTTGTTTTTACATTAGGGCAAGGAAATTATAGGAATAGAATGAAGATAGGATTAGGGAGGGGCGCATGTCTACTTATAGACTAATAATTGTATTGTAATTTTCCTTTTATATAAATTTTTTATTTTTATTGTATGATTAAACAAATCTTATAAGTTAAAATTAATTATTATTTAATTTATTTTTATTTTAAATAATTTTCTTTCATATTAATTTGTTTTTTTTTTTTTTTTATGTGCATATTTTATTATTATTTGTTTTTTTTTTTTACAAAAATACTTGAGATATTTTCTTCTTCCTATACAAATAACGTAACCATTTTTATTGTTTTTAATATTCTAAAAAATTTTGTTTGGTATTCTTTAATCAAATATTATTTATATACAATAAATTTATTTGCTTAAAATTATATTACTACTTTTGTTATAAACGCTCCAATTTTATTTCTATTACAAATTTAAATTAAAAAATAAAATAAAAATTAATTTACTTTTTTATTTAGTTCGAAAATTAAAATTAAATGTCATAAGTATTAAAAATTATTAAATTTAATAGTGATATAAGAAAATGCATCACAAATATTCCTTTGGATTGATCACTTGAAATTGATGGGGGATATTATTCAATTTTGTAATTTTGAAATTTGAAATTCAATTGAATGGAAACTTCAATATTTTTTCAACTTCAATATAATTATGAATAAACAAAACATAAATTAAATCTTAGTATAATATTTTAATGCAGGCCTCATCTTGTCCTTCAATTATAATATTATAATTGAAGAACTAGTTTTATCTTTTACAAACATGATGGCAATATCGAAAATTTAAAGTTTGAAATTTAATTTGAATTACAAAATTATATTTTATTTTTGTTTTAAATAATCGATGGCTTCAAAATTGCTGTAATTAAGTATTGATACTCAATTCTACTTATTAGTGATGTCTTGTTTTATGTAGCAATACAGTATTACTGCAATTCCGAATTCCATGAATGCAATTTGCAAAATTATAATAAATTTTTAGTACTTATGACCATGTTTTATTTGCATTAAATTTTTTTCAAAACTAAAATATTCATATTTCTTAAAAAAAATTGCCATTGAATTTTTTTACATTTTTTTTATTTCATATTGAATTTATTTTAAATTTTTTAATTGAAGCTTGATATAAATTCAATTAATATGTAAAGCTACCTGATTTTATGTTTACTTATATATTTGTAATATTTAATTTTCATAAATTAAAAGAACATCTATCAAAATGCAAACGTAACGTTAACTTGACTTATACAACAATACTGTTTAAATTATTGAATAAGTCAATTTGACGTTAGACCTGCATTTCGGTAGACGTCCTAACATTTCTATAATTATTTTAATTTTGTGTATTAAAATATGGATATGAATAGTTAGCGAATTAGAATTAAAATAACATTTTGGAGAATTTTTGTGGCAGTAAACTTTCATGATTTTGAACAGTAAAACTGAATATTTTATATGACAATAAATTTTTTATAACAATTATTTTAAAAATTTTTGTAATTGAAATTTTAAGAAAAAAAAAAAATTAATTTTGTATATGAAAATAATAATAATAAAATTTTTAATTAAAAAGTTATGAAGCTCAATTGTACATTTTTTTTTATTATTATACAAAAATCCGATTCAAAATAATAAAAGATTTTAATAATAAGTAATTTGAAGAGGGTTATACGTATAAAACTTTTATTTTGTTATAAGGCAACTAAAACAAACTATTATTTATTTATTTTAATATTAAAATAAATATAAAAATAATAAATTAATAAAAAAACTTAAAAATTAAATGGAAAATTATTGTTATATATATAAAATTATTATGTATTTTAATTAAATAAATAAATAAATGAAAAATAAAATAAAAGGTATTAATAATTGATTGTGATTTGTAAATTCAATTTTTTTTTTTTTAGAATATTTACTTAATTACTAAATTACTAAATAATTAAGAATATATTATTTAATTAAATTATAAATACATAATTAGAAAAAAAAATTAATATTGTTCAAATCAAAACTAAAATAAATTAATGATGTTTTTTCTATTTTTGGCATTAAAATTATTATTTTTGTGTTAATAGTTTTAAATCATGTTTTACTTTAAAATTTTATAAAAACTGCATTTTATATGATTCAGTTTTATGAAAAAAAACTTGTAATAATTGTAATGTAATTTTGAAAGAGTTTTTCTTTTTTTGTTTTATGTTTAATGGAAATACTTAAATACTAACATAATATCTTATTATTATTTAAATTTATTTATTAAGTTGCCTGTATTATTTATTAAGTTGTCTGTAAGTATTTTGAGAGTAATTATTTATACTAATGAATAATATTTGAAAAAATATTAAATATTCTCTTTTAATATATGAAAAATATTGAATATGATGTGAAAAATTTTTTACAAAAATTCTTGTAAATTTTCTGCTAACTATTCGTATATCCATATTTTTTTTTTAAAAAAACACAAACTATGTAAATGATGTAAAAAAAATATGAAAAAAAAAATATAAAATCAAATATTAAAATTAATTTGATTTTTTTTATCTTGAAATTAATAATAATTAATAATTAGGCATGGCTTTAGTCTAGACAATTTTAAAAATAAAATTTGATTTTTCAAATTTGTAAGTGTTCAAATTTTTAAACAAGAAATTATTTATTTTCTACTGTAAATTTACAATTATAATTTTCTAAATTAAAATCAAATTAATTTTATAATGATTTTTATATATTATTTATTAAAAATTAAAATAATTCCCTGCCTGATATAGTTTTACAATCAATAAATGTGATGATCGCAATAAAAATTTTTATTAAAACAAAATTATTTTATCTGCCTAAGTTTCATCCAATCAAATTTAAATTCAATTATTAATTGAGCAACAAATTTTTAATCAAAATTAAATCTTCTTCAAAAAACAAAAAAAAAACATGTGAAATTTTTAATAGAAAATATAAAATAATTTGGTTAAATTTGAGTTTTAAATGTGTGTATAAAAATCTAAAATTTATTTTAATTAAAATTTAATAATTTTCAAATTATAAATTGAAAAAATCAAAGAACAAAAGAAGAATTCTAAAATAGAAAATTAATTTGTTAAAATATATTATTTTTGTTTTTTTTTAATTTATTTATTTTTCAATTATTGTTATTATTTTTATGAACTAATAATAATATATTTTGTATTTTATATTTTTAATTTTTTTTTTTGTTCCAAATTAATTTAATATGAGCAATTTGTTTCAATTTTAAGCTATTTTGTATTCATCATTATTTTATTATTGAATTTATTTTATTTCTTAATCAAAAAAAAAATTTTTTTTTTTTTTTTAGGGATTTTAAAAATTATATTTATTACAATTACTATTATTTTTTTTTTATTGTATAAATATATTTGTATATGTAAATTTTTAAAATTTTATGTTTTATATTAAATAATAAAACAATTTATTTCTTTTTAAAAGAAATACATTTTTTTTTTGATATTATCGAAATTCAAATTTCCTATAATATAGTGTGTGTGTGTGTATAATCACGTTTTTCTGAAAAATATACGACGGTTTATTTTAATTATTTATATAATAATTTTTACTTTTACAAAAATTTCTGATAAAAAAAAAATATAAAAATTATAAATAAGAAAAAAAATTATTAAAGATAAATAATAATTTCAATAATATAAAAAATATTTAATAATAATTAATAATATATAAAAAAAAAAAAAAACAATTTTTTTAAAACATTTTTTATTTTAACTATTTTCATATATTATTATTATATTAAATACTAAATACATTTTTACATTATTTTATTATTGGAAGAGTGTAAAAAAGTAACAAACTATTAATTTAATGGATCGCCAAATAAAAAATTTAGCGATTTTTTGTAACAATTTGAATGTGTCATTTAAAAAAAATAGTAGTGATAAATAACTGTCACGTAATTTTTAAGTGGCTGTGTGGTTTCGGTTAACAGTGATTAATTATTGTTTTCTCTTTGTTTTTCCTATTTTAAAATATACTTATATTTCTATTGTATAAAAAGTTATTAAACAATTGAAAAAAAAAAAATAAAATCATTTTGGGAATTATGAAAAATTAAATTTGTTATACAATTTCTTTAAAATAAAATTCTTTATTTTGTATTTTCAATAGAACATTTTATTTGAATTAAAAATGCTATTGGAAAGAAAAAAAGATGTAATTAAATTGAAATAGGTATTCAATAAATAGCAAATTAAATGCGTTTAATAATTTAAATTCAATAAAATTTACATATACAATATAAATATTTTAACATCCTATTGTTTTCTTTTTATAGTCTTAAAATAAATTATTTATTTTCAATTTTCAATTTAAAAAAAAAAAGGAAATTTTATATAACTTTAATAATTTTTTTTTTAATTCTTTTTGATATTTTTTTTCATTAATTCCATTTTAAATGTAGGTATGCATTTATATATTATATGTACTATTCATTAATTATAATTTTATATTTGTTTTCTTTTTATCATTAAATCTTAAATAATTATTCAGTTTTTTTTTTCTTTTAATTAAATTATTAATTTTTTTTTGCAATTTTTTATTATATTATTTCTTTTGCCTGTTATTAAAAATTTACACTAAATTTCTTAATTTTTTATAATATATATATATATATATATATATATATATATATATAATAGTATACATGTACATTTATACACAATATATTATAAATTTATGATTTTATATTTTTAATATTAATTTTTTAATTATTATTATTATTATTCTTTTTAATAATTTTTAAAACTAGAAAACAAATGACTACAGTTGCGCTGATGAAT
Source organism: Condylostylus longicornis (assembly GCF_029603195.1). Classification (NCBI taxonomy): domain Eukaryota; kingdom Metazoa; phylum Arthropoda; class Insecta; order Diptera; family Dolichopodidae; genus Condylostylus; species Condylostylus longicornis. Next base: position 233,085 of record NW_026578045.1, read on the forward strand.
CAGATCGCATAAGCGGTGATAGAGGACTTGCAACTTTACGGCCTCTTTCAATTTCATAATGAACATCTAGTGATACACCTAAAATAAAATAAAAAAAAAATTAATTAATGCAAAATAATAATTAATTAATAATAAATAAAATTAATAATAATTAAATATATAATAAATCATATTATAGAAAAATTTACGTTTTTTATCAACTGATGAACGTCGAATCGATAATTCTGAAGGCCCTTCTGGAATAAATACAGCAACTAATATAGCACATATAACCATAAATGCACCAAATACAAATGGTGGACCTGGTGCAAATTGTGCATATAAATCTGGATGTAATGTATTATTTGTTCTTATTGCCTTATCAATTGGTGAATGATTACCAATACCAATATTATTATTACTATGTTCATCATTTAAATCAACATGGAATAAATAAAATATCACACCAAACATAGCTGGTCCTAAACCATTACATAAACCACGCATACCAGTTACCATACCTTGTACAACACCTAAAAAATAAAAATAAATATGAAAAAATTAAAGAATTTTGTCAGTTCATTTCGCCTCAACAAACTTTTTTAAATTTTAATTAAAAACGCAATATTCAATAATTCCAATCGAATGGATACCAATAAAGTTAAGAAATTTTATTAACAGAAATCTCATGCCATTTTATCTTTATTGTATTGCGTTATATATTCGTTATATTACATAATTCCTTAGAGAGCTCATGCTGGCATTATAGGGTTTTATTAACCCATTAAGTCAAACATAATGAAATAATTTATTAATATATCTTGATTTAAAGGTAAAAAAATTCGAATTTAAATCCAAAATCGTATATCAGCCTCATAATTTAATTTCCATATCCATATATGACTTAGAATTTGTAGCATTATCGATAAATCGATTGTATGAATGTAACTTATGTCAAATAAAATTTAGACAAAGGCCATTGTTATATTCGGATATTACAGAAGTGCATCACAAGTTTCAAATACAAACGCTTTTTTTTTTTTTGAACAGAATTGTAATCAACCCTATATACAATATGTTATTACCTTGTCTGTCTGCTAAAGAATGTATTGAAACAAAAGCACTAATAGCTGGATAAGTAATTGAACCTAAAGCAGCTAATATACCAGCGGCCCACATCATCCTAAAATATTTTAAAAATTTTAAATTAATTTTTTCATTTCTTTTTTTAAATTTATTGTATAAATACCATCTTTGACTTCCGAAACCATACCACAGTAATTGCATCATTTCAAATATTAAACCTATAATTATTGTACGTTTTGCACCAAGCGACCTAAAAACCAAAAACAAAAAAATAATAATAAAACATTAACATTTTCATAATCAAATTATAATTTTTTTTTTGCATATTATAAAATTTTAAAGCATGCATATAAAAGATTGGTTTTTTTTACTTCATTAAAAATCCTAGAGTTATTTGTATTAGAATACTCAATATTCCAATAATTGCTATGAAAATTGACACCTCAATTGAATTAAAGCCCATTTTCAATTTCAAATAAACAAATATACATGAATATTGTCCAGCCTCTGGTAAATATGATAAAAATACTGTTACACATTGCATTAAAATTGTATGATCACTTCCGACTTTTCTTAAAGCCTATATCCGTAATATGAAAAATTAAAATTAAATTAAATATTTAATAATTTTTTACATTCTCTTTAAATTTATTATTAAAACCAAAAAAAAAAAGAAAATTACCGCAAAAGGATCTGCCTGTTCCCAACTAATAGGTGCACCCCATGAACTAGGTCTAACTTTTTCTGGTAAACTTTCTGGTACAGCAACTAATATAAAGAATACATCTAATACAGCAATAGCAGTTGCTAATGCAACTACTAATGTATCACTATACATTTCCATTAATGTTGCACCTAATGCAGGTGATATAACCTACAAAAAAAAAAAAAAATTAAATAAATTGTAATTTTTGTTTTTCTTTTTTAGGTATTTTAAAAAAATATTATTACCAAACTAGCTGCAAATGTTGCTGATACTAAACCATATGCTCGAGATCTATCTTCAATTGTTGTTACATCAGCTACATATGCAAATACAACTGAAAATGTAACAGCAAATACACCACTTATTGAGATCATTGCAAAAAACCACCATGTATTCATTGTCATTAATGGTATTGGGGCACAGGTAAAAAATACTGTTATTAATAAAAAGAATTTTCTACCCCATATATCGGATAAAGCACCAATCAATGGTGCACTTAAAAATGATAGTATACCTTTAATACCCATAACAAGACCATTCATTAAAAATGTATGATCTGGAAATGTTTGATTTAAAACCTAAAATTTAAAAAAACAAAATTAAAAAAATTGAATTAGAATTTTAATTAAATTATTTAATTTTATATAATTGCAAATTATTTAAAATTCTTATAATTATAAAAATATTAAACTTTGTTACTGTTTAATATTATATGTTTAACATTTCAGTCACAATAGTATAGTTCACAATATATTTTAAAACTTCACAATCAATTTTTCCATATCTTACTAAAATTTGTCATTACATGACGTTACAATTATGTTATTTTGTGTACTTTCATTATCAAAAGCTGCCAAACTTTTGTCAAATCGGTAATTAAAACTAAAGTTAGCTCAGAGAACTTCTTCATTTTAATCAAAAATAATGAATAATTAATAATAAATTCACAATAATTTATTTTTACTCGAAAACTGAATAGTGAATGCATGCAAAACTTATTGACAGTGTGTAAACACAATGTTAGTGTAACTTATTCTTAAATTGAAAGAGTGTTATTTGACAGGACATACTTTATATTGATTAATGCTCCACAAACTGTAAAAATTTGACTTAACGCATTAAATTTGAAATTAAGATTTAATAAAAATAAGTTCAAATTGCGCCTGAAAATATGCATTTTAATCAAATTAATGTATCACTTTACATATTACGTCTTTGGAAAAGTGTTATTTTAAGATAAGATTTCATATTGATGGCCATTATTTTGTTCCATTTTTTTCATATTACAATTTTTTTCTTACAATTATTAAGGATGACATAAATTTTCTTACAAAAAAAAATTTTTATTTTCATTTCTCTCTTTTTTTTTTATTTGTTTTTAATTACACAAGATGTCATTTTGACGTCAATATTTTAAGCTTTGAATACACACAGCTTTGTATATATTTTAAGTTTTGAATACACACATGTATACTTGTTTGCAAATGTGTATGAATGGTAGATGTACAAATAATATATTTTAAATAAATCGATATCAGAATTGGATGAAACAAAAAAATTTTGCTTTAATGTACATTATACAAATTTTTTATAGAAAGTGTAAATTTAATTTATGTAACTCTATAGTATAATTGAGTGTTTTTATTTTAAGCGCACTCTACGTATACATAATATGGGAAATAAACAGGAAGGAAATATAAAAATAAGTAAAACACATGCAATCATAAAAGTATGTAGTTGTTCTAGTCTATTTTAAGATAAATATATATATATGTATCAATGATATTTTTCTCAATAACATTAAATGTAAAAAATAAAAAAAACTAAATTAAAACTACATTTAATATTAGAAAAAAAAAACATCCGTTTATGAATGATTTTCTGAAAATTGTTAACTATATATAGGTAGTGCGATGCACGCGCGACTTTTAACAAATTTATTCATGGTCAAGGTTGTATATATACATACATATATTTGTCATTTAATATTTTTATAAAAGTATTAAATATACAAAAATAAATTCCCCTTTAGTATTTTGTTTTTATTAAATTTTTGAATATTTGAATTAATTTTACATAACATTTTAAGAGGATGATAAATTAAAAAACACTTGAATCTAACCAACCATTTGCAAATTGGCATATTTCATTTTAGATATTCTCTTATATGTAGTAATAATATATGACCTCATATTGCATACCTTTAGGCTACAATGGCGATTCTTTATGTTTTTGTATAGCCAGAAAAAGGAAGTTGCCATCTTTCTATGTTTTTTACACTTAATTTAAATTTAATGCTTGTTTAAGGTTTTTAGCGACTATTATTTTTAGAAAAAGGGGAGAATATGGTGAAAATTTTCTGTTATTCACTTGTATAAAATAATTGAAATTTTCAGTTAGTCTTAATGGACTGATGAATGGGTCGGGGACAACAAATTAATTTCTCTTTTCAAATTTTCGCTTAAAATGTGCTCAAAACAGCTGATTATTAAAATTAAACCAAAAATAAATAGAAAATTTTTGATTTTATAATCAACTAAATAACAGAATTCATTTAATTTCCTAAACTTTAATTGATGGTAATTGAAAATATATTTCTCTTTCTATAATTTTTGAAAATTTAATGAAATTAAAGAAAAACGTAAATTTACTCTCTTTTTCAATAACAACAACAAATAATTCTGACGTAAATATTTTTTTTTTTTAAATTGCATTAAATTGAATATGATTAATTTTTGTTTTTTTTTTTTTTTTTCTGAAGTCTATAATTTAAAACTCGGTACTCGCGTTTAATAATTTGTATTCTTTTCTGATCTCATTTACTTTCTAAAAAAAAAAATGATGTTTTTTAATAGAACAAGTGAACAACACCCACCATTCTACAAATAGCCTACATAATACTTATTTGTATTATTTTTTTTAAATAGTACTTTCTCTAAAAATAGAATAGACTTATTTTAATGGTTCTTGAAATATATATATATATAGGGCGGCAGGTAGATAAGCTACACAATCGACTTATAACCAACGTTTATATAAAATTTGCATTATTTAATTTATTATTTTTTTTTAAATTTATATTACACTTTTAATATAAAACACAATAGTATATATATGTATATATATAGGATTTATGAAATTAACCTTCACCCTAATACATTGTTTTCGCATAAATTTTGACAAAAAAAAAGTCACCACACCCGTATACACAATCATTTCAATGATCATAAATGTCATTTTAAATTAAAATTAAACAAAAGAGAAAAAAATAAAATTATATGTATAGGATATTACTCATATATAGATATACTTTATGTATATATGGAAGGGGGTGAACAGTACATGAAGGTCATAATAAAATGTGTTTTCTGTCACAATCTGCTGAGGTGAAGGTAAGGTTTTTTTATTTGACAAAATAAAAATTATAAATGAACTTTTTCTACGAGTATTAAAATGATTTTCTCGAAATTAAAGACTTCAAGTTTAGTGCTACTCGAATCCTTTTCATATGTATATTCCGTTTGATCATATATTTACTGAATTTTCTCAAAGTCCGACCATTATTACTCACTCGCAATATGCCGATCTACCTATAGTAAGAAAGAGTATATGCGTCATGCTTCAAATTTCTAGCTCATTCTGTTTTTAAATAAGCATTTTGACTGGAAAAATTATTTTCTAATGTATATGTCAAAAATTGACAGATTTTTCTTGTCAAAATATGAATGACTTACAAATACATATTTTCTGCCAAAATATTAATTATTTCATAAAGTTTTGTAGGAAATAATTCTACATTTCGTTCTTAGGCGAGTATTGAAAATTTTTTTCTCTTTTTTAAAATCGAGAATCGAAATTTTAAAATCAAAAATTCAAATTCAATATTAAGTAGATTTAGTTTTAGATCAATTGAGAAATTTAATGTAGCCTTCTTACAAAATTTATTTTATCAAATATTACGCCTAACTATATGGTTATAAAACAGCTTGTAAATGAGTTGTTATTGTTTATTATTTTAAAACTTTAATAAAATTGTCACCTATAGCTGTTTTAATATTCTATGGGTTGTACATTTTATAATATTAATACGTCATAAAAACACTCATACACAATAAAAAAATTACATATAATATTAAAAATTTAATACAAAATTGTGTACGTTTACACATAGAATTATATACAAAGTATTTTAAGTAAACAGGCTATGTACATCTACAATTCTACACGAAATATTCTTGATTATGTATATATATGATTACAATTTTGTTTTTTATTATTTAATTTAATATTTTAAATAAAACAATACTTACAGATATAACTGGCATAGTTAATAGACCCCATGCAAAAAATTCTAAAAATATCACAACCAAAGCATGGTAAACAGACGGATCACCAATACCAGAACTCTGGAAATAGATTTAAATATAATAATATTATTTTTTATTAATTCATTGTCAAAATATATACATTATATATAAAGTAAAATAATTTATAAAGCGAACATTTTAAATGATTATAAGAACTTTCATTGTTAAATGTCAGATTTTCACATAATTTATGTGAAATTTTTGCTACATATATACCTACCCATATATGTAGATAAATATACAAAAATAAATTTATGAAAATTAATTTCTATTTTTAGAATTTCCTGGAAAAAATAAAACACAATCTAATCTGAGCTTTAAATTATTAATATGATTAATATTTTTATGGTCATTTCATATAAAATTTTTCATACATATGTATGATGGGGCAAAATAAATGCAATATTGTTTTTCATATTTGGCAACTTCCCATTACACAAAATGATAAAAAAGACATTTTCCGATACTTTGGTTCCTAAAGTTGCAGTTTTTAAAGTTTAAATACACCTGCATTTGATATTTAAATTAAATTTTCGAAGTTTTGTTCAGCTCTAATTAAGAATTAAAATATCGTATAACCCCGAACCTACTAATTTCAAATCGTAGGGAATTATAAGAAGTTCTGCAAGAATTCTTGAAAATTTAAATTTTGACAACAAATTGATTTAAAGAATTAAAAATGTCATTTCGAAATAAGCTACACTTGAACTATCAGATAATTGGAAATGTCATTACCAGAAATTCAAAAGTTGCAACCAACATTTGCAGTTCAAATATCATTTACATTTGCAATCAACTTGCAAATAACGCCCTTTCGTCACATACTTTAATCATTTTAATTGCGACATCTCGCATCATTATTTTAAATATCAATTGCAAAGACTTGAATATCTTTTTGATTCTTTCACAAAAAATAATTAAAATATAACATAAAGTTCATTAATTTCAATGACATTGTGACAATGAAAGATTCGGATTGTAGAATTTAATATTACGTACCGTATGTTTATAAAGATTAAATTACATATACTTGTATATACTTGTATGTCAACCAAGTACTAAATAACAATGGGTAAATAAATCAGACACTTAACTAATAAAATAATTCAAAAACTGCAAAATGGATACTTCAAATTGTTAATAAACAAAAGTTTACAAAAGGGATTGCATTATAAATTTGCGTAAATAAAATAAAATTCACACACTTAAAAATTTTCAGATGTGATAATTTTGCTAATAAGAAGAGAACAAAAAAAAAAACGAAAAGAGAAGAAAGAGAAAATTATGATAACATTTCGTAAATCGTGAACCACACCGTGTAATGTCAAATAAACTGCGACATCTATGTTGCATATATGATTCGAAGAATTATTATTATTAAGTTTTAAATTATAAAATTTGATTTAGTAATAAATTCTCAAGACTGCAGCTTATTCTGACAAGTGCATCACTAATTTCAAAATGATATTGATAAATTTTATAAGTTTATTATAGTCACAAACCACATTTAAATGAATCGATTTATGTTTACAATAATAATATCGATTTTTTTTACAGCAAATAATCGTATTATTATGTGATTCTCAGAATTACTAAATGATAGCGATTAATATGAACAGATGATAGCAACTATATATGACAATTAGAGGTCTTGAAGATGAATTTAAAAAAAATCATTTTTATTTTACATACGTTCTGTAGAGGCGTTTAAAATCTCAATCAATTTAAAGTTATACGACCAAAAAAAAATCAGATTACATACATATATTGAATGGTACGACAAGTCGCCATCATTTTATGTTATAAATATGTCCTAATTTTAAAATTATTAAATAAATATACACAAATATACAAGAGTATATCTCTTATAACTATAATTATATTTGTGTGTACACTGATTTAAGATGACCATCTTATATATATTTTGTGTATACATAATTTTATATTATTATGCTACTCAGGCATTTAATCAAAATCAATTGAAATGTGGTTCTTTTTCTTTTGTCGCATGATTGTATCTTCTCTCTAATTGTAAAAATACGGTTGTCATAAATGACAGACACAATTTAGTTTATAGCTATATATTAATACAAACATTATTATATAAACCTACGCATATTTAAGATATAGGCGTATATAAATCTGCGTGTGTATTCAACTGCATTTGTAATTTTCCTTTGTTTGATTGCTTTAGTATTTACTTTTAACGTCCCTTGTACAATTTTCGACTGACTTAAAATTTTCTCTTTGTTTAATTTAAAACAATTTTAATAATTTATGCACATTTATTCTTTTAGTTAATTTAAATGATGAATTTTTTTTTTTAATTAATATTTGAATTTAAGTCAAGTTTAAAAATATTATTTTAATTTTGTTTAAGAAAATTTTCGCGTATAATAAGTACTAATTTCTTGAATTTTTGGGTTTAGTACATTTTAAAAAATTTTTTAAATAAAAATTGTATGATAACAAGATCTTGAGCTTCAATTTAAATTAATTAAAATTTTTTATTGAAATATTTTAGTTAATTTTTTAATTGTAGAAATACTTAACGAAAGATTGAAGGGTTTTTAATAGCCTTTGAAATAAAATAATTTAAGTATTAAAATAAATTTGTATATGTGCGAACAATTGCCGCAAGGGTGCGAAATATAAGACTGGCCATAGCATATAATTGCAAATGATGCGACGCTCGAAATCTATACTTTAAATTTTGAAATTGTAAGAAATTTCTGTCAAAAATCTAAAGAGATCTGATGAGATTTTGACAAATGAGTTTTCACATCTAATTTCCATATTCTATGTATTTTCAAAGTAATATTGTTAAAAGTAGGGCTCAGCACCTTAAAGGCTCAGAAGCAAAAGGTAAGAAAATTTTAATTAAACACATTGTAAATAATTTATAGTGCTGTAGAGCAGACGATATTTGTAATTAGACAATAGAACTACTTTTTTTCACTAGTGCCGCACAAAAAAGTAACGTGTTGTTTAATTACAGAAATTCTCTTCCGTATAGTACTGCAAACTGTATACACACTACAGTACTAGATAGTGTATATACACTATGATTAATCTAGAAAAATATTAAGAACTCGTGATGGAATATCAAATAAATTTTTGATTTGAAAAGCTTACATGCTGAGAATTAAATCGAATACTAAATATGGTTACGATTTTCAAATCCACCCCTTCAATTATTTATTCAATTTATTGTGTGCATATAACAAAATTTTTAACAAATTCTCAACGTAATTGTACTAAGGGAACACTTTTTTAAATATTTTTCAATTTTAATTACATCATCTTCCGGTCACAAATCCATTTTTAAATTTTTAAATCGATATTTTACATTTCCAAAACCACATACATAAGTGTTAATAATACTCGTAAGGTTCACAATGCTTAAAAATGAATTTTAGACTAACACATTTTTTTTTCTCACAAAATGTAGGGGTTTTCATTAAAAATTAATAATTTTTTTTTTATATTTGACACGTGTACCATAAATCTATGATTTTTTCTTTAATTTTTTCGATATAATCTTACATTACTAATAATAATGATGGCTTCTGTTTCATCAATAAGTCTAGTATAGCGTGTCATTTTGATTTTTTTCAATTTCGAAATTAATTTTGATATATGAAATATTCGAAATTTAACTTTAGAATCGCCATAATTTTTTAAATAAATTTAAAAAAAAATAACAAAAAATTTATTCCATTGAATCTATATCGAACTTAAACTTGAAACTAAAAAAGAAAAAAAATTTAATTTTAAAATTTCATTCTGATAAAGAATAACATACATCCATACATATATTTCATTATTTGGTTTGTTTGTTTATTTTTGCACAGGTGAAAAATCTCAAATGATTAAGTTCAAAAAATTTAGGTTAGTTTAATTGTAAATATTCAAAACTAAAGTACAATTTCGAATTATAAAGTACAATTTGTACTTGTGTCATTTAGTTGTTTAAGAAATTGCCTATACAATAGGAGCAGCGACAATTTTTTAATCGATTATTTTAATTATTGTAGTTTCCACTGTTTTTTTTCTTATCGTTGTGATTTTCATTACAGTAGTTGCCACTGTTTTTTTATTGTTGTCATTTTAATTACTGTTTGTATTTGTTAATTTTATATTATGTTAAATTTCTACTAAAGTAAATAAATACAAAATTTACTTAAGTAAGTAAATACAAAATTTACTTAGGAAAAGGTAATTTCGGGAAAACAAACTTTGCGTTAATTTTAGAATTAAAATTAATACAACATAATTGAATTTAATACAATTATACTTCTTCTAGTATATGCATACTACTAAGTAAAAATTAGTATTTATTTTAAATATAGTCAGATAGAAGTAATACAGAAAAATTGCATTTACAAAATTGACATCTTAAATTGACAAATCAAATACAGGCAGATAGACGTAATACAGAAAAATTACAAAATTGACACATTAAATTTGCGTTGCATTTTCATGATTGCAGATTGTACACTCAGAAACAGAATTTGTAGCACTTAATTTTCGAAATCAAAACCAATTGTACATTACACAGCCTAGAATTTTCAAATGCAGTTGAATTTAAATTAAATTAGAATTTGATTTTCTAAAACACTTACGACAAAAATTATTATTTTAAATTTATTTCTTCAAATAATTAAAACATCAATGATAAATAAAAATTTTGACAAGTTGAACAAATTGTCATATTATTATATACGTAATATGGTTTGAGCCTTTGCTAATATATTAAATACAACTTTTACAATTATATAGGTAACTTAATTTACAAACCGGATGGCTCAGTTAGGCCACCCGTAATCTTACTCTTAATGACATACATGATTGTCACGGATCGACCACGTTAAACAACCAACCAACCAACCATAGGTAAGAAATTAATTATAAATATAAAATATTATTTATAAATTCAATTTTATATTTAAAAAATAATTTTATTAAAATCACCTTAAAATGTTGAAATATTCTTTGAAAGAATTCTAAAATTCTTAATTTTGGTTTTAATTGTGTAACTAATGGTAATCCATTTTGATCTTTTAAATCTTTTTGATATTGTTGCTGTTGTTGTGATGGTGTTAATATACCATTCTGTTGTTTATATTGTATTGTATCATTATGATTATTTAATATATCTAATTGTTGTTGTAATTTTATATTATTATTATTTAATTGATTTTCTTCATCTGTTATTATTATTGTTGATGTTGTTGCTGTTGTTATTATTGAATTATCAATATCAGTTGTTGTTGTTGTTGTTGTTATTGATGTTGATATATTATCAGAATCAGATGGTGGACCTAATGTTGTACTACTACCTTCACTTTCTAAATTATTATATTGTGATCGTAATGTAACAGGCAGTGTTAAATATGATGTTGTATTATTTATAATATTATTATCTGATGTAATAGGTGTTGAAATTCTACTATTATTATTATTATTAATATTATTTAAATTAAAATTATTATTATTTTGTTGTTGTTGTAATAATGATGATGATATACGAGTTTGATGTACAGCAACGGGTGATTGTATTATATTTGTTGTATTTATTATTATTGGTGATGTATCTAATAATATTTGTTGTTGTTGTTGTTGTTGTTGTTGTTGTATATTATTATCGATTATTGAAGCAATTGGAATGCAATTATTTTTATCACAGGTACATATTATTATGGAATCATTATTATTATCTTTTATATCATTAATATTATTATTAATAATAATATTATTACTACTACTACTACTATTATTATCATTTATTAAATTATTTGTATTTATAATTTTACAATTACATGAGGAACATATTAATAAATTATCATCATCGATATCATAATAATCGGCTTGTGTTGGTGATAGGGTACGTACTGTTGCAGTTTCATCATCATTACAAAAATCATAACAACTGGCATCACTACTACTTATATCAGTTGTGGACGGTGAAGTATAATTTCTATCATCCATAATTATTGACATTTTTGTTTTTTTTTTTTTTTTTAATTAATTTTTAATATATTAATAATTTAAATATTTATTTTGTATATATACATTTATGTATATATACGTAATTGTTTTTTAAAAACAAGAATTAAGATTTTCGATTTCTTTTTCTTTTTTTTATTAAAAATATTTTTATTTTATAATTTATTTTATTATGGTAAGCAAATTATTATATATAAAATTTTAATTTTTTTATGTATACTTTTGTAATATTAATTTTATTTTTAATAAAATATTTATTATATATATATATAGGATTTTAAAATGTTTTTTTTTTGTTTAATTTTCAATATTTTTAATAATTAACAATAGTTTTTATAAGTTTATTATAACAAAAATTATTATTATTTTTATATATACTTTTTATTATTATAATTATTTTACTTTTAAATTATTTTAAATTATAATATTGCAGAATTATAGAAAATAAAACACAGGAAATAAAGTTTATATATATATATATATAATATAGTTTTAGTATATAAAATATACTTGTAATTAGCAATAATGAAAAAGAAAAATAAAAAACAAAATTTGTGTTTAACAGTATAATATTTTAACAATAATAATTTTTATAACAAAATCCGTTTCCTTTTATTTCATAATTCACAATAGTATTAATTTTGATATCATCATTTAGTTAGTATATTATATGGTATGGCACATCACATTTATAAAATTTTTTGTTTTCATAACAATAAAAATATTATATATATATAAAACTATATACTTTTGTGCATATTAAGTTAATATATTTAATATTCTGTTTTGTTATTGAATTTTAACAAAATATATTCTTAATTAATTCACAATAATTTCTTAGATTCTCTTCCTCTCTCTCTCTCTCTCTCTCTCTCTTTTCTACTATACGTTCCACTCTATATATTAACTTTGTTTTGGCAAAATTGAATTCGACATAAAAATAAGTTCAATTCAATTTCACATGTTTCCATATATATGTTTCTACTTCTTTCATTCGCTTCAATTTCAATTTAAGATGATATTTTCGAATATTCAAAATTTATTGAATATTACAATTAAAATTTAAATGATAATTTTGAATTTAGTTGTCTTTTTTTTTTGCAATTCAAAATATTTCAATTCCTTTTTTTTAATTTTTCAAAAATTTGTGATTGTGAATTCTCTCCCAAAAATTACTTAATTACTCTCCAAAAATTTTTAATTGTTGCAATGCAAGCCAAATTTCAATAATTGTACTATTGAGAGTATTGAACATTTGTTTTCCAAAAAAAAAAATTTCTCCAGTCTCAATATTTTTTTTTCACTTTCCCAAAAGCTGTGCTATTTATATATAAGTACAGTTATATTATGAATTTTATTAAATTTATGCGTTAAACAGAAAACCGGTTAATTATAATGAAATTTCATTTTTTGTTTTATTGGAACTTTTTGTATTATTTTTTTTTTTATATATATGTATGTATAAGTATGTATGTGTATAAATAAATCACAGCTAAATTCTACTTTTGTTATAATTGGATAGTATAAGTGTTCTATAAATTTAAGAATTCATTTTATTCGATTTACAAATTTTTATATTGTTTTTTTTTTTTTTAGGTTAGGTTTTGCAAAGTTTGCTATTTTTTTGGAAAAAAAAATTTTTTTTTGAACTTCATGCGATTTTTATATATTTCTATTTTCGGAGTTTTAGCAAAATAAAATATAATTTGATTATTTTTTTTAATAATTAAAAAATTATTTTAATAATTTTAATTTTAATATATTTTTTTTTATAATAGGCACTTTTAAAATTGAGAATGTTTTAAAAATATTTATTTTTTTTGTCGCATCAAAAAAAAAAAGCAATAATATAAGAAAAATTGTTGAAAAATTTGCAAAATAATTTTTTTTTGTTATAAATTATATAATTTGTATTTTTAGTATTATTTTTATAATTTTTATATTTATTTATTTCTGCTCGTATTTTTAAGTAAAACAAAAACTTTAATTCTTCTTACTTTTTTATTAATTTTTATTTTAATATTTAATAATAATTATATTATAAAAAAGTTTATTAAAGCTTTATATAATAAATAATTTATAAATATATTTTTTGTAATTTTTTTTACTTTTTATAATAATTTCTATAAAATTATTTTTTTTTATATAGCAATTTTAATTAATAATTGTTTATTTTTTGTATTTTTATATTTATATAAAAATCTTTGGTAATTATATTTTTTTTTATATTTTTTGTATATTTTCTATATTTAAAGTTCTTTAATCTATCAAAATTAAATTAAATAAATTTAATTGTAAATAATTTATATTAAATTCAAAAACACTTATTTCAATATTTAATTTTATATTTTTCAGTTTTAAACGACCCAAAAAACTAAATTATATGCGAGATTGGCCTAGCTAAAATTATTTTAAATTCTAAAAGAATTGAGAGAAATAATAAATTGCTAAAATCAAAAATTTTCTCATTTTTCAAAGAAAATTACAAATTTAAATGTCATTCAATGAAAAAATTCAATTGTCAAAAAATTATATTTCAAATTTTTAATTGTCAAATGTCAACACATTTTTACGATTGTTCAAAATTGAGAGAAATATATGAAGTGACCAGTTCTACTTCAATTTACATTTAATTAATTACTTATTGGAGAAAAATATATTATGATGTAAATCAATTATTAGATCAAAAGTGACATAAAGAAATTCATATTATATACGAGTATGATTATGCACAATTAGTACAATTAATGATTCGAAATATTTTTGTTCCTGAACCGTGTTCAAGATAAATTTGAGTATAAATGAGTATTTCTTCCACATCTTTTTTTGGTAATTTTTCAAAAATTTCCCAAAATTTATATGCCAGTATAATTTTTTTACAGAAGTACAATTTTATATTGAATAGACATTTTAAATTATTAAACTTAATCGCTCTGATAAGCTTGAGTTTATGTCAATATTCTTACTCTAAACGAATTAATTGTGAATTCAATTCATATATGTAATTCTGAAGTTATGAACTAAAGTAAAAGATTGTTTATTATATGTTCAGTTTGAGTTCATCTGGCATTAATTTTGAGTGTTTTGTCATTTTAATTGAAAAATGTAATTGTAAAAGAAAAAGCTTACATTTTGAAAAACACAATGCACTATATATGATTCGCTTTTTTTCAATTTTTAAAATTCATTGTCATAACACTTAATATTCAATATCTTTTATTAATTTATTATCTACCATTTTTAATCAAATTTATATTAAAATTTATGATGGAAAAAGTAGAAAATAAAAAAATGGTTGCAAAAATTTTTAAAAAAATTTCAAATATGCATATGCGGTTTTCATCCATAATAATTCATGTTGTATAACAACCAACACACACATGTGTATATAGAATGTTATACAAGGATCCCTGCATTTAACAATATAGATAAGATTTAGCAACTGAATAAATGACCAGCAAATAATAAGAATTCAAAAAATAGTAGAAAAAATAAATTATTTTTTTTTTTTTTTTTGGTAAGAATTTGATTTTCCCCAAGAAATATGTAAACTAAATCATATTTTTCTGAAAAATAATAATTTCGTTCTATATTCAAATTGTAAATTCTATAAATTCTAGATTTTTGTTCTCATTGTGTTCGGGGGGTTAAGTTCTGGGTTAAGATAAATATAGTTCTTGAATATGAAATTTCTCATATTAAATTGAATTATTCAGAAGTTAAAGTAGCTTGACTAAGTAAATCGAATGAATCATAGACTCTTATTTCATTCAAGACTCCTAATTAAAGTTTTTAAGTTGAAATCACAACTGAATGAATTTGATTTAATCGCAATTTCTATATAATTCAAATTATTACAAAAATTTGTATATTTAATATAGAAATGTAGTTTCCAATTGAATTTGTTGATTTCAAAAATTCCAAATATAGTCGAATTACAGCCAATTTAATAGTCGGTAAAATCGATTTTAAAATAAAATTTTTTTATATTTTTTTTCCTTCCTCTATAAAAATATTAAATCAATTTGAAATTAAATTTTTGTTCAATCGATTTTAAAATCATTGCACCATCTGTTCGCTTATTTAAGTTTATTTTTTGTTTTTTGAATATAACTACGAGCATGTTATGTATGTGTACGTAGGCAGTTTTTTTTTTCCCTCTATAAAAAGATTTTTATTCGATTTTCGTATATGACCTTGCATAACATTTATTAGTTAAAAGACTCCATTTTTTTTTTTGTTTTTCAATTTAAAATAAAATTTCCTTTATACATATATGCTTATCTATATACATATATGCATATATGTATGCGTACATACTTATACGAATATAACAGAATGTAAATATGAGTTTTCGCTGTAAAAACACTAGAATCGACAATTTTTTAATTGAAAACTGCAAGTAAAATTTCAAATTTTTATGAATTAAAAAAATGTGAAAGTGAAATTAATTTAAGAAGACAAAGGCATGTAAGAGGTACGAGTATATAACGAATTAAATTAAGTGTACTACATTATACTGGCAATTTTCAAAAAATTTTTGTTTCAATATAAACCTATTTTTTAAAAATTCTATTAAGTTTAGTTTGTTTCTATGAAAAGTAATTACATTATGAAACAAGGAAATTTCAAAAATAAATTATATTGAATAGAAATTGCATACTTATGGGGGAAAAGTTATATTACATACATATTAAATTATCATAAAGAGAATTATTAATTAGACGGACGCAATTGTAAAAGATAAAAGAAATATGGAGGCAAGAAATCGCTGCTACTTGAAAAAATACACAAAAGAGGTTTTTTCATAAGAGACAGTGCCCCGTCAACGCCTCTACCAATATATGATGACATCAGTCTTGCTATACTCCAAAAGTATTTTCGCTCTTTTCTAATCCCTACAAGGTCCAGAGCAAAAATCTATAATACAGGCACTTAAAAATTTATTCTAATGCATAATTGTTATTAATTTTTTTTCTTTAAATTCAAATAAAAAATTCAATGTAATTCATTAATTTTCAGCCTTAATTTGAAAAAGAATCGAATAAGAAAAAATAAATCACAAATTTTAACCTAAAATTCTCTTAATTTCTGTCCCAAATTTATTTACCAAAAAAATAATTATACTTTTTATTTTTAATTACTTGAATTTTAAGTAATTTTAATGTTATACAATATTCTTATATACATACATATACATATATTATATATTTTATTTTTGAATAATATTTTTAGGGGAGATTGGGAAATTTTCATAAAATTTTAAATAAAACAGCAAAGCAAAATAATATGAATGACGTATTTTCCATTACAAAAAAAAAATATTTAAGTAAAGTTGCTCTTTATTTCTTTAATTATTTTTATATAAAATAAAATACTATCTATATGTACATACATATATATTACGTTATGTAGTGTATAATTATTATTATATATGCAATGCACTTATTACTGAACAAAATTTTAAGTAATATTGTTGCCAAGAAAATGCACCCGCATTTGTAACATGCTGTTTAATATTAAAAAAAAATGGATAAAAGTAAAAGGAAAAATTAGAAAAATAATAAAAGGATTTTTTTCTTCTTTTTCTTTCTTTTATCATTATTTTCCATAAATATTTGTTTTTATTAAAAGCTATATATGCAATCAGAATTTAGAACTTTAAAAAAGAACAATAATAGAAGAGTAAAATGTGGATATACATATATACATACGTTATATGTATGTTCAATAGAAAAATTTATAGAAATATTAAAAAAGTTAAAATAATCTTTATATGGACCTTATGTTTACAGTAACAATATAAGTACGAGTAATATGTGACATTGTTTATTTTTGGAAATTACTTTTGGTGGAGGCAAAATATTTTTGTGACGAAATCCTTTTAAAATACCGTATAATAACAAAAATATTTTTAAAAATTAATTTATAAAATTTTTGAATAAAATTCTCAATATAAAATATATGGAATAAAAACTGTTATACATTTATATAACAGTTTACATAACTGTTACACACTTATATAACAGTTTACATAACTGTTATACATTTATATAACAGTTTACATAACTGTTATACAGTGATATAATAGTTTACATAACTGTTATACACTTATATAACAGTTTACATAACTGTTATACATTATTATAATTGTTTAAAATTTTATATTTTCCAAAAATTTACTACTCAACATAAATTTACTGTTAAACTAATTATAATTTCTCTTAAAAATTCTTTACTTTATTGAATTCTCTCTATAGTATTAATTTTAAGTAATAGTTAAGAAATGCTAATGAATGAGAATTTTAAAAAATTTTCCTAAAATAATTTTATAGTAATTTTTAATAATTTTACCCCAAAAAAGAAAGAGGTTTACTTTACAAAGCTCTTAAAAAATATTGAAATTTTAATAAAAATTCTTTTAAAAGAAGCAAAATCTTTTAAATGAATTTTAAATACACGTGCTGTCACATTAATTTCAAAAAATAAAAACTTAAAAATTTCTTAGAAAACTAAAGTGAAAAAATTTTTTTTTTTACAATTCACTTGAATTTTTTTTTTTGAAATGAGAATTAAAATCACTGTAAAAATTTACCGAAATTTTGTACATAAACTTACAAGTAACCAAATTAATTTCTAAGAAAATCTTAGTTCTCTTATAAAAATTACTGTGAATAATTTTAAATTTTTTGAAAGTAATACAAAATGTGTGTTTGTATGTGTATTTGTATATAATGAAAATATAGTTAGTTCACAAAATTTTTATTACCACATTTTCTATAACATTAAAATTTTTGGAATTTACAAAAAGTATACAATTGAATGATTTGAATGTAAAATTTTTACATAGCAACAAAATTGTAAATTTATTAGAAAATTCAAGGAATTTTAGATCATTCAAATTTTTACTTGAATAACTTCAAAATTATCAATCAATTTTTGGTAATTGAAATTTTGAAAGAAAACTTTTAATATTTTGATAAATTACTAAATTTATTTTCGTAGGTTTTATTGGAATTTATAAAGTTTTTGAATTTTATTAAAATTTTTTAACAGAAATGAACTCTCTATTTCCATTAAAATGCGCATATTTTATAAAGAGTAAATTAATTTGATTAATATGAACAAAATATTGTCAAATTCACTTTACTAAACAAATATGTCAAAAGTACTGAAACGTCATAATTCAAAAACTCTCTTATAGAGAGTACAAAAACCACATTTAGGATTACATTTTTCACCATAATTTTAAAAATACAATTTTTAAAAGCGCATATTAATTTTTAAATGTTTAAATTTTTCCTCATTTCTTTTAAACAAAAAAAATATTATCAAAAAAAGTACGTACATAATCATGTCTTTTTACATTTACATATGTTTTTTTGTCAGTAGGTGGGGTTGCTGTTGTTATATATTGTATAACATATCGATTAATCGATAAATGAATTATGACAGTAATTTATTATTATTGTTTTATTTTCAAAAAAAATTTTATATACATACTATGCTTTAATATTTTATTATATTTTGTTTATTAAAATTATTATACAAGGATTATAGGTGGGTGATTTGTTTATTTGGTTGCTTATTGAATATTTTCTGTACCCAGAAGAAATAACATTTTAAATCAAAATTGATAATTAACAAAAAAAAAAAATCAATGAAATTAGCAGGAATATAAACATTTTCTGACTCAAAACATATTTCAAGCCTTAATCCGTGTTAATACATCCAGTTTATGAATTCTTATTGCTGAATTGTGCTTCAATATCAAGTTGCATGTAAACTTTGAAAACATCATATGTCTTAGCTATAAGTACGAAATGTTATTTATCTTAAGAAAAGAAGCCCTCTTGCATATAATTACAGAGGTCGTAACTCACATGTTACGGAAGCCGAATAAAACGATAGCCAGGCATGTATTAGATTGGAAACCAGAGCGAAAAATTGGTAGATTCTATAAGCATGGCAATGAACCACACTTAAGGAGGCCGAATATTATTTATTTACAGCAGGGTTTTTTGAAACCCTATGTTCATGAACAAAGGAGAAAAAAAATGTGCAAAAAATAAATTGTTTTGCAATAAAATTCAAGTATTAAACATTTATTTACGATACTCAGTCGAAAAAAAGAAATTTTTTAAAAACCCGGGCACATCTCCAGTATTTAAAATTCCAATATTACACAATTTCTTGCTACAATTAAATTTTTAAAAATTCCCTTAAAAAATTTTAGTTTCTTAGAGTGTATTCAAAAGTAACTGTTCGAAAATTCCCAAAATTTGTCATAAAATGTAATGGTTTTTCATGCTAAGAGTGTGGTATAGTTACTTTATATTAAAAAAATTTTCAAACCAAGAATTTTTTTGACCGTAGATTTTTGGTATGCGACAACATTCTTCAAATGCGACATACAACAAACTCATTACTCGTAAAAGTAAATTTTACCTTAAACTATTAGTAAAAATCTTTTTATTCATAAAAGAATACCTTAGTTTGTCTTTTATTTATAATCTTAATTTTATAAACAAATATTTCTCAAAAATCAATTTTAAATTTTTATCCATTCATCTGCATTCACCAAAAAAAATTTTTTAAATGCATAAAATTTTAAATATTAATTTTTATTTTTCATTGCAGATTTTAAATAATTCTGAATCATATACAATAGCATAGCGACCAAACAAATCAAAAAGAATACAGCAAACCATTGTGGTTCAAAAGAGCAAAAATGTTGGCTCTAATGGAAATATTTTTTAGAATGCAAAAATATTTCGAAATCAATAAATTAAAAATGAAATTATAAACCTCATACCATATGTAAGACAAATACTTATGACGTTCTCATAAATAACCTCAAATAAGAGGCTGACTCGAAAGGGATTCAAGTACATTGTGTAAATTCAAGTTAATTCACTTAGTAGACACTTGAATTGTATACCACACTGACATAGGGAATAACAGTAAAACTGTTATATTGATATATCACAATTCGGCAAATATAAACCAAATTATTTTAGGAATAATAAATATAACGGAATTACTGAAACTGTTTTTAGGGATGGTAAACCAAATAAAGAGAGCCCTCAGTAATATTGTAAGAGCGTAATTAAAGTCGAAGCTGGAAACAACGCAGCCCTACAACACACAACGCAGCTCTACACTTTATTACTTTTTCGAGCTATCGCTGGCTATTTCAACTTTAAAAACTTTAAATTTAAATAAAATTCTAATGAAATTCAATAACAGTAAAAATTTTACTTTCATCTTTTTACATCGAAATTCTTGTTTTCATTTTCTCCAGATTTATTTAAACTTAAAAAAAAAGAACAAGAAATTTTTCATTTTTCTTTGTATTGAATGAAAGTAAAACTAATGGCATGACAGTGTTATTTGCATGTACGTATACAAATATGAAATGTTGCATTTAAAGGGAACAAACACGAAAATTACATATTTTCTATATAGGGCCGAATAGAGAAAAAAAAATTGGAAATATTAACAAAGAAAAAAAATGTCATGAAAACTAAACCAAGTAAACATGTACACAGGTAATACATACAAAGTAAAACAGGTGAGAAGCAAGAAAAAATTAAAATTCCAATGAAACTTACAATGTTACTGAAAGTAAGGAATTTCAAATGAAAAATATTTGAAAAGGCGTACAAACAATAAACTAGGAAATAAAAAGGAATGAAAGGGAAGGAAAAAGTAAATGCATAAAAGGGAAAAATCCCTGACCATCAACAATTAATTTAAAATAGCAAAAAAAAATATAAATAAATAACGTTGTGTTTACGTACATTTTCCCTTTTTATCTTAACAACATTTCACTTTTAAAACGATAAAAAATTTTTTTGTTTTGGTAAAGGATAAGAGAATATTTTCGTAAATTTCCCGCTTGTTGGGAAGGAATATTTAAGAATTTTGTAATAGGGAATAAATCTGTGATTTTACGAAAGAAAATAGGAAATTTTTCAGGTAGAGAATTACATTTTTATTACTGAATGTATAATTTTTTAGAATTTTAATCATAACTTAACAACTAAGTGAGATAAATCCGTCAAAATTTTGAACAAATATACATTAATATAAGGAGTATTCGAATATCTTATAAAAACTGCAAAATTCGATTAAAACATTTTGTGATTGTCATAAGTAGAGAGAGAAATGTGCTGAAATTAAAAAGAAAATTACAAATTTTATGAACACATATGCTATAATCGATTCTTTAAATTTCTAATTACCGATTCGAAATAATATTATATTATGTGATTATGATTAACAATCTAAGATTATAAGAGATCATCATCTATCCAGACCAATAATAATTACAACAATATGTAAATTACTGCATATGATATAATTGTCTATATATTCTTATTGACAAAAAATAGTTATCGCGGAAAACAACCATTTAAATAACTTTTGTATAAACTGTCCAACAACAATGACATTTATTTTTCACTCACTACTTATATTTTACTTCCATCTACTTATATTGACCGGGAAAGTGCGCTTAAGAGAAGTATGTATGTGAAATATTTGAATGCATTGCATGAATACATGCATTGAGTGCATGTAACATACAATAATAACTGCAAATAGGTAAATAAATAATTCAGATATTGAAAAAAAAAAATACTGAATTTAGATGACTATTTTTTTATTTAAGCTAGAAAGTTGCATGAGCCTTTCATGTTCAAAGTAATAATTTTTTTTTTCTAGAATTCTAAATTATTATTATTTTCTTGTTCATTTCTCAAAAATTTAATTTCATATTTTTATATTTATTTATTCCATTTTTTAATAATAAATTCTTTTCATTTTTGTTTTCTAATTAAATTTGATTAAAATGGCTAGTAAATTATTTTATGACATGCAAATTGGTAAAGCTACCATCTAATTCATTTTATTTGAATTCTTTTAAATCCTATAATATGACTTTGGAATTTTGAATAATATGAAATATGTATTCCTGATGTACATATAATTGCATTAATTCAAATTAAGTAATTCTATTTTCAAGTTTAATTGTATACGAGTTTTTAAAAATTCTATATTGACTTTACTTTTAGTTACAAGTGCAAATGAAAGAGAAATTATATTAAAATTTTAATGAAAGATATTGAGAGAAGTTTTCCCATTTAAAGAATATAAAAATGAATTTCTTAATTTGTTCTAGCGTTAAAATTTCGTAACCATATTTTACTATTTTACGTTCACAATAAATGGATATTGAAAATCGATGTGTGATGAAGAATTTACAAAAATTTAAATTTCGATGTATACAATACAAAATTAATCGAATTATTTAATTGATAAAGATATCAAAAATTTAGATTTATTAACTTTGTTTTGTAATTAAAAACTAGCTTGAAAAAAAAAACGAAGTTCGCCTTAATATATGCAATACGATATTATTTATCATATCTAAGTGCAACGCTATATTCGTACCACTGTTTAGGCCTTCATGAGTGAACAAAACTTTTGTATGGGGACCATGTTCACAGCTCAACAATTTTTGAGTTATAGAGGGTTAACAGCAATCTCGATCAATTTTTTTTTACTTTTTGCAGTTTTAAGTTTAATTCTGTGTTGTGACAGATAAGCGTGTTATTAAATATGATTTGAAAATCTCAGAACAAGGGGCTTGTTCATGAATATCTGCCTTAGTTAGAGTAAGTTCAGATTTCGGAAACACAAGATTTTAAAGTACGAAATATTTGTTACGAAGCGTTAATTTTTTAGGTGAAGCAACATTGCACACTTCTCTAATTTTAGAACAGTTGGCAACTTTTTATCAGAATATTTTTCGTTATTAAACTGTAATTTTGTCAAATATTTTCCAAATTAAAATAAATCCAGTGAAAATATTATTTTAACATAATAATTTTTTATAATATCGTAATATTAACATAAAACATTTTTTAATATCGTAAATTTAAATTTATTCATGAGGTGAAAATCTATAAAATTATAAACAGTATTTAAAAAAATTAAATTTTTATTTAATTTCATTGTCTTTTCAAAATATTTAAAAATAAAAATTTGAAAAAAAAAAAATTTATTTTAAATACGGGATCCTTGTTTTAAGAGGAATCGTACACTGTTGTTCTACATAACCCTGACATTGACTTAATATAATATTATGATTTGTATGTGATAGTGACAATGAGTAATTATTTAAGTGCTTATGTACTAGAATTCCTACAAAAATTTTTTCATATACTTACAAAAAAAAATTTTTTTTAACAAATTTAAAAAGAACAGAAAATTTTCCATTTTCTTCTTTTTTTCTGATAATTAAAAGTCAATATAGTCAATATGTCGCATTGCATATAAAAAGAAATTTTAAAATGTTTTTAAAATAATGTTGTATAACAATTTTCATATATGTATGTAAGTGTATATGTATATAATTAACTATTAAATAAAATTATATATGAAAATGTTATACACATACCATGTTTAATTTTTTAAAATCAAAAATTCATAGAAAGAATTTTTTTTTTTTTTAAATAAAATTATTCTACTGAAATGTAAAATAAATAAAGGAAGCAAAAGAAAAATTAAATAACTATAATATTACACTTTACACCCCAAAGTACAAGGTCATTCGATATGTTTTTACAAAAAAAAAAAAAATTTAAAATTTTATATTAAAAATTATAAAATAAGAAAAAAAAAAAATAAACACGTTACATAGGAACCACAAAGTTGCATTTATTTTTCGTGATTTCGTGTTTTGCAACTGTTATACTCTGTTATACTATATAAGTAAAACAAAATATTGAAAATATTTCTTTCTTTTTACAAAAACAGAAACGTTGTCATAAATTTTATATTTTAAAAATCTGGAAAAAAAAAAATAAAAAGTTGAGAACTTTAAAAATAATTTTTGAGAAAGAATTTTCAATTCAACCAATTACTATGATTATAAGTTATTAAAGTAAAGTTGTTTTTTAAAATATAGTTGGACTTTTCTATAATAGGATCATAATTGTGAGATTCTCATATCTCACTTCCTTTAACACTTTTTCAAATTATACGATTCTTAATTTCGAATTTTATATAACTCTCATTTTCGCATTAAAATTTCTCATTTTCGTAATTATAAATTCGAAATTTTCGCTACTATATAGTCTTTATAATTTTCGCAATTAAATCTCTCAATTTCATAATTATAGATTTTTTCATTTTGGCAATTATATGTATATATATATAGATATCTCATTTTCACAATTAAAAATATCTATTGAATTTGTAACATTAATAATAAGCTAGAATCTTCGAATCATGAAAAAAATTTTGAATAGCTGACATGAAAGGTCACCGAAAAAAAATACGATTATTTAAAACAAATTAAATAGGCTCATATTTTCATAGTTTATGATACTAAAGTCCTCATTAAATGCTTACAAGAAAACTTCATTGATTAGTCCTTTCTAGGGTAGCTCGTATATGCTTTTCATCTTTCAACTATAGAACTGGAGATATTATCAAATTCCTTTTAAACCCTCTTAGTTCAGGTCAAGATCACCACTTTATCAAAATTTTGTTCTGACATCATACCCTAAACCTAGTGAATAGCTGAAGCACCTATTTTTTCCACACCCTTTATAAATCACGTTTTCCTTATCAAGTATGTGCTTTGTTTCACATATAAATTTTCCAAATTTCAATTGAAAATTACTGGTAAAATATCAAACTTCCAAAATGTTATTCGAATTTCACAATAACCCTCTATATTTTATAATTAATTATTAGCCCTTTGAAAATGCAAAGAAGAAGAAAAGAAAATAGTATGTTATTTTTATAAGTTGAATAAATAGTAATTGAAAGCTTTAAAGAAGAAAAAAAAATATATGAAAAATTTTTTTTTTTTTTTGTAATTTATTTGAAAAGATGCCAAAGTAAACTTTCATGTACCTAGTTATGCAAAACTGTAAAGAAAATATAAAAAATGAAATTTTTGTTGATAATCACGGAAAGAATATTTAATTTTAGTTTAAGACTTTCAAATAATTTGAAAAAGTGTTCCTCCAAAATTCTTGTCATGAATTCTCAAATTTTTGTTGAAAATTTTCTTGAGTTTATTAAAAAAAAATAATTTAGTCCTTTTCAATTTACACGTCTATCTGATATAAAATGTCGATTATCACTTGTAATATTAGTGATTTTTGATCGAATAAATTCAAATTCGTCTTAAAAATTTCAATATTTTCCAAAATTTTTATTGAAATTTAAGAAATTTATGTGTTGAGTAATAAAAATATTTAATTTGGTTTTCTTCTTTTTGCAAATTACAGCTAAAATCTCGTAAAATTGCAAAAGAAATTAGTGAATAAATAAAACACTTGTCATTAATTCAAAATTAATTCAGTTTAGAGGGGTTTAGTTTAAGTTTACAGGAGTAATTCGAATTTCCCAAATTATTGTTGAAGCTCACGCAATTGGACTATATACATATTCACTGTAGCTGTTCAAAGATCAAAGAATAAGATCAAAGATCGAATAATACTAACTTTCATAACTCAATTTTGTTATTGCAAAAAACTATTACACAATTTCATTGCAACCCTTAATAGTCCATAATATGCCATAATAAAATCGATAATATTAATTTTATCACTATTTAGTTTCCTAAAGGCTCTTTTCAAATATAATTCAGATGATGTTCTTCATATTTTTCTTCTTTTTTAGGGCATAAGTATATAATTTGTTTTTTTTTTTTTTTGAAAAATAACTCTTATTGAAGTGATATTGAGGTGATATTAAATAAAAATCAATATGAAATTTATTTACTTCTTAATCCTATAGTACGAGTATATATGCAATTAATTGGAAAAAATGGCAATAATTTTTTGAATTTATTTTCAAAATTTGGTATTTTTTGTTTTTGGTTTGCACAGCATGTAACCAATAAAACCTTAATATAAAATATTTATTTTACTGCGCTATTATTGGTTCCATATTAAGAATTTAGGATAAAAATTTTATAGTGAACTCATTTCTTTTATTTAAGAAATAAATATAAAAATATTTTTTGTGTTACAAGGAAAATAAATATGAAAATAGTTATATTTAGAAGACTGGACCTGTGTTTGATTTCTAAATTGTATAATAATCTTAATTTTTGGCTTAACTCTGAGCCTAGTACGTTCTTTCACAAATACTCAATTATGAAAATACAAAATTTAAGAAAAATTTTAGATAGTGCAAAAAAATTCTGTCGATTATTCACAATTTAACGAAGCGAAGGAAAAAAAACTTATATCACATAAATCTCACCTTTTCCGCTATTTGAGTCATAAATAATAAATTAGTTTTCATATAGAAATTTTTTTTGAGAAACATTATGTAAACAGAAATGCTTCGACATACACCTATCCGCATAATTTTACAGTCCATATTTGTCTGAACTCATTGGCATGAATGACAACCATTCATTTCATACCCATTTCCACTAATTTTATTTTCATATTCATTTATTCATTGAGTACTTATTCTCATTCATATTATACTCAAATTTATTCATTTATTGAGTACTCATTTTCACTCATATTACACTTAAATTCACTCATTTATTTTATACTCATTTTCATTTATATAAAAAACTCATATTCAATTATCTTAATGTCCTTATTTGCCCGAAATTTACTGAAACAACTTATATTTACTCATTTTAAGTTATTTCTACTCATGTTCACACTCGTATTAATTAATTTTTTTCCGGACATTTGACCGAACAAAACAGAACATATACCCATTTCCATTCATTTCATATTTGTATTCATCAAAATCCTAGAATTCCCTCAATTTTCTTTTCGACCACTTTTGATAGATACGACGAGTTCCTTATAAAAAAGCAGTACTTTAAAGTGAAAAATTCATTTAAAGAACTTATCTATTTTTAGAAATCACTCATAAAAGCCGTACATTCAGATGATATAGTACTGTAAATATCTACTACTTATGTACAATAATATCTTCATACACATATCATAATATTACATATCAATATTTAATTTAAGATTAGGTAATCAAGAAAATAATTAAGAAAACGAAAAAAAAGTCTAGTTAACTAAACCGACAATAAACACACAACAAATATGAAAAAAAAAATAATCAAAGTTAAATATAATAAAAATAAAATATGAAGAAAATTCTAAATTAAACAAAAAACATTTGCTAAATAATTTTTCAAATGAAATTAAAATTAAATTGTCAATTATTTTATAAACATAAAGACATGCACATACATAAGCGTATGTACAAATATTTTTATAGCTATACAATATCATTATAAATTAGGAAACTACACTAGCGCCATGCATGCAACGCCATTCCAATCAAAACTATTACAACAACACAACACCCTTATAACATTATTATAACACTATAAGTGTTTCATAATATATGCATGTATAACAGATATAAAGAGATCATGACTTATTAAATCACCTTCACCTTGTGTGCTATTTTCTCTAATAAAATAATAATTTAGATCTGTTGAATCCTAACTATACCTAGGTATTATACATTCTTTGTTATAATTAAGTTGTACAATTTTTATTATGGCTGACAGCGTAAATTATAACGCTTACAATTTATTCGAAGAAATAAATGAAATTAATAATAAATAAATTCTTTGTGATCCCTAACAGATGCACAAATTGGACACATTTATAAAATGTTCTTAGTTTTTAGAAAGCATAAGATTTATAATCATAAAATTAGAAATGATGCATAATTTTTTAATTTAAAATATTATACTTATTTATAGCATTTAATATAAAAATTTAATTTATTTAATTTTATTAAAAATTTACAATAATTTTTGCTTGAAAAAATTCACAATATTATTTTTATATTCTTTCAGAAATATTTTATATGTTTTGCATTGTTCGTCATAACACAAGCTATTATGCTAATGGCAATTAATAGCATGAATATTAACATACATACTTAATTTATTTCGAATTCGTTTGACGCCAAAATTTATATTCGAAACTTGTATACAATAAAGGATGTCACTCATTTCAATTACGTTGTTAGTATAATTAGCACAAATTAGGGGGCGCATGAGAACATTTAAAATAGAATCAAGATGGCAAGAATGATATTTGAACGACTTTGATAGATCAGGAAATCGGCACGCTTAACCAGATCAACAAAACGGAGAATATTCAATAGCTGGATTAAGTCGGCCCTGATACACTGAGATCCGACTTGTACTAAAAAGTAATATCGAAGAGCTACTAAGCAATTAAATGAGTTATCTGTAATGAGTATTAGCCTACACGAATGACAAACACAGGGGCCTTACAACGTAATTCGTTTGCAGAAATGGAAAGATAGTACTGCACAAATTTATTGGTACTGCTTTACCAGTTTTCCTAATATGAAAACCGTTTCATGAAAATCGAATTACATAGAAAGGCCCTAGAATTCTGGGAGACTACGAGCCACTAAGCAATAGATTGCCTTACATGCCGATGGTCGCTTTTGCAACAGTGCAACATGCGATGGAATAGAAAACACTGTGCCGAAAGGGGTATGGTGTGATCACGATTAACATGGTGGAATTTCGATTTAAAACCAAAAATAACTCGATTTACAAATTCGAAACTTTGTTCTTTAAATATTTTTTTTTTTTAACAACTTCCGTTTGTTGTTTCGTGGGGTTAATAATCTTCGGCCTTCATCAAGATTTCGAAAATAAAATAAAATTTTTTTAATATTTCAACCTTAACATTGAATCAATGATGAATTTTTGCAACAAAATAATTAAAAATGTTTTATTAACAAAAAAAAAAAAAAAAATTTCGAATTTTTTTTATAGAATTTTTATTTTATTTTTTTGTTCTTATTTTTTTTCCTCTTTAAATATTTATTGTGTGATTTTAATGATTTTGTAATAAAAATAAACTATAAAATGAACTAAGAAAATTATTTTTTTTTTTAAATAAAATTTTGTTTGGTTACATAAAAGTTGAGGAAACAAAAAAAAAAATTTTCTAACAAAGGTAAAACAAAAAAAATTTTTTACGTTTTCTAATTCTTTACCGAGACAGCATTGCATATTATATTGTATATACAATGATGGTGGTATTGTTTTCACATCAAATTTTCAACCATTTAAATTTTTCGAAAGAAAAAGTTCTATTTTTACGGAAAACGTCTAAAATTCTATGTTTACACCCGTATCTCAAATTCGGCCGTATCGATTTGATTTAAAATTTATAACTTATATAAGTTTCATTCTGCCACAATTCTCGACAGCAAGATCTTTGAATAAATATCAACAATAAATCAAGCGAATTTATTCGACAATAGAAAAGAAGAAAATAGACAAGACCGTCGGTTATGCTCTGACCACATCAAATTTTTTTCTTCTCGTTCATTTTTCAAAATTTCATACGTATTAAAAAAAATACATTCTATATATTCTTACGTTTTTTACTCATAAGTAATTAAATTTATATTTTTAGAATTTATAAAAAAAAAATAAAAATTCTATGAGACAGTTATGATAACCGTTAAAAAATATTAAAGGTATATAAAAATTATTTTTTATTGTAATTTTCTTAGTACCTATTTCATGATACTTGACATTTAAAAAATATTTATGTAAGTATAAGTAAGTATATAAGTATATATACAAATAATTTTTACAATTATTGTGTAATAAAATAAAAAAAAAATGAAATTAAAACCAAGAGATCACGTATGTGATGATGTGGTAACAAAAGAACGATAACCCTTTTCTTGATCTTCCATTAAAAAAAAAATAAATTTTACGGTATTTAATTTTTTCTTTTAAAATAATTTTAGCATCGTAATTCGAGTTGAAAATATTTTATTAAGAATTTTTTATAATTTAAAAAAAAAATTACTTAAAATTTAATTATACGATACCACTCATACCACATACATACATATTACTTTAATTGAATCGTATTTACGGGAAAGAGCTTTGTTAAAAATTGTCGTAAAATTTCCGTAAATTTATGGTGAAATTATTAAAATATTGTGAAGGTTTTCATATTTTATGGGTATTATACAAAATTGGTGAATAATTTCGTTAATAACGTAAATTTTTTTTAGATATCTATAATAAGAGATAATTTTAGATATTTGATTAAGAGGTGAATTACAATTCTCTTCAACATGAAATAACGTTTAATAAGATAAAGTAGTTGAATGAATTACTATAAGTAGGGTAACAGTAACTATTCTATATACAGCAATAATAAATATTAATTATTATTGAAATATAAGAATTTCTACTATCAATACAATTTATGCTGATAAATATGTCGTAATATGCAACATAATCATACGATAAATCTATCTTTTTCAATATTAATATTTATTTCACGGTTCGAAAATAAATTCGAAAATTTTTCGAATTTATTTTCGAAATTACTTTCGAGTCGTGCTTTAAATGGGCCGTGTACGAGCTCTGTTTTAATTATGATTATAGGTTTACCGCTTATTTCATATAATGATACTTTGAAGCGAGCTTTGGAGAAAATTTTAAAAATTGACTATGAAATCATTAGCAATTTCGAATAACGCTACACATTGGTTCAGTTGATTTATTGCGTCTATCTATTAGGAGTTTAGTAAATTACAATTGAATTATATATGAAGTTTCTTTCCAAACGAGTAAGAGTTGCTTGTTTTTTTTTTCTTACAAATCCTCCGATATTCGAATTAATTTCGAAATAAGAAATTTGCATATACAAGAAATATTGTAAGAAATAAATAAAATGCTTATATGTCTGTCATTTATTATTGTTTTTGCTGATTGTATTTACGAAGCGGAAGATACTAGTTTAAAATCTAAAATCATCTAGACAATACAAGAATTATTAGAAGAAATTATAAACAATTTTTTCTGCTAAGAAAGCACATAATCAAAAATGTGATTCATAAAATCAACAATTTTATTAACATATAATTTCAATACATACTATACTAATATTATGATTTTAGACTTTCGTTATTTACGTCTGTATAGTAAATTTGTAAACATTTGTAGAGAAAAATTAAAATTATGCGATAAGAAGGTGAACAATTAGTTATACATACAATATACATGAGTAAATTGAGTTATCAATGTGTAGTTATTCACAATATTATTTTATATACAACATTTTTGAAATGTTGACAAGTTATATAACTACAAACAAGTTATGATTACAAGCTTAACATTTTCTCGATTAACTTATTTGATGCTAACAAAATTTTTAAAATTTGTTTACGTTTATTGCATAATAAAATTAAAAATAGTTATCAACGCCAGTAATTATTTTGTCAATAGGTAAGAAAAAAATGTTGCATTTCACTTATATATTAAAAGTATGAAATACTTATTATACTGATAAAGGTTCTATAATTAGAGAAAAAAAATTGAATTAAAAATTTTTCTGTGTTAACGTCAGGCGATTCGGTTTTTTTTTCATGATTATTTTATTAATTTTTATAAACTATGTAGTCTAGACTTAGTAACATTTCTGAATACGAATGATATGATTTAACAAATATTTTAATTCAAAATTTTTAATCAATGTTGCTAGCCAATAAAATATATCGTGGGTTATACTATGCGGGTCATATGTGCATTATGGAACAAGAACTGCATGCTTTATTTTCGTTATATAAAATTGGGGATTGCCTTTTTATTTAATTCTTATCAAATTTTGCAAAATCTTAAAGACTTTTGTTGTTTAATCTATTCAATTAGATTAAACAACAAATGCCCATATACAAATTGTTCAAGTCCACAGAAATTTATAATTTATTCAAAGCTGCTTTTGAATATTTTGACTTAGAAAATCCTAATTTTCTGATCAGTTCAACTTATATAATTAAATTTGGGTTTATTTAAAATTAAAATTGTCATTTTAAGCAAAAAACCGCTCAAGTAAAAATAAATTTTTTTTTTTTGAGTAAATTGAGTTCAAAGTTAGAATTAAATTTTTTATAAAAAATTATAGCTTTGCATACTTTATACAATAATTTCAGAATTTATTGAAATACAGAGATCAAATTTTAATAGAATATTAATAAAATAAATAGGAACTTAAATTTAAATTAATTTTTACAAAAATTACAAACGCGGACTATCAAATGAAATTCGAAATTTTATAACTAATTTTCAAAAATAGTCACAACTTTTTATATTCTTGCTCATAACTTCAGAACTAAGTGGATGACATTGACCAAATTTTAACAGAATAAAATTTAAATAAAGGCGAAAAATTTATATTTTTGGCAAAAAAAAAACAAAATTAAGAATTATCAAAACCAATTGCTCGTAACCACAGAAATTTGTCTAATAATATGGAATCAAAACCAAATACGAATTCAATTTATCAAGTTCATCAATTGTGCGAGTAATGCAAATTATTTATCGTAAAATTTTGAAGTTGTAAAACGCTTTACAATTGCGATTTTCAATTACTGCAATCAATTTTTGATTCATAAATTGTACTCTACATAACATATCATAATACTATGACTCAAAATTTTCACTAAAACTGTTAAACCATTCTTTACTCATCATTTATACTTATTAAAAAAATTCATTATTAAATTTTCAATTTTACTGAGTCATAATTTTTCATAAAATAAAAAATTTACAAAATTCAACCTTCAATATATAAAATGATTTATAGGTTTGTCCTATTAAAAAATTTATATAAAATAATGAAAACCGTATAGAATTGTAGACTATCCATAATAACACACATGCATTCATGTCTATTTCCAAAAAAATTCATTCATTCATTTAATTTATTGAAATAACAACAGAAAGAGTAAAGGAAGAAATAAATAATAAAACTTTTTTAAATTAAAAATTTAAGTAAAATTCAATTACAAACTTATAGATCAACAGTTCCAAAATGTAGAAAAAAAAAACCCCCAATAACAAATTATGACACTGCATTCAATATCAACAAAAAATGAAAAGAAAAGTGGACTTCAAAATCAATAAATTAACAACACAAGTCACACTCTGTCCACCAATAAAAATAATAACAAAATAAATATCTTTACTATCATTAATTTTACTTCAATAGCACTTCCAAAATTCTGAAATTACTGTCTTGCCCCCCTTTCCTTTCCCCCTCTCCATTCTACTTTATACTCTCCTTTCTCCCTTCTCCGTTCTCTACATTTCACTGTATTTCATTGAAAACCAAATTTAGTGACTTCCTTCTTCCCCTTTTGGTCATTCTCGTTTTTTTTTTGTTTTTTGTCGTGTTTTATGGTTTTATTACATTTTTAGGTCTAGGATATTCAAACAAAAGAAAATATAATAATTTTTTTTTCAATATAAGTAAAAAAACAATATGACTGGAAAAACAAGGACGAGCCGTTTAGTCGTCGTCATCATCATCACCATCATTATCATCGTCGTCGACAACGTCTATATAAACAAGAATGAATTACGACGAACTAAAGTAAAGAATTTCAAGATTAATTTTATTTCACGTTCATTTAAACACAGGCATGAACTAAATTTTCATTTATAATTTATCATATATAAGTTGTCTCCATTCAAAAAATTTTCAAATTTGTACAAAGTGTTTCAGATTAACACTTTAATTTAATGAAATTATTGTTATTGTTTTTAAATGTTGCAAAGTAAATTTAACTATTTTTGTACATTCTACAATATAAAACACAAGTTAATAACTCTAAGTAAGATTTAAAAGAGTTTCAGTCCCAATTTATGGGTAAATTTTTAAGGATTAAATTTAAAATTAGTGCTAAGTAATTAACGATAAAAATATGCATTACAAATGTAAAATGAAAATCTGAATTGGCTAGTATTGCGTTTAGAATGATTTGAAGTACATAAAAATATTTGAGCCTAAAAGTATGCAAATTTAAATAAAAATTTCAATTAACTGTACATATAGCATGCAAATATGTATTAGATACAGTACCAATTTTATATTCTAAAATTTCGATTAATTCTAAATTTCGGATCATATAACAATTGAATACTACTCAAATTTTAATTACATTTACAGCTGAATTAAACAACATTTATTTACTAAATTTCAAAATTCTTACATTGTCAATTCGATATTTTGCCGAAATAATTGAATTTTCTAAACAATTTGTGAAATTTTTCAAAATCCAGTTTTGAAAAATTTTGCAAAAATTCTATGAATTCGCACCGATATACACAAAAAAAAAATTGGACGTAATACTGTCTATCAAACATGTGTCACATTAAACTAAATGGGTATATACTCGTATATACACACATACACATAAACATACCAAAAATTTGCACAGATTTACAAGACCAAAAACCAATATCAACCAACAACCATTTGTTTATTTTTAATTTCGGGAAAAAATTCTAAGAAATTAAAAGAAAAAAAAAAAAAAATTATTTCCCCAAAATGGTTTTAAATGTTGAAAAAGGACAAATTTTGTCACAATAATAAATCGATTTAGAAAACTTTTTTTTTTTTTCATATAGACTTTTTTTCCCTCTGTAAACTGCAAATGTAAGCAAAAACAAATTAAGTAAATTAATTTCAAAAACCCCAAAATCAATCACATACGATGGTAATTAAAAAAATATAATGTCCTTTTTTTCCTCTCGTTTTTTCCTCTTCTTTTTTTAATGGTTTATTTGCTTCGCATAAGAAGACTTAAACACACATTTATCACACACACATACAATTCGATTTGAAATTTTAGTTGAAAATTTAAAGAAATTTTTTCTTTTTGTTATTTGTTCTTAATGTTCAAATTAAATTTAACAAATTATTTTTAATTTTAAATTGATGTTTGAAGAAAAAATGAAATTAATGTGTAGTTGTTGATGATGGCAATATTAAAATGTCACACGGATGCATATTGATTACATATAAGAAATTGAAAACAATCGAATTTTGTATTGATTACGTAGTGGAAAATTTTAAAAACATCAATTTTGCAATTATTGTGCGGGCAGCTTTGATGAAATTATATGCAACAGTTACTTAGTTCGAAATAAACAGTACAATTGTTTAAAATTAATATTCAATTAAGTTTGATCAAGTTTGCCACAAATATCATATCAAAATTGCAGATCCCCCCAATTGTTAAGAACGAGAACAAAGGTATACAAGTAAACAGTACAATTGTTTAAAATTAATATTCAATTAAGTTTGATCAAGTTTGCCACATATATTATATACAAAATTACAAATCCACCCAATTGTTAAGAACGAGAACACAGGTATTCAAGTCGATGTTTATGTAACGGTTCCAAAATTGGAAAAAATATGCTCCGTCATTTCATTCCACTCTCTCTTCCCCCTCCTAAATCCGAAGACAATAAATTAATGATCTAAAGAATAGTTTTTTAAATTCCATAACTGTAGAAAGATCTCTCACCAATTTTTACGTCAATTATTATAAAATCTCAGACTATAACGGTATTATCCTGAACTTAAGTGGTCAGAGTGTCCGACACCTAACAGTACTCCCTCAGTATGCTGATAGAATGACTACAAATGAATAAGAAACATCTACTAACATTTTGCTTTTCGCGGCCTTGATCTCCAGTTGTGAGGTCTGAAAGTTGAAATTTCTGAAAACCTTCTAATTTTTACATTTTTATTGATAACTCGAAAAATATACCATAGGTAAAGCCAACATTATATATTCAGTTTGAATTTCTGTTGCGCAAAAAATTAATTTATTGAAATTGTAATCGATTGTCAATTTTTAATATGGGAATGAAGAATCAACGATAAATATTTCTCTATATTACTTAATTGATTGTGATTCTTAGTGACTTAACTAGTTGCATAATTTTATTTAATTTATAAAAAAAATTATATTGCTGATTGTGGTTAGCCTTTTTAAGTAAAATAACATTTACGTGTTGTGGTACAGAAAATAAATAACAATTTCCCCTAAAAGTATGCAAATAAAACTATATTTTACAATGTTTAGAGAAATAATGTAAACCAGCGTTTTACAGGTTTGTTTTTTTTTTTTAATCAAATGGTTCTCATTTTGTTCAATGAAATTCAGTTAATGTAGAAATCATTAATTTGACACGAATTTATTGATAATTCAAACATTTCCAAGAATTTTATTTTATTTTATGTAAGAAACATACAAAGAGGCAAAGTCCAACTCAAACCAAATTGAAATTTTATATGATTTATTAATTATATAATCAATAATTAATTCCCAAGCTCAAGTCCAAAAAAAAGAATCACTAATGTCCAAATAATTGAAAAAAAACTTGTTAAAATTTTTATTACTTTCTTTTCATTAACATTAAAGTAAAAAAAATTAATGTTAAAATTCTTTAAAAATTTTCTTTTAATTTCAAATTTTTTTGTTTTCTTTTTCCTCTTTAATTTTTTTTATTATTATATTTTTTATAATTAATGCTTTTATAATAATATTTTGATTGGCATCATTAATTTCCTTTCAATACAACAATTTCAGAACAATTTTTCAATTAAATTTTAACACTGATTACCAAAAAAAAAAAAAAATTATGTCATTTAATATTTATAATTGAAAAATGAGAAGAAGAATAACAGCAAAAAAAAAGTCCATTAATTTTATTTAAATAACGTTACTTTCATTATTATTTTTCTTTTTTGGAAACTTTTTTTTTTTATTAATTTTCTCTTTTCACAAAACATAAAAGAAATGCAAACGAAAAACAATGAGATTTTTATTAAGGAAATTTTCAAGGAAATTATTTACATTATCCTTTTTTAAATTAAATAATATTTTTTTGTTAATTTTTTTGTTTTTCGAAATCTGTATTTGTTTAAACTCTTAAATTAAAATATAATTAAAATATATACAATCGTACAAACATAATGCGCATATGTACGAGTACAAGCATCTCTTAATTATTACGATTAAGTAATTTAGTGATTAGCTCTATGTCTTATAATTGTGCTATGTATGAATTTGATTTCCCGTTACTCTTGAAAAATTATAGTGGATTTTATTGAAAATTATTATGCATTTTGAATATATAGGTCTATAACAATTAAAATTTCAAAAGGCTAAAATGTAGTAGAGTAGTATAACAGAAAATATTTCGTTAAAGACTCATAAAATTGTTAATTTAATAATGTAAAATTTTATTCAGAACAAACAATTAGTTTCAAGCTTTTATTCAGTCTTAAAATTTTTGTAATTATTGATGATTCTAAAATTAAAATTCTAATATTTAAAATTTTCATACTCCTATATTATTTTAATAAAAAGAGCATCTTTCCCACATAATTAGTTTATTATTATTAACCATAATTCCGAAATTAAATACAATTCCGAATTATTTCATTGCTTTCAACATATTCGATTTGTTTTAAAATTTTATATTTTTACTTGATCTCAGTCATTTCGGCCAATTTAAGTCAATTACAAGTGCATCTATAAGAACTACAAATTTCAAACTTGCTTAGCCATTAATATAAATGTAAATTATTGAAATTAGGTTTTGATGATTGCATTTATATAGGGTATTTGATAAAATTGAGGCGTCGTTAAAAATAATTATGTTAATAATGTTTCTGATTAATTTTCACTTTTATAGATGGTAAAATTTTAAAAATCATTACAAATAATCAATCAAAATTTATTGGCAAATTCAAGTTAATTATGTGGAAAATATAATATAACAGTTTAGAGTTTATTGGATACCAGCTGAAAATTTCCCATTTCAGACTTAAATCTTAATTTATAATCATAAATTTAATTTTAAATCGGCATTTTACTTTAAAATCTCCTACTGGAACGTAGTTTTATTCTCAATTACAATTATTACAATTAATTTCAAGTTAATATTTCATTTACAAATATGTCAATTAACTGTCAAAAATGTTAAATTTTCCATTATTTTCATAAAATTTTAATTCAATTTAAAATTTCAAATTCACATAAAATTTTGTAATATTTTGAATAGTTTAAAAAATTTTTAAAATTTTAATTTTTTTTTTGAAAATAATTTTTTGAATAATTCAAACAACGTGTTATTTAAGGGATGCTTGTATATACATTTAATATTTCATAGTATTTGTTATACGTAATAACAAATAAAACTAAATTAATAAATTATGTAAGTACAATTAAATAAAAGAATTTTATTAAAAATTTTATTAATTTTTTTATAATATTTTTTTATTTTTGTGTATTCTTTTTTATAATAAGAATTGTATTTTAATTTAAATAGTTCATATTTTAACAAGCAGACACAAAATACACGCGAGTATACCCGAATTAAATATTTTATAAAATCGCATTAAGAAACGGAAAACTATTGAGTATAACGCACGCGATATTCGCACACTTTTGCTATATGCTTACATTATCCACACACAAATGTACACAAAATAATATTCCACTTCACAAATTTTATATATATATATATATATATATATATATATATATATATATATATATATATTTCTTCTCGTATATATAAGAGTCTCACGTTTTCTGTAATATATAAACGATAATCAAAATAAATTAAACGTGAGTCTATTTAACGATAGCTAGGTCTACGGCAAAATAAGAAAAAAATCGATTTATTTTCGATTTTTTTACATAATTAAATTTTGTATCGAAAAAAATTTACACTTGAATATTTGCAAAAAAAAAAAAATTTTTTTTTTAATTTTTCTTGCTTTGCTAATCGGTAGCGATGACCGAACCGAAATAAATGTTAATTAAACATGAAAATTTCGCGTGTCTTTTCTATAACGAAATAAAAACTGAACTGATTCTAAAAAAAACAAAATCTTTGACAAATACAAAAAAAAAAAAAAACAAACAAAGAGAAAAAAAGAAGAGAAGAAAAGAATAAATAAAAACTGCAAAAACGAATTTTCCTTTAGAATTTTTGTTGTTTTTGTCTTTTTCTTTTTTAGAGGGAGAATTTCTGTTTGTTATTGCTGTTGTTGTTGTTATTGTGGTATACAATAGTAGCATAATAATAATACTCGTAGAATAAGAAGATTACCGCACTCACTGGCTGACGGTAATTCAAAAACAAAAATGAAAAAAAATAAAAATGGCATGAGATGAGAGATGAAAGCGCTATTATTATAATTTTCGGCTGATGATGATAATGAATGAATCGTGAAAATAATAAATAAAAAAAAGATAAAAATGAGAACAAAAAAAAAAGGCAAAATTATCAGCTTATATGCAAGCATACTATGCAATGTTGTTCGGTTTATATTACTTAATGTTTTCATAAAATTTTTAGTTAACCCTTGAATGCAACACCTTTTTTTGTTTTGTGTCAGTTGTTGCTATACTTTTATTATTTAAATTATTGTATACTAAGAATTTTCTAAAGCACACTTTAG
Source organism: Condylostylus longicornis (assembly GCF_029603195.1). Taxonomy (NCBI): domain Eukaryota; kingdom Metazoa; phylum Arthropoda; class Insecta; order Diptera; family Dolichopodidae; genus Condylostylus; species Condylostylus longicornis. The sequence goes on from NW_026578045.1 coordinate 273,614, forward strand.
AGCACACTTTTTTTGGAAACCACGTTGGATGCCGAACAAATCAGAACCGGACGTAATTACATAAGAAATGTTGCTTAAGCAACACATTACTCTTTAACAATTTAAAACAAGAGATTGAACCAATTTCTGTAGCTTTAAGTCTAAATAACGAAAATTATCTACTATTATCTCTACACAACGTATATTCAAATTTTTCTATTACCTAATATTTTGCATAAATTTAGGAGAAGTTTTAAAGAGGTAATTTTCCAAAAAAAAAAATACATTATATTGCTCATTAATTAAGTTTAGGCGGAAGACTATTTTACATATCTTTAAAATTTTTGCTTTTATAGGTATACACAGTATAAAAGAACATAAAGGAATTACGGTATTGGCAAAGATATGCAAGCTTCTAGGGGTAGTAACTGTCGTAGAACTGTCGTAGTGGAAATACAAAGATATTTTCCTTATACATTTTATAATTTAAAAACAGGTTAAATCTAAAAATACCATTCAAATATTTCATAAAATTAATAAAAAGATTCACAGCTTTATAGGTAGGAGAAGGTTAAATATATTTTATATATCATATTATTTTATAAACTATATTCTATACAATGAATATCACTATACATAAATATAAATGTGTTTGCATTAATATCTAAATGTATACAGTACAAAATTATATTGCACTTCAAAAATTTAATGTAAGTATGTTAAATTGAAAGCAAAACGTTTAATGATTATAAAGAATCGTTTTCAAATTTTACAAAAATTGCAAATATTTTCTACATCGGAATATCAATCAAAGTATATAGCTTTGAAGTAAAATAAGTAGCTATTACTGATAATAAAAATATCAATATGAAAATATGCTACTATAGAATGTATGCTTGTAAGGGAACGAGTATACCGATATAAAATCAAAAATAAATATTTGTAAAAATATCAAGAATTCTAAAAAAAACAATTTTAGCAATATAATTTTCAGAAAACGTGACTTCTATTAAGGTATTCGTTATAGATTATACTAGGAGGAATTGAAAAAAAAAAAATTATTCTAGGGTGTGTTCAAAAGAACTTAAATATTAACACAACCCATCAATATTTCACATAGGCAGAGATTTGTAGGCTATTGAACTATGTATAAGACTGTGAGTGTTTCACAAGGAACCTCAGAGAGATCATATGATTTATACCATATCAAATACAAAGCTGGGCCGCTCTTAAACTGCTCTCTCTTTCTCTTCCTTTCTCACTTCTAATGTGGCGGTATAAAAATTAGTGAAAGAACATGTCGCTGTCTTTGAAATTTTTGCTAAACACAACAAATATCATAATCAAATTTTACCCTACAAGCATATAGTTTTCTCTAGTATCCAGTAAACAAGAAATCTACTTGAAAGCTTTTTAAAATTAAATAATTGAATAATTTTCTCATTCCAGATAATATTCATTATGATTTGAAATTCAAATATGTTATACATTTATGATTTTCAATTTAAATTTTATATTCAATAGACAATTTAATTTTCTGTAATATTTTAATTTAAGGTCAATAAAATTAGCGAATTTTTTCGTTCTTTTTTTTTTTATTAAAATATGAGAACCATGCAATAATTATAATAATATTATAATAGTTATAACTTATACGTATATGTAAGTCTAAACATATACAAATGTAAATGAATTTCTGCACATATTAAATGAAACTTAACAAAGGAAATTTGAAATTCAAATTACAAGAAAACAAAAATTCATATTTATTTTAAAAATTAGCTTAAATATATTTAATAGCTTCTAAGATGAATTGAGTGTATATATGGTTGCAATATTGAATTTCTCTGAATTGTAATATTGGTTCTCATATACCCAAATATTGTAATATTATATACTTGAAAAATTTTCCAGGAATTTGAAATACAACGCTACGTAGATCAATTAAGAGTCATGGTATTCAATTTATTTTTCATAATATTTATGTATTTTATAAAATGAACTTTGAGTTTGAGCTTGAAATTCAAGTCGTATTATATGAGTGAATGTGGAAACGTGAGTTATTTGACTTTATTTTAGGTGTTAATTGATACCATTTTTTTTCGAATTTTTTTGTCTATTAAAATTTTATATAAGAATTCCAAAACAAAATAAATCGAAATTATTTGTTTTTTATGTGTATTTGCTTAAAAAATCATAATATTTATTTAATGATAACAAAAAAAATACTATATTGAAAATATTTTGAAATTTGTGTCATAAATTAATTCTTCACAAAAATATTTATTGAGATTTGAGAAAAAAAAATGTTTAATTTAATTAAATAGAATATGTAAATTATGTACAATTTAAAATTATTTATAATATATTTGAGAATAATATGATCAAAATTATTTCGATTATCAGCCAAATAATTTTGTTTGACATTAAACATTGAAATTCTATTGTGAATAAGATTTTAATACATAAAGGAATAAACAGTGGTAAATGTAAATAGAATCACATAAAAACGAGAAAAAAATGGGAATTGCACGATTTCTTAAATAGCTTTACGACCATTTGAGTTCTGACAAAATGAATAGCGGTCCAGTTACTATAAAAACTCGTGTTATTCGAGTGAAATTTGAATACTGTATAGTTTGAATGGGAGTGTTGTAAAACGAAAAGTTCTAAGCTAAGTACTTCGAAACATTACGACAACTTATTTGTTTTTGGCAATTTTTTTGTAAAAAATAGCATTATTACTAGATTCATCTATAAATGTAAAATTTTACAATCGCAGCTTAAATATTTTTCGAAATTTTTTTAATTAAGTTATTTTCGATGCTCTATGGCAATTACAGCAAAATTTTGTATAACCAAACTTATTAACAACTTAGTAATTTAAACACTATATTTTTAGTTTCGCATTTAAATAAGTGAAAGAAGGAGCGGTATGAACGCTTCGAACATTTATCAATACGGGTCCATAAATATTCAATTGATTTTTAATATACAAAATATTTAATACGAGTAAGGTTGCTCTGAGAAGCATATCACTTGATGGTAATGCCATCTATCGTAAATTATTAAATATAATTATTTTGAACACAAACCAAATATTATGTTATCTCTAATTTTCTGATCGATTAATAATGCTCTCCTCTCAATGAGAATAGGTGAATTGTTGTTACATTCACATAGGCAATTCCAAGTTGTTATTTTAAGGTATTGTCAAATTCTATTGCCTGATTCTATTACAGTATTGTTGCGTTCTCCCTTAAAGTTATTAAAGAACAAAAATATGTACTTGAAATTTAAATTTTTGTAAATAGAATTTCGAATTTAAAAAATTAAGTCAGATAATGTTGGGTTTTAAAAATTTTTATGAAAAATAAAATATTAAATTTTAAAGAAACTTGACGTCCTCTCTCATACTTGTGAAAACCACAATTTGTAGTAAATAAAAAATTTAATGACTATGCTACTTTATTAATTATACAAAATCTATTTATTTAATACTATAAAATTCTCATATCACCATTATGAACTTAATGTAAGTCCTGTATAAAAATAATTAATGTCTTATACAAAAAAAGCTTACCCATATCAAAAAAAAAAAAAAAATCTCATTTTTGAAGGCCAAAATTTTAAAATATTTTCTTTTAAAGAAAACTTAATTTAATTACCTAATTAATTTCTCGCTCTTTCGTCCATTACAGGCCTATAATACGAACACTTACACATTTATAGTATATTTCGAATTAATATAAATTAAAAGAAAATAAAATTCGGCATTTAAAGAGAAAATTAAAATTTTAAAAAATTTGTCAAATCATTCTTGACACAATTAGTTTCTTTATGGTTTTTATTTCATCGTTTTGGTTGTGTTGGTGTGTGTGTGTGTTCTGAAAAGAACCTGAAAATCAAGGACATTTTCAGTTTTATTAAATAACAATGGTGAAGAAAGAACAAAACTCCCAAAAAAAAAATTTTTTTTGAATAAAATTTTGTACCGCACACACACACACTTTTGAAGACAATTAAAGTGGGTAAAAAGAAAAGAAAGTTTTTTTGAAATTCTTATGGGATTTCCATGTTTTTTTCTGTTTTGTTCCGTTATCATAAAAACAACAAGGAACTAAAGAAAGGACATTTTGTGTGGAATGGTAAAGGCAATTTTTTTTTGTAGTAAAAGCAAAACTAAAAATTTAGGCAATAATTGTAATTTTATTTTTTAGTTTTTGTCAGTTCTTTTGTTTTTTTTTTATTTTTATTTAAAACAAAATAATTTTACCTTGATTTTTAACCTACATACTTTATACTTAGTAAGCAATAATAATATATGTGTGTGTGTATATTAAAAATTTGTACAAAAAAAAAAAGAAACGACAACAACAAGAACAACAAAAAAATTAAATACACTATTGAGAATATTTTATTCAAGGACAAATTTTTGTAATTTTATAGTTTCCTGTTTTAGTTTTTTGTTTCTTATTTCTTTTTTTGGGGAAAACACAAAAAGAGAAACAACTAAATTTAACTAAAACCAAAATTCATTTTTGACAATAAAGAAAAAGAAGAACAAGAATAAAATTGAATCAAACAAATGGTTTGTAAAGTAGCACCTTTTCCTTATATACCAAAATAGATATATAAAATGATTGCATATATTCAGGATGAGAAAAATAAAAATTGAAAGAGGTGTCTGAATTGAAAGTTAAAAAAAGTAATTATATTTTTTGGCGATATGGTGTTTTCTGTTAGATTCGTGCTTTAATAAACATTTTGGAAAGCCTAAGCAGTTTCAAAAATATAAGGCATTGAAAAAGGAATCTGCACGAATTTCGGAAGGTGACAAGTTTCGAAGCGGCTAAGATGGTAGAAAATGTCTCTTAGAAAAGAGATTGTTTTGTATATAAAATTTCAAGTTTCTATCTTAAAGGGTGTAAAAGTTTTGTGAACAGGCACACGACGGGCAGAAAGAGTGAATTTATTATAAGCACTTTTTTTTCTAATTTTTTGGAAAAGTACTAAAAGCAAAAATGGAACAAAGAAAATAGAAACATTTTAGAATTTACGAAAATTCTACACATTTTCTTAATTTTTTTTTTGTCTCATTCATTCGTTTAACCATCCTACGCTGTTTTTAACGTAACAATAATAACGAAACAAAAAAAAAAAGACAAGAGAATGAAACACAAAAAAAACAGAGAATTCTCAATTATTTTTTTGCACTCGTCCTTTAAAAAGAAATTTTTTTTTTTTGTGATTTTGATTTCTCATTTTAAATTTTTTTTTTCCAGGAATATTACAAATGTTTCCTATATACAAGTTTTTAATACGTAGCATAGTGGTTTTAAAATTTAAATTTTCTCATCGTAGAAACTCTAAAAATCCTAAAATGCAGAATCACTGAGACTTTTGTCAAAATCTAATTGAGAAATTAAATGAAATCATAATGCAGAAGATGGCGAAGAACAGCGAAAAAAATTTTATGACCAAGCAGGAAGAAGAATAAGAATAAGAAATCTCAAAATAAAACATGAAGAAGAGTAAAATATTGTATATGGTCTGATACAAAGCGACATTAAGAATTTTGCGAGCTGACGTGAGGCACAAATTACAAAGGAGAAATGTCTGCAACTGAAAACTAGAGAAGAAATTTTATCAAAATCGCTAGAATTAACGAAACAATAATTGCAATGAGTTAGAAAGCTTAAATAAATTTTCCAAAAATTCGCAATAAAAATATGGCACTTATAAAGAAAATGATTTCAAGTACCGTTTAATAGTTAAAGCCGTCGTAAGTTTCCTTGTGTTCAAAAGTGAAAGTGAGGCGGATTATTGCATCATTTAAAATTTCTCATGTTAGTTTTAATTTTTTTTTTAATTCTACATTAGAAATTTTCAAATTAACTTTTAAATCCTTTTGTATTTGATCACCACGCATGCAAATCCTTTTTTTCTCTTGATTCATTTATTCTTCCACAAAAATATTAATACATACATGTATACGTATGTATATGTAATCGAGTAAATTAAAAAATAAACAAAAGAAAATCAGAAAGAAAAAAGGAAACATTTTCTTATTAAAAATGATTTAAGGGAGAAAATTTTTTAAATATTTTTAGCTATTAAAATCACATTAATTTAAACGTTATTAACATATTTCTAAAAATAAAAACAAAAAAGTTCCGAAAATTCCAAAAATTTTGCGTAATTATGCCGGTCGTGTACAGCACACATCAGCCCAGTCTTGATTATCGATTCATTTCATATAAGTATACCAATTTATTCTCGCATATAACAATAAAAAAAGAATTCTTTTATACAATCAAGAACAGAAAACAAAAATGAAATAAAATGCCGGTCCCTGTTGACTTTTAAAACAAAGCGTTTATTAAAATGATTTTCACAAAAAAAATGGAGATGAAAAAATGAAAATCCCTTATGGGAAATTCAAAAATTTTTGAAAATTAAACAAAAAAAGAAAATTAAAACAATAATGAATATCACAATCACTATGTAGATTGTCTAGATTTTCAACATTGTTAGAGCTTTTAAATGGTCATCCCATATATGATGGCTCTGATAATTTTTACATATGTAGTTACTTACTATTACATTGTACATGTATAATTGCAATTTTGATTGTTAACAATATGAAAAGAAAATTTAAGAATAAAAAATTTGTAATCGTTTTCAATTAACATTTTAATAAATTTTCTTGCCAATTTTCATGAAAATTTTTGTTAAATCTGCATTTGAATTTGGAGAAAATGAATTTTTTTTTCACGTTTTCTTTTTTAATTGAATCTTGGATATTTGCCAAATTCCAATTGTTTTAAGTAGAATCAATTCCCTATACAACAGATATTTCTTTTGGAAATACATAATCTTATTTTTTTAACGAGCCTGAAAATATGCAATTTCAAGTATAGTGAATTTACACCTACAGGCTTGGATATTTAAATATACAATCGAAAGGAAATTATTAGAATATGAAGTTCAGATTTTTTATTAGGAAAATACTTTTAATCCGCCTGTATATATGTAATTCTGCATGCAATTCTCTCCTATTAATATGCAATCGAACAAAATTAATTTATGTATGTGTGCATTAATTTTAAAATGTTTTATTAATAGAATTTTCTTATTTAAAATCATAAATATGAAATTAATTTCTACTAAATTGAGTAAATTGAAGAGAATTCAAATTTTTCTCATGAGCTCAGAAGAATATTGAGAAATTCGAATATCTCGTTTTATTTCGTATGTGTTTATGATAAAAGAAAACATTACGTAAGAGTTAATTGTAATATTCAAAGAAAATCTCGATTAATTAATTTCATGATTAATTTTGAATTTAAGAATACCATTTTAATTAATTATATAATTATGCTATAAAAATAATGTAATTGTTTAGTATAATTTATTTTCTATTATTTTAAGTAAAAGGCTTTTACTAATATTAAAAATGTGTTATAGCCTCGTGTGTTGTTTAAGAAAGCGTATTATATTTTTCCATTAAAACAATTATAAAGAAATTTTTTTATTTAAGTTAAAGTAGAAAAACGAGTTAAATTTCTTTAGAAATAAGGATTTAAAGATTAGAATATATATACTTAAATATGTACAAAGATATCTGGTATCCCAGTTACTTATATAATTATTTTATGCAACAAAAAAAAAATTATGGTTAAATAAATTCTCAGAATAGACAAGATTAAATAGTACTATACAAAACACTGCTTAAGAATAGATAATCTATAGAAAAAGTATAAAATATTCCGAAGCACGTTTATTAAATTCCAAGAGTCTGTTTTCAACAAATTCATTCAGATTATGTATTTAATTGTTAAATAAATTTATCGCAAGAAAGGCTTACAATTCTTCTATTATAACTTCATATTTTATTGATAGAATTCAAGGCAAATTAATTGTCAGTTCAATATTGATTTCAATATTTTAAAAATTAATGAAAAGTTTAAGTCGCAGACAATTTCTTCTTTCTATAATATAGAATCTGCCATTGCCCTCATCGCATATTTATTTACTCAAAATCTCATTTTAGAATTACAATAATACAATTTCTTATTATTGCACAATATTACATTTGGGTCAATATTGCTAATAGAAATTTGAAACTGGTATACGTATGTAATTTTCAACCACCATTTTGAAAACACAATATGAAAAATTTCAAATATTTATGTACCTTATTCTAAATTCACATGATTCAATTTTTTTAAAGATATTGTGAGCCATTGTTATTCAACGAGCAAAAGTAGGTTAATTAAATCAAAAATATCACATAATTTCATTAATAAATAAATAGTTATAAATTAAATTATATATATACAAAAAAAATAGGAAAACATTCTTAGTATTTTATTCATTTATTATTAATAAATGTAGAGAATTCTTCTGAAATTGGACCTCTATAATTTCTAATTAAATATAAGGTACACACATATATATGTATAAGAAAAATGTCCTTTTGTACATCCGCATGTGTATATAAAAATACAAATATATAAAAATAAAAACTGTTATACGATATATGTTGAAATACACGTGTTTGAAAAGTTTTTATCCTTTTAAGAACTTTTGTTTTTTTTTTTGTGCTATGTTTTTGTTCTGCAATAGCTCTAAATAGAGAAAACTAAAACACAAGTGTGAAAAAAATAAAGTTGCTGCTGTTTCTTTTTTGAATTTTCTTGTTTTGTTTTGTACAATAATCAGCAAATCGATTTTTTTTTACCCCTTTTTTTTTTGTTTTTCATTTTTCTGTTTTGAAAAACAGAAAAATGAAAATTAAAAAAGTAGAAAATTTTTCCATAAAGAGAAAAAAAAAGAAACCGCTCAGTTACTCATTCCCGCACTCGCGCTATGTTTAATAATAATTTTTAAACCCCAAAATTTTTAAATTTAAATGTACATACTGAGATATATATACATATATACATATATATAGACTAATATGTATATATATCAACTGTACTATAAGATATCAATTGATCATAGTATAACAATTCAGGAAAACATTCATATTTATGAAAAACAATCATATTTGTGCTTCAGAAATTGCCCCTGTTCGGGCGACATTTAAATAATATTCTTCTTTTTAATAAACTTACGCAATTAATTGTACTACGTTTTTGGGTCTCATATCCATTTTGATTGATTTTTTTTTAAATTTACATTCTCTGTGTAAATATGTATTTTAAAGAAAATGCACACGCTCGGGCGGCATTTTGAATTTTTATTTTAGTTTTTTTAATAATATTGAGGAGCTTTAATTAAAATCAATTATTTAATTTTATTGAATTTAATTATTTAGAACTTACTGATTTATCAATTCGAATATTATATTTTAAAATCAAAAACGAAAGTTGACTTGCTTACAAATATATTTATGTTAAAATATTAAAGTAAAGGCCCCTGTTCGGGTGCCATTTAAATCACTTATAATAATTATACCCGTACGAACGTATGTTCGAAGGGTATACTAAATTTGCCTTACCGTTTGTAACGCTAAGAAATAACGGTGTTAGATATAGACTCAAGTGTATGTTTTTGATCAGCGTCAAGTTCTGAGTTGATTTAGCTTTGTCTGTCCGTCCGTCTAAACTAAATTGAGCTAAGTTCACCAAATTTTCACAAATGATTTATTGTAGTAAGTGCCAGAACCCTATTTATATTGGACGTGAACGGGGTACCGGTTCGGGTAGCTGCCATACAGCTTCAAATTTTTTTGGCTATATCTCAGAAACTATAAAAGTTGTGGTATTGAAATTTCACACAAACGAATATATTAGTAGGGCCAATGCGTCTCATAAAAGTCGTTGAAATTACTTGACTCCTTCTGGTACCTGCCATACAACTTCAAAAGTTATTTGACTATATTTCAGAAACTATTAAAGCTATGGTATTGAAATTTCACACAAACGAATATATTAGTAGGGCCAATGTGTCACATAAAAGTCGTTGAAATTACTTGGCTCCTTCTGGTACCTGCCATACAACTTCAAAAGTTATTTGGCTATATCTCAGAAACTATAAAAGCTGTGATATTGAGATTTCACATAAGTGAATATATTAGTAGGGCCAATGTGCTTGATAAAATTCGCTAAAATTTCTTGGCTCTTTCTGGTAGCTGCCATACAACTTCAATGGTAGTTTGGCACAACCAGTATTTTGAAAAACACATAGTACTGAAATTTTGCATAAATTAATATCGTAATACGGCAAGTTAAAGTCATAGTCTGCCCCATAGTTAGTTATGGAACATTAGTTATTCGCACATAGGATAACAAATTCGTACGGGTAACCCAGAGTTGACAAGGTTAACTCTATTTTTTTTCTCGTTTTTTTCTTAAATATTAATGTAATAAAATTCGGCCCCACTTTGGGCGCCACTTTTGAAATAATATTATTCACTACTATATTATCTCAAATTCAAATACGTTATAAACGTTCAAAATTTTATATGACAATCATTTCTATTAAAAATTACCAAAATTTAAAGATATTGTAAAAAAAGAACCAAGAAAATAGGTAGGAACGAAAATATTTTAAAGAAATTGTTTTTTTTTTTTTGTTCATTTTGCACAAATATTACCAAAAATTATATATCATGTTATTTACCGTATAAAATATAAAATATGATTTTAAACAACAACAATATTAAATCTTTTTTTTTTATATATATTTAAATATTATTTAGTAAAAAAAAACCTCAATAAAAATATTTCAAAAATTAAAATGAAAAAAGCAAAAAAAATATTTTATTGAAATATTGCCAAAAAAATAATTATATTTATCGTATCGCATTTTGCTTATGTACTCGTACCGTTTGCTTCTATTGCTGTTTCATATTTTAAAAATTTTTTTTTTAAATTGTAGTATGTATTAGCATTGCTTCTCTTGCAGCTGTCTAAATTTAAACAAAATACCCAAAAAGAAAACAAAAAAATATTCGCTAATAGATGTCAACACTGATCCAAAAGTAGAGGAATTTTCCTAACCAATAAAACAAAATTTTTTTTTTTGAATTATTTTTGTTTTTGCTTCAACGAAAATTTTGCAAAATTTGCTCTTTTTAATTAAATGTTTTGTTTTTTCTAAATATTAAAATATAGGGCAGGCGATATTTTAGTGCTGTAGTACGAAAAATAAGCAATTTCAATATCATGTATAGAAAAAAATTTAATTAGAACAAATTTAAAGATAATATTTGATTGCAAAGGCAAAATAATATTCTTGTAGGGTAATTGGCTATTATTTGATCATGTATACCTAATTTCCGCCATCAACATAAAACTGTTGGCTATTGAATTTGAAGCAGTTTATAACAAATATATTTCGGTATATTTTAAGTATTCCAAAAATTGAGTTGAATTCACTATAAGGTTTATGCCATTGCATAAAGATTTTAATTAAAAAAAATTAAAAGAAATTATATGGGAGTAGAATATTTAAAAAATTTAAATATCTAAAAAATTTTGTATCCACTGACATTTCCTACTCAATTGATATTTCCTACCCCATTGACACTTCCTACCCCATTGACACTTCCTACTTAATCAAATTTTGAAACCTAATATTTATTAAACGGTTATATTTATTAAATGAAATTCAACATTTTTTCGCCATGTCTGTTATCGAATTTTTGGCATCATACTCCATTGACACTTCCTAATCCATTGACAATTCCTACTTCATCAACTAAAACTGCAAAGTTCATCCAATACTGATATAAATCTTCAATAAAATTCAACATTTTTTCATTATTTCTATTATCGAATTTTAGTAACGTAGCATGGTGTATCGTCATCCTTCATACTTGCGATAATTTATTGATCTGTTTACAATGTCAGTGTCAAATATTTTCGAATACATTTGAAAGACAACAAAAGATACATATGCCACTTAAATTTAAAATTCATAACAATTTTATAATTTTCCAATTCTATTTTACAATTTTATTTGTATAAGAAATAAGGTCATGTTGTATAACGATCCCAATACTTATATTATTTAAAATAAATTTATTCTAAAAGGAACTAAGTACATGGTTACCATTGTACAAGCTATGGTAGTTATTTAATAATTCTAACAATAATGCAAAATGACAATTATTTTTGATAAATTTATTTTATAATATTTTATTTTAAACAAATATTTAAATATTATGCAATTTTTTTTTATTGATTTTTTTTTTATTTTACATATAGAAATGACAAGAAAGTGTACACAAAGAAATACAAATATAAAGGTATTTATGCATGATTCACTTAGTAATATAGAGAAAATATTAAATTATATGAAAATCTTTTTGCAATCTACAAAAAGGTAACTTGTAAATTTACTCATGCAAACGAAGAAGAATTTAAAAATTTTAAAGGAAAATAGAAATTTAAAACTATAAACTAGTTACATATTGGCCTAATGATCAAGAATTTTGAAAGATTCGAGAAATTTTCTATGTGAGTTAAGGTGTTGCGTCTGTTTTGCCGGTTTATTTAATATGAATTCAAAATAGGAGTTCACCATGCAGACTGCTCTATATTTACAACTAGTATTACAAAATATTCTAATTATATTACAGAATACTCTATTAATATGCAATTCAGCTCAAAAATGCTAATTGCTGAATTTTTTATTAACACAGCATTTATGCAAATTCTGTGTCAGGTTTATTAATATAGTATTATATTTTGTGCAGCATCAAAATATTAATAACTCTATTTCCAATAGAAGCAAATATTTAATTATATTTTTCCATAGAATCTTTTGCATTATGAAAACAAAGTGAATCACCTTTGGCATATAATGCATTTGTATTGAATAATGGATACTTGAGAAGGTAAGTAAATAAATTTTATTAAATTTTATTAAATTATTGTTATTATGCTTTCACATTATTCCATTTCAAGTCGACCTATATAATTTTAAATTCTTTGCTATTATTACATACCTTTTGCCATATTGTGAAAGGCATATTTAAAATTTTGTTTCTTTGCATTATAGTGAAACTGGTATGTTTGTTGATTGTAGGTTTCCGAACAGAAACATGAGCAAAAGAAAATTTTTCTTCCCAGCCACCGCAGCTAGCTATGGTTTATTGCATACCTCCGTATCAGTACTATACTATATCATACACTTATACTATATCAGTCCCAAGTAAGTACCCCGTGATATTCATCAGTGAATTTTATTACCGGAGATATCTCACAAGGAATCAATTAGGAGTTCTTCGATCCAAAAACAAAACAGTCACAAAACATGTATATATGGAAGTATCCTTACCGTCTCAGCAGAATCTACACAAAAGGCATTCATATTTATCACAATACAAAAGTCATATATTTATCTAGTTTGGGTAGATAATATTTCGTTTGACAATGCCCAATGAAGAAGTTACAAATATCACGAACTCAATTTCGAACCATCCCCAGAATCTCTAAAGAGAACTTCCTTTAATAAAATAGCAGAAACAAATGATGGCATCCCTCGTGTAACACTCCAGTAAAGGTCCGATTCTCTCTTGAGCAAACGTAAAATCTGCATTTACTACCAGATATGGGAAGCCCGACGTCAGATATGGAAGGCGTGACTGCACGAATAGAATAAGTATAATTTTGCTGATATTTATAGAATTTAAATTTGGCAATTATTTTAGTAGTTTACATTCGTATTCAAACTCCTGGCAACAAATATGTTTGATGCAGCAATCTGTATCATAATTTAAAGAGAATGTTATTAGAAAAGAAAAAAAAACTACATCTTCGTAACTAGAAATCAAAAGATCTTTGACTCGAGTTCAAGTTTGAGGTTAAATTTTTTTTTTTTTATTTTTCAGCTTAGTACAAATTCTATTGTGTCAACAATTTTATCAGATCTGCATTTATATGATAAAATTATTTCCTAATCAATTCAAATGGAACAGAAACTTATGAAAATGGTACCCGTATCTTATGTAAAGAATTCGGTGGCCATTCACCTCTCTTATCATCGACCTAATTAAAATACGAAATATTTTTCTACTATTTTTTCCCTCCATTATCTTTTTCATCCTCTATTTCCTAAGTATACATAAAATTATATGTTTAAATTTCATTTGCCTAAAAGTATGCAATAAAAAAATTTTTTTTCCTTGCTATCTAATTTAATTTTCTAGGAAGTCATTAATACATTGTTTTTTTTTTGTTTTGGTCTTAAGAAATACAAAAATAGAAAAAAAAGGTGACTTCATTAAAAATTAATTCTTTTTGTATTAATCCAAAAATAACAAGAAAAAGCCAAGAAACTGGGAATCAACCATAAGAAATATAAGTAAATAAATTAAAAAGTTTAACGGTGCAATGCCCTAGCAAATCGTTAAATAATTCATTCACTTATTACAACATCATCGTCATCATCATCATCATCATCATCATTTTCTTTTCACATAATTCACATTGTCCTAGCTATTTTACCTGTTTCTCTTAAATTATATTATACATGATATATATCGTTCCTTGCCAAAGGGTATAATTTAATACCTTTTAAGAAAATTAAACCAAGTTGATGTAATTACCTACAATAGAACAAGATAAAAAATAAAAAGTGAAATTTATTTTGTTATAATAGAAAAGAACTTTGAAATGTTCATGAAAATTTTATAGAGCATTTCTCTTCCTCAATTCTTCAAATAAGACGAAATGAAGTAAAGAAGAAAATTAATCTGACAAATTAAGAGAAAAAGAAAGTTTCTAAAGTGAAAATTCTTTGAAAAAAATTAAGAAAAACAAACATATAGAATAAAAAATAAAATTAAAGTTAAATACTTTTTGCATACAACATTAATCATTAAAACGTGATAATTTTATTATTATACTTTTACTCACGCACACACATTTACCACACACAATATATTGTTTTTCTTGAAAGGAAGAAAGAGAAGAAAAATAAGTAAATGAAAAACAACTTTTTCTTAAATATCTTTGTTAATTCTGTTTATTTAAGGTATTTCATACACGCAAAGAAATCGTGAAACGTAAATGAATCTGAGTAGGATTTCAAAACAAAGAAACATGAAACCTTAAATAAATTAAGTAAACAATCTTAAATCTGGCTGCTAATATAAAAATGAAAGTTTAATGACACTTTATTCACTTCTAGTTGTGTAAAAATTAAAAAAATCAGGACACGAATTTGGAAGATTTTTTATAATTTTTACTTTTTATTACTTAAATTTTATTAAGAATAATGTAGATACACGGATTAACGCAATAATCCATGAACTTACAGTAGTTAATAATTGAAATGGTCAAAAAACCAATAGATATTATATAGTTGCAAATATCTATTACATTAAAAATATAAAATTTATTATATTAATTACGGGAATTTTAGCAATAAATTTATGAAATTTCAGAAAATGCAATTAAATATTTGAAATGCCATGAAGCATTGAATATCTATAGCTTTAATGAATGCCTACGAGTGATTTGTTAAGTAGGTTAGCGTATATCATCAACTGAAGTCACACTCCAGGCAATAATATTGTGCCATTTAGCTATAAATTTTTTCGCGAAAATAAAGTCACCGTCGCTGATTTTGGTTTTAGATTGGTTATCTAATATTTCTGCTCAATAATCGGATCACGAATCTATGCAATTATCAATTTTCTATACCTCATTTATTTCCACCACGTGCTCTTTGTTCGAAGTGAGCAATTTGAACTCATTTAAAATTAGGTATATGTAGAGACAGAGAAACAGGGCGTTTTCTTTTGTCACTTAACTGAGACAAACTTAAAAGTAGTCTCAAACTAATCGCATGTTTAATGAACGACAAATTTCGCGCGCAGATGACCACCAGATTGACTATGTACAATATCAGTGAAAATTTCTAATATTTCTCAAAAATTGTATTTCGGTCACATTCTCCTTACCAATTCGAGCTAATTCACTTGAGGGTGGGGATATGACGATCCAATGGTATCACAATGGTATCACAATGGGCCCACTTGGCCTAACTATATATTAGGATAGCCGCGTCAACATAAACCTAACCTATAACTTATTTAATGCTATCTAATCGTAATTATGAACTGATATCTACCCAGTTATGGTATTAGTAAGAATTAAAGAATAAAATTTATAATACCCAAAAATTAGTGAATAAAATTGAATTTACGGAATTGTATGCTTTGGAATAATAAGGATTAAACTTTTAAACGTTTTTCATTCAAACTCATTTCATTCTTAATTTTGTGTTGTTCTATACTTTTTGTGTAATAATTTTCTTTAACCTTAGGACAATAACCTCTTTGTAATTCTCGTGATATGAAGAGAACAAGAAACGTACGAATTGTAATTATAAATTTTGTTTTTCCTTACAAGAATAAACAAATGAATAATAAATAAAATAAAATATATTAATCCGTTTGTAGTGAGAATTTCAATAATCCTTTAAGAATATAAATAAATTTTTATGAAAATTATAATGAAAATTCATAAATTTAAGTTCCATACCAGCGACGCATATATGCGACGCATCGGTTCTTGTTTTTGAACCCGGCGTCGCAAATGTGTGGCGTGACTATCTTATAAGTTTTTGCTACGGTATTACACTATTTTTGTGGCAAAAACAGATTTAATAGGCTAATCAAGCGTAATTCAGTCAACCTTCATAAAAATTAACTTGTATCTAGTGGTTAAAAGTTTTGGATTTACGTTCTCGTGTTCAGGAAAACTTATTAGGATCAACCCAGAAAGAATATTTGCTTTCAAGTCGACGCTACAACTAGTTAAACTAATTAAAAACTAGTTGACAACTAGTTAAAAAAAACCATAGGCTAAATTTTTATATCTTTAATGAAATAAATATCTTTAAAAATATGGCGCCTGAGCGTGAACCTATATTATGAAGGGAATATAAAGAAAATCTTTGTATTAGCAAATAAGTAGGCTTTTGCCTATCTTCATGGAATACTTAATCTAACCATTCTTAGTTTGTTCTAAAAACACATAGTTAGCTAGATCAATATTACAAAATTGGCAAAAATTTTATATATTTGTTAAAAATTGCATACTATTAGGCTTTGCAAAATTTTTCAAATTTGTATAATTTTCAAATTTTTTTTCCTTTTTGTTTTATTTTTATTTTATTTTATAAAAGTATAGAAAATCCCGCATGACAACGTCATTTTTTTTCTTTAATTTTAAAATAACCATACATTCAATATTATGGTAGCTAATTTATATATATAGAGAACAATATTTCTATATTATTCCAACTGTAGCCTAGCTATATTCGTATTTTATATAAAATAATCTTTTGAGGGTGGGATTAGCATATTATACTGCAGAGTGATATTTCTTATGACTTAATTCACTTTTGTTTTGTGGGATTTTTTTTTGTTCGTCTAACATTATAATAGATTTATTTTGGCTAGAATTCAAGAAAAACAAAACAATAATGAAAAGGATAATTAATGTTCTTCTTTTGTAAAGCAAAATAATAATAAAAAAAAAAAAACAGATTACTTAGCAGATAGTGCAATAGAATAAATAATTGAATAAAAATTTATAAAAATAGAAAATATCGATCCATTTAATTTACCTCAAATATACAATATATTGCGACACGGTGTGCAAATGTACGTATACGTAAATTCAAATACGTAATTTTCAAATAAATTGTACATTTTTTTTTATTTTGAAAAATTATTTAAATTTTCGTTGATTTTAAATTTTCTCTTTTAATGTGATTAATGAATGCGATATGGGACTTAAAAATTTTTAGAAACTTAATGCACAACTTTTTCACGAAATTTTTAAGCAATAATGTCAACGTATTATTGTGTTCCTCATACGGCAATCTCAAGACCTCTTTTACAATAAAAACAAAAGTGAAATCCTGCTCGAAGCGTCGAAATATAGAGGATGGGCGAGAACAAATGAAAAAATCTTAATGCAGGAGAGTCAAAGGAAATTTTTTTCCCGAAATCAAATTCGAAATATTGCCGGCCTCATGATATTCAGGCAAAAGTTACTGTTTCGATTTATAACTATTGTATGAAGCAATGTGGAGAACAAATTAAACATAAGCCAAATAAACGGGAAATCATTAATTCTCTTATTGTCAGCATATATTCGGGGCTCCTATGAGGAAATTTTCTTTCTCTCTTATCTATGTAACAAGATGTGGTGTTCGATAAATTCCTAAACGTTGATTGAAGAAGATTTAATTTAGTATTGAAAACAAAATAATAAAATAATAGTAATAACAGAAATATTATTGCAGAACGCCCAAAAATAGGCAATTTTTACAAAATTATATAACTATGTTTAAATTTAAGAATTCTAGCAATAAGCTATTTTCATTAATGTTAATACTAAATTCAATATTGGATTAAATATTATAAATTAACGTACATGATGCAATATTTAACCAAATAAACAAAATAATCAAAACAAAGAACAGAAAAAGGAAGTTCAAAATCCTATTCATTTCCACATCCATTTTTCCACAAAAAAAAAATAAAATCGTTCTATTTTTAAAACGTTCAATATAGAAGTTAATAACCTTCTTATATAGAGGGTATACACAAAATATTATTAAGTAAATGTGGTCATTTCAAAATTTATTGGTATTTTTTCATAATATTCATTTAATTTTTTAGTTTGGTTATTTTCCAAAAACTCCTTATAATGGTTATCTCTTGAAAATGCGGGTATCTAAATATATAAAACAAGAGCAAACAAATATCGTGATTTAAAAATTTTCATCGCATTAAAATACATACATACACGTACATGTAGAAATTATCTGATTCCTCTAATTCTGATTAATTACCTTATCATTATTTTTTAGTTAAAAACAGAGAGGGGGGTGTATACACAAAATATACAAGTATTACACACGATATGGGGCCAATAAACTCGGGTTTCATATAAAAATAAGATTATATAAAAGTGTAAAAGCAGAAAAATCTTAATTCTTAATATTCTCCTGCATGTTGTTTATCAATGACACAGCAAATGCTTTTATTTTAAATTCAATTTTTATATAACAGTTACTAGAGAAATATTTGTGTTACCATGGAAAAATTTTTTTAACACGTTTAAGGATCTTATTTCAGAATTGGTGATCTCATACATTTAAATTTAAATTTGTATGTATGTATATATATACATGCATTTCGAAAGTAATTACATGTTTATATTAAAGAGTAAACTGTAAAGTATACAAATAACCTTTAAAAGCACCTGTGAACTCTATAAAATCAACATATTTTTATTATATATTTTTGGGTTCCATTTTATTACAAACGAAGATTTTTGATTAAAAATAATTTTTCTACGAAAATAATAAAGATTCTTCATGACATTAACCCTAAGTATTATATGAAAATTTTCTCTTTTAATTTGTATAAAAGTCACATACCCCGAACATACTCAAATGTACATATATATTTCTATTTTGTACATTTATTAGAGGAAAATAAATAACATGTCAATTTACAATCTATTGTTCCGTGAATTTTTTCATTAATGTTTCTTTTGTACATAAATATATTTATCACAGAATTAACAAAAAAAAAAAAAAAAAAATAGAACAAAAATTGAACAAAAAGGACTCACATTTTTAATATATAACATTATCGTAGATAAGATTTCATCTTGTCCTTGAACTCTAATTCTTGAATATTCAGAGGTCAAGTTTATTGTCAACCATAAAAAGAACAAGAAAACAATACAAACCCTTGGATAAATAAGAAAACAAAACTTAAACAAAAAAAAAAAAAATATTTTAAAAATTATTTGAAAAAAAAAAAAAAAACATTTAAAATTCCTCCTCCAAACATAAAAATTTTCCTATTCTCTCCTACATCTTAAGATAGCATTCTTTAATGTTTATCAACCGTCTTTTTATTGTTTTCTATTTTATCTATACGCAAACTTGACTAACAATATAGAACAAAAGAAAATATTAAAAAACATTTGGTATGAGAGAAAAACAGAGAGAGGAAGAGAAAATGTATTTAAAATTCTAAACAACAATTTGAAAATTTTCTCTCTTCTCTCCCTCTCCTCTTCCACACCATACTATACACCAGAATAACATTAAACCATCATATATAATTAAATTGTATAATTTTTAAGCTATAACTTTATTAATATATTTTTGAGAAGACACAAAAAACGAAAAAAAAATTATTATTATGTTAATTTAGCCCCCGAAATTAAATAACAAAATGAAAAGCGAAATCTGAAAGTTGTTTTGTTAACTATATACCAAAAAAAAAAAGAAAGACAATATAAAGAAACCAAATAATCACCCTAAAGTAAAATCAAAAACATATTTTCCGATAAATATTTTCTTAAGAAATAAAATAACATTTAGGAAAAACAAAACTACCCTAAAAGATTTTTTTCCCAATTATATTTACTTATTATTATAATAATATTAAGGTTGCCAGGTATTCTCAAATATTTGAAAATTGAATATGATATTGAGATATCTATCTGGAAATATGTTAAATTTGACGTTGACGAATCATGAAAAATCTGATGTGAACAGTACCAACCGGAATGTGAATTAATTTCTTAGATATGGCCAAAATTGAAAAACTGTCATTGAATTAACAGTGATTTGTCGCATTATTATAATGAAGTTTTACATATATTTACATAAGATTTCAAGAGAATCTATTGATTCCTAAGTTTTAAAGACGGGAATACACTAAAAATTAAATAATTTGTCACATGATAAAAATGAACGCAGATATAAAAAATTTCCCAATAAAATAAGATATAAGAGTGTGTAGAAAGACCACAGCCAAACAGATAACCAAGCAGTAAATTTAAAAAAAAAAATTTTATTTACCCGTATCTAGCACGGCGAAGTACATTTATGCCAAACATTCACATAAACTCCCACGTATTGTATGCAATGTGGTGGCAATGTGGTCGGCAATGTGGTCGGCAATGTGGTCAGTAATTAGTGACGAATAACAAGTGATGAAATGAGTAACGAGTGATGAGTAATGAGTAATGAGTAACGAGTAAGGCGTAATGAGTAATAAGTAACGAGTAACGAATAACGAGTAACGAGTATCGAGTAACGAGTAACAAGTAACGATTAACGTGTTAAGAGCAACGAAGAACGAGTAACGTGTAACGGTAACAAAATAATTAGTACTGAGTCGAAGAACTGAATACCAAGTACAAAGTATTTAGATACGAATTATCATTATCTACTATTAAGAACAAATAATAAACGGCAACACTGTTTCATTTAGTTAGAAACAGAAAAAACCTATGCTAATTTTGTTTTTAAAATAAATTTTTATGGAAAACCCAAAATAAAACAGATTTTCTTGGGAAATTTTTTTACAATTTTCTTTTTTATATTAAATTCAACTATAATTTTTTTTTTGTTATTTTCTCTTATTATTCAGCAGGTCACTTAAAGGCAATTAAAATTGTTGTCCCCTTATTTCATTCCGAATTGAAGAATTGAATAAGAATTAAAAAAGATTTTCTTAAGATAATCATAGGGTTTCATGAATTAAAAGATTTTTTTTTTCCTTTTTGGAAATGTAAAAATTTCTCAGGGAGAAGCAAAACTTTTTAAAACAAAAAAAAAAAAAAAAACATTACAATAAAATCTAAACTTTATGAACTAAAAAAATAAATTTATGCTGGTAGGCGTAATTACTTGTGATACTTTGCAATAAGATTTGAAATAAATTTATAGAGTGTAGAAATGTAAATAAAAGTTATGTTTTACAATTTTTTAGTATTCTGTGAGAATTAAGAAAATAATATAATAGAATATTTATGTTAATATATTTGAATATTAAGAATATTAAGAATTCTACAAATTTTATTCCATAGTTTTGTGATTATTTTGGAAAGAAAAACAAAAATATTCCAATAGAAATTTGTTTTATTTAATTAAAAAATGTCAGATTTTTAATTAAAATTTCATGTAATTTTTAAAATTAAGAAAGAAATCTATGAAAAAACTTAATAAAACTTAAAATCAAAAATTGCATACTTTTAGGGGAGTTTGAATTGCATTTTTGTTTTACTGAAAAAAATGACTTCTTCCAATCTGATTTACAAAATTTCGCTGTAAATATTTAAAATTTTTGCTAGAATATCATTTAATCCCTCTATATAATTACTATTTTCAATCATAAATTTCTTGTGCTACAATTTCAACAAGAAAACTGGCGAAAAAAACCTCATATATTTAATACTACCCTTTAAAATTTATTTGTAGTTGGTTTTTTATTCACATTATCTATTTATCAGCATAATAACCTCAATTAAAATGAATTCTCTAAATAATTTCTCATTTCATCCAAATTATACTAGCAATTATTTCGAAAAACATCAACTAATTATTTTTCTATATTTCCACTTGAAAAAATTTCAAAATTTTTAGAAATCCCACAATATTATAGATAATTTTAAATTTTAATTACTAAGCGAATTTATATTAAATACTTTTTCAAATTATAATAACTTTAATACCAAAAGGATCAATTAATAAAAATAAAAAAAATTTCTAATTCCTTGGAATTTCTGTTTTTAATTCCCAAATTCAAAATTAAAATTGAATTTAAATTTTTTTTTTTTTTTTTTAGAATTTTCTTTTAGGATTTTTTTTAATCTAAAATAAAAGTGAATTGAACTTTAAAATTTAAATGGAAAGGGCTTAAAAAAATGTTTATAATCAAAATTGGAAATAAATTTTTTTGGGGGAACCTATAACAATATGTGTAAGTGGATGTTACGCACGTTTTTGTCACACATCATAAATTATTTTGATAATTCTGTTCTAAATTTCTTATACACTCTGATTCTATTATATTTTGCGCCTAATATCTGACTAGTTCTGAAGAATAAAATTATCTATATAACAGTTTATTATTGATATATCATTTATAATAAATTATTTATGTACTTACCCATATAAATTTATCATTTAAATTTTTACCTATACCACAATAAATGTATGTAAATAATATATACCTGATTGTCTTATACAAAACTCTTCAAACTGCTTTCAGAATCTTATTAATTTACGCACGTAAATAAATATTTTATGTACATATATATATACTTATATTGAAGATAATAAATTAATGGTGCACATAATATAAAATTTATATTGAAGGTATTAAGATAGTATATAAATATTTGGCAGTGAATACGCGAACAGTCACCTCACTTCTTCTACTCGCTGAACACGTTATGAGAAGAATGCGAGAGTGGATATGAACAGTCATCTCTTCTTTTACTCACTGAACACGTCACATGAAAGAATGCGAGAGTATCAAAATTTCAAACATTGATTTTCGAATATATTTTTTTCCAAAAATAATTTATAAAAAATTACAAATTCATTTTGATCATCATCCTTATAATCATTATCATTATCTTCATCATTATCATCATAATCATTATTAATGTCATTTATATGGGTAATGAGTACACATTTTTATTACATAGCACAAATGTTTTGTTTTTTTGCTCTTAAGTTTAGAATTCAAACAAATTTTAAGGGTATAAGGGCACATGATAAATTTGAGCGAGAGCGAAAATATTCACAGAAAAAAAAAATTAATATAAATGTTTAACAAATCGTTAAAAGATTGACAACGGAAATTTTTATTTTTTTACCCACAAATAACACCGTTATATATATATATATGTACATACATATGAATGGTTTCCCGTTTTTGGAAAAATTGAAAATTCAATATTAAGATAGGTTGATTTGTGGTTGGCATATATACGGTATAAGCTATAATTCAAAGAAAAAACATTTATATAAACTAGGGTATATATGGGTATAAACCTTGTGGGTGAATAAATTTTATGTTAGGATTTCACTCTTATTTCCTTTTTAATTTACATTTCAAAAAAAAAAAAAAACAGCAAAAAAAAAATTCTCATCATAACCAACGAACCGAAGTCAATAACCTAAATGTTTAAGGCAAATATTCTTGTCCTTGAAAATTCTTGTTGTTTTTGGAATCTAATTCAAAATGAGAACTCATAAGTGGCGCGTGGATATTCAAAATTTTGTGGTTTGTTGTGCAAATTATATATGTATATATGCATGTAATCTCTAAAAATATACAAAAATATCATTTGTATACCATTTGTATTTTTCAATTTAATGTACAAAATTTTTGTTTCGAATTTTGCCCCCCAAGAAAAATTTTTTTTTTTTTTAAATCCTAAAAAGGAAACAGAAGTTAGAAACTCTTAGTTAGTATATATACTTTTTTGTTATATCTGTTATATTACCTAAAAACCTATGATTTTGAATATAAATAAATGGTATAAGATCAAGAAAATGTTTTATGTAAAATGAATGAAATATAAAAAAAAAATATTATGATAATGGGCTGCCCCCCTAAAAATAATGGTTTTATGGAATAGAAAAATGAATTGCCGTTAAATCATTATTATTACATTCTAGTATTCATTATGACTGTAGAGAACCTGTGCACATTTGAATATACATATATATATATATATATTTATATTGAGAAATAAGATGTACAAGCAATAATGATTTAAAGAAATTCTAATGTTAATTTGCGTGTTATTTGTTAATATATTAATATTTAAGTGAAAAAGGAAAAAAAAACAGACTAAAATCTTAATATCATAAGTAAATTTATTTCATTTTTTTGGATTTAGGTGAAAGAATAAGCAAAATTTTAAAAGCAAAAATGGTAAATTTTAATTTTTTATAATATGAGAAAAATTGCATACTTTCAGGTGCAGAAGGATTTAGCTATTTAAAAAACTCGAAAACAAACTGAAATTTTTTGAACATTTTGTGTAGTAGTGCTCGATTTTTTCTAGAGCAGCGTTTGGAGCTTTCGAGTCCAATTAACTTAAATCAGCTTTGGTGGGACGATACAGGAACACGCTGAGAATCTGCCGCTAAAGGAACTCGGAAATATCATATAAGAAAATTAAACGGAAGGGCAAACTTTTGTGAGCGGAAACCCATACCTGCGGAGTGACTAGAGTCTCCAATCATGCAAGGATGATAAAAGGATTAATGTGTTGTTGGAGTATTAAAGGGGAAGGGAGCGGAAGTATACATAAAGGCATTTTGATGGAAATGTTGTTTACAGAAAGTAGAGAACGTGGAACATGTTCTCTGTTTCTGCCCATTTCCCATGCCAAAAAAGAGGCACATCTTCGGGACTTACTTCGGCGACATTTTGGAAGAAATATCTGCTTATCCTTTTATATTGAGAATAAATACATCGGACATTTACAAATTATGATTTGTAAAACTGACAGATGAACGCGAACCAACGCAAGCCTTAAAATAAAAAAAAAATAAACTTAAAATATATGGAAACAGCAAAGCAGTAAAAAAGGAAGGCAAAAAAATTCTTCTCCCACTTTTTTTTCCCTTTTATTATTGTTCCCTTTATTACCGTTTATTTCAATCCCATATATTAATAAATATAAAAATATTAAAGTTGTACAATGTAGAGAAAACTGTGATTTATAATGAAAAAAGAAAAGGGAAAAGAAATATTTTTTAAGCGATTCATTCAAATTAATTGATTTATTGTGGAGACGATAAACTTATTTGTAAGAATAACGTAAACATGAAAAAGAAAAAATTTTATTTTATAAGAAATGAGAAAGAAACAACCGTCACAAATGTACAAAATTTTTTTTTTTTACTTTTTCTCTTTCTAAATAATTTTCTTGAATTTTGTTACAACATTCATTAGTACGTACACATACAAACATACCATATGAATAATAAATAATATGAGCCCTAATATCAAAATTTTCCACAAATTAATAATTGTTTTGGTGTTTTTTTTTTTTTTTTTTGGTTTTTTCGAACTTATATGTGAACGAAATTGTGAAAAAATAATAATGGCAATTCTATGACATTTAAAAAACGATGTGGTCATTAAACGATCATTCTACGAGTATTAACTAAAAACATTTAAGAAATAATATAGGGTGCTTAGACAATAAAATGAACATAATTGATTGTGATTAATTTTAATAAAAAAGAGACCCAAACAATTTGTTTCGCCTTCAATTAAATCACTAAAAACATATAATAAAAAAAAAACAGGGGAAGAATCAGAAAATTAAAGGGTCCCAAAATTTTTTCAATATAAAAACCACCAAAAAATTTTTAATTTTTTTGCGTTTTCATTGTTAAAATCAATTTAGTTATACTGCTATAGCAGTAGTGTAAATAAATAAGAACAATTTTATTCCTATAATTGGAATGACGTAGCCCTTCAAACAATTTAATAAACACAAAGTAGAATATTGTGCGTATAACAATTTTCTTTGAATAATAATTTAATATTTAAAATTGTTATACGAAATATAGAACAGTGCAACGTTTCAATAATAAAATTCAATATGAATTCTTGAAGATCTTGTGTTATCTTAAAAATATCGCTCATCTGGTGTATTAAAAAATAATTAAGCTAATAAAGAAGTAGTTTAAAAGTTAAATTAATCTATACATAAATTGAGAATTAGAAATATTTATGGTTTATTTGTCCAATATGGAATTTACTATTTTAAGGCCCTTTACTACTAAGCAGTTGTTTGCTATTAAATTTAATTAATTCAATTTATGATATAGTTTCAGTTATATCCAATTTTTTTTTACTCTAAACTGCAAATTAATGTGAGTCAATGAAATCAAGTCATGTCTTCATAATATTGGGAAATAAATTATAATTAATTGATTAAATAATAACGGAATTCTGTAACTCGTTTTATACAAATGATCTCTTGGTAAGTAATAATTTCATGAGATATTCAATTAAATATAGATTAATAGAAAATATTTTCGACATCAATCATAATATCTGTCATTAAAATCGATTAGAAATTTAAAAAATATTACATATTGAATTGTTTTCCAAGCTGTATATATATCAGAAAAGGATAATGTGTGAAAGAATTGGTAACTGAACCCAAATGATTGAAAAAAAAAAATAAATAACGTATATGTAAAATCACAGTAGTAAAAATGAGGTTAAGTTGAGTAGATTTGGCTCTCTATAATTAGCGCATTCACATACCAATTAAAACTTGTTGTAGTAGTAACACCGGGTCTTTGTATCAATAATCATTATTCAAATATCAACAAGCCATTTTTCAAAAACCGATTAAGATCTACTTCATTTGCATTAGCTTAATCATTTTCTATTCTCTAAGTAATTCCTAATAAATAGGTCCGTTTCCCAATAGTTTCAATTCGAATATTTTTTAAAATTCTTCCCAGAAATATTACGTTGTACTTGTTTCGAAAAATATAATTAAATTTAAATGCTCTATATTTTCTCTATGTATAAGGATTACTTCATGTGTGTACTTAACTTTTTTTTAATAAACAAATTAAATCAATATAAAATTTATTTTTCAATTAAATATAGTGAAATCACCAAAACCCAGAACCACTTTTCTAATACAAAAGGGAAAAATGACTCAAGGTAAAACGTAAAAAATTTAAATTAAATAATTTTACTTAACATTTATTAACACCTTTAATGTTTTTATATTTTTTTTTTGATTTTATCTTTACCACATAAAAAAAATGAAAATTCCATTACTTAAATAATTAAATTCTAATTTTATTTTTTAAGAATAAAAGAGTGAAAATCGATTTAAAAAGTATTTTTTATATTAATTTTTGATTTAGAATATGATAACGATTGGATGAATGAGTATAGAGAGATTTAGAAACATGAAGACTATTTAAATTTAATATCACATATTGCAGAAGAAATAACGCCATCTTAAATTTAACCCTTTTGTTTCAAAATTAAATTGAACTAAAATATTTTAAAGATTATACTAGAAATTTTGAATTAATTACCAATTAATTTTGGTTTAATAAACAATAAAAAAATTAGACCAATTTGGGCTAACCAGACAAAAAAAATTATACATAAGATCCGAAAATGTTAAAGGGTTAAAAATTATATGTTTTGTCTAATCGGCAGCTGTAAATATTTAACAACAGATTTGATGGTTGACGTATGAATTGTTTGACCGCAGATTTTTAAAATCCAAAAAAACCAGGGTCTTATATATTGGATTTTGTATCAGTAGTCAATTTCGGCATCTAAAAATGTTGAACAATTCGGATACGAATTATTTCGAAATTGAAATTTGAACCAACGAGCAATTTAACAAGTTTTTGTATCAGATGTTCCCAACATCTTTGATGCAATAATTACATTTTTTTGTAAAATTTTCAAAGCTTAAATTTGCGATTTTAACAATAACAAACGAACATAAACAACGGCCGATCTTAAACTATAAGAATGTGTGGTTACAAGCAAAATCTACTTATATCAATTTTGATAATTTTAAATTAGGACACAATTTTAAATTCTAATTTAATCAAAATTCTGTGAAAAGTTTGAATAATAATTTATAATTATTAAATTTGAATAATAATTTATAATTATAAATGGGTAATCCCCATTTTGTTCCGAAATTATGGACGAAATCGATGGAAAATTATATTTTAACTTTGAAACTCCATTTCCGTCAAGCATATTTTTTCCTAGAAAGGAGAAATATATATTTATTTCAGGTAACCGAACTAGCTTCCGAAATTAAATTAATTCTCCTGAATTGACCTCACAGGTTTTATACTACATCAAAATGTAATTTTTCCAAAAAAATAGCGTCATTTCTATAAAGTCCATTAAAAAAATGCCATATTGATATTGTGTCTAACAATGTCATAAAATTCATTAAATTATCATTTGATATCGAACATAAAAATCTCATATACACATAAAATATATAATTAAATCTTTTATAATCATTAATTTTAATTTAATAACGACATCACTCTTTAATATTCAATATAATTTTTATTACATTATTTACATTAAATGTATGTTATAGGCAAACACATACATCCAAAGAATAAGGATTAAAATTAAAAAATTTATTTTTAATATTACAATGTAATCACCTATAATATATAATTTAGTATATCAAAGAATTAATTTCTTTGTTTTCATTATACGCATACGAGAACTAGAAATAATTACACAAATTTATTGATGAATTACTGATAATTATAGTTTATAAAATAGATGGCAGTGAGGTACTATTTAACATAGCAAAATAAATGATAGATGGCAATGCAGTGCTGAAAATATAGAATATTTAGAATATCGATATAGAGTGTTAGTACTTGTGTGTATGAGTTCATGTTATTGTTCTCTCTCGTTTTTTATTTTTTACATTTTGGCAGAAAACAAAATATTTTCTATTGAGACCTTGATATCCTCCTTTACCCTATTATATATTCATCATTAGATTAGGTAATCAATCATATTATGTCAAAATTATATATTTATATACAATATGTATATATCCTTGCATATTTACGTACTTATTTAATATAAAATATTTACAAAAATATAATTAAACATATTTACACTGGAAAAAAAAAAAATTTGAAATTATTACGCAAAAATGTATTTGAGTTTAGAATTGTTGTGATAGTATGTTCTGGGGCATAGTTTAATTTAGAGAGGGGTGGTGGCAGCCCCAACGAAGCCATCCAGCACTAAGCTAACAGAAGGTAATTCGACGTTCCTCCACAGCACACAGCAACCCCCTAAATCTATAGAAAAATAACAGCAGATCACTCACAGACACCTCTGAGAGCTCCTCGGTTCTGAGGAATAACTATTTATGACATCATACATCAGAACTATACTGTTCTTAGAGGCTATAAGTTCACTTAAACACTTTTTTTTTTTACAAAATCCACTTGTTCTGCAGTAGTTCGAAGAAATTGTAAAAAACGTGTAAAAAATTGAAAATTGAAATTCAAATTTTTTACCTTTTTCGGACAATTTATTTTCAAAACCGTGATGTAGTTGTGAAAAATAGTTAGTTGTTTAGAAAGATGGTAGTTGTTTCAGTCTTAATTTATTCTAAGTTTTTTTTTTTTGTGATCGAGTGATTTTTTCTGTATGGTGATTCTCCTAAATTGTGGAAAATTTGTTTGGTCTATTCAATTGAATTGGAGCTGCTGATTATAAATTTCAAGAAACGCTAGAAATTAAAAGAAATTTTCAAAAATATCACATCAATAAATTAGATGTGTAACAAAATCACTCAAATATAATAAAAGAGCAAAATTACTCTAAAATAAGACTAAATACTCTGATAAACGTATAAGCATTCATGAAAAGCGTTTCACACTGCAGACAAATTTGAGAGATTTGCCTCTTCTTTAGAGACAAGAAATTCAAATTTTTTTTTTTTTCAAAATGAATGACCAAAAAGAGCATGGATAAAATTACTCAAATAATAAAAATACTCAATCCTGTATTAAACTGTAATTATAGTAAAATTTTATGAAAAATTTTTTACAGTGTCAATTTTACAACATTGTACGAGTATATGTACTCGTATACATAAATAATTTACTATTTTTTTTTAATTTTATAGATTTTGTGTAGATGAATGTGTTTATGTATCAAAAGAAAAAAAAAATGTGTCATGAATCCTTTTTTTTTTTTTGCTCTTGTTTTGTTTTGGTTTTCTGCCTTTGTTATTCTATGAATTAAGGATTCATTATTTTAATAAATAATAGAGAGAGAGAGAAGGAAAAGAGCGATCAAAGTGAAGAATGAAATTGATTTTATTTTCTCTTTGTTTTTTTACAAAAAAAAATTTCAAAAAGGATTTCAATATTTTTATTATCGATCGATGTGTAAAAACTTGTATACATACTTTGTTATAATTTAAGTAAAATTTTGTTATTTTATATGTAAAAATGTAATGAATAAAATATGGAATTTTTTCTATTTAAAATGTAATTAGAGCCGAATATCAAAATAATTGAAAAGCACAAAAATTTACAAGTAATTTACAATTTTTTCAAAAATTTGAAAATTATTTGATTGAAAAATACTTAATGGTTTTTTGTTTTGTTTCCCGTAGTCATTAAGTTTTTAGCAGAAAGCAAAACAATAAGGCACAATAATGGTTTCTTAAAATAATTTAGAACGTAGTAAAATTTCGAACAAACAGTCCAAATACTCGTAATACAGTACATTTGAAGATTTTGTAATTTTATACAATCGGGATAACAGTGCACCGCGCCCACCTACAACGATTTTATCTTTATTTTGCAACCCTCTGAATGCGGGGCATACAATAAAAACACCGGTTCCAGACACCCCCCCCCCCCCCCCCTAGTAAACCTTACAATAAAAAAAATAAATTAAAATAATTAATAAAATTTTTAACTAAAAAAATAATAATTAAAATTAGCTCAGTGCCAAATTGACTGCGTCTCTTACAATTTAATGTTAAAATTAAAAACAAGTGTTAAATGATGATTAATCACTGAAATACAACACACGACAACACAACTGTCTTCATATTTACATTTACTATACACATTTATAGTAACACATATATGACATTTAATGCAAAATAAATGCATACGAGCAGAATTATTATAAAAAGATGGCACCATTTAATTATAATTTATTAAATATAATTCTGGAAAAAAATTCTATATATTTGATGACGCTAATAGTGCAGTCAATAATTTCAGTAAAATTATACAAGGTTATTTTATTAAATTATTACATTTTTTATAAAAAAAAAAAAACTTTTAACACGGAAATTGAAAATTTCTTATCTGTTCAAATTCAAAATGAAATTATTATGGTGCCACTAAAGTAGGATAATTTTGGATACAAATTCTGAATTTGTTTAAAAAAATTCAGGGAAAATTATGTAATCAATTTGTTATAATAATTATTTATGAGTTAAATTAGAAGAACTTTGACGACAATTCACGAATTTGTTAATAAAATTAATTAGAACTGACAATAGCATTAATAGAGTCAACAATTACAATCCCTAAATTATTTCAGAACAATGATAACATATTGTTCGTATACTAGAAATAAATGCCTAACTTATATATTCTTAAACCAGAATTATAAAAAATTCAATTATAAAATCAAAATTGGAACAATTTTAGCCGACAACACAACTGTTAGTAGTCTATTGACATACATTATGATATAGCAATTCAGAAACTAATACAGAGGCTGTTAATAGAAAAAACAATGAAAGCCAATTCACAGGGTCATTTTTCAAAATCCTATGTTATTACTTATTGTTTTAATTTAAATAATTCGAAAATTCTGGTTGTCATATGATAATGATCAGTCTGCATTTACAGTAACGCAAACTGTTACCCTAATTTTGAAAGAATGGGATATGAGTACAATTATGACACAGTGACCGTCACCAAGCAAAATATTTTTTATCTTAGATAGTTTGCAGAATTTCATATAGTTTGCAAAAAGGTCTATTTAATCTCCAATATGTACGGTAATTTTACTTCTTCATTTCTGTCATAACGAGAACAGATCCGTTCCCGTTAAGACGGAAATTAGCAACATATACTAATTTCAATTTTGCGAGAGAATAAAATTTTAACTTGCTTGAATTAATGACTGATTTATAAAGTAAATTTCGGGTATTTTGGCAGTGACTTCGCAAAGCTCACACTCTTTACATTATTCTGTTAGTATTTTCTGTATATTTTTCTGAAATTTCCGAATCTTCCTAAAACAAATTTGTATCTTGTATTAATTATTCAAATATTAAGGGCTTATAAACGACAACTTTTTTTTCTATTTTTCATTAACACTTCATCTACTTATAAATATAATAATGGAAAGGATAATATAGGATTTCAATGAATTAGAATTTTATTAATAAAAAAAAACCTTCATATAAACTATCATTAAGTAGTATTTCTTTGAAAATTTGACCATGTTCTAAATTTTAATATTAACAATAAAATGAATTTTAACATTAAATAGGTATATAAGGTTTAAGGAAGCCACACAATAAGAAGTCAACTAACCATAATATAATATTCATTTCATTATACAATATGGAGTCATTAATTCTAATTTTAGTTATCAACACGTTATCATAATGCGTCAATAAATTAGACGAGACCACATGAAATTCATATTTAAATTATTTGTATATTAAGAAATCAAGTTCAAATTTTTTAAGTTAAAATTTTAATAATTTTGAAAAAAAAACTCTGTAACTACAATGCATAATCTATATGATGTAAAACATAATATTGCGTGGGTCTATTTGTCACTACACACACATACAAGTGAAATTTATAGAAACTACAGAGAGCAAACTACAAACATACAATGTAATGATGAAGAATAGCGTGTATAAGTCATAATTAATGCAAAATGCAGAAAAAGAAAATTAAGTAGAAAAAAAAACTATTCAACTATATTTTTTTCTAACTGTCGTAAAATAAAAATGTTAAATGAATCATCAGTATCAAAGAAATAAAATCAATTCTTGAAGACGAGACACAGTTAACATTATTAAACTATTGAGATTGGTAACATGGAATTTTTCTAAAAATCATATACAACAAAAAAGCAATAAAATTATCCTTGGAAAATTTTATGAATGAATTTTATTCATTTTATATTTTTCTACCCAATCGTAAATACCATTAAGTATAAGATTTGTGCCAACAATACAATAATACAATCAATACAAACAAAATATAGAAAATAAAATGAATTTTATTTTCCAATTATTAAAAAATAACTTGAAAATTTTTTATATCGAAATAAATACGCAAAATAATTACGTAACAACATTGCGTATCTAAAGGTTTATGATTTTAATTGATTAAATAAATTTTCTATTTAAACAAGAATTTAGAAAAAAATTATTTAGAAATATTTTTTTTAACTTAGAATACAATAAAACTCGAAAATAATGATGGTACTTCGTATTACCGAAAATGCAAAAGCCGATCATATGCAACATCTAATAATTAACGCGAATTTTAGAGCGACATCTAGTAATTAATAGGCGTACAAGACGGGGTTAATATTACGTATATAATTGGTCGAATTAAGTAAGGCCGTTTTTTGAAGAAATTCGCCAATGAGCTGAGACGTGGAACATAAAATTTTCAAAAAAAAAAATCAATTTATTTTAAGATTTCTATTTTTAGTTTAACAAGTTACAAGCATATAATTAAAACCCAACTTCGTGTAGTAACTATTATGATTATACTAAAATTGTTTCAATTCTTTCGTCCCGTCTTAAATACCGCCGGTTGAATTGTTATCAGACACATTTAAGCGGACATTCTTGAATTTTTGTCAAAGAGATTTCTGCGGGAAAATATCGGTCAAAAATAGTGAAATAAATTTGCATTAAGTGTTCACCGTCGCTGTTTTAGGCAAATAAGTCATAATTCGGATTGCATTTGCAATTCATTATTGTACTTCGTTCCCACCTTTCCACTTAACTTATCTTTAATAATTCCCGCTAAAATTCGGCGCATATCGTTAAAAATAAGTAAATTAATTGTCTTACGTTTCATTTTCTTTCTTTTCAAGCAAAATTGAACGAGCTGCATATAAAGGCAGCAGCGGTCGGTTTGAAAATAAATACAAGAAAAACCAAACCACTCTGAATTAACGCAGTAAACACTATCCCCTTTGCTATAAATACAGCCGCTATACAAGATGTTGAACAATTCAACTACCTCGGTAGTATAATATCGACAACCTGAGGGGTTGAAGAAGACTTTGAAAATAGACTAAAACTTGCTTGCTAAGGTGGCATTCGGCATATTATGGACCATATGGAAATCCTCACACTTATCCAGGAATGCAAAAATAAAAATATTCAACACATGTGTGAAGCCGGTTCTGTTGTATGATTCCGAAACATGGCTAGCGAAAAATAAATGCACAAAAAAATGCAGGTATTCTTAAATAGGAGCCTAAGGATCATCTGCCGTGGATTGTGGCCCAGACGAATCAGCAACACAGACCTCTGGGCTTTAACCCACCGAGAATCAATCGCAAGAGTTATAAAGAAGAAAAAATGGAGATGGATAGGCCATACATTGCGACGCCCGCCTGAAACCATCGCAAGACAGGTATTGCAGTGGAATCCGCTGGGTAGAAGAAGTGTGGGAGGGCCAAAGAATACGTGGCAAAGAACAATAAAGAAAGAAATCGCCATGGCTAACATGACATGGGCAGAAGTAAAAAGAATGGCCCCTAACAGAGTTCGCTGGAGACGGTTTGTGGAAGCCCTATGCTCCCAAGGAGAGTAAAGCAGGAAAAAAAAATTTGTTTCGAAAGAGAGCACATATAGCGTGTCGTAAAAATTGCTTTTCTTTTTCGAAAATTTGAACGGTAAAATTAAATCAGGTGGGAAATTTCGAGAATACGAAAATCAAGAAACTAACTATAAAATATATTGAAATTTCATTTAGATTTTCACAAAACTCTCAACAATTCTCTTTCTTTAGGTATCTAATTACCTGAAGCATACTGCAAGCAATCATTGTTAACCTAATATGACCATCTCTTTTCAGTTTACATGACTCGAGTGCTTTTCCAATTAACTTTCTATACCGAGAAAATTATTTTTCAATTGAAACAATTGACATATTTTTTTATTTACTATTTTTGTGTCTTATCTAAAAAGGATAATAATAAAAAGGATTTTTAAGACAATTTAATGTAATTTTTTTTTTCAATAAAAAAATTACAGTACAAAAAAATTTTCGTTTTAAATTTAGTTTTTTGGAAAAACTCATTTCTTTACCCATTCTAAGGAAGTAAAGTGGGACGAAATAAATGAAAAAATAGAATTTTGTGTTTTTTTTTTTTGGATCATGCATAGTAGGCAGTCGAATTCAATTTTAATATATTTACAGGGTACAGAAGTGCACATTATATTGTAAAAATAAATAAGTATAAAGGATTCAAATTTTAAAATATAAAAAACACGTTTGACATATTTAGGATATTTAATCTTTGGGAAAAGAAAATCAAAATAGGGAAAAAATAAATTATGTTTATAAAGATAAAAATATGTTTATAAAGACAGAATAAATTAAGTACAAAATACATGTTTTTTTCTTTTTTCTTTATGGTTCATTTGTTCATGTGTATTGCAATTTATTGTATGTCATGGAGGAAACAAGTAATCATATTTATCGGATTACATATAACATATACATATACATAGTATATGCATAACGAAATTGTTATATTCTAATGTTCTATTTCATGTACTCATTTAAAATATTTTGTTTTATTATTATAGAAATAGAAAATATTATTGAAATTTTGTTTATTTTAAAGTAGGCCAATATAATTGCTTATATAGGACATATTAATTTTACGTGTTAAAGAATAAATGTAGTATGAGATCACGTACTTATGGACGGCTATTCCTGTAGGCGATAGTAATATTTCGGAAAAGATATAAGGTGTACAAATGGTGTCTAAATCCTTTACTGCTACGGAAAGTATTTTTTTCATTTTCGAAAATACTATTCTATAGTTCTTATTCTATATATGAACCATACTATACTCGGTATATATATACAAAAAAATTTTTTTTGGCCTACAGAACATTGATATATACCGAGAAAAATTTTAAAATTATTTAAGATTTCGGATTCTTATTCGGGTTTTGCATTTGAGTTGTTTTTTTTTGCTCATATTAAAAAAATAATTTTAACTATTTATACGAATTTATGCGTTTATTCCTTAAAATTCGCAGCTACGTAAATAAATTTAACTTTTCTAATAATAATTAAAAGAAAAATTTTTAACTTGAAGAGAATTCAAAATTTTAAGTTTGATTTAAATTTGAAATCCATACTGTTATACATATTTGTATAGAATTTTAAAATAGATTATACGCTAATATCCAAAAAATCCTAGTAGATTTTTAATTGATTTTAATTAAATCTACATGAGAAACTATTAAATTTTCAATTCTAATAAATTTATTGTTATTTGTATTGTATTAAAATTTCATTTGAAAAAATTGCATATTTTTAGGGGCCAAACAATTTTAAACCTAATAAAATTCCAAAATAAAATCTAGTTCTACAATAATAAACTTGAAAAGTAATAATAATGCTAATTTTTATGGAAAAATTTCCTACAGTCTCACGATCATTCACGAACCCTTCAAGTTAGTATGCAAGAAGAAATTTTCAAATTTTTTATACTTGGACAAGAATTTTTGTGTATTAAATAAATTTACAAAATATTTTAAAAATTACAGCTAAAAACGAGAAAAAAAGTAGAGTTGACTTTGTCAACTCTGTGATACCCGTACGAATTTGTTGTCCTATGTGCGAATAACTAATGTGCCATAACTAACTATGGGGCAGACTATGACTTTAAATTGTCGTATTACCATATTAATTTATGCAAAATTTCAGTACTATGTGTTTTTCAAAATACTGGTTGTGCCAAACTACTATTGAAGTTGTATGGCAGCTACCAGAAAGAGCCAAGAAATTTTAGCGAATTTTATTAAGCACATCGGCCCTACTAATATATTCACTTGTGTGAAATCTCAATATCACACCTTTTATAGTTTCTGAGATATAGCCAAATAACTTTTGAAGTTGTATGGCAGGTACCAGAAGGAGCCAAGTAATTTCAACAACTTTTATGAGACACATTGGCCCTACTAATATATTCATTCGTGTGAAATTTCAATACCATAGCTTTAATAGTTTCTGAAATATAGTCAAATAACTTTTGAAGTTGTATGGCAGGTACCAGAAGGAGCCAAGTAATTTCAACGACTTTTATGAGACACATTGGCCCTACTAATATATTCGTTTTTGTGAAATTTCAATACCATAGCTTCAATAGTTTCTGAAATATAGTCAAATAACTTTTGAAGTTGTATGGCAGGTACCAGAAGGAGCCAAGTAATTTCAACGACTTTTATGACACACATTGGCCCTATTAATATATTCGTTTGTGTGAAATTTCAATACCATAGCTTCAATAGTTTCTGAAATATAGTCAAATAACTTTTGAAGTTGTATGGCAGGTACCAGAAGGAGCCAAGTAATTTCAACGACTTTTATGAGACACATTGGCCCTACTAACATATTCGTTTGTGTGAAATTTCAATACCACAACTTTTATAGTTTCTGAGATATAGCCAAATAAATTTTGAAGTTGTATGGCAGCTACCCGAACCGGTACCCCGATCACGTCCAATTTAAATAGGGTTCTGGCACTTACTACAATAAATCATTTGTGAAAATTTGGTGAACTTAGCTCAATTAGTTTTTGAGTTATCGTTCGGACGGACGGACGGACGGACGGACGGACGGACGGACGGACGGACGGACGGACGGACAGACAAAGCTAAATCAACTCAGAATTTGACGCTGATCAAAAACATACACTTGAGTCTATATCTAACACCGTTATTTCTTAGCGTTACAAACGGTAAGGCAAATTTAGTATACCCTTCGAACATACGTTCGTACGGGTATAATTACCATTCAACCTTTTTAGAATTAAATTGAAACCGTCGGAATTAGAACCATTGAAATTGATCATAAAATGAATGTATAATATTAAAATCTAATAATGCAATCTTTCAATGCAATACCGTATAGGGCGTTATACACTACGCAAATAATATTATTATGAAAAAATATTATTATTATATAAGAAAACAAAAAAAACCATTGATTTTGACATATTCTTAAAATAAAATTTCAATGGCATATATACCGCTCACAAAAAAATAAAAAATAAACCGCATATCGCCAGTAAATCATAAAATATATTTCTTATATATATATATATATATACCATAATACTATTATACAAATGAAAATCATAATAATTTTTCTCATATATAAATACAATAAATTCTTACATAATTATTATACACAATATAATATAGTAATTCGAAAAATCTTTAATACACTATACATATATACGCTTACATATAGTGTGTATATGCTTGTGTATATGAATAAAATGAAATCTTTTAGTAGCAAATAAATGAAAAATTTAAGTCGGAAATATTTTGTTGAAAATAATTAATTTTTAAGAAAATTAATTCGAATTTTTGTACGAATTTTTAGAAAATTATTTAACAAACCGCAATAAGTTGGTAGAATTAAATTAGAATTGCTGAAAATTTCATAAAATTTCCCTTAAAAATTCTAAATATAAGTAAGCAGAGGACATTGTTTTTTCTTCTCCTTTAATGTCTGGCAAAAATTGATTTTCATTTTAAATTGAAAATTTTTTTCATTTGATTTGAAAAATGTTTTCATTTGATTTGAAAAATGTTTTCATTTGATTTGAAAATTTTCTCATTTGATTTGAAAAATTTTCTCATTTAATTTAAAAATAATAAATTATTAGCAGAAAATTTTTGATATTCTAAAAAATTTTTAATTAATTTATAAAAATATTTTCATTTACTTTAAAAAATTTTTGGGTCGTTTAACAATATTTTGTTATTTTTTTATTAAAAATACTAGAAATTTAATAAATTAAATATTGAAATTAGAAAATTAATTTTAAAATGAAAAAAAAAGAATTATATTTTTAAATTTAATTCAAAATGAATACCATATAATTGTATAACATTTACAATTTTCTCCCAGATATATTCAGAATTTCAGGATTAATATTTTCTAAAATAAAATATTAAAAATTTAAGAATTTTTTTATTTCAGCAAAATAAATTGGAATTTCTTTTTTGGAAAAATTTTTCTTAAAATTTTATTTTATTTTTCTCATTTTTCTCTTTATAATTTGTTGTTGTCTTTGTTTTTTTTGTTTGTTTTTGACCTGTTTGTCAAATAAGACGAGAAAGAGCTTTTCGTTTTTCACTTTGAATTTGGTTGTTGTTGTTTTTTTTTTTCATTTAATGATTTTTTCTCACAAATTTATACACACAAAAAAAAAGAGAAAATAGAAAACTTTCAATTTTCACTAAAAAAAAAGTCGAATCGAAAAATGTTTTTCCTTTCTATTAATGGCAAATTTTCTTTTTTAAAAAATTTGCAAATGTCCTTTTTTTATTTTTAAAAATATTTAATTTTATATTTATTTTTTTGATATTTTCAATTATTTTATTACTTAAAATTTATTATTGTCAAAAATTAAGTTGACATTTTTTTTTTTCGTAAAATTTTTTGGTTCAATAAATTTTTTTATTAAAACTAAAAAGGATAAAATTTGCAGGATAATAAATTTACATTTATTTTAAAATTTTCTCAAATTTATTATTAATATTATTTTATGAAGAGGAATTATTTTAAAAATTATTATTTCTTTTTTAATTAATTTTTAAAAAAAAAATTTTTTCTAAAATTCTGTTCAAGATTATTTTTTTAAATTTTTCAACCCATGCGAGAGTTGTTGTGTTCGTCTGAAGGGCTCGAAAATGCTTTTGATCATATTTTCAATTTTTATATGATTCCTTTGTACTTTTTAAGGAAAATGAGGAAAACAACAAAAACAAGCATAACAACAATGAGAACAAGAACGACAACAAGAAAAAATGAGAAATGAAAAAAAAAGGAAAAATTTTTCTTGTTTAATTTTTTTTTATTTTTTAGAATATTAAAGTTGAGAGTAAGTAAAACAAGTATGAAATGAACAATAATCAATGTATAATCAATATCAATTGCAGTTATAATAATACATATACCAAATTACTACCGTTATGAACTTCATACCAAAATCATCATCACAACTATCATCACCATCATTCAATCAACATTATTGAGTAAAAAATACGAAAGCACGACGAAAATCGGTAACATTTTTTTTTTATTTATTTATTTTGTATAGTCGAAGTATTTAAAATAATGAAAATAACTGTAAATTATAAAATACTTATACATATACATGTATATAATTCAAATATGCAAGCATACATATACATAAGTAATGAAAATTGAAAGTTGAAAAAAAAAATTGAGAGAAAACATTAAGAAAATTTTCATTTCGTATATGAAAAAGAAAAATGGAAAAAATTTTCAAATGAAAACATGAAGAAAAGCTTTTTATTTTATGTAAAATAAAAATAAGAGTAAATACATACATAGGCAGAATGCATATTATATACGTGAAAGAAAATATATATGTATATGAAAATGAATAAAAATTTTATCCTTGTATTTGTGTGTAAACAGAAATTTAAGCAAATACTTTGGTATTTTTTTACATTATGGCATATGTAAAGTAATTAATCGTGAATTTACAAAATATAATATAATTGCAATAAATAACTGTTATACTTATAATTATAAGAATACATATACAGTGGTATATACAGTGGCGATATTTTTAATTGAACAGTAATTTTAATTGGAACAATTTGATAAATTTTAGAAATATATTTAAGAGAAATTTTAGCATATAATGCAATAGATTTAAGAATTTTAAACTATTCTATTAAGAAAACTTAAATAGATTAACAAATTAAGAAATTTTGTACTATTGGGCTTGAAAAACACAAATCTTTAATAAACAAACTGTTTAAACATACTTATTCTGAAGAAAGACAAGTCTGACTCTAATTAAAAATAATTGTATTGTGTTTAGTTGAAAATAATAAATAAATAAATTCACAAATTTCATTGAAAACTCAACATGTAATATTTGATCCTATCACAATACCGATACTTTTTATTATATACAATGTCTGTATCACGATACAGGATGATAAAAAAATGGTAATTTTCACATTTCCATATTAATTACTTTAATATTACAAAATAATTATTAGATCCTAGCAATGCACTTCAAAACATAGGTGCATCAATGATGTAATTATAAAAATGTTTCAAAAATTTTGGGCTTGTTTGGCATAATAATAAGCGGCTTCAGCTATCTTCTATGAACAATAATTTCAATAAATTACAAAGTATATTTTATAAAATAAACAAATTCAATATTTCCGGTGTTCATACTTTTGAAAAAGAGTAAAATCACCGCTTACATACTCCTAAATGAAATCACAAGAGTATTGTCGTAAAATCAACGCCTATACGTATTATAAGCCCCTATTATAATCTTGAATAACCATATAAAAAACATAACTCTCAATAAAACAAGTAGTCAATAAGTCTACAATTACTAAAATTCTGGTATACAAGTACAAATGTAAAATTTTTTCAAATAGTGCACATGACAGTAGATAGTGTCGTATATTCTGCATAAGTATGTAAAAGTATGACAATTTAAACTTTTTCTTTCATATAAAAATACAAAGTTTTGCTTTAATAATATAATATGCACATTTTCTTATACAACAAAAATTAAAAAATATTTATACAGTTAATTCTATTCTCTATTGTACAGATGATTGGCAGAATGAGAGAAATAAAAACAGAAATAACTTTTAAGAAGAAAAAACAAAAAACCTTGTTAACTTTTATGAAATGTGAAGGAAAAAAGCTCATCTCTCATTTTAAATTTTTCTCAAATATTTTCATTTGTCATTGTGTGTGCGTCAAGAATTTTCAACAACGTACACATGTAAAGAATATTTTAAATTCGGTACACATGTACTTTGAATTTTCCTATATAAATATTTTTCTATTGCAATTTGAGTACGTTTATTGTGTAAGTATGTTTAGAAATTTTTTTTCTTTATTCTTGTTAGTTTTCTCATTCTTTTCCGATTGAAATTTCTCATATGTGTATGAGAATTTCTTATGTATTTTTGTTCAAGTTTTACTGAGAACGTGTAAGTACAACTAAAACAACCGTAAGTTTTGTTTCACTGCACAATATACATGAATAGAATACGTATACAAATAGGATAACTTTTACAAGTGTTAGTTAGTTGTTGTTTTAGTAGTGTGTGTTTAAGGATTGTATTTTATAATATTTTTGTTTATTTTCTTTCACTTAAATGACCATGGACAAGTACAATTAAGTTAACAAAAAGGAAAAAACAAATTTTTTTTTTTTGTTTTGTTAATGCACAAAGGGTTGTTCTTTTGTTTTCATTCTATTATTTTCTCTCTTTCTCTTTATTCCTTTCTCATTTTTATACAGATTTATAATAATTTTCAAAACATATAATATTTTTAAACACACAGGGCATAATACTTAATTTTAAGTTTGTATGAATGAAAATTTTGAATGAAATTTAATGTTATTTTAAATTTAATTGAAAATTGTTTGAAAATTCGCAAAAATTTGATTAAAAATTTTAAAACAAAATGTAATATAAGCAAAATACCGTAATTTTAACAAATTTTTCGGCAAAATGTTAAAAATTATGATTAATTACACGTGAATTCCTTCCCATCTTCTATTTTTTTCTTAGCTATAATAAAATTTTTCCGCTATTTATTTTTTAATTATGGTTGATGCCAAGAAAAGAATTTTTTTTTATATAAATACTTTAGATTTGGCCAACGTTCAATTTCTCGTAATATTAAATCATTTGTTATTTTTATCGTATATATATACACATAGGTGAAGTGTAGGCTCATAGACTCATAATTTATAGAATTATTTCATAAATATTTCATTAGGCATAAATTTATTTGAAAAACTAAAAAAATTTCCTGAATAAATTCAATGAAAGTTCTTAATTCATAAATTTTTTCTATTTAAATTTAAATATTAAATAATTTGATTATAATTAATTATAAATTTAAATCTTACCAACTGGGATTTTTAAAAGTTGAATTATTTGAGGAAAACTTACCTGAAATTGTAAAAAAAATTAAAATTTAATTAATTGGAATTTTAAAAATAGTGATAAATTTTAAAATTTTAAATAGGAAAAAGATTAAGTA
This sequence comes from Condylostylus longicornis, assembly GCF_029603195.1. Taxonomy (NCBI): domain Eukaryota; kingdom Metazoa; phylum Arthropoda; class Insecta; order Diptera; family Dolichopodidae; genus Condylostylus; species Condylostylus longicornis. The sequence goes on from NW_026578045.1 coordinate 317,333, forward strand.
TTATTAATTTTTATTAAAATTAAAAATAATTTCAGTTTTTTTTATTACAAGCTCAAGAGCGTCAATAAACTATAATTATAAAATTATAGAAATGAACTACGTCTTTATAAAGAACATCAGATGCTTTATATATACAAGATGTCTCCATTCTAAGTGCACAACTATATTATGCCGTTGTATAGGTTTTCATTAATAGGTAAAATTTTTGTATGAAGACAATTTTCACAGATCAACAGGTTTAGAGATACAGAAGCTTAAAATCAATCTCGAACGTTTTATATTTTAATCTCGAACGTGTTATACTCTCTGAAACTTTAATTTTAAGCACATTTCATAGCTTTTGTGCCTGATATACGTTTGATTAAAAAATTTTTTGGTCAGCTCAGAATAAACTTTTTTTTTTGTAAACATACATTAGCTATACAGTCTTTTGAAATTTTGGAATCACATAAGTTTAAAGTTAGAAAAATATGAATTCCCTCTAAACTAATGTTTTTTACAACGATTTTCTTTTCCTTCAATAATTGAGGAAAATATTCAGCCAACGTTCAAGATGTCGCCTATTTTCTATTATGCAAGTATTCAACCAACCATAACAAACTTTCTTAAGTATCTCCAAAAATTTAAGACCCTAGGGTGAGTCAACCGGTATCTTTTACGGATATGGCCCTTGAATTAATTTTTTATTTCAAAAATCTTCTGATAAATAAAAATTTTTAAGAGATCCATAGAGGCAGACAGGCTCATGAGGAAGGCGATAAATGAAAATACTATTTTTCTTTTATTACGATGCCGTTATACAGAAGTTTCATGCAGAATGTTAAAAATAAATTACAGTTTAAACTCATCCCAGTAGATTTGAATACTGATGCTGACAATGTACAGTATCATTGCAACAATTTTACCTAGCTATTAAGGGCATGCAAATATTTTTAATAAGATAAAATTTATTATACAAATATTTTATAGATAATCTGTTAAATACAGAAAATTTTATCATTTAGTTTAAGTTCATATGCACTTGCAATAAACGTTAATGCAAAATTATATTATAAGCTATTTGAATCCAAAATATAATCAAATTTTTAAGCTTTATTTAAAAGTTTTCTTTGAAAAAGAAAGCTCTCTTATACATACACAAGTGTATCCATTCCACATTCATAGCAGCGTTAACATACAACTGACACAACACCATTTAAACGAATTATAAATGAATTCAAAAAAATATTTTTAAAGTTATGCGCATGCTCTCTTAATAATATCCTTTTAAGTTGTTGTTATTCTTATTTAAAAGTTACCATTGAAAAATTTTTGTTGATTTTTCTCTTTTTATTGTTATTCTCTTTATTGTTTTCTCTATTTCTTATACTTTCCGTTTCACAATTAAATAATATGACAATATAGTTATTTTACTGTTTTGTTGAAATTTCATTCAAAAAAATTCCAACAACAAAGTCAAATATGTGTACATATATAATATATATATTCATATTATGTATATGTATGTGTGTATATATGTGGGTATGTAAGAAGTAATTCAAAGCGCATTATTATTTATTCATGATGATCAATGAAAAATCAACACAAAACAAAAAATAAAAGAGGAAATCCGAAATTGAATAGGAAAAACAAAGGGAGACAACAATAACAGTTTAAAGTAAAATAAAAGGGACAAAAGCAAATTTTTATTATTTTTTAATAAATTTTCATTTCAAAAAAAAATATTATGTTAAAAAAAAGCTTTTAAAACAAATTTATTAAAAGCTTTTTGTAAAATAAGAATTTTTCTTTGAAAGTTTTCATTGAAAGTTTGTGTGAGAAATAAAAATTAATTTTTGTAAAGTGTTGCCATATTAAATATATTTTTGTATTTTGAGGTTTGTAATTTTAATGTCATTATTCTTGTTAATATTTTTTTTTTGTTATTTTATTTCCTTTATGTTTATTTTATCAATACAAAGTACCTATAGTAAAAATTTGATAGGATTGGAGAAAAACAAATAGATAGAGTCAAATTTCATTTTTAAATATAGAAAAAATTATTTTTAGATTTCAATGTTTTTGGTTAAAACGGAAAAAAAACCCTTTGTAAAATTTAATAAAAAAAATTAAGGTCAAAAATATAAATGAAATATGATATTGCCGCTACAAAGAAAAAATTCCTTTTGATTTTCCAAAATATTTTCCTGGAATTAAATGTGAAAATCGATCAAGCAAACTGGGAAGTGAAACTGTTGGCAGTGAATTTTGTACTTTAATTACTAAGTATTTAGCGACAATAATCGAATTCCCATTTACCTGTTATTTGATCTCATTCGATCGATCTGTGATTTTTTTTTAAAAATAATGAGAAAATGTCAGACTACAAAATCAAATTCTATATTGCATTCTGGGCAAAAATAGACATTCATACAAGTGAAATATACACAAACGAAATTTACAGTAAAATCCGAACATAATGCCGGTAATAAATAAGTCTGTAATAAATTTATAATGAAAATATGGATCTAATAATTGTTGTCACGGGTCCTCATTCTACTATCAAGACGTTGATTCGAATTTCATTATTGTAAATTCAAAACTAAGCACTTACTTCTAATATTAACTTTATTATGGAACATAAAAATGTGCGATACGTAAAATGATCATACTCGTAACAGAAGAGTACAATTTTATATAGAAGAACAATATTAAAAATCTAGAATTAGTCTAGTTAATTAAAGGATTGCCCTCCGTATTGTAAATATAGAGTATGTTAACACATGTTGTGCTATAATAAAATCTATATCTGTATTTTATTTATATTTATATTTTTTTATAGATAATTATACACTTACATTTGTATAGACGTAGTATACATTAGTGCATTCACAATGGAGTAAAATGTAAACGAAATTAATTTATTTTCGAACTTTTCTATTCCTTCTCCTCCTCCTTCTTTTACACCTCCTCATATACTCATCACACAATTATTTACTCACTATACAATTTAGTATGAGTTACTTCATTGATATACGTAACTTATAAGTAATTCATAATTTTCTTTTCACATATACAAGTAATAATGAAGGTTAAAGGTCTATACTAACTATAAATATAATTAATTTACTTATAGTTCAATATTATAATTAGTTTTTTTTTCAATTTCATATATTATATACTTATAGTCATGTTTAAATGAATATAGTTTGTGTACAAAATATAGGGGATAGTTAGTGGTTTTACAGTCATTAAACTGCCTATAAACTACCTTACATATTAAATGACACACACATACACAATATTACGTACCTTTATGATGATTAGGTTTCTATAAGTTAAATGAAATGTGAAGCAAAACTTAGCCCATAGAACGTTACTATAATTTAATATTCAATAAAATAATTAAGTACTTATAAGTAGCATAAAATAATGTGAACTCATATATTTGAAACCACAAACAACAAATCAAAAATGGAAGTATTATAAATTATCATTTAAGAAGAACGAACAACTAACTAACTATATAGAATAGTTATTTATTATTAAAACTTTTAAATTCCTTTCTACTTTTATATTCAAATATAAATGAATTAAAAATGAAAGTGTTATACAGGTATAGTGTGGTTTTTTAACTCATACGACCACTTAAATTTCTTGTGTGCACAAAATTTTTATTTTTCATTCACAATAATTTCTTTTAATCAATTAAATTATATTTATAGAAATAAACAAATTATTTAAAAAACAAAAGTATAGTGTAGGGGGAATTATTTTTAAGTTCCTTAAATGTACACGTGTTTTTGAAGTAAAATTTGCAACTACAACTAAATTTGACATTTGATTTGGGTTAAGTAAAAAATCTACTTATGTATTTTATTAGAAGAAAACTTTATTCAACCGTTTTGGGTGCGAGCCGTCTCAAGAAAAGGATTTGGAATACAAAATTTTTGTTATACAAAAATGAATCATTAAAACTATACAGAATGGTCCGGTTTTGGTGTAAACATACTCGAGGGGTGATTCCTTGGAGTTTTTTAGAAAAAGTTATCGTAGTGGTGTAAAGGGACGATTAGTGATATATGCGGAAAGTTAAAAAAAATTTAATTTTTTCAATTTTTCATTCAATTTCAAAAAAATTGAAGCTTCGAAACTGTCAAACCTACAACAATGAGTTGTTACCGTTATGAGTATGCTACTTTTCATTTTAACTTAATCCCGTATTGCACTATTTCTTTCTTACTAGCATAATATTATTTTTATTGCGTCATATTATATAGTTATGTCACATTTTTTAAGTAGTGTTATACGTATGGCATAAAGCGTTATACGTATGATATAAAGTGTTATACATATGGTATAAAGTGTTATACGTATGGTATAAAGTGTTATACATATGATATAAAGTGTTATACGTATGGTATAAAGTGTTATACGTATGGTATAAAGTGTTATACATTTAATTTCCGATTAATTTAAAATTTGACAAAATTTATAAAATTACTCTTTATACATGTACATGCCATTATACGAGTATTTGTTATTATTTCCTCATTGTTCTTTTTAAAACAAAAAAACAATAATTTTAAAAATCACATGTTGTATGACGAGATTTTACCTACATACATACATACCCACCTACATTTTATATTTCAAATTCATTATTTTATCATACATATAAATGTGCAAGAAAATTCCGCCAGAGGAAAACACCTACAGAATATTTAAATTTTTTGTTATATCTTTCTTTCTCTTCACACTCATACTTCACATACATATTATGTATATGATATTGTAAACAAAAGAAATGTATATACGAGTATGTACTTAAAAATCACACAAAATTCAAGATATAGAATATAACAGAAATGTAAAAATAGACACAGTCATATGTACACATAGAACAAGTGATTATACACAGAGTAAGTAATTTAATCAATACCATATGCTTTTATTTAAAAAAAAAACACAAAAAAAAAACAAGAAAAAGAAGAAAAATTGCGACGAAAATGCAATCAACTAACAAGGCAATATTCAAGCCAGAAAAACAATAAGCCAACCACCTATGATCATTTTATTTTCTTTATTAAACAGGTTTTTTTTTTGTTTTCTTGTACTCGCTTTGCCTCTACACTCTTTCCCTTCGCCTCTCGCCTAGCAGCATTCTCTTCTTTATTTTATAGGGTAAATAGGGTAATTTTTTTTTTGTTTTTCCTTTCTAAATAGAATTCCTTTGTTGTTGAATGAAAAAGGATATGTGAAGATTTTTTTTTTGTTTTGTTATAAAATATCCTGATGTGATGGATGCCTATAATATGCTTTATTTTAACAAACACACTTCCTCTTTTAATATTATTTTTAGAGAATTTTTTTTTAATATTAGTTTTTAATGGAAATAATATTTTTTTTTATATAATATTTACTTCCTTTTTCCTTGAAGCATTCGACTAATGTGTGGTGACCATATACACTTTATTAATAATATGGAACTTATTAAGATATTGAATTACTTAACGAGATTGGAAAACATTTCCAAAATAATTTGGAAAAAATTATTATATTTTTAATCGTTTTTTTTAGAAATCGAGAAATTTCTGCAATCCCATAGAGCTCAATCGCGTAAGGTATTGTTTATGTGACACAATGTAAAATTTTATGTGTTTGAAATCAGAATTTATCGGACGGCTTATAATAGAAATTCTTCTATTCTCATTAAATTTACTGCCATATTTTTAAGAGTGAAATGTGGGTAATTGATTTTTTGCAGGAATTTGAAACAGAGAACAGCTGATTTTTATTTTGATTATAATTTTCATTGCAAAATTGTTAAATTTTCATGTAAAATCTGAGTTCCATTAGATAATTTCAGTTCGATATGTAAACAGTCATTCGATTTTCATTTAATATTGTCGTATGTAGTCTAAGATTTTGTCGTATATGAAATGTAAATGACTCTTTACTGCCGGCGAATATTTGAATTTAGAAATTCTTCCGTGCATTAATTGCCTGTACATTCCTCTAATATAAGATTTAGTTGACCTTGCAATATAAAAACGAATATGGTCACCTTATACACTATAAATAACAATATAGACCACCCGTATACAAAATATGTAAATATGGATCAAGATGGTTATGAAAGTATACTAAAAAAAAAGTATGTTTTTAATACTTTTAGTAAAATTCTTTACGTTATTTCAATATTTTTATGTTCCGGTGTTTCTTTAGTTTACATACATAATACTGCAAACAAATTTAAATTTTTCAATCTAAAATTTTCAACAAATTTAAAGCCTTTTAAAGAAATTAGTTGAGACTTTAAAAAAACATTTAATATGTAGTTATATACGTACATTATATGAACGCATGTTGAAGTAAATAACTCCTGTTTATTTACTTCGGTAAACATTATAAGCATTAAGGTGTGTACATGTATGTAAAATTAAATTTGAATTTCGGTAATGAAAGAGTGATAATGATAATGCAAGTTAATCTATATAATAAATTTTAATTAAAATTTTAAGAAAATGTTGCATCGCATTGAATTACTAGCATACAATCAAAGGATAGCCGGACACTCATGTGATTTATAAAACTGTTATTTAAGAAAAAATTCAATTTTCGTACCAATTCTATTTTCGTACTTAGATGCTGTAGTAGAACTGATATCAAACTATATGGGACCGAAAATATGACATTAAAATATTTGTAATAACACCTATTTTATCCAAATTGGAAATTTTCCTGCTAAATGAATTGGTTTCCAAACTATAACTTTAATATTTTTTCTATCTAACATTGTATGTACTTAAGCTTGCGAATTACATTTCATATGCGGCACATATTTGTACAGTGATACTTAAATAATTAAATTAATTAGCAATATCTCTTATCAAAAATATTGTTCACACTATACATAAATAAATGACTGTCTGTCTTAAAATTTAATGACCTTTAATAATTTCGAATGCATTATGATCTCTTTAATTAATAATTTTTAATTACTCAACCCTTGTAACGTAAAAAAAAATAAATTCAATATAAAATTAATTAAATATTAAAACCACGTTAACAATAAGCATATAGTAGCCGTAATTATTGTAAAATTTCAGGAGTTTCCATGAATTGAACGGTAAGTAATAAGAGAATTAATATTAAAAAAAAAATTGTTTTATTGAACTTTTATTAAGTGAATTTTTTTTAACATAAAAATTCGTGTATTCAGCAAATTATTTTTTCGTAAAAAAAAATTTTACATTAAAAGCTGTTAAAAGTAAGCAAATGAAAACCTGCAATTTTTAATGTGTTATTAAAAAAAAGTGAGAAAAAAACAGCATTTTATTAAATAACAACAAACAACAAAAAAAAAAACGAGTTTAGTGAATTCGAACTTGTGTTTTTTTATGTTTTTCTTGTTTGCGTTTTGAAAAATGACAATAAAAAAGTCAACTTCAAGTTCAACAGTTATTTTGTCATAGCATTTTAATTTATAAAACGGAAAAAGAGTCAACAGTAAGTACTCGATAAATTGAACAGAAAGTACCAATTTTTTGAAGAAAAACGATTTAAGAACGCGGGAAGTGCTGCCACTCAGCAGGAGACATCCCAGTATTGCGATTGATATTTTCACAAGAACGATAGCAAAGAGACTGGCTATTTTCTCATCGGATACTTTGCCGGAGATGCTGTGTCATTTTGGTGATGGAGGATGTGCATCATATGTTCTGCGGTTTATTGCAGAGAAGGTGCTTTTTGGGAAAATATCGATTTGATGAAGTGGTAGAGCTCTCGAAGGGGCGCCTGTGGGTGTTTTGCTGAACTTTCTTAATGGATTTTACGGAGAGAGGTATGTTATAGAGGGATGCCAATGCGCATTCTATTGGCCTAGTGCTGGGTGGCAGCTTTGTTGGTGCCATCTTTCCTGTCTAACCAACTAAATAGCTGAATATCAATTTTCAATAGGCTAGAATTGTTTAACAATTCATAAAATTAAGCTATATGAAGCTAAATTATGACGGCAATGGCAACACTGTCGACTTTGACACAATAATCACATGATATCGAAGTCATCATATCAACTTTTAATACCATATTTCATGCAATATAATTATTTAGGTATGCTTAATATTTAGAAATAAGTATAACACTAAAAATTTAAAAAATTTAAAATATAATTAAAAAACTTGCTATGGTCGCAACTACTAAATGAAATGTGGAAAATTTAAATTTCTTTTTCAGACACTATTTTCAGTCAACTTGCTATTTACATACATTTATATAAAAAAAATGTTGGCACTACAAACAAATAAATAACAAATATCGAAAATTGGCAATAAGAAAAGGCAGAGCAAAAATTTTCTCTTCTTGTTTAAATAATACAAATTTTATGGTTGATTCGAAAAAGATTTAAACAATAAGTACTTATGTGGCCCATCCTAATTTTGAATAAATTAAATAATTAATCGCACACTTATACATGTAGATATATGATTTGCGCGCTAATGTACGCGCAGTATTTAAAATGTAAAGGTAAAATTATTAATTAACTTCATACACGTAAATATTGTAGCGAGTTGGTGCGTCACACATACATGATTTTTGGCAAATAAACTCATAATTTATCTTGTCATTAAAAAACTAAATAATATTAAAAAAAAGTGCGATCATTTACGAGGAAATTATAAATGAATTTGCAATTTTTTTCTGATTTTTATTATTTTTCGCTAAAAAAAAAGCGAAAGCCTTAAATTTGTACAAATAAAAATTTGATGAATCATAATTTTTATTATAAATAAATTGTACGTTTAGGAAAATAAAAATCAAAAACAAAAAATGTACAATTAAGCTTTGGAATTAAGTGATAAGCGATATAAGAGCACAAAATATTTGTGTGATTATGTAAATGCTTACGTATTTTGTACAACAACCATTGTATAGTGCGTAAACTTATACGCATATAGAGTTACCTACTTTGATAAATGATAAATGTCAAAAATGTTAAAGTATATCATATGTACTTAATTTATAAATAACGAATATGTATCAATGTATGCATATGTGTGTCTACCAAATTTTAAAACCTTGAAATGTTAATTAATGTACGTGTATATTTCGGCATATTATCATAAGTATTTTACATTTTTTTTTAAATTTTAAATTTAGGCTATAAAAATTAAATATATAAAAAAAAATCGTTTACAATTGCAAAAATTGTTTATAAAATTTTTAATCTGCCTGATTACGTTTTTTGTTTTTGATCTATCCGACATTTTGCATTGGTTTGAATATTGGAAAGCTTGCTTTATACGTACTTCTTTTTTATACCGTATTTTACTCTTATACCATAGAAATGAGAGTGTAAAATGTAGTGTAAAACTTTCAACCTTTTCAGCAGTGAACCAATTGAAAATATAGAATTTTTTTACAGTTTGCTTCAAGCATCCTCTATAAAGTATAATCATAACAATATAGTAAGAATCATTAAGTATATACTACTGGGAATAAATTGAAAATAAAATAATATTCCATTAAATCTAAAGACACCGGGCCTAATTTCACGCTACAAAATAAAAATGACCGTGAAAGCAGCTGTATAAAATCAATCGGCTTAACAAAACCAGAACAACGTTCTAGATTTGTACAAATGCTATAATTACTGTCCGTACGCTGAGAATGGCATCACAAATTGTAATAATTACTATTATATAATAAGTACTGTCCTCAACTTATTCCTAAATAATTAGATGAAAAAGTTATAAAAGTTTGGATAAGAAGTCGAGACTTAATGCTGAGCTATGGGATCTGCATAAATTTAAATTGAACAAAAAATCTTTATTGTAAAATCATAAAAAATCTTTCGAATGAAATTCGGTCGGAGACGGCGAGGGTGGCGAGGAAATTACGATCTCTTTTCAATAAATAATTCATACCTTTTTGGGTAAAACCTGATTTCAGTTAGAATCAAATTATTTCAATATTATAGACAAGATAACCAAGATATATTTAAAACGAATCTTATCAAAAATAATGAATAAAATTTAAATTTTTTAAATCTAATACTTAAAATACGCGATAAAAATGTCATATTTAATTGTGTTTTAATACAAAATTGTTATACTTATATAGATTTTGTCAAATTTACAATAATAATAAGTAGATTATGTATACAACTAGTTATAATGGCACTTATAAAATTTATAATACAACAATAAACGTCTTAAATGTGACAATTTCCTTAATCATTACAAAATTTGATCTAAATTTTATAATGCCTCACGTTTATTGGTAATAAAATTTAAATTAATAAGGAAACAAGAGAAGAAATGAATTTTTTTTGATTGATCTTCAACTAATGGAACCCTCCCATATTAAGTAACTATACACTTTAACATATTATGCTTTTAAAATCAAATCAATATTATTAAACATACAGCATGTACATGAACTTAACATTAGTAGGTTATTGAGCCATAAAATTTAACTGGCATGTAAATTTAAATTAACCTTGAAATATTCTCTACACATATACATATATATAAAATAAATTAAATAAGTAAAGTATGTACTTGTTTCAATATAATTGATGTGTAATTAATTGACAAGTTAATAAGTACGTGTGTATTACTTAATTGATTCATTTTACTTAAATATTAATATGCTCTTTATAGAGGGGTGAGTGTATTTGAATTTATACGTAATTTTCTTGATTATATAAGTACATAAGGCATATGAGGGAATAAAGGTTCTCATTTGTATACAGTTTGTATAATTTAAAAATATAAAATGTGTAAAAATCGATCAAAATATATTTTATATAATATAGAAATACGTACAAAGTACACACACAATGTTCATTATGCACGGAACATTCACATATGCAATGAAAACAAAACTGTACTAAAAATTCTACAAAGCAATTTTTAAATCCTCACATATTAGAAATTGAACTGACATGGTTCTTAAAATCACATGTAGTTATATATGAAATTTACCTTAAAATATTTTTACTTTAGCAAAATAGTACTTTTTACGCTTGTCCCTATAAAAGGCGCCACTTTTGAATTTTCCGGATATTTTTGAATTTCTTCTACTGCATAGAATGAAAGAGAGTATGTATATGCCTTCTGATGAAGTTGAGTATAGGCATAGTTTTAAGATCGTTGGTAGTCACATATTTTGTTACACAATTTAAATGTAGCAAAAAATAAGAATGAAAAGCCCATTAAAAGGCGCCACTTTTCGATTTTTTTTGGAAATTTTTTTAATTTCGTTTTGATAAATTTTTACAAATTCGGGGAATACGACTATTTTTGATTGGGTTTTTGTTTTCGATGTATACGTGTGATTTCTTTAAAAGAACAACAAAAACTTAATTTCATCCGTTATCTCTTAGTGTGATCTTGATTATTTTGTTAATCATATACAGTACAGTCACACATTAGTACTTATACTAAATTAAACTACTTATACTTGTTGTAAATTCAATTTAAACTACTTATACTTGTAGTACATTATAGTACAATTTAAACCATTCAATTTAAAATTTTCTTATAATTAATTTTTCTATAATTACTTTCAAAACTGAAAATCATGAATTATTTTTAGCATATTATCGAAATTTTGGGAACAAACAATAACTATGCATGCTTTAATAATAAATGTTATGAATAAAATCCAAAATTCATTAAAAATTTAATTTGTACTTCCCCAATTCTTTCATTATTTTATTAAAGAAAAAAAAATTATTTACCACCTCGTAAATAACAATATTACTCCTAAGTATATAGTACTAGCTATAGGTAGTCTGTATAGCATGCATGTGAGTTATATATGATTCACAGCTTAAGTTTATAACAAAATATTGTACCAATTTATTAAAATTTACAAAACAAAAAAACCGGAAATAATAATCTAAAACGAGTTTAAATTTTTTTATTTTTTTTTTATAATAATTTTAAAAAATGGAATAAAATTAATTAAAATTTTAAATTAAATTCATAATGTTCTCAAAATATTTACAAATTCGTGAGTGATTCTTAAAACAACAGATTAGTATTTTTTCTTCTAAATATATGAGAATCAAAAATGGCTATGAAATTCAAAAATTTCGCATTGAACTACTTAAGTATACACTTTCAATTTCTACTACATAGGTCAATAAACTTAAAAAAAAACAAAAAAAATATCTAAGAAATTAATAATATTTCCAATAAAATTCGAATAAAAAACCAAAACATACTTTTGATTATTATTTTTATAAATAGCCCGTAGGTCTTAGATTAGATTTATGACCATCATTTTACAAAAACAAAAAGCAAAAAAAATAACAAAAAATAAAAACTAGTTTCGATTTCTTTTACTATTTTTGGCAAAAACCAAAAAAACAAACCAAAAGAAGAAACTATTTCTCCAATCTTTATCATTAAAATTTCGGTTTCAATAGACCAAATCCAATCAGTCAAAAAAAAAAAAAAAAAAAAAAAATGGGAAAGAAAAGTTACGAACATTTTTTTTATTAACAACTCGCGGCGCCGCCACACGTTAATACAATTATTTTTTGTTTTTTCTGATTTTTTGTGTATTTTGTAAATGTTTTTAACAAACATTTTGTTATTGCTTTTAATTGTTTTTGCCCTCAAAATATACGACAAATAAATTTTAAGTAAAATTAACCTTTAACTGGTGATATCATATTTTGTTGAACTATTACTTATGTCCCACAGACTGCTCAAGTATATAATGCGATATAATGAATTTTTTTTTTTTATTCAGAAACTTTAAAAACCATTTTATATTTTTACTGAACATGCAATAGAACGATTCCTATGCTAATTTGATATTTTTAAATTCGTGCGATCTCACAGACTCCTCGTCAGTAGATAAAGGTTAAAATTTCTGATATAAATATAAGGTGTGTGTGACTAACCATAAAAAAAAATAAAAAAATTTTGAACTATGTTTAATTGAATAATTAAAGCATGAAGATCATTATGAACCGCCATAATGATCCATTACGACATTTTGAAAGCCATTTTAATAATATTATACTTATAAGCTCACAATCCCAACCCTATGATGCAAAATTGGTTAAGTAGGTGAATGATTTCTGAATAAAATATTTTTGGATTCAATAATATTATGGAAGCAATTAATAACTAGGATATTGTAATTTAGAATTATTTAAAAAAAAAACAATATGGTAGCAGAGATTTATTATTATTTTGTTTTCATTAAGTACCTTAATTTTCTGTTCATTACTTAATGCGTGTTCTGTTTCAAAAACAATACATATTCATAATTTCTTCAATAATTCCGATTTAAAATTCATAATTTCTAATTTAAGTAATTCCTGATTTGAATGGCTTTTGTGAAAAATCTTTAGTTAGGTAGAATAACAAAATCAAATTTTATATAGATTAATTTCCTCATAATGTATTAGGATCCATGGATAAATCCAAATCCAAAATTTATAAAAGTATGCTGCAATAAGAAGGACTTGAATGGTTTTAATCTATGTATCAAATTTTCTTCATCTAAGAACGATTAATATGGAGTTGACTGTTATTTTATAATTCAAACATTTTGCATTGGTTCAATTGATTTTAATTAAGAACAAAAATTTAAAAATCTCTCCATTTTAAAATTTTTATAATAAATTAGTAAAAATTTTTAGTTAAATAAATTTGGACTACTTAGATTTATAGAAAAATTTCGAATACTAAGTTATTCATAAAGATATATACGAGTAGACATTGACTACTATGATATATAAAAATTTTATTTTTTAACTAAAAACACTTATTTAAAAATTTATTAAATAAACTACTTACATTTTGGAATGAAATTAAAAAATTTTAACTGGAATAACTGAATTATAATCCAGATTGTAGATTTTGCAGACATTTGCAACTTATTATAGCCTCCTCACGTTCCAACTTGTAATAAAAGAGAGTGTGAAGAGGCTTTCAAGTACAAAGCTGGAGATATCTGCAAATGAATTAGGCAGGAGTTCCCAAATGATCAGAAACCGGTCACTATTTACAAAATACTGTGAGGTCGCAAAGAATGTACACGGCGGTCTTGTCACTATTTTTCTATACAAATTCTGCACAAGGAGGATCTGCCAATTTCCCCAGCTTATACAGTTGATATTTTATTGGACAGTGCACATTAAAGAAATTCGCAATAGGACGAAACCGGTTTCTATCCATCGAAATTATATTCAATCTAAAGCCTAAATTTTTAATTAATTTTCTAATAGCGTATATGAGGAAGTAGAAGCACAGAATACAATCTAAAAATTTTTATAATATAAGATAGTAAGCAACAAAAACTTAGAATTTGTGTTTTAGTACAATTGTAAAATTTCATTAAGTAACAAAAATATATTTAAATTAATTTACTCAATTAAAAATTCTGACATCACCAACACAGTTATTTGCTACTTATACCTAATATCTGTTATGCTATGTTAATTAATCTCATTAATTATACAAACATGAGTAAAAATATACAACATTTGTTATTTATACTAAAATATATAAACTATAAGAAAAGAAAAATGAAAATGTTTCTAAAAAAATTTTTTTTATACATATGTAAATTTTTGAATAAATTTGATCATTCAAATCACTATAATATTTTCGTACTAGAAATTAATAAAAAATTAATAAAACGAGAAATGAATAAAAGCGAGAGGAGTTGAGAACGAAACGAGCAAAAAAAAATAACAGATTTAGTCAAAAATTAATTCAATTGAAATCGAAATTTTTTCTTTGTTTTTATAAAATATATAGTTAAATATGTCAATAGTTTATAAGTAGTAACTAAGTATACTTATAGTTAGTTAAAAGTTACTCATCATTTAGTAATCATAAATGGTCTGACTAATATTAAGTACTTTTATATAGCTGCGTTCAGTGTTGTTATAAAGCGTCAATTCTTGCATTCCACTAATCTTCCTTTTTTGGCAGTTTTATTATAATGCCCCTATTTTAACACTAAGTACGATATTATTTCGGTTTGCTTGATTCTGTTAATTATCGGTGAAAATAATCTTTAATAAATTTTGCAAAAATTAAATATTTGCCAACTAAATCCCGTTTAACATAGTTGGCAAAAATTTTAAAACTCAACCAAAATCTCAACTGCATAAAAATTAAATTCATTGTTATGTATTGACGCAAGTATAATTTTAGGTATAAGTATATAATTCTCCATAGATGTCGATCTAAAATTTTAAGTGTGATGATCGCTATTCATACATTTAAGAAAATTTTACACAGAACTATTGTTAAGCAATTTCAAATTTTGTATAAAATGGAAACTATAAAAAATAACGGAGGTGTTTATGAATTATTAAAAAAAAAAGAAGCAAAATAAGAAATAGAAATTCAATTCATACTCATTTTTATTGAAAAATTCATAGCAAATGTTTAGGTAATTTATGTGCTTATTACTCAAAAAAAAAAAAAAATGTTTAGAATTAGAGGAAAGAATTTATAAGTAGAAAAAAAAAATTATTTTTTTTTTTTTGTTTATTTAAAATATTCAAAGCGTCTGCAAAATATTTGCGATTTCTCTTTTTCTTATAAAATAATCAAAAAATTTATGATAAATTGTTTAGTTACTAAGTACTGCTACTAGAAGAAAATACTTAAATAATGTTTACAATATAACAATTACCGGTAATAACTGTGTATTTTGCATACGTAAGGAAGTATAGAAAATGTTTAGACAATTAAGAATACATATAGAATAATAATTTACAAAAGTATTTTAAAATTCGGGCCATCCCTAAATGTTCTCATATTAGATTCATAATAATACCCATTATAAATTCTTTTATTTTGGACACGAACCATTTGATCTAATGATACATAATATAAAACAAGAAAAAGTAAACATACGAGTTTAAAAACGAACTTTTCAAAGATTTCTATGAAAAGCAATGCAGTATAGATTTGATAAGGTTCTTATCTACAATCTATACTAGTATAGGTGTCAAAAATTAGTCTCAGATTTTTCAGATAAAACTATATAAGAATTGAGTAAAATCCTTATAGTTTTGTATGAGTGTTCAATTATATGTATTTAGTTTTTAACATTTTATTTTTAGTGTAAGTTCGAAAAATTGATTTCAAAGGGAGATTGTGACTATAATTTGAAAAATATGAATTTTGAATTCAAAATTCGACTGTATCTACTGAACCTAATTAATCAAATATTCTTAAATTAAATGAAAAAACCAAAAGAAATTCTAAAGAAACTTATAATCAAGAATTAATATCATCAATTTTATATAAGCACCTACATTATATATAATTAGTAACGCTTTATTAAACAGTATGTAATTATATCACATGTAATCATGCACTATACCATTGTGTCATCTGCCATCTTTATACCTTTTACATACATGTCATAATTATACAGTCATCATACTTATCATATACATATATAGTTAATAAGAAGTTTATTATAAAATTGTTCAAATATCCTTAACATTCCTGACATTTTCATTATCTTTTATGATATTCATTAACGCACCATTTTGTTATACTTGTATATTTTGTCCTTGATTAAACATATTTTAAGTATTACATTAATACAATAAGTAATTTATTTATAAAAGAAATAAAGGCATAAACTACATAAGTATGTACATACTCAGTTAAGTTTAAAAATACTTTCAATGTTTTTATTATGAAAAAGTCTGAAACGTAATTTTGTAAGCTAAAAAAGTGTAAGCTACTATTAATTTTATTAGAGGAAGCAAATACAAATAGATATACGGATATATACGGGATTATGTAATATATACGGACATGAGGTTATATAATATGATGTAGGAACACGGATATTACTATTTTCAGCCTTCAATAATTTCCCTTTAAATTTCAATTTAAATGCTAAACTTATATCTTAATTATTAAAAGAAATTAGGGTGACTGATTTGAACATGAGATAAAAATTTTATACGCCGCTCTTTTTTTTACAAAAAACCACTGTTATTATTAGCCAAGTACACAACCAACACTCGTTTCACTCGTAAAATAAAATTAAAACGACGAAAATGAATAAACTTCACGATTTACTAATTAAAAATGAATGCAACAATACCACGATGCAATTTATTTACTTATTACTTAAATTTTAATAATAACAAAAAAAAAGGAAAAATTGCAAAAAAAAAAAAGTGAAATATTTTTTTGTTGTTACTTATTCAGCAAAATACCAAAATTATTTACAAGGTCAAATACAATTGCTTGACTTTAATTTCGTTAAAAACACACACAAAAAAAAAGGTTTAATATTACAGTAAATGAAAGAAAATAAATTGTAAACACTGTGATAACTGAAGGCGATTAAGATTATTAAGTACAAGCTTCGTTCAACAGACCAGTTTTTTGTTCAATTTGAAATTTTTTATTAAAATATTTAGAATAGTTTTTAATATTTGCTAATTAATAATTAAAAATGTAAACGTACTCTCAAATTTTGAAGACAGAAGACAGAAATGTATCGAATATGTAAAAAGTATCTAGGTACTTATGATGAATATTAATTATAGGAAGCAATAAACAATAACATAATTAATTATAAAAGAAAAAAATTAATGAAAATTACATTTAAATAAGGTAAGTGTAGCTAATACTGACAGTGGCGGTAATACTGACATATATGAGGTTTTTTATAATTATTAAGAGATTTTCTCTATACAACATATATATATTTTTTTATTTCTAGATTAATTCAAATTATCGCAATACTTCCTTTTATTTAGTTTTGAAATAACTCCAAAATATTGAACATAAATCAGTTTTGTTTCCATACACATAGCAAAAGTGGGTTGCATTGGAGAATTTCTTATACTTTTTGCTTAATTTTTCCGATTTTGTTTTTATTGTTTTTTGACTTATTTGAGGGTTAAAAATATATGTATTTATATTAAATTAAATATTTTGATTATTTTTTATCTTATTTTATAAGTAATTCGAAGTAAAAACGTTAAATAAATAAGAATTTTAACAAATAATTTCTATCAGTATTAGGAACATCTAAAATTCGACCCTGCTTCTATTACTGACATATGTGTCAGTAATACGTCAAAAATCCGTATTTTTATAAATGCCGTCATTTTTAAAATATTTAAATTTTTATTTTCGTATTTATTTAATTAAAATCAAATTTGAATTTTCTTTCTTATGTCCGAATTCTGACACTAAGAATTTACTACAGGTTCGGAGTATTTTAGCTTTAAAAACTGGTGTCAGTAATACGATCTAAAGAGGGTCAATATTATGAACAAAATTATGTCAGTATAAAGTTTTAATTTTGATATTCATTTTAATTAATTAAAATAATTTCTTTATACTTTGAAATTGTTTAAACTATTTCTGTCGAATGAAAATCGATTACATTTGTGAAAACTTATATCTGACTACGACTTTTTTACCTTTTTAATAGTGATATTCGTCTAACAAATTGTGTGTCAATATTGTATACAATACTGTCAATAAAACAGTACAATTCGCTTTCTAAAAAAATGCTTTGAAATTACTGTAAACGTTAACGTCATAACAAATATCACAACGGAAATGGTTCTCTTTAAATAAGAAAAGGAGTCCTTTTTAATAACCCGAAATGTTGTTCCAAAAATTAAGAATGGGTTGCTCTCGTTACGTACTTAATACATAAATAGTCTTTGTTAAAGCAAAAAGCAGCTTTAGAATAGGCTTATTAGCAGCTTTAGAATATATTGATATGATTTCTTATAATTTCGTGTGATTGGTACATCATATTTTAGGTATTATTTATAAGAATACATTTGTAGCAAATATTACTTATAATACTTTATAAAACATTATGTAATTTCGAATTAGATTTTCATAAATATCTTTTAAAAATTTTTATTTATTCATTGTTGCATATTAAGACTACTAGCAAAAGTACATTCTACAGTAATAATAAATTCAAATCAGCTGAATTTCACATATTTTTACCTTTAATTCAATAAAAAATATGTTTTTTATTTTTGTTTGAATTATAATATGATAAATTTTTAATTTTTTTTTTAAATAAAATGAAATATCCGTAGAAATCCAAATTATTATTCCATTTTTATTGAATATTATCATTTTAACCATTTTAAACCATTATTCATATATAGAATATGGATTACAGCATATAAAATTACATTGTCAGTATTAGGAACACAAACTGTCAGTAATAGACACAAACATTTGCGGTTATGTCAATATTAGGAACATTTTTTCTTTTCGTCTATAATCGAAAAATTATGAATTAAAAAATATTTTGATTAAATAATTTTATAAAAAACATTATTCTCAATTATCCAAATTATTCAAAAAATCGGAAATGCGATCATTTATTGTGTCCCACATATAAAATATCTCACGCCAAAGTTGAATTTGTTGCGAAATATGTCAGTAATAGGGACACTTACCTTAATTAATAAATAATTATTACTTAAGCAAAGGTGGCGCTGCTGTTGATGATTAAATCGAATTCAAACAAGAATTTTTAATGCCATCTACAATTCAGCGTATTAATTAGCATTTACATGTACATAGTACAGTTCTCTCTCTCTCTATAATCAGAAATAGATTCAATTTTAAAACTAACCCAATTATTATTAACAATTTACTCCAATTAAACTACTTTTATTAAGCACTTACTTGTTCTCAATAAACAGTTAAATTATTACAAGCATACAAATTTACATAAACTTCTTAATTAAAAACATTTTAATTATTTAATTTTTTTTTTCCTCAATTATATTAAAAAAAAAAAATATTAAAATATAGTCCACAACAATAATAAATTGATGACGTGGGGTTTTCAAATCGTACATTTTTGTTTTTGTGCTCAAATTATTAAAAATTCATAAAAAGATAAAAAGAAAAATAGCGCATTTAATATTATGAGAGAATATTTTGTTTGCTTTTGTTGTAAAGGCGAATTAAAATTGAAGTACAATAAAAAAAAAAAATTAACAATCCATTCAACGTTTTAAATTGTTTATTCAGCACAATTTACTACAATCAAGAATCAACATATGGGTAAAAAAATTATTATGACAAATTCATCACATAGTGAAACCACATAAAAAATAAAAAATGTACAAATATACAAGTTAATATTAAGTAGAAAACTAAAACAACACAACACACAAAACAAAAACTCTCTTTTTTAATTCTATTAATAATAAAAAATACAGTAAGGTCATGATATTTTAAACTATTAAAAGAAAAAAAAAAACACGTTTTTAAAATTTTTATATTGGTTTGCTTAATATAATCAGCTGACAACTCTATAATAAACAACATAATCAACTGCTTATTAATATACTGTAAAAAAAAACAGAAATATTACAATAGAATTAGTCAAATACTAAGGAACTGAGTGTATTCCGGGAGACTTAGTGTCTGTTTAAAAACAAAACACATAAGTAGCAAGACAAGTAATGCATAATTTTAGTGCCAGGTTATTTAAATAGATTTACTAAATAATTTTCCTTGCCAAAATTCATTCAGATTAGGATTTATTTAAAATTAATTATACTGCCATATTCAATTAAAATTTCCTATGTATGGATTAATGGAATTTCTAAAAAGAAAAATGTATGAATTAAGTATGTAAGTATAATTATAAATTAATAATAAAATTTAAGTTTAACATGAAAATATATGAAAATGATAGATATCCAAGCTTCTATTAAGTAAAAAATCAATTTTTTTTTAACCCTTTAATAATTCTAATCTAATTGCAATTCTAATCATAATGCAAAAAACAATAGAATACTTATTGTATGAATGTAAGGCGGTAACTGACTTACAACTGAGATGATTCAGAAGAGAATTTGTGAACCCGACTGTGACTGGAGGTAGCTTCAACAATATAATTTGTCAGAGGTCTAAATATAGTGCTAACTTAGGTGGAAATGGGAATCACAAAAGATCCTATAGGTCGATGTGAGAAGAGTCTAAGGGCCTATCTACCTATTGTTGTGTAATAGTATTTTTGCAAAATATAATTAATATAGTGAATGCGAAACATACAACATTCAAAACTTTATTTAATATTAATTTTTAAACGTGATTTCACTGTAATTTTTTAATATAATATTAAGTTATATATATTAAATTGTTGGAAAGTATATTTACAACATACCAACAAACACATAGATATCTTACCTACATATTAATTTTTAAAATGAAAATAATAAGCAAACGAGGAAAAAACAAAAATTGAAATAATTTATCAAGGCTAAGAGTATTTTATTTTTGTTTTTTTTTAATATTATAAGTAAAAGCTATACGTATAAGGTTTTTTTTTTTCACCGATTTTTTTTTTCTATATTTTCAACGCATAAAGTAATAAGATTAATGATTAGCTTTTATTTTTATCAATTTTTTTTTATTTCTGTTCTTCTTCCTTTCATTTCTTTTATTTCTATTTTTATTTATACTTTTTTTTTGTAGGTACCTTTATTTAGAGTAAATTATTTATTATAAAATACATAACTACTTACATGTTAGTAGGTAAGTAACCTAACAACATAAGTAAGGTAATATATGAAATTAAGTGAGTAAGTAAGTATAATATCTATTCACTTTAATATGCTTTATTACTTAAGTAGATAGCATATGATTTACTTAAAAAAAATAAAATATGTAATTAATAATGTGTAAGTACTAACTAGGTAGGTATCGCACCTATAGTTACTTAGATAATTTATATGACAAGATATCTGATAATACTCAAAATATCTGGCTAGAGTATATAGGTAGGCTCATGTTATATGATATGTGTACAATATAATCAAGAAATGTGTTCTTATATACCTACTATCTAATCAGATTTAATATTATTTTAAAATTGATTAAAAATTTTGAACACACGTATACCAATATTGTTATTATTGTATATTGTCACTTGATTTTTCATTCTTTAATTCTCATTTTAAATTTCCTGAATTCCTTATTATTCAGTTTTTCAAAATTAATGTAGACATAATCTAAAAGTTTAAGAAGGTGTAGGTATCTAAAATGATAATAATAATATTAAAAAATTTTTTTTCAAGATATTTCATTATGATTGCTAGGTATCTCACAATTTAATTAAAAATACATATTTAAATGGAATGGGAGATATAATTCGGTAGGTCTACAGGTACCTACCAAACAACACCTTATTTTTGTCAAAATTTAATTCTATTTACTTACCGTAATCACACCATCTTTAATTGTATTACGATTTCGTATTACCATGCCAGGTTTTTTAATATAAATTTTTGGCATTTTTGCAACACCAAATTAAACCACCACACCAATACGGCAAATATAGCAAAATAGCAACCAAAAAAAAATGATTTTCTTCTTCTTTTTTTATCTTTTCCCTTTTTTTGTTAAGAATTTTTTTTTTTTTTTTCGTTTTGCCCTTTTGCAATAATAATGTAGAAATTTTCTTTTCTTAGTGAAAAATTATTACACTTGAATTTTTTATTTTATTATTTGGGATTCCTTACAAACTACTCAATATTTTTCGAATAATAATTTAATAAAAATTTATTGGAAATTTTTTTTTTCCCTTAATAAAATTAATATCATATGTGTACATATAATAATTTTTAAGTAAATGCTTTTAATAAGGGATTCGAATAGAAATTTTGATATTAAAACAAAATATTAACGAAAACTAGAGAAAAAATTTTATTATTTTTTAATGTAATTAGGGTTTTGAAAAATTTTTTTTTTGGTTTCGTTTTTGATTCCTTTTTAAATATTGATAAAATTCACTTTTGTTTTAATTTTATTTTAACCATTTTGTTTGGCTTTTTTTTTCTTTTTTTTTCTTTTCTTGTGTTGTATAGTAAAATTTAAATGGGAATTGAATTTTTTCTTTTTTTTTTGATTAAATCATAAAAATTAACAAAAAAAAAACCAAAATAATGCCACTTTATATGAAATTTTAATTATTTTAATTTTTTAACTGAATTCATTATTTATTTAATATAATTATTTTATTTTTATAATTAATATTATATTTTAAATAAGAAATGAAAAATTTTCGATTATTTTCTTGCACTTGCATTTTTTTTCTTCTTCTTTCTTTTGCCTGACTGATTTTTTTTTTTTTCTTCAACCGATTTTGACGTTTTTCATATATATATATTTTTTTTTTGACATATAAAATATATATGTTTGTGTATGATGTAAAGGTTTGTCAAATGGCGCAATCGAACAAATATTTCAAAAATCAAACAATAAAAAATGATTGAGTATGAATGTATGTTAATTGTCAGGGAAAAAAAAACAAAAACAAAATTAATTAAATATTTAGTGACATCTATAATTGATATAAGAATTAAATAGAGAATTTTTGTACGATGGTCACTCTTTCGCAAAATTTTATTACAATAGGTGACTTTAGGATTTTACGAGACAGAATTAAATTTTAATTCAAAATACTCGAATCACAATTGAAAATGAATATTTTCAATTATAGATATCACTAAATATTTAATTAATTTTGTTAATAATTATTAAATATGATTATGCCACTTAAAAGAAGCTTCAGTTATTTTATCAAAAAATAATAAACATTGCCTCGTGAACGTGTTCTCTTTTTAATTTCAAAAAATTGAACATTTTCACCTTATAAAAAAAATTTGCTTCTAAAATAATTTTAAAAACTATTTTAATCATTTCAAAAATTTATTTGAATGAGGTTAAATTGAATCCGAATAAAAAATATGTTTGAAAGTTGACATATATGTTCTCTAACATGAAAATTTAAATAAAAATTTTTATAAAAATTAATAAAAATAAAAAACTTTATAACGCAATAGGATAAGGAATAACTTGTTCCTTGCATTAAGAAGATGGAAATAAAATTAAAGAATTCGTTCCAAAATAAAAAAAAAATTTTGATAGCTTCCATTGGAAACACTATGTATTTTTAATGTCACAACCACGTGCTAAAACCAAACAAATATAAATGTCAAAATATATAAACCAAAACATTTTACTTTGGTACGAATGAAACACGACATCGATAAACTAAACCAAACTACCAAACACGAGTTGTTTTAAGTGAAGTGGTTAAGTTTTATTAAAAATTATATAAATAAAAATTAATTGAATAAAAGATTCATAATGAAATTAAAAAAGGAAAATCAACAAAAAACAAAAGCTGATGAGAATGATAAGAAAATAAAAAAAAATAAAAATGGCATCTCGAAAGAAGAGATTGAGAATAGTGGCGGAAATTTAAAGAAAGTAAAAAATAATATCCAAAAACAAACAAGTCCTGTAGGAACGGAAAAGGTAAAAAGTAAAAAAAAAATAAAGCAAGCTATTGAATCGTCTGAAGCAATTAAAGATGCTAAAATGAAAAAACTAGAAAAAGCCGAATCACTTGCTAAAATCAAGAACCCAACTAACGAATCAAAAAAGGGGAAAGAAAATTCTGCTCTAAAATCTAGTATGTCGAGTAGTGAATTATTACTCAAATTGAATTCGGTATCTGCAGATAAAACTGATTCAAAAGAAAAAAAAACTGTTGAAGAAAATAACGAAAATAATGTGAAAATAGATACCAAAAAAAAATCTTCCTCAGAAAAGATGTCAAAAAAATCTAAAGATAACATTGATTCAAAAGAAAAAAAATCTCTTGAAGAAAATAATGCGAAAATAGATACCAAAAAATCGCAAAAATCTTCCTTAGAAAAAATGTCCAAAAAATCTAAAGATAAAAATAACCCTGAAAAGAAGAAGATAAAATTTGGTAAGGTAACGAAAGTAAAAAAAGTGAAGGATAAGAATGAGAAGACCAAATTGAAATTAAGTCAAAGTGTGGGTCCTTCTTTAGCAGAAGCTCCAAAATTTGATTTAGAAAATTTCAATGCGATATTAAATGAGGAAAATATTAAAAAATCTGTAAAAGCATTAAAGAAACTAGTTAAAAAGGAAACTGAAGAAATGAAAAATGCAATATTTAAAGATTATCGTTACATTATTAATTTTTGTTTGTTTAAGATTCCAAGTGCACCTAAACGACATGTTAAATTGTAATAATTTTTTTTTTATGAAAAAAGCCGAAAAATAAAAAAATTTTTTAATTTTAGAAATATAAAAAATTCGTTGGTTGGTCCTGATGATGATGTATTGTTTATTGTAAAAGATTTACAAAGAGGATTGAAAGTCGATTATGAACCAACAGTTCATCATTATGAAGACATTCTCCGTGAAAAAGGTATTGAAGGTATCAAAGCTATTATGCCCTTTAATCAACTTAAAAAGGAATACAACAGTTATGAAATGAAGAGAAAACTTGCTAATCTATATGATTATTTTATTTGTGATGGACGTATTGCAGGGCATATATTTGGATTTTTGGGAAATGTAATTCTTTTTTTTTTTATATAGCCAATTATCATAACACATTTTTTATTTAAATAATAATTTATTTTAGGCCTTTTCATCAAAACAAAGGTGTACTATATTCTCTGTACGTACAGAGAATTTAAATCATTTAAAAAAAGAAATTCATGTTGCTTTGCATAAAACTAGCTTTAGACAAGGCTCCAAAGGAGATAACATATCGATTATTGTAGGGAATCATAATAATTCATCAGAGCAAGTAACTGAAAATATCCTTGAGATTTTGAAACAATTGAAAGAAAAACTACCTGGTAGTTATCCTAATATAAGAAATGTAACATTAAAAGTTAATATTAAAGGTACTTCATCTGTACCATTATATATAAATATGGGAAAACCACTTAAAGGTACACCATATATTATTGGTTTGAAAGAGCAAAAGCTGAATAAAATGAAAGAAAAAGCTGAAGGCATTTTAAATAAATTCGCAATTACAAATGATGGCCATGTTCAAAAACTAACACCAGAAGAAATCGAAACACGAAAACGAAAGCTGCAAGAAAATAATGAAGAAAAAACTAAAAAGAGTAAAAAATCAAAAAAAGCAAAATCAGAAAAATCGAAAGAAGATTTGAATGGAAAATCAAAGGATATTAAAAAGAAAAAAGGAAAGGTTGAATCAGAGCAAAATGATTCAGATAGTGAAAATGATCCAGACTATGAACCTGCAGAAATAAATGAAGATGATAACACGGAAAACGATGACAGTGACGTTGATGATAGTGATGTTGCTGATAATGATGCTCTGGATAGTGATTAAAAATGTGAATTATTTCAAAAAAAAAATTTAAATAAAAAATAATGTTGAAAATTTAGATTAGGATTTTCTTTAATTTTTTTCATATAACTTATTCTAAGACTTAAGACTAATTTTAACAAACTATCATTTCTTATTTTTTTGGGCGACCAACACCTTTTTTGACACCCATTACTTTATCCTTATTATTTTTACCTGATAACAATGGATGGGTTTCATCTAAAGGAGCATTTGGCAGCATTATATCGTACTGATTCGTCAGCTTACGCTTTTTTGTGGGTGGTCCATTGTTGGCATCTTTTGTCGTAGTGGCAACCGCAACATTTTGTAAACTCATCAAATTTGATGAATCATTATCTTTTCCAATGTCATCTTGCGTTTGCCAGCCATCTTCAGGATCTTCAACTTCTGGCGCCATTGGTAAAAATTGCAAAGCACTTTCATCTTCAGCATCTTCATCTGAACTGCAAAACGCAGCTACTGGTTCGACTTTCAAAACATCAACCTCAATTTCTTCATCTTGTTTTGCATCTGCATTTAAATCAACTGATCGGTCTTCATCCTCTAAATCAAATTCAGATTCTCTTTCTTCATACTCGACATTTTCATCTAATTCTTTAAAATCTGGTGCAAATGCTGACCAATTTTCTACTTGATTTTGTGCCCATATAGAAACTAAACCGGAACTAATACTTGCAATTATCGGACGAACCGGATGCCATACAACATCTAATAATAATTCACCTTTTGTACCATGTAAAATTTTCACCAGATTACCAATGCTTTTTTCCCAAACATAAAGTGCATGCTGTCGTGCACTCCCAGCGCAAATATATTCTCCGTCACCTGAAAAACAGCATTTCTTCCATGTTGTTTTATTAACTAAATCTTGTAATTTTTGTATTGGCTCCGGTTCTCCATCTCTACCTAATGCTATTACTTCTTGAGAATCATAAACCCTTATAACTCGATCAGATGTATTGACTAGAAAAGCTTCACCCCTTCTGGCGAATTCAATACTTTTTACAGCAGTTGCACTTGATGTACCAACTATTATACGAAAACTTGCTACTATTTTTAAAGTTTCAACTTCTAATACTAAAATTCTTCCTTTAGCATTTCCGGTAAAAATATGTTTTCCGCGACGATCAAATGAGGCTACTATATTTAAATCACCATCATTATCTAATGGCAAACATTTATGTGAATCACCAATTTTTACTAAAACAGCAGCATAACGCATTGGACATACCAAAAATCTTAATGAATTTCTTGGATCATATTGCACTTTTAAAATTGGTGAAGGAAAGCGAAATTTATGATCTAGATCTCCACTTAAAACATCCCATACACAAACATTATTATCTGTAGAAGCTGATAAAAGTTTATGTCCATTACGAGTCCAACTTAAACTACAAACTGGATGAACATGAGCTGATATTATTTTAGCAATTCCTCTTGTTAAAAAATCCCATATTACAATGCGACCATCATTACATCCAACAGCTAAAAGTGTACCATGTTTATTGAAGGCACATGTTACTGCAAGCGATATACAACTAATATATATAGAAGAAAAAATGTACATCAGTTAGAATAAGTTAAAATTTCCGGATAACTAATAATATTTTCTTACTCCAAAGATCCATCAAATTCTTCCGGATAATTTTGCCCAAATGATTCTAATAATTCTAAATTCATGATTTAACCCTGTTCAATTGACGAATTTCTTTAATTTTTTTTAATTTAAAGAAAATATGATCATTTGTATTTTTTGAGACCGATAACGAAAGTTCAATGTATTAAAAACATAAACAAATTGAAGCAAAACAAAATGCCAAGTAAAGTTGTTTTGACAGCCGAAACGACAATTTATCGTTAGCGATAAAAATATTTGATATTTTTTATACATATGTAAATACAATAAGGGCGAATAGAAAGACGGCGATTATTACGTACGACGATTTGCAATTTCAAGCTTCTGCTTCTTTATAAAACATTGAAAGCAATGTAATAAAATTGTAATAAAAATGAATTTTTTTAAAGCTATCAGCATATTAGACAGTTTCTAGTTTTTCGTTACAGCAGTTATGTTATATAAGAATGTGTTTTCATCATAAATTTGAGTTTTATTAATGACAGTAACACAATTTGTGATACTAATTTCTAATTGAATAATTACTACCATTCGTATACGAATCCGATTTTACAGTTGATCATTACCTATGTTTACACAACGACTTTTGCATTAATATGTTTTTGGCAAGTGGAAAGAAACGTATATCAAGTCAACTATTCATGTAAAAGTCGTCGTGTAAACACAATTAATCATGATTTTTCAAAATCTGCTACACAACGTTAATTGAACAGTTTGGTTTAGTTTTTTTAGGACATCTCGATCTAATTAAAATAAAAAGTGATAAGAAATTTAAATCACCTGTGTTTAAAAACAGTCCGTTCAATATGTGCAATAACCAATGGGACTTGCTTGAACTAAAATGTCTTCTTGCATAATAACAATTTTAAATGTTCACGAAAGAACCCATAGCTTAGGTGTAAGACATTAGGGAAAGTATGTAAGTAAAAAGGTATTAAATTTTTATTACATGTTAATTAATTTCAATTTGATTAAATAATTTAAAAGAATAAGGCTAATTTCAAAATAGGCACATTTCAATTTCTATTTTATTTAGATTTTGATTGTTTCTTGAATCTCTTTTTAAGGCAAATATTTCGTAATTCAGAATCAAGTTCAAATTCATCAATTTGTGTATGTTGTGATACTAATTGTTTTTGTAATACAATTGGAACTTTTGGTGTTCTTAATTCAATTTCAATTAAATGTTGTTTATCTTTACATTTATTCTTTTTTCCCAATTTAAATAAAAATACATCACCATCTTCATCAATACATTTCTTACGACATATTTCAATTCCATCTTTTCTTGTTTTCCTATTAATATTCGTTAAATAATTATCATCAATTTCATCTGGTTGAACTTGTATGCAACGGCAAGTATTTTTAGGACAACGTTTACGATATTTATCTATTTTATTTGAATTGCAATATCCATTTGTTGAAGTCATTGATAGCTCGAAATTAGTATTTTCTTGATATAAATCATTAGCAGCATATTTTAAATTTCCACGTATTTTAGGTAAACCTTTTCGATTAATAAAAGATCCACCAGTTTGAGAACGTATTTGATTATTTAGAAATCGACTTTGTTGAAATTCCGGATCATTGATGAACTGAAATTTTAAGAAGATGCATTATGATAAAACTGAATTAAGGTGTAACATGATTTTATATTATCGATAAATTTATGCTTACATGTCGGTGACTTTTACAATTATTTTCACTTTCATAATCACTATCTTCAACATTAACTTGAAAAGCATTTTTTAAGACACGTATTGATAAACCGCTACCATTCATATCAGCTTCAAATTCATCATATCCATAAGGCTTATTTTTAAGACATTTACCACCTCCTGCGAATTTCCTGTCTTTATTTAAAATAATTTCATTTTCTGAACTATCATCTCTGAATTCAGTATCAGTATCATCTGCTCCAGCACTTAATCTTGTTGGAATATCATCTTAAAATATTGAAAATTTAGATTGAAATAAATTTTATATGTGCTTTTTGAATAAAAATTTTTGAAAAATAATGAAATTTTATTCTTATTTCATTTTAGTGTAACGTTTCAAATAAGGTTAACAATATCAAAAGTGGGATTCATGATTACTAAAGTGAAAGAAGGACACATCTGGAATTGAAAAAGCTTTGTAAATATTTAAAAAAATGAAATGCTTTACTTGGATACTAGATAAAAAAACAATTTTCAATAATTAGTTTTTCGATTACATTTGCTTTTTAAATTTAAAGTTACTAAAATTTTGACGATATTACTGAAAAATTCAATCTACTAAAATTTACATATAATTATTTCAATTAACTAAAAATTCATTAGACGATGAATTAACATTTAATTTAATTATGACATTGCCCATATCCTTTAATCATCTGGATTAATTTCTTTCCTGTTACAGCTGCTCTCATTAATAATTTCTTTGATCAATTTTTTGATCTTCAATTCCTCTATTATCAGAAATATGAAAGTAAAATGAAAAATAAAATATTCTTTAATTAATTTTTGAATTTAAAACATAAACAATAAAAGTTATTTTATTTAAATTTAAATTTTATTTTTGATCAGAACTTTAAATAAGTTTTTAGTTAAGATTTGTATTTTAACCAAAAATTAATAAAAGAAATTTTTTATTATTCATTTCTGATTTCTGAAAATCAGACTTTCAAAATTTCCTTGAAGAAGTTGGTAATTACTAGTTTCATTGTAGGAAAGTGGAGCAGATATTAAAGTTTTGGTCTTGTGTTTTTGAAATATTGTAAATTTTTATAAATTTATAAAGTTTCATTTTTATATAAATTTTACTCACCTTTATCACAATTATTCTCAATTTTATTTTGAAAGTATTCCTCTTTCGGAATACAATGTGATTTCATTTTATAAAAATATGGTATTTTAGTTTGATTTAAATTCGAAGTAATATTTTCACCACCACGTACACGATTTAATACATTGGTTTCATCATCACTTAATGATGTTATTGCACATCCTTTTTTAAATGGAAATGGTGATACTATTGTTGGACCCATACATGATAAACGTATTATTATAACCATATTACCAGTTTGTTTACCTTGTAAATCAAATAATGATAATAATTTTTTTTCAATTTCTGAACTTGGACAATATTCTTCTTGTTTTATTATTTCATTATTTATTGATTTCTTTTCTAATATTGGATTATTTTGTATAAATTCATTTGTAACACGATCAAATATATTTTTTAATGGAATTTCTGTTATACCCAATAAAAATTTACATTTTTCAATTTTTTTCTTATAAACATGAATATGTAACTTATCATTATCATTTATTTGACTATCTAAACCGAATAAACAACATTTACCACCTTTTGATGAATTATGTTCGGGATCAGTAGTAATACAACCACCAAAATCACGATCACATATTTGTACAAAAACGCTTGAACGAAATGTTAATTCAACACATGTTGGATATTCTTCTGGTGCACATTCATTTGGATGTGTTATTAATAGATCATCAATAACAAATTCAAACATATACAAGAAATTTTGATCCATTTTATTAAGAATTGGTTGATTGAGATATGACGATTCGTAAAATTGTTGGCTTTTTTAGTCGTTTCTATTAAATATTTTTGAACTTGTTTATAATTCTTTTTATTCGCAATAAAATTTGCTGTATTTTATTTATAAAAAATAAAATTTTGCTTCAAAATAAAAATATTAAAAATTAAATTTTTTGATTTAATTGTAAAATTTGGATTGTATATTGAAAATAATTTTTTAAAAGTTACAAAATTATTAAAATATTTTATGATTTATAAATCTATGTTAAGGATGTTTGAAATTTACTAATTCACTAATTAATACCATATTTTTTATTCTAATATAAAATACTTTGTTTGAAAAATTGTGCAATATTTTGAGAATTTTGAGAATTTCAACTAACATTATATTGGCTGAGTTACATTTTGCGTTTTTCGTAATCGTGGAGATTTCGATGTTTATGGAGCATAATAGAACTGAGCCGATAGTTAGTGGAATTACTATAAAAATATTCCAGTGTTTAAAGGAATTGTTGAATATGACTTGCTTGAATAGTAAGTAGGTGCTATGAGTAAATAAACATACATTTTTTATATTTTTAAAAGCTAGATCATATTCATCTATTAAGAATAAATTAAAAGTTATATAGAATTTACATTATGAACTTTTATTAAGAAGGGAACAAATTTAGAAAATTATACTCAAACAAATCAACATCAACTAGATTCAGTTGATTATTTTGCAGTAATTTAATTGATAATTTTTAAAATATAATACCTATAACCTATTTAATAATTCTCATTATTAATATATTTAACAAAATGTGTTTATGCATTATGAAAGGATCACGTTAAAAATTTTTTTATGATATGAAAAATCATAGCATATTAATATACATAGGGAGCATATCGATAATGTCCTATCTCTTAATAATTACATATATGTCACATATGTCTAACCCACTTCCCGTTATTTATAAAAAAAAAAAAATTAATAATATTTCCTACCGTTTCAAAATTATAAGATAACAGAATTTTGTAATGGAAGTTAAAAGATTCGATTTTTTTTTCTACTTTATTCAACTTTTATAATAAATATAAAAATTCATTCATATAATATAAAAAAAAATTTTTATAATATGTCAGGGGTAGTACAACTGTAATTGACACCTTATTTTTTGTTCAGTATAATGGCACCAAAATTGCAATAGGTATTATATTAATATGCAATTCAACTGATGAAGTGTAATTGCTGCATTGTACGTGCATAGAATTTTGAAGTCGCGGTTTTATTAATGCTGGGTTCAGCTGATGAAATGTAATTGCATTGTGCGTGAATGGAATTTTGAAGTTACGGTTTTATTAATGCTGGATTAATAATAGTTTATAGTTTACAGACTATTAGTATTAATAATAATATTACAATTTGATGTGTTTTTTTCTATTTTAGGGTGCAGAGGAAAATTACAAGGGAAAATCGATGAAAAAGCTGAAACTGGAAAATGAGCATATTCTTGATTTCAAAATTGCAGTAACACTAACATTAGTAAGCTTACAAGTTTTAATTAATGAATTGTATAACAATACACTTTTATTGCATTTTTTAAATCAGGGTATGTCACAAATTCGCTATACATATTTGACAAATTTGAAATTTGAAATAGGTTTCCGATCCCCGAAATGAAGATAAAATTGTAATTTTAATTTTTTTATTGAAAGAAAATTTAATACATATACATATATAATATTAATAATAGTGATTGAAATACCGATTTCTTATCGATATCAGTGGTTTTTTTTTATTTTAATGGTAGAACATCAATACAACTTATAATTAGTATGACAATTGATAAAAATATTTTTTTTTGTATAAAAAATCCATATTGTTTGTTTGTTAATTTTTAGCTTTTATATTGTTGTATTATTTTTATCGATAAGATATTTAATACATTTTTCAATAAATACATAAAAAAATATATATTTTTTTTTTTGAATATAATAGAGTACTTTAAGTTAATTAACAAAAAATTTTATTTCATTTACTAGTTAAATTTTAACTGGCGTCGTGATCGTTTGAAAATAAATCGAGAAAAAAGTATTCGATAATAAAAAATCGTAGTGATTGAAGCTTATCTATTAACGGTATAGAAAAATATATGATAATTTCTCTTCACTCTCTTTTTCTCTTCAAATTGTTAAATACGTGCGTTAAAGAGACAAGGGGGAAACCCCAATTTTGGTACAAAAGTGAATTTTTAACGAATTTAAAATGTAAATTAAAATTATCTTTTATTTTCATCATCTTATCTAATGGTATAATTGATAAAATATTCTAAATATTTTCAAAATTCTTTAGAATATTTTAGAATGATAAAAGTATATTTGTTAATATTTGAAATAAATTTGTGTATAACAGTTTTAAAATCAATTATTAGCACTCTATTTAGTATTTGTGGAAAAAAAAATAATAAAAAATAATTATTAAGATTACTTAGAAAAGATATTAAAATATTAAAAATAAATTAAATAACAATTATAATACAATTTTATTACAAAAATCATAAATTTGTAATATTTGTATAACAGTTTAATTAAAGAGTGTAATATAAAGTACATAAAAATTAGAAATATATTGCATCATAATTGAATAGTTAAAAATTATGAATGTGTATAAAAGTTATATAACATATTTACAAGAAAAATAAATATTCAACATTTGTATAACAGTTAGAATATTTTCTTTTTATACACAATTATTGAATGACAATTAAAAAGTGTGATATAAATATAAAATAAAATTTTTGTATATTAAAATTAGTTATACATTTAATTTTAAAATTAATTTAAAAAAAAAATAAAATTTTAAATTATTAAAATAAAAAACTTTTATAACAATTTTATTTATTTTTTATATTTTAATAAAATTTTTTAAAATTAATTATTTAATTATAATATTTTCAATATTTTTTTTTAATCTTTCTATATTATAATCAAATATAATTAAGTATATATTGTGAATTTTAATCCAAGATAACTTAATAATATCGATAAATACCAGTGTATTTTATAATAAAATTGAACAAAAAAAACAACAACAATTGAACCTAGATAAGATGTACTTGGGTTAGAGGTGAAAATTACTATATATGAAATTCTGAAAATTAAAAATTAATATATAAAATAAAATTAATATGTCGAATTCAAAATTTATTAAAGTTGAATAACAATTAGTGTGAAAACTGAGTATAAAATTTAATAAATTAAATGTAAAATATATAAAAAAAATTTTTTAATATAAACAAGTATATTATAATACATACATGTTATATACACAAACAAAATTATATTGATAATTAATATTGATTATATTGTCATGCGATTGACAATCAATAAGTGGCGTTTTAGTTAAACATATGTACTAATATACTTATCAAAAATAAATATACTTATTCGTGTATGATATGTTACATTAAAAATATAAAAATATTATTATATTATTAACCCATTAATAGGAAGTGTTACTTTTTGTACGTTTTTTTTAAATATACTCAGTCATATATTTTAATAGACAATATTGGTAGATACATGCGTACACACATACGAAGCTTTCCTTACATAACTCTCAAAATAATGAGTTCTCAAAAAAAAATAGCTCATTCACATGTCATCGAACTAGTGTAGTTTAAGTTAGTTTTTGTTGTTGTATAACAGAATTTCCACGCAAAAAAACCTTTTATTATTAAGCTACATGCAGCTAAGGAACAAATTAAGTATGATAATTTAATAATAATTATTAATCATTCACAACCTCTTGTTATAACAATAGTGAATAAAATTGTTAGTAATCGCGAATATATTATAGGAAACAAATGGGTTAATTTCTTTTTAATTGTGAAAAAGAAAAAAAAAATTCAAGTTGAAAATATAATTAATAACAAGTTTGTATAACAGTTTTAATTATTTGGGGATAGTTGGAATTTGGAAATAGCTATGTATATAGTTTATGAATTAGAATATAATTTGCTGAAACCTTGTTATATAGCAGTAAAAACTGACATATAAATTAAAATACAAAAGATTTGGCGTTTATTTTTTCTATATAAAATTGTTAAGTCATCTACCGGAATAAATGTGCGTAATTTTCTTAATTACAATATTGCTCCTATATTTTTAATGATTTTCATTCATTATAATATTTGATCCAAAATAAATACGTACTAATCTTAGTTTAAGCTTCCATTAACAGTTTTTTTTTTAGAAAATTAATTTACATTTTTTTTTGTTTAAAATTAACTTTTTATCGTTAATTTAGTGGATTAAGTAAGATTTTGTGATAATTTTATACTTGTTTTATAAATTTAGATGTCTATAAATTGTTGTTTATGATTAATTATAGTAAATAAGTAGAGCTTATTGTTAAAGAAAAAATTTGCAATTTATTTCTTACAGGGCCAAAAAATAGTCGAATTTTTTAAATTTTTGTTGTAAAGGACATATAGAACGATAGTAAATTTTAAAGTTTGTAGGCGAAATAAAAACTACTTTTTATCATTTTATCTAATTTATATTAAATATGAGAGAAAATTGCATTTTATAACAATTTTATTAAGTTTTGTTTAAAGTGTGCTTAGAAATTATAACACTTGTTTCTTTTTTAAAAGCAAAGAAAGTCGAGTTTGAGTACCAAACATGCAATATTTACGCATGTTTATTATTTATTTTTCTTATCAGTTTTAATAGGTTTTCAAGATTTCATATATGAGATAGCAAATTGATTGAGAGATTAAAATATTAAATATAGATTTCACTAGAAAATTTTTAATTAATATAATGCTATTAAAAAAAAAATTTTTCATTTAAAGAACCTAGTTTTAAAAGTGTGTTGTAAAATAAATGACAAATTTTCTGGAAAAATTTATATTAATATTAACTTTTTTTTTTTAAATTAAAATTAGGCAATATTTATTTAAGAAAATATTGTGGTTGTAATCATTTTTCGTATAGAAAATAAATGTCAAAATTCTGATATTTCAATAAAATTTTTACTTCAGTATAACAGAATTTTCATATAAAAAAATGCATTAATTTACGTAGTACTTCATAACTATTCCACAATAATATGGCCTTGTCATATAAATGGGACGTATATAATATATAATTTTCACTGGTATTAAAAACTTTTATTTTCATTTTAAGTGCACAAATAAGTATATTTAATGACGGTATTCCCCATACGCATATATGTACATACTCGTATATTATATATTTTCTCTTAATATTTTTATTATGTAGAATTTTAAATTTTTCTAAAGAAGCCTATCTGAAATTATAACAAATATTAACTAAAAATACAAGATATCTGCATAACTATTATACAAATATAATTTGTTATATATTGTCTATATACTTACTATACTCATAAATTCTAAAAACTTATTTTTAATTTATTGCTTTCCCTTTAGTGACAACAATTGTATGACATTATAAAATTATGTTTCTGAGAATTTGAGAAGCGTAAATTATGTTAAAATATTTATTTTGTTTAAGATTTTTTTGTTTTATATTTTTTACAAAATTACTAGTTATTATTTTGTCATCAATATTTATAGAAACTTTGATGCATATAATATGATATACCATAACTTATGATATTCCTTGATTTCAAAATTGCAATAGTTCTGTACACAATTTTACCATTTACAATTACGATCTTAATGCACTTTTATTTACAGTTATTAGTACACTATAATTGCAGCTATGCCGAAAAGGTCGAAAATAAGGTCTGAAAACTAAAAGAATCTCCTGGGTAAGAAATTACAGCGCAAATTTATCTTCAAAATTCTCCCCCTCAAATTTAAACATCATTGAATTGTGACCCGCGCCTATAATGCACTGTGTGGTGGTCGGCGGGTATATTAACAAACGGAATCTTTCTAATGCCAAGTCACCTCAAAGAGCATTTTGACCTTACTATGTCATGCGAGGGACTGGACTAGTGATTTACTCTTTCCTTAGCTACTCGTAAGACCAAAAATGTATAAAGACAAAAAATAACAAGACTATAGGAAATCACTGTCGCAGTACGAGAACGAACTGATAAAATGAAAAAGGATTAAATCAATAAGGGGCGAAAACCTTCCGAGATGCAGGTGGAGGAGGAGCAAGCCTTCTTATTTGCCGTCTCTGGAACAACATGGAAGCCTAGATGATTTAAAGAGGCGGCGACTCAGTGGAGAAATATCACCTACTGGAGTACGAGCAAGTCAGAAAACTGATGATCGCTGAAAGAAGGAATATAAGGAAGAAAACACGCCATACCCTTAATCAAGATGAGTTCTCCACAAGCTATGTAGCGGATACGAAATTAGTGAAACTGGTAGTTTTGCCGAGAAAATAATAGCTTCAGCTGTTCTGGCAAAAATCTATAGATTTGATGCGAACACTGGGTAAACAAAAGAAATGCCAATTAGAGTTGGACATAAGGCGAAATAATAAGGCGAATTAATAAGGCGAAATATTAACTTAATTTTACTTTGTTTTGAAGTATGCTAAAAAACTAAAAATTTTTCAATCATAGAGTTTATACTAAGAATATTTACATACACCTCTACATCTACAGTACATTCAAAAGAAAAAAAAACGCTTTCTCTTATCAATCTTATCAGTGTATCAATATTATGGTCTGATAACAAAAAATACTAATCAATATTATAAAATAAGTAGAGAAAAAAAAGTTTCCCACTTGTTAAGAAAACAATAACACCATTAAAACCTATTAAAGTTTCTGTTGTCGGGACATTGATTCAATAATTTATTGTTATTGTTAAAATATAAAAAGGCAATTCAAATAAATAAAAAGAAAAAAAAAATATAACAAAATTGAAAAGAAATTTAATTCAAAAAGCGATACTCTGTGTATTAATAAATATTTTATAAACCAATTTGTACTGTTATCAATACGAGTATAACATTTTAGTAAATTGTTGTCACATTATTTATGATTCATCTTGAAAATATTATACTGTGGTATAACACTTATTGTTTTTATTAATTTTTTCTACGTACATACATAGTATTTTTTTCATTTTTATTGATTAGAAAAGCCGGTAGGTGTACAGATTCAATAAAAAAAAAAATTACTTTCTTGATATCAGATTTTGATTTTTTTTTTTAAATTTTACACTGATTTATTATTATAACAAAAATATTGTCTGTAATTAAAAGTTTAAAATTATGGATGTCGCAGCTGTTTAATTATAAGTTCCACCTGGCGTGTAATAGTATAAAATTTTGGTCTGCAAAGAAACGTTTGGTAGTAATAGATAATTTAAACTTGTAGCGTTAAGCTTGTATAACAGAATTTATTCCATTAATAAAATATTCCGATGTGCCTGATCATATCTTGCGACAATATTACAAAAATGTTATACTAATGTACTCTTTTATTAAAATGTGTACATATATGTACCTGCATTATAATATATTACGCACACACATGTTATAATGTCAATAATGACATTTTCGTTAAACTTGAAATTATAAAAAAAGCAAATAAAAATTTATAATGTTTTTCAATTAATTAATAAATTGATAAAATTAAAAACATTTATTGCAGTTTTTGAAAATATTTATAAAGTGCAATCAATTTTCAGAAAACAAAAAAAAAACTCAAACAACGAACAATGTGAAAGCTCTGTTAGTGTTTATTTAAAATATTTAAATTTAAATAAATAAAAAGAATTTGACCTTCGGCTGTGATTTCACCAGATAGTAGAATTGAAGATAGTCTTGTTAATCCTTTAATTTTTAACAAATAAAAATTTTATATATACAAACTTATAAAATCTTATATAAACACAAAAGTATTATAGTAAATTTCCATTGAAAATGATGGCATACTCAAATATGTTATGATGTAATTTAATGGTTTGCATTAGGATTATTTCAATTCATATGAAAGTTTTGTATGTAAAGTGTAATCCTAACATTTATTAATTGTAATGTTGAAAAGTTTTATCATAATATACAACGGAAATACTCAAAGGTTGTAGACATTTACATTGAAATAATGTGCACGTGCATAAAATGCATACACACAATTATAAATTCAGTATTAAGCATTAGGTTTTACACATTTTTAAAAAAAAATAATTTAATAAATAAAAATATATATTAAAAATTATTAAAAATATTTATTTGTTGTTAAAATAGCTAAATTTATAAAGCTAATACTGCCGTATTTGTTAGTTGAACTGTGAAAATTGATTACAAATTTAAATTTTCAAATATTTATTCCTCAATGGATATAATTTAATGTTTAATCCGCAAAAGTTGAGTAGCGTGCATGTCTAACGTTACTCAGAATTCATTGCTTTGTCATATATAAGCTGAATTCACAATATTATACAATTATAGTTTGGCATACTCACAATTTGTAAAATGTCAATTTCCATTCCGTATACAAAATTTTGAGTTCGGCTCAAATATGACGAAGTTATGAATTCAATTTAAGAGTAGGCGCAACAAAAATTAATTATTATGAATTATAACTATGATAAGAATTATTAAATAATTATAATTTCGTTTTAGATATACTATAAATTAATATTACACCAATTAAAATGATATGTTGTATTTAAGTGTTCCAACATTTTGTGATTAATTTAAATACAATTTATTAGAAAAGTGCAATAAATATTTAATATATGTACTTAAGTAAACATAATAATAAAATGATAATAATGGACAATATATAATAAATATTATATGAAAAAATAAATTTTATTTTATAAATTTTTTAATTATTTATTTAATTTACAACAATAATATAAATTTAAAATGACTATCGTAAAAACTTTATGAAATTTTTATGCAATAATACATTATTTATTTTGATTTTCAATTATTATTACTATAAATTGCAATTATTTATTGAATTTATATGTACATGTTAAATGCAACGTAGAATATAATAAGTTTTATTAGGATTATGGATCAAGTAATACGCCGGCAATCAGCGCATATACAAAGGACATTAAATAATAGTAATAAAAGTGATAGAATTTTTTACGATAAAAAATGGGAATGGGGATTTTTAAGGGTAAGTTAAATAATTATATAGTTAAGGTAAAGTTATATTACATATAATAATATAGAAAGATATATGACTATATTGGATATTTATAGGCGTGCGTTCATAAAGACAATTAGGCGAAATTTAATGTTTAAATTGCATTTTATTTCTTGAAAAATTTTCTATTTACATTTAAATTCGATAATAATGCATTTTTTAAAGTTTGATATTAAAAATAATGCCGGATATTAAATAAATTTTATTTATTTGACAATAAGAAAATTGACAATCAATTTTGTTACACTTCAATAAAATATAATAAATTGTGTGTGAAATCGAA
Organism: Condylostylus longicornis; assembly: GCF_029603195.1. Lineage (NCBI taxonomy): Eukaryota > Metazoa > Arthropoda > Insecta > Diptera > Dolichopodidae > Condylostylus > Condylostylus longicornis. The sequence goes on from NW_026578045.1 coordinate 358,136, forward strand.
ATCAATTGTCATGGAAAATCGATTGACTGGAATTTTTAAATTATTAAGTACATATTATATAAATTCTTTTAATAGAGTCAAGTGACATAAAGTCAAAACTCTATCGGTTAAATTTACAACACAATTCAGAAATTTTAGTACTGTAAAACAACTATAAGTACATACTATAATATTTGTGCATTTTGCTTTAAGCGCTCTGACAGTTTTATTCGTGAAATTAAATAACTAACGCTTGGAATTAAACAATAAAAATATATTAAAAAATAAATGTGTAAATTTAGTTCCTAGTATTTTTATTTTACTTTTCATTTTTATATGACACATTAATTTTATAATTCATTATAAATTGAATATTTTATATTTTTATAGAAACAATGTTTCAATTTAGAATTGGAGCCGTTTTATCAAACATATATGCAAAGATTACAAAGAAGTTACTTGTCAATATTTATTGTTTTACAATTTGTAGTTGGAGGTGCACATTCAATTGTATTAGTGTCGGTAGTAGATGTAAGTTTTATCCATTAAATTTCTTAAATTATTACTAAAATGCTTAAATTTAATAATAATTTCAATTAATTTTAGGATAAAGAACGAATATTTCCCGAAATTTTAATATATGTTGGAGCAATATTAGCAGTATGGGCATCATTATTTATAACATTTAAAGAAGATTATATTAGACGTAAACCATCAGCAACTTATATTGCATCATTTGTGGCTGTATTAGTAATGGTTGTAGCAGGTTAGCCAAACTTCTTAATATTTTCAATTTCATTCTTTTATTATTCAATATTTTACCTTTTCTTTTAGATTTATTAATACCATTATATCATTCATTAGTTGATTTTCCGAAACCAGAATTACGTCCAGCATATGCTGGTTTTGTTTTATATGCAATATATATATTTATACCGTTAAGTGAAAATTTACATGCATTAATATTTGGTTTGGCAACGACTGCTGTTTATATTTTAACATTTGCTATGATCACATACCGTTTAGATGATCAATCAGAGATTATAACTAAGACTCTTACTGATGGCCTATTTTTATTATGTGTTAATGCATTTGGTATGTATTTTCGTTTAATGAAAGAAATTGCAATACGTACAGCATTTTTGGATCGTAGAGAATGTGTTGAAGAAAATTTATTATTAAGATATGCAAGGGATCAAGAAGTTAGTATACAAAAATTTTGAAAATTATATTGTATATGAAAAAGTTACTTACATTTTTTGTAGAAAAATCTGCTATTAAGCATAATACCATCAAATTTAGCAAATGATTTGGAAAGAGATTTAAGAGAACGTATTGAATTAATTAAAACAGAAAATATTGAAAGAGATAAAGAAAAGGATAATAATAAGTAATGGAATTTTTAAAAATTTTGATTGATTCAATTCGAACTTTTCACATTGATATTGAAAATTTTTTCTGATTATTGCAGACTATCAAGGCTAAGCAACAGAGACACTCGTAAAGTATCAGTAAAACCACGTTTTTGGCGTCCAGATACAGCGTATGTACATCATATTCGATTTTTAAAATTACAATTTTTAAATTATTTGTAAATAAAATTAATATTTTTTAGGAAACTATTTGTAAATGAACATCATGATGTTACAATATTATATGCTGATGTTGTAAATTATACATATTTAACAACAACTTTAGATGTAAAGAATTTAGTTGAAACATTACATGAATTATTTGTAAAATTTGATCAAGCATCTGAGGTATTATAAATTAAATTAATATTAATAGTTATTGCATTAAGGTTTAGAAATTGAAGAGCACTCAATTTTTTTAAATAATGTTCTTTGTACATATACAAATTTTCTAAAAATGAAATATTTATAGGATTATACGATAGCATTTTTAAAATAACTTATCATTAAGTCTTTACTAAACTACCACATATTATTAGAAATAAATCTTAAATCATTAAAATTGTATTATTTAAGCTATTTACGTTAAATTATTTTTTAGGAATACAATTGTTTACGTATAAAATTTTTGGGAGATTGTTATTATTGTGTGTCAGGTATACCACAGAAAAATGATCATCATGCTAAAAGTTGTGTTGATTTAGGCCTTCGAATGATTCGCGATATCAGAGAAGTTAGGTTAGATTTATACTTTTAAGTATTTTAGTTTATAATTTCGACTTCAACTTATTTTATTTTTATTATTTTTTCTAGAACAAATCGTAATTTAGATATTGACATGAGAATTGGTGTACATTCAGGTCATTGTCTATCAGGCGTAATTGGTGCATGTAAATGGCAATATGATGTTTGGTCAAAAGATGTTGATATTGCAAATCGTTTAGAATCAACTGGAAAAGCAGGGTAAAATTTTATATGATTTTAATTTGTTAATTATAAATTGAATAGAAGTTTTCTTTTTTTTTAGGAGAGTACATGTTAGTAGACAGACATTAGAATTACTTGAAGGATTTTATCCATATGAAATGGGTACTGAAGAAGCTAAAAAAGATGAAGTGTTAAGAAGAAGTAATATTGAAACATTTTTAATTAAACAACCGAAAAAAGTATTTTAAACACATCGTTATCTTATATTATTTTTGTAAAATAAGTTAAAGTAGTAAAAATTAAATTAATTTTAAATATTTTCAGTTTTATATTTCAGATGAGCATCCAAGACAATCAGTTGGTGTTAGAAGAAAACTCGAAAGTCATTCTAGAGTAAGTATGAAATAAATGAAATTATCCTACAAAATAGGCTTATGCCCGAAATTTTATTTAATCCGACAATGGTATTATTAAACACTGTTTAATTCATTATTATTTTTACTTTTAGTCACCGAAACTTGATGCATCACCAAATTTCATGCAAAGTTCCATTGAACAATATAATCAAATTTGGATACAAGCTAAACTTGAGATGAGCAGTGAATTAGATAAAATGCCGATTGGAAAATTTCAGTAAGAATAAAAAAAAAAATCAAATTTTTAACAAAAGTTTTACTTGTTAACAATTAATATATTAATTTTAGTGTAAGTCGGCTATGGTGTTTTGGAAATCAAGGGCATTTAACACGTGATGAAATTGAAGAAAGAAAATTTCGAAAAAGTGTTTCAACATTTTTTCTATTATTTAAAGATTGGGCATGGGAAAAACAATTTCTAAAGGAGCCAGATGTTATGTTAAAGTACAGTTGTTTAGCTGGTATTTTAACATTTACTGGAATATTTATATTACAAATAATCAATAAATTGTAAGTTAAATTTTTAATTAAAATTATTTTATGGAAAAATGGAAAAGCTGATTTACTAGCAAAGTTTCTCAAGTTTAATTTTTAATATTTTTAGATCTTGTTTCTTTTGGATACTTGATGGTGTATTATTTTGTGTTTTATTATTATTTTTACCATTAACATGGTATAAAAAATTATGGATTGTATTTTCAAAAGCACCGGACGATGAAACTGATGAACCATTAGAACCAAAAAATATATTTTCAAAATTTTTTTATAAAATTTCTGATAAATTAATGCGAAATTTTTTTGGTAGATTTGTGATTTATTTATTAACAGTAGGAATACTATGTGTTGTATCGTTAATACCATTGGTAAGTTTGCTATTTAAAAAAGTACAATTTAAAATATTTGTTGTAATCATTATTATATTTCAGATACATTGTCAAGATGATGACATAAAAAAAGATGATGATTTTTATGAACGTCACCGAGTTTGCTTAAATCCATGGGTAAAAGATCATATATAATATAATTTAATTTGGGCATTTTAAGAATGAAAAATTTTTAAATATTCGATAAACATGGCCTTAAAGAAAAATATTTTATGTAGAATACATAGAATACAAGCTCAACTAACTACGGTTTAGTTTAACTACTCAGATTACACTAAGAACTCTATTAATTGCAATGATTTAGTTGTTTTCAATAACACATAATGCTAGTGTACTGTGCATTATGTTTGTTGCATTTTGAGGTTCAAGTTCCTACTGATCCTATTTATAACGCTAATTTACATTAATTTTATTATTTAATATTCAAATAAACTCATAGATACAAAAATATATTAAATTAACCAACTAAATAATATTTAAATTTTAATTTTTTAATTTATACAGGCAATTACAGAAAGTTTAATTCTAACATTATGTATGACATTTTTATTTCCCCGAATACCATATTTATTCAAATTTTTAATTGGTCTTATTATTGTAATATCATACTGTTGGATTATAATGTCATTGTATTATAATATTTATAAAGAAAGTTCATCAACCAATTTAGGATTACCAGCTGAAAGTTCACATTTATTGATATTTGTAATAAGTTTTATTGTATTTCATTTAATGGATCGTCAAAATGAATATATATCAAAAGTTGATTACAAGTAAATTAATAAATATTTATAAATTTTAAATAGTTATTTAATAAATTATGTTTTCAATGTTATTTATAGTTGGAAAAGGCAATTACAAAAGAAACAAGAAGATGCACAAGTAACAAATGAAACAATTAATATTTTAGTACAAAATATTTTACCAGCTCATCTTGGTATTCCAATATTTTCTTAATTTATTAAATTTTTTGAAAAATTTCATTAATTTTATAATAATTAATTAATTGTTTCTTAATTTTTGTTATTTTTTTTTTAGCTAAAATTTATTTAGCAAGAGAAATGAAAGATGAATTATATTCGGAGGAATATGAAAATGTTGCAATTATGTTTGCAACCATACGTAATAAAGATATTGAAAAAGTTGGATTAAATGTTTTAAATGAAATAATATGTGATTTTGATGAAATTGTAAGTAAACTAGTTTCTGTATAGAATTCCAAGTTAGTAACAAATTTGATTTTCATATACCAATTTTCTATAGTTCCTTAATTTGAATTTTAATTTTAGTTAACAAGTCATAATGGCCCATTAAAAATTGAAAAAATTAAAATTTCTGGTTGGACATATATGGCGGCATGTGGTTTAAATCCAGGTCGTTGTGAATCAATAACATCACATTGTAATAGACCAGTAATAGCTGGTAGAACTTCAACATTACTACCTAATGGCAGAAGATCTTTACATTTAGGTGGTGGTACGTTCTCTTCTAATGCATATTATTGGCAATAAATTTGAATTAATTTGACTTTTTTTAAACAATCTTATGCCTTTTCATATGTATAGGATCAAAACGTTTAAGCTATGATTCTCCACAAGTACCAACCCATAAACATTTAACTGAATCGAAATCAAATCGTGAACGTAAGGCTAGCTCTAAAAATATTCAAAATCCTGTATATGTTATGACAGAATTTGCTGTTAAATTAATGAAAAAATTACGTGAATTTGATGCAAATGAAAGTTTTACAAATGGAAAATTAAGAATTGGTAATGAAATTAAAATATTATTAAAAAATGTATTATTTAAATTTTTAAAAAATATTTGAATTTAATTTAAAAAAAAAAAAAATATTGCGTTAGTATAGGTATATCACATGGTGAAATAATGGCTGGTGTTGTTGGTTCAAGTAAACCATTATATGATGTTTGGGGTAATCCTGTTAATATGGCTTCAAGAATGGATACAACTGGAATTGATGGTAGAATTCAGGTTAAAATTTTTATATTATTCTTGATTATTCTTGATTACTTAAAATTCTTTAATTGTAATTTAATAAAAATTATGTTTTTTTTTTTAAATTTTTTAGGTGACAGAAGAAACAGCAAAAGTTTTAAAATCATTTAATATAAAATGTGAATATCGTGGTTATACATTTGTTAGAGGACGTGGTGAAATACCAACATATTTTGTATGTCAAGATGATGATCTCAATTTAATACAAGAAAATTTAAATGATAATCTTAAGCCTGAAGGTTATACAATAGCAGAAGATGTTAGTTTAAGTACAGTTGAAAGTACAGAAGATTATAATTCTGGAAAAAATGATGTTACAATTGTTATTAATGATGATACAAAACTTTAATTTATACAGTCATTAATATTAAGAGTATCAATTTATTTTTTAAGTAAAAAAAAAGAATTAATTATTAAAAAAAGAAAAACAATCGGAAATCTCAATGCAGAAAAAAAAACAAACAATTTAAAATTTTCAGAATAGCTATTAAAATATTTTTTAATTAAATAAAATAATAATAAATTAACTAAATTAAATGTATAATTATTTAAAGAAAAATACAAATTAAAAAAAAATTAATGTACTAATCAAAACAAAATTAAGACTTTGAAATTTTTTTAAATTTAAGTTTAAATTATAATTAATTTTGTATCATAACATTATTTTATATATTATTTTTTTAATTATTATTTTAATTTTTGATTTAATTATAAGATTAAACTAAAACTGTTTCAATGTAAAATTATAATAATTTAAAAATTTGTACAAGTAAAAATGTTTAGTTTAAGTATAATTATTGATTTATATTATTGAATAATTGTATTGAAAAAGACAATTTGCAAATTTATCATTAGATTTTTTCATATTGTAAATATCAACCTATATACGAATTCATATAAATATCTAATTGCACTAGATTTATTCTATATATTGTTTAGATTTTTAATCTTGTTTTTAAATTAGAATCAACGAGAATTCATAGCTCTGCATAATTGTTAGGGTGTTCGACTATATTTATTCTCTTTGAAATCATTTTCAGTGAGTTTGAATTAACTTCCTAACTTTTAATTTGTTGTATAAAAAATAATATTTTTCCTAATTTATTAAAAAATTAATGATCTGATGTTAAAATATAATTTTGATTTTAATTATTTAAATTAAAATAGTGAAGAAAATACAATGTACATTTAAATTAATTTATGTGCTCAATAATATGAAATCAAATATTAAAATTCTTCTAAATATTCAATTTTGAACAACATGAAATTTTATTCACCTTCATAATATTTTTTTTTCATCTTTCAACCAGAGATTTAAAGATTTTTTTCATTTACTACTCTTATATGAATTTTTTACCATTGGTTTTTTTTTTTAAGAACTTTTCTCCATAACTGGTTTTTATAAATTAATTTTTATTTTCTTACTTTCTTTCATTGCATCAAAAACTTTCATTAGACATTGTTCTTTAGTGAATTTCCAAACCAGATCCAACTGAAATGGTTCTTAACATTGCTGAAGCATCCAAAATGTTGTTTAAAAAAGAATTATAGGTAAATTTTATATTGTAAAATCCTTGATAAAATTCACTTCGTATGCACCAGACATTATGCATCATGGAGAAGCAATGGTAAATCTAATACCACGGTAGTCAGATGGAAAAAAGAGCTTTTTTTTTTATAAATTCATTTTTCTATAATTCAGGATTTGAATTATTGTTGTCGCTATTATAAAAATATTGTTGAAGGTTAAAAAAAATTTCCTTGTTTCGCCAGCTAAAAATTAATTCGCGAATAAGCTTTTTTATTTATTTTTATTTTTTTATTATTTTTGCATCCTCTTTTAGAATTAAAAATATAACATAGAATAAACTTTTCGCAATAAGATTCATTTTATAAATCACAGATATAAAATTTTAACCATTTTGTAAGTATATAAGATGAAAATTTTCATATTATTCTTGGCGGTCCGATGCTTTATGGGACAAAGGTTTGTTGCATCCCTATATTATATAATTATAATTGCAACATTACAAAAATATATATACAAACAAAAATAACTTAACACGGCAAAAAAAAACTAAACCAAAAAAAATATATCCTGCTGAAAAATAACATTGTTGCAATCAAATTTAACCGAACGCAAAATTATATCACAAACTATTATGTAGTAGAGTTAAGAGGGGGGTTGTTTAGGGAAGTAATTTACTGCCCAAAATATACTAATTGCGGGAGGTAATATGAAAACCTTTCTCTCTCTCTCTTCCTCTCTGCATAAGAGAGCATCAAATGAATAAAAATTACAAAATTATCTGAAATATAAAAAATATAAGAAAATATATGGAATAAAAATACAAAACAAAAAATGGAAAACAAAAATCACTCTTCAGATTCGCAGTTGTTCAAATTAGGCTCGCCAAAAAATTGGCCCATTAAAGCGATTAGCGATGACCGCTTTTTTATAAAATTTTTGTTTAATTTTTTTTTCTTCTTGTTTTCTTAGTGCAATTTGCTTTTAATATCCTTGTGATATCCTATATTGGATAAATAAATAATATAATTACTCAAGTAACATAGTTAGATTTTAAAGTGATTCTAATTATAAATACAATATTTAGGAATGATAGATCATAGAGTAGTTTATTACAAAATTCGACATGTTTAAATATCATGGTCACAAAAGTCCTTAGGCTTCAGAAATATTTTAAATTTAAAAATTATTTTGAAAGCCTAGCATATTAGTAAGATGCCAGTTTTATGACTGCTATCGCATTCAAAATTATGAAAACAAAGAGCCATCACATTATAAAATAAAGTTTTCAATATATTTTAAAGTAGAAATTAAACCACGGAATAATATTATCGGAAATATTCAGGAATATATCATTTGCAATGTAATTATGAAGCAGTAAATTAAATTTTTTTTTAATATTTTTGAATGATGCTCATAGAGCTCATATATCTTTCATACTCTGTCCGTAACTGTGTGTCTCTGACGTTGTTCCATAGGTAACGTTAGCAGTAGTGATAATTCCGTCTGTAACATTTTTGATAAATTGTTCATCGTTCACATATATAGATACAAATAAATATTATAATATTTTTAAGATATATAAACTAATTTTATATATTTTTTTTATATTGCAGGAATAGTTACTAAAAACGATGTGGAAAAGATTATCTTATTAATTTAACTTTGCTGATTTTTTTTTTTACAATCCCTCAAGAAGATATACGGATTCGACAGGAAATATCATAATTTAACAACAATATGATTTTATAATTTTAAAAATTTATTAAATCTGTGATAAGTACATACTTTTTTTTTTTAACGAAATATGGTGTTATAAAATTTGGATCATGTTAAACAACAAAACAAAAGAAGAAAAAGAACTACATTTTACATGTATATAAGTGGGTACATTTTAATATCGTCTATTTCTATATACAAGACGACGATTTCTAAATACACGACGATTACGATTTCTAACAGTACGATAACGTTTTGCTGTCCTATAACGATAACCATCATCTTGTGAAAATGAATGTCCTGGTTCTGGTTCTGGTGCTAAATATTCATTATTTGGTTCTGATATTATTGATGATTGATGTGATATACCAATATCACTACCACCATGTACTGGTGGTAAATATTCAGATGAAATTTCTGAAACATCAGCTACAACAAATGATACCATCATTAAAATAGAACAAATTGTAATGAATTTAAACTGAAAATGGAAAAGAAGAATTAAAATTAAATTTAAATAATAGAACAATTTTAAAAATGTTACCATTTTGGATTTTATATTAGAAAATTCCAAATTTTTTTTTTCTAGTTGTCTTCGGTGGTACGACGTTGAATGATTATTTATTTTAAAAATTCAATTAAATTTATATGAAAAATTCTCTTAAAATTTTAATTTATATTTTTTTAAATTTAGATAATTAAAATATAAAATGCTCTTCCATAATTAATTTGGAGATGTTAAGTTTTTTTTTTTTCTTCTTCAATTTTATGCCATTTGTATTTGCTCTCCATAGAGAGCACAGAGCTTAATTTAATTAGTTTTAGTGAATTAAAAATTAATGTGAACAAGTACTCCACCAAAACAAAAAATTTTTATTTTATTCTTCATTTTTGTTTTGACTTTTTTTTTTTAAATTATCGTAGATTAAAATCTATTTTTTATTATTGAATATTGTATAGGCATATAGTATAGTTTAAAATTAAATCTTGTTTGGTATTTTAATTATTATTTATATTTTATAAAGAAATAATTCTTGATTCTAATTATAAAAATGCTTGTAGGATGATAATAATAAAAATTGTATTATATAATATAATTGAAATAACAAATATAATAATAGTTCCGCATATAATTAAAATTTAATATGATATTTTGAAGATTGTAGCATTTCAAATTGTAAATTAATTATATAATAGTGATTTTAAACTAATTATATTATGGGGAAATAAATTCTTTATTCTGGTTAGCATAAATAATAAATATTATAATCACATGTTTAAATTAATGTGAAACGTGTAACATAAAGTTTAATGTCGTATATGAGATTTAGAACCGTAAAAATTTTCTTTATATTTGTTACACGTTTAATAAATTATGTAAATGTCTATATTAAAATGTCTATGTAGGATTAAAATAGATTGACACATTAAATTACTACAATTGAAATATAAAACTGTATATAAACCCATGATGCCGAAATTATAGCAATGCCATATAGATTTAACAATTGTATATCATGTTGTATTGAAATTTCAATGTCAAAGTAATTATTTCAACAGAATTTAGAATTTTTGTAAGCTTCAAAAAGATAAGAACAACACATAATTCCAAAAACTTTAAAGACAAGGACTTATGCAGCATAATGTAATTAAAAATTACAAAAAATATGACAAGCAGATTTTAAATTTGAACTCATTAATTAAAATAAAAGAGAGAAAGTTGATTAATTGAACAAAATTTTAATTTATGAAGAAAATGAGACAAATACCGTAAAACTTGTATCAAATTGAAGAAGTGAAACGGAATAACATAAAATCATTTTTTAATCTCAGTAAATTATAGGAATGAATTTTGATAATAAATAATTTCAAGAACAAATTGCGAGTAGAATGTATTAAGAAGCTAATATAGAAACGTTAAATAAAACAATATAATATAACTATTATTTTATCGTAAAAAATATTAAAAATCGAGATTCTAGAGTACATCATATTTTTGTTCCTTAATGTAAATTTGAATTTTCATACTCATTTATCAAAAAAACAAAAAAAAACTTTCCTCTCTCTTTTAAACGGCATATATAATTTACGATTTCTGCTTTTTTATTAAATATTTGTTATATACATATATAACATTTATATATGTACGTACTTATATTAAAATACAAGTATATTACTATAGTACAAACACATACTAACATGCATATAGCTTAGTAACATTAATTGTGTTATAATAACTGATATACTATTAGTGAAAGTAATATCGTATATAAATGTACAAAATACAAAATAACATGTGTAAATATTTTTTTTCGATTTTATTGGATAAGCTTTATTTAAGAATTTACGAAACGAGTTTTAGAAAATTTTATATTTTGAAAATCCCGGCTTGTTCTCATTTAATTATATAATTAAGTATATCGTAAAAAAAATATTTAATATCTATAAGACTTTATTATTTATAGGGTAGGCAAATGGGCGCATGATTTCGATGGGAAAAAACCTTTTTTTTTTAAAAAGCAAGTTCTAAAATAATAAATTTGATTTTTTAATTTTATTTTTATTTTTTTCAAATACGAGTTAGTAACAAGAAGTATGAGTTATATAATAAAAATTACAGAATATATTATAAAAAATTTTTAGGTAGCTTAATCAAATTTATGTAGCTAGATAAAATAATAAAATAATTTGTGCTATAATTTTAATGAATTTTAACAGCTATTAATAATTAAGACATTTTTTTTTTATATTTAAGCTAATTTTGACTTGTTTATCAGCACTCAATAAATAATCAAGATCAAATTAAATTAAAATATAAATTATGATTTAGAATTTAATATTATTGAGCATTATGGCTAATTAATTTAAGAAAATCAAATTAAATTTAAATTAAATTAATTATAAATTTGAAAACATGTTTTAATTTTAAAATTGAAAATTAATTAAAAATAATTTCGTATAAAATTTAAGAAACCAATTAAATTGCTCTTAATAATGCTTAAATAGATAATTAAATAGAAAAATTAAATTTCAAATTGTTAAGGTGTTAAACAAAATGTAGGAAACAATAAATTTATTATAAATAAATGGTAAGTTTTCCAATTTCATTTATTTTATAGTATACGGTAGTATTGAATTTAATTGATTCTACCTTTTATATTTTAGTAACAATTTAATTGGAATGAAAAAATAAATTTTAATACATGAATGAAATATGAACAATTAATTCCACATAAAAAGCTTTAATACACTTACTAATTAGTGTTGATTAATTTGGCAAATTTAACTATAATTTTTGGGAATGGTAAAAAAGATATCAGAATAAATTTTTATATAAATTTAATAAACATTTTGTTAAAAAATATTATTTCAATTTTAGCAATTGGACAGTGATTAACGAAGCCATAAAGCCAAAATTTTTCTTCACCTCACAATTCTTAGAATAAAAATGGTAATTTCCTTTTCAAATATTAATTTAATTAAGTTATATAAATTTTATTTATTTTTTTTTTTACTTTAATTTTCAGTTTAAATCCATTACAATTTGTGCCATTTTAATGATTGTATCATTTGTTGTAGCTGATGTTTCAGAAATATCATCTGAATATTTACCACCAGTACATGGTAGTGGTGATATTGGTATATCACATCAATCATCAATAATATCAGAACCTAGTAATGAATATTTAGCACCAGAACCAGAACCAGGACATTCATTTTCACAAGATGATGGTTATCGTTATAGGACAGCAAAACGTTATCGTACTGTAAGAAATCGTAATCGTCGTGTATTTAGAAATCGTCGTCTTATATATAGAAATAGACGTTATTAAAAGATATATATTTTGAAAATTTAATTAATAGCTAGAGTTTGTAAAAAAAAAAAATTAAATAACTATATCTATAAAGTTGAATATCTGTCTACTAATAACTTGGAATATATTAATATTGTTAAAGAACTAAGAAGGGATTTTAACTTTGAAAAGTAAATTTTAAATTGATACTGAAATTTTATTTTAGATATAACAATAAAATTTAATTAGTAAATTGTGAATTTATTATATAGTTCGGGTTAATAAGAGAGATGACTTATTATAAATAACAAGAGCAGCAAGAATTATTTCATTCTTTCCATTCAGTCAAGTAAAAATTTGCGCTAAGAATCAACATAGTGTAGCGTAATAATAATTGTTTAGGTATTATCATATACATATAGCAATATTACATTATTATCAAGCTATGATTAATCTCAATTTTTCGAAATAAGTAGATATCAGAGATTGTAAGAGATTTTCAATGAGAACTTACCTATATCATTTCCGCTCATCTGTTTGGAATTCGTTTAAAAAATTGTTAAAATAAAAATGTATTGTTAAAATTTAATTGTAACAATTAATATTTTAAGTAATTTAATGTTAAATTTATTAATTCACGCAATATTTACCTTAATTTCCAAGCTATAATATTAATCTTCCTATAGAAATATATAAAATTTGAAATAAAAATATAAAACACATTATGTTTTGGTTTTTCTATAAAAATTAATTAATATATTTATTATAAAAATTGAGAATAATTAGTTTTTTTTTTTTTGTTATTTTAAATAAATACAAAAAAAAACACATTTTTTTTTTAATCAAACAAATTAAAAGAATTTGTTTTAAAAAAGTGATAATATTAATGATGTGATTATATAGTAAGATAAAAGTAAAATATTTTAAGAATTTGTTCATTTTTAATATTTGCATGCACATATTCATTTATATTATATAAAATATTACGAATAAATTTATTTTTTATAGAAATTCTAAATCAAACGAGATTATATTAACTTGTTCCCAAGAAAAATTTTTTTGCAAAAACAATTTAATTCGCTTTAAAATCTTAATTTTAATTTCTATTTTTTTTTTTTTTTTTGAAAAAACATCGATTTAATAATATGTAAGTACTTTTATTTATAAAAGTACATCTAAAATTTTTTCTAATTTTGTAAAAACTGTTTTTATGATGATTATTTTTTTTTTTTTTTTATAAAATATAAAACTTTGATTGGTATATAGTTTGTTTATCCTAATAAAATATTCTACAAGTATTCATTTATTATTTAAATGTAATATTCGGAATCAATGATTTTCTTCTTCTATATTATTTCATATCATTTAATTTTATTGTATTTGATTTTATAAGTAAACGCTATTCGTTTCTAAGTTGAACAGCTTTAGAGAGTACAATATTAATATCAATAGGTGGAAAATTTTGTAATAATTTAACATTTGAGCCGAAATCATTTTGTAAAATTTGTTCACGAACAATACTAAAATTAAATTAAAAATTTTTATTTTAATATTTATTATAATATGTATAAACTGTAAGATTTAACATACACTATCATCGCACAGCAAATTTCAATTATAAAACTGAAACGTTTTTCATCAGCAAATACAGAATCCCATATTCTAACAACATCTGGTAATGGAAATTCTTGTGATAATAGTAATGTCAACCATCTTTAATTTAAAATAAATTAAATTTAATTATTTAATTGAAAAAAAAAAAGAAAATTATTTTACCTAAAACTATAGTATTGAGGATATAAATCTTGTTGTTTTAATGTATTAAAAACAACATCATCTTTTTCTTTGAGCATTTTTGACAATTTGGCCATCATAAATTTGATACCATGTTCGGAATCATCTAAAGTTTTAATAAAAAAGTCTCTTATTTCAGCCATTAATGATGTAAAACAGAAAAAACAATCTGCTTCTGCGTGTTCTACCAAAAAAATAATAAAAATTATTGTAAGTTTACAAGTGATCAATTTTTTGTTTTTTTTTTTTTTTTAGATACTATAACTTACTTCTAAATTCTATATTTGGATCTGATGCCATTACATAATAAATAGGACCAATAATTTCATTCATTCCTTGTACATATCCTTGACCAGGATTTAATTTTGCATATAAAAATAATATTCTTTGTACAACTTCCCAATGTGCTTCTTGTCCTTCATCCATTGCTTCATAATTTTCAGCTGATCTTTTTGTTATTAAATTAATCTATAAAAAAAAGAAATTCGCCGTAATTACATATTATAAAATATTATTAAAAATGTGTTAGTAAAATGTTGCAGTAATTTTTTTTTTACTTTCTCGTTTCACATGACTAATTTTATTTTTAATTCAAGCATATTTTGCAGAAAGCATTGTAATTAAGAAAAATGCAACATATTACTTAACAAATTATGTTTAACAATTAAAAAAATATATAAAATGAGTTTAGAAATGAATTTAAAAATTAAAATAAAAATTCAAAATCTCATAATCAAATATCAGTGACAATATTTTAATCGATAATTTTCTTACTTGCTATTTTCCAAAATAAGATAGCATTCAAAAAAAATTTTAAATATTAGAATTTTAGTAGCAATAAACATATTGAAATGAATAGAATATAAAAAAAAAATTCAAACCTTAGTCATTCCTAAACCTTTTCTTTCAACATTTGCTGAACTAAAAACTGATGGTGCTACTCTTTGATGTAATCTTCTTTCACCTTTACTATTAACAACAACTTCACATGGAAATTCAGTTGGCTGTTGAAAAAATGATATATCAGGACATAAACGTCTTACATCTTTATCAATTTGCAAGAGAAATTCATTATCTTTGAAGAATATACCTATTTAAAAAATAAATATTTAAAATATTATATCTTAAGTATGCATTTTAAAATAAAATAAAATAAAACAGTTTTTACTCCATGCACTTTCAGGTCCTTCACTTAATGGATGATCTGAACATTCTTTAGCTGAATTAATACCTGGTGGTACAACTAATTCATCTATAAATTGCTTATATAAATTTCTTTTTTTCTTTAATGTTTCTGGCCATGTACTTCTTACAGTACCAAGATAACCTAATAAAATTTTCCAACATAATGAACGAAAACCATTTGCATCAGGTATACCTAAAATTATAATAAATATTGTGATATTTACTTAAATATGAGTAATTTATCGATCATTTACACCATAAATAAATATATTGAAAGTAAATAATTGATAACAATTGATTTCTTTATATGGAATATTATTATGATGCATACAATATGGAAAGTAAAAAAAAAAAATGTTCCACCTACCATTAAAACAAGCGCCTGTTAATCGTTTAAAATCAATTTCTTCAGCTGAAAGAATTTCTTCAAATTCTTTTAATCTAAATAATTTTAAATTAAAAAATATTATTTATTTTCTATTTGGAATAATTTATTTTATATTAAATTTCTTTTTTTTTCTGTATTACCTCTGCCTGTAAATTGACATGTTTAATTGTATTTTCATTGATAAAATAGTAAAAAGTAGGAGGTGTATACAAAATTTTTTGACATTTGTTTTTCTTTTATAATAATATGTTTTACAACGCACAGCTGGTTTTGTTTTTGTTTTGATTGGAAAAATTCCCAGTAAACAATAATTAGGAATAAAAAATGACAGCTTTTTGGATATTGTGAAACAAAACAAATTGGAAATGAAACATTAACATTGAAAAAACAGTTATATAAATTTTTTAAAATGGTAATGGATATGTTTGCAATATCTGTTAATGAACCTAGATATAAATAAACTCACATATTTCGAAGAATGCAAATATGTGTTCAAGATTATAAACAAGAAGATGAAATCGATATTATCAATTAAAAACAAGAGGCACCTTGAATAGCTACAACACAATACATAGAGGGCATGTAATATGATACCTAGAGCGACATGAAACTAAGAAATTAAATGGTTAAACGTGCAGTGCAATAAGAATATACAAAATCTTATCAGATGAAATAAAAAAAAAAGTAAATTAATTAAGTTATCGTAATCATTGAGAAGATCACCATCAGGATTGTAGAAATATGGCCACCAGAGTGCTACACAACGAAGTTCATAGTCATCCACTGAGAATGGTAGGAGGTATGTTAAACAGGGATTCTCACTTTCGACCATAGTGTTCAACATCATGTTGGATCATTTGGTGATGAAGAAAACATTAACGTCATTGAGAGGCATTGATTCTAATGAATCGCCTGAAAAAAGAAGAAAAATTATGGGGTTTTATTTATTTTTTGTTTCTCTTGATCATAAAATTGAGTTGTTAATTTTAAAGCTAACAAAATTATTTTTAACATATTAAACATGAGTTGTCAATAATTGTAAAAAAATCTATTTTAGTAATCTTCTTTAAATTTTTAAAGTATACCTTTATTCTGTGTATTATTCTTTTAAGATAGAAACGAAAACCTCTTTCTCTACTAAAAAATTATATTTTGTGTATTGTGAGTATTGTTGTATATGTGCATGTCTAGACCATAATATTACAATATATTAAATGATTTAACTCAAAATATTTTCAAAAAAATTTTTTTTTTTGTAAAATTCTTACAAAAAGGATTTTTTATTTGGGTAATCAAATTTTTTCCTTCAAAAACAATCAAATTTTGTGTTTAGAGCTGAATTCCTCTATATATATATATATATATATATATATATACACATAATGTACATAAAAAGAAATATTTTATAAAGAATATAATCTTAATAATATTAACCAAATATTGGATCTATTTAAATGTGTATATGTTTAGCGTATATACGACATATATCTTGATCTTCTTATACAATCCTATACAATTAATATATATTATATTTTTATTAGGTGGTATAGGACGCGAGGAACATAAGAGAAACATGCGGTCCAATGCATACACGTGTAAACAGTTCCATTGTTTTAAGTAGTGCATTTGTATTTTTATGATATTTTACAATGATAAATTTTATTTTTATAGGAGAGAGGGCGTGATTAGCATAAGAGAAGAGCTGTACATAAGATCAATGAATAAACGTGTAAATAAGCCAATTATTTTAAGAAGTGCGATACAAGTTGTGCGGCTGTATATCAATGATATTTTGGAACTAGGAGAAAATATTTTTCTTTTAATATTAAAGAAACGTAAAATATTAATAAATTTAAATATTTTTAATAATATTATTATTGGTATACAAATATTTTATTATTTTTTATTTATTGCCTGTTTATTAGAAAATTGATGTCTTATAGGCATATATTGTATACTTCTATTACTAAGACTAACTGTTATACTTTAGCATACTCTATATTGCCTGCATGTACCTGTTTGTCTATTCAACATAAAAAAAAATATAGGAAATATCAAAGAATAAGTAGAAAAGTTTCTTTAAAACTTATAGAAAAAAACTTTTTTTTATTAAACAACATGGATGAAAAAATGAGACAGAACAAGAAGACAAAGAAGAAGTCAAAAAAAATATGTAAGAATTATTATTTTTAAACTAATTTTAATTTGATTTATTATTACTAAAAGCTTTTCCATTATTATTTATATATAATAATATACATACATACATATGAAAATAACCTTAGATGTGATATAAAAGTATAACAGATATAATTCTTTTTATTATATAACTTCAATTTCCTTTAACAAACTGTGCATGAATTTACATTCATACTGCATTTTGTAAAATCTGTTAGGAAGGTTATTATTTTTTTCTTTTATGCCTTCTCATGATGTGCAAAAAAAATGTTATCTATCGGCAAAGTATGTTGTTATAATAATATGTAATATATAATACGATAGATGGAGTTTTAATACATTATTTAAGGTAAGCAAGAGTTATAATAAATAACTTTTATACTATATAGATGTACGAATATAAAAACTATTATACAAGCAATAGAAAATTTCACAGTTTAACCTTAAAGTTTTTTTTTTTACAAATTTTATTATTATTATAATATTTTAGGTATTTTTTAAAATGTTATATAGGTATAAAACAAAAATGTACACCCAGTGCATCAGGAAATATTTTCGCACTTAATTTTTCAATTCTGTATTAAATTAATTTTTCTCTTAAAGTGGTGGCACACAGAATTAAATATTGTTTTACTCTTCTCATTTCTTGTAAAGAACAAGTTTTGCTCTTCTCATTTTTGTTTGTTGTATAAAGTTATTTTTTTTCTCTTACTCCATTTGGGAGCATTACGATCTTCAACTTGAATTTTTACAGTAAAGCGTCAGTTTCCCAAGTCATTATAGGTTAACTGGTCGGTGAGCGGTGATCAAATTTTGCATTTAGATCTGAACTGTATAACAAACCCTCTTGTATACTTACATACAATAATTATAGCCAGTAGGTTTTAAATATTAACTAAATTAATAAGAATAATTGCATTAATAAATTAAATTACAAAAATATGCTTAAAATAGCTATATAAATCCAACATTTAAATTAATTAAACTATTAGGGTCATTTGACCCCTATCGATGTAATATATAGAATTATATAAAAGAAGTTTAATATAATAGGCTCACTTCTCTTAATTAAAATTTTAAAAATTTTAAAAATAATTAAAAATTAAGAAAAATTTTAATAATTCCAGTACATTAATAATTATATACAATTTTATATACATACACTTAATATAAATACAACCCTCGTGACCCACCGTATATTGAATGAAATATCAATGGGGTTAAAAATAATTTTTAATACTCGTTTATATATAATATTTAAATAAAAAAATAGAAAACTCAAAAAATAATATTTATGAAGATTTTCTGTGCAATGAGCAGTACACCCTCGGAAATTTTTTCCAATTTCCAAAACTTTTTTATTTTTTCTTTCTTATTACATTTTATGCAAATTTCAATAAATATATGCAAAGAAAATTTATATATTATAGGTGCATACACCTACACAGATATACAATAGTATAAAATAAATAATTTTTTTTTCCCCCATTATTTTAATTTTATATATATTACGCCTTGACCGAATGAAAGATATATGAGAATAATACAACAATTTAGTTTAGCATGCTGATGTCTAACTTTTTAATCTATAAATTTCCTATTATACACTTATATCAGGTATACATATAAGGTATTTTATAAGGTAATGTTATAGTAGGGTAAATATAGGCACTTAAAATGCATACTTAATATGAGATGAGCGTATGCAATAAAATAAGCTATTAAAGGCTATACAGAGCTATACAGAGAAGAAGAAGACAACCTTTAAAATGCATTTAAGTTACCTTTAAGTACTTTATTGTCCAATTGTTGTTGCTATTATTTTCCCTAATTTTCTTTTTTTTATACGTTGCAATATATTAAGAAATAAAGGATATTATTATATGTATGAATGAATGTATATATTGCGATGATGGTGCATTGAAATTCAAATACATATTATAAATAATGTGAAAAAGTAATAACTTTTAAAGAAAATGTTTAAGTAACAAAAGAAAAAATGACTAAAAGAAAAGGAGAAATTTAATAATAATAAAGTTTGATCAAACCAATGGTTTGTATTGTAGCACTTTTCCCTTCAACAAGTGAAAATATTGCTTTAAAAACAATCTATACGTATATCTACCATACTATTAAAATTATTTTCATTCATAAACGAAAATATTTCTAGGATTGCATATATTTAGGATGAACGATTTATGCGGTCTTTGAAAAAAAGTAAAAATAAATTTTAAGACGGGTTGCAATAATGCTCGCTTTTAAGGGTTAATTTCGTGAGTTACAAAAAATAATTATATTTTTTAATGGCGTGGAATTTACCGTTATCTCTTTGCGTTTATAGATATTTGAAAAACCTTGCAGTTTCGGAAATATAAGGTGCCGAAAATTCAAATTTTACAAATTTTGAAAGGCGATAACTTGAAAGAGGGTGAAGATGGAAAAAAATTTTCTTCTAACGAAATAAACTATTTATTATTATCTGAAAGTTACTAAAATTTCAGGCTCCTACAACCTGAGGTCTAGAAAAAAAACGATATCAAAAATGTAGAAAAAAACATATTTTAGATAACGGTAAATTTTAACGGCCATTTTGTTTTTTTAAAGTTCAAACATATTATGCTGCGGTACAAGAAGGTAGCCACTGTATTTCTGTGTTAAAAATGCTTATGGTTTCGCTGTATAAAAATTAGTTGAAAAATGGTATTTTTAGGGTTTTAGGGGGGTATAATTTTTAGAGTCGGGGGAGATAGGGAAAAATTGTTTTCTATGGAAATAAATGTCTAGTAAAGATCTATGTACATATGAAATTTTATCTCTCTATCTTTAAAGGTGTGGAAGTTTTGTAAACAAAAAAAAGTGTCCACGGACGGACGGACAGACGGACAGAGTGAAACTAATAAGTACTTTTTTTCAAAAATGTTTTTTTTTTGGAAAAGTGCTAAAAAATATAGAAAATTTAAAATTTAAAATATATTTTTGTTTTTTTTTCATTTCTTATTATTCTTATGTCTGAATAATATTAAAAGGAGTATAATTTATTATAATATAAAAGTTCTTGTAATTTACACAATGCATATACAATGTATAGGATATACCGGAGAAGGAAGGAAGTTAGAAGTATATGAGATCGAAAAAAATTGTAAATTTCAAAAATTTTTTTGTGCATTTATATACGTAAATATGATAGCATAGCCTTAAAATTGGTAAAGGATATTGTAGAGTGAATCAGAAAATTTTCAAAATTATATAATTGATTTTATCGATTAACTTACATGAATATTTTGTTAACTTGTATAAGAATGTTATAAATATGAGTAGTATTTACATAATTAGTTGTAGCATACATATACCCTTTTCGAATACATTTTGTAAAAAAGTTACAAGTTTTAACGTATAACATGCATCAATCTTATTTAATATGTATATTTGCAAAACAATATTGTGAAAGGATTATAACGGTTATAGTATAAGTATACTCGTAATGGATAGATAAATGGAACCGATTGAATATATAAGCCTATTAAAAGTATATATTCATTGATTTACAAAACTACATTATTTAAGAATGAAATACAAAAAATTTATTGTAATAAAGAAGCAACATATTACAGTTAAATGGCCTCGTATGGTAGTTGGATACAGATAATATTGTGACTATTGAATTTGTATGTTATGTACATAGTCTATGTACATAACATATGTACATAGACTATGTATAAGAATTCTCTCTGAGGCTCGTTAACAAACATGGCTATTGATGGTGAGGGAAGGTGTTTTCTATCAGATTTACCGTACCTATAGAGACACCGTACGAATAGAGCCTCCCCGACACTTGTATCCATTCGCATATTTCCCGTCTCGACCGTAGGTTTATCCAATATAATAGATTTCGCTCCGTTTTGCTTTCATGTACTGAAAACTTCCCGAAGTATTCTCTCAGTATATGGCTCTCCTTAATGTTATTCTCGTCTCCTCTTAATTTTATAAGGCATTGTAATTATTGTATATATTATACATATTGCATGCATAGTGTCCTATTATGTATCAAATTCATCGATTATACGAGAATTCCATTTTAAATATTATGCAATAATTAAGCCTATATGAAAAAAAAATCTAATTTTAAAATCAAATTATTATTAAATTGTTATTTAAATTAAAAAACCTAATTATTATATATTTACCATTCAATAAAAAAACAAACACCAAATCCTATTCACCATATTCTATAAAAGTTCAAAAAACTCTATATAATTTTATTCATTTGTGCTCATAATATCCTGGTGTACAGCCATACTAAACCGATTTAATTTTTCATTGAAATTTATTGATCTTTGTAGTTAAAATTAAACTAATCATTTATATTGTAAAATAATTTAGTTATAGTCTGAAATTTTCTATCCATATAATATACAAATAAAATTCAATTATAAATTTTTAATTTAGGGGAGAAAAAAAACTAAATCTCATTACACGAATAAAATTGCATCCATTCGAAAATGTTTTGCATATAGGAAAAAATTAAAATAATCAAAAATAATGCGGGATTCACAATATTGACAAAAAAACAAAAACAAAATTACAAAATAATTTAAAATTAATAAAATATAAAATTTTGTATTGAAAATATAGGACCTTTGATGCACCCGTGTTAACAAAATACAATTGAAAAAATTAAATACACACATTCACATTATGCATATTATAGTAAAATTAACATATTTTTAAAGGATAGTGGGATAAAAGCGAAAAAAAACAATAGTTTTCAATTAATTGAAAGAGTCTTCACAAAATGTATTTTGAATTTTTTGGGAATTTTCTTATTAACAACATAAAGTGTACAAGTAAATTGTATATAGGCTGTTCAAAAAATTTTTAAAAACAAAAATAGGGATTCTAAGATGAAGGTTTTGGAAAGTGTAATAAAAGCGGGTCGAGATTAAACAAGAAATGGAAAGAATTTAGAAATTATGCATATGTTTTAGTCATATACTAGATTAAAAATCAGATAAGGTAACAATGCACCGTGTCCCATGGAATGGATCCAGGAGTTTTCACCCTTTTGCCCCCTAATTTTGACAAATAGGGGGGCCACACCTATATTTTGACAAATTTGAATATACTTTAGGGATCGAATTTTCGCAGTTTTCTTGCTGTGAGAACGTAACTATCCAAGAGGCTTCCTTCTGCTGTGGATCAATGCGTTAAAATTACTGAGAAGTTGCATCGGGGTTTCCTTCATTTGACTATATAATCTGTAATAGCCTTAGTATTCCAAGCGCGAACTCTTAATATAGTTACACACTACATCGTGAACGTTGTTAGCTACATCGTAAAAAATAGAATGGGAAACTTATTATATTTATAGCGTTCTATTTTTATTTAGAAATTATCATCACCTAATTATTAAAATTTTTCTAAATTATTATTTACATTCAATATTGAATTGGTGAGTTGTGCAGGCCTGTATTTACTCATCTCTATTCTTTAAAAATCAGTGTGATCCAAATTATTCGGATTTTATTATTATAGATTCTTTATTGAAGCTGCTACTTGAATTCCAATATCTCCTGACCAAACCAACCTGACCAATTTTAATTATCTAGATATCGATACAAGCTACACGTTATGCCAATTTTCTCAAGAAACCTGAGCATACACCTTTCGGAGATGTATCAGATATTCGTATTTAAGGTGGTGAAACCTTTGCCTCCCCCCCCCCTCTCCCAAACTCGTCAAAAATGCATAAAATTTTAAACGAACCTCATAATTAAAGAAAATTTATTAAAATATTTTTCTAATTAACTTTGTGCATCCACCAAAATCCCTTGGCATACACAAATTTTCTCTATATATTCTAAATAATCTGGTATAGAACTTATATATTGTGTTTACTATAGGTTATATACAATTATATATACCGTCATCTATATTTTCATTAAATTATATTTCAATGACACTTCTGTATTTTATACTAATTTTATTCAACCACAAATATAAAATTATGCAGACCGCATATACATACTATACATACGTTTATGTGATATAAATTTGTAGCGCCCTAAAAGAACAGACAAAACAATAAAATTAAAATAAAATTATAAAAACAAAAAAAAAAAAAATAAAGAAATTATCTTGTACTTTATTACAAATTTAAATAAAAATAAAAATGCAAAGAACAGAAATGAAAAGACATGTAAAGAGTAAACGCGACGATTAAATCAAGGATAATAGAATAAACAATTAAATTTAATAAAAAAGGAAGAGTGCAACGTTCACAAGAAAGTCCCCGTCTCTGCCTTCTCTCCTTTCCGATCTCTTGGGACTTTAGAATATAATAAACTGTTCTAAATGCGTTCTCTGTTATTTCATTCACTAAATAAAGAAATTAAATACAAGTGCAAATTACAAAAATGAAAAATAAAAAAGTTCAAAAAAATTAAATTTAATGATTTTCAGGATATTTTGTTTTTCTTTACACTCAAAGTTTTTTGTATTTGTATATTATTCGTATTATCATTATGTTAGAATGCCCATTTCATACTGTATGACATCTAAAAATTAAATTAAATATTTCAATACTTGTTTGTGAGTTTGCAATCACATGTTTTATATTTAAATAATTTTCAATTATTTAATTGAAAGAGTTCAATAGTTTACTAGTCTTCGTTGATATTGCAGAATTACGTTGCAGTATGATTAAGTTCGATGTATGATAGATCAATTTTTTTATATCGAACTGTTTGAGTTTGAGTATATAAAGTGATATTGATTTTCATTCAATGTGTTACTCCTATTTTGTCTATATTGAAGAAAAAATTTTAATCAATTCACAATAAAATGTGTAGATCGTGCTAATTAAAACATACGTATATTCCGTTTCATGCAATGTTCTTCAAACAAAATCATTTCATACCTTGTTAAAATTACAGCCAATTTGTATTGATCGGTTTACTTAATGTTAGTGATATTTGAATAATGGTTTGAATTAATCATTTACAAAATTTTTTAATTCTGTTATACAAATTGTAATTATTTAAATATTGTTCTCAAATCACAATTATTTGTGTTTAGTTATATTAAGTAATTATAGATTTAACAAACGAAATTCATTTAAGTTCACATAAGCTTCCGAATTTTATTCCGATTTTAAATAATTTAATTATGTAAGAGTAATAAAAGGGCTCCAGTAGCCGAGTAATTTTTAGTTTTGTCACTGTTTGATTGCTTGTTTGTTTGATTTTGCAAGTTTATATGCACGCATGCAACTGTATGATAGCATGAAATTAAAGTAATCAAACACAATTTGTGATAATTACAAAACTTATTAAAATTTTTAGTTAAGCAATTGATTTGAATTGTCTCCTATTTCGTTTTTTTTTCCCGAGTTGAAAAGAATGATGTTTGATAAACAAGTTTGATACAACATTTTGTATGACGAACTTCCATTTATACAATTCAGTTCCTAATTTCGAGTTAAAGAAAATTTTTGGTTGTGGCTTGATAAGTGACTAAATTGTGTTATAGTTGCAACAACTCTTATAAAGAGAGAATCGGGCAGAGTCGAATTTCTCGATTGCTTCATACATTATTTAGAATTTTAAAATTTTGTTCCAACACTACTACTACCAGCGTTATACCTTAATGTTGACCTCTTTTAACTTTCTCTATTTTTATTGTTATATAGTTTAAAATGTTTTTAATTAAATTCCCATACACATATTATACTGTGAGAGTTCGTTATTCATTTGCAGGACGATTTTATTATTTTTGTTTTTGAAATTGTCATAATAATTTTTATTTTTGCTCCTTTTATAGTTTTACAGTCCTTTTTCTGGCATTATAATTTATAAAGCAAAAGGGGCGAAATTCGAAAATATTTTTTTCTTTCTCTATTTTTATTTTTTTTTTACTTTTTAAGGATAATAGAATCCACTAATTCTTTTATTATTTTGCTTGCTGTTTGAATTTTTATTAAAAATTGCATTAAAGATTTTTGCAAAATTTTCAGTTTTTTCAATTAAATATTTTGTGTATAATTGCGATAGCAAATTTTGGAATTAATTTTAAATTGAAATTTAGGAAAAATAAGTTTATTATGACAAAAAATAGAAAAAAAAAATTTATCACGTAAAATTGTAAAATTAAAAATGGTTTTAATAATTAAAATTTATTTTTGTATGTGAGTTTATTTAGGAAATTAAATTTATGGTTAATTATGAGAAATAAAAAATTTAGGTGATTAAACAACGTTATTCGAGAAGGTGCTCAAATGTTTTGTATTCTTAAATTTTTCGACTATAAAATCAATCAGGAAAAATGTCATCTAACAATACCCATTGCAATTTGCATTTCTTATTTAATTATGTTGCTCATAATGTGCCAGCTTATATTTGTGAGTAATTAAGTTAACTCGGTCTTAATGTATTCCATTCTTCTATTTTTACTGACAGTGCCAATAGTATAATAATACACTGAATGGCAAATAATAGGTTAGGTTAGACTAGGGTAATGCAATTACCAAAGGATCTATCTGGAGGGTTATCACCATATCAACCCTGGATTTCAATATCACTACACTCACTTGAATTAGCCTGAGTATTTAATAAACAGGTTTAGATCCCTGGAACTTACATTCGTCAAGTCCATAACTAGTAAATTGAAATGCGTCCAAAGGAACCTTTGCCTTCCCCATGTCAAAACTCGACATGATTACTAAAGATGAGCCACCGTCCGCTCTTTTTTGTTCTCTTCACAGAAATAAATTAAAGCTTAGTTAATAGGGTTGTTAATTGTGGTAAAATTAAAGAGAGCTGCACTTGAAAAATTAACGTTTGAAATGAAAAGTTCAAAATTCCAATTATTCGCATTTCAAAGTCATGTGATTCCCAAATTAAAGGTGATTATAACTGAATTAGATATTCATGAAAAAATTCTTATTCTCATGTTTTCGTGAATGATGTTAAATAATGTGCTTATCTGACAGAGAAACGGTGTTATACTTCAAATTTTCAAAAATAAAAACAAACCAATTAACCAGTCAACATTTGTTTTCATACAAAAAAAAATTGCCTACTTATGGGGGTCTATAAAATGCTATATAGCAGTGTACTTAGATGCGAGCCACCTTACGTAATTCCAGGACAATATTCAAAAGTATTTAACAAAATTTTCAAATTATATCCAATTAAAATTGAACAGAATAATTTTGTTTTATTAATAGAGGTTTTGCATTCAATATCAAAAATTTATAATTTTTCTATTCACTCTAATTATCGAAACGAAAAAATATTTAAAGTACTTTATATTTTTTCCTTGCATATTTATTTTATAATAGCTAATAAAAGACAAAACCAAAATAAGGTTACATAATTATTATGATAATAATTTTTGTGAGTTCACATATTCTCATGTTTCACTTCTTTATATACAAATAATAAAATTATAATTTCAAATGGATATGGAAAAAGTTGAATGAAAAATTCAATTTTATACTCTTGTAAATAAGATATTGTTGAATTTATTCAATTTAATATGTTTTTCTAAAAAAAAACCTTAAAATTACATTTATTATGTAATAAGAGAGCATATTATACATTATAACATTTAGGATACCTACAGTGTTATTCAATAATACGAGTATTTTATGTATTAATTTTCTATAATTTTTCATTGTATAATTACCAATATTTTGACTTATTCTAGAGCAGCCAATGGTAAACTTCGGTTCATGAGCAGCATTCAGCCCATTAAATTTCAAAATGTCCGCAACACATAAAATTGTGTCAATGGTTGCTCTAGAGAATAAATTATGTTACAAACTTAAAAACAAACATTTGCATTAAAATTCACAATTAACCTTTAATAAACGTGATGGTAGTCAATGCTACCCAAGTAATAAATTAGCCCAAAATATCTTCATTAGTAGTAGAAAACCTTAATTTTAAAGATATTTTTGTATGTGAAATTAAAAAATTTTAAAAATTTTATTTTAAAGTTTTGCACAAAAAATATGACCAATAAAATGTTCAATTTGAAGATAGATCTTCACTTTTGGTAGCACTGGCCATAGTAAATTTAACACTTTTCCATTTGCTTTTGTTATTACTTCCTTATATTTCTCTCTCACACTCTTAAATTCTCTGTACCTTTACTCACCTTCATACAATATGCTCTCCTAGTCAGGGTTAGCTTTTACGTGCACAAAACACTATCGGATAGATTGGGATTGAAGGAGAGCTGTAATAACTAACAATATTAATATCAACTCGAAGAATTTTATTAAAAAATTCACATCTTTACTTTAAATATTGAAATTTTATTATTTTTTTTTCTAAATGAAAATTGGCGCCTGAACATGACACTTCAATTTACTTAAAAATTAGCTAAAAGTAGCTCAAATGAGCTCACCTTAAATAGCTTAAATTATTGGTATAAAAGCAGAGTGTATAGAAAATTAGAAGTTGGAATTTAACTTTTAATAGCAACGAACATTGCATAACAGATTTTAAATGTATAGAATACGAACTGGTGTGGAATTATAGTGCATTCTTAATTTAGAAAAAAAAAAACATCATTTTTATTTGTGTATATTTTGCAGCATATTTTTAAATTAAAATTCTTGAGTCTTGATTCAATGCAAAGTTTACTAGAAAATATGAATTATATGGTGGCAGTAAGTTAATGCCTTAAATATTTAACGCTCAATTTCCTGAGCGATACGGTCGTATAGCGCATAACGATGAGGAACGCAATGAAATAACAATGAAATTGCGTATTTAATATATTCTCGTGAAATAGAATCTTATGAGATTCGAAGATTCCAATTGAAACATTCTATTTATGTTCCCTACATTAAGGATCTTGAAAAATTTCATAAATTGTATATAAAATTTAAAATCTTATTATGAATATTTTTTTCAAAAAAGCAAAATGATAAATGCTTTTAAATACTTTTTGTACTCTTTATATAAATATAAAGATATTACATAAAAAAAAAATGTATGTACATAAATAAGAATTCAATTTTCTGCTTTTCTTTATTTTTATAATTGGGCATTTAAATTTACCGTATAGCGTACATGATTTTCAAAGAGATTTAAGCATGTTATGTGTGTACTCATGTTTTTTATATTATGTGTTGCTTCTTTTATCATCTTATAAAGAAATACTCTAATCATATTTTTTATATTTTCTGATTATATTTATATTGCCTATAGTGTTATTGAATATTTTGCATCATTTTCAAGTAATTTTCATAATTTTTCTATTTTTTCTTATAGTATTCAATTTTTTGAAAATATTGTGCACGTTGCATTGCATGTTATGTAAGTACCGTACAGTTATCTGCCATATTATAAGATAGCCATCATGTGAAAGATTTTCGAGAATTTTTAATAGTAATGACAAAAGAGTGCTTGCTTATTCTTAAAATCTAATCCAATTTAATAAGCCTATATAAACACAGTGAAACTCCGAGAATACGACCTTTTCTTAAACGAAAATTTTTGTAAACAGGAATTTTCTGCATTTCTTTTCGTATACTAAGGGATTTCATCTTTTGCATTTCCCATTTAAATTCCAAAAATACTTTGAAATTTTTTTTTTTTTGGAAAAATTAATTGATTTTATTAATTTGGCAAGATTAATTGGATTTTAATTTGGTGCACAATAAGAAATGAAAATTTTTTGAATGATTTCTTCAGAAATTTTAAGATTTAAGCTTCGAATTTTGGAAACTTTCTTATATAAAACTGAAAATTAGCAAAATATTCAATAGAATTCGGCATTAGAACTGTCCAATTTCAATTAAATTTTCTTTCCCCTAACATTTGAGCCCAGTCAATCGAATTGGTCCAGAGAAAAATTCTATTACATTACCGGAATAGTTGAGAATTTAATATTCCAAAGAACTGTTGCAAAATTGCAAAAGCAAAAGCAAATTCGTAATATGAATGTCTTCTTAGACTTCTTTGACAACAACAAGAAAAAAAGAGGGAGAATAAAGAATTTTATTTTATTTTACTCATTTTTTTTTGTCCTTTTCGTCTCGTCAATTTTTCATTTTCCTTTTTTTTTATTAAAAGATGGCATTAGCATTCCAGTTTTCTTAAACGAAAAATTTTGTACTTCAACATGTTCTTTGTCGTTTCTTTTTTGATTACCTAATATAAAAGTATTGTGTACCAACAACATAAAATTCATGATGGAAAATCATCATAATTTTTGATGTAGTTGAATTTTCAATCTAAAATTTGTATCCTTTACAAAAATAAATATAGATAAAAAATGAGACGAATACAAAAAGTATATATAGAAGGAAGAATATTTGAAAAATCAAAGAATTTCCGATGTAATATAAATGCGGTTGTCGGTTATGCATAAAATAGAAATGCAAAGGAAAAGAAAACGAAACGATAAATTTATAGAAAAAAAAAAAACTGGGTAAAGAAAACTCAAATCCATGTCACTTCCTTTTTCCTTATTTTCTTTTATACTATTGTATATTTTGTATATATATATATTTTTTGATATATATGAATTGAGAAATGAAATATAATTATATTTTGAATATATTATGATTGAAAGGATTACACGATGCTAATTGATTACATTGTGATTTTAAATTTAAAAAAAAAATTTAAATTCCCTAAAAGTATGCAAAATTATTTAGTGAAAATTATAGCTGATTTGGAACATTTTATACAGCTATTTTTTGAAATTTCATTTATAAATCTTAAAGGGAATTTATGAATCAGTTTTAAATTTACAATTTCTTTTGTAAATGAAAAGTGATTCCCGAGCATGGGTATATTAAATTATTAATATAAAATTTGAACTTCACTATTTATTATTTAAAATATATTATAAAATTTAATTTAAAAATGAATCTTTCAGTCACCCAGTACAATACAAGTATAATTTTTAAATTACAAGTACAAAATATTTTTTTCCTTATTATATATACAATAAGCGAGGTATCGATTTCCTATCGAATTCCATGTACCGAGATATTAACAAAAAATGTATTTTTCTCTGTATTACAGCAGTGTGTCACGTCATCTCTTGTCTTATTTATTTCATATAAACCTTCCTGACTGCAAATCTAAGTAACACTTTTTGTCTTGTAATAGTAAATAATATCAGCTATATGGTGACCACATCACATCACATTTATTCTCTGCATTTTACGAATATCTGGTAATTTTTAAATATTTTACCTTTTTTTTATATTTTCTTTATATTTATTTATTTTATACTATGCAATAAGAAAATTTAATAAATTGTTTAGCGTTATTATAAAAATTTCATTTTTACGCCTTTTCAAATATTTTATAGCATTCACTATATATGTGATAGCAGTGAAACAGTTCCAAGTATAACAAATATTTTATGATAATTTAAAGAATTTTCATAAGAAAAAAGTCGGAGTTTTTTCTTTTGGTTGCTACTTTGAAAAGGACATTCTTATAATATTTATGAAAAAGGATATTCATGTTTTATGAAATAGTAAATTTTTAGTGCTGGCGGAGGGGGGGGGGGGATGGTGAAGGGGAATAAGAGTGCCGCTATATTGTGAATATGAAAAATATGAATTTTGATTTTTTAAAAAATTTTCATTTTATGCAAGAATACAACAGTAGCAATAGTTGCATTTGATATTTACTATTGTAAATTAAATGGCAAAAAGAAAGGAATTAAATTTAGTTTTTTAATTTGAAATTTATTTTTAGGAATATTTGAATGAAAATCGCGTTTGCAATAGCTACTTAAAAATAATTGAGAAAATTTGAGATAAATTTGGGATTATTATGCTTTGAAATAAGCAAAAAGATTAAGTGACATCTATAGGAATTTGAATGAATATCATTACATAAAATAAACTTCAGTTTCTCGGGAAAAATGCTAAGCCGTTAAAATTGGCTATATGAAACACTTTTAATCATTCATAAGAATCTATACACAACAGTATACAAGATTGTACTTAGAGCGCCAAATATTATGTCTGTTTAAAGAGAGTCCTAGATCATTCTTGGAATAATTCCAAGGCATAAAATAATATATTAATAAGTTAAGAGAATAGATACTCAATCTTATGATTTAGTCTACAAAAATCCAAATAGACTACTAATTACTAAACTAGATTTCGAATTAAGACAAGCAGGATTTAGTCTTGTTCCAAATGAAATAAATTTTGGAATGTGTTATACTAAACCAGTGTGTACCAAATGATTTTCAACTTATCCAAGGTACAGGAAAAATATAATTACCATTGGGAACTTTTCATAAATTTCTTGAAAATCATATTTTAAAATTTTAAATTCATAATTTTTCAAGTAAATCCTACGCATGTACAAGATCTTAACAGCTTGAAACAAAAACTATCACTCCTGCATTTATTCCAACATATTTTCCTTTAAATGTACCACAATTGTACCACAGAATGTACCTAGATATAAAAATTTTCCACGTATTTCAACTGCAAATCCTATTTGTTTAATGGAAATTAGTCTATTGAATACAGAAATATAAATATCATCTTCATTTCTTATTTAAGGTATTAATTAGCTTACATATATAATTCATATTTTCTAGAATTTTTAAACATTCACATACATATACAATTCACAATAGTATTTAATTCAAATTAATTATACTTTTCATTGTATCAAATTTTGATAAACTATACAAACTAATTGTTATCCGAATTAATATAATTAAGGTTCCCTATCACTGTTATACAGCCCACATAATATGTATATCTACTGTTATACACGTAAATATATACATCCTTAAATGGGTTAAGCTTAATGTGGGTATGTCCGTTATAAATTTATGTTGCGGTATATTATTATGTTGTATTGCGTGTCCTATTCCAAAAAATATATTCAGAAAATTTCTATATACCATACCATATGGTATATTTTGATGCAAATATACGCAATTACTTGCATTTTAATTTTACATTCTTAAAATAAACATTGCACGCAATTTGCATTCTATACAATATTATTCTAATATGAATTCCAAGTATACCCTGGGGAAAATAAAAACACAATATACTCTTATAATATAAAGATTTTATTTCACATATATTATAACGGGAATTTTAGACTTGTTGTGGGGATTTTATACAATATTGTACACTATAGTATTGAATTCTGAATACATTTATGCGTAAAGACACACACACACACACACGCATTTCTATTATTTAATATATTGTCATTCCGGTACCAAAATGAAAAATATTTTTACGAATTTACAAATTAAATGCAAAACAGAAACTAAAAGAAATAAAAATCAAATAAAAAATGACGCGACGACATTTATTTGTAAATGTTTTTGCTTTTATTCATTGACAGAGCGCGATTAATTTGCATTTGTATATAATATGAATGAATGCGTTTTACTCGTGTGTGTTCGTGTGTGTGTTTGCTAATTTAGATTTAGTAGATTTTTGTACATGAGAATTTAGTTATTATATGGGTCTACCAATATACCTACTTATAAGTACTCAGTTCTTGTTTCGTGTATTGGAAATAAAATTAAATTTACATTCGTAATGCCAAAAGAGTCAGAAAATGTGAATTAAGTGAGTTTATTCGAATTTCTTATGAGTGATTTACTTCTTTCGAACACTCAACACTAGGGCAACAATGAGGTGAATCTGCAACAGTTTACAATACATTACATCACCTAAAACCATTCGACATCCTTTACGAAATCCAACAGATTCTTTATAAACACTTGCACATTCCAGATCCGGCAGCTCTTACACATTCCCAAAATTGGGACTCTCAAAGATATTTCTCTCCTTCCACTTTAGACGATAACACTCGAAGGGCACATAACACATTTTTATAGCTTATAACACATACCGATATTTTAGCAAACGACGGTGAATTTTCGATAATTCACCACCCAGTCTCTTGACCATCTGATCCAAAAAGCAGTGCCGCGTAAGAGTTTCGATCACAACGTTGATATCCCTCCTATTAAAGCCAATAAACTCGCTGTTCTCGGTATATCCTTCCAAAGCTGTAAATAACTTGGTTGTACGCTTCTACTTCTCCTAGCTTCTTTTCCAAATACTCTTAAGCTCTTCCAAAGGCAGAAATATCAAAGGTTAGTTGTAATATCAGCCACTTCACCTAGCCTATAAATTCTATAACAAATCGTTTAAGTAAAAGACCATCTCATTAAACTTGGATGTTGCATAAACATATGCTATTCACCAATACAAATACAGTCATATTTCAATTGCAACACATTTATAGGCGCGGAAAGCAGGATGTCTTTTATTCGAATCCAGAGGTAGTTATTATATTATTATTCGAATTCGTATGAGGTAGTTTTGAATTCAGAAGGCAATAATTCTTGCCTGTAATAGACACATTTAGATCTACAATATACCTGTCCCATTAAAATTTCTTAATGGAATAATATTTTATTTTAGCGTTGATTCGCTCCAAATAACAAAATCCTGTAGAAACTATGCGATATTTCATGAAAAATACCAAATATTTTCGAAAGTCACCTCAATAATTGTGGATGTCTTAATGCAGTCAATCAGCTTGTAGTTTTATACTTTGAATTTGTATATTTAATTTCGATATCCTATGGTTCATATAATTTTTTTCATACAAACATATTATACAATATTATAATAATGATATCGTTTTTCAATGAGAGGGCGATTGGTTATACGAGTATTAATAATAAATTATATCTTTAACATGAATCCGTATACAATACGCATATATTCATATATGTATATATATATATATTAAACCCTGTACATAACTCTACTGTGTACCATAATATGCATTCATATACGAGTATATCAGTTTTAAATTCTCAAAATAATACTGAACCGTATAGTGTATATAGGGTTATAGGAAGGGTACAAGAGGAATATTATGAGCAAGGATATTAATTAGAATAAATATGTTTCGATGTTGTTTAAAGGATTTTCATGTTTTATAAATGAAAAATATTTTAATTGTTAGTCGTAAATTTTTTTAATTTTCAAATATTTTATGTATATAGTCGTATTCAATAATATGGCTTCATTTATAGGTAATATTATATTATAAGGCGGCAGGTATATTACTTCAGTTATGCTATATACAGCCATCCATTCTATGTTCCTATATGTATGTTATTTATTAAACAGTTCATTAATTAATTAATATATATAGATAGCTTTGTATTTATACTATCAGAAATGTAATTACAAATTATGGTAAATAATTATAATATATTTAATTTTGTATGTCGATTTTGTGTGCGTATATATTGGTTTACGTAAATTGAATTTGGCGTATATAAAATATATTTTATCCGTAAATTAGGTTTATAATGTTATATAGGCTGATCAAATAACTGAAAATATGGGATAGGAGTACCATTTAATCCTTTTCTATTATTTATATAATGTTATAGTTCCCTAATAATTTATTAACTTTTAAATAATTCAATTGTGTTATATTTAATAAGCTTTGGTTAAGAATGTTGTCATTTTTGCAAATTGTATGGGAATAAAATATATTCCGGAAATAAAATTTTTAAAAAGTATAGCGAGTGAATTAGAAGAGGCTTAAAATTTTAGTTAATATACTAGTGAATAAGTAGATTAAGAGCGTTAGGATAATATAACCTCACAAATTAGTGTTCTCATGCTAAGCTTAATAAAATTTTTCTAATAAACTAAAATTCCATGAACATTCCATGTACTATCCAATACAAAATATTAGATTTGTTTATGGCAAGTAATTCATTATAAATGAAAAACGTTCAAAATAGAAATGTGACAACATAAAATTGAGAGAAATATAGTTAACGGTAATCATTTTCTCTCTCAATTTATTTAACAAATTGTTACAGGAGGAAAATATATCATTGTCACACATGGCGTTTTAATGACTTGTTAATGGTAGATTAAAAAATCGAGAGTATATTTTCTTATAGAATTATTTACTCTTTTAACTGCTTATTAATCACTTAAAGAATGGGAATTCTTCATTAACAAATAACAATAATTTGAAAAGGTGTCAATCTCTCTCTACGATTGAATACAAGCCTTACTAGACCGGTAGGAAAATGAAAATAAATTTGTTAAAAATTTTAACAATTTGTTACTGAGAACCCGAGGAAACTAAAAGAGAGTAATTGCTTTGTTATTACGGCCGGAGTTAGGCAACGACAAACGCCCTGAAAGTGACCGGAAAGGAATGATGCAAGGACAAGGGAGCTGTTGGCATTGAGAAGGGTGAATATAAGTATTGCGGTTGGCATTTTGATGGGACACTGTTTATTGGGAAATATGGTTAAGAGTCTTAAGAATTCCTAATCGAATATTTTTCAAGAATGCAATGACATCGGGATGACAGAGCATGTACGTCACGTTCTCTGTGAGTGCTCCGATCTGTTGCGAAGGAGGATACCCTTTTTGGGAGGATATCGGTCCGGAAGTTTGGAGTACCTCTCGGAGTTACTTGTGAGTAATCTGCTAAACTTTTTCAAGAGACTTCAATGAATTTAGTGGGATGAGGTGTGTTGCATGAAGGGATGTCGATAAGCCTTCTACTAGCCTAGTGCTGGGTGGTGGCGTTTAAGGTGTCGCTCCCCTCTCTAACTAACTAACTAACTAACTACTGAAAACCTACACATATATTACCTTTAATTTAAATTAATATTCAAATATATAAATTAATAATGAAAATTCCATTAAATTATTTTTAAAAATTTAATGAACTACTTGTATTCTTTTTGATTGAATGCCATTAGGAATCCATTAAATGCTTTTAATAAAATACTTCTATTATTCTTCCAGTTTTTCTCTCTTCTTTTTGAATAATTTTAAAAAACCACATCCACATCAAAACATTGTCAAAATTATCTTATGACGTAATGCTCAAAATTAACTATTTTCATAATTTCCTCTTTTTCTTTTCTATACACTTTTAATTTAGTTTTTCATGTTTTCTTCTTCCTGCACGTTACAATAGTAATGTCTTATGACTTCAGGCAAAAAAAAACTTCTTTATTTCAAAGATTTCTTCCTTTCTAGTAGCAAAAAAGAAAAATTTAAAAAAAAACTATTGTACACTTTGTAACTTTTCCCTTTCTCTCTATCCTTCTCTCCATACGCCTTTATGTCTCAATTTTTTTTTCAAATTCTTAGTGAATAAAAGAGGGCATTATTATTATAATATAATTATATTCTTAAGAGTACCTATTTCAAAGAGAAAATTAAACTATTTAATTTTGAATAGTTTAATTTAAAATATCGTGTTGTGGGTAATTTTTTATTAATTTCAATGTTAATTTCTAAGTGCGTTTGAGTCAGAATGATAGCTGCTATTAAAGTAAGTGTTATGATCGCAGTATCCATTTAAAGCCGCATTAAATGAGAATATCAAAAAAGGCAAAAGTTTTAAGATGTCTTGGATATTTTAAATCGTCTGCTCTAATTAAATTCATTTTTCGCTCAAAAATAATCCAAAAATTCGCTCAAACAGCTTAAATTATTCTTCTCTTGGCAAAATAAGCTCAATCACATTAATAAACCACGCTCATCTGACGATCATGAAACTTAAGAAAACTGTTTAGAACAGTTCCCCGGTAACTTAAAAAAAAAAATTTGGAAAACCTATTGGTTCAGAAGTTTGAGGAAATTTTTAAGCCTTTTTAATTTCAGTTATATTAGAACTGAAGAACGAATGTGTTCAAATGGGATATCGTTGAAAAAAATCTCGTCGAGATCTATAAATTTTGTACTGAAAAGTTTTGTATGTAGAGATTAGCCCTGTCACAACCCCTCAGGGTCCGGTACAGGGATTCGTGAAAAAAAAATTAAAAATTACTAATAACATAATTAAATTTTGTATAACTAAAATTTCATATATATTTGTAGGCTTAAGAAGAAATTTGTGAAGAGGCCAACCGTGATGACAGGAAAGGGGTTAAGATCACTGGCCAAATTCTAAACATGAATAAAATTTTAATAAATAATCATGTGAAATATCAATGAGAATGACATTTTTGTAATACATTCGAGAATTTTGTAAAAGAATCAGAATAAATAAATAAAATTTATGGCACTTGCGGCATTTCTCGGCAGTCACATGCGTTGAGCGAAGCCTGAATTTTATCGTAAATTAATATTTAAAAAAATTTTATATAAATGCTCCTCCAGTATTTGAACATAGTTTATGCCATATAACCTAAAGAAAATAGACCAAATTACATAATGAAATCACAAGAAAAGAAGTAGAGCAACTACTGTTCTTACTTAACAAATTACATACATACTTATTTACTACTTATTATGCTTTCGTTCCCCTAAAAACACACAATATTAATAATAAGAATGTGTTTTCAAGAGAATTCATAATTATATTCTAATAATGTTATACAGACATTTTTTTTCGGAAAATGCGTTAAATGTAAAAAAAAAACGAATATTACATTAACCTTTAAAATAATTTCTTATTCAAAAATGAGAATTATTCCTTTATAAATAAACACCTTGATTTATAAGAAAACTGAGGGAAATTGACGCGTCTTTTAATTTTCCTCTTTATTTATAAAAATAAAGGAAATAATGAAGTTATAAAGTGGTAATTTAGTTTGCATAGTTGTTCGTTGTAATATAGGAATTCGTCACAGAATAAATTATGTAATTTATTATTAAGCAAGTAGTTAATTGTAATGTTATAATTTGGTACATTCCAGATCCGAATTAATATAATAAATGAACAAATATTTAATTTGCTTAAATTAAAAATGGGATAAAGAATTACCAGAAAAATGAAATTTTTGAGCTGTTTTCTTGATTTATTTTTCTGTTAATGCTTCCACTACGATAAGTAGTTGGTATATAATAGCTTTGTGATTAAATTAAACTACGACACCAAGTTTTGAGAGCCCGTCTTATAATATAAGTCTGTAATTCGAATAAAATCTGAAAAATGAAAATAGTATATTGGAATCGTATTGCAGTGCACAGCTATAATGACCGTAATAATATAGAAGAATTGATTTCAGAAAAAATTTAAATTGAAGTTTGCTTCAGTTTTTCATTGAAATAGTTTGCTCTTGCTGGTAACTACTATATTATTGTACTTAATACAGGACAGTAATGGAATAATGTAAGTTCGTCATATGCATATTTATATTTGCGCTATTGTACATGAATAATTTATATAGAATTATCGAATAATTTCGAATATTTTATTAAATGAATTCGAATACACAAGTTTTTAAAATAACAACGAAAATTTCTTATTCTTCGATATATTATAGCCTGATTTTCAACTAATAATATTTGAAACAGGCCTACGATAGCAAAACTATGAAATTAAATCCGAATTTGAAACGAAATTTTCATTTAACAATACCTGCGATTTTTTCTTAATACACATAATATGAACAAATTTAAAAAAAAAATTCTTTCTTAAAAAATTACAGTGATATCTCGCTTAAAATAATTTCTTCAACAGAAAATTTACAACTCCAAATGAGGTTCATACCTCCAATAGTAGAGAAATTAATTCTTCTGTTAATAAAGAAAATGACATTGTGCCGGGTTGAATTATTTAAAGTGAGAAAATTGTATTAAAAATTTGTGAGGCTCACACAGCAAATTTTTATATTTTTTGGGGTTACTTTATACGAGAGATTACTGTACGAAGTTTTGTACTTAACATTTTCTTCTTCAAAAAAAAAACATTCTACTTTTTTAATTTTTTTTCGCAATTTCAAAAAATTTTCTTCTCTAAAACTTTAAATTTCGACAAGGCGTACACATAGTATACACATAGGTGTATCACATTGTATGCACGTGTGTATGTGTATATCAATGGTATATAATTTAACAAGATAACACGAATAATGTTGTAATCAAAGTAACATTCAAAATTTTTTTTTTCTGTTTGTTAACATAAAAATTACTTTTTAAAGTACCAAAATAACTAAAAAGAAATTAGAAAATGAAGTGCTCCGTTTTCTACTTTTCTAAATGGTACTACTACTTACTTCAATTTGAAGTGAATAAAACGTGTATAATGAAAACGTGTAGTATAAAACCGCGCAAGAGACCCAGAGAAGAAAACAGAAAATTTTTCCCTTATATAACCTTTAAATATGGTAGATTATTAAAATTTGATAAAATTTTAATTAAATTGGTTTTTCTCATATTTTCTTTTCATTTTCTTTAAATTTAATTTTAATAAATGTTTGTATATTGTGTGTATAATAGTGTTACTTAATGATATGCAAAAAGGAAGTGAAGAAAAACTATTGTAAAAATGGAAAATAATAGCAAAAACCAAAAAAAAAAAAATTTCACGAATTTTATTTTTAACCTTTAGTTTTTTAATGTATTAAAAATGGAGGAGTAAAAATTCAAATAAGGAAAATTAAGAAATTTCGTGTTATAAATTCATAAATTTAAAAATAAAATCGAAAAACTAATATTATCTATGCTTTATTTAGAATCTAGAATCGAAAATCTTTAAAAAATTTAAAATATTTTTCTGATTAAAAATCGATGAAGTGTAAAATTTTGATATAAGAAAAAAAATTGCATACTTATGGGGGCATGAAATGTAACAAATTTTCAATTAAATATTGAAATTTTTTAAATATTCTTTTGAAATAGCAATTCGTCTACTATAATAAGTAATAATTGCAAAATATAGAGTGGAATATTATTTTAAGAAATCTTAAGAGATCAAATTTTTTAATAAAAACTCAAATATAAATGAAAATTAATAAAAATATTGCAATAATTTTTGAAAACATATGCAAACATATGGAAATTTAATAATCTTGTCTTAACTAAGTTTGATATTTTAGATGAGAGACTCTCGGTTCAAACCATGGTATCATCAATTTTAGAGAAATGTATCTTGTAGCTCTTTGTTTAAGTATTTGTTGCCTTTAAGAAGTAAGCTGTAATGATTCAGCAAGTACTTGCTAAAAAAATTCCTTGTTTTTTGTGTGCAGGGCCGGTTCTGTTTTCGTAAATGAAACGTACAAGAGAACTGTTGGCTACAATACCGAATTTAATTCCCAATCTCTTCTTTTTCATCTAATATATTATATTTTTACACATATGCTTTTGAACAAATCGCAAAAAATACTTCTTTGGCCTCATAAAATAGTGTTGTGTCTGTCGCCATGCTAATATATCTGTTTAATTTTTGATCTTTCATATTCAATTTTCCTAGGTTATATGTACAAAGTAAACTAGTTGTCCTCAAACAAGAGAAATAATTGAGTTATTCAGTCTATTGTGGCAAATATACACCATTATTAATGATGAAATCTGGTAAAAACCTAGGGTAACTAAGCAACTATCTATCTGTTTGGCATTACTACTGTGTTGTATACTCAATAGGATTTTATGAAGTTAAAAGATCTGAGTAATATTCTTTCCATGATATTAAACCATTGCTTGTACTGTCTAAATTACATTTTGGTTTATAGTTGCATAGATTGCGTTACAACAACCATGACACATAAAAAATTTTAATGTCCAAGTTTAATATCCAACTTTCAACCAAATATTTAATCCATTTAATGATGTACGAATTTAAAATCCGACAATTTACAATCTAATCCGACGATTTTTCTATACTGTATACCTTTGATAATAAAACAAGAAAAATTGTTTTTCAACTTAAACACCTCAGAAAAAAAGACCATAAATAATTTTCACATACTATCTTGATAGCTTATCATCACATAAATGATATTATATTTTATCAGTACCCCATCCATCCTGTGCAATAAAGTAATGATATACGATTAAATTCAACTGCTTTCTCATTAATTATTTAAACACTTGCTTTAATACCAAAAAATTAACTTTTAAAAAGCTTTTTAACACTTTAATTCTCAACTACATTAACAAAAAAATAAAAAAATAAAATTTGAATGAATGTTAAAAGTCTTATAGTCAACAAAAATACTACCGCAAAATTAAAACTATTATGCAATTCAGAACAGGAACAACAGAAAAAATAGAGCAATGCATTAAACATTGCAAAAGCAAAAAAAAAAACGAGCCAACATATACGGAAATAGTAAAAGGATTGAAAATGTTAAATTTGAGATGTTTCATAAAATTTTAATCATCAAGGATTTTTAAAATAAAGAGATGAAGTTATCAAAAATTTCCACTGTACATTTATTGCGCCGGGTTAGTACTTAAGCTCAGTCTGATGTTATAAACACAAATATACAGAAGTCTAGATGAAAATTTCTCATACACTCAAACTGAATATAAAAAAAAATTAACATGTTTTTGGTTAGTTATCCTTAAACTTACACAAATATGTAAGATGCAGAATACAGACATGCTTAAAATAATGTCCTTAAATTTTTATTTTTCCGAATATCAATTTAATAATGAAAATATTTTTGACAAACTGGGAACGAAAAAGAAAACAGGAAGAGAAAAAAAAATTTCTTTAGAAATTTTTTGAAAAAAAATTTTTACTCTTGTTTTTTTTTATTAATTTTAATTTTATTGTTTCGCGAGAGAATTTAAATTTTAAAAATATTTTAACCTATAAGGAAATATTGTCCGCCTTTTCAGTCAAATTAAGGTAAACTTGAGAGAGAAGAACAAGACCAGATAGATTTCTCAAATAAATTGTTTTCCTGGCAGCCACTTTTTCATATTTTAACGGTTCTACCAATAAATTGCGTTCAAGGCAGCCGATTTTTGGAATAAATTGCGTTTCAGACAGAAATTTTTCATAATTTTAACGATTTTTCAAATAAATTTCGTTATAGACAGTCGCTTTTCCATATTCCCAAATAAATTACGTTTCACACAAACGTTTATACATATTTTAATGGGTTTTCTAGTAAATTGCGTTCCAGGCAGTCATTTTTCCTTGTACTAACGATTTCTGAAATAAATTGCGTTCCAGACAGCTGTTTTTTCTTATTTTAACGATTTCTA
The DNA here is from genome assembly GCF_029603195.1 of Condylostylus longicornis. Lineage (NCBI taxonomy): Eukaryota > Metazoa > Arthropoda > Insecta > Diptera > Dolichopodidae > Condylostylus > Condylostylus longicornis. The sequence continues at coordinate 401,341 of NW_026578045.1, forward strand.
GTATAAATTTGGTCCAAAAACAGTTCTGATTTTGAATGCTTCTTATTAACCGAAACCATTGTGAATTTTTCTAAAATTTTTCTAAAATTCTTTAAAAATGAGGCACTTGCTTAAAGCTCGTAAATATATTTAGCTCACTTAATTTTAAAATCCACTCACTTATTTTCTTTCCTTTCTTTAAAAATCTTTGAATTTTTACACTTACTTTTAAAAAAAATATCTAAACATTTTCTGTAATATCCTTTTTGTAGCATTCTTGTAATAAAATAATTTTTATTGTTACTTTCTAGTGTTTTTTTTTTCTATAATACAAAACAAAAGGACTCCAAACGAACTCCTTTTTACTTTCTATTGTAAAAATGCTATTTAAGAAAAAAAAATTGTTATTATACAAAAAAATAAAATTATTTTTTATTTCAAAAGTCCATTTTTTCATTTTGCTTGTTGTTCAAACAAGAATTTTATTAAAAAGAGAAATAAGAAACACTTTATGTACCTGTAATTCACTTAAATAATTCTATGATTATTTACCACATTGAATGACTTCAATATACCATTTTGAGGCGCCTAAAGATATGCAATATAGAAAAAAAATTATAATAAAAATATTTTTGTTTAATTTTTGTATAGCTAGGCTATTATCAAAATGTTTACAAAATTTAAATAATAAATTAATTCTATTGTTGATATGAATTAATAAATTAATTCATTGTGGGTGACTCGTAAAGGGGCGGTGGTTTGTGGTGTCGAGGACGACAGTCATACAGGCCTTTGTTAACCGGATCAAAATAGTGATTAATGAAGTCGGTGCTCAGAAATTTTACACTCCAAAAATTTTATGTAGCCATCAAGGATGGAGCTAAAGATTGGGACTATCTGCTGTCCAAATGTAGTCCGTACTGTTGTTTGAATAAAACTGCTGCTATACCCTTTCATAAGAAAAAAAAATTATTTAATTTCTACTCATATCCTGCATGCCATTCAAGTGAAATTATTGCCAGTTAATCGGTCAATGTTACTGTTTTAAGGACACCGTTTATATGCCATTTTACTAATCCCAAGATTGCAATGAATAAATGAACATTGTTACTTTGCCGGTCAGTGCTGCCGTATCAACAAAATTATTACCATTTTGCTAGTGAATGTAACCTCTTTTATGATATTACTGTTATTTCACCAGTTAATGTAAGTTTGATGAATGAAATAATTGTTAATTAAGCAATTGAAATCAAAAGAGTATTTTATTTTTATCAGTCGATGTTGCCATTGAAGTGAATTTACTGATATTTTTCGTGTGATATCAGTCGATGTTGCCATTTGTATTAAATTACTAATTGTTTCTTCCAAAGTTGCCCCTTTTAATGCTATCTTATCAGTCGGTGCAGGTATTTAATTAAACGGTGTTGCCACTAGAATGAAATTATTGCTATTATTTCACTCTATGTTGACAATTATTTAGCAGTCGAGGTTGTCATTCTTTTTATAAATGAGTGTTGCCACTTGAATGAAACTACTTTCATTTTACTAATTAAAGTTATTACTTGATTTAGTAAGTAACCTAAGTTGGTTTTTTTTTTGAAAAAGTCAGAAAATAAGTTTTTCAAATAAATTTTCCTTTAAGGCTTCTTCTGTGAGTAAAGAATAATCATATACCAATGCTCCCACCCTTTATACAATAAATATATTATAGGAACTGAATAGTATTGGAGCACGTATACATTATAGTTTTAGTATACAACGATTCCCCACCAAATTTCCATATACTAGAACCTATAAAATGTAATATTCTCTTTTCTAAAAGTTCTTTTTCCTCATTAGTTTTCTCTCCTTTAATAATGTTGTTGCACATTGTGTTTCCCAATTTTATATTTTATTTGTATGTGGTACATAATAAGTAAATCCCGATGAAAGTTTCTTTAAAAAAAACAAAAAAAAAACTTTATAATTTTTATATATTTTTTATATTTTCTGCTGATATATACACGATTTTAAAAATTACTATAAAATTATTTAACCTGTCGATACCTTTGTGCTGAATTAAAAAAACAAAAAGCGTAGTAGGTTTACAATTGAATAACAATAACAAAAACAGAAAAATTCATTTAATATCCTTAGTGATTTTTGCCTATATATACCGGTATATTATACTCTTTTATGCTCTTCTGCAATATTATTATTTTTCACGGAACTATAAAGCGCCGTCTGGTCTATTAAACATTGAACAAGAACTATAATGAAAAAAAAATTGGAAATTCAGCGAAAATAAGAATTTTATATAATTTTCTATACCGTATATATAGAAAACCATTCTATATAAAATTTTCTTTAATTTTATATTGTCAACCCTTTTTTATTCTATAGCCACTCGTTTTGGTATATAAATTACTCTCTAATACTTTATTAGAGTAAAAAATACAAACCAAATCCTTTGTACCTTTATAAATATGGGGTTTTGTTTTTAATACAAACATTTATATTAAAAAATTTTTAGTAATAACCTGAGAAATGGTTTGTTGTTCATAGATATAAGATTATAAAAATAAAGTGGAGGATACGGGATTAATTTTTTATGGGTAGCAATATTGTATAATATATGCTAGTATATATTGCATATAATGCACTTTTATAATGTAATAAAATATTTAAGGTATTTGTAATCTAAAATTATTTATAAAAGCAAATTTTAATATTAAAATTGCAAGAAGGTTGATTCCACAAGGGAAGAAATGAGGTTTAATATTTTTGGAAGTGAATAAACAGACAAATCGATTTGATATTGTATAAGGAAGTACATAGTACTTTTTTTTTTAAATTGAATTGAGACTAAAATATTTTTTAAAAATTTAATTAATTACCCTCTACTATACTCTGTGGGTAATTACCCACAGCAAAGAGTAATTACCCACAATTTGGGCATTCTCTTAAAAGAATAATTACCCAATAAAATTTTTAAATGAGGTGTTTATCCTACAGTTTTTTCTATTAATAAATTTAATTTGACTATTTCAATTTATATTGCACTAGATTTTGCTTTATTGCTGCAGATTTGTTTCAGTAGGATTATACTTGTAAAAAATAAATAAATAATTGAGCAAGAAAGTAAAATTAGTGAATAAACAAAAATTCTTACCTAAATTTTACGTCCTTAGAGCACTCTGTTTGCATGTTAATTAGTCACGTGAATCATACATATGTGCCCGACGCTAAGAAACTTTTGACTATAGTCGTTTTATTTTTCAAGATGCTTCGGATTTTAACAGCAAAATCTGAACTCTAATTCTGAATTCTATGAAAGGAGAAAAATCTACTTATTATTGATCAATATACTCTTACAAATTTCAAAAGATATCGCGGTTCGAATTTAAGTTGGAATTAATCGAGTTCAAAACAGACAGACAAACAATATATTTTTAAAGCAGTAAAAAAAAATTTACTTTTTGATTTATCCTTAAATTTATATATAAAATATAAAATTTACTATTAGTTTTTATCCTTAAAAATATGATTCAAGAAAGGATATATTTGGCGCATATGTGTGCACCATAATAAAAACTTTCATATACAAAAAATCAGTAAATGATATCGTATCGTATGATTCCCATTTCTCCCGCTATAATAATTATTGTCGTATTATGTATAATTCTCCCAAAACCAGTGTAGAACAAATATATTTGGTGTAATAAAGTAAATCGCATTGAAATACTCTCGCATATGTGTGCGTGTGTGTATTGAAAGTGTTATAGCCAATTTTCTATTGTAGGAATAAAAAGTACTTAAAATAACAGTAAAAAAAAATTACCACATTTTATTTTAATATGAGAGTACATGTGTTATTTTTTTGATTTTATTATTGAGATTTCACAAAAATAAAATTAAAAGTTTCTATATATATATGTATTTAATTCTACAGGTAAAAGTTAAATGGCGGCAAATTTTAAAATGGGAGATTGTTCTAATATTGCGGAAAATATTTTCAAATTTAAAAAATAAAAAAAATTATCATTGTTTGTTTCAACGAAATTGGAATAGAAATACGCTCACCTACAAGTTTCACACAACACTTCTATCTGTGTATTCCCATGTCCTTCTGTTCGTAATACTATGCTTCTAAATCGTCTGTACCTGAAATTTTCTGCATTAAGGAATCTTCTTAAGAAATCCACTTCTCTAAAAGAGAAAATTTCATCTCTTCTTAAATTTACCATCCCTAAACCGAAATTCTAATAATGCTACTTTTTACTATACCGAAATCACAAATATCTTTTTAATTCGACAAACGCAGATAGAATAACAACTTGCTTTTCTTATAAATATATTTCACAGATGAACCACAGATACAATGACAAAATAGTCACGAAAATCAACCGATACCTTGAAGATTTTTATGTTTGCTCAAGAGACTAAGGATTTGGAATTAGAAATTTTAGACACAAATTGAATTGAAGAAAATTACTTACCTTTCACTTCGAATTTGTCGCCTACAAAAGTTTACATTATAAATATCAAAATTTCAAGTGTACATTATAAACTACATGAAATTTATACGAAATTAACGGTATAATTTCATTAAAATGTCATACGGTTTCTTAAATTTTGTTTTTATCCTAAAAATATGCAATAATTGTGATGTATTAGTGTAAGATCAACAGAACAGTGTTAATATTATGTAGCATATCGTTTGCTTGAAAAAAATGGTATTTTCACTTGGAAATGTGCTACTTTACAAAACCTTTAGTTTAATTCGCATTTATTTTTATTTATATTTTTAAAAATATTCAATTGTCGTCGTTGTCATTTTCTCAAAATGGAGCCATTCTTTTTTATATTGTTAAATTACATTTAATTGTAATTCTTGTTATTCTTGAATATTCATCTGTGATACTGTGCAAGAAATCTTTAAATCAATGCAGAAAAAAAAATATGTTTAAAATTTTTAAAGAATTGCAAAAATTAAATTAGAAATAAAATTTAAGTATGAAATGCACATGTTTTTTTTGGTCCAATTAAAAAATATGAGTGTAATATTTAATAAAAACTCTAAAGCTATTACGAATTCTATATAAAAAGGTTTTTAGGTTTAATTTTCTCTATAATAATTAAATGGAATAACAAGGATATAGTTTTAAATGAATAGAATTAGATTCTAATCTAAATGATGGGAGGAAGCGTTTGTATGAAGTTTATTAAAAATTTATGCAGAATAATTACAAATTTTATGGAATAACTTTATTGAATTAGTAAAAAGTGACTATTCAGTAAATTATTGGATTTTTTATGGGTCACAATCCAAATATTAAAGCAAAATAGGGATTAGTTATTACCTAAGATCAGCTTATAATTGGATTGTACAAAAGAAAAACGGAGGTTTTGTTAAATATACAATTATGATCTTGGAATCATTAGTGAAAAAATTGTGAGACTTATTTTTGTGCTTATATAAAAATTTAATATATTTTATAAAAGTTTTATTAACAATTTGAGTCTCTTAATTCTTTTTAAGCATCGTATTTTAAGTATAAAGGCAGAACTGAAACGGAAAACGAAAATGACCAACGATTTCGGCGGTAATTTCGCTTCATTCAGGATAGTCATCCTTATATTCTATATATAAATTTTGACATTTCTCCGCTAGAAATTGCGCTTCCTCTATTATATACGTCTATTATATAAAATTGTAAATGTCAGAATACATTTGTCTACAAACAGATCATCAATAATTACAAAATGTCATAATTCTTTGCAAATATACTGTCATCTATACTGTGTTCTGCATAATTATCATATAAATACATTAAAATACAAACCAAAGCAATTTTGACAGAACTTCTTCGTATATATACTATAAATTATTAAAATTTTACATTAACACGGTTGTTGCCGTCATTCTCCAAAGAAATTTCTCGATTTTTGGTCCTTATGGAAATTTTTATGTCTTTTGATTTACGAAATTATGTTTACGTACCACTAAATTTGACATTATTGACAATGATAATTTGACATTGACAGTTTGAGACTGATAATTTCACATTGACAATTTGACAATGACATTTTGATATTGACGATTTGACATTGACAATTTTGTTCAAATTGTCATTTTGTTCATTTTATCAGTTCGTGTTCCAGTTGTTTATTATAAGTGGAGAACTTTTAAATGTACAGTGAAAATATAGCGAACATCAGAAATCTATACAAGTGTTTAATGACTTTCTATTAAAATTTCTTGAAATCTAATCATACATCCTTTCTTTAGAACAATTAAGGACCCTAAAATATTCCTATATATAAAATCTGAACAAAATATTAACTGATCCTTTTTCCTTTTTAGTTCTTTTAACCCAAAAAACGAAAACTTGTTGTTTAAAATTTATTTTATTTATGATCAGTTATGTGGTAACCCTTGTCCTTTCAATTATATCATAGAAAATTAGATAACATGCAATTTTTGTTGTTTATTTTTTTGTTTAATATATTTAGTTTCCAAACTAAAATTAAACTTTTATTAAAAGTTTTTTTTTTTTTTAACCGTAAATGTCATACAAATTATTTCCCTAGATTTCCGTTCAAAATATATGAAAGTTTTGTTGTTGATTTTTTGAACTCTATCCTCTCTTCTCTTGTCATTTTTCTTCTCATACAAATTTCTCATATTCTCTTATATAGTACATTTATATGTATACTGGGAGAAATTAGTGTTTACATCGTATAAGTAAAATATTTATTGCACTTTTTAAAAAGTATATGAAAAAAAATAACAATAAAATAATTTTTTTTATGATAAACTTTTACTTGATTCTTGATTCCGGATAATTTTATATTTTTCAATAATATTTTTTTCTTATAAATACGTACATACGTACATATATGAGTAGAGTATGTGTGTATGAAATTTCTATGAAAAGTTATAAAATTTTTTTTTTGGAAAATAACGAAAGTAAAATGGCAAAAATATAGAGAAACCTAAATGCATTAGTAATAACAGAGAGAGAGGGGGAAAGAAAGAGAGAAACGGAATAGAGTAAACCAGACCAAAACTATATTACAAACTTTTACTTATATACATACATATCATATATATACATACATACACTAATACATCAATAAAAGTTGAAAAGAAAGTAGACAATAAGTCGCTTATGCAACAACATAAACTAATAAAATAACATTTTCAATAATAAAAACAAAAATAACAAGAAGAGAAAAAAAAAGACAAGAAGAGAAAGAGAAAAGGTTCAATAATGTTAAGGATAAAAATAACTATATGATACCAAAAATAATTGTGAAACTTAATACGATACTTTTGTATATGTATAAATGTTAGTGTAGACCAATAACTGTGTGTAGTATACAGTGAAATTACATTTTATTAAACACTCATTTTCTAGATCTAACTATCCGAAAAACATGCCTGGCAGTGGTTTTCATAAAGTCCATAAATATTAATAAAATTTTGTTTTACTCAAGTTGCTCAAGAGTTCATTTACTCACAGCCCTCGTTCTGAACCAATAATACTAAGGTTCAACATTCCTCGTCTTTACTCCTTAGTTCTTTCACTCATCACACTTGTTTTGACCCCATAAAATTGTAGGTTCAACACTCCTCGTCTTTACTTCTGAGTTCATTTACTCATCACACTCCTTCTTGACTCCGTAATTAATTATTCTATACCTCACCACCTATATTTCATTACAATGCTCATTCATTAACTAATTACGTTAATTCAAAATATTCATTATTAAATATATGAGTATAATAATGCATCTAGATATACTTATTGACTCATAAGCGTGTCTCATTCATTACTCATTTACCTAAAAACGTTATTAACAATATAATAATTTACTATATAGAAAAGAGCTTTGTCTCAGGCCCGAGTGCCATTATTACTACTGCAAATTTTAATGTCAAATAATTTATAAATAATTTATAAATTAAACATCTTCTATGAACTGTTAAAAATTTGTTGTAGCGGTAAAATGTAGAAATTTTAGAGTTGCCGTGATTTATTTGTGCTTCATTTATAAGTATTTTATACTTCTATAAATGTAATCGAATTAAATTAATTAAGAACCTAATTGTTTTAGTTCCGAGCAATGATCTTTTTCAAGAAAATCACAAAATTTAATTAAGTTGAAACGGCAACACTAGGCAATATTCAAAGCAACAAAGGCAATATTCAATTTCAACTCGAACATAATTTCGTTATAATTGGAATTCACTGTAGGTATACATTGAATGTTCTTTAAATACTTTCATAGTAATAATATTATAGGTTGAGATCAGGTGAGGTTATAACCAGAGAATATTTGAAAAAGTTGGAAGGAATTCATTTTGTTTTCATTAAAAATCATTTCACCCGCAATTTAAAAAGTCATAAAAGTTTTTCGAATTTTGTTTTTTTTTTGTTACTTTGTGTTTTTGTATTCTTTTTCTTCATGGCCTCAATGTCTTCTCTATTTTTTTTTAGTTTCCTCATTTTTTGATTATGCATTTTTATTTTTCTATCTATTTTTACAAAAAAAAAAAAACAGTTTATATAAGTAGATATATATGAATGTGTTTTAAGTGTGTGTAGTTGTGTGTAAGTTCAAAAAATTACAATAAGAGAAGAAAAAAAGAAACTGTTATATAAAGAAACGGGTACAGTCAAGCAGACCCATCATTATTATCGTTACAGTTAAAAAAAAAAAAAAAAAAAATTAAAAAGTTTTTTTGTTTTTCGAGAAAATTACCATTTTATTTAATAATTTTTTAGTTTCCGACTACTTATTTCATTTAGGAAATTTTTTGTAATTTTTACAAAATTTTGAATTTTTTCTTATTTCTGCATTAAAACATAAAAAACAAAGACGCCGAAGAGTTCGGAAACATCAACTAAATAGCTTATTGTGTGTGTTATCAGCATTACTAGTAATATTGAAGCCCAAAAGCTATAGTTTAATTTTTTATTAATGGAAAAATTTTAAACTTTCCTTTTTTGTTTTAAAATAAAGAAACCGGCTTGGACTTCAAGATCGACACAGTTTACATACAAATTAAGATCTATTGCGCAATTATTGTACATAATTTTTCTATATATGTACACCTAAAATGCTACAGCTATTATTATTGATTTTAGTACGTTGGGTAGGAAATGGTTGATTTATTTGCAAATTTGTATTAGTATAACATTTATAAAGTAATGGAACACTACACTGACAACGTTATCAATAGCAAAAATTTTTATATATAGTCGCATTGAAATATTGTATAGGATAGCAGTCATTTGAACCATTGATGTAATCGTTGCTATATTCTTAAGCCCCTAATCTAACTTAAAATATGACTGATAAAGTGAGTGGACCATATAGTTAAATAAACCACATTCTACACGTAATTGAATTATTTTCTAGTATTTTCATGGTGTGTCTAAGGCAGTTGATGTTAACTACAATTTTGGTATCAGCTATTTACATAAAATTTAATATTGGTTTAAATAACATTTTAACTATAATAAAATACCAAAATCTACTCCCAGACTCTTGCTTAAATTAATTATTTCGTCATATTTAATAATTTCAAATAATAAGGAAGAGCTAAAATAGAAATTATATATTTATTGGGGTATCCGTACGTACGTATTAATATTCCACTTGTACCCACATATATTATATAATATGTATAGGTATATTGTCATAATTTCATATTTGAAAAGTCACTTTATTCTCTTTTAAATATTCTCATATTTACATAAAATAAAACTGAATTTTATAATTCTATTTTGTGTTTGCAAGTTTTCTTGTATTTTTAATTTTTTCTCTTCTTCTCTTTTTTTTTTGTTGTAAATAATTCCATATAAAAATATCCCTAAAACTCTTAATAGCGTTCAAACTTTCATATTTGTAATGAAATTCAAATTTATGGTCTTTTATTTTTTTAATGCATTTCCTTCTGTTCTTATTTTAAGCTCTTCCTTTTGCCCCCCCCCCCCCTCGCCCTTTCTATATACCGCCATCTACTGACTAATTTTTTAACTTTAAAATTTTATCAAATTTATTTCATTATTTTTTCGTATTTTAATTTTTCCTACTCGACTCTTTAATATCGAGGAAAATATTTTCGAAAAAAAAAAATTTTTTCTCTTCATTTTGCCAGGATCGAAACGACAAAAAGGGAGAAATTAAACATCCTGAAATTATGATTTTTGTTAATTTTTTTTTGTTACTATTTTTTTTTTTCATAAAAAAATTGCAAGTCAGACAAATATTAAAAGGTGGTTTACAAATACAAAATTTACTAAAATATTTTTCATCTTTTTTATGTCGTTTTGTTTTTGATATTTTTTTGGTATTTTTAAAGAGTGCAAAATTCTACAGAATGAAAAAAAAACCTCAAATTACTAAAATAATTTTCCCTCTTTCTCTCTCACATTTCTAAAAGAAATTTCTTATTTACAGACATTTTTACAAAATGTAACAAAAATGTACAAAAGTCAGTATTTACTGTCCTTACACAAAAAATAAAAAATAAACGATAAATGACAAAAAGGATAAAAGTAAAAAAAAAAATGCAAATTAAATTTTTGTCTTTGATTATTGCAGGGCTGAAATTTTGTGGAACCCCATTTTTTGTATAGGTATATCTCTAGAAAAATATTGTAATTCATCATAAATTGAAATATAAAATCCGGCGATGGTATATAAATGAAGTTATTTTTAAAGGTTTGTATTTGGACAACTATGAGATAGTTGCATAGGCAATATTTGATCATTTAAGAGTAAAATAATCGAGAGCTGTTTTACACTCATGCAGTGTTGAGAGGCTTTTTGAGACATTTTCTTTTCTGTGTTTAAAGAATTCAAAGTAGTTATAACGAGAGGCGGAAATTGGGATCCGGCGGTAACACAACGGCCCTAAGTGGGCTAGGTGCATCCTTAATTGGGCCATGTAAACCTAATCCTAACCTTTTTACCAGTTTCAACAGTATAAACAAGTTATCAGTGACTTAATGTAAAAAGAAAATGCCATTGATGGGGTGATCTTGAACATATTTTACATTCAAATTACGAGTAGATTAAGAAATTTACCAAATTAATTCTATATACTCGTATAATTAGTATTAGAATTTTTTGTAAGAATCTGAGAATAGGTGTAATAAATAAGTTTTTTCTACATATTTACAGTAAACTCTCTGTATAATGGACATTTTATACATAATAAACATCGACATTCAATCAATAATTTGTAAGCATGGCTTAACCATAAAATTTTTTGTAATTGTGCTGTCAACAAGTTTTTATTTTCCATACTAGACACAATACTATTGCATTTTCAAACACATACTTTTTTCCAGCTCGAAAAGCTCGTATTTTTCTAATAAATTGCCCATGTAACGAACATCCAAAGTAATATTAAGTTAGGACTCAATTTTCAAAAACACGGGTAATATTTTTCAATTTTACACGCAGGAAGCTGATTGAAGCCAGTACAGATATTTCAATATGTGTTGTGACAGTAATTTCGTGTTTTGGATGTTATCTACTATCCAAGGTAACTAGGAGCACCACCATAAATTACATGTTGCTTCTATATTAATAAATTCCTATGTTGCTTCTAATACAAAAGACATCTAGTCAAAATGAAGTTACAAACGAAATTAAATATTTTTGTGCATTCGAACAAATTTAATTAGAAGGTTGTCTCTTTCTGTGGTGGTAATCCGAAAGGATTTTCAAAATTTATATTGTAATTTTTAGGTTGATTTATATTTGCTGATTATGAAATGAACAGTAAATTTTTTTCTTTTTAGATTTTGATTGCCAGGATATGAAATTAAAATGGCAAAATGAAAAAAATTGTAAAAAAAATAAGAAAATTGTAGAAATTCTAATGACATATAAAAAATAAAAAATAAAGCATTTAATGGAAAATCAACAGAAAAAAAAAATTGTCAATTTCAAAATAAATATTTTTATAGATTTAAGGAAATAATTTCAAAAAATAGCAAAAATACTAGGTCTTTGTTGTTTCACAACCCTTTTAAAATTTCCTTTTTTATATTTCAAATGAAATTTCACTTATGCAATAAAAACTTTTAAATTAGAGTCTAAAATAGTTATATAATTATGTCTTCCCCCCTTGGTAAAACGTTAACTGCATATATTAAATTGCGTATAACAATTAATTTATAATTTTATACCTTAATTTCATTTTAAAATCCTTTATAGATTTAGATAAATTTTATGCAATACAAGTTGGAATTAAATGCAATTCGAACTTATTATGGGTGCGCTCCTTTATAACACTCCACACCATTCCAAAGTAGTTGAGAGAAAATTGTAAATGAAACGTTGTCTTGTATCGAAATTCGGTTTGAGTAGGAGTCAAATATTGTATAAGAAATTTAAATATAAAAAATTTCATGTTTACTTTCAATTCATAATGGATATGAAGCTGCACCTATGAGAGTAAATGTGCGTAAATATTCCTCTAAATTACTCCTTTTGTATATGTATAGGATATTGCAGTTTTGAGTATTATATATCTTAATACTCTAAATACGCGTGTTAAATACTTTCAAATGGCTATTTTTGCTTACTTTTGCTCACATCCTTTTAAAATAAAAACCTATAGTATTTGAATTAAAATATTTTAAAAATTCTTTTAAATAAACAGAATTATTACACATACATATTTGTTCACACATCCATATAATTCGAAGTCACAAACACATATTCATAATATTTGTGAATTATTATATCCAATATTGTAGTTTCATTGCCACAGTATTGACACATATGCACTCATACAAACAACTATACCGAGCATAACCAATTATTCCAAAAAAAAAAAAAACAATGTTGAAATTATCTTAATTGTTAAATCATTTTGTAGTATAAATATTGCATAAAATGCAATTTATTTTGTATTCCATATTATTTAGAAAATATACAAATATTTGTACCTATATGTACATTTTAATCCTTTTTAGATCAGCAAAACATAAAAAATTGTTGAAAACTTGATGAAATAGAAATTTGTTACAAATTTCATATGTAATGACAAAATAAGTTAGATTTTATATTATGTACATATGTATGTATGCATGCAGTGATAATTATAAAATGCTAATTGAGAAAAAATACCATGCTCTATGACAAATTAATAATGATTTTTAAATCACTGGTTTACTAAGTTAAAATCCCCTAAATATATGCAATTATCATTATAAATTTTAAAAGTTATTTTTGATATTTTTACTTTTGAATTAAATCAAAGTTTTGTAACAGGACATGACTGTATGAGAGAGAAATATTGTTTTCCTCTTACACAAGGAAATTAATTGAACAAAATTACCTAAATTGGCTTGGCACGGCATTGAGGTATTGTAATATACTTATGATTTCCCCAAATTATTGCCAACACTTTTTGAAAATTTTTCGAGTTTTATAACATTGACCATTGCTACATACGTGCGGTACTAAATAAACATAAGTAAATTGAAACAATGATTTAAATTACAAAAATATTTTTGAAATTTTGAAATTATTGGCCATGATATTGGATTATTTGGGACAAAATAACTTTGCACGGTATACAAATTTTTTTAACGTTTTATTTTATGATCTTATTATATACGTAGAGTTGAAAATAAATTGCTGTGAACAAATCCATAAAATAACTTATAAAACGTTTGTTGGAACAGCAAAAATTTATTTGAATTCTCTTGTCCGAAATACTTAAAATCGTATTTCTGTTATACAATAAATAAGAACAATTGAAATGGACATTATATTAAACCGGGATTTGTAGTCATTCTCTTTTCTTATGTATACGATTTCAATTATCTCGAAATATCATCTCGGAATATAAATATAAAGCACAAAATTAGGATAAAATTATAAGGTAAATTTAAAAAATTATTTTTTTTTAAACGATCTTTTAAATATTTGTGTACATCTTATTTGCAAATTATATCTATATAATCCTTATACAGGCGCAAAATGCACAAATTTGCATCATATAATGTTGCTGTTGTGTCATTAATTTGCATTAGATTATTTCAGATATTTTATGTGAAATTTAATTTTAAAGTTAAATAAATGAAAGAATGAACGTTTTAAAATAGAATTTGTTTATTAAGCTAATTGATTAACATATACACATATATATAATTTTTTTTGAACGTATGTATAGGCAAATGTTTTTGGCAATATATTCTTGAATTTCTGTGCATTTTGAACAGCGAAAGTGCTATAGAACGCACTCATATTAAAAAATATTAAACATGTATAGTGATTTTAAAACATACGTTCTTATATTTTTACAATCACGTATATGTATTTTTTATGTTGCATATTTCTAGGGTTTCTTAACCGTTTTCAAAAAAAAACTCTTATTTTTATTAAGTACCTAAGATGTGTTAAAAATAAATTGATGCACGTGAAAAACGATAGAAACCTTATATAATAAATTGCTAATTATATATATAAAATATTATAGGTCCTTCTATACATATAAAAATAATTCAATAGGGTTACAATATAAAAATTACAGTAAATGTTGGAAAAATCGAACACCAAAATTAAGTGTTGACATTGTGTAAATGAAATTACAGTCAAACCTCTACAACAGGAAATCCCGTAAGACGAAATTCTCCCTTAATACGAACTGTGTTTTGTCTCTCCAACGGGAATTAGGAAGTCTAATTGTTCGAAATTCCAGTTTCATTCGATTGTAGCGCCAGCAGTATGAAAAAATTTTGTAAATTAGAATGCTGTTTGAAAGACGTTAATTGTCAATATTTGTTATTTTTATACTGTCATTCTAATATAGGTATATAGTGTATATCGATTTTATATCTTTATTGTAATTATCAAAGAATATAAAAAACAATAAACCGAAAATTCACAATAAAAGGGGTAGACCTATAGAAACACAAAATCGTATTTCAATTAACATTTTGACACACCGATATATATATAATTACGATATTATATTTTTATATCCTTTCGAAATTTTTATGTTTTTATAATGATCGCATTACATGCCACTATAAAAGGAAGGTATTGTAATCTCACCCAATTTCACATTTATTATCAAGTGTTGTCATAAGTACGTAATAAATAAATCCGAAACAAACATCTGGTAACAACAATTAATGTTTATAATAGTGGTTTTCGAGACATTGGGATTCGAAACCCAGAAACTGCTGGTATTATGTTTCGCAAATCAATTTATATGAGAATGACATTTTTACGCAATGGCAGCATTGTGCAATATTGACAATATTTTACTAGTAATAAATTTACATACTTGTCACATCAGATTTGCATTTGCTAGTTTGTTTTGAATTCAGAAAGACATCTATCAAATTTATTATATACGCAATTCAAAACCTATATAAAGGAAGAGTTTATGTGCTCTCTTAATTTGTTACAACATGAAATAAGTCAAATTTGAAGTTATATGTTAATAATCTTGCACAATCCCCTTTATATACAGAAACATTAATTTTAACATTCAGAAACCTAATTCAAAGAATACACATTCCAGTACAGTCGATCATATGCTGATCATACCAAATGTTTTACATACATTTGCATTGTAAGTATATTATATACAATTAACAATGATATAAAAATCGTATTTTCGTATTTAACATCTAAAATATAGAAATTCACAATAAAAATTTTACAGGTTTCATTTGATTTAAATGTGTTTATAATAGAATGAGATTATACGAATTCAATTTTATTTTTGTTTTATTGTTGTTTTTTTTTTTGAAAATGAATACCTACATATGTATATATTACAAATCCTTTAATATATATAAACCGAATCGAATTATAATCCTTATATATATGTGGATATATATATTATATTGTTGTACGATAATATAGTGACTAAATTTTACAATGTTTATTTGGAATCACATATCCATATATGCATATATTTAGGAGTATGTATATATATATCTCTATATATATATATATATATATATATATGTATTTATGAAACAATAGTTTGTTACGCATTTCGTACATATTTACTTTCTCTTACAGGACAAGAAAGAGCAAAGAATGGACTCGACATACATTAAAAGAAAAAAAATAATAAATATTTTTTGGTTATTAAAATTTTTCTATGTACATATATAAATTTTCATCCCATATATACCATACTTATATCATATATATATATATATATATATATATATATATATACCATATTGTTGCGTGTTAATGTCTACTGTTTTAATGTCTATATGGTCTTTTTCCGTTTCCTCTTTTTGTTTTTCTTCGTTTATGTCTTCTCATATTCACCATTTATAATCATCAATTTTACAATTCCACATATGATGTATGTAGAATCCTTCTCTTTATACTTTTTGAAAATTGTTTATATATGTAATATATAACAGTTTATGTGTGTAATATATACTCATGGGTATACGATGTATACAAATATGGTATTTAAAATGTATTCATGGTATAAAATAAGTCATGTTTCTGGAATAAAATATCATATTGTATCTATTTTATCCACAACGATATAACGCATGTGTATATACCAGCTTTGCGGAACTTAATGCCTTCATAGACGAATGTGAACTGATATATATATATATATATATAAATATATAGATATATATATATAGATAAAACGGTGTTGATTTTATTTTGCATTCTGCTCATTATATATATATATATATATATATATATATATATATACCATATTAATATTTGTTATTTTAAAAAAACAGGCTCATCGCTTCCTATATAGCTATATATAATATTCTATATCATTTATATGCATATATTTTGTATTCTGTAATATACAAGATATACGTATAGTTAGTTAATTTAAATTGAAATTCCGCTTTGTTGAACTAAAAATTTAATAAAGAATATTGCATAAACGGGCAAACTTAATACTATATGAGCGTATCATTAAAATACATATGATATATATTTATATATCATAGGTATATATGTACATATCATAGATATATATATTTATAATAGGGATATTTTGTGCGTAAATATAAATTTTATATAAATTTATTGTTTTATTTTTGATATATAACGCATATAATATGTATTATTGTTTTTATTATATATAATTGTATATATGTTGCGTACAGAAATATGTAAAACATAATAATGAATTTCGGTTATATGATGATGTATGATATATATACTGGTATTTATAGTATAGTATTATTAAATAGCTTACATATGTTGAAAATTATTTTTTCTTTTCAATGAAGAGAAAAAACAATTCATTATAAAGTCAGCGAATATATTTTTATAAATTTTTTTGTCTATAATAAAATAGATGGTTCAGAATAAAATGTCGATAATCATAATATGAAAAAAATTGTATAGAAACAAAATTCAGTAGTGTTTATTGTAAATGTCATACAAGAGTATTTTAAAGGTATTCTTTAATTTTTGATGAATTTTTTAATTTTTGACTTGTTGTTAATATCATTTAATTATTAAATTCCCATGCATACATTAATTTAAGGTAAAATAGGCACTTAGCACTATTGGTTCGTTCACTTTTGCCTCAACTACACCGTATGTATATGAAATGAAACTTATACAAAAAATATGTTACATTTGTACACCACAAATTCCTAAACCATAAATTTCTATCACAAATTTCTAAAATGACAATTAATATCTTAGAAATTCATTAAATTTCTAAGATAATCGCCCTGTATTTTAGTTCAAATTTATCTTTGCTTCAAACCCCAATTAGCCAATTTTAGACGCCGCTAAATTTTATTAATTGTTTTTTAAATAAAGTTATCATAATTTTTATAGTAACCATCAATATATTTTCTATTTCCTATATCCGATATTATTTACGATCTTAATAATATGATGATGTTAAAAAATATAAATTAAAGATTTATGCTGAAAGACTTTCTTGTAAGGGGTATGAGAAAGTAATCACTTACAAAATGTAAGAAATTAAAACGAGATTCTTCAACCATACATATATAAAAATAAAATACGCGGATATTTTTATTACAAATTTAATATATATTTATAATTGTACATGTATATCGTAATGTAGTTCAATAATATTTTATTATTGCATGTTTAAATAAGCAACAATTATTTACTTATTGCATAAAATTAATTTAAAGAAATATCTCTTAATACGAAATCTTATAGCAAAAGTTTAGAAATTATTAAAATTATTCTCCATCTTTAAAAATATTCGTAATCTAGTCTTATACGAGTATATTAGTTCTTTAAATAAATATTTATTTTTAAAAACCAAGAAATTTGTAAAATTTTATACGGGAAAATAAATTTATGCACATTCAGAATATATGTAAACGTTAAGCAGAGTAAATTTTTGGGTTCTGTTTCTTGTAGTTTGTTGGAATTTTTAAACACACTTTTACATGAGTACTTATATATGCATATTTATAATATAAAATCTTGATTTATTTGTAACATGTATTGTAAATTCGTACAATTTATATTCTATCAAAATGTCAGTGTCTTAAAAATTGCTTTTCTTTATTTAGTTAAACCCGATGACAAGGAAGTTAATTACGTTTCTATGCATACGTATGTATATAATTGCGAATTTGAATTTATAGCGAAATTTTAAAATTAACTGTTTTACCTTTTGAAAGGCGCATGTGATATATATATATAAATATATATACAAGAAGTATATATATATATTTTCTTATTGGCATTTATACGTAATTTATATAAAAACGTATAGAATTTGATAGCGTTGCGTAAGTAAACTAGTTAATGCAGAATAACATACAGTATGACAATAATAGGTTAGCAATAAATATTATTATAATTTCTTGACAATAAAATTACTGTACTATTCACCGAATGACATAAAAAACTTTCGCTATATTTTCTGGTTAATTGTCCATTAATGACTTTCATACATATAGATACAAGGAATATTTGTTTACGGACAATTTCTATTTAGTATTAGCATTGGAAATACATTTTATATGCATATATGTATATACTTATATTTATATTTGTAAATATACTAGTCTAGCACAAATCTTATGTGTGTAACGGTATTGTTTGCATATTTAAAAGAAAAAGTTTATTATTACACAATAATGTAAACAAAATTCTTCCTTAAACATAGTGCATGGTGACAGCTTGAAAACTACATACATATGTAATGTAATGTAGCTAAACAAAATATATAACGTTACAAATACTACAAACTACAAATAAAATAATAATAATAGACACTACAAAGCAACAGTTTCATATCGTAACTTCAAAAATCCTTTTTTTTCCTCTTTCCAACAAATACTTTAAAGTGAGATTGTTGAAAACGAAAACAAAAACGAAATCACATATTAGTATGTTTCATTCACAATAGATTTTCACGTTTTACGATATTCGATTCATTCATAGTCAAATATTGATTTTCGAAAAAGAATTTCAAAAATTTAAAATATTTTTAGGCAATTATACGACAATAAAAAATTATATTTGTATTGAAAATATTTCACATTGTTAATATACATTATGTATAATATTTTATAACAAGATCATTAGGGATATTTAAATTGTGAATTGAGTAATAAATTTTTTATAATTTCATTTAAAAGTATTATTAGCAAACAATATAAGAGATATGAATTTTCCGATACAGATTAAAGCTTTAGGTGATTACCATGACAAAATTTTTAGGAAAATGAGTTACTCGATTGGATTCTTTCACTATATATCCAAATAAGTTTGATAATAAATCCAATGTAGTTTTAAAGAAAGTAACAAAAAGTATTTATTATTAACATATCTTAATTTCTTAATTCACAATATTTCAGTTAAAAAAAAATAATTTTTTTCTCAATAATGGCAGCATTCACAATTTATTTATTTATAAATGTCAAAGCATAAATAAAATGAAAAATAAAAACAGAAGTAACAAAAGAAAAAAATGAAATAACACCACCAAAAATAAAAATAGAAAAACAACCTGAATGCAAAGCTCAACAACAGAATTACCCATTATTGTCAAATCAAAACAAAAAAGAAGAAGATAAAATTGGTTGTTTTTTTTTTTTTCATTTTCATTTTATGCTTTTCTCTGACATTTCGTTTTTCAAATGCTTCAAAATCATATGATTTTGGAAAATGTCAGATATTCACAATGATAGAAATGTCATTTTCGTATGATATAAAAAAAATTTATTTCTCAATTTTTTGCCTATTTCTTTTTTTTGAAAGAAATTCGCATTTTATGTTTGAAATCGGTTCGGGAAACATATTGTATTCGGATAAAAATTAAAAAAAAATATTAATGAAAAAGAAAATAAATAAATAAAATAAAATTATTGAAAATTTTTAAAAAATATTCATTATTTATAGCTAATATACAATATAATATTGAATTTAAAGTGAAAATATATAAAAAATTCTATTTTGAATAAATTTGAAAGACAAAAAGTGAAAATAAATTGCAAAATCTTTTAATATTGTAAATGCTATTGAAAATAATTTCGAAAGTAAAGTGAATTTAATATTAAATTAATATTAAAAATACAGAAAAAAAATCGATTATTAAAGAAGAGAAAATTTTAAAATTTAATAATTTTTGGTAATAATTCTAAATTTTCTTGAAATATTCTGAAAATATTGTGAATTGCTTTAGTATAAAAATTCTTTTTCAAAAATTATAAGTTTTTGGGTTGCAGTTGCAGCAGCTGCTTCTACTGCTTTCTACATTTACAATTTTTGTTTAATATTTAAGTTAAATATTTGTTTCTTATTATTATTTCATAAAAAACATAATTAATTTTTGTAATTTTATTAGAATTTTTAAAGAAGCTCCAATTATAGGCAGACTTTTTATTTGGTACAAACTTATACAATTTAAAACTAGAGAAATATTATATTGAATTTTTTTGTAAACAAATGAATACCCACCTACCTACACCTTAGTTTAAGTATTAGTGGGTTTAAAGAAAATATAAATTTATAACCTAACAAATATTTAACAAAAAGGAAAAAGGAACGCTTTAAAGGGCAAAACAGATATTTTTTTTTTTGAAATTGAAAGTAAAATACCAATTTGTATAGGAAGAAACGAAAGAAAATCAAGGAAAATTTAATAATTGGCACGGCACGGTTTTTTCTTTCAAAATATTCAAAATAGGTTTTAAATACATAAGTATATAAATATTATAATTATATTTACTTACTTACAAATTTAAATTTCTTATTATTTAAGGTGAAATATATATATATACATAATGAAAAAAACAAGAAATCAACGAATCATTTTAAAAAATGAAATTACAGTAACAATTGGTTGGTCATTTCAAGGCTCCAAAATTATGTAAAAATTTAATTTTCAATGAAACAAGAACAATACAATAAGAATTTTGGAATGAAAAATACCTGTTGGGTTCATCAAAATAACTTATTATTATTTCCAATTTAAGTAGATAATTTAAAAAGAATTTGGAAAATTAATAATTTAGCCCTATTAAACAAATCATATTCCATTAAGTTTTTAAGAATTTTTTTGATATCTGAAAAAAAAAATTTCTTAATTTTTGATTCTATACAACAGATTTAACCTTGATAAAATATTAAGTATGAGTAGGCAGCTGGTATGCCTACCTACTCAACAATCAACATTTTGGTATAGAATTATATAGAATATAATATTGATGTTATATATATATACAAAGATAGAAATATTGTAATAGTACGGATGTAAATAAGAACAAAATTTTTATACTTTTGATTTTAATCAAAAAATTAACTTAGAAAAAAAAAAAATATTAAAGTTGGCTTTTTTACAAAAAAAAATTTTAATTTTTTTAATCGTATGCTCTTATAATTTTTTGTTTAATATTAAAATTGAAATTCTTTTTTTTAATTTTTTTTAGTAAAATTATTGAAATTGGTGTATGTGAATAATAATTACCAACCTAGGCTATTACATAAAATCAAAATTTAATTTAAATATTTGGTAATAAAAATAATAAATTAAATGTGTAAATTAGTGAAAGTGTTTTGGAAATTTTCAATAAATTTAAATGCAAATGAATAAAAATGAAATCTAATTAAATTGAAAAAGGAAAAAAGGTGAGTCAAAATTCGAATTTATTTCTAATGCCTTATAGATTTTTGTTTTCTTGTAGCTGCTGATCCGAAATAATTAACTTTGTTGGTAGAGTTTTATATAGAATGTCTCATTTATTATTATGAAAATTCTTAAGAACAAATTATTTGTTCGTTATATAATATCATTCCTATTTCGTTATTTAATTGAATAGCTAGGCATTCCTAATTATGTAAGTAAATTGTTTAACATGCAATTTGATTTATTAATTGATGTGTTTCCAATAATTTTGTTATTCATCACATCGGTTTTTTTTAAGAACTGGTTAAAACTAAAATTAAAATTCAAGTACAAGGGCATATTGAAATATTTTTACTATTGATACTCGATACAATAGAAACTTTGTAAATTTTTCGATTAATTCATTAAAAAAAAAGTAAAAAATTATAAGTGCAGCAGGGCCTACTTATACTCGTAAGTAATTTATAACTAAGCATGAATTAATAAGACAATTTAATTAGAAATTTTGATAGGAACTTGATATAAGTTTTGCAATTTATCTCAGTTTAATAGTATAATGTAAAAGTATGATTAGCATGTAAGTATGTTAATTACAATTAAATACAATTCATTGCCTACCTACAAAGTTATGAATATAAAGAGCAATTATTTACTTTGTAGGCTCTCTAAATTGGTAATTGTAAATGGGTATATAACCATGTTTTTACCTAGAAGTATAGAAATAGGAATTTAGTTTTGTAATTTGTACATTAAAATAGGAGAAATTGTAATAAATTAATACGGCATTATACAAATCATTTAAAAATTGGAATTTATAAAATTTTGATTGATTCAATAATTCTATTAATATATAAATAATTATTAAATCTAAATAAATCGAGCAATTCCTCTAGTTGGGACGGGAACCTACTTACCAACCTGAGTAGGTTATGACCAATTTTAAGATTTAAATCTTAACTGTTAAGCATTCGTATTATTGATACAAAGCTATTTCTAAGACAAATTCTTGTTTCACCTATAAATTTATTTGATTAGATGGTTCAAAAATTAGTTAGTATTTTAGAAAAGAATAGTAGTTAAAGAATAACTTTTATTCTTTAACTACTTATAAAGGGAATTTGGACTCTAAGAGTTCCTAAGAGTTGTGTTTAAGAAATACTTGTACATTAAGTTTTCTCTTCTGACTTGATTTGGTTACGAATGTGATTGAATATTATTAAAAAATATTTTAGTTTTTAGTATAGAAACTAAATTATTAAATATAGAAAAAAATTTAAATTTTGAAATTAATTGTCTTTTTTTTTAAGAAAATTATAAAATTTCTCATAATATTCTTGCTTTTAGTAAGAATTTTATTCTTATATTTCTTGTAAGAATTAGGAACAGGCCCAAATCACCTATTGCCTAGTACTTAGCTAGCTAAGTAGGTTTGTATGTACTTAGGGAAGATTTTGAATGAATTTTGTATTCATATTCTATTTAACAGTTTCCCTCCTAAAATTAGTAAGTAAAAGAGATCATTTAATATTCAAAATATATAGGTGTAATCACTTATTTCTTCATAAATCTTAAATTCATAGTTAAAGTTAAAATTGACTAATTCTCTAAATTTATTTAGGCTTTTTATTAGCTAAATGCTACCCAAATCTAGATTTCATTATACATGAACCTTATACATATTATGTATAATTTGAAATCTTTCTACTAACTTACATGCTTTACTTAGTAAACATAATTCTTCCTCTTTTACAATATTGTTGACTTATTATGATGTGTGGTTGGATTCTTCTTAAAAAATTTTTATTTTTCTTATTATTAAATAACTAAGAATACATTGTATAAGTCTTATATTATGTGGGTACATTGTACTTATAGTATGCATTCAATATTATAGTTGGTTATACTTACAGAGATATAAGCATTCAAGTTTTTAAAGTGAAAATAACACACCTTTTCATCAACCCACACATTTTCTTTTGAAAAAGAAAAAAAAATTTTTGTTTTTTAGTTTTCATTATGGGTTTGATATTCGTAATTATTCTGATTTGTTTTTTTCCTCATTTTTTCTGCTGTTATAAAAGTTGCACATCACATAATACGCTGTATGGCTATGCTCTGACGGCTTTAGTATGAAAGTTGGTTAATAAAAAAGCGTTCAATCTTCCTCTTCTTCATTTAGTAGAGAGTGTAAGAGATGAAGATTCTCTTATTTTTCTATGCTGTTGTTAGTATGTTCTTATTGTTCTTGTTTTTTTTTCATATTAAACAATCAAAAATCTTGTCTGGTTAGTTTTTTATTTTAGATTTTTTTTTTGGTTGTGAGTTTTTTTATTTTTTTGTTGTGTTAATTTCAAAGAATTTTTTTTTGAAGAAAACAAAAAATCAAATGGAAAAGAGATGAAGGAGATTTTGTGTGCTGGTTTTTTTTTTCTGATTTTGAGAACAGAAATTGTGAAATCTTTACAAATATATTTTTTTTAATACTCTTACTTACCTTTTATACTTACTTACATACTTATTTATCTGTTTTATACTTAAATTCAGAACATTTTTATATGATTTTGTACTAGCTATAGTCTTTTATTGTTTTGTGGATGATCCACAATAAGAAATGAGAAAAGAAGAAGAAGATGAAAGAAAAAAAAAAAATAGAAAAACAATGGTTATTTTTATTATACCTTGAGCTCAGCGGTGTTACCTTTTGCCATATATGCATGTGTGTACAACATATACACATACATGACTTATAAGAATATGTGTAAGGTAAACGTTCATAACGTCATCCTGTATAAAGTATATGAATAAAATTGTCCGAATGCGGTTTAATTTTTATCTTCTCTAAAAATTGCCACAAATGCAAATTTGAATCAAAATTAAATGATTTTAAATTTATTTTTTTAAAAATTAAATTAATTTTCGGGTCCTCAGTTCTTACCAAATGATTTTAATTCAAGTTTAAGTGATTAAGTAACTAATTTTTCTAGTCAGCGTTTTGGTTACTCGTTTAAAGTAAATAAACTCCAGAATAAAATATTTTTAATTAATTTTTACAAAAATAAATGCAGCTAAATTGAAATTTTTATTGTAGAACGTTTAATATTTCTAATTTAGCACACTCTTTTTCAAAGATTCTAATAATTTTAATTAAAAACTTTAGAATAAAATTAGATGCACTATAATAAAAGTTTAAAATTAAAGAAAATTAAAGGGATTTTCGTTAATTGAGTTCTAGAATAGTTTAAACTTGCATCACGTTCCAAAATTGTGCGCTGCATTCACTGAAAATATAGTTAGTTCGGAAATTACTCGCTGTATAAGTAATAAAATCTGTTCGAATATTAATTTAGTAATGTAAAAATGTCAGAAATATAGCGCAGTTGCCTAAGTAGTTTTAAATTTTTTTAACTGCCGCATGTGACTTTTTTTTTTAAATTTAAAAATTTGAAAATTTCAAGTTTTATAAGCAATGTCGTTTATGTCATTTTCAAACGACTGTTTATTCAAAATTTTCAGAAAACTGCGCGAAAACTCAAAAAACTTATCGGACATTTTTTGCATACTTTTTAACCCCGCGGCTTAAGGTTTTAAGTTGTAATGTAGAAAATAAAGCGCAGCTTGTATAAACGAAAAACTAGTACTATAGCTAGACAATTCTTCTATAGGTTGATGACACAGCCATCTACCTTATTTTCTTATTAATATTATTATATAACTAGGAATATTTTTTTTCTTTGAGATACAATATTACATGTATTTAAGCGTTTTTACTCAGATTTTCGGATTTTGCTTTTTATTTTTAAAGAAGTAAGCATATCTTGTTGTATATAGAATGTAAGCATAGGTATTTTATAGGCATTCACATTTTACTTTACTCACTTATTTTTTAAAAAATAAAAATTGGTTTGTTGGTAAGTTTATCTAATGGTTTCTGATTTCATTCTTCTCATATGATGTTTTTGTATATGAATCTACGTTTATATTTACTTATTTTATTATCTAAGAAAAAAATAGCGACAGAGCGATAGCATTGGCATTAAAAATTTTTTTCTTTCTTTCATACTTAAGCTGTTATTTTTTATTTTGTTGTTTTTTTTTATTATTAGTTACCTTTTTTTCAAGGTTTCGTTTTTTTTTTTTTTTGAAATTTACAAATCATTTTGATTTAAGTGTATGAAATAAATACTTTGTGTGTAAAGTGTGAGGAAATTGTTATAAGAATGCTTTAAGAATAGGTGATTGTGTATACATTAAATATGCCGATTTATTTTTGGAGGAAATAAGTAGATTAAGTATATTAAGTATAGTAAAAGATTTTATAAATGCTTTTTGCGGAAAATTATTAGAGATACGTAAGAGTATAGAATTTGCGGTTTTTTGATTTTAATTTATGATTTCTTCTAAATATTTTTGATATATATGCTTGTCCCCTAAAATTTACTTAACACACCTAATTGGTTAAAATTTATTAATTAGAAAAATTTGTTTATTTTTTTAAAAAATTTAAATTTCTAAATTTCTTTGCCAGTCCAGTGGATGTGATCTTGAAACATGGACAATTATAACTCGAATTTAATGGGTTACCGCACTTTTAATTAAGATTTACTAAAGAATGTCTGTTATATGAGAATTATATGATAATTTTGTCTGTTATTTGATAATTGTGAATTGTTGGGCAGGGAATGTCATCCAATAATTCAAAAACTATTGAATGCAATTTTTGGTATTTTTTAGTGCTTTTTATATACTTGTAGATTATTAATATTAAAATATTATTTAAGACTCTTCTTAATTTATATTTTAGACGTTTAACTATTTTTTTTTGCTTATTTAAGTATGGTTCATTCTATTTGGATTTAAATGAATATTTAAATTTAATGAGTAACTCTACTATTTAATTTGTATTATTATTGATAGTTTTTTTCTCAATGCTCAAGACACATGTTTCTTATTATGTTACTTACCCCTACATGTTGTGGTTTATCTAAGTAATTAAAATATTTTTTTAGGAAAATATCCGACCTATGTTAGTAAGTACCTTGTTTTTAGAAAATATAAGTAATTTAATTATTTACTTACTAACTACAACATTATTAAATTTATTAAAATAATAATTGTATAGCTAATAGCTATACAAACCCTTAGTACTTACTTACTTGTAAGTAAGCAAGTATAATTACTTATTTAAAAAAAAAATATTTCATTTATGATTTGTATACTTACTCTCCATTTTACTTTTATGAATTCCTTTAAATATATATCCTTGTTAAAGATAACATAAAAATTATATAAGTTATTTGTTTTCTGTAAATCTAAGTATAAGTATGTATTTTTCTTACATATTTCCCTACTTTTCTTACTTATATTTGTATTTAATGTGGTACCGTTTTTGTTTTGTCTTATTTTAACTTACATTTTTGCTCATTATATATACGAGTATATATATATACCAAAATTATGTAACCATACTTTTGTAAAATTCTTTTCTGTTCCGTTGATCAATGCCCTTTAGTACTTACTCTTGTATTGTATATATGTTTTCAACAAAGAATGTCCTTTTTTTGTTTTCTTCAAAATTACAAAAGCAGAACGGAAAAGAGAAAAAAACCCGAAAATTATATAAAACAAAAAAATACTTAATAATAATAAAGGTCTTTTTCTTATGCCGCATCTTTAATGGTGGAACACGCAAAAATGGTTACTCAAAAACAATAAGTTTTTCAAAATATAAGAAAAAGGAAGAGCAAAACATGCTTGTTAATGTTTTTGTTTTATAAGTATAATTTTTTTGAAAAACAAAAAATTATAAAATTAAAGAAAATAATAAGAACCCGTTTCAGATATTGAAAATGTTAAAACAAAGGTCTATATATACTTAAGTACTTTATAGATATATGAGTATACCAATGGGTAATTTTAAATAGGAAGAACAGAATCAGGATGATGTTTACAGGATAAAATAAAATTTAAATATAAAAATTGTTATTTAGGAAAATATGAAGTATTTAATGAAGATTTATTCTTAATAATTGTACTTAGTTATACTTTTAAGTATTAAAATTTTGGGAGAAACCAAACTAGATCAAAATTAAATTTTAAAAGTTTTAAAATTACACAATTAGTAATTTATAACTAAGTAACTACTTACATTCCAAAAAATTTAAATACTTAACGTTGTTTAAGCAAAAATATAATAAATTTGTTTGAGCAGCTACCCACGTTTTGTGGGATTTCTCAAAATTTTTGTCACTTCAGTTACAGTAATTTTGTCTGAATTGAATTGAATAGGAATAGTTACCTATACTTAATTGATAATAACTAATCAGTTCCCGCATAAGTACTTCAGTAATCAGTTTCCGTATAAATAAGGTTAAATTTTTCTATCCCCTCCTTTAAATAGTCGCTTATTGTGTTCCTTGGAAATAAATTATACTTAACGAATTTTGTTAAGCTCTCAGTAACAAATAGGTGTGTGTTCACCACTATAGTTATTAAAAAACTAATTTTTTTCCAATCGATTACATTTGATCTCACTTGGAAGTAGTAAAATGATTAATTGACAGTTTAAGTATAAGTATATGGGATTGGAAAATATTTTAAAAAATTCATGATAATCATTATTGGCTGGATAAATTTAACTTTGAAGCCTGGAAATTTTGATTGAATTTTGAATGTGTATCAGGTATGACTAGCGTGTAAAATCTCTATTTTTAGGGGCAGTAGCTATTAGACCTAAAATTATACATACGAGTATTCATAAAGAAATTTCTAATAATTTTTTTATTAGGTGTTTAATTGCTTACCTGTAAGTTTAGTTTAGTAATTTTCATGGGTATTGCCGAGTTCCAATTTGGACGTCAGGAACGATGTAAACAAATGAGTATCTAGCAACTGCTATTCTCTTTACTTTAATTGATAATTATTTTTAATGATTAACTCTTTCTTTTGAATATTGTTTTTGTCCTTCTATAAAAACACTGTAAAATTATTTATTCAGTTTGGTTAGGTGTATAAGTAAAAGCAGATAATGCAGTAAGATAATTAAAGTAGGTAGTAAGCTATGCATTTTGCATTTACACTTCACTTAAATAAGTAACAATAATTTGTCAGTAGGCGGGTTAATTACCTAATTCATATTACTTAAGTAACTAGTTACCCTTGCACTTAGTTACTTAGTTATGGTAATTACTTATTTCAATTTACTTAAATTTCTAATTTATTATTATTAATACTAAAATGTCGAATCTGGTTATACTTTTATATTTACGTATATTTTATGTACATATTTTTAAATATCCCTTTTTCTTGAAATTATAAACAACAACAAAGCAATAATAAATAAAATTAGAAAAATTGAGGGGGAGGAAAAAGCAAAAAACACGTTCTAATTTTTAAAAGTAACAAATTTTTATTTTTTATTTTGTTCTGTTTTCTTAAGGATTCTTATCTGACCTTATTGATTGTGTTAGATTGATTTATTGGTTGTCAGCATATTTGAAATATTTGCTTTTACTTAAATTTTTCCAAATTTTTTTTTTTCTTTAATTTGCTTATTTACGATTTTCAATATTTAGTTGAAGTATTGTAGAAATTTTTATTATTCAAATTGTTTGGGAAAATCTTGTAGAAGAGTTCGAAAAAAATGTATGAACGTTAAGGGTACGTTATAGAGGGGATAATTTGACATTTACATAGATGGAATAATTTGACATATCAGGGTAGATTTGGTTTTGCCGCGGTATTAAAAAAACAAAACAGTTTTAATCAGTACGTTAAGTAATTAAGTGTAGTTTATAACATAAGTACGTAGACCTTATCGTCTAGTAACTTTAGGAAATCGTAAATAAAGTCTAGTGACTGTATACTGTATACGCATATCAAACTGAAATTATTTGATAGTGTATCAGGATTTACGCCAAAATTAAAAGATTTTGTTATTAAAATTATAACCGTATAACAAAAATCAGTTGATTGCTACTCCAAATTACCATAAATTACAAAAAATTAATTGTCGTAATTTTACTTTAAAAAAATTTTACAAAAAATTTGATGAGAATAAAGTAGTTTCCATAATTTTCCACTCAGACAAGGTTACGACAAAAAGTACGACAAATAGTACGACAAATAATGTTTACATATTACCATACGACTTTCATCAGATTCAGATTAAATCGAAAATTTTTTTATACTTTTAAAATAATTGTTATACTTGACAACATTAAGTTCTATTCTTCACTTTAAAGCACGAAAATTCTCTTTATTATTTACTCTTTTCATACTCGTAAAGAGTTGTTGTTTTTTGAGAGTATAAATGAATTTCTGTAGATTATTTAAGTAGGTTTCATACAGTTAATGATTATTTAAACAATGCGATTATTAAAGTTTAGTGCTGTAAAGTACGAGTATATCAGTTAAATAAGAAATAGTTGTTGTCGATTGTTATTTGAATTTTCTAATTAAAATTTAATTTTACGCTACTTATAAATAAATTTTGATAAAAATATTGAAATTATTTTAATAAATCCAATTTTCAATCAAACCTTAATACACAATATTATTACAGATTTTTTTAATTCTAACTTATTCATTTTAATGTAATTAAGTTTGACAAACAAGTAATTAGATATAATTTTGGAATTTATTTAAAATTGATGAAATTGTAAGTCACTTCTATACTTATCAAAATATTTCAAGTCTTTCATCAACTGGTGAAGTTTTAAGGCAGTAAATCTCTTATCTATAACTAAATATGCTATACTTATACCTTCTTTAATAATATGGGCGTAATTTAAAGTTCTTTGATCATTTTCTTCATTCATTTCTTAATAAAATATCAAGAGTTCATTCATCTTTTTATACTTACATAAGTATACCTACTTACTTACTTTGTTTTACTCAAAAGTAAGTTTAAGTAATACGAGTATAAAAAATTTTCTTAAAAAAAAAAAAAAAACTTTAATTTTAAAAGTTTTTTAAAAAATATTTTTTTTTCATATTTTCTTTTTGAAAATTTCAGTAAATTTTCTTTTTGAGTTAAAAGCTATCAATCGTTATTAAATAAGAGTTACGTAGGTATTTTATATGATTAATTATTTTCATTTTGAGACACACTTCCATTTTTCGTTTTTTCTCTTTTTTTCGAATTAACATTGTAAGTCTCTCAAAAGTACATCAAAAATTTCGTAAAAGAAAACAAAATAAGAATTAAAAAAAAAAACGAATGAAAATTAAGCGTGTGCTTTTTGATGTTACAAAAAGTTAGTTAAGAATTTTTAAAAGTAAAAGAGAGTAAAAACAGAACAAAAATCAAAGTTTATAAAAATTGATGGAAAATTAAAAAAAAAAAAGAAGAAAATTCAAAAGTTTTATTTTCTTTAAAATTTTATTTATTTTTATACTTACTTAAAAACTTCATATTTATTTATTAGAGAAAAAATATCTTTTTTTTTTTTTTAGATTTAAGTAAGCAAATTTATGTGCTAGTATTCTAAATGCCTGAAAAAATCTATAAATCCAAATTAATTATACAACAAATTATTAAAGTTCAGAGTTAGTTTACCGAATAAATCAAAATATTTATATCTTTGTAGTTAGGGTAATTATTTAAAGATGAATTCTTTGTGCCACATTTTATAGAAGCATAGACTTAAATATGATTGACGATCTTGACAAAATACTCAATCATTAACCAATCACCTCGTTGGTAAGTTAAATAAGTAAATTTTATTCCCTCTGCTATTTCTTTTTATTGTTCTTATTTCCTTATGCTTAATTCTCTCTCACATACTTTCATATACTCTTCTCTGTACCCTTACACTGTTTTATGCTCTCTTTTGCTCAATAATTAATTTTGTTATCGTATGTAAAACACTTAATAAAGAATTAATACGTACCAACTCGACTCAAAATTTGTCAAAAATTTCACATCATGTTTTATTTCCCTTATCGGGAGAATTCTTAAATTTTTTAACAGGCCCATTGTAATTTCTAATAACACATTTTTGCAATAGCAGTAAAGGGTTAATTTTATTTTGATTTTGAAGCATTTTCCCAACAGCATATACTTAAGTCATAAATATTTTAATTTAGAATAAAATATATTGTGCTTAATACAAAAATTTTCGGGTACCTTTTGGGTACACTTTCCAGAAGTCCAATAGAAGCAATAGAAACTGCGCACAGTATATATAACGAAGACAAGATTTTAAATTCAAAAGTATGATCTGACCAGCTCACATTATTATCAATGATAATACTAAAATATTGATGAATGATTTCTCTATTTGGAAACAAATTGCATTATAATCGAAGAATATTTAAATTATATTACTTTATGGGTAGTTGGGACAATTAGTTGTAAGACACATAAAATCTAGGAGTCATATAAGTTTGAGGTTAAGAATTTTCAGGAGCCATATAAGTTTGAGGTTAAGCATGGGTTAAGCATGGTTTCATTACTATTTTAAATTATTGTAATTCATAATAGGGTGGCCTATTTCTGTATTATTTGTACGTATATATGTACGAGTATGTAAGTACATACTCGTACATATATACGTACAAATACGAATTCTTATTTGATTATTAATATTATTACTTAATAATGTGTATGTGGTGCTAAAATAAATGAGTAGTTAATTATGTAAAATGATATTTTTAGTACCGTTTACTTAATACCTTGAATATCGTACATACTTAATTTGTAATTATATTCGATAACAAGTTGTGCAAGCATATAATAATTTGCATAACTTATTATAGTTGAAAAATTTTTTGCATATTTTAAGAATTAAATAATATGTAATTTGCATATAATTAAAGTGCAATTAAAAATAATTATTATTATTTTTAACTTTTGGATCATTGGACGGGAGAAAATAGCATGCAAAAAACCCTTTGGTTCATAAGACAATTCTGTTTTGTATCTTTTATTATTAGCATTTCTCTCTGAGCTCCTTATTTACTTACTTATAGTTAAAGTTAATTAGGTGTGTTTATTACTTATTTAATTAAATCTTTTATTATTAAAATATATTTATGATTTTTCCCTTTTATAATAAAAATTTATTCACTCGAAAATAATTTAATTTTGATACCCTTTTTCTGTTTTTAATTAGTTTTCTTTTTCAAAAAGGTATTTATATAACATTAACATAAATTATACATTAAGTATAACTAAATTATTTTAAATATACTTACTTACATAGTATAGTTAATTATGAATTTGTTATACTTGCTGACACTTACTGTTTATTCTTGTATTTATTTAAGGTAGTGAATAATTTTATTATAAAATATTTTACTAAATTAATTTGAAAATTAATTTTAATTAAAATAAATTCTTTGATAAATGCTTACAATAATACATAAGAACTGATTGATTAAGTTCTTAATATTAGTTGTAAATCAGTCTAATTTATTTACTTAATTGGATAAGATGGCTATCAAGTACAATATACTTGAATATATTAAGTGAATTGAATATTTGCATACATAAATTAAGTATATATATATACTTTTTATCATTAACAGTACCTCGAGATCAGATCAATTTCCCCGGGTCCTAACCGGAATCCGAAATAATTTTGACTAATTCGAGTAGGAAATTTTGTATTCAATTCTGATAAATCTGATTTAATTTCAAAAAATAATGGGGTTTATCCGGATCCGATGTCAACGCAAAACTATAAATTCAAAAATAAAATTTCATGTTTTCCCCAAAAATTACCGATTTGTGATAAGTTATTGAGCCTTATATGTTAAGAATGTCGCTATTTACTCGACTCTAAAATCCTGTTTAATATCTAATAAAATTATTATTTCAGATATTTGTTCTGATCCATATGACGCTTCATAAAAGCTGTGCGAATCAATTATAGCTTAACGATAAACAGACTTAAACAAATCGTCAGTTTTTACTTTACAATTGCAACATAGTATAACACTTTGCATTAACTCTCAGTTCCATTATGTGATTGGTATTATCTTATGTGGTATTGGAAGCTATTTAAGTTCCACGAATGATCTTTGGGATTTCACTAATTGAAAATCCATCTAGGGTCTTAAAACGAGAGGAATGTTCGGGTATGTTGTTTATTAAAGGAACGTTATTAAAGGAGACAAGGGACTTCATAACGGACGAAAGAATATTTACTTAAATAATGCTTAGAACGCTAATAACTGAGGGCATATTAACAGTACTTATAAACATTAATATTTATGTGTCATAAAATTCATATTTAATTTATTTTAATTATAAATATTTGCATATTAATTTACATATATGTATATAAACTTCTACATATAAGAAGTAATTTGGCAAATTATAACTGCATTACTTATTATGTAAATTTTTGTTTAATTACTTACCAAATGTTTTGTTTAATTGTTAAGTATGTACTTATAAATTATGTGAATATATTTGCATACTTAAGACTTATTTAATTTTATATACATAATATACATAAGGCATAGAAGAAAATTATTAATATAATAAGTAAAGATTATCTTATTATTCATAAATTTTGTTACTCTATGCATTCTATGTTTGTTTGTGTATTAACAATTAAATTGTAGAAATAGTAATACATGTAGGACGTAAACAGTTGTCTAGCGAGGCGCTGCTATTGTGTTTCACGCTTGAAGTACTTTCTCTATTACTTCATCTATTAAATTATAAATCTTTTTTGGCGGAGCGGTATATAATGATTTTTAGTTTTAAAATCTAATAAAATCTAATAATAATTTCGAATCTACAAGCGGTCTATAAACAGAATATATACTGTTTTATTGTTGATTTAAAATTATATTGAGTAAATGAAGTTTTAATTCATCTTTTAACTATCAAAGGCGCCTTACGTTTATATTGAATATTTTATCACTATTTTAATTGTCACCTGATAAATTTTAAAATTTACTACTAGTAGACTTATATATAAGTAACCATATATAAGATACTAGTTGTGTTTAATAGATTAGTAGATAAATATTATTTTAAATTCAAAAGGGAAAGAGAAATATTTTCAGATACATGACGACACAACTATAAAGGAAAAGGATATATATCTGTCTACTTCAAACAAAGATTTCATTAAGAAAATACAACAGAAAAAAAAATAATAAAAAAAAACCCCTTTTCAAAACTCTTTATAATAAACTGATAAGAAGTTTTAATGAATTTTGACATCTAAAGCATTCCTATATATTAAATTGAGAACTATAGTTATCCTTTTATAGTTATTTAGGAGATAAAAAGAAAAGAAACCTTTTTTTTTTTTGAAAAAAATTTCTTATAAAAATTTTAAAATCTAATTTTAATTATAGCTTATATAAATAAAATACCTTTATCAATTATTTTTAATTATTTTTAATATTATTTTATGATTCTGGAAGAAATATTAATTAACTAATTAAAATGTAGTGCTAGAATTTCGAATTTATTAAGTATCCCAAAATTTTTCTATCCTGTAAAGTAGGACAATAAAAATACACAAACTACTTTAAAAATGTTATCGAGAATTTGCTAGCTAATACGTAGTATAAAAGCAATTAAATTTGTTTAAACTTACATAATTATCTTCAGGGTCTTATACAATGTGACTGAACATTGTACGATATTGTGAATAGCATGCTACTCTTCCAGAACATTATAATTTTGACGATCATATCAAGTCATAGTGTTGAATAAATGGCAAATTATGCAAATAAAGCAACCCTTGTCAGCTGATCTTTTGTAATTTACAAAGCAATAGTTTAATTTTTCTTAACTGTTTTCTTTTCTTACATCAAAATCAGTCATTTTTAATAATAATAATTGTTGCTTTTGTTAATACTACAGTATAACACATGAATAAGTGGAACAAAATCAACAATCACTTGCGTTAGCAACAAAAACTGAAACTAATGACGTTAGCGTCAAGAAGTACTTATTGGAATACATGACCTTTGCAAATTTGTGTTCAAATTATGTTCTTGTTGGAAAATGCTCATATTTTAGAATATTATATATAAATGTAATTACTTATATTGATAAATTTCGGATTTAGATTGATTACGTTAGATAATTTATGTGAATATACTTACTTCTGAATATATATTTGAAGTAATTATGGAAATACATGCGTAAATTTATGTAGGGATGAAAATATTTTGATTATTTTGTTCAATTAAATTAAAATTCTTGTATTATGTATTAAGAAGAGTAAACATTTAATATTAAGGCTATTGTTATTTTAGTTTTAATTATAATAATCATAATAAACACAACAATGTATTAATAAATTATACATGTATAACAGTTTATTATGCATTTATCTAAATATAATATTATAAATATGAAAAGAATTATGATTACTTATTAGAAAGGGATTAAATCTTCATAATATGGAATAAGTAATAATAATAATAACCAAGTTAATAATGACATTTCTAACTTGTAATGTAGAATTACATATAACTGTTATACATAGTTAAGCTTAGGTATATAATATGCAAAATATTATATCTTATTCCCGTTAAATAGAATTAAAATTTTAATTATTAAAAATTTTCTTTTTATTTTTACTTGTTATTAATACTCGTACTATTGTTCTACATTTTAATAATTAACTATAAGATTCAAAATTTTATGTTTTGCCATATACGGTTATGTTTTTTATAATAATAATGATTATTTATATATAAAATTGCATTTAATACTTGTAAGTACTTATAATATAAGTATTTTATATCATTAAAATTAAGATAATAATAATATTTATGTACTTATGACATACTTATATTTACTTACATATTAAATGCAATACGCATTTAAGTCTAGGATATAATTATGAAGTTGGAAAGATAATAATGATTCTGTTATACATGTATACTTATTGAATTTCATATACTTAACGTATAAGTGTAAGGAAGAAATTTTTTTTTACTTAACTATCATTTTAAGTTATGGTAAATAATTACGCATATATATAAGTATATAGAAAATCATAATTATTCTTGTGTGTTCTCATTATTATTGTCTGTCTTGTAACTGAGAAATTATGCTCATTCTCTTATAATTTTCTACTTTGAAATTAAGTATTTTTTTTCATTCATAAAAAAAAAAAATTCAAATTATTTCAAACATATTCAAGCTAGTGATTATTATTTATTCACATACTTCTATATATATATATATATATATATACAGTAGTATTTATGAAATTAGGATTATTCTATATACAAACATAACTACATACATATATTTATGTACTTAATAATATCTTTGTGATGATCATATTTTTACATACTTCTTATAATTATGATAACGATTACAATGAATGTAATAATGAAAATGCTGAAGTTATTTTAAAATTAATATTACGTGCATACGTGTATGAGCTTTTGGAAAACTGTAGTTATTGTATATTACTTATATTTCCAGTACAAAATTAACTTTTAGCACCTGTAGCAATAATATTTTCTTTGTGAAATTTTAAAAATTATAGTTCAGATAAATGGCATGTGCATTCCTAAATGTTATACGCCCCTGGAATAGCAAATCAACTGTTTGTTTTCAGGATTACCATATGGCACTCACCTTTGAAATAAAATAACGGTAAGGTGGTCTTGTTTAGATTTGATTGCTATCTTTTGACTATCGTATACTGGTCTAGCCTGACATTGAACTCATAAGAATAAGTCGTAGTTTTAAAAAATTTCAATAGTCTATAAAGGTGATTATGTAGCCTCACGGTTCATTCTTCCATTCTTATGGACTGGGCGTTCCTGGTTAGTTTGGGGCAGTTAATTTTTTTCCTCCTATCCTTGCATTCACGGAAAATTTTGTGGTTTTGATTTCACGGACTTAAACCTAGCGGGACGAAGTTGGTGGTGGTTAGTTGGAGTAATCTCAGACAGGCACATGGAATGACATGAGAAATAAATTGTGTCTAAAAATAGACTTGCATCACACAAGAGATTTAATATCTCATCGACGGGAGGATATAAGTCCGATAATAAGGGTTCTAAGACAATACTGTCTGATTGGCGAACAAGCAAGGATGGAACGCTTTGTGAATGGTCTCTGTAAAGCTATCTGTGACGAAAAGGAGGAAAAATTGACCAACCAGCTCTGATCACGTTCGCTTCACCGGCTTGTGAACTTTAGTCGGGTTCGAGGAATTTGAATTGATTTTAATGTCATGGGAAAATAGGGGAATTCAGCAGTATTACAACGGTCCTAAGTGGCCTGAGTATACCCTTCGAGAGACCGCTGTGTTGTAAATGTTTAAACTCAAAGCTGTTTACCTTCCTATCCTAAAGTTTTACAATGTAAATTTTTATGTTTTCTTAATTTTTTTACTAATTTTCTAGTGTTTTTTTTAATGATTTTTCATTATTTTTTTTAATATTTTTGTTATCCTTATTCCTTGTTGCTTCAGTTATTGTTTGTTTTTACCGACCGTATTCTCCATAGTAGGGAAGTGTAAATAAACTATTTTTAGCAACCTGTCGGTCTGTCGGTCTGTCGGTCTGTCGGTCTGTCGGTCTGTCGGTCTGTCGGTCTGTCGGTCTGTCCGTCTGTCGGTCTGTGTGTGCACGCGTGTATCTCAAGTTCGGCTGAACCTATTTTGATGAAATTTTATATGTAAGTTTATTTCCACCATGGCACGGATCGATCAACTTTTGGTATATATCAGGCCTCGGGAACTGCACTTTTTAGCGGGCCTGTTTTGCATTTTTGAGCATATTGAAGAACATATTCAAACGATTTACTTGAAATTTCATATATAAGTTTTGCTCTATCGGCGATGAAACCTCCTAACTTTTGGAAGAAATCAGGCGTCAGCAACTGGACGTTTACTACGGGCCAAATATACATTTTTGTGTATATAAAGAGAAATAATCAACCGATTTCATTGAAATTTAATACATAAATTCCTCGTATGAAAACTATGAACATATAAATTTTTTGGAAAGATCAGGGCTCGAAAACTGATTTGCGGGCCGATTTTACATTTTTCACCATTTTAAAGAAAATATTCAACAGATTTACTTGAAATTTCATATATGAGCTTTGTTTGACCGTCCGTGAAAATTCCTAGCTTTTGGAACAAATCAGGTATCGGCAACTGGACGTTTACTACGGGCCAAATATACATTTTTGTGTATATAAAGAGAAATAATCAACCGATTTCATTGAAATTTAATATTTGAGTTCCTCGTATTAAAACAATGGACATGTAAATTTTTTGGAAAGATCAGGCATCGGCAACTAGGCGTTTACTACGGGCCAAACATACACTTTTGTGTATATAAAGAGAAATAATCAACCGATTTCATTGAAATTTAATATTTGAATTGCTTGTATTAAAACAATGAACATGTAAATTTTTTGGAAAGATCAGGGCTCGAAAACTGATCTGCGGGCCGATTTTACATTTTTCACCATATCTACGGAACGAATTGTAGAGTTTCTTGAAATTTGATATTTGAGTTCTGGTTGTTACCGAAACTAACTGGCGAGCATTTCAGGGCATTCGGGTAGCACAAAGCGAAACTCTACTAAGAGCCAAATTTACATTTTTCTAGATATGCTAACTATAAGCTTACTAATGTCCTAAAAATTGGAAAGAAGTATTTAACAGACATTTTTATAATATTCTGTAACACTTTCACTTAACTAGACAATACACATTGCGGTCGGTTATGTGCTGACCACATCAGATTTTTTTTTTTTTTTTGAAAATTCACTGAAAGAGGACTTTGATAAATGTTTTAAATTTAATTCAAACCATTATCCATTTATCATTGTTAGAAATGTATGCTAGTTATTGCTATGCTAGTATTTAGCTTCTATAAATGTAAGTGGTACACATATGTTTTTTTTTGCAAATAATATTTATGTACACATAACATAACATAAGTAGAAATAGGAAATATTGTGCATTTTATAATAAGCATATAACGTATATGAGTGTGTGGGAGTGTATATGCAATATTATAAATATTACATTTGTAAAATGAATTACTCATTTTGTTTTTGTGTTTTACAAGTACATACACATAATATACTTTGTATATAATAAGAAGAATATGTTGATGTAAAAATAAAATTATTAATTTTTATTTAAGTATTAGCAAAAAGAGTTAAGCACAAATATTTGAAGTTCTAGATATTCACATGCATATAGGGTTTGTATTATTGTGCAGGGGAAGATAGAAGTATAATGGCAGATTGTTGTTCTATATATTTAAAAATAGAAAGCTTAAGTAGATTCATTCTAAATTTTTGAAATATTATCATATAAAATACTTACTACACATTATACTTAAAAAAATATTTCTTTTTATTTCTATTTTTTTTTAAGTATTCAATTATTTAAGTAATTTCAGAATAAGCTTATAATCATATTGTGGAATAAAATGAATAAATATGGAGTTACAAATATATATAAATTGAAATTTTTCAAATAATATGAAATTAATAAATTTCTAAGGTATTTAAAATTGTAGTATATTCAGTATTTAATTTAGTTATATACGTTTGTCTGTTTGCCTGTCAATCTCTCCTTGGCAGAAATTTGAAAATGCATTGAAATTATGTTAAGAACTTGGATAAATAAACAATTTGAATTCAATTGACATGATTTGAGAAATTTGTATATATGTATTTACTGAAATCAATACTTAATTAGAAAGAGAAGGGACTGGCGAATCAGGGGCTCCGTAAGCGAAATAGTTTTTAGGTGATTACAGTTGAAAGAGCTTTATAACTATCATAAGGGTGTTGGAAAATGTGAAAATTCACAACAGTCTATACTAACGGAACATTGTATGTATGTATATAAAATACCTAAGAACACTAGGTTTTGGGGAGCGTCGAGAGTTGCAAGTTCTGTGGAGAAGGGACTGTCTGAGTGGACGTTTAATATGACATTTCGTAATATTGCCAATAGATTCATTAGAAACGGGAAGATGGGGAAGGAAGGCATAGTAGAACTTGTTTTTTTAGTTCGCACTATAAATTTTTTTTTAGCTATTGCATGCGTAACAAAAATTTGCATTCTTATAGGCAATTAATATTAATTACTAATTGATTTAAAAATTAAGATTACAATTCCAATTCAAATGTGAACGAATAATTAAATATTAAGTATGAAATTAGACCTTAAGTATTTGATAAATCGCAAGACTTACTTTAACAAACACGTCGCGCTTACACACATTTATAATCGACTGTTTTTTTTTTTTTAATTTAGTTTGATTTTTATTAAAATTTGTAGAGGTTTTTATAATTATACTTACCTAAAAAATTTCAAAAGAATTTCTTTTTTTTTTTATCGAGGTTTCACTGTTTTCCTTAAAAAACGTGTTTTGTTTTTAAATTAATTCTTTTATCACCAATTTTCTTAAGCATAACTCCTTTTAACCCAATATAATAAAAGCTATGAATTTTTGATTTATTAGAATTATTAACTTTAGATATTTTATTATAAAATTAAATATTAAAATTTAATTCTTTTTAAATCATAAAAAATATCCCAAAAAAAAAAAAATGCTTTTAATATTCAAATTTATTTTTATCCTTCTAATTTTAATATTTCACCACATTTATATTTCTATATATTGCTCTAAATGTATACGG
This sequence comes from Condylostylus longicornis, assembly GCF_029603195.1. Lineage (NCBI taxonomy): Eukaryota > Metazoa > Arthropoda > Insecta > Diptera > Dolichopodidae > Condylostylus > Condylostylus longicornis. Next base: position 443,061 of record NW_026578045.1, read on the forward strand.
GTATATAGTATGAATATAGAGTGTTCGAAGCTCAACTGTAATCGTGAGGTAGTTTGATACAAGGGGATGAAACTCAAGTATTTTCACTATCGTAGACAAGTTATTCTTAAGATTTTTACTAAATATTTGTATTCTGATCTCTAAATGAGATCAGAATAATAGCGCTTTAACTTTCCTTATATTTTTCAAAAAGTAATAGTCAGAGGAGAAATTATTGCCAACATTTAGTAAAAATTATTTGTAAACTAATTATCTGCAATGGTGTTGATGATCACCTGAATTGGAATTTCATTTGCTGCAAAAAGATTTCACTAACTCTATTCTACCATGGATGCATTCTAATCAACATGTATCAGGATTTCTATCGAATCACAGACACTTTGTATATTTAACAGAAAATATTCAGATTATTTATAAATTATGTACGTTTACGTATATACATATATATAAGAATTTAACTGGAATATTTAACAAAATTTTACGCATAGTATACGTATAACTTGTATATTGATTTGACTACTTATTTAAAATTTTCATATATACGTATATAGTGTTAAAATAGAATTCCCAATATGGCGACATAAATTCCATTAAGTATCATAAATAATTCAATATTTTATTATATTTTATATTTTTTCAATATTTTCAAAAATATTTTACATTCAAATATTGCCTATATAACACGTATAGGGATTTGAAATAGAAATAAGCAAAAAAAAAACAAATAAAGTTGGGTCAAACCAATGGTTTGTATTATAGCACATTTCCCTTCAACAAGGGAAAATTCTGCTTTTGAATACAGTCTATGTATACCTATCATACTATTAAAATTATTTTCATTCATATACAAAACTATTGCTAGGATTGCATATATTTAGGATGACTCATATATGCAGTCTTTGAAATAAAGCAAAAATTAATATAAAAAGGGGTTAACATAATGCTCGATTTTAAAGGTTAATTGTGTGAGATAAGAAAAATAATTATATTTTTTAATTTCATGGAATTTACCGTTAGCTTTTTGTGTTTATAGAAATTTGAAAAAGCTTGCGGTTTCGGAAATATAAGGTGTCAAAAATTCAAATTTTACAAATTTCAAGAGGCGATAACTTGTGAGGGGGTGGAGATGGAAAAAAATTTTCTTCTAATGAAATGAACTATTTATTAATGTCTAAAAGCCCCTAAAATTTCAAGCTTCTACAAGCTGGGGTCTAGAAGAAAAACGACATCAAAAATTTGGAAAAAAAAGACTTTAGATAACGGTAAATTTGAACGGCCATTTTGTTTTTCTAAAGTTTAACCATAGTATACCGCGCTAGGGGAAGCAAGCCGCTGCTTTTATGCGTTTGCAAAATTTAAAAAATGCTTATGGTTTCATTGCAACAAATAGTTAAAAAAGGCCATTTTTAGTGTTTTGGGGGGGTATAACTTCTAGAGGGGGGGAGATAGGTGAAAATTTTGTTCTACGGAAATAAGTTTCTAGTAAAGATCTATGTACGTACAAAATTTCAGCTTTCTATCTTCAAGGGTGTAAAAGTTTTGTAAACAGACACACGGACAGACGGACGGACGGACGGACGGACGGACGGACGGACGGACGGGAAAAAATTTTTGGAAAAGTGCTAAAAAGGATTCATTTTTCGTTCCCATATATCCTTTTACGCTTAAATTCGTCAGTATTTATAGATAAAAATATTAAATATATATCAATATATGTATATATTATGTAAATTATTCAAGTGGTTGAAAAAATTAAATTATGAACGTGAAAACATTAAAATATAAGGAATAAATTCTATAATACAAAAACATATTTAGGTACTTTGGTAATAAAAAAAATTTTATTTATATAAAATAAATTAGCATATTAGTTCTATATAACTATAAATAATTATGAAGTATGAGTGTGTATACATATATTTTATACTTATAAGTAACCATTTTGTTTGTATAAAATTAAATTTTATTGAATAGTTTTATTCTATTTTTTAGTTCTGATTGAAGATTTTCAATTAGAATTGAAAAAGTTTTTAGTTTAATTAATTATAATATTATTAGGTTTTGAGGGTACCAGCCAAATCCTATATAAGTATATATTGTGCATAATGAAAGTGTGATGCCACTAGTCTTCTTTATTCTTACGAGATATTTATCGATATAGTCTGAAGTGCTGAGATAGCGAGTCGTTCTATGTTGATTTTAAACACAAAAACACGACAGAGCATTAAGGTTAGTGATTAGTTTGATTTGGTTTGTCTAGGAAACAAAACTACAAAATAGCCAGGGGCGTTTTGAGTTTCTTTAAAGTCCCCCTTTATTGATAAGTTTAACAATAATTCGAGTCCGCCTATCTTTGTTTTTGGGTGATTATAAAGACTTGTATTAAAATTAAATATAACATATATGTATATATTAAGCAAGGTACTTAGGCATATATTTGACATTCCTCTTTTGAAAATTTTTCAAAAATATTAAGCCTTAGACTCGAAATTCTTAAAAAATACTTGAACATTTTCGGAAAAATCATTTTATTCATGTAAATGCAATACGATTTTTGATTTATGCAGTATGATTGCATGATTTGTTTTTTTTTTTGTTTCCGAACAAGTCCGAAATTAAAATTTTTTTTTCAAATTTGATTTGGGTATAATCCGAGAATTTTATTCATTGTGAAAATTTTTGCTCATTCGTCCAAAATCTTGAAAATCTTGAAAATTCCGCGAAAACTTATTTTATGCATAAATTTTATTGATGCATGCTGAAACTGTGTGATCGTAGATTTTGGTTTCAAAAATAAGCTTTAGTATGGAGATTACAAATTAATTGTGAATTATATACCATTATAATCATTGTTTTATATATGTTTTCTTTTAAATTAACCCATATTTTCCTAGTGTTCCACTGTTTAAACAAATAATTACCTTGATATTACATTCGAACAATTGCGTTATGAATTATTTGTTTGGTGAAATTCTTTATTCGATATAATTTTAAGACATTCTATTAGGTGACGTTTATTAATTCAGGAATTAATGGGTTAATTAAAGCATTTGATGAAATGTGATATATTTCGTTTATTTTTCACAGATTACTTGCTTTTACAAAGGCTTAGTACCCCCATATATTAAACACAAGCAAAATTAGAGTACAATATTTGTATTAAGTAAAGCAGTGCATTACTGTATTTTTACATACAGGAAAAAACGAATCATTGAATTTTATTATCGCACATAACTGTACATATTATGTACTGTTATTTGTGTATAAATGTATATGTATAATATTATTTACATATATTATTTGATGTCAAATATTTTATAAATATCAAACGTATAATTAATGTTGACATTTTGAAATTTTTTAATTAATTTTAAAATATATTGTAATTCTTTGTTTTTTTTTTTTTTCTTTTTGTTTTTTAATACTTATTTAAAGTATGTACGAAAATATTTAATTTGAAATTGAATATTTGTTAAAAAAAATATTTTTTATTTATTTATTTTTAATTTTGAAATATTTTTTTTTTTTTTTTTGTTTGCTATGAAGCACTTCAATACTTATTTATTAAAAATATTTCATTATTTCTATTTTTTGTCCAGGAATAAGCCTGGGAAAAGACCTAAAGGATTTACAAAAATAAGGTATGTGAAAATAATTTACATCGGATTTTTTTTATATAAAAGTAAATTAAGTACTGACAAATTGTATTCAAAATGATTTATTAATTTTTTGATTTTATAATACTTTTGATTTTTCTCCTACTTTTTGTTTTACAACCGAAGTTGCGGTCTTTCGTGCCTCATAACGTATTCAAATTCATCACGAGGATTAGATATTTACCCGCATTCAGAGAGGGAATATTCGCGCCATCTGTTAGATATTTTCGATAATTGCAATATATTTCATTGTTATCTTCTTCCCTACTTGCATGACAGTAATTTTTTTCAATATTAACACCCCTTTATTGTACTGAATGGTGGCCCATATAGTCAAGGCCTACAAATCAAACATTTGTTTTTGAATTTTGTTTGATCCGATAAAAATCTGATGAAATTTTAATTTTTGTTTGAAGAAAGATAATACTGTTCAAATGCCAATCGAATAAATTGCATGAACAATGTTTGATGTCATAACTATACCTTAAATTTCAAGTATAATTTATATAAATCTAATTTAGTAATAATTAACTTAGTATGTAACTAATTACCTACCTTCATATCCTCATATATTGTAAATATGCATCAGTTAATATATGTGTACGTACATACATTCATACATACATGTACATACGTATGTTACTTTTATTTAAATACTTAATTCATAAAAAAAAAAATTTCCACTCTTTTGAAATTTGAGTAACTACTCATTCATTTTTTGTTTATAAAAAAATATACATTTACTTTTTAAGGTTTAAAGAAAAAATATCAATTTCAATGCAAATATTTTGTTCTGTTTTATTTGCTTGTTTTCATTCCTTTTTAAATAAATATTAAAGCATATTATTCATTTCACATGTAATGTATTCCTGCACGTACATATGTATGTCATACATAACATATGCATGCATGTATAAACGGTTGTATGAGATGATTTTTTCAAATTTGAAGAAAATCATAGAAATTTTGTAACTTTGCTTGTAGTTCTTATTTGAGTGGATAAGTCAATATGGCTGCCAATTAATTTTTAAAAACTTACGCGGGCATAATTGCGATGGAACATTGGACGGGTTTATTTTTGAGCCACTTTTCGAATTTGTCAGATAAAATGTAATAAATTACTGGATTAGTATGAAATAATTTTCAAAAGTTGAAGTGATTTCAAATAGACTTAAAGAAAGGATTTAACGTATATGTAAGAAAAGATCTCATTCCTGTATATAGACGATCTACTAAAAACATATTCCAAACACAGTAAAGAAGAGACTTAATGTATCGTACACTAAAAGAAAGGCTCACTGAGGCTCAAAGAAAAGGCTTACGTATACATTCAAAGAAAATATTCCATAGGCACCAATTCAAACGATCGGATTAGACAAAACACACCAAAAGTACCCAGGGTAACTCACTTTTAATTAAAAATTTCGTTAAAATTAATCATTTCGAAACGTTTCTAGAGGTCGTAAATCTTTCCGTAGTGAATTAAACTGAATGAATTTTACAATTCTAAGTCGAATAGGGAAAAAATCACCCGTTCTATAAAGTACACCCAATATTTATGATTAAAAAGAACCTAGTAACTGTAGAAAACAAGAAAGAATAAAAAAAAAACAAATCTTAAAACAAATCAGTGTGTTTATTAGAAATAAAAACAAAACGCATAAACAAATTATGTACACATACAAACATATTTATTTACAAATATACAAAAATTACTTCGAAATTCATTCAAAAAAGAAACATAAGAAAAAAACAATGTACAAAGCCTTGACCTCTAGAATTTTGCAACCCATTTGTTTTATGTTATACAGACTTGTGTATTTTTGTATGTATACAAATTACATATGTACATACAAAATTAGCTGATAAAGATTTATGTGAATAGATGGGGTCGAATTATAATGAAATTTTCTGATATTCTGTCTTTTCTTTTTTTGAGAACGGAAGTGAAAATGAATATTAGACGAAAAGAAGAACAACAATCAAACATGTCATACAAACACACTTAATTTTTCATTCACTTAAAGCATTTGGTGATCTTCTATCTTAAAATTAGCTGAAGAAAAAAGAATCTAAAATTTGAGACTTTTATTATTTATTAATTTTTTTTTTCTTAATTTATTTTTAACCTTTTAATGACATTAAGTTTTTTTTATAAAACAATTTTTTTTTTAATTTGTTTTTTTTTTTGTTTTTTGCAAAAGTTTTCTTAGAAATTTTTATTTAGAACATTTTAATAATTAAGTATTCTCATAATAATAATTACATAAAAAAATTAGAAAACAAAGCGGGGTTAAGGAGTTTAGGAGGAGAAGGCCCAATTAGCACGCATGATGGTGTATTTTTTATTTAGTTTAGTATGTTGAATACATAAAATTTCAGACATCTTCTTTGTTCAAATTATCGCTTAATTTTACGTATTCCTAAGCTTATTTAAATTATTATAAATATTTTATTAATAATTAAGAAAAATTTGACATTTAAATGATGGTCTTTTTAAAAACGTCTGGTATTTTTGGGGTTAAAAAGTTCATAATGATCTAATCATACAGAGGAGTACAACATAGAGCTTCATTTTAAATCTGCTTTTTAGTTTTTGCTGAAGCGGCGACTGTATAATGTAACAGTAGTATTCCCTGAAATTATGTGGACTGAAAGTGACTCAGAAATGAGTAGTGATGAAATAGTATATATACCCAAGTACTATCGCATTTTTGGCATATATCCACAAAATTTGTGCCGCACTCAAACGGTTAATCTTTTTTTTTGAGTATAATTTGGGAAACTTCTATTAAATTTTTGAGGAAAACATTTTAGGTGGTGCATAAAATCAAAATAGTCAATTAGTTATTAAAATTTCTCAACTATTATACATCAAATTAAGTTGCCACTAACAGGTAAAAAATTTTTTTAATACTATTTAAGATTTTCAAGCATTCAAATCATATTTTTGAACTTTCCAGAATATTTTGATTTTTTTTTCGTACAAAGCATAGTACCTGTGGTAGAGATATAGGGTTAAATATTTTAAGTTTTCGAAAAACTCTTTGTTTGTTGTAGCTTTTATAGTCCGATTTCTGTGAAAAGCCTTGAATTGCAAAAACTATACTTTGATTTGATATCTCGTAAACTATGTCTTAAATCACAATTAATTGTGAGATCAAAAATAAAGAACAATGAATCGCCTGTAAAACAAGCTCGTTATGATAACTCTACGTTGTATGGTTCCAAATTTATAAGCATTTATTTTTATGAAGGAAAGGTCCGCTACCTTTTCTTTTCAACAGACTGTAGCTCGAAAACGAGTATATCTGCCCTCTCCCACCCATGCAATATTTTTCTGGAAATTGTTCAAAGAATCATCTTTGGAATTATTTGCCACAATATACGAAACACCCTGTATATACATATATACAAGATAAATATTTACCAGAGTATACTTACTTATATAATATGGAAAAAAAAAATCGATAGCATTATGGTAACCCTATTTAATATAATTTGTATACTTACAAATGTTTTCTGTTAGATTATTGATTAAAAATTTTTATTTACTTAAATATCTAGGCTATCGCCATTCCCTACTGTGTACGTATATATGTTTGTATTTATATTTCAGACATACATTCATATATTCCTATTTATATTTTAAATAAATAATTAAATTAATTTTTTTAAGCAATTTTTTTTCTCTCTCTTTGGGTTTAATTTAATTTTTTTTTGTGCTGCTTTGTGTTTAAATATTTTTAGTTTTTTGGCTAAAACCATGTTAATAAATAATTTTGTATTTAATTCTAATTTTATTCAAAAAAAACAAATTAAAAAGATTAATGTATAAATTAATGTAAATACAGAGAGAGATTATTATAGGCTACATGCATACATATATACACGTATACTAAGTACCCACATTTCAGCAATATCACAAACTAACTAAGTATAAAAATGTGCAAAATATCGAAATTTCAAAGAGATTAAAAGTTTTTAATTATTAAAATTGAATGATTATTATTATTAGTTAGGGTAATAATCTCTCTATCTCTCTACATTATAATATGTATAGTTAAATAGAATGATTTTTTTTCTGTGTTTAACCAGGAATTCAAATATTTATAATTAAATTAGTTATATAATTTTAGAGTATGTATAATATATATAAATATTATACTGGTTATAATTAATTATTTAAAATATTATACTGGTTTTATTTTAGTTAATAAAGAGTATAATATAACAGTTAAATTCTAACAATAATAATATGTTGTGTAGATTAAGTGTATAATAATTAACTGATATGGTGGTATTAATTATGGTTTTATATATTTTTTTTTCTACACATTTAAAATGGTGGTAAACTTTTGAAAAGGTTTATTTCAAATATAAGCAATATAATAATAATTATGGTATACATTACCAATACAGAAATTGCAAATTTAAATTAATTATTGTTATATACAAAATGTACAGATAGTTAATAACGATAATAAATGTTTAATTTTACTAAATTGTTATACATACTTATATAAGAATAAATAGAAAATATTTGAAAATTTTTTATTAATTCAGAAAATGGATTGAAATTCGTGTATAAGAGAAAATTATTTGGTTCAGTTATTGAGAAAGTTCTTAAATTTCAATTATTTTAATTTAGAATTAATTTATTAAATTAATTATACTTATGTGTCATAATTATTAAAATTATTAACCAATAGAAATGTATTTGAATTGACAAGCTCAGTAGCATTTGAATTAAACTAACTTGCTATTGTGCTGCCACCATTTGAATATACAAAATTCGTTCATTTGTCATTAAATTTAAAATACTGAGAGAAAAAATTACTTTCTCATAAAGAGAAAACATTATTGTTATACAATAAGTAATTCACTGTTTAGTTGCAGAATAATTGTCTTTGCAATTAAAATATTAAATATTTACCGAGTTCAGTTGAAATAATTTCTAATCAAAAAGGGCTTGATGACATTTTAACATTTAAATATTTTACGATTGTGCTGCCATCACTCATAAAATATTCATTAATTATTTTATTCACTTATTTTTAAAATCTCATTTGAAATTTTCATTTATTTTAAATCGACTTGTAGCTTTTAAATTTTGAAGAAAAAAAATAATAAAATTTCAAAATTGGATTTCACTGTATTTTACTATTAATGTTTACTTATATTAAAATATTACTGTATATATAAGAGAATTAAATGATCTAAACCAGATTTATTTAACTAAACAAAAATATAATAATAATTAATTATCAAATTGATTAATTGTTTAAATATTTATTTATATAAAATATGTGGTTTTGATTATCATAAATTAATTATACATACATTGTGTTCATTAGTAGAATATTTTGGGCTATATACAATATCTATTCAATTTTACTTGTTTATAGAAAAAAGAAGAATATTTTATTTATGATTATATAAAATTTTATAATGCGAATAAAATTATAAAATCTGATTTCAATGATAATTATCATCATTAATTGAATTATTTGTTCAGTAATTTTGTTAATAATAATTTATTAATGATTCAAATCAAAAGTAGTATAAGTAAATTATTAGATTCTTGTGTTGTTTTAGTGGGAAATTAGTATAACAGTTAATATTGAAAATATACTGATAAATTCAGATGACAAAATTGCTACGTTGAAAATTAACCTTTATCTTATTAACTTATATTTTATTCTAATTTTTAGTTCGATATAGTCTTCAATAGTAAGCGCTACAGTCGTCTGAAATTTTAATTGATTCTAATGATATTAATATGAATGGTTTTAACGGTTAAAACGTAATTTTTTCTCTCAGCATTTTAAATTTAATGAGTAATGAACGAATTTTATATGTCTAGATGGTGGCAGCACCATAGCAAATTAGTTTAATTCAAATGCTACTTAACTTGTTAATTTAATTACCATATATCAGAAAAATTCTCAATTTTCGGAAACTAATCCGGTTTTCCGGTTACGGTTTTTTAAATCCGGTACAACTTTTTAAATTCCCGGTTATCATTTACGACTTCTTTTTATTTTGTGTTCTTATCCTAAAAGTATGCAATTTGTAGGATATGTTATGATTTAAAGAGATTTATGTGCAAAAGAGCAAGTGTTTTTAATCGTTTATCTTCTTAATTTATATGAAAACTTAATATAGAGGCGAGCCTGGTTATTTAGTAATTAATTTAGTCTTATGTTAAGTAGTTGATCATAATTTGAATTTATGATGTATAGAGAACCAATTAATCTAAAAATTTCTAAAATTTTATCAACTCAAAAACGAATTTTATGGATTATTTTAGATTCTTCCACTACTTAGGCTATCTTTCTACTACGGCTATGTTTTTATAGCCAAAATCAATAGAAAAATTATTTAAAAAATTTGTTCTACATTTAAAACTTAAATTTTTTTTTGATTTTTTAGATCGTTTTAATATGCCGATATATACATAATTATGTCGTAAATAACCGGCTAGATAATTTTTTTAATACATAAAAATTTATAACATAATTTTACATATGTATACAAACTTAAGTAAGTAGTAAAAATTTTTAGATTCAATTTGGCTTAAATACGTTTCAGAATATAACAAACCTGAAAATCAAAAATTAAATATATTGCTTTTTTATTTATTTTTAATCTATTGAAATTTTTCACTCTCTTATCTTATCTAAACTAAAGTTGTTATGATTTCACACTATTTCCAATATAAAAAAAAAATTTGTGCTCATTTATTTGTTAATCTAATTTTATTTATTTCCTCTATACACGGATATCATCTAAATTTTTCAAAATTTTAAAGTTTATTTTTTTTTGAAAACAAATGATTATAAATTTTAAATTTGATGTATTTTTTTTTTATAGAAAAAATTTACGATAAGAGAAAAAAATTCACATAGAATGTCAGAACGAACAAACAAATGAGATACTATGTACTGAGAATTTAGCGCTCTTTGAAGGGGAATCCGATTAAATTGTAAAAAACCCATTTAGTCAAATTTAGGCAATAGAAAATTTTTGAATAATTAATTATAACATTAATACCGTAAATTCGACATTAGTGTATTAAGCTGTCGATTATCTGTATCTTCTAGACTTAGGCATCGCAGTATTGTCATCACAGTATTGTTATCGCAGTATTTCGTGACAATATTGCGACATCTTTGACCGTATTCGCGTAAATATGTACATACATACATATACTCGCATATTGTATTTAATTATGTTTAAAAATTTTATATAAAAAAAACTTACGATAAGAGAAAAAAATTCACATTGAATACCAAAATGAATAAACAAACAAAAAAAGGGGCTATGAACTGAGAGTTTAGCATTTTTAGGAGGAGAATTTGATTAAATTGTAAAAAACCCATTTAGTCAAATTTTGGCAATAGAAATTTTTTTATTAATTAATTATAATATTAATATCGTAAATTTGACATATCATTTGAGAAGTCATGTCATTTATTATATACCTGTTGCCATCACACTATTTTCATCTGATTTAAAATTTCGTTGGCTTAGATTCAGTTCTGAAAGGATTGTTCACTTGAATTACAGTGATTTTGTTTATATTTGATGTAAATGATTTATTTTTTTAAATTATGGAATATTTTTAAAATTCCAATATTTATTATAAAATATTATTGTAGTTTTAAATTCAAAACTATAATTAACATTTATTTGTTTATTAGATTAAACAATAATTGTCATTTAAACCCATAATATTTGAATTTAATTCTAAAATTTTAAGGTCATATGAGGCCATATATTATACTTACTCAATTATGAACTCAATATAAAGTAAATATATATTTACTGATTAATAAGCATTTGAATATTGAATTGATTATATTGTAAACAAACTGCTTTATTACTACTCATTTCACCTTTCAAATGAATTAGAAATAATTATTATCGCAATAGGAAATACCGCAATGGTTATATTATCGTAATTATTAGAATAGCATCGAATATTTGTATTGCGCTAAAGCATCATGAAAATATTTGCATTAATTGGAGTTCATTGATTTATACTTACATATCTTTGTGAGATTAAAATTTTTTATTTTTTTTTTGAAAAATTCCATAATAAATTTTGAAATTCCGGTTTTTAGAATATGGCGTCAATGGTAAAATAAATGTATATACATATTTGTATATGATATTCTCACTCTTATTATTGTAGACTGTAGTTACTCGTAAATTTAAAATGAGAGCTATTTTAGAGAACGGCACCTGACGATACGAGAACTAATGAAGAATTTATTTATAAAATTAGAGAATTTAAAACGATTTCTTGATTGGGAAAAAATCTCAAATTAATAATTGGGGTTGGAAATTTTTAATTTCCTGTACGAGGGAATTTTTTAATATAACGGTTTATAACTCTTCGGATCACAGCACTTACTATTTTTATTGAAATTTTTTTATTATAAAAGTGAGTAATTACTCAATTTTTTAAGAATTGTATATAAAAATTACTTTCAAGTGTTAATTTTTTTTAAAAAAATTTTAAGTAGTTGTGACTGAGTTTCAATTCCTACTTAGAATGACATATTGTTCCATATATCATCGTCTTTTCTACTTGTAAACGAAATAATAACAACTCAATTTTTCGTGATATTATAGTGTGTCAAAGTGATAAGAATGAATCAGCCGGAAAATATAATTATTTTATTTTCGGAAATCCATAACTTATTTAATTAAGTCTTTGATTTTATTATATGAGTACAATTACCTATATATTATTGTTTTTGTTCTCTTAAGAGTGTCAAAATTTTTGTTGTGTCTTTTGTTCATTTTAAAATTAAATGTATATGTATGTGTCATAAAATTTCTAAATAAGTATCATGCATGAATTAACTCCATTATTTTACTCACAAGCTCATGAATATTTTTTATGATTGATTGATAAAAGCATAAAAAATAATAATTTTTCACTACTTAATAAAAATTTACGCTCCAATAGTCTTTAGTGACCGTCATAATTCTCTATTTTTTTTTAACAAAGCAATTATTATAATGATATTGTTAATTATTATTTAAAATGGGGCAATTAATAACAAAATTTCGAAGGGGCATTTTTCTAATTTAAGACTAAAATGATACCAACATGGTGTTATTAATTGAAATTTATTGAATAATCTTCTTTCATTTTAAAAATAATTCAATTTCCCTGTATATCAACTTACAAAAATTTAAATTGTAATTAGACAGGGAGAATATAATGGTAAGAAATTCGAGCCTGTAGGAGTTCCTCCTTTACAAAGGGTAAATGTCGCATTTTTCAGAGAGAATCAATGATGAATTTCCTTGAACTTTGCAAATACGGTTCTGTTCAACTCTTTCCTTTAACTAACAATAAGTTATAAAGTTATTAATGGATATTAATAACTTTGCAATTATCGCAATATTAATGGTAAATATATCTTTAATTTAAACCATTATTTGTTTTATAAAGTTAATAATTCAATTCTAAAATTGAATTTCTTCGAAAAATTGCATTCATTATAATTTTATTTACAGTATACTTAAGTGTTTTTGTATAACATTCACAATATATACATATAAGCAATTCACAATATAACAATAATACTGTTATACTTATTATATTTCTTATTTCAAATAAGCATGTAAATATTTTATATATGTATTCACTGTTCTTATGAATTGAATTTAATTTATAATATTGAATTCAATGAAAAAAAAAATTAGATTGGGGTTTTGGGAATTGAAAAGACTGTAAAGATTTTTAAATTTCAATTCATAAATATACACTTAATATTCATAATAATGTTAAGTAAATTAGTATATATACAATAAGTATAACTATATATATATTGTATATGTATTGCTTATTTGAATTTCGATTATTAAGTATATTTGATTTTAATTTTATTAATGTTGAAAATATAAAAGCGTATTTCTTTGTGCATTCTCGGTTCTAATATTAAATAATTTTACTTTAAAATTAAAATGTCATGGGAAATTCATTGTGAATTTGTGTACATATTTGCATATTTGCATATACACTGTATATATACTCGTATATTTAATATGAAATTTCTTCTGAATTCGAAAATTACAACTTATACGTGTATGGTTGTTTATAAAGTCTTGGAATATTCTTCTAAATTATAATGTATGTATATGTATGTATTTGTAATAAACTTACAATAAGTACTTATTTAACTTATTATAATTAATTCTTAATAACTAATAATATTACAAATTTTTGATTTAACACATACCATATTATCTGATATATAGCTGCACTGTTATATTCATTTATTGTGTTGAATGTTCTCAAAGGAATTTTTTTTTGGGAATTTGTGTTCTCCTTCCTTAAGAAATACACATACTACGAGTATGCACTTGTGTGAAATTAATTTGAGAGAGAATAAATATTTTATTAGAATCATATGAGATTTAGCAATATAATTATTGCTTATACTTTAATGTTTTTATAATTGTATAAGAATATAATTTAAAATTAATAATATTATTTAATATTATGGACCTGTGATCTTTTTATTTTTATTTCTTAAATATTATAATATTGTTTTATTTAAATCGAGAATGACCATTCGATTTTAAAGGAATTCGGGTGTAGGCGCTGAATTTTGTTTTTTTAATTATGAACGAATATTTTATTTATAAAATAATTTGAAAGTAAATATTTTTTTTCTAAATAAAATTCAAAAATTTTGATAATAATTTAAATTTTTAAAATTTGTTTAAATATAAAAATTGTGGAAATTTAAAATACTTATAGACTTATAAAGACTTATATCAGAGACGAGGCGGTCGGAGCGGTGGAGAAATCTTCCGAGGCTGCTGAGTAGCTTCTGAGAGATAATGGCTAGAATCAATTTATGAAGCTTATAGAGTTGGCAAAGAATCTGATTTGGTTCTCAAAGCGTCGCAGTTGTGGTTTTCCTGGCATCACGAGTTGTGCGACTTACTAAAGAAGGTGGATCGCGAAGGTCTATCACATTCAAAACGCATAATATTCCTTAGTCATAATTTCTATTTTCTGTTTCATAATATTAACTCTAATAAAAATTAATCTCAAAAGTATGTTATGCACACTCTAATACCTATATCTTTCATAACATATATATATATATATATATATATATATATATATATATATATGAGATATGAGTACAAGTAAGGTGTTGAAAGTTAATTAATTTAAAAAAAAAATTAATCTCAAGTATATTTTAATCTTATATTTATTTAATAAAAAAAATTCTGATAATATTGCATTCTACAAATATTTCATGTTTTAAATCAAGTATAAGAGATGTTGACCGTATTCGTGTATATATGTATATATGCTTGTATGTTATATTTAAGTGTGTTTATATATATTTTTGAACTATTTTATGATTTAAAATTTATGAATGCTTATCTTATCAATATTTAAGATTAAAAAAATTTTTTTTTTAAATTGTTATATTTTATTTTCATAGAATTCATAATAAAAATAAAAAATATATAAGTAAGTAGTTAAAAATAAATTTTATTATTTTTGTAATATAAGAAATTTGTTATTACCAAACTTAGTAAATAAATTTATGCTATTGTAGGGGATATTAATTTAGTCAAATACGGTAGTCTTACGGTAGGTAGAGCGTCTTTTATTTGACGCGCCTTCTATTGCTGTTTGTGTTTCTCATTAAAAAATTTTTAGGTTTTAGTAATTAAGTAAATATTATTATTTTGTAAACCATTTGTTACGGGTTGGACGCTTGAAAATATACTGGCAATATACTGCCACTATCATGACTAGCAGTAGCTTAAAATGTATGGCAATTTGATAGGGCTGCTACTATAATTTTGAATGTTTCCTAACCATGATGTCTGTTCTCTTCCGACGCCACGTCTACCTTCAATTTTACCTTGCACATATTCGTACAAAATTAATATTGTCTTTAATTCAATTTAATAATTTTAACATTTTTTTTTATTGTCTAATGCTTAAAAAAGTACATAAATATGTGTGTAAAATTTTCAAAAACCTCAATTAACATTTAAAAAACAAATTTCTATTGTTTTATTAAAACGTGATTTGGTTTACCATTGTGTTATTATTGTTTATTATATAAAATAATAAAAATAAAAAAAAAATGAACTTTATCACTAAAATTCCATCATATTTTAGTTATGTGATTATACCCCATATTTAAAGGGGGTGGCATTTGAGCAATGGGTGAAAAAAAAATCCCTTCCCTATTTTGTTTTAGTCAATAATAAAATAATTGAAAATCTACGTAAAAATTATAATATAAAAGAATTTACATTTAGTTTTACGGGCTTTTCTACGAACAAACAAACAGGGTATTATTTTTGATATTATTTAGAAAATCAAATTCTTTTTCCAATAAAATTGAAATTTGAAAACTTTATAGAAAAAACTTGTTTAGTTTATTTTCAAAAACCATAATTACTCAAGTACCTGCTACTATACTACGTTTGACATAATCATTGTCATTATTTATATAAATTTTTTGTATGGACAAATTATCGAATATGGAAATATGGAAAAATTTTGGTTTTCGTGGATCGTTGGCTTGCTACTCGCATGCTATAAGATTTATGGCTGCAACAATCTCATCAGTGTTACCATATTCTTCTATAAAATTTATTAAGTATATTTGTAGCTGTTATATGGAAATATTTGTTATAATTTCATTTAATATACTTAGTTATTGGAATACTTATATATTAATTTATTACATATATGTATACTACATAAAATAAATTTGTTCTAAAGTATATATTTAACTATTGAATATTTTTTACACAATGTAAAATATTCAATTGATTGTAATATTTTCAATTTTCTTACAATTTTATAATTATGTACATAAGTATATACATATATCCGTATTTATGCTATTATCAATTCAAATTATATATAAGTAGTTAATAATTATTTAAATTATTTCATATAAAATGAATATATAATAAACGTAAAGTGTGAAATAAATAATTTATTAAATTGATATTCATTATAAATATTAATTAATTAGTAAGGAAATTGCTTTATTAAAAGCATATTATTATTAATTATTATTGTTTATTTGTTAACTTTTTATACTTACTTACTGTTGTTAATTTGTTATTATTTATAAAACATTACTATGACAGTAAATAAATAATATGTACCGTAATTACTCATTTTTAATATTTTAACATTTGAAATTTATTTACTTAACATTTGAGCATATTATGTATGTTATTATTTTGTACGGTAATAATTATGGGTAATATTTTCTCAATTAAGGGAATTTTCTCAATAAATTATTATTACTCTATTTCTTTTTTTGGTAGCTATTTCAATGACAATGACAATGGCACGACAAATCAACTTATATGGCGTGTTGTTTTTTTTATTAATTATGCTCTATAACCTTTAAGAAATTCATGCTCTCCCTGTTTCTTCCAACATTTAAAATTCAGGTCTCTTTTATTGTTTACAATATAATATATTTCATTATATAGAAAATTCTCACAATACAGTGTAGTAGCAATACAGTCTTCTTTTATTTTTATTTTGTGTGCAAATAAATGATTTTAGATCTTCTGTAATTTAATACTTGTATATTAATTTTTTTAAATTTCAAAAAATTTTGAGAAATTTTAAAATATGCCTTTGCAATGTTATCCAATTTTTTTAACATTAGTCATTTTTAATTTATTTTAATAGTTATACAATTAATTAACGCGAATTAATTAATATTCGTAATAAAACTGATTATAAATTTCTGAGTAAGAATTTTTACATTAAGTAATAAAAAATATTAGTATTCAATTAAATTCCATTTAAAATATTCAAGAAAAGTTGCAAATAAATTGGAATTTATTCATAATATTGAATGTATAATAATTATATAATACATATAAAATACAAAATATCTACACGTACATTTGTTTACAAATAATTATAAAATAAATACCTAAAAGTTTACAATCGTAAATCATTATGGTTGCTAATAAATAAACGAAACAATTTTTTATCTAATTAGAAATTCAAAATTTTTTTTTTGTTTATTTAATTTTAAAAATATAAAAACAAACTATTGTGAAAAGTTTTTTTTTTTTCTTATTGCGAAAAAATTACATTTTTTGTTTGAAAAGCTCGGAAAAAAAAAATCGGAAGACCTTTACTTAGCAGCTGTATAGATTTACTATTGTGAGAATGCAATTTTAATTCTCAATTATTATTTTAATCAAATTACAATTTACTGCACCACATTTACATATTTTACTGCAGTACATTAAAAATTTCGCCAAAAATTTCGTAATATAACCTTTTACACTCACGCAAGAAATTCGAAATTTCACTTTGGCTTTAATAATAGAGAGGAGAGTCTTATTGAAATGCCTCTCTTTGTTTTCTGTATTAAAATAATATTTTCTCAAATTTTATACGATACTGTTACGTCGCGCTGCTACAAAACAAAAAATTCTGACTGATCATACTGACATTTGAATTTCTTTATTTTAATTAATTAACCTTTACGCGCGTACTCATTTCAGAAAATCTCTGTGATTTTCCGAATTATAAACACATTAATTGCACAAACGCTCGAAATTACTCACAAACACTTTGTAATTCACTATTATGAATCGATTAGAAATTCTTGTTACTAAAAGTATTTTAGTCTCTCTTTTATGACTGCTGAATTAAATGAACTATTTTTTTTTTTAAAGAAATTTCTTTTAAATTTTAAAAACCTCTAAGTGTATAAAAAGTCATTTTATATATTTTGCATTTTCAATGTTAAAAATTTTTTTCATCAATATCTTCCATTTTGTGTTTATGAATACGTGTACCTGCATTTTATTATTATTTTTATTCTTGTATAATTTTGTACTTGACAAGAAAATCAATAACCATATTTAAAAATAAAAAATTTCCAGAATCAAAAAAAAAATTGTTGATTTTTAACTGTACCGCACATACTTACACTAATAAAAAATCTCACTAACAAAAAATCTTAACAAAAAACAAAAACGAAAGAGAAAAATTTTTAACTACCACATTCTTACCACAATTTCAATAGTTTGTTGGCGATGTCACACCAATCGGGTCGATTTTTTTTGTTCGTGATTTTGTTGCTTTTCTTTTGCCTCCCCATTGTATATTTGCCACCCTTTTAATTTTTTGTTCATAATAAAAATCATAAAAAAAGAGAAAAACAATTTTTTTGCAGTCAAAACAGGACTTTTTTTTGCGTTTTTTCTTGTTGTCCTTATAATTTTATTGATTTTATTTATATATTTTTTTCATTTAAATTTTTGGCTTTGTTTGTATTCTGATCCTGATTGCAAATTTATGAAATTTTTGTTTTTTTTTTTTACTATTGTGAATGAATGAATGAATTTTTTTTTTGTTTTCTTTCTCTTTCATATTTTTCTCTCTGTATGTTATAATATTCAAGGATACCCACAGGGAATTGTTGAGAATAACAATAAAAAAAAAAAAATTGTCAAAATTTTTCTTATTTTTTTTTTTGTTTTTTTTTTTTTTTTTTGTATTCTATACGTTATTCATTTACAGTTAGAATTTTCAATAATCTTTATTAATAAAAAAAAAAATTGTGCATATTTATTTTTACAATATTTTTTGTTGATTTAAAATTTTTTTTTCTTTTCGTTCAGAAGATATGAACTTGTTGTGAATGTATGTATTTAAATTCATTTCATCATCAACACATTCATGTATACGTGGGATGTGTACAGTTTTGTGTTTGAATGCATGTCTGAGAAAAAAAATCACAGCAGCGTAGTGATTTTACAAGAATGAGGTAACAAAATCACATTTGTACCTTGAATTTTTAAAGTGAGAACATTATGTGTGTGTGTGTGTATATTCAATTGAGAAATGAATGTGTTATATAAGTATTTAAATTCATAGGAAGAATTTTTTGAATAATTCTTAAAATAATTGGAAAAATTTAATGAGCATTTGAAAAATCAAAATTATTGTATTGTTGATTTAAGATGAAAAATTTAAGGAGTTATGATGCTCTTGTGTAGAATCTTGAAATTTAGTCTAATTTGAAAATTCTAAATAACAGTAAATAGTTTGACATCAAAATTATTTATATGGACAAACGGATATATAAGGAAAGAAACTAATAAGTCAATTTTTTTTTTGTTTTAAATTTTAGTTGGAAATGCGCCACAAATATAAAAGTATAAATTATAGTTTTATGACTAAAGTACATACAAAGTGAAAAAAATCGATAAATTTTTTCTATTGTTCCATATAAAAAAAAAAACAGAAAAATCCTATAGTCTCTCAACTCAATATTCCAACAGAAAAGGATGAAAGAAATCGATATACCACTACATATACATATACAATATATATATCCAATAATTATTTTTTTTTCACTATATATATATTAATTGTTTTTGAGAGGCATTCTACTAGAAAACAGAATAAGGGCAACCG
This sequence comes from Condylostylus longicornis, assembly GCF_029603195.1. Lineage (NCBI taxonomy): Eukaryota > Metazoa > Arthropoda > Insecta > Diptera > Dolichopodidae > Condylostylus > Condylostylus longicornis. The sequence goes on from NW_026578045.1 coordinate 463,206, forward strand.
AATGAATAACGCCAATAAAAATGAGAACAAAATAGAAAAAAAAAAATAAAACTTATTTCTTTAATGGTTAACTAGAATTGATTGACAGCAATTTAATAACTTTATAGCATTCAGCTTTATTACTCTTTTCTTATATGTACAATATATATAGATATATATATATATATTATAAATAAGTATATATATATATATATATATATATATAATATATATATATATATATATACTATAACCAAAAGGACATTATTTTGTGAGAGTAAAAAGAGTAAAAAAAATAATAATATAAATAAGTATATATATATACTGATATATAAGTATATATAAGTATATATATACTTATTTATATTATTATTTTTTTTACTCTTTTTACTCTCACAAAATAATGTCCCTTTGGTTTTTATTAATAACATATTATAATTAAAGTTTCTGTGATGTGACGTTTTGTTATTATAAAAAAAAAACAAAATCTGCTATTTGAACAGGATATAACTGACCACAATGTATATGTCATGGCAATATATATACATACTATATAAGTGTATTAACAATTCCAAAATATTAATTAATTTGACGAAAGAGTTGTATCTCTTATATATATATATATAACAATAAGGGTTTAATTCTTGAGGTCCTAAAAAAGTTCATTTAATGGTTTTTTAAAGTTAGATAAAGTGCCACTTTTTCGTAAATTTTTAATTTTTTCAATAAATTTTTTAAAAAATCATTAAACACACAAAATTTAATATTTTCGTCAAATTTTTTTGTTGAATTTGTTATATGAGACGGCTCCAAGAGGACGGAATTCTCACTTTTTGTTAAGTTTCCCTTTAAAAGCTTCTTAATCACGCAATATTTAAAGTTTTCGATAAGTTTTCGTTGAAGAGCGTTGAATAGACAAAACTTCTATTTTTCGTTAAATTTTTATGAAACAGCATTTCAGATACGAAGTAAATTTCTTTTTTTCGTTAAATTTGTTTAAAAAAACGTTCCACACAGACAAAATTTAATTCTCTCGTTTAATTTTTAGGAAACTTGTTACAGACAGACAGTTGAAATCGTTGATCAGACGAAACTTCTATTTTTCGTTAAATTTTTATGAAAAAGCGAAGCATTCATACCCAATAAAATTTTTTCGTTAAATTTGTTGAGAAAAACGTTCCACACAGGCAAACTTTATTTTTTTCGTTGAGTTTTTATGGGAATTATTACAAACACAAAATTTTTACTTTTGGTTAAATTTTCAATAAAAAATGTTCCAAAAACACAAAATTTCTATCTTTCGTTAAGTTTTTATAAAAAGGCAACAGAGATAATTCCTCTAACAAATATATTTCGATTAAAATCTCTTCAATAAATGCGCAAAATTCTTTAAGAATAACTGACAAATGCGATAATAATAATAATTAATTAAATTATTAGATCGAAAATTTTTATGTTCAACAAATGAAAGAAATTTGATTGAACTAAAATCTTATTTATATTGACTTTTTAATTCTAATTATACGCCAGTTGTAATCCAATCCACTTTTAATCTCATATTTTTATTTATACTTATATTAGATTTTGTTTTTTTTCTTCTTTTCTTTAATTTTTTATAATATCTAAGGATATATAAAAAGGATACGTCCAAAATAAAGAGAAAAAATTGTTTTACTTGAAGCGTAGATGATTTACTCTTATAATGTAATGCTCTTCTGCTATCACAATTTTATACGTACGTTATATGTGATAGTTGCATGCTTGTACTTATCATGTATGAGCATATTGTGATTATTTTATGAAAAAAAAAAAACGATGAAATGTATGCGAAACAGAACTAGTTTTCTTTGTATGTTAAATAACCTTTATACAAATAAGAAAATTATGTGTATAACAGTTTACATAATTCCTGTTTTAAAAGTAAATGATAATGTTTCTCTTACGGTAAGAACAATATTGGAACAATATTATAGTATGAGATGCTATATTAGAAACTTGTATATAACAAAACTTTCTATATTTTTTATTCGGATGTCAAAATTACAGTTAATTGTCAGTAATAAAATTTAATAAAGATGGCAGCACAAAACTTAAAATATAACACATTTTGTATATTATTATGTATAATTGCTACTATGGTAAAATAATTAATAGTAGTTGCCATAAATTTATTAAAAAAATTTGAATACTACCACATATTAAAAGAAATTAATAGAACACAATTTACTTGGCATGCAAAATACATTTCAATAAATAATTATTAACAGTAATGTATAATCAGAATTTTGTAAAACATAAAAATTCAAATAGCATAGTATAGTTATAATTATATAAATTGTAAGCGATCCGAAAAAAATTAAAGCTAATGTTATGCAAGTTAAAATTTTTAATTTGATTTTCTTACTTATATACTTACTGTTATAAAAGTATAAGTAATCATCAATTCAACCATATATTTCAAATTATATATTCCACCATAAAATAAAATGATATAGCTTATATTTTACTTCTGTCATTGTACGTATTTATTAAAGCAATATTCTAACATGATTTTAAATAAAATCAGCAAGCAAGTAAGTAAATAAGTAACCAAGTATTTTTTGATTTATCCATGCGATTCATGTTATCTGAACATTTTATAAAATTAACTAGCTACTATATTATAATAATTTTTAATATGAAATATACTCGTATATTTATTATACTTTATACAACAACATTGTAATTATGTGAAAATGAATTGTAAGTTATAAGCCGCCGGTTATTTCTTAAAACAAAAATGGAAAAGCACGCTATTTTATTTTTTTTAAATATACGCTTATTATTTTCTAATACAGAAAAAAGATATATGTATGATATATATGATATATATGCAATATATATATGATATATATCATATATATATATACATATATGTGCATTTGTACATTTTATTCTCATATATACATGTATACATCTTAAGCAATAACAATTGAATGTATAATATATTCCAAATTTTTCTTTTACTTTACATTTGATGTACAATGTACATTCTTCTACCCTATATTTATTTTTACTATTTATATGTACAGGAAATTATAGCATAATGAATCGATTGTTGCTCTACTATTAAATACAATATTTCACAATAAGTATAATATTTTCATTATTAGTGTTATATATACATGCATAGTATAAAAAGTAATTGTTGCTATTGCTGCGTTTTAATTTTTTTTCTCTCTCTAAAATATTTTCTACAATGTAGGTAGAATAGCGTTAAGTATATATGAAATTTATTTTCACTTACATGCAAGCAAGTAATAAGGAAAAAGAGTGAGGAGTGTAAAAATGTAGAATGTTTATTATTATTTTTAAATACTTGTATGTAAGTTTATCGTATATTGCTTATACATAAATACTTTACTTCTATGCTTTTTCTCCTTCTCTTCTAATATAATAATATAAAAAGTTGATTCATATGATATTGTTATAGTTGTTGTTATGATTGTAAAATGATTTTGATGATGATGATTATTTATAATGAGAAAATAAATTTTAATATAAAATTATTGTGTGTTACAATTTATATATATATATTTTTAATAAAAATAATAATAATAATGAGAGTAAGAAAAAAATCGAAGAGAAAGCAAGCAAAAAAGAAATAAAAAATATGTTGCATTCTATTTGTGTTACATGCAAGTAGAAAAAGAAAATATGCAATATATTTTCTCCTTATCATTACTGTGGTAGTACCTACTGTCGCTGCTTCTATTGCTTCTTACTTTTATGCTAAACAATTTTTATATTGTTGTTAATATCAGTTACCTTCCTATACTATGTTTATTATTATTTACGCTACTTTTGCATTATTATTTTTGATATTTTGTTATTAAAAAAAGAAAAGAGAAAAAATAAAATAAAATTTTGTTATACTTTTACTCATTATTATTGTTCTTCTTATTGTTTTGTTCTTTAATTGTTACACTATGAAATATAAAAGCGGGTGAATTATTATTATTAATTTTTTGTGTTTTTCTTACTATTATGATGATGTTCTTTCTCTCGCTCATAATTTCTCTGATTTTTTAGTGTTGTGTTGTGGTATATATAGGTTATTAATATAGTATATCCCAGTATATATTATATTAATAAAGGAATTGCAACGAAATAATGTTATTAGAGCATAAATTTCATTCATATAAATAATAAATAAGAAAAAAATATGAGAAATAAGTAATAACAGTTGGTTGAAGATAGTTTATACCGCGATTTTATTTTTTTTATATAATTTTTTTATTATTAAATAACTAACATTTTAATATGTCAGAAGATTGACTGAATACATTATTAAATATGAGTTACAGATTTTCTCTCCTGTTCCTATTGTTATTTTTTTTTTGATTCTTTGCTCTACTAAATTGTGTTCTCGGTATAACTGTTCACTAACATTGTGTATATATCGTAAGGATTGCTTTTATTTATATTGTACTTGGTGGAGAAGAAAAAATTTTATTGAATTTTTTTTCTACAAAAATGATTTGTTTCTCTGTCTTTCGTTATGATTATTGAAAAAAAAAATATTAAAAGAATATTTTCTTTTTTTTCTAATTTATAGGAATTTTAATATAATTTATTATTTTATGCATAAGTATATATATGTATATAGATATTTGTTTATTATTAAATAAATGTATTTAGTTATAAATATTTAAAATAAATTATGCAAGGTGCTTCTATGTAAATATTATATTGTATAACAGTTATTAGTATATCATAAAATTTTTAACATATTAAAAATAAATTAATTAAATTATAATTATTAAAAAATATATAGAGCTTTTCAAATTAAAATTAAGATTTTATTAAAAAATAAAATTTAAATTTTTGTTATACTTGCATATATTCTGTTATATATAATAAAAAGACATTAATTTACACAAAGTTGAATTTATGTTAATGAGTACAGGAAATATGTGACACTAATGTAACTAAAATTGTATAATTAAAATACAAAATAGTAAAATAGGCACCACTATCGTACTCTCTCTAAAATTCATTTATATATTTATCATAATGGAACCTTATATTCATAAAATTCTCTGTTATAAAAGTGTCATGCATAAATGAACTCTTTACTTAAATGACATGCAAATGCCAACAATTAAAAAAAAATTTGTTGCATTACTGTTATTTAAGTATTATGTCAAAAAATTCCAATAGTGTCATGGTGATTGAGTATATTGAGCGCATATTTCATTTCAGGAGAGTAAAGAGAGTAGTAGATCATGAAATGACAATGAAATGAGTTAAATTTTCTGCACTGACATTATTATATTAAAACTCTGTTAATAGTATAACAAAACAACCTGTAAAATTATCTCTTATACTTATATTAAAATTATATTGTTGTTTCTTTTCTGTTCGATACATCTGTTATATAATTTTTTTTTTGAAATTCTAATAACTTCTTAGAAGTTTAAAATATAATCATAAACTTTTATTTTTATTCTCGTTCAAACGTCAAAATATTTCTGTTTTTTTAATAATATAAAAAATATTTTCATAAATAATGAAAGTTTATATTATTATATAAAAGTATAAATGTGTATATAAGTATGTTGTGGTTTTTTAATGATAAAATAATAATTCATAATATAAGTTATACGTATGTATAACAATATGTACTTGTATACATTGTGGCAGCATAGCTATATGAATACTTCTTTGAAAGAAATGTCGGTCGATAAAAAATATTCATATATATATATATATATATATATATGAATTCTAATTCAGATGGGAAAAATTGAAAATGAACAGTCAAGAAGACCTATAGAAAATCAATTTTTTGTTTTCAATAATTTATGCATACTTATATAGTTATGTTAACTAGGTTTATATGTGTATATTATTTATGTAAGTGTTATATGGATGAATGAAAAAAAAAATTATATTTTAATAAAACTATTTATAATCATAAAGGATTATTGTTATAAAATTAGATCTCAATAGAATATATATACAAGTTATGGGAATAGAAAAAAAAATGCAAACACATGCAATAAAAATTGTTATACAACTGAAATTTTAATATAATATACCAGTAAATCTGCTATATACCAATTCGCATATATAATATGAATACTTAAATAATAAAAATACAATGTGTATATATAAATATATGTAGATTGTGTCTATATGTACATCAAAAAATTTATTTATTCTCTTTTTGAAAATATATTTACAAAAGAAATCCAATTTTTTTTTTTTTAATTTTAGTATATGTGCTTATACAATCAGTAATAATAAAATTTATTTGTGTAATAAAATGGCAACAAGGATAACTATAAAGCGAAAATATCAAAAAAAAAAATTTAATTTAGAGCACCTGATTAGATCGGCTTTGCATAACATACTTAGTTGCTGTAGAGGATTTTTTTAAATTTCTGTTTTTGCAAAATTTAAATAGAATTTTTTATAAATTTTTGATTATTTTATGGGAATTAAAGTATGAATTTCTAGCATTTTGTGTATATTCTAGTATACAGATTATTTTATGGTAGTTAGTTGAGAAAAAATGGAAATTTAACTCTTATATAGGATCTAACCCTTATATAGGGATATTTAATTAAATAAAAATTCTAGTAAAAATTTTAAAAATGAATTCTAATATTTTAAAAATATTTAATAAAATTGTTATGAGTATATATAAGCTTCTATAGCTTGTATATATAAGCTTTTGTTTTTGTTATAAAAAAAATTCAATCGCGACCCTTTAATACATTTTATTGCATTCTTACAGCCTGTTCGTGTATCTAGCTTTTTTACTCATTTCTTTTTCACATTCAAATCAGAATTCTTAGTATTTACTGATGGATATTTTTCATATTTCCAATAAAATTACTTATTTTTTTAATTGAATTTTTTATTTACTGAGTAAAATAGCGAGTTAGACGATCAAGCCCTTAATTACATTAATTTCTATAGTTTAAAGTTATTATAAAGCTCTATTTAAAAGTCTGTTAATTATAAACTTTGTCTTTAAAATATCATGTAATTTTGCATAAATTTAGGGGATATTAATTAATTTTAAAATAGCAGTATATTTTTCCATAACACAAAAATTATTGGTACATACTTGCTTTTATGGAAAATTACTGCAGCTTCGGCACTACACGTTTTTCGACCACACAATAGACCAAAACCTGACAATTTTCAGGCTAATTACTCATGATGAAAATGGATAACATAATTAGGAGTAGTAGTACTAGCAAACTAGGCTTAAACAATTTTTCTTATGAATATTCAATTTGAAAAATTCATTGTTTGGGTTAGACGTCCAATATTCAGCATATTGTACCTCAATTGTGTTACCTCAATTTTGGAATATAATCGCAATCTTGAGTGGTTCAGTTCTCCAATATTCATAATAATCACTATTTTTACTTTAAACTTATAACAATAATCATTAAGGTCCGTATAACAGAATACATTCATTCAACAGCGAATATTATAGTAAATTAAACAAAATCATAAATTTATGAATTAAATTTGTTCCAAAAATAATCAGGATTTACTCTATTTAGTATTAATTTAATAAAGGACAAAAAATAAGCGAAACAAAGTTAAAAAAATTTTAAAATAAATTTAGATTATGCCTTCAAGGAAATTTAATTTTTATTTAGAGTTCCTTTTTTTTTTTTGCTATTCCGTATGCATAGTTGTTTTGACATTTATTTATTTTTTTTTTTTTTTGGATTAAATAAAATTAAATCAATTTAATAACACAAAAAATAATAATAATATAATAATATGAATGGAATGAAAATGATGTGTTTTTATATGTAATTTAATTGCATACCCTAAGGCTCATTTAAAATTAAATAATTTAAAAATCATTTTACTTATAGCTATTACAATTATTTCATGACAAATCAATTAATTGATTTGTATTTGTTATATTTGTATATGTATAATGAATTATTGTGTTTCAATGAAAAATTTATTAGGATACTAAAGTATGTTATACAAATAAGTTAGTACGATATATGACAATTAAAAATAAGAGATTGAAATTTAATCTAGATGCATTTTCTAAAAATTATGTATGTATTATAATGTCACTATGGGCAGTAGTAGACCTATTAGTGTTCATTTGTAAGAATATTATACAAATTATATAAATGTCAAAAAGTTAGCCTAGTATAACAGTTTGTTTTAACAATTAACGCCCTTGTAAATTCTATCTTAGCAGAAAGAATACTGTATAATAATGTAGAATAATCATATTTATATCACATTTACTTTAAAATTATTTTCTGTTATACTTGTTGAAATTTTTAAGAAATCCTTTATGTACACGCACAATATTTAATCGTTGACATTTACTTTATGTGAGTAGTCATAACCCTAACTTGTTATTCATATATATTATGCGTGTGTGCGTGTATTTATAACAGCTATAATATTAAGATTAAAAGAAAATTTTCCAAATAATAACTATATTTATTGCCGATGGCTATTTTAATAAATTTTATTATAATTATAATAATTACGTATGTATATGAGAAATAAAAATCTATTTTTGACTTTACAGCGTTATACGACACATAACACACATTATACACACACATATGTATAGTATAATGAATGTATGTACACGTATATGTCTAGCATACTGTATGTATAATGGTATACGTATAATATAAATGAAGGTTAATAAAATTTTTTACTGTGTATATTACAAATATTATAAGAAAATTATTTAAGTACCAACATTATAGTGTAATTTAAAAGTTTAATAGCCACTAAATATTTAATTATATACTTAGTTTTATTAATTCTAAGGCTATTAAAAATCGACACCTCTCCCCTATTTATACTCGTATATTCATATATATATATAAATATTAAATATTAAGTATAACACTAATAACATTTCTAATTGACCCATTCACCTTTAATACTTAATATGATTTCATATAATAGTTATATTAGGCGGTGACATGAAAAACAACAAAATCAATCACTTTATCATGATAATTGTGAATAAGTAATTTTTTTTTTTTTTAATTTCATATAAGTGTGTTTAAGCATTATAGGTGATTGTTTATGTCTGCCTATATTAAATAAGCTTAGAATTTCTAATGCGATTTATAATTATTTCTAGTGAAATAAATTTAAAATTGCTTTTCATCGATTGAACTGTATATGTATAAGGGAAGGTATTGTAATAGCATCGAATTTTCACATCCCATATTGAAAACTCAACAGAAATACAATTTTGAAGGAGACAAGAACACAAATAATTTGTTTTAGGGGAATTTTCGGTCTGTCATTTTGTGCAGTTGTGCGTCTCAATTTCGTCAGAATCGATTTTGATATGAAGATTTATGTCAGAATTAGTTTGGGCTGAGAGATGAATTTACCAATTTATTGTGTATGTCCATTTTAAAATTTAGAATTTTATTACGGATCTATCTTACATTTTTGATTACATGTAAGTATTTTCTGAAAATTTAATATTAGAAAATCCTTTGACAAAAAAATTAATTGATAAACTTATTAGAATCAATATCACATTTTTGGAAAATCCCCTGTACAGTCAGTTATATGCTGATTCCATTAAATTTCTGGAATAATAATATTATAAAAATAAATAACAGTATATAATAAAAAACCACTATTTTTACACTGTTTCAGTAATTTTCCTATACAATTTCAATGCAATTATTTAATTGGATAAATAAAATGCAACAAAATTATAATTAATACGCTTTTTTAAATTTATTTTCTTTAAATGCATATCGGAGCTTATTAAAAACTTTCTATATTTGCCTGTACATAATTATATGAAGAATGAAATTATTGTTCATTTCGAAAAAAATTTTTTTATCGTAAATATGAAAAAGTTAATTAATAACATGTTGATTCTAAAAAAAATGTATGTGGGTATGTGGGAGAAAGTTTTGAGTAGGTGAATGAATAAGTTCGAAAATGAGAGGAAGAAATCATAAACCAAATTAATTAAATGATTTTAAATAATGACGTTATTAATTATCTCATATTTAACAGCCGTAAGACATGTTTCATATGTTGATTCCAATAATTAAGTAAATTGAATTGTTATATGAAATTCTGATAAATTTCACTTCGAATACTGAATAGCTCGAAATGAAATATTTTTGGAATTTACTTGTTTAGCCGGAAAATTAATTTAAAGAGTTAAATTAAATTTTATTCCCGTTTATACCAGAATTTCTGCGATTCTGTATAACAGATTTTCTGAAAGTTCATGTGAATGCAACAACTGATTAAACTATTTGTATTATTGTCATACTAGGTTCTTTATATCTTCTAGTTTAGCCAGGAAATGGATTTAAAGAGTTTGTAAATTAAATTTTACTCTTGTATAACAGAGTTTCTCCACATAAAAGTAAGCTAAATCTATTTCAAAACTACTATATCAATTATAATATCAAAATTTTTCGTGCATTTTTAGTTTGTGTAAAATAGTTTGCATAACAGTTTAACCGTGTGTTATATAAAGTATTCCCTCTAAATTTAATATTGAGTGTATTAGCTATAATATAGTAAAAATTTCAATTTTTCGTATAGTAAATACCAACATTTCATTAGAAATCTGCATAGAATGTTAGAGAATTATTGCATGCACAGTTTAGAATTATAAATTATTTTTCAAAAAAAAATTTCCACTCTTGATTTAATTATTCATTTTATAAGAATTTCAAGTATTTCCAGTAAAGATGAGTGTATTTGATTAATGACAGCTGAAGTTCAAGTTGAAAATATTAATAATGAATTTCATTAAAAAAAAATTATATTTAAAAATTTTAAAATTGGAATTATTTATTCGGTGTGCAGTATTTGAAAGCTGTTATACAAAATTTAATTAATTTATAATTGAAAAAAAAAAACAAGATTTCAAATATAATTTTAAATAGAATTTATAAAAGATTATTAAAAAAGCTTTAATATTAAGTAGAAAAAAAAATCAGTGTTGACACAGAGCATTCCTTTATACTTGTTTTCATGCGAGATTTACTGATAAACCTAATAAAAATAAAAAACTAAAAAATGCAACGTAATTTAAATGGAAAATTCTTATTTTGTTGTGTTTTTCTTATTTTTTTTATCTTTTCTATATTGTGCATTTATTAATATTGAAAATATACGTACTTATATGCCCACTATATATACAATAATTAAATCTAATGACCAGCACCCACATTTAAAAAATGAATTTTTTTGTTTTTGCTTCTATTATCATTTAATTTAATAGATATACATAGGTGTATTGTGGATGTAGACCTATATGTTAGTGTACCTACGATGTGCATAATGTTGCTATCATAATAGTGTATAACCTACTTTTATAAATGTAGTTTGAATTCAACTAATTCTAATACTCGTAATGATAAAATTTATACTTGATGCCAGTAATTCTCAAAAATTTTTTTTAAAAAAATGTAAGGTAATTGAAGTAGAGAAAACACAAATTTGCTTCCTATTTTAATACAGTAAGAAGTTCACCAAAATATTTTTATTTAATTAAACTGTTATACTAAAACTGTTATACATTGAAAACTGTTATACTGTGCAAACTGTTATATTTTTTTGTTAACGGTTAAACAAGAAAATTTGCTAATAGCAGATGTTTGAGTAGAATTTCTTGCTTGTTGTTTATACTTTTAAATTTCCTAAAATCTCAATGTTTAATTGAAATTATCGTAAAGTTATATAGGTATTACATTACGAACAAGAAAGGATATCATTAGTTTTGTGAAACGGTAAAAAAAATTTGAAAGACACTGAATTTATTCTATACTATTAACTACTATACAATTTTTATATATCTTAAGTTTCAATGTATTTTATTTCTTTTTAATATCATGCTAATATAACTGTCTATCTAATAGAAAAATCTAGAGTAGTTTTGAGAGCCAAAAAATAGCAAAAGTGCTCTTTATCGATTTTATTTCTTCTGGTTTTTCTTTCTATCATTAAATATACAGAATCATTCAAAATGTCAATTAAATTTGAGAAATAAAGTAGGAAGAGAAGAGGTTAGAAGAAAAAACAGAACGTATATTATGTGAACACAAAAAAAAAGAGGAAATCACAGATTATTTTATTTATAATTCTGTCAAAATTCCAATGGATGGCTCCCATAAAATCAGAAAAATTAACCACTTTACATGCATACAAAAAAAAAAAAATAGAAATCACTTTTATTGTTTTAATCGAAAAACAAGAGAAAAAAATATTGAAGTTTTATCTGTTAATATTTCCCACACTGCTTAAGTAAGCACTTTATTTTTGTTTGTTGTTTAATGTGTGCTCTGGTATTTTATATCATTTCAAAATGTAGAAGTACAGTTTAAAAACACTAAAGGCAATATGTTAAAATAAAATAAAATATAAGATAGAAAGTTTCTCATTTATTACTGTTCAGTGTTCAGTGTACTCACAATGCTTCAATGTGAGGTCGCAGCCTAAAGCGCCATTTTTAGTTTAGCGTTTTTCGACGATAATCCTCTAAACAAAAACTCTTGAAAATGAACATTTTACCCAACTTATCTGAAAGCCTGACAGCTTATTCAACTATGCGCCAAAACAAAGCTTTTGTTTAAAATAAATGCCATAATTTTGCAATTATATTGCTTTTTTGCATTAAACGTAAAAATTTTGCAACCCTGCTGCAGTAATTTAATTTAAATTAAATGAAATCTAAATTACGCGAAATAAATTAAAATGCATTATACTTAATTATATAGTTCTTACTGGATTTCTAATTATGTTTTAAAAAATAAAATAAAATTAAGTATTAATTAAAATCAATTGCAGAAAAAAAGCCCCTCTCATTATAGACACAAGTAAAAACCTCTATACGAAAACACAAAAAAATTTCCACCTACAAAATCGTAAATCATAAAATTTTCTTGCATAATTATTTGGGTCTAGTTTTATCCTTGATATTGTCACTTCTCTTTATTCCTTTCTCTTCACTGTTCTATTATTCTCCCACCACGGCACCACTATATGTATAATACGCCTATTTTATTCAACTTTCACAAGCATATATACACGCGACACAACTATATATTGTATGTGTGAATGCTCATGTGTTTATATATAAATATAAAATATTTATTATGTTTGTCTAAATGTCTGCTCGAATTTACTGTTTTTTTTTCCTTCCTCTTGTTTATTTTGTTTTGAGCTTTATTTTAAAAATATAAGAAATGTATACGTGCATGTATGTATGTACGTTCAAGGCATTCAAAATTCATTCATTCAAATGTCATCATCTTAAATCACAGAAACGTCATTTATTATGAAGTGTTTATAACCTACTATTGTGTACGTTGACTGTGTATGATGATGGAATGAAAGCTTGTGTACCCAAAAATAAAAAAAAGAGAAAAAATGAAATAAAAACAAAAAATTGAGGAGAATAAAATAGTGATTTGAATGAGTGAGCGTAGGGGGTTCAAATTTCCCATTGTCTTTTCATTTTTTTTTCGCTGTTTTTTTTTTTTGTTTTATTTTAGTTTTCTTATTGTTATAGTTGAGTTTGTTTTTGGATCACTTATTCAAAATACATACATATATCTACTCTGTTGAAATAAAAGCAAATTGGAATATAAAATAAAAGTATAATAAAAATATAGGAGAAAATCGGAAAGAAAAACTAAAATGAAAAAAACCAATGAAATTAAAAATAGCTTAATAAAATAAATATTAAAACTGTCGTAATTAATAAGACAAAAAAAAAAAACTGTCATACACAAACAATCATACAATTCAAATTTAAATATAGGAGGAACGCGTAAAATTATGAGCGCACATTAACTGGATCTGTTCTCTTAAAGGCATACTGTGTGTTTACTAAGAAAATCAATGAAAATGTCATAAAAAAATTTGTTTTTATTAACAAAAAGTTTTGGTTTTTATTATTTGTTTTTCTATTGTATTTTTTCTTTTTCTTTATTACAAACAGAATTTATAGTTTTTTGTCCTATTTTAGTTTTAACTATACTTAACTACGCCACCATATAAGAGCGGGGTGGTTTATGTCTTTGCTCTGTACACTTATAATGTACACTTACAATGGAATTCAAACGCCTCAGTTTACAAGGAGCAACTATTTTTTATATATGCACGTATATTATTTTGGTAAAAGTCTGTTAATATTCTTGGTCAATGTCACAGCGTAAAAATAAATCTGATATATTTAATTTTTAGTGTTATTATAGAGCTTTGTTATACACATACATGTATAATTAAGGAATTAGAACTTATAAGCTGGACTGGGGTCTAGATGGACTAGCGAAATTGATAAAAATTCATATTCTAATCAAAATAATGTTGAGCACGGGAACTAACCATATAATGATCGTTCGGATTTAATGGTATTGGTTTGTGTACTCACTAGACATTGTCATTCGATGGTCGACAGTAAAACGAAATTTGTCAACTTAGTTAAGAAGATTTGAACATTGGGACTTTTACAATACGAATGCAAAGCGGTAGATTTCTTAAGCATCATATGACGGTGAATAGGGAAAACGATCGTAACTTGGCCGCTTTTTAAACAAATTGATAACAAAATTGAACAAAGATATCATTTTATACGTTTTCTTAATATTCTTATTTAATCAATTAAAAAATTTGAAAATATATTCGAGATTTATGTAAAATTTAATGTCTGTAAACGTGTTCTTATAACAAACAATTATTATTTAAATTTGTTGCGTTATCTAAAGCTTTTAAAATTGCACTGAAATAATTATTTTAATTGATATGAAAATGAATTATTGTTAAAAAAATTTCATAACTTTATAATCAATCTATAGTTGTAAATCTAAATTAGTTTGACAGAATAAATAATTATATTATCTCTATTTCTTTCCGCATTCAATTTATTTGGAATGTTGAGACAATTGCGATTTTTAATACAATAAACAATGATTTAATAATGGAAATTTTTTTACATATTACAACATATTAAATCTCAATTCAATCTCATTTCAAAGCAGTGTTGCTTTGCGAATTCTGTCACAAAGTGAGCAATTATTTAGAAACAATTTTATATAATTTTAGGTTATGTTTACTCAAGCCTTTTGTGACAACTAAAAATTGACAATTTATTTGATAACTACAATACGTTTTCGGCAAAAACTCATATGACAAGTGATACATTCATTGTGTATGAAAGACTAAAACGAATACGTCAACAAAGAGGTGCGATATTCGATACGATTTTTGAAAATAATACTCAGCCAATGAAATTTGAATTAATTTCTAAATTAACCTAAAAACCATTGGAAAAAGAAAATCACTTATTTTAATGTCGGCGGCGGCATTTGTGTTAATTTATATATACCTTAATTTTTTTTTACAATTTACATATTTAATTTTACCTTTAAACTTTTTCTTTGTCATTGTTTTTGACAAATCATGCCATTTATTATTACAATCGAGCAAAAAATTATAGTTTTTTCTTTATTATAACAGAAATAGTTGTAAAAGCTTTGTTAAAAAACATAAATATTGACAGTTGATATAAAAGGTGTCGCGTCATGCCGCCCTTAATGCACAACACAAAAAAAAAAAATAATTATAATTTTGTCAATTTAGTTATGTATTGTAGTTTTGAAATTAAGTACATATATCGTAATATTTGTACATATATCGTAAGTGTTATGAATTTTAAAATTGACCTATAAAATAGTCGAAAATGAATTAGAGTGGTTGAAAAATTTCAGTTAATCTAAACTTCAAGAATTTTTGTTATAAATTCTTATTATGACTTCAAAAATTTTAATATGAAAGATTATCGTAACTAAGTCTCTATTTTATCAAAATTTGATTAGCGTACTTCCACTAAAGCTCAGAAGTTATGGCCGAAAATGTTAAACAACTCAGTGCTTTTCAAGAAATTTAAAATATTACTAGTATTGTGAGTATACTTTATTGCAGTACCAGTGTGTCAAGTATCATATAGTTTCAATTAATACTAATAACAGTACAAATGTGTATCGGTATACCAGGTATAACAGTTGCTGTGATGAACTAAATTTAGATATCATTTAAATTTGTTTTATACTTATTTACTACCAATTATGGAATTATGTAGCTATTTACTTTACTTTCTTTAGAAATTTACATACGTTTATCGACGCATTTACATATGTGACTTGTGTGTGCATGTATAAAAAAAAAAATGAAGCCAAATTTAGAAATAAGAGAAAGGTTAAATTTACTATTATTATTATGTGCATATATTAAAAAATATATTAGCGCCGAAATATTAACAAAAAAATTTGAATTTTTATGTGTTTATCTTAAATAAGTTTTTTTTCTGTTATACTTATGTTATAACAAAAGCATATAATATGTGTATATTATTATTAAGTGATATAAAAATAAATTGATTAAACCTTTACAGGGTTACGGAACGAAATTTGTATTGAAAACTGAATATGTAATCGGTTAATAGTTATACAGTAAAACCTCTGTATGGCAAACTCTTTTTTATAACAAATATTATGCTTATATAGCAAGGAATATGTGTACTAGTGGTAGTTGGTTTCGTTCTGAAACCGTTTCTCTTTTCCCAAAATTTATGTATTACAAACAAAACTTATGATATTTTGAGTGTTCATTATATAAAGACTCTATTGTATTTAAAACTGAATTTTAGAAAATTAATTAAAAACTGAAGGTATTGCAAATAACATTTGATTTAATTCTGGGATGTTGATTTTGAGTTATGTTTTAAGCTGATATTCTATTCTTCTTAGACAGCAAAGCACAGCATGGGGGTGTGACAGCATGACAGGATGGGATGAGCATCTCATTCTTTCTTGAGCTAGAGCATCACACTCCCACAAAAGCTGTACTGAAGTCTTCCCATCCTCCCCACAGCATATGTAAGTACTTGTACTTTCCAGGCCCAGCCTATTTAAGGGCCTCTTAAGTCTGCAGTGACTGGACAATAGCATTGTGAGAATTCTCCCCTGATTCTTGCCCAACTCTATAATATTCTTAAATCGTTCCTCGTCATAATCTCCCAGATGTTCATAGGCCTGTCGTAGCCCCGGAAGCCTTCTCTATTGCTCCGACTGCTTGTTTTCGATTCTTTTCTTAGTTCCTAACGAACAGTATGTGATTCGATTCCGCAGAAAACTTACTTAAGGATATTCAAAGGTTATGAATAATATCATATTATCCTAGCTGTAAATTAATTAAACCGTAATCTTAATTTAGCTTTACAGCTGTATTCAATTATTTCCACTATGTATTTTCTATCTAATAATTAATTTTTAATTATTATTTTTTTGCACCTAGAATTATGCAATTTTTCATATTTTTATGAAAATTTTTTATTGTATTTAGTGCAAAGAAATTGGAAAAATATTGTAACATTTTGCATAATATGCAAATAGACTACATTTATGGAATGAAAGTTCTTAAACAGCAACATCTTTTAAACGCTGAATGAACTTATCTACTGCCAGTACTTTAAAAATTCTAATCTTATTTTCGCATTAAACAATTATTTAAGTTCAATTCAGCCACCCTGTCACACTCCAGTTATTATTCATATAATTTTTTACATATATAATGAACATTCACTTTTCATGTGTTTTTAAATTATGTTCGACTACGTCTATTGTTGTATTGGCACACGTCTATGACTTTTTTCTATTCATTATGAAAGCGAAATTTTGAATAAAAAAAAATCTATTATAATGACTTTGTTTTTTTTTTTTATATAAATTGAATAAAATTTATTGATCGATTTTTTTTACTTTATTGCATGTGTATTAAATAGAGTTAGGGGTATTGTTGTATTAACCGGAACATTATATTAAAAGCGTATATTATACAAAGCAAGCGATGGAAATAAAAAAAAACACAAAATGTGGTTTGGTTTTTTTGTTCTTTTTATTTTGTTTTCATTGTAATTTGGCGAAAAACTACCGCTTACCCCATCTACTATATAGCACATAAAATAAATATAAAAAAAAAAATCAAAATAATCAAAAATTTATGGTCGATTCGTATAAAAGTTAAGTAGTTTATTATGAAAGCGAGTAGATGTCATACGTTCTATTGTATAGAGTGACTTATTTGATCACTAATGAAACAGCTAATCAAAATCATTTAAAATTAATAGCTTTACTAGTTTTTGCTCTTTATTTCTCTTTTTTTTATGATGATCACCGATGGTAATTTACTAATGTCATTTAATAATCGTTATTTAAGATGACACTATTAATAAATTGAAATATTTTATACTTATATCGAACAAGCTCTATTTAGATGACGTTTCATTTAGGTAACCTGTTGTTTAAGGTGTTGTTTAAGGTGTTGAAAGAATTCAGTTGGGATTGTACACTTGTATAGTTTACTAGTTTCGATGATTTTAAGCAATTTTAATGGGAACATTTGCAAATTAGTTAGTTTAAGATAATATTCAGTTATTCAAATTTAAAGTAGTTGTCATTAAAATAACTTTTAAAAATCATTGAAAATGATAAAGGTAATAGACGTAGTCTGTGTTAATTTTCCAATAAATCTAAATACTTGTAAGTGATTTCGTAGTCGAGATCCGTGTTTGCGTTTCCTATTCATAATTTCGGCTGAAAAATAATTTATTCAGAACAAATTTTCGTTATAGGACTGTAATGTTTGTCTCGAACACATATAATTCAAAAATTGGTCAATAAATTTTTTTGAATAGTTTCCGATACAATGGGAAAATTTGCAAAATATTTAAATGTACGGTGTTTATATATACTCATAAGTTGTCAAATATTTAATTTTAATCACAATAATAATGTCTTTTAAATTGAAGTTTTTGACACATCAATCAGGAATTCTTAGTAGTTTTCTTAGCAACATGTTGCCAATAATAACACAAGTTTGCTTTCATTTAGTGTTTAATGCATCATGTGACATTTGACGTGAGCTGTTTTTATTTTTGTTTAAAACAATATTTCAATTTTTGCTAAGTGATTTGACTTTAAAGAAAAGTCTATTAAATTACTCACCAGGTGTCATAAATGTTTTTTGTTTTTAAAATTTCATATTCGTTCTTAACAAATGACTAATACTGTACCATTTTTTAAGTTGAATATTGACAACTAATCAAAATGTTTTCAAATATTTCGATCCAGAGGGCGTTTCTGTCATTTTATCAATTTGTGCAAGTCAATTTTTAATATAAATATTGTATGAATCTTGAAATTTCAGAATTTAGAACTAAATTAAGAAGAATTTATAGAAACAGGTTTTTGATTTTTCAGTCTCAAAAATTTGCTCAGCTAATTTTTCCGAACATTTCCGAGACCCCTGTACATATACAGTTAAATATGATAATAAAATATTACCCATTTTAACATATTTGACGCAGATTTAAAGTGTACACATTTGATTTTTATTGAAAGAAACTGAAACCAACCAATAAAGAGGATTTTTAAGAGATTTTGGTTTTTATTGTTGAATATAATATTTGATCTAAAGTAATTTGGCTATAAATCCACAACAATATAAAGAGTTAAAGTTTTAGAATATAAAAAAATTGAGGTTTTTTTTTGTTTTGTAAAGAATTCCATAAAAAATTAAATTATAGAAGCTACAAAATAGTTGACAAAACCACTAAAGTGTTATTTTCTTTCTGATGACTCTTAAACTTATGTGTTATAAGAGAGAGTATTTTATCTGTTGTAGAAACTATTTATGTTGATTCAACACTTTTCGGTAATAAATTCTAATAGATAGTAAAATTGGTATTAAAATTCTGTAGCGGACATTTAAAGTATAAAGAATTTCAACCTACCAAAAACAACAAAAAAAAAAAAACATTTTCAAATTGCGTTTTCTATACTTGGCAAAGTATTATGAAATCATAGCCGAACCGAACACATGTTGATTATATTGTGTTTGTTTGTTTGTATATAACGATTAGTTAAGAAGTGTCTGCCATAGCAATGAAAGTTTTTTTTTTCTCTTTTGCTTTTTTCTTTGCTTTTTGCTTTTTATAGGTAAACAACATCATTTTAGTGAGAGCGTTCGTAAATTTATTTTGGATGACGAATTTTATTTGCTCATTTTTTTTTTTTTTTTTTTTTTTTTTTTGTGTTTTATTATGGCTCTTCTTTGTATAATAAACACTCCTGATTTTTTAGTAATTTTTTTTTTTTGTTATTTTCTTTTAATAGTTTTCTGGGATGATGAGATTTGTATAACACTTACATTTTTTGATGCTATTTTACTTTATGAATGTCTCGAACATTATTTGTACAGGCAGCGAATATTTTATTTTGTAATGAAAGGAAAATTTATATTAGAAATTTTGAAAATAAAATAAAAAGTTGAAGAGCAGAAAAACAAGATAGAAATGGCGAAATAAATAATATTTTGTTTATGAAAGACATAATATGTTGAAGAAGCGAGAAAAGGGAGCAAAGATATTTGTCGTTGATTTGGTCATCTCTGAAGAAAAATTATTTTAATAATTTTAAATACTATGGAAAATATGAATTTGTTTTGTCGGTTCCTTTCTTAATTATATTAATTAAATGTGCTGAAATGAGGGCTACCAAGAAGATAATTAATACAACATTAGATATACAAGTGTGGCGTTCCGGTTCGATCCATAATATTGAATTGTTCAATTGCCAAAATTGCTCTTTAACAAAATCGCATTTCATTAACGCTACCCGTTCCTTTTAATGTGCCTGCCTTTTTTCAGTTTTACTATCTTAACTAATATTTATTTCTAAAACGGTAAAATTGAGATCGTAGTGTGGAATATAATTCGTAGAAGCAGCCAACTGTAGTTAACCAGAAATTACAATCTCGAAATTTATTGCTCTATTATAAAACTAGTATTTATACTGCTGTATTTTCACAAAAAGGTTTGATCGGAAATTTAGAAGTAATGCAACTAATTACGCCATTGTTTCAAAATTTGGAACAACTGTTTGAAGCTGCCTGACATACACATTTGAAATCCTGAAATTCATATTTGTTAATTTACCTTCCGAGCACTTGTTCAAACTTAAACAAATTTTAAATGCATTTCTGTCAACTTTTCGCTATGAAATCAGAGCCGTGAATAATCTTAATGGGAAGTCTGGGTAATATGATAAACGATACAAACAGAATGAAAGCTCTGTAATACCTCGATTTTCACAATATTCCAAAAAATAATAATAAAAATTGTAAAATACAAAAATAAATCTTGAATTTTTTTGTTTTTATACTCAGGAACATCTTGTTATTTTGGTTTTTCTTTGCTATCACATAATAATGAAAACAGTAGATAGTATCATGCGCGCTCGAGTCATCCACATGATTTAAGTGCACTTAAAAAATATTTTCATCGTGTAAAGGTCGTTTTCATTTCGTTCTATCTATACGGTTGATTGGTTGGTTGGTTGATTGTTTGGTCTGCTCATCGGTAAATACTTTGTTTATATACATTTTTTTTTTCCTTTTTATATTTATGTATAAATGTAACACTTGTTGTCAGTGTTTGCTACTATTTTATATTACCATAAATTTGTTGTTGTTTTTATTATTTGTTGAAGTTGCTTGCTATTGCCCTTGTTGTTATTTTTATATTTCTTGTTTTTTTTGTTCGAAAGATGTATAGTTGATGTGATGTAACAAATCAGATCAAAAGAATTGTTTCTTTTCATTGCTTTTCATGCTAAGATGAAAAAATTGCTGACAGCATTTTGTAGAAGAGAATAGAAGAGCAAAAGCATTTTCTTTTTATAAGAAAAAAATTTTTTTATAAATTTGAATAGACAAAAAAAAAATAGCCTTGTCGTGTGGAAATAATTAATGTACAATAATAGTATAAAAATTCAATCGTATTTAATTGGTGAAACGAAAGAAAATCTCAAAAATTTCAAAAGTCTGAACTGTTTTATTTCTGTATTAAACTTTAAGTTTGAAAGAGTTTTTAATAATTGTAAAGATGCCCGCCGGCCTAGAGTTTTATGTAATATTTTTAAAAAATCATTGCTACTTAGTTTATAATTGGATTTTGTTTTTTGATTAATTTTTAATTAATTTTTACTTTAGTTACTTGCCTGGGTTGTTGTGCTTTTTATTTTAATTTTCACATAATTTGAGGAGAGTTTTATTGTATAACCTTATTCTATTATTTTTTCTTATTAAATCCATTACTCTTTCGTAATTAGACTCATGTTTTCAGAAAAAAATAAGAAATTTTCTAATACTTGCAAAAAATAAAACAAATATTAATATAAATTTTTGACAATTGATTGACAGATCTAATTGAAAATATACTATAAAAGAATTAGCTAATGTTTAATTTATTAAATATTAATAATGACAATGAACATGGAAACGCCAAAACTTAACCGTGACATCTGTACCTAAAAGTATGCAATTTTTTCCAAAATTTTATAACGTTCTGTCAAAAACGCCTTTTTTTTTTTTTGCTTCTGGCACAGCAATATTTTTTTTTCAGATGAGGGAAGTGCGCATACTTTTGTCTTACTAATTGTTTTTTTTTAATTACTATCAATAAACGGTGACAATAATCCGAAGAACGAGTCTCTGAAACGCTATACAGTGCAAACACGACTACAAATGTTTGTTCAACTACAAGTTAGACCAGTTTTCTTTTAATAATATCAAATTCAAAATCAACAATAATTGATTATCAATTGAAATATCAATGGCATTCTATTAATTTTATGAAATTATTCAAGTAAAAGTAGAAATCGAATTGCTTATTAAAAATTAAAAAACAAAAATGGCAGCAAAAGAAAAACAAAGCAAATTATTGTAATAGAGAAAAAAATTTACCACAAGATGACTCTGCTGCGCTCCAACAATAAAGAATTTTTTTTTTCTGAATTCAAATGGCATTGAAGAAAAAAAAAGAGCGCAGAAACAAAGTAATTCGCATTGTTTCTCTTATTTTTTTGCTATTGTGAATGTTTTGAGTGAAATTTTTTTTCTTCAAAAATTAAATGAAAAATTATTGGTGCTTTGAGGAAATTAAAGAAATTAAAGTTGAGAAATTTTTTTTTTTGATTATGTGGTTGAATGAATTTGTTTTTTGTTTTAAAGAAAATAAAAAAGAAAAATTATACCAATTAATTATTATTAATTGTTACTTTTTAAAAGAGAATTAATTACTATAGATTTAGAAATTTTTAAAATGCATTAAGATTTAAAAGATAAAATTACCTGCAGGTAAATTATATTAGCACAGATGCGAATTGTATTTGTATTCACATATAGATGTTTACATATGTTTGTGTGTATACATTGAAGATAATTAATTCCGAAAATGCGAATGAAAGTGTTTGTCTGATTTGAAATGAAAGTGTGATTTGAATTCAGTTTTTTTGCAGGTACCAAGTAACACTGTGTGAAAAATACGATTATTTGTGGAAAAAGTAAACGGAATGCGAAGAACTTCAAGAAAAAATTTTCAAGAATAATTGAAATTTAGTTGATCACGTGTTTAAATAAATATATTAGGAATCAACGGCATTCGACTTCGCAATACAGCAATCAAATAACGTTAATCAATAGAAATATCATCGTTTCCAAAAGAGTTAGAGCTACAGGGGGGCAATTAGAAAATTTTAAATCTAACATACGATTTTGAAAATTTGTTAGTTGTGTGTTGAAAAAGTATTAAAATTTTTCAGAATTTGCAGAAAACTCGAAACCGATTATAAGCATTATTATACCAACAATTGATTCGAAATCATTATGATAAAGCAAAAAAAACTTCGGGAAAATGGTTTGATATCACATTATTCTACCACAATGGAGAGCACATTAAAAAGATCATGCTCACGGAATTTATAACCCTTCAGCATTTCATCTTTTTAGACCACAATAGTTATATTCAAGGCCCTATTATACTGGTATAATATCCGAGTATTAATACAACTATAATAGACGGGCTACATGCAAGACCATATTGAATATAACTTAGATGACATGAATTTGAAAAATATTTGTGGTTGGGACAATAGGACAATAGTAAGTGTAATATAAGAACGTACAAATTAAAATAGTTGTAATAGGAGTATAAGTATTAGGTTAGGGTAGGTTAAGTAAGTTTTATTTTTTCTATGAAATAATTGTTGGTTTTTAAGACTATTTAGATTTACTAATACTTTACAAATAATATAATTTAAATTTGCTAAATAATATGCACCAGGTGTTAAAAGACTGCTTGTGCACAATGCCGCTTATAGATAAAACAACAACAAAATCTATTCACCACGTATTATGTTGGACAGATTTATTATGATTTTCATTCAAAAAATATCCGAATGTAACCAAATCATAACAATTTTCTGTAATTTCAAAATTATTTTCAAAAAAAAAAACAAAAAAATTCTGACACAAACGAAATGCCATTATAATTGTTGTAATACAGAAAAAAGGTGAATAGTTCTCTTTCATTTTGCTAAAGACCTCTATATAATTCTTGAATTCGTTTTACTTAAAGATATTTTTCAAATGTCATTCGAGGCAAAGATTTAAATTCTTACATTATTTTGCGTCATTGTGTTGATTTAATTGAATTTTCATACAAAAATAATTTTTTAAAAGTCTGTATTATCAAAGTATTTAAAGAAAAGTAAGAATGGCAAGTGAAATGGAACGATTTATTATCCATTTATTCTATATATATATACTTAAATTTTGTATTTTTGTTCTTTATCACATCACTTTGTAGCCATTTCAAAAGAAATTTTTTATTTTATTTCTTATTTTTTTTGTTTTTCCATTATTATTGAATTGAATCTATCCATTCGGTTGAAATTTGATTTTCTTTCTTTATATTCTCGCATCCAATTTTAAGAAAATCTTCTTAAGGAAAACATAATTATACTTAAAGAATAGAAAAAAACGTGCCATTTACTCTGCGCCGTTTCTCGCCGTACATCGCCGTTCTTCACCGTTCCCACTACAATATAGCAAGCGTAAATTACTATTGAACAGAATTGAAAGTTATAATAGATTGGAGGAATGAGGAGTTTTTTTTTTTATAGTTTTTTCTCTTGAAATTCGAATTTGGAAAAAAAAAACCTTTGATGATTTCAATTTAATTTAATAATTAGGATGATTTGTGTAATTAAAAGAACTTAAATGATTAGTAATAATTTTATAATTTTACTTCATTTGAAATTTGATATTTTCACCAGCTGGTGACCACGTATTTAATTAGAATATATCAGAAAAATTTGATAATAAAATTGTATTCCGAGATAAATGGCCCATTTTCCAAATTTATGAGTTTAAGAATCCGTGAATCTGTTTGAATAATACTCGATGTGTTCGAGACTCGATGGTATTTCTAAAGGGCGGAGTGATGAAAACAACCAAAAAATTATTGGACAGATTTCCATTATTTCGCCTTCCTTCTAAAATTACATGGCTTGAATGCAAATCAGTGTGAAATAAATGGAACAAGACGCCATTTAACTTGTCTGCTACCTTAATATGAGCCTGATAATCAAAAAAATCAATCATTTTTTTTATTATTGTTAAACGATTCCTGGAAACGTTATATGAAAATTCGTGCCTGTGTTGTTTTTTAAATTTTCTCCTTGAAATTCAGTAAATTCCTTAAAAATATCATGGGCACAAACTATTGGTTTAAGTCTGTAATCACTTTAGAACAGTAAAATCTTCATTATTGTTACACAATTCTTTAAAATGTAGCCTGAAAAGGCGTGCTTGTGCTGTTTTCTCAATTTTCTCCCTGAAATTCAGTAAATTTCTTAGAAATATCATGGTCACAAACCATTGGTTTTTTGTCTGTAATCGCTTTAGGAGAATAAATTCTTAGAATTAAGCGGAACATTTACTTTTCTGATGTATTTTCAGGAGATTTCATTATCCAAATTTAATTTTTTGAATAAAAATTTCACATTTAAATTAAATTTTAATTCTGAAAAGAACAGAAAATGTGTTAAATAATCGATTAATATATTTTAAATAATTTTTATTATTTTCAACGTGACAAAAATTTAAAAAAAAAAATTTTTTTTTTTGTTTTTTATTATTTATAAAATTGAATTTCTAATCAGGTACAACATAAAAATGATATTAAAATATTTTAAAATTAGAATCATGAATGAATTGATTTTTTTTATTTTTCTTGTTTTTATTTTTTTAAATTCGATTCTTGAATATTTAATTATATATAATGATTGATTGAAATTGTCAATGAAAATGAATTTTCATATTAATTTTTTTTTTTTTGAAAATATTTAATTTTTCATGTTTGTAATCATTATGTACTTAATTTATTCATATGGTGTGAATTTATTAAAAAATGAAAAAAAAAACATAATTTATACATAATAAATGCGCTATTGTGAATTGGCGTTGAATTGATATAAATCTCCATTTTCAACAAATTTCCAAAAATTTTTGAATAGAAATGTACTAATAAACACATCACCAGTCTGTATATTTATATATGACTGTCTGATTGCAAAACATCTACGTATTCGTGTAAAACCCAATTCTTTTTCTTCCGCCGTCCAGTAATTGCTGTAGTTCCGTAACCAATCCGTAAGTAGGAAAAGCTAAAAATTACCATCAAAAACTATAAATACCTGCCGGAATAATTTTTTTTTTCTGTACACGGCAACGCGGTCGTCTTGAATTTTTGGTCCTAAACCGAATGATTCTTAAATATTAATATACTATTAGTAATACCTATTAATTAAATAAATATTACTTCTTGAAGGGTACAAAATATCACATCCCAGTGGCTTATATCTTCGGCACTATCTAGGATCTATCGAATTTTTATAAAAGTAAAAAGTGTGACCGTGATCATTCTTTTACAAATACTATGCCTAATTCAATATTATACATACAAGCAAAAATTATTTCGAAAATTATTACTCTCACACTTCACTCCCAAATTAATAGTGTTTTCTTTACTTAAACTTGTAAAATTCTGTATTAATACAAGCACTAAACTTAAATTGTTAAATTAAAATGAGAAATGTGCTATTTTACAAACCATATGAATTTAATCGACTATACATATTTTAATGTTAAATAATACATATTGTGTTGTTAAAGAAATACAAACCTATACAAAGGGATTTTGAAGTGTAACATATACCATACGTACGAATAAAGGTACACACGTGTAAATTTTAAGTTTTTAATCATATAATTATGAGTAATTAGTTGGATTAAGAGTTTGATATATACGTATGCGTGTGTGAGTACAAATATAATATATTGACGTGTTAATTAGTGGTTTATTTGTAAGATTAATGTTTGACGGGTTATTGAGTATTTATTTGTTGAATTTTTTTTCTTAAATAATTTAATTAATATTTCTTAAATTCATTTACATTAATTGAAAGTATAATTAGTTAAATTGATTATTCTTAAATATTGCTGTAAGCATGTAAAATAATTTTTGGTACATATGCATAAAAATATACAGTGTGCGCAATAATTGATGGCGTTCTGACGCAGAATTATGACCTGCAATGTAAAATGAGCTGAAAATTTGCAAATCATTTCGGCTTCAAACGTTTCCAATTCTAGTTAATACTATAAATAATGAGAAATATCTATAATATTCTAATACTTCAAATATTTTTCTAGAAAATTGATAATTTGTAATTATTTTACTTTCGCCGACAATTTTCTTCAATTATAATTGCAAAATTTAAAATACGTCAAGACGATTGTCACCGTGTCTGGGGCGCTTATAACATCACAATTAATATTAGGACGGTATTGTGATGTCTTGTATTTTAAATAATCAATCTGAGATTTTAAAATTCCATTTGTAATTTTTTTCATTTTAGTCTAGATTATATCACTTGTATTATAATATTGTTACTTGTATTACAATATGTCAATAAAATTTACATGTTTTCATGTTTTTTTTTTTAAATTTTTTAATCTAATTCATGACATTTTGTTTTTTACGTATCACTTTCTTTAAACATAAATTCCTTTAGGTGGCGCATTAATGTCATTGACATTTGAAAATTATGGCAATACTTTTAGTAGCTTTTTGGTTTGGCATAATTTCAAAATTGGTTTTTAGTTATTATTTTTGTAATTGAAAATAGCAAATTCAAAACGTGTAAATAAGTGAAATTAAATTCCATTTAAAATTAAATTTTTAGAAATACATAAATTTAATATTACAAAATGTGGAAAGAACGTATGGGAGGGGACACATTCTCTATTCTTAAAAATGAGGTGAAATATTAGAATATTTAAATTAATTGAATTATTACAGGTAAAATATTAAACAGAATATTAAGATTGTTATCGTATAATTTAAAAATGATATTATACGATTGCAGCGCTCTTAATCAACAAATGTTAGAACTATAATTTGCTCAAATTTTTTATTCTGTTCAATACGTTAAAATTTTCAATCTGAATTGATTCAAATATTAAGTGTTAATAAATATTTGTCATTAATGTCATTTCAAATAAATTTGATTTCTTTTTCTGTAAATTCTGAATTTTGTTTTTATTTTATTACAGATGAGAATTTTATCTTTGTATCATCATCACAATATTTTTTTTATTTAACATATAAAACCTCATTACACTTACACCAATTAAATAGCTTAGACTTTCTATATAATATAGTCCCTTTTATGGCGCCATCTATAATATCTTTAATAAAAACAACATCATGTACACATTATGACAATACAATTTACTTCAATAATAAAAATATATTGTCAATTTATTATTTTCACATTATAAGTGCTAAAATCGATTAAAGATAACAATCGATTCTTGTAATTTTTATGATTAAAAACAAAAAAAAAACAGAATCTGATAAAAATCAAGATTTTTATTTTAAATTTTATTTTCGAAATTTGTATATAAAATTCATTTTATTGATGAGAATATAAAAATTTAATTTTAGATTTTTTTTTTTTTTTAATCATAATTATTATGGGCCTCTGCATTTAAATTATGAAAGTGAGCGTATAGCTGTGTTTATTACAATTATTAAACCAAGTCAGAATAAAACAAGACATGGAATTGCAAAAGTGGGTTTATCGCAAATTAAAATAAGGTGTTTAAATTGATTTTGAAACTTTAATGAGATTTAATTTTTCGATTTAATTTTGTTTCAATTACAATTCTTGACTGTAGATGGCATACAAGATTGATAACATTCTATCGAACGTATTAAGATATTTTCTGTAAAATTGATACAATATTTAAAGGAGTGATATTGTTGAGGAAGATCGCCAAAAGACGGTAGAAATCATTACAACGGATGTCTGTCGGGCATGTCAGAATATTTCGGAGGTAAAGGACGTGAGACATAACCTCTCTTCTGATATAGAAGAGGAGATGAGCCTAAGTGGCCTTCTTTTACGATTTGTTTAGGAGGTTTTCGAAAATTTCCAAATTTTTTAGAACGAATATTATTCCGAAATTTTATGAGCTATAATAATTGTGCCGAAAAACGTCAGAAAATCGCAGTTAAACACGGAAAATGAGAAATATTAAATTATTTTCCAAATACATATTTGAAATTCTCTTAACCTAAATTTGCTATCGAATTCATCATTTTCGAATTTCAATTAAAAATATTATCAATATTCAAATAAGAATATTTTCAACATATTTTAAAATGAAATAATTAATTATTTAACAATTCCGTTCAATAATTGTGCTAAAGAGACATAAGAGACGTAAGAACCTATAAACTCTTGATTATTTTCTTGTTTTCTATAGTCAAATTATTAAAATAACTATTTCTCTTAAAAATGTATATCTCATTTTAAATATCGTAATAAAAAGTGGGAACGAGAAATCAGAAATTGCAAGCATCTTTTAATGCTTATTATTAATTTTTTTTTTTTGAAAAGCATTTGTTGTGGCAATAATTAAATTACAATGTTATTTTTCATTTAAACTCATTATATACACTTTCATATTTATTTAGAACATAATTTACTATATTTTTTACTAGTACATTTACATATATATGGTATATAAATTATAAATTTACGATACCTTATCACCATTTAACATTAAAACTTACTCAAGCATTTAAATTATTGTAAAAACCATCCATACAACCTACGCAATATAGTTTTTGCTGTATCGGAAAAATATTCATTTGTGAATTCTACTTTTTTGTTTACAAATAACCTGATATCTTCGCCAATTCTAGGATTAATGAAAATTATGTGCGAATGCAGATGTGTTTGAAATATTCAAATTCTAAAAAATAAATAATTTTAGTTTTTTTAATAATCATAAAAAATTATCTGGTCTGTGAGTAAGATGAAAACTGAAATAAATTTTTAATTAAAGAAAAAATTTTTGTCGCTCAATTAAGAAGTGAAGCAGTTTAGGAGTCAGTTTAAAGTGATTCAAATGAGTTCAATGTAGAAATTGTGGTTTTATTGTATAAATTTTGAAGGTTCTTTGGTTGTAGGTTTGGAAGTTGCACAAATTAATTACTGTTGAGTGAAAATTTAAGCATGTGTTTGCGATTTAATTGTGTTTCTATTAAAAATCAATAGATGGCTCATTTACTAAATAGTAAATTACTTCAGATTTTAGGTGAATAGTTGCCTTACCTTCAATTATTACGAAAGTAAAATTCATATTATTTTTTTAATAAGTATGAATTAATTTACCTTTAAATCTTTATATAAAATAATAAGTTATTTTATAAGGCATAATTATATTGTAATAACACCTTAATCCCTTGACATTATACTTAATAATTTTTTGTATACATAAGTACTCGTACTTTCTTTTCGGAACTTAATTTTTATGTCTTAATAGAATTTTAATCTTATATATTTTAATTTATGTGACCATCATAAAAAATAAAATTATATGAATCTTTCGAGACCAACTGGTAATAATTTAAATTAAACTTAAAATACACTTAAATTACACTTAATATTTTTACAAGTATAATATAAAATTTTTATGTATTTTAATTTCACATACTCGTATATTAAGTTGTTATACACTCATAATTTTTATATAATATGATAAAATTATAACTACAAGCATGTGAACTAACATGTTATATATTACAGTTTTAATGATAATTAATAATTTAACTGAATATTGTAAAATAGAGAAAATATTGCATATTATGGGATCACAAGGGGTTAATAAGCTTTAATCAATATACTTTAATGTTTTTTTTTTTTAAAATATGATTTTATATAATCCTTAATATTTTACATTATTCTTTTTATATAAGTATTCACAATTTTAAGAAAATTATTCTGAAATTCATATGAAGGACATATTATTTTCATAAATTTCCAATCATACATGCAATTGTACATTAGTTTAGTATATTGGGCTGTGAGTGGGCAACTATGGTTTTTAAGGAAAAATTCATTAAATGTAGCCGTGTGCTGGGCAAGAGCATCCACTTATTTATATATATTAACGCGAATTGCGGCCTCAACGAAATAAGGTTTCGAACTATCAAGGAATTAGTTTAGGAAAAGTACCCTTTTTTTACTCCAAATTCTTTATTGGATAGAAATATTATCCTTCTTTACTTTCATTTTAAAAGTGAGTAAAAAAGGGTAATTTTGGGTAATCGGTGGGTAAAAATGGGTAATTTTATATTCGGGGTAAACAATATTTTTCAAGATGTTTTACTTTTAGTTACGATGTTATAAGTTGGTTTTACTTTATATTTCGGTATTATTGCTTATTAATTAACTCGTTAGGGGAAACTGAGGGTCATCGTCTAGCGCATTTAAAAGAACCAATAAAATAAAATTTTAATTTGCGACTGGTATTTAAATTAAATTTAGCAGCATGCTTAAAGTTTAATGTCTGTTAAGGAATTGTCAAAAAACCGAGTTTAATATGACGGCTAATTTAAAATAAAATTAACATCGGTTTGGCCTTATGTTCACACCGATTTCTAGATAATTAAGAGGAAAATACACCCTTCATTTTTTAAATAAATTTTTTAATAAATCTTTGATAATATTAAAATATTATTAATTAAAATTGGTTAATATTGGTTTTATTATAAAATGTATGGACAAATTTGAAATTCTCAATTAATAAATAAGAATTCTGTTCCATATTTCCAAAAAGTTAATTAATGGGATTAAATTCATATTGAATGGAATACAAAATGAACATTACGTTTAATAAGCTTTTGGTTGTTATACTTTTAATAAAAAGAATAAAATATAATTTATTAGAGCTATTAAATGTGAACAGAATTTAAATTAATGTATATGTAAGTATATGCCCGAAATATAGGCATATTTAATCAAGTATTAAATTATAATCCTTAAAAAAAAAATGGTTGAAAATTTTCAGTTCAACCTTTTGTTTCATTTTTCTCATTTCGATTTACATTATAAGAATTTAATTTTCCATTATTGTCAATTTTCTGTTACATAGGTCATTTGATAGCTTTATTAGATTCAGCTTTCATTTTGTGAAAATAGCTCTAGGGATCAGAAGAAGTGAAGAAGATTCCTTTGTATTTTTAATATTTCTGATTACATAATAAATAGTCATGATGAGAGAGTATTAAATTTACCCTCGAATCTTCATAGATATTTATTGACCAATTTATTCAATAACAAATTTATTGTTTCCAAAATATATTTCATCAATGAAGACATAAATTACAAAAAAAAAAAGAAAAAAATTTATTAAAAATTATCAAAATTTATGATTTTTTATATCATAATTATTATTTGGTTTTTTTAATGAAATTTAAATTAACTTTGGTTTTTCTTTTTTAAACTAAATTTCTATCCGAAATTTTCGAATAAATTTTTAAATATAATATCATAAATTATTATTTACAGTTATACGAGTATACATATATATATATAAATTTATTTTTTTTAAATTGAGATTTTTCATTTTATTTTTAAAATTTTTTTAATAATCTCTCATATAAAATATATTGTATATTTACTTTTCCGAAATCAAAGAGCATTGATTTTAAATATCAATCATGTAAAATTGTTTAGAGCAATGGTTGTTTACACACTGTAAATAAATTGTAAGTAATTTGTAGTACATTTCACTATAGTAGAGAAAATTTTGGGCAGATTGGCTCTGAATTTGGCGGTTTATTCAATTAGATGCCAATATTTGGGGTATACAATCATTCGGAATCAGGTTTAAACTTGCTCTGTGGAGGTAATTTTACATGCTCGTATTGTATTGTTACTCGTGGAGAAAAATTCAGTCATTGTAGGTTAGTAAAATATTTTCTTGTAATTTAGCAAAATATCTTGATCGTAAAATTTCTCATTTTTATTTGATTCAAGTTTTGTGCACTGTTATTGTAAACAACTTCAAAAACTCTTTCAGTTTAATAAAATAGTATTCACACAGAAATTTTTCTCAGTGCATATAAGGTAATATTCAGTGGCATCAAGGAAAATAATATTCAAATCGAATACAATATTAAGTTTGGAAGTTATGACGCTTATTTTTTAATTTTCAATATATGCTCATTTAATATTATTTTGTTGAAGTTTACTGTCAATTAATAACGTAAACTAAAAAAAAAAGCTGGCATTTCTTTTTTTTTTAATCAGTTAATTTACCTCTTAAAAATACTCACATATTGTCAAATATTGCATAAATTTCAGCTAGCTACCAGTGAAACCACAGCCATATTGATGATTTTATTTAAAAATTATTTCTCACTTCACAATTGTTTCTATTTTTGATCTTATATACCAATACAATATTACTATTTAAGGCCATTGATAATCAATAAATTTTAATAAAAAATTATAACTTTTTAATTGATATAGGGTAAACAATATGTAATAAATCAATTTATATGGATAATTTTTGATATTTGTATTTATTTTTTTTTTTCAGAAAATTAATAAAGTCTTATAAAAAAGAATTATGATATATCAATAGAACAAAACTGCCTTATATCAAAAATTTACATTATGAGATTTTCAATATTAAAATTTAGTAAAAATCAGTAGTGTTCTTCTTGATATTAAAAAAATCTAATATATTTTTAGATGGGGCTACGCTATTTTCAGACGAAACCTGTAGTCCGAAATTTGTTATTATTTTTTCAATGAATTGCCGGCTACGGTAGAGAAAATTGTTAAATAATATCCATGAATATTATCGCGTATATAATAATTCCGACTAGCTGACAATAACCTTACTAAAAACGGGCAAAGAGTGCATTTCTTGTTATCATTACCTCATTTTTTTTTATATTCACTGTTATGGCAGTGTTATTCAGCAGATATACAAATTTTAACCATTTGAGTGAAATAAAATTTTTTTGTTATTTTGGTTTGGGTGACTAAAATTCACATGAGTGTATGAAATTTTTATTAAATAAAATCTTAAAATACAACAATGTTTACTAGACATCTGTTTTTGAATTATTCTTTCATTACTGTTTTAACGATTCGGACCTGTTCTTCAAATATATGTGCTATTTTTTTAAAAATTGGAATAGTTAAATTGAAAATTGGACTTGTTTGAATTATTCTTTAAATTTATCATTAATCAAGCTCTAAACTTACTAAAATTACCATTTAAAAAATATTGAAATAAAAATATTGTTAGCTAGTTTTATCCAAAATTTGGAAAACTTGTTAATAATTAACAAGAATATTCGTCCCAAAAATTTATGTTAAAATTTTTGACTTACCAAAACAGTATTGGTTAAATGATGTTCAAGATTTACTATAATTGGCATTCTAAATTTTTGATTTTCTGTTTTACTCGTGTAACTCTGTCTATTTCGAAAATTTGGATACCTATGCCAACATTTTAAAAAAATTCTTATACATATTTAAAAAAAAAATCATTTCTAAATTCAAAATTAAATATTTAGCTAACAAAATTTTCATAAAAATTTTGGGTTCCAATTAATGCAATTTAAATGTAAATTTTATAAATTTTATGAATTCACAGATTCAATGGCTTTTATAATGACGTTGACATCCGTTATTATGACATCCGTTGTACCACTTAGCAATAAAGTCTAAATAATACCGAAATAAAAAATCATTTAATTAATAAGGTTAATCTCATTAATAAAACCCAAGTCGAAAGCTAAAATTGAAGATTTCGAAATCTTTAAAAATTATACCACTAATTTGTAATTAAATTCAAATTATTTTTTCTTAAATTTTTACAAAATGGCATTTAAAAAACCAATTAAAAGCGGTAATAAATTAAAATTTTTAAATTAAAAAAAAAATGAAAATTTTTTTTTCATGCAATTTTTTTATTTCATTTCCATATATGCCGGAAATTCATAATTAAAATCTAAATTCGATTTAAATTAAAAATTGTTGAATTAAATGCCATGTCTCTTAAAAAATAAAGATTTTCCAGAAAAGCTTTTAATTCAATTGATTTTAATTATCCTAAACAATTTTAAAAACTTTAGAAATCTTTTTTTTTTTTTAAATATTGAGGCTATTTAAAATTTACAATTTTACAATGAGTACCAATTTATTATGTTGGCCTGTACTACAAAATTATCATTACTATTTGAATCAACAATATTATCGTCATTTTATTATCATCACAATCATCGTCATCAATTTATTATTATTGTCGGGTTATTTTACCAACATTTTCATTCAATGTTGTGCTGGTAACATTTTTATTATACTAATCTCATACTACTCGTATGTAGGTAAATTTGTATATATATGAAATATCAAAGGTTATTCTTGTTTTGTATAGAGTGCGCTACAATATATTAGATGTTTATGAAGAATTAAGAAAAGAAAAAAAAAATAAAAATATAAAAATTATAGATAACTAACTAAGTAACTGGTTTATAAATAATATTTTATTTATAATAAAATTTTATATCGTAAATTCAATTGCCTATGTACGAGTAATATGTGAAATTTTTAAAATATGTTGCTAGCTTTCGATTCATAAGACATTGTAGATTTACTGCGGATAAAGCACTTGCGACGCAAATTGCGAATAATAACATCACGAATAATGGAAGTCACTTGATCTGACAGACCTTAATTTGACAAAAATATTTCGATATTTATGATTTTACCCTTGTGCAACAGATGCCGCTAGTAGTATACGGCTTACCTGTGTAAGTACTATTTACATTAGGTACATACGAGTAATTGTGATTAACTTCAATTGAAAAGAAAATTTGAAAATTTTGCAATTGGATTTCGGTCAGTGAGTTTTGATTGCAAATCACGTTACTACGTCAAAATTTATTTGGCCGAAAATTGTTTGGCAAGCCTCAGATTAGTGTAATAAATTGTAAACTTAATCAATTATAGTTGTGATAAGTATTCAAAATAATTTGTAAAATGTAATATGCCAGTCCCTCCTAACCCATTTAGGTTGGTCGAAATTTTGAAAACAAACGTGATTTCATGTACCTAAACCAAATTTATATTGTTAGAAAAAATTATTTTCAGCACATTTTAATAATTTTTTACATTCAAATTATTATATTAAAATTTAAATGGTATTCAATTAGCTAAACAAGTTAGTCCAATTAGATAAAATTTTAAGTTTTCTTCTATAATTTATACTTGTACTTATAAAAACAAAATTTGTGTGAAATATTTATTAAATTTTAAATTTTTTGTTATTCTTTTATTGCAGGTAAGAGAATTATAGTTTGCAAATGGACAAAAGTGACTATATAATTATAATGTAAGATTTTTTTCAAATTTATAAATTAAAATTTAAATAATTTTTTAAATTATTAGATAATTTTATATGACCAGGTCTTTGCTCATAAGCAGGTTAGTGTTCTCTGCTCAATATATTTTGTCTATGGTTTAAATTTTAAGAAATTGCAATTTTTATGGCAGATAAATGCAATTTTAAACAAAATTTATATTTAAATAATTAAAAATTGTGTTTTGAACGAGGTTAACTAGATAAATATATAAAAAAAAAATTATATTAAAATTAATAAATTAAATGATTTTATTAGATCAAATAAAAATAGAAAATGTATGTGGACATACCGGGTTAATTAGCTTTGAATTTGAATTTAAGAAGTAGACTTTAGTGCAATATTCCAATATTTCCATAATATTTTAATTCAATTGAATTTGTAAGTTGATAATGCAGCAATCCTTTTAAATAACTAAGAATTTTTAAAAATCAAATCTGACAACTTTTTAGTATTCCGTTGACTATTCAATTACATTTTCAATATACGATCTTTGTACCACATTCTACATTATAATAACCCTTTCAGACCCAGATACGTTCTTTTGTAAATGCTTTTCATTATAAGTTAAATAATTATCCATAACTAAGAAAATGAAATGCTTTGCGCGTTCTCAAAAATCGAAGATGCTCTTTTTGTATGTTGGTGCCCGGAAAGGGTTAAAATTTGAATTTGGCTAAATCAACTGACGATACCCAAATGCTTTCTTACATATATGTTTTTCATTATTAGTTTAAATGATTGCCCATAAATAAGAAAATGAAATCCTTTTTCGCGTTCTCTTAAATTCCAAGTCCCGTTTTTGTATGCTGGTGCTCGGAAAGGGTTAAAATTTAAATTTACCTAATACAACTGACTATATTGTGAATTGATTTAAAGTGGATTTCTTATTCTATTTTGAATAAACAAAAAAACAAAATAAAAGCATTACATATTTCAATTTTATTTTATTTTTTCATCCATATAAATTTTTTTTCTATTTTGTTTAGTGTGGGCGCCTAATGTTTATTGCTACTCTTTTATCACGATTGTAAAAAAAAAGCCGACTCTATATACGAGTATACGTAATCTATATTATTTTTGAGAGAAAATAAAAAAAATAAAATTTTTTGTTTTTATTTTTTTTAAGCTTTATTTCTTTTATAACGTAGGTATACTTTTATTATTTACGATCGTAATATTAAGTATAACGAGGAAATATTCTCGTATTTAGATTTGTATGTGTGTTGAGATATGAACTATATTATTAAATTTACATTCTTGTTTCTATTATCCATTTAGTTTATCGCTTTCAAAAAAAAAAATTTACATTGCACTCTAAATTTAAAGGTTTTTTTTTATTCATTCATTATCTGGAATACTTTTTGTCAGGGTTGGTAAAGAGTGGCTTTGAAATCATGTTGTATTTGTATTAGAGTGTATAACTGAATATTAAATGAGCCACTTAATAAATACCGGAAAATTTAGATTGGATAACTAAGATGATTTTAATTTAGGAATTTCAATATTAATGGTTTTTATGGTTATAGTTGGGATGTTCAAACTTATTCTTAATGAAAAATTATATGGATTGGTTTTGAACCCCACCGTCAAGCACAATTTATCTCCGCGGATTGAGAATGCACCAATGCTAAGCTAGCTGAATACTGTTGTATGTTATACAGAAGAGTTAAGCTACGAATGACATGGTCAAATTACGTTCTGAAGGATTCCAGGGATGATGTCTGTAGAAATCGTTGTAATTTTTTAAAAACTTCATTCACAATATTGGCAATTACCTGTTTTGCTGTTCGATCGAGTGAACTTTTTAATATTGTATGTAATGACGTACTTAGCGAAAAATTACTGTTTTTCTACCATCTCTTAAGCCATTCCCGTTTGAGAAAATGAATATTAGAAAAGACATTTTCAATTAGAGTGTAGGGATGGTCCACCCATCCCTACACTCCTTTGTAGAGGGTTCCTTAAAGAGACATGGCATGATAGAGAAGCCTTGTTTAGTTTACAAACTGTGTCAGATATTCGTTCCAATCTTAACCCTTGCCTGTGCAATACTTTAAATATTTGTTGAAATGTAACCAAATTTATTGGATGCTAGTTGAAATTTTCCTGAATCGAGCTAGATTTGTAGTACGACTATGCTGTACTGATTTTATGTAAGCTCTCTGTTTCGTTACGTAGCTTTAATTCACGTTCATCTATAAATGCATAATACAGGTACGTATTATTGTAGTATAGTACATTGTCTTTCATCCAGATATATTAATGATGCGACGAAACAACAATAGTGTAGTAACATGAATCCTATTAATTTGTATGTCTGTTCCACATTGTACATACATTGTTAGAATTGGGAAAAACATGAAATATAAAACGTGTAGTAAAACACACAAAAACAAGGAAAGGCAATATTGTGCTTCGCTCAGCAATACTTGCCTTTGTATTGTTTGTGTCGAAAAAAAAATTTTTTTATGATTTTATTCAAGCGAAAATATGTAAAAGTAATAACGGTAAATTTTATATATTTTCTTCATTGTATTTAGTGAACGTATTTTTAATATTACTGTTATTAATATAATTACAAAATAATGTTAATAAAATGACTGGCTTTTTCTGTTTTTCAATAACAAGGCCAAGTAGGAGTATATAAAATTCTCTTTCATAAATTGAATATTGGAAAAAATTAGAGAAATAAAAATAAAAAATTAGAAAGTGGGATGATTTTTTGATGTAAGGTAACTATGTGTGTGCGTGTGTGGGAATGTCGGAATATTTGATAATAAGACATATTAATTTATAAATATCTATAGGATTTTGAAAATGCCGCTTCATTTAACTTATCAATTTACTTTCTATTGTCGTATTTACACCTATACAGATGCATACATATGGAAAAGTACCGGGTTTAAGTTTTATTGGGTTTAGGCAAAACCCGGTACTTATATAAGCAAAATCAGCTTACTGGAACGCGTATCATTTGAACGTTTAAAAAGGGTTCCGGTGAGATTTACAAAATTAAGCAAATACGATTATCCAAAATTTCCTGTAAATAAATAATCTTGGAAAGGAAATCATTAACTATTTTTTGTTTGAGAATTTTGCTTATTATCAGATCCTTGAGGTTACTATTCCGATGTACAATTGTTAATATCATCGATAAGTTACCGAAAAACTCCAGAGAAGTGATTTAAATAAATTAGTTTAAAATAAGATTCGAATATTACAATTTATAATTGGAAAGACTGAGCTATAACCGTTATCTGTCTAATTCAGTTAGTAAAATGTCCGCCAAGAAAGCGTTCGGTCACTGGTTCGACCCAGTTTGAAGAGAAGTTTGTCTGCGTTAAGTAGTTCTTTGATGTGACTATACGTTATCCGCCTGTTTTGAAGTTAAACGAAGACTCTTTGTTTGTTTGTTTTAGTTCTTTAAGAAATTTTAAAAAATAAAGGTTGCTCGGCTTTTATCAAATGAAAAACAAAAGAATTGATTCATGTCAGAACTGCATTCGCCCAGTTTTCCAAAAATTATATTTGTAATTTGATTAAATTATCCAAGTTTTTATAATATTATTTTCGTTCTTAAAGTCATAAATTTTATTGCACAAATCAATCTTGTTAAGTTTCATTTAAGTAATTCGAAAAAGTTGTTAACAAGGAATTGATTTTGATTTTGATATTAAATCCTTGGATTAGCTTTTTTTTTTTACATTAAAAATCCAAATATCATTTTCAATTAAAAAAAAATCCATTCAAGAATCTAACCATTTACAATAATTAATTAGAAAACTTAACTGAAAACTTTTCACTTGCTTATCATCATTATTATTTTAATTATATATTTGTATATATTGTATGTGTGTGTGTTTAATATGTATATATAGTCAATGCAGTGAACACTGGGCTGTCTATGTACTCTTCTATTCATAATATATACATCAGATATATGTAACAGGCGTTCATATACATATAGGGTGTCCGAAAATGGATAAGCAATAATGTATGACATTTTCCCTTATTTTTCCCCACCTTACAATTATCGTGTCGAAATATTGATGTTTTTTTTTATGGAATGGCGAACTGTCAATTAAAATCTATTTTTTTTTGTTTTAAAAACGTTAAAGTTTTTCATTATTTAGCCACAGTAAAGCAATATTATTTCATTGCTGCTGGAGACATTTATAGTTAAGACAGAACAGTATCCGCTAGAGACAGAACAGGATCACACTTGAATTTTCTTTACAATGAGGTTTGAGACTAAATATCCGAAACCATATAGTTATCAAGTTGACCGCCATGTCTGATATAAAAAATTTATCCTGTAAATATTAACAAAATTGAAGAACTAGTTGTTCAAATCAAAAGTTATCAGTAGATACTGAATGTGACCATTAAAGGTATCTTTCTCTTTAGAATACTCTAAGAAAAAGTACTCCTCATGCGGTGGAATGAAGAGTTCACAAGTCCCCGGAAAATAACTAGAAATGTCTGCAATATTTGTTGCTACATGCGATCTCGGCAACTTTACAAAGAATGTTTTAAGGAACACGAGATTGCGCTACGTTCGGTGCAAAACTAGAGTTGGAGAGATTTTTGCTAAAGTGGAGACTTTTTTTTATCGTA
This sequence comes from Condylostylus longicornis, assembly GCF_029603195.1. NCBI lineage: Eukaryota > Metazoa > Arthropoda > Insecta > Diptera > Dolichopodidae > Condylostylus > Condylostylus longicornis. Next base: position 504,571 of record NW_026578045.1, read on the forward strand.
ACGCTCTATTTTTGAAGCACCATCAAATTTCGGCCACCCTGTATAGACGTAAAAAATATCCTTTTTTTTTGTTATATAAAACGTTTGGGTGACTTTATTTCCAATTAATCCTGTTGTAATAGAGGTTTATTTATTTTATAAGTATTCGTGTGTATATGTATGTTTGTATGTGTGTTTGTATATATGTGTAGTAATTTTTTGAAATTATATTTTTATATATTTTTTTTTTACTTTGAAACTATTTTATTCTAAATTAAATCTAAGGATATAATTAATTTTAACCCTTAATAATATAGAGTATGTACTGAGTTTTTTTTGAAATTTGTCTGTAAATTAAATGGATTTATTTACTTTTCTTTTATATTTTAGATAGTTTGAATAGTTTTATTGTTGTTAAGTGAGGTATGTTGTAAAAAATTCCAAAAAAACAAGGAAGAAGAACAATTTAATAGAAAAATGTAATAATAATATGGTTAGAGTTTGTTGAAAGTTAAATTGATTTGAAATTTGAAATAATTAATTTAAAAATTAGAAAAATAAATGTATATGAGTACTTCAATTAATGAGCTCCTATAATTTTTGAACAGGAATATGATTGTTGGGAAATATGATTGTTTGTGTATTTATTGGGTTTGGTCAAGTTAAATTTGAGCGGTTTTTAATCGAATTTTTTTCTTATTAAAATTGAATTTCGAGTCTTAAGTCTAAGCGGTTTCCTGACTTAATTTTAAGAGATACTGAATTTTTTGAGCGAATTACTCAAAATTTCACTGAAATGCTCATAGTACATTTAAAAGAAAAGAACATTGCGTTAATTATGTGAAGAATTTTGAAAATTTTTGATAACATTTTCGAGCTTAACAATATAGAAATGATATGAGGTTTATGAGGGAATTTTTTCGGAAACTTTATTAAGATTGAGGCTCAATAAATAATAGTCCTACATTCTATATAAAACCCGAATTTTCGAATGCGTTTTCTGATTGAAAGATAAAAGCTAGAGGATTTTTAAGTTAATTTTCATAATATATTTTGATTTAATCATAATATTCTTGTACCAGTCGCAAAAAATAAATCAAATCGTTTGATATTTAGCATTTCTTTTTCTAGAAATCAAAATCAAATGACACTATGTTATCTCTTTGATTTCATTACTTTTATATACAATCCATAAACATATTAATTCTATTTGCTAAATAATCTTGTTCAATAATCAATTAATAATAATCAAGATTCAAATGATGCTAACATTAATGCTCAAATATACTTGTATTTGTACTTGACATAAGTGCATGTACACATAATATGCATGGTGAATGTAATCGAATTAAAATTTAAAAAATATTTAACTTTAGCACACATAAATACTTAAATAATAATTTTTTCATTACAAATTAAAAAACCATTCATTTAAAATTTTTATGTACTTTCAGCACGATTTTGCCTTAAAGCTATAGAAAATTTCCTCGCAATATTTCTTTAAATTAAACAAGTATTTAATAGAATTTAAGATTCTTTTTGTAATTAAAATTCAACTAAATTTAAAAATGTCAAATGATATGGGGCCAATAATGTTATTAGTAAGCTATAAAATCTCTCAATATACTCTCAATGTAAAATATGTTAATTTTGTTCATGTTGGATTTGATTTACAAAAAGAAAAAAACTAAATAAGAAATTGGAAAATTCTTTCTTTTAAAATATAAATTGGAAAACTCAGTTTTTTTATTGTTGATTATTGCATGCATGCAAATAAAAACAACAGTTATATATCGTAAATTATTGCATATTTGCATCTTTATTACAATAACAAGATATGCAAATATGCAGAAATTTGTAACTTGAATTGAAAAATAAATTTTCAATTTACCCGATAGACTTTGAAACAGACAAAAATTTTTTTATTCTATCTTTTTTTCAATCAAATTCTAAAGAAAGAGATAGAAGGTTTTTTGTTTCTGATTTTTGTATTTTTTTTTTTTATCTTCATCTTCGACACAAAAATCCTATATAGATTAAAAACGAATAGACTTATGAATTTAGAAAAAAAAACGAGAAAAAAAATAGAGTTGACCTTGTCAACTCTGTGATACCCGTACGAATTTGTTATCCTATGTGCGAATAACTAATGTGCCATAACTAACTATGGGGCAGACTTTAAGTTGCCGTATTACGATATTAATTTATGCAAAATTTCAGTACTATGTGTTATTCAAAATACTGGTTGTGCCAAACTACTATTGATGTTGTATGGCAGCTACCAGAAAGAGCCAAGAAATTTTAGCGAATTTTATCAAGCACATCGGCCCTACTAATATACTCACTTGTGTGAAATCTCAATATCACAGCTTTTATAGTTTCTGAGATATAGCCAAATAAATTTTGAAGTTGTATGGCAGGTACCAGAAGGAGCCAAGTAATTTCAACGACTTTTATGAGACACATTGGCCCTACTACGAGTAATATATTCACTTGTGTAAAATCTCAATATCACAGCTTTTATAGTTTCTGAAATATAGCCAAATAATTTTTGAAGTTGTATGGCAAGTACCAGAAGGAGCCAAGTAATTTCAACGACTTTTATGTGGCATATTGGCCCTACTAATATATTCGTTTGTGTGAAATTTCAATACCATAGCTTTAATAGTTTCTGAGATATAGCCAAATAAATTTTGAAGTTCTATGGCAGCTACCCGAACCGGTACCCCGATCATGTCCAATTTAAATAGGGTTCTGGCACTTACTACAATAAATCATTTGTGAAAATTTGGTGAACTTAACTCAATTAGTTTTTGAGTTATCGTTCGGACGGACGGACGGACGGACGGACAGACAAAGCTAAATCAACTCAGAATTTAACGCTGATCAAAAACATACACTTGAGTCTATATCTAACACCGTTATTTCTTAGCGTTACAAACGGTAAGGCAAATTTAGTATACCCTTCGAACATACGTTCGTACGGGTATAAAAAAAATTTGTTACTTTCTTATTGAATAAAAATAAAAATAAAAAATTTAAGAATGAAAAATGAGTAAAAGTTACAATTTAAAAAAAAAATTCTAAAGTAAATTACTTTGGCAAATTTAAAATGAAATGTCACATAAAACATTACGATCATATATAGTTTCTTATGTCCAGGAAATGAAATAGATACATAGTATTTATTTTAGTTGCTATTATTTTCTTTAACCCTTGTGCGTCATCGTGATATATTTAAGGATTTCGAGAATTACATCTGCTGTTTAGTGGTAGCACCTATAACAGTGTACCGCTACCATGTATAAGAATTCATTATGCTCACCTCCAACTCCCCCCGAATGCGGGGCATGCCTTTGTGACTTACCCTCCTTGTTGTAAGAAGGAGCACCTTGTGCCACCGTGACAGCAAAGCCCTCTCCTATTTTCCGTCTCCTATGAACGTGCCCGTCACACTTCCTCATAAAATGTACTAAGACCGCACCATTCTCCGCACATAATTTGCAAGTTTCCCCACTTTCCAGGCCCAGTCAAGTCTGCTGTGGCCAGACAAGATCCCAGTGAGAATTCTCATCTGATTCTTGCCCAACTCTATAAGTTTCTTAATTCGCTTCTGATCGTAATCTTTCGGAATCTTCTTGGTCTGTCACGAAAGACTTCTCCACCACACTGATTACTTTCTCTCTGATTCCTTTCTTAGTTCTCTACGAACAGTATGTGGTTCGATTGCGTAGATGGCCTTCGGGTCTTTGACAGCGCGTCTGCTACCTAATTTTCTTCTGTGCTCACATTCCTGGAATTCATTCTAGTAAACTTAATTTTGATTGGGTTAATATATTGGAAGTAATTTTTTAGTAAAAACTATTTTTGTATATTTTTTTTTTTTTTTTGAAAAATTACGACTTCATTTGTTTTTTTAAATTTTCTCTAATTTTCAAATCCAGATTCTAGAGACTTAAAAAACATGACAACATTAATTTAATTTATAAAAAATTTATTTGCTATTTTCTTTTTTGTTTTTGTAATTTATTTTGAAAATTGCTTAACAAAAAAAAAAAAATAATTTTTTAAGCCTTAAGGTGATTTGCTATTAAATTTTACATCTTCTTTACTTTCTTTGCAAATAAAAAAAAAATAAAGTAAAAGCATAGCAAATGTGAATTTCTTTTGGTACATGCAAAAACTGTAGTAAAAAAATTTAAGACTCTTAGACATTGCACAAACAAATGCTTCCATACTTCTCTTTATACCTTTTAAATATTCTCGACTCTTATAATTTTTCTCTTTTACTTTTCCAGTTATTTTTGTTCTACATTTTTTTTCTTTTTCTAACAATTTTTAATTTTTAAATCTCTTACTCTTTTTACTATTAGATTTTTTTATTCATTGCTTTTTCATATTTACTTTTTAACATAATTTTTATATTTAAATTTTAAAATTTGTAAAATAACATTTGAATGTAGACTTGTCTAATTTTTTTATACAAACGGAAGCACTCTTAAATATGTTCGTGTGTTTGGAATATCAAAATAAGTTTAATGCGTGTGCTCTTGTATAAAAAATTCATATTTTTTGTTGAAATACCAGAACGTTTGCCTACTATTTTCCGGAAATTTCCTCATTTCATAAGTATGTGAAAAATTTTATATAGTGCTGTGTTCGTAGTTAACGCAACACCATGTTCTACAATTTGTATTGCTACATAACTTTTTGTGTACAAAATGCCACGTAAGTAGTCATCATAGCCCACTGACTTGACAGAAACTCGTTGCAGCCAACTAATGCTTTAAACCATTCGTATGCATTCAAAATGTCTCTTATTCGTTTTTAGAGATTTTGGGCTCATTGGAATTCGGACTTTGGACAGGACGACGAAGATTCATCATATTTTAATTATTCATCTGTTTTGAACATAATTTCTATAGTGAATTGGAGTTTTTTGAGACATATTTCTTTGTAATCGTTGAATATTTCAAAATTTTGTATATAGTGTTGCCATATACATTTAGTTTTCATGATGAAAATGTTAATACTCACTATACTATTCCGTTTATTGAAATGTTAGTAATTTAGCCAATTGGAAATCTGAAATTTTGGTGTAGGTTCTGTCAGAAATTCTCTATTTAAGCTAATGATATATCAATAGCAATATGTATTATAAAGCATATTCTACAATTTTATTTCATTTCGCATACGTAGACATACCATTACAGTCAAAATACCGTCTCTTATTACCCTTTTAATTTCTTTTATACTCTTTTATATTATACTCAATTCATTTCTTTTCTTAATAAAACTAAATTTACAGTACTTTACATATATGATCTCACTTAATATCTTGACATGCAATAAAACTAAGCAAATAGACTATATTCTAAAGAATAGTATAGAAGCAAATCAGCAAAAGCAAAATCAGGAAAGGAAAGAACACTGAAAAAAAAAAAAAATTAATGAACGCTTAAGAAAAAAATTAAGTTTCTTTGAAGTTGTTTCTGTGAAGTTGAGTGAAAACTGAATGCGCCCCATCATATGAATATTAAGTGAGTGTATAATATGTAAATATATATATATTTATATACCACATAAAAAATAAGTAGATTAATTTTTCAAATAAAAAAACATATATACAAAGGATATAATGGGAGAAGAAAAATTTATAATGCATATAACATTACAAGAGCAACAAATCAACTTAAACTATAGAATAATGTGAAAGGAAAACCTATACCATGGTTAGCAAATATCAAACAAGTATGATAGGAATATAAAAAATGGTAAATTTAAATTAGAATTAGAAAAAGTGGAATCAGAATAATTTAAAACCCTTTTAAAAACACAAATGTATATAGACAAAATCAATTTTTACACGGATAATCACTTGTTTAAGTAGAACAATACAAAAACAAAAAAACATTATTAAACTTCCACAATCGAACATTAAACATTCTTATCCTCTATACATCTAAATTTGGCATGGTTTTTATCATGATCATCTACTTCAAACAAAATTCTTATATACAATTCCACTTCATTACGGTTAAATGCACTCTTATCAAACACTTTTCATACACATATGGAATATTTATTCGATTTCAAAATACATTAGAATTTTTAATGCTCCATCTTCATCATACATATTGTATATATTCTTTTCCTTCTAAATTTCATAAGGAAATGTATAAGGAAATTGTATGAGAAAATGAATTTTTGCAATTTCTATTCTCATTGTTTCCTTATTTGTTTTATACACACAAATATAGCACATCTTTAGCTTATAACTTACGTATGTATTATATGTAAAATCATACATGTATTATAGTTATGTATGATATAATAAATATAAACAAATAAACATTGTAAAATATAAGAAAAGTTGTATATGTATGCTTTACAATAGGCTTAAAAGAAAATTTTCAGATTTCAATTAAGATTTAACAAAAATAAAGAAAGAAAAATCTAAAAAATAAATTTCCTTTGAAGTTATTGTGTCACTTTTTAAAGTTCTTAATTGAAATTCTCTAGTATGTTGTGTATAAAATTTTATGTGTGTATGAATGAAATATTCAATTTATAATGCATTTATAAAGTATATAAACGTAAATAACAATATATGACTGTGTATGTTTTTAGAGAACATTCCAACTATAGAGCCCTGCTCATACAAATTAACTTATAAGGCTATAGTCATACAGATTTAGTTTGTAATTGATTAGCATATTATAAAATTCTTTAGGATTTTAGTTTTCTTAAAGGTTCATTGCACATTAGTAATAGTAATTTTTTATAAAGATTTATACCGTATTATACCTAGATTTTGTAATTTGAAGCAAATTCAATTCTTCTCACCCCATATTTCATTTAAGATATATAGCTAATCGGGAAAGTACTTCCACGCTCTGAATGTGCTGATCCCGGGAGATCTTAATCTTGTCTCAAACTGGTTTGCAAGTAAATTTCCGTAAGAAGGAGCTGGTCTGCTTCAGCAGGAAATATAAAATACCTAAACTTGAGCCCAACATCAGGAAGCAATTGAGGAAAACAATTACTGCGCTTTACTTATGAAAAAAGACTATTGGAAAGAGGTGGGGTGCAAAGGGTTTTCTATGTCTCTCCAGTGTTTTCATTCGCTAAGGATTTCGGCATTTCGCTTCCATAAAAGCAAACCGATCCTCAGGTGGGACCAGGGCAATATTTGAGACTGTTTTTAATAGACTATTTTTAAAATACTAATAAGTAAGATCACTTATACATTTTTTTATTTCACATTAAATTTTAAACACCATTTTACATGAGCACTTAACAATTCTTATTTTTTAATTTAATATTAAAAAATCCATTAATTTTTTCATGTAAGCAAAGTTTAATTGATATACGAAAATCATACTAAAAGGTTTTATTGCATAATTGCATTTAAATAAATTTAAAACACCTGCTGCACATGTTTTATTATATTAACGAAGATTTTAAAAGATAATCATATAGTCTATTGAATCGTTTACAATCGCTGTACAATTGAATTCAGTTTAATGTATAAAAGCAAAGTATTTGAGAACAAGGCGAAATGATGAGCGTATAAGTATTTGTCCAAGTGTAATTAATTATGCAAAAGTAAAAATAACTAGAAATGTCTATTATGGAACTGAGCTGAAAATTGAATATAACACACATAGATTCTTCCACATCTCTTTGTTAAATTTCCAGATAAAAAACTAATTATGTGCTCTCGAACATACTCCAGATGATAAAAATCATACTCCAGAGTCAACTGTATATAGAAAATTTAATGATTTAAAGCGAAAATTTTACAAAGGACCGTTTGTTGTCTGCTCGGATTAAATTTTCTGACATTTTTTAAGTTGTCAGCGAAATATTATTATTATCGACAAATATTCATGGTTTATCACCTAATGTAAAGTCTGCAATACACATCTTCTTTAGGATATAACAAATTGTGTAATGTATGTGGGGAAGGAATAAGAAGATGAAGGAAATTTTGAACTTCGTCTAACAATATTCAATTAGAGTTAACAGTTTTCAATTCAATTACTATTTAAATGGTGATCATAATATGGGAATAGTGACGACTAGTGATATTTATGCTGGAGGTTTTAAAATTTATATTTTTGAGGTATTCAATGTAGAGGATCAGGTTTATCCTTGAGTACCTCTAGAAACACAACAGCCTTACACCACATAATTTTCAAAACATTTAAATATTAAATTTTAAAATTCTTTCAAAATCATTTTAAAATATACAATCAACTTTTATATTTTGCCATAAATTTGAGGTTAATATGGTTATAGCTAGATATATAAGTGAAATCCTTTATTAAGGCTTTATACACAAAAACCAAGAGAATCCTAGTTAATACTATCAACAAATTACTTGCTTACTTTTTCTTTTTTGTGAAGTTTTAAAATATTTTTAGTGTTTCCCCCTTTTGTTTTTTATTTTTATTATCGCGGTAAATATTTTTTGTATTATGGAAAATTCCAAAATTAAAATAAGGGCGCAAAGTTACAAAAAAAAAAATTCCAAAGAAAAGAAGGTTAATTTTCCAAATCGACAACTCTATAATTGGATGAATGTAATAAGGAAGGATGGGTGGGTATATGATGAGAGATGCCATTATAATTTTTGCTATTACCGAGCGCGTCTGTTAACAATCTTTCGTCATTCTCTTACACTTTTTTTTCTTTCTTTTTTTTTCTTCGTTTTAATGTTCTGTTCCTTAATACCACATGAATTTGCTCCTTTGATAGTAGCTGCTTTCAAAATAGAAATGGAATTTCTATTAATTTTGTTAAAGGCATTTTTGTTCATTATGAAAAAATTTAAATAAAAAATTGAATTCAATATTTTGACAGTGGAAAAGATGAAAATTGTGGTATTGAAATGTATACGCATGTCACCAGCGTTAGTAACATCGTCATTAATATGAATATTGTCATATTATTTTGATTAGTTGTAAGTGAATACTTGAAACTGCTATAACAAATTTGCTTTGTATTTTGACAGAAGCAATTAAATATTTAAGCTATTTCTTAAAACTGTTGAAGGTAAACAGTAATGTACAAAATTGCAAAGGCATCTTGTGGAAAAAGGTTTTCTGACAAACATCTGAAATGAATTTTGTATTTCAGGAAGCTGTAGCGTGTATTCGGCAAGTTTCAACAAAATTCGCCCTAAACCGCTCAAAATCCAATACAAATCTTAATAAAATCATTTAAAGTACCAAAGTCATTTGTCATTCGCCAGCAACATATTATTATATCGTTGGGCACTTAAAAAACTTTTTATGGAATATGCATATATAGAGGAATTGAGAGTTTATCGTTTATATGAAGAAAATATAAGAGAGGTGACAAACCACTACAAAACAAATTAAGAGTATATGTATAGAAATATACACGTAAAGGATGTAGCAATTTAATAAAAAAAAAAAAAAACAAAAATAAAAACAAAGAAAAAGAAGGAAAAAAAAATTAAGCACAGGATATAATTGCAAAGACAAGGCAAACCGAAAAAAACAAAAAAAATGAAAAGAAAGAATAAAAAAACAAGAAAAGGTTTTCAGAGATCATTTTACTCTGAACACATACATAAACTTATAAGTGCTTATATATTTACATTAATGTTTTGGTAATGATAACAAGCTGGTACCGTAGCTTTCTACTTGAAACTGATATAACTGTTCCTTTCTTCCTTAATTTATTTATTTTTTTTTATTTTTTTATTAATTTACACAAAATATAATGATGCGGTTACTAAAGAAACATTTTATGCTTCTGTTCCTGTTTTAAACATACGTGTGACGCGTGAACATAATACTTACAGTGAAACTTGCTTAAACTGACAATTGAGTATCCTTCAACACAACTGCCTCTCCATGCTTGCAAAATAAAAACTTATTGCTAAGTATCACTACGAGATAATTGACCTCTGCCATTGTTCCAGCCTGTTCTTCAGATATTTGAATTCGACGCAGATGCCTTAGTTCCCCCCTTTTCGAGAAGGGCGCCATTGTTGCCTTGCTATGCTTTATTCCAAATCCTGCGGTGGCCACCACCCATGCCTCTTTTGCAAATCCAGGAGCCCAAGGACCAGGCTTCACATCAAGGGAGACAATATTCCTCTCTAGGGGAAAAATCCCTTTCACACGTGTTTTTATAGTGTGCTTTTCCCCCCATATTTCGTTTGTCCTCTAGGACAGTATGTTCGATATCCGCAGCACGATAGGGTCATCGGCGTCCTTACTCACTAAGACCTCATTCATCACATCATGCGATATTAATTTCCCTCTATTCTAAGGCGGTTGCTGATAAAGAGAATAAATTGCAATGCTTAATTCAATACTATCATAATAAGGCTACACAATCTTCTATCCGCGTATTTTTCTATATTAGTTCACTTTACCATGACCTTACTGTTTTATAATATACCTATTATAGTTGATATTTATACTTGCACCCACATAAACTGACGTTTCATTTAAATTAATATTCACAGTTATTTTCTTTTTTCTTCTTATTTTTGCTTTTTTCATTTTGTACACATATAAGGATATTGAGTTTAATAGAATCCAGATCTCCTCATTATTTTGTTTGGGGCTCAACCAAAATGATGGTAAAATAGAATTCTTTTGAGATAATTATATAAAAAGAAGAAAAAAATTATTTACATAAAAATTTATACATAAATGTGTAAAAACATATGTGAAAATGTTTATATTTAGCCGTTAAATATAATAGTTATATAAAAGGGAATCAATTTATATAATTATGTATAATATAATAAGTATAAAAATATGTAAAATTTTATATGGATAAAGTTTTGACACACATTAAAAATGAGTCACTTTATCTAAGTAATGTGGAAAATTTGGTGAAGACAAGGAGCTAGTTGAAGTAACTAGTCTTTATATCATTGTAGCTGCATGGAATTTTAAAATTCACAAATATGCAACGCCATCTGTAGTGCTCATTTGAATGGTCAGTGATCTACTCGTATTTGAGTATTGATGCTAATTAGAATTTATGACGAAAAATTTACATTGCAAATAGTTGATTAATAGAAATCTGCATGAAATAATTAAAATTTTAAAATCTATCAGTTCAAAAGTGACTTTTGAAATTAATTAGCAAAATATGTTGACATGTTGACATAAATGTCAAGAATGTCGAAATTGACATCAACTGGTTAACGGATCAAGTTAAAATTTATTTTTTCAATTTAAAATGTTAATGTTTTAATTTCGTAGGTATTATGAAGCAGTTTTATGCGTTTAAATATTCACATTTTCATCCCGTCCTTTGATATATCGTCTATAATATTTTGTTCTGTGAGTCATTGTGTCTCAATTAATTTAAATTTCCCTGAAATTAAAATATAGGCATATATATATAAAATATGGCATTTTTTATGAAAAATTCTTAAATTTTCACTCTTTAATTAAGACAAAGAGTAATTTTATCATGATCTCAGACAATTATTCTATAATATGGAAAGGTTAAAAACTCTTTGATTTTAATTTTATTATATGAATTTAAGAGAAATCAAAATAAATTTCCTTTAATTCGAAAATAATTCTAAAAAAAACAAAAACAAGATATTTAAGCTATTATTATTTATTTCCCTTCTAAAATGAACTTCTAAATTGTTATACTGAGTATAACAACATTGTATTTTTCAAGTTTTAATAATATTTTTTTACTTTTCTAAACATAAAAGCGAAAAATATTATAAGAGCCCCCATACAAAATATATGTATATATACAAAACTTTTTGAGTTTTATAAAACTCTTTATAATTGTATATGAAAAAATGTTAACAGTTCATTGCTTCCATTTCACTCCTTTATGTAATCTACCCTTCCAACATCATGTAATATTGCGCTTTATTTTATGTCTACATATATACACATAGAAAATCTAATTAATTTTTTAACGCTCAGAAATATTGAGTTGTTTTTTTTTTATAAAGTAAGTATAAATGACTACCATATCCTTGTAATGCATATATACACAGACAAACAATAATGATATGGTGTTCCTTTGACATTTTTTATTAGTGTGTGTGTGTGGAAGATATATACACAATAATTCGTTTGATCCATTTATTTCTTTATGATTTTTTATTTTTTCTTAAAATGAGGGAGGAAATTATATAATAACCGAATAGTAAGTAGAAAAACAAAATAAAAAATAAATAAATAAATGCAAAAGAATTAAAATTATACATAATTACAGGTAGATACATGTATTTACAGTTATTTTAATATTTTTGATGCGTTCCTTTTACACTCGTACGGAAATATTAAAATCCAAACTAATATGATATATGGGAGTAGTTTCTTAATTGACCAGTGTTTTTTAATCGAAATTCTGTCAATTTGCGGAATATTAAATTTAAATATTAAAAATTTTAAGTCATCTACCGGAATAAATGTTCATTACACTACTTCTTCGAATTACTCCTTTGTATTAGGCTGGTATTGCAGTATTATTGTTACAACTAACCTATAAAAGCAAATATTTAAAATTTAATATTTACATTTGATTTGTATACAAAAATATTAAGTCCTCTACCGGAAAAAAATGTGAATTAAGATAACCGCCCTGAATTATTCCTCTGTATAGGATGGTATTACGATGTGTTAATGCTCAAACTAAACTGTAAAATTTAATATTAAAAATTTGATGTATAAACATTTGTATAAATTTCAAATATAAATTTGACGTCTATACGACACTTAAAAGCCACCCACCGGATTAATTGTGCATTATACTGCTTTTTTGAACTACTGCCTATTTTTACACTGCCGTTGCTAGAATAATATGTGAAAATTAATTTATAAAATCGAATATTGAAAATTTGATACTTATTTATAATTTGATGTGCATATAAAAATTTGAAGCCATCTACCGGGATATAAATGTATCATATACTAAATTTAGTTAAGAGAATTATCTATCAATAGAATGTTATACATTTTTAGTATTTTTATGCTCTCAAATGGAACGCTATAATTAGAAAAGCAAAATATTTTATAAAAATAAAATTATTATTCATTTCAATAATAAGTGTATATAGAGCTAAGGAAATTATCCTTGAAAATGGCATAACAAAAACACAAATGAACAATAACTATTCTGCGTATATATCTAAAGGCGTATATATATGAATGTATATATATATAAATATATATTTAAAATAATTACCTTGAAATTTTATGCGTATATGTTAAATATGTATATATATTCACCCTCTATAATTTAATGACATGCCCCCCAAGGGAAAATTTAAAAGCAAAAAAAAAAAAATTAAGAGAAATTTCTTTTTTTTTTGTAATGTTTAAAGAAATTCAATAAGTGAAATTTCAATTATAGTTAATTGAATTTTGAAAAAATGACAAAAAATATACTGTAAACTTTAAAAATTTCGAAATCAGACACTTCTAAGCAACTAATAGGTTCCAGTTGGAAATAAAGTAATAATAGAATTCGCATACTTATGGAATAAAATACTTATGAGGACGTACCACTCACATTATATGCATAAACATAATTATACATAAATATTTCGTGTGTCGTTGCGTTCCATTTAAAGAAATCCAGATGTCATATTATTTCGAATTAGTTGGGAGTTGTTTGAATTAAAATCCAGTTTTAAAAGAGTAAAATTTAGCCTGTAAATTTATTTTTCCAACACAAAATGGCTTTAGCCCTCTATGAGAAGGATGTGTAACTCAATATGTCATTTTAATGTTTTTGGTTTATTCTATATATGATATTAAAATATTTAAAGTTGATTTGTTATTCAAAAAGGCACATCTAACAATTTGTTTTCATTTTAATTATTCTTTATTGCAGAAAATTTACTTTGAAAATTAAATTTTTAACTCACATGGGAATTTATTGCTTAACAGAATTTCAAATAAATTAGTATGATGATTAAATTACGAATTTTAATATTATTTTGTAATTTTATTAAATTAAGTACAATTAATTTAGTGTTAATGGAAAGAATATGAAAAGTTACCTATTCGCTCATGAAAATTTGAGCCCATTTGCTCAAGAAAATTTGAGTCCTTTGCTCATTTGAGCTCATTTTCATATATACGTGAGTGATTAAGTATATTTTCATCTTTAAAAATAATTAATTTCATCTCTTTAACATTTTCTAAATTTAGTATATTTAGTTTGTATTTTTCACCTTTCATATTTAAGAATATAATTTAAATTAAAATGTATTCTATTCGTATATATATATGGTTAACAGTTTTTTAACATGCAAAGCCATTACCATTTATAAACTATCTAATAAAACGTGAAAAAAGAAAAGAGGCACAAATCCCTTCAGCTAAATATAAAAGAAGGTGGGTAGTATAAAGCTGACATTAAGGGAAATTGGTTAAGGAAAAATATAGTAAATTTTTTTAAGGAATTATTGCCATGTCTTATTAGTACAGTATTGTGAAAATGCTCACGAAAATAAATTTCTACATATATGTATATAAAAAATTTCATTTCAATTCAAAAATTTTACCTTCAAATAAATGAAAATTCAAAAATTACTTTTTATTTTCCCTCCTTTTTTTCTATTTCATAAAATTCATTAGGCATTATACTCGAGGATAATCTCAATTCTAGTTAAAATACGTATAGTAAAAAGAACGCAAAGATTAAATGATATAAAATTGAAGAACAGTATAATGTACATGAAAGTGTTATATAATATAGTTCTTAAAATGACCACTTGTCTTCAAATGTGATTAATACGTGAAATTTCAATGGAAATGTCAAATTGTATGAAATATCTTTATATTGAGGTTATATTTGCTATGATTTCCATAAAAAATTAAAAATTTTGCATTCAATAAACAAAATTCTATCAATGATAACATTAATTGTGGGAAAACTGCTGGGAATATTAATTTGTTAACTGACGACTTTGTAATTGTAGTGCGAAAAATCAATAGTTTTATTAAATACTTCCTCATAATTATTATAATTTTGCTGAGTTGAATAAATTTCAAAGAATTATGGACCGTTCCTATTAGTTTTAAATGTGAAACGTAATTCAAGAATTATGTCATTAATTAAATGTCAATGTCAATAAACAATTTAATTCCTAAGACGTAAAATTCGACTACTCAATTTAGATTTGTCGGCATGGAAAAGCTTAGAAGTAAAATTTCCCTAATATAATGATAGTTTCTTACACACGTTATCTGTAAGAGTTACAAATTGCTTTGATTTTAGATATTAAGGTTTTAGATATTCAATCCATTCTTTATTGCTCTAGCTCTAGTTATAAATTGATTTAATAATTTCCTAAATTACCATATGAGAATTATGCATCCAATTTAAGTTGATTTAATGTTACGTTTTTCTAATTATGGAAGTAATTAAATTTATAATCCAATCAAAAGCAAATTTAATTTATAAATTTCATTTGAGTTTGTGAAATTGAAAAATAAACCGCCCGTAAATATGCTTTGAAAATCTTACAGTATAAGTACACAAAATACTATTTGCAAGTAAAAATATTATTCTTATCACTAATAAAATCAAGAAGAAAAAAAAAATTGAAGAAAATGATGAGGGAGGAATCGTTATGTAATTGAAAATTTTTATTATAGGAAATGGTTAAAGGGAATTGGTTGAAGGAAGAAATAGGGGAGAGAGGATGAAAACTCTAACTGTGAACATAAAATTGTTTTTGTACCTATATACTTTTTCTATTTCCATATATTATTTTCGTTTTCGTTTATATTTTCTTTTTTTATATTATACCAAGTTGGAATATTAAAAATGTTTATAGCATTTAATGTCATGCCACTTAACAATTATTAAAATTATGTGAAGATAAGCAAATATTAGAATCATTTACTATTACAAATATTACCGTTATATGTGCATGTTAGGCTCTACATAAAAAAAAACAAAAATTTGAATGTGAATGTAGTTTTTGTTTTTTCTTATAAACGAATATCCTTTTTTCTACAATATTCTTCTATATTTGTTATATTTAGTAGTAGTAGTAGTGTTCGTGTAAATAGGACATTAAAAAAGAAAATGTTCTCATTATTTCTTGGGATTTTTTTTTCATTTGTTTTTCAATATAATAAGGTGTACACGAATATAAAAACTTTTAAAGAGGAAACAAAAAAATAATGAATGAATCAAAAGAAGAAGGAAAATAAGAAACAAAAACAAATAGAAAGAATTTTTTTTCTCTTATTTTTTTCAATACACACAACCATGTAAAATAAATTTGGGTTTGTGGCTATGTGTATCTGTTATACAAACTATATATTATGCTTTCTTACTGGTATTTTGTTTTTTCTCTTTCTTAGTCTCATTTAAGGTCTAAAATATTTAATTTTTTCATTTGAATTTTTTATACGTTCAGGATGTATGCATTTAAAAGAAAATTTAAATATATATATATATGTATGGGTACATTTTTATTATACATAATGTTATTATTTTATAACATACGAGTATTATTAAAAATGAGAAAAAAACATAATTATAGTGTTGCCATCGTAGTATGCGAAAATTGTTACTTGCAAGTTTTATTAATCATCAATGTTTTTAAATAATGCGGAAGAAGAAAGAACAGTGTTGAGATTGCAAACAAAATTTTTTATAAGATTTTTTGTTTTATAATTTTTTGGTTTCATAGACTCTTTAACTCTTTTTGAAACAAATTACATTACGTTTTATATACTTATGATTGTTTAGTTTTTGTTCGTGCTCGTTGTAAAATCGAGATCTCATTTGAATCGCTCAAATATAGGTGCTGTGCTGAGAGTGGGACTCCGGATATTACCTCCGTAGTTGTATTTAACATTTTATGCATCAAAATTTTATGTTGTTTCATTTATACTTATTAAAAATTTTATTTACATATTATTCATGTTAGAAATAATCAGAAATTTTCAGATCATTTATACTCTAAGAGCTGGTTTGAGGCGATTTAGTCTAGGTAGAAAAGGTTAAGATGGAATGCGTACTTGTAAAAATATTAATATTATTCACAATCCTGATAAAATACTTGTGCATTTTTTCCAGAATTACATATTGGTTTAAATATGTTTCTAAATTTTTCCAAGATTCTGATGGAAAAACATCTACTGTATGTTATCTGTCTTAGCAGAGCAGAACCCTTTATGACCTGTAGGTACTCCTAATTTATACATATTTGCATTAACAAAAAAAATTTACATATAAATGTACAATATTTGTTTTTTTTTTTTAAATATGTATTTTGTATGCAACGTACAACGTAAAGAGGAAAGAAGAATCATGTTATTTCTTTCTTTTCTATAGATTTTTTTTCCTATAATAGAGAAAATATTGAAATGAGATATAAATTCACTTTTTTTTTGTATTTAAAAGGTTGGGCAACACAAAAAGTGAAATGAAAACAAAAATAAAAACAAGAAGGAATTCATATAAAAAAAAATGTTGTTGTGACTTAAGAATTTGTTGTTTTCTTTTTATTTTCGCCATCTTTTTATTCAATTTTTTTTAGTAATTAACTTTCTGAGTCTTATTATAAAAAAAAGGAAAAGAAAAACCAAAGTATATTTAATTCTTAAGAGATCTGAATTACAGTTGAAGATCAATAAATTGTATGAGTTTTTTATAAGAAATTTTGAAATATTCACGTTTAAACTATAAAAAATTTCTGAGTGTAGAATTATTATGTAGTTAAAAAACAAGATTTTCTGTTATACAACATGATTTAAAATGATTTAAATTGTACTCAGAGTAGGTCTAAAGTATTATTCGAGGGTCAAAGTCCTGTTTTTTGGATTATAATCAAAAATGACACTCAGAAAAAATATATGTAGATTTTAACAAAATGTTTACATATATATGTGATACGATGTCTCACGAATGGTTTTTATGCATTTCGAACACAAGAGCATTTGAAATGAAAATTAAACCACAGTAGAGCTATAAATTATAATAGCCCAAACTGTATGGGAACAACCAAAATAATAAGTGGTATTATAATTTAATTGTGTGCTTACCATAAGGATAACCCTTATTGAACATTTCTCTACTTCAATAAGGGTTATCCTTATACCATAAGGATAACTTCTATTGAACATTACATAAGATTCTCATATTCTGTATAGTATCCAACTCATTAAGTATAGCATCTTCAAAACGAAGTATGGTGGAAATTTGCACGGAAGTGACTGCAATTATTCATAGGGTCTATTAAGTAATGAATGACTGAACTCAAATGGATGATTGTATGGGGTTAATTTTAATAGACTGTCATATTAGAATTCCTAAATAAACTTGTTTACAATCTAGTAATTTTTTAACAAGTTCAATATATCAAGAGATTTACTGTTCTCCATTTTACACGTATTCATTTTGTACAAATAAAAAACATATTAAAGAATTTAATAAGCATACTTATAGGTAAAAAAAAAGAAAAAAATTAAATAGAAATCAAGACGACATAAAACAAGGAATAAGACTAAAAATAAAATAAAAAAATCAAATGAAAAACAAATATTCTAAATGAAAAAAAAAACAACACAAAATACAATTTTTAAAAATGACTTACATAATGTCCTTTAAATAAATAGGAACAAGAAATAAAGGGAAAATTGGAAAATAAGGACATCAAAACAAAAATAAAAAGAAAATTTAAACAACGGCAGAAAATTGTTTTTAATGCTTGTATTGTTTTTTTTTTTTCTACTTTCCCGCATTCTTCCTTTCCTACTCGCACACATAGCAAAAAACAAAAAAAAAAAAGAAGCATGAACTCTTTTTTTTTTTCCAACTCCTTTTGTTTTCTTCGGCTTTTACTCATTTTTGGTTCTTCTTCTTCTTTTATAAAATTTCGCCTTTACCGCGTTCACTGAATGAGTTTTTTACTTTTATATATAAGAAGAAAAAGGAGACCCTATTATTCAGAACAAAAGCAAAGAAAATAAAATACAACAAAAAAAAACAAAAAATCCTTTGATTTTTCAAAATATTTTAATATTCTGGTATTGTAGTTTATAATAATGATAATAAAAATAATAAAAACACAAAAAAAACAACAGCAATAAGGACAAAAAATAAAATCAAATTATTGTATGAACAGCAAAAAAAAGCAAAGACAAGAGTTAGACAACAATATAAACACAAAAAACAAGTAAAAAGAGAAAAAAACTAAAAAGGATATTAAAGGATATTAAACAATACACTTATTTTATTTTATTATTTTTCTTTTGCTTTTTGTTTTTTTTTTTTTTGTTTTATTTGCCTTTGATTGGTACACAATTTTGTTAATAGTTTTGTTTAGGTTGTTATTTTTATGTGTTATTATCCTATAGATGGGCGCATTAAGTAGTAAGGGGTTAAAAAATAAAATATAAAATAGTGAAAACACAATATAGGCAGTATAATATATAGGGCAATGAAAGCATTTTTGGGGACGTTAAGTCTTAAATTATCTAATATCAAATTAATTTTCTTTTAAAAGAAAAAAGGACATTCTTCTTAAGTAAAAAAAAAAAATTAATACAACTATAATGACGCGGACATTATTTTTAATGATAATTAAGTTATTTGGCTCGTTTTCCCCCCTATTGTCATATTATTGTTGTTGTTACCTTATTATTGTATTTACGAGTAATTTCAAATTGCAATTGCTGACGTATAAGTACTATAAATTTTTATAAAATAAATAAAAGAACCGGAAATAATAAGAGGGTATAATTAATTCTTATTATAAAATAAATAAGATTAAAAGATAATTTCAGTTTTTGTTTTTACTTCTTGTTTGAATTTAATTTGAAGTTTCTATCATTATTTTTTTCTATTTTATTAAGTACTGTTCTTAGATTTCATTTAATGAGTTTCAAAATATGTTAACAATATGCAAATTTAATTATTATTAAAACAATACAGAAGAGAAAATATAGAATGAATTGCATAAAATATTTTGAATAATTTTAAGAAAATTAGTTGCCTATTTTTAAAATGGCACTGCATTGCATGTATAACACATAAAATAATACGACATTCGGAAATGGGTTAATGGGTAAATATTCTATTTATTAAAAAAAAATTTCAATTAATTATAACTATTTTATGTTTGTATATACGGCTGAATTGTCATAACAGTAATACTATTGGCTGGTTATAAAATGTCAATTTATAGAATTTCTTGTACAATTAATTTTGAGTCTTTCTTCTTCTTCTGCTGACTATCCGTTTCCAGATATTGACGATTATATGCAAACAGTCAATAGCTATTGAATCGATTCAACCAGATCACGGAAGATGTTTCGATCTGCCGCTAGCTAATAATCTTCTGGTCAATATTAATTATTAAGAATCAACTACTAGGTATTTTGTTGGTTCTCTTAAAGTGTGCACCCGTTCGAGACCCACATTTTTGAAGAATCCGAGCAATTTTTCTGAGGTAATATCGCACAACGATATGTTTACCATCGGGGGTCCACATTCTCTTATGAACCAACGCTCCGCATTCGTTGATAAGATGGATCGGAATCTTCTTTCCTTCCCAACAGTACTTGCAAGACGCGTCCGTCCTTAAGCCCAGTTTGTATAGCTGTTTTTCTAGTATTGTTACTTAATTTTCTAATTGAAAATTTAAAATCGTTTAAAATATAAATTTTCTAAATTTTTTTAAAAATAAATTATTAAAATAAATTAATAATTAAAATAAAATTTTTTTTTTTCTCTTTTATTACAGGTAAGTCTTGACAAATGGCATAGAAAAGCATTATTTTTCGTGATAAGCGATTCTAAATAACATAATTGAAAGCCGCAACATTATTTCACACATGTCTGTTATATAACATAACACATAACTGCACATAACTGTTATATTTTAAAATTATCACAAGTATGTATAACAAATTAGAAAAAAAAAATTTTATTTTTAAATATTTTTATTAAAAAATTTTCTTTTTAAAATACAACTAAAGCTCATGCAATTTAAACATAATTTTAAAATAAAAATTATTTTTTAAATAAATACGACCACTTGTTAGGTATATTTTATCAGGTGTCTCTGATTATTTACGTTAATATACTATAAATTTATATACAATACCTTTAATTATGATATGCATTTAAGTATAATATTGTTATACATTGTATATAATTAACATTCATTTACGTATATACGTATAGATAAGTAATTATTATTGTTTGAAATTGCAAACAAAATAGATCACACGAAAAATTGCTATGATTTCGGTTTTATATTGTTCGTGATTTTTTAAAAATTCAACTAAATATTTTACCACAATGACACAACACGAAAAAAGTAGTGTATAACTCTGTGGGGTGTATACGTATAGTATAACAGAATTAGTGTTTCTGTGTGGTATGTGTAATAATTTAAAAAGGCAGTGTCATACTACAAAATTTTTACACAACCATATAGAAAAATTTTCAATTTCGTTCCACTATATAGCATTTAATTTTACGTTCAATTTAAAACAATTTTTTTTTTTGAGTTGAAATGACGTACACAAAATGTTATGCTCTTTTTTATGTTATTTTTTTTTTTTTAATTAGAAATCAATATTTACAAACAGGTATTATGCAAATAAAAACCATAACAATTTTAAATAAATCGAAAAAATAAAATGTACGTTAGTCTAGCGTAAAAATGTTGCAATAAATTGTTAAAAATTTATTTTTACATTGTGTAGATAATAAAACTGCCTGTTACATAACATTCATTAAAATAACAATAGAATTTTAAAAATTTATCGCATGAAATATGGAACGCCTCTTTATTATTACTACATAGAGTATAGAATAAAGGCATTAAATTGCATGTCATATATACAATTTTCAACTATTTTAAATTATATATGGAATAAAATTAGAAAATTATCGGGAATAATCAATTGAAAATCTTATGTGAACTTAAATTTGTTGTCCTACTTTTTCAAAATTTTGTATAATAAATGAGAATGTGAGCATTGAGTCATAAATCCTGAATTTTTAACTCAATTTTTTGAACACATACATATGATAGAGTTTTTTTTAAGGGTTTTTTACACAACAAACTGTAATATTAAGAACAAAATTTTTATAATTACCCTTAATTTTTGTAAAATAACCTTTTTTTTCCCAAAAAAAATCAAAATAAAAAATTACCCTTTTTTACCCTTTGTGGGTAAAAATGGGTAATTTTTCCCTACCTCAGGAGATGAATTGGAGTAATATTTTTTTACTATCTAGTAGTAAAAATTTACCTTTTGAGGGTAAAAAAGAGAAATTTTTGTGAAATAGCTCGGTTGTACACTTTAAACTCATATATTTGCACATTTTAATAATATTTCCTACGTGTTAATATAACACGTGCTCTAGATTTCCGGATTTTGATTCTTACATAGGCCTTTTTCTACTTTACTGATTATGTAGCAATTTGTGTTAACTGTGCGCATTGTTATTTTTATGTTTGATCAATTTAAAAATTGTACAATAATGAATTACTGACACTCACACTCTTTTTCCGCTCGTCATATTTTAATACTATAGAATTATATAAAGAATTTTTGACTTGATATATGGCAACCTGAAATTTTTTTAAATTATTTAAACTCTTTTCTGAAGCAGGCCTTCTTTTATTTCACCGTGTCATGTACTCAGTATTTATCAGCGGGTCGATAACCTCAAATTCATAAATAATTTAGTTATCATTTTTACTAACATTTTCATAGTCATACGACACACTTTTTTCTATTATTTTCAAAAAAAAATATTTAAATTTAAAATTTATTTTGTAATTTATATAACATATAGAAATTTTTGATTGATTGATAATAGATAACAAATTTATATATATAGAAATTTATAATTATTAGGTGGAGTATATGTACTTCATTTGCCAAAAAAAAACCCCGAATGCAAATAAGCACAAATATAAATATTTAAAATTTCAAAATTTATAATATTTTTGTTCAATCAAAAAATAAATGAAATCAATCAATAAAAACAATAGAGAATTGAACTTAATGGAAATTTTATAGTTAATCAAATTTAATTTAAAACTTGCATTAGTTTATTGGCTATATTGTTACATTTTAAATTAGTATTTTTAAAATAGTAAAATATGTATTTAATATTTATGAAAGTGACATAACACATTTTATTTGTAAGTACTCATTAATGAGTTTAGTTATTATGCTCCTGAGAATGACAATAGGATATTTCTGCAATATTCTCACAATCTCTGCAATCACTATTGTATTATTATCAAGGGTAATGCCATAATGATAGTGTTAACTATTAGAACGCATATTTTGTATATATACAAAAATTATTGTTTAAACACCTAAAATTTTAAATGTGTAGTATATTTGCTCGAATATTTTCTATTTTGAATAGTTGATTTCTTTGCTATTTCGTGTTTGTGTAGGTATATGTTTGTTGTTTATTAGTATAGCTTTAATTTGGAATCAAAGTTTTATATTGAAAGAATCATTGGTTTTGTTCATCATTTGCAAATGAATTAGCAGTAATGGAAATTTTTGATTGAGAGAAATTTGTTTGCAATTTTTTGGAGTCATGTCTTTTAAAACTATCAATATCTCTTACATATTACATTTAGATTGGAATGGTGCGGTATCCTTATTTTAAGGTAAGGTCAAAATGGGTGGTGTGTTGGTAGGAATATATATACTACTAACAATTCCGGCGATCTGTCGCATCGTGAGGCATTTGGGTATGGCGGGGTTTCTATAAACGATGGATTGTCCTATAGCTGTTCTAATTTTAATTCGAGTCATGGCCAAATACACTCTACTCTCGTTCAATTAAGCAGATTTATATATTTATTTAGAAATATTTGTTTATTTAGATGTGTATCAATACAACTTAACTATAAATTAATTACAAAATTTGACTGTTATACAAAATCATTTTATTATTAAAAACATTCAATTTATAATCAAAAAAATTTAAGTGCTTTAAATCATATTTTATGACTCTATTTTTAAAAATTATATTATGTATATACATATATATATATGCTCTAATTTTAATGATTCTTAATCGTCATCTATATGTATAAAGAAAGAAATCATTTATATAAATTACATTATTCATAAATTTTTAAATAGCAAACATTTATAATAATAAAAAAAAAAAACAATATTAAAAAATTAAAGTATAAAAGTTATTCTATTGTGAATTAAAAAAGAAAAAAGAGGCAAAAATTATTGATTAAGTACTCAATAAAAAAATATCAAATGAATTTTATAGGCAGTCACAAAATAAAGTAATAAAAAGTAATTGAAGTGGAAATTAATTCGATAATAATCTTAAATATTTTACGTGTACACCAAAAAAAAAACAATAATGTTTTTTAATAAATTTAAAAAAAAAAAATTGTGAATATTAAAATATTCACAATTTTTTAAACTTTCTGTTCTGCTTTGATGAGAACCACATTTTTTTTTACAGACAGATAGGGAGAGAGTGGAAGACAGAGAGAGAGAGAGAGTATGTTCCATTATTATTATTGTTTTATAAAATTAATTGGCAATTAAAAAATTAATGGACTAAAAAATATCATTAATTTCACTTAGTCTATATACGATATAACGACAATATTATACCCCTGTATGTATGTGTGTGTGCATTTCAGGGTATAGGTATTCTGTTTATTTTAGTTACTTGAAAGTTAAAATATTGTGTAAATTCCCTCGTTAAATTAGGAAAATTTTCTCTAAATTATATCTAATATTAAAATGGAAAGGACCTTTTATTAAGAAATTTATAAGAAAAATAAAATTATTTTTTAATTATTTGAGATTGAAAATTTCTTCTTAGGGTGGTGGTGGGATGGTGTGGTATCCTTATTTATACTTAAAATAATTTTTGTTTTTTAGGGTATATTTAATTCTTAATTTAAATGATCTGATTAATTATTTTACATTTATATTCTCTCAATATATAAATTTATAGTCTAATTAAATATTTAATTTAAAATGTTTCCGAAATGATAATTACTATTGATTCAATACAAAATACGAGTAATTATTCTCTTATATAGATTGTATATAGTTTTCATGGCAGTTTTATGGAGCTATAGAGAGAATGTGGATAAGAGTAATGGGAAATAAGGAAATTTTTCTCCAACAAAAACTTGAAAAAGGTTATTGTGAACTGTAGTATATACATGGCGACTTAAGCTGGTTTATTCGTGTGTCTCACGAAATTAAGTACCTTAAAATATGCAAAATTATTTTTAAAAATTCTGAATTTTCTTAATGGCTTTTATTAAAATGGTATATATAGAGCATCAATTTGTTTGGTGAGAGACGAGAGACGTCCGGCAGAAAGAGCAGTTCTATTGAAATAAACAAAAAAACAAATATTCAAAATAAGAATAGTAAATCTCCAAAATGGGGATAGTAAGTCTCCAAAATGGGAATAGTAATTCTCCAAAGTGGGAATCGTAAATCTTCAAAATGGGAATAGTAAATTTTCGAAAAGAGAATATGCTTATTAATTTTCAAAAATGATAATACGTGAAGAAAAAGGAATCATTTATTATATAAAATTTATTTTATATTTATATACATAATAAATATAATTTATATCTACACATATTATGTATATAAATTGTGGAATTCAGAGATATTATTTACTTTTGATTTCTAGCTATAGCTTTGAGAGAAGTGATATTAATTGTGTTAATAAGGAATAAAGAAATGTGTGTGATAAATAAGGTCTCCTCTCCAAGCACATACTTTAGGAATCAAAAGCCGCTTGAAAATCACTGAAATTAGGGCATAGGAAATCATATATGTAATATATTTTATATATGCTAATAAAATAATGATTATAGATTGAATTATTAATTTAATTTAATTTAATTTTAGAAAATTTTCAATTTTAATAGTGCAGATTTCATAGCACAAAATTATTTTGATGTCAAAATCTGTGCTAAATAAAATAAATAAAAACTATACTGTAATATTTTTAAATAGCAAGCAATTAAACATATACAAATCTCTATAATTATTTATATAATTTTAAAGGAAATAATTAGTCATAGTACTGAGAGATTTAAAACATATATAACAATTAAATTATTCTTATACTTTTACACAAATAAAATAGTATAATAAATTTCTCTCATATTTCAATTAAATTAAGGGAGAAGAGAATAAAATGTCACACTAATATTTTAATTAAATCACTCTTAAATTTTATATCTCCTGAATTATGAGATTTTATTATTATAACGCGCTCTCATGTTTTTTAAATGTGTATAATAATTATATTTTTGCGACTAGGATATAAGAGAATTTTTTATATTTACACGTTTACTTTACGTTCCTTTTATAATTTAATCTACTTTTTCTTATTTAAAATTACCTCAAAATATTTCTTATAGGTTAATTGTGAAAATTTATTTGACACATTTAATCTAAATAATATTTTATATACTGTATACTTATATGTATTTCATGTTATATACGTTATATAATAAGTAAAATATTTATAGACTTAAATTTAATTCTTAAAAATTTTATTTTTTAACCTCTTGAAGAAGAAGAAAACCCCATTTTACATTAATTTCTATTCAATTAAATTTATTTCCTGATATTTTATATATAAAAATTTGTTATATTTATATATACATATATATATATATATATTACGTATGCGTGTACGCAAATTGAAAGGTATATATATATATATATATGAGGTAAAATTATATATGACATAAATTTGATTTTAATCTACTTGATTAATCTTTATTGTACCTTTATTTTCATTTTTTTCTACCTCTTCTATACTAGACTCTATTGTATATATATACATTATAGAATATGTAGAATTTCTTTGATATTGTTCCATGTTGGGAAGAAGGAAATATTTACATAAAAGACACTTATATAGTACGTTTAAATTCCCACATGCCTAGTTGCTATAGATTATATTTCGGTTTTGAGTTTGGCAACTATTTAAGTGCTTTTGAAATCAATATATTGAATACTTAGTATTAAAAAACCCGATTCGAGTGTAAATTTATCAAAACTTTAACTAGATTCAATAAAAGATCGAGTTGGTTCTAATTGGTGATCTCTATAACCAAGCACACAACGAACACGAGAATTCGGAATAGAAATATATAGCAAATAACAGCATGTTTCTGGTAATTTGAGTGGCGCCCAAACATGGCACCTCTCTCATTTAATACTTTTTGTCTTCATAATGTTACAATAAATGTTAAACAACAATCCCTTTGTCCTCTGTGATAAATACACCCAATTAATTTGAATTTACCACAGGCTATTCAAAGACATCTGTTATATTAAAGGCCGTTTAATGTACTCCTTGTATGACAAACTGTTGATTAATTTTACGATTAAACCCGATCGTATGCTTCTATAGTTGACAATTTTTTATGAGTGAATTTAGAAATTAGATTGTAGATTGCAAAGAAGAGGTAACAGTGCACCGTGATCAGAAAATATAGATCTATTGTGCCCCCAATTAGGTGCGGGACAAAGCCCTACAATACCCCCTCGGGACGCACCCTCCTGATTCGAGAAACTTTGAACGGCCGGCAGAACTGAGGTCTGAGTGAGTGCGTGAGTACGTAGTTCTTCAGTTCCTCCCTTATCATGCGGGTGAGGGCCACGCATTTCCTTAAAAGGTGCGCCGAGAACTCCTCATTCTGTCCGCAAAAACTTCATATATCTTCACTTTCCATAGGCTAAGCCTTTTAAGGTAAGCCCTAAAGCGACAATGCCCCGTCAAAACCCCGGTGAGAATTCTCACCTGATTCCTGCTGAGTCCCATCATTTTCCTAAAGCGCCCCTGCTCATAATTTCCCAGAAGTTTCTTAGCCTGTCGAAGCCTTGGAAGACGCCTCCAGCGCTCCGAACGCCGTCTCTCCATTTCTCCTCTAATCGTATGTAGTCCGATCTGTTCCGCAGAAAGGCTCTGGCCCAAGAAGAGGTACGCCGTCTCGTTTCTTCTACGCCCACATGTCCAGGCACCAACACAGTGTGACTGGTTGCACTTACCTAATTTGTTGAGCTTCTCAAGACAGCCCCATACTACCTCAGAGGATACTGAAAAAGAGCTCAAAGCTCCGATGGCAGCCTCACTATCCGACATGATTAATATTAAATTTAAGAATTAAGTAGTCTGTTATTATTATACTATCATGCGGGAAGAGATATAAATGCAATTGTGAATCAGTGTTGCCATCTTAGAAGAAATTTACAAGAAAACTTATAAAACTTTGTTTTTTCAATTTCTTATGTAATATTTTTCTTCTTTTTGTAGACTTAACTGCAAAATAAACTTGCAATTAAAAAGTTACCAACTTAAGTATACTCAAATATTTATTTGTATATATTTATATATATATATATATATTTATATATTACAAGATAATTTCTTTAAATACACATATATGAGAAAGAAATATACAAGCTTTAAAAGTAGTACAAATTTTGTTTCGTGTGAGAGTTCTTTCGTCTTCGTTATACTTACTCATGGAAGATGAAACCTTAAAAAAAACTTATAAAGAATTTTTTTTCTTCCTTATTTTTTTTTTATTTTCTGTATTATTTTCTCATTTTATATCTTTTGAGAAGAGAATGAATTGGGAAGTCCTTTAAAATAAAATTAAAATATACAAAGTGTATATTTTCTTAGAAAATTTTTATTCTACATTATACAAGTGTACATAACGTAAATTATAAATAAATATATACTGAAGGAATTAAGGGTATACTTACCTTTTATTTTTCCCATATTTTATTTTACTGCTATTTCCCATTATTTACCACCTAACCTACTTAAGAATTTGAAGAAAAATTGTAAATCCTTTCGTTTTATTTATTTATTTATGTTTTTCCTCTTAATTTTCTATTTTCCTAGGAAATCTAAATGTATATATACATATGAATGAATTTAATCCTAATATGTTTGTCAATTCGCATATATACAAGCATACAAACACATGCTTGATGTCTATGAATTCGAACAAAGTACTGATAATTTGAAAAAAAAAAATAAATAACTAAGTAAATAAGTATTACCGTTTTATGGAAAAGCCTTTATTGGTAGCTTTCCTTGTCACTTAATTTTGAAATCGTTTGAAATTTGGAAAATTGTGAAAATTTTGCTCCTAAATATTTGGCTAATGCAGACACCTTAGACAATTAGAAGTTAAGAAAATTCTATTACAATTTCATATTCCGTCCTTCAATTCGAATTAAAGTATATTTATGAAATAAGAAAGCTGCCATTAAATGTTTAAGTTGATGTGGACTAAAATGAGTGTCAGAGTTTTTTTCGCAGTTTTGTCTCTAATAAAAATTTCTAG
Source organism: Condylostylus longicornis (assembly GCF_029603195.1). Taxonomy (NCBI): domain Eukaryota; kingdom Metazoa; phylum Arthropoda; class Insecta; order Diptera; family Dolichopodidae; genus Condylostylus; species Condylostylus longicornis. The sequence continues at coordinate 533,933 of NW_026578045.1, forward strand.
AGCAAATCCATTGATCGTTATTTCTATATATAAAAAATTACGGGATTCATATGTATATACACAAATAATTAAATTGTTATATTCTAATATAAAAATATTCAAAAAACATTCGAATTTACCAGAAGAGACGCGAATAATCGCTGTAAATATGTTATTTTAGTGTGATTCAACTTACTGTTGCTAATGATTTGTGTAAATTGTGATGATTCAGGAATTGTGATCCATCCGAGTCTATCTATCGTCATTCTACCTAGTTGTAAATGAGTACAACAAATATATTAATGAAATATTAGCCCTAAAATGTTTACGTCACATTGATTCATTGCAGGAACAAAATATTATGAAAATCTTTAGCATTAATACATTCAATATAAAAATTAATTTAAAATTAAAAATTCTGATGGCTTTAATATTAATTTTACATTAAATTTAACATTTTTTAATGTTGTTGAAATACCTTTCTTACTCCTTAAATTCTGAATATATAAAATACCAATGTATTTCATTAAAATTGTTCTTACGCATATAAACATTAAATTGTTATACAAGTAAAATGCTTTTTTTTTTTACTTTACAAGATGAACAAAATTCTGTACGCTAATTTTCTTAATTTCTATAACATTTTATACGTCATAATAAAAAATATGTTTTGTTGTCTCTTATCTTTTTACCACCTTTAACACTCTCAAAATTTCATAAAAATTTTGGTGTTTTTAACTTTTAATTATCATACACTCGTATTTGTATACATAGAGGAGACGAAAAGTTGCGTGCATGTTCATAAAAAAAAAGACGACAAGCAAAGAAAAAACCACAAAATCTGTTATATTTTTTGCCCTTGTTTTTTTTATTGTAATTTTTACTTTTTCAAACTCCTGTTGAGAATTTGATTATTTTTTTTTTCACTAGGTGTTCATTTCGAAATTGAGCAAAAAATGTGCTTACTTACTAGTTTTAATCTGTTTGGACGTGCTTTTGGTTACAAAACTCTAACACCTATAACGATAGAAATCTAAAGCGTTATGAGTAAAAAAAATGGCTCTTTCCATGAATGCAAGAAAATGCCAAATTACTTCTTCTGCTCTGAAATCTCTCTGAAAATTAATCGTTCACCTCTTTGTAGAAATTATAAATGATATATTTTGTCGGAACAGAATTTTTTCCTACTTGCCTCATCTCCCATAATTTACATGCAAAATTTCATTTTATTGTTCCTTATTTCATTGAAATGGCAGTTTTCTCAATATTCTATAGAAGCAAAAAATGTCTATTTATTGCTAAATGGCAACATCTTCCAATCCCATTCAACGAATTCGATCAATATCTAAATAGTTCTTTTGATTTTTGATTTCATCCTAAATATATGCAATATTTACGATATATTTTGATATGTTAATAGTTTAAGTCTTTTAAGTTATAGGTTGAATTCGCGTTTGCAGTTCTTAGAAAAATCTGCAATGGCATCACTTTTTTGTAATATGCTGCAAAAAGCATTCCGTTTTTGTTTTGCAGAACATTTTTTGCAGTCCCGTCAAATCGACAGCATTCAATTTATTTCTGTTTTTATATTCATAATCTCATTTCGTAGAGAACTCATTATTGAGAGAGTGGAGAGATATTATTGAGATAATACCAAAGTTTTCGTTGCCAGCGCAGCGCTACCAGTAGTTCTATTGTAATGCAGTTGCTAGTAATTCTTTTGCAGTGAGTTTTAATTAACAAGATTTCTCGCAGTTAGAATTGCAAACGCCAATTCAACCATAATTTTGATTCAACGCAAATGCGCTTAATTCCGAACGTAATTTCTACAGTATTGTTTTCTTAATTTTGTATACATGTGTGTATTATCCTTATATTATCCTTGTTTTTCTAAAGAACATTATGCTTTTAATTTAAAAAAAATCTTTTCATTTTCTTTTTTTTTTTGTTTTGCGTTTGAAAACTCATATGTTGTGTACGCACATAAAATGTGTAAGAGAGACAGTAATTATTGTACCGTTTATGTTACCGTTGTATATACAAACGTATTTACCGTTTGACGAGTAATATTGAGAGAACAAAAAAAAAAATTTCTTTGCTTGTATTTTTTGTTACAATATCCTAATTAACCGTTAATAAAAGTAAAAATTATATTTTTGTTATACTTTTGTGGTTGTTTTTTTTTTTTATTTACTTTTTCAGAAAAAAAACAAAAACAGAGAGAAGTTATAGAAAACTCTTGAAACAATTTACTCTAAGTTATTTTGAAGTTTTTCGTAACATTATAAGTAATAAAATTTGAGAGTCATGTTCATGTGTTCATGTTTATGCATAGTTAAGGCAACTGTGATAATGGACACGTAATATTTAAGGTTGATTATGTTCTTTTTTTGTGAAAAAGGATTTTTTGATGCAAAACAAGAGATTTTGTACATAACTAAAATGAAATCTTTTATAGGAAACACGTTTTGTTTTTTATTTTTACCAATTTATTTGGAATGTGTTAAACAAAGTTTTAACTATATTTGGTTAAGCCTATAAAGAAATTTATAGTAGAGTGTTTATAATGAATTTCCATAAACAAAAGTTGGAATTACTTGCAAAATCTTCATTGTGACTGATTATACTTTAACGCTGAACTTATAACTACACTTGCTTCCTCTAAATGTTAAGTCACATTTCTTATATAATGCAGTTTTCCTTAATTTTTGTTCATAATTGCCTAATTTAAAGTTATTCAAGCTCTGTCATAATCTGTTAAATTTTGTTATATAAATTTGAAATTCTTTAAAAATTAAAGTAAAATATTGTTTATGTTTAAGAGTGTATCATTATTCTTTTCACTCACGATGTGAGAAAAAAGTTAGCCATTGTAATTAGTATTAATATCACGTATTTTATTTGTCACAGTTTTAGTTCACTAATTGAGAAAAATTAAATTAGAGTGAGAATATTTTGCAAGTCATATATTTTGGTTTTATTGTTTAGGTACCTAACAAGAGATCAATTCCATTTTAACTCATATGTGATTAGAAAAAAATTAACAAATATTGATTTAATTTAATTTAGTTCTCCTTTAAGTTATTGAAAATATGACAATCGAGAAAATTATTTAAAATAGTAAGGCCGCACAGGATTATGAGTGACAATTACCAAATTAACTCAGTCTTTGCTCTCAAATTTTTCCTTCTTTCACATACCAAAAATTCTCAATATAAAAACAATTCTCTTTCAACCTAAGAATATTGAATTCGTACATTTTCGTGTTATACGCGAATAATTACACTCACAATGTCTCTAATATAACACTTCCTATGTGACAGAAATTTTCCAAATTAAGGTACTACAAAAAAAAAAAAGATCTGTTTTTTTTTTATTTTGATGAAAAGTAATTTACTCGATAAAAGAGAAGAAAAAAAATATTTAAAATTTGTTTAAGAGGGTGGGTGAAAGCAGGCAGGATAACTGGCTGGCTGGCAGGCAGGCAGTAGGTGGGCTATGTAATTATTTAATTCATTATCCTCGAGAAAAAAAAAACAGAAAAGAAGGAAAAAAAATTCTAAATTAAAGCGAATAATTTACAAAATGGATTTTAATTGTGAATTGAGATGATATTATTTAAAATTCATTTAATTTTCTAACAAAAAAAAAAAAAAAACATAAAAAATTCTGAAAGGTAAATAAAAAATTTTAGAGCAAAAATTTTTACAAATTAATTTTTTTCTGTGTAATGATGAATTATAATTGACTTTGATTAGGGGAACATAAATAAAAAGGTACTAAGTTTACTAATTTGTCACTTTATAAAATGCTAAACAGAAAAAATATGTTTTTTTAAACTTGAAACTGTTATACGTAGGTTTCTATATTAAATCAAACAGAATTTGATTGATCATGTATTCATAATGTTGCATTGTCGTCAATTAGAGAAGTTCAAAACTCCAAAGTATTTAAGTGACATCTATTAGTTTGTAGTTTAAATAAATTCTATTTATTGAACTATCTCACGATTCAAGTGCATTAAAGTACCAATTTGAATAAAAGATTATGTTTAAAGCCAGTTTCAGAAATTTTAATGTCTTTAAGGATTACTGTGCAAGTTATTATGCAGGGATTGAATTAAAATAAAATATGAAAGATTTAATTTTTAACTAGACTCTCGAATTTTGTGATATATTCAAAATATTTTCTGAAAACAAAAACTCTTCATTATTCTAGAATAATGTGTGCAGTATTTAAATTGGAAAACGAGATTTCTTAAATTTTATAATTTTAAATTAAACATAAAGTGAAATTATATAAAATAGAGTCAGAGTTCTAATTATCTATATAGGTTGTTTTCCATCTTTTACTTTTGCATACTTTTACCTTTGCTCTTTAAAGTTTTTCATTTTAATTTTTCGGAAAATTTCACTTCTTATGTACTTACTACTATACTGAGTTTTAATTTTATCCTTGAATAGATTTTTTATGTTTTTTTTTTCTTCTGTTTTTAATAACCATGAACCTTTATTCGTTTATCTATTCGCAATGAACGAAAACTTTGATATGCTTGTGTGTATTTAAAAATGAAATTTTACTTGAATTTTTTTTTTTTTTGGATTCTTTGAAACCTTTGATTTTAACAAGGTTGTCTATGATATTGAATTGAGATTTTATTCAATTAGCAATTTCCTTGAATTATTACAAAAAATATGAAGAAAAAAAAGGGAAGGAAAAAATTGAAATAAACTTTTTAAATTTTTAATTTTTATAATAAAAAACGTAATATTTAAATTAAGAGAGATCGAGAGCCAAAGAAACGGAGGATTAGAGAGAGAGAAAGTAAATAACAATATGAAATTTTTAGAGTACTTATATAAAGTAATTTAAAATTTTTCATTTTTACTCACCTTTACAGCCTATAAAAAGTTTTCATGGTGACTAAGATGAATTGCTTGTAGAGCTTTAAAGTGAGGTTATTAGAATTTATGTACTGAAAAAAAATATTTTTTTATTTTGTAGATACTGCCATTTTGTTAGAATAATTTTTCGGCAGGAAAGTTCCTAAAACCGACTTTGCTTATTGGGTATGAAATAAAGAAGAGCGATGTAGCTGTTGATACGCGATACGGTAATAAAGCATACCGGCACCAGATGGGAAAATACAAACACAGGGTGTTATAACTTAGCACTGTTTGATTGCCAAACACGCCAGAAGGAGAAGCTGTGACGAGAAGGAGAACATAATCATATGTACTTATAGATAAGCTCCTTGCTTATTTATTTAATCCCTTAAATATTAAAAAATTTAATTATATCTATTAAATAATTTGTAAGCAGTCTATATTAGAATGATTGCAAGTCAACATTAACCTAATAAAAACTTAATAAATCAATTTATTTCTGACATAATTTGACAAAATATTTTAGAGTTCCATGTTATTAGATCCCAAAAAATAATGTAATGTGTACATTTTACTTATGACTTATGTACATATAGATATACTTACATACGTATATTAATTGTACAAAATTTAACAACCGAAACAAGTGACAATAAAATGTCATTAAAATTTTATATGTCATTTTAAAAAAAATAAAAATGTCATATATAGAGGTTTTTAGAGAAATTTTTATGTTAAGTAAACTTTTGTTTCTCTTTCTAAATCATCCTGAATTTTGATTGTAATTCATTCGGTTTTTATTTCTTATAAAAAATAAAATTTATTTTTTTTTTAAGCACACGAAATTTTCTTTAAGTTTTCCCTTGGTTCTTTTTTTTAGTGTGCCCGTTTAACTCGTTTTATGATTTGAGAAAAATTTTTTTTTTGCTATATTAAATTTTAGTCAAAGAATAGTTGAGAAATTCTTTTTATTTTGATAATAAGGTTTAGGGTTACCAACCGTGTTTGAAAATTTTCACATTCGAAAGCGAACATATCTTAAATTTAAATAGTTATAAAAAGTTATGGTCAGATGCGTGACATAATTTTTAAAAATATGTAATAAAAATATTTTTCTTTTTTAAATTCTCGCTATAGTTGAGAAAATTGCCGGAACGGATCTTTAAAGTGCTTCAGGGGAGTACAATAGGAAAAACATTCCTGCTATGAGAAAAGCGGAGACTAAGTTTGTAGAAGCTTTCATGGTATACTTAAATATGTATTTAAATACGAAATATTTGTATATAATCTAAAATAATTTTGAAAAACGGCAACATTGCATAATAAAATATTTTAAAATTAACGAAAATAAATGTAAAATTTTCTTCACTCTTTCTTTCAGTTCCTTTAATTTCAAATATTTCGCTATATATTAAGTTAACTAAAAATACAATAGAAGAAACAAACATTAAACACTATTAGAAATATCTTAACAATTGAAGTAAGTGTAAGTCTTCAAAATTAGCGCAAAATTTGTGCTAATTTAACAGTCAATTCGTTAAATTTTAAATGTCATTAGTAAGAAGGGTAAATTTATCGTTTCTTAAGAGGTTTTAATGTACCATACGTCGTACAATTTCTTTGCAATTATGTCATTTCTAATTTTACGATATAATGTACAATTTACGATAAAATGTATAATTTACGATATAATGTATAATTTACGATGTAGTGTATAATTTACGATATAACATATAATTTACGATATAATATATAATTTACGATATAATGTATAATTTACGATATAGTGTATAATTTACGATGTAATAAAATTTACGATATAGAGTCAATTTATACTAAGAGCTCATATATATAAATTTCATATAATATTTATTTTCTCATCAATTTTTACACTTTTCAGATCTCGTATATATCTCAATTTAACTTAGGTAACCCGAAATATTATCATAATTTTTTTCTTAAGTCTATAAAATCATATTATTTTTGTTTTTGCAGTGTGATCCTTACAAATAGCAAAATATATTCAATTTTTTTTTTATTGTTAAAATAAAATATCATTTAGTATATAGTCGTTTATATTATTATTGTACGCCCAGCAAAGTCGTACACATATTTATACATAATTTTATTTTAAAAACATAATCATGTCATGTATCATGTCATAATCCCGTTTAAATAAGAACTCATTTCAGTGACACCATAAAGAAAACTACTTTGGATTAGGATTATTATTATTTTTATTTCATTCTATATGATGTTGTTTTGTCGTTATTATATTGTTGCTGTGTCTCCCTTCTACTACACTATTATTATTACTGCGCCACTGTTATATTATATACAAATAATAAAAAAAGGATATAAAGAATAAGGATTCTTTATTGTTTATTAAGAATTTTTTTCTTGTCTCTTATTTTTGTGTCTCTTCTTTTCTTAGGTTTTTTTTTTTGGGTATTTTAGCTTTTTGCTTTTGGTTTTCGTTTTGATGTTTTTTTTCTACTCTTAAGCTTTGGTATGCGGACAGGCTGGTATATTGTACATGGTGTTATGAGTTTTTGGAATATTTTTCGGTTTTATATTTTGCTTCTTATTTTTTTTTTTTTTATAATTTACAATTATAATTTTATGCTTTTTTATTGTCACTGTTTTGTTTTTAAATATAATAAGGAAGAAAAAGTTGAATTTATTAAAAAAATAATAAAAATAAGAAAATGAAAAAAAATTGGTAAATCGCGAAATTTTTAAAATATTTTCATTTTTGGTATTATTATAATTTTTTTTTTGTTATGGCATTTTTTTATATTTTTTCTTTTAATACCAAATTGTATAGAATTTTTTTTTATTATTGTAAATTTGTAATGTGAAAAATTCTGTATTTTCTTAAGATTTTTTTTTTTTTTTTTTTGGAAATATAAAAATAAAATAATATTAGCAAATTTTTTTTTGGAAAAAAGAAATTGTTTTCTTTAACATTAAGGGTAGTTTAAATTTGTTTTTAGGAAATAGGTGAAGATTAGTTGAAATTTCATACGGTATCAGACTAAGTACGGTACGGTACTAGTACTTCCTAATTCAAATGCATATGATTATGATTAGTATACCACCCAAATAATACTCTTAACTTAAATTCGCCTTTAAATTATATTCGATCCTTAATTTTTTTCGACATCGAACAATATTCAAACTAAAACAATGTTCGACTTCAAACATTGTTCGATTTAACATAATACTTAAATTAAAATTATATTCGATTTTAAACTATGTCCTACATTAAACAATGTTCGATATCAAACAATATTTAACTTCAAACCATGTTCGATTTAAAACAATATTTAATGTAAAATTGTATTCATTGTTAAACTATGTTCGACCTTGAGTAATATTCAATTTCAAACAATATTCGGTTTACAACAATATTGGACTACAAATAATGTTCGAATTAAAGCAATACATTCCTAATTGATTTGGTTGTAACAATGTTTGATTACAAAATGTTGCTTCACTTCAACTTAATTATCTACGATTTTCAACTATGCTTGAGTTTACAAAATGTTCCAATTCAATTGTTGTCTCCTTTAAGTTATGTTCGACTTATGTTCATTGTTATCGCTATCAGACTAATTGTTTAATTTCATACAATGTTTGATTTCAAAATATGTTCAACTGTAATTAAAATAGACTTTGAAAGAACAATCATTTTAGAATATCAACAAGTATAGAATTTTGAAAATAATGACTTTAACATAAGAATTAATTCAAACTCAAGAACTCTTCTCTCAATTTTCATCTTGAACTTTTAGTTTGTTTAAGATTGTCCGTTTATAGAAAATTCGGGAATAAAATAAACAAAAAAGAAAAAAATTTATATATAAAGAAAAATTTTTATTACTGTAAGTTTTCAGTTAAACTATATAAAAACAAAGTTAAAGTTTATTGGCAGAACAGATGGCGCGTCGAACCAAATGACAAAAATTTAATTTTTTTTTTGAATTTTTTATTATTTTTGGCTCATTTTTTCCACAACCATTTTTTTTTGTATTTATTTTTTCGTTTTTTTTTCAATATAAAAGTGTAAAAAAAATTATTCAAATGGGGTTTTTTCTCTTTTTCGTGCGTTTTTATTTTAATATTCTCTTTGTTTCAAATTACACGGATTAGGAAGTTTTGATTTGTAGTATTAATAAGCGGTAAGCATGACTCTCAGGGGGTGGGTTTATTATTACAATTTTATTTTCTATTTTTTTTTTGTGTTTTCTTATAAATTTATTCAATTAAATGAAGCTTTTGAGAATTATTTTTGACATAAGAGAGAACATTATTATGAGTTATTTAAGATTTATGATTATTATTATAGGTTTTTGTGTATAAGTAATGAAAATGAGAAGCTCACGTTATGTTTGAAAAAAATTAATTTGAAAATAAAAATTATTTAAAACTTATTTGTGTGTAATTGTATCCCGGGATGTGGAATAGGAATTGTGGCGTCGAATTGTAATTTTTTTGAACAGTTGAAGGTCGGGTTAAAAACGTTGAAAATATAAATATGTATTCGAAGTCTCGGCCGAATTTAGACTACTGTAGTAGTATAATTTGATTCTACATCGTAAAATATTTATACCAAACCGCAGCTCAATAATAATTTTTACTAAAATTTTTAGAGATAAAATTACTTTCATATTTTTAACTAAATTTTCTAATTTTTTCACAAAATATCGACTGAGCTGTTTTAGCTTTAACAACAAAGTGAATGAATGGAATGGTGACTAAATTCAGCTTAAGTTTTGGAAAAAACAACGAGATTTCGAAATACGAGTACGTAAAAATTTCTCTCAGCTGAAAATTACTCAGTTGATACTCACTCACTTCCTTCTTACTCGACGTGGAAAATGGCGAAAATGGCGAGATTACTATAATGAAGCCCTTAATTATTGTATTCAGAACTTTTTGTATTTCCTTTAGCACATTAGGCTTTAGGACGAATTATTTTCGGATATGTGAAAGGTAAACCCATCGTAGAGAATTCACCCAATACTGGAAATACACTTTTCTTTAACATGAATTAGTGAACGATTTCCGAATAAATCAATCAAACATTAAAGCAATCATACAATACGTTGTGGTTGCGTTCGATTGTGTTTGATAATTTTGATTCGACATACAAAAGTTGATTTTATTGTAAAATTTGATTATTTCACTCGCTTTTTCATTGAAATTTTCTAATTACCTCCATTAGCCTTGACGTATCGACTTGCAAAGCTACTCATATACATATTTGTACTTTGGTTCCCATGGGAAATTATTTTAACAATAAACATTAATATATTTTTAACCCTGATTTGTCATTTTCATTGTTTTTTATCTGATTTTTTGTTTTTTGAACAATATTTTTAAGCGTATAATGTGCTTTTTGCCTTATTTCTCTTCTAATGTCATTTTTGTTTTAAGGCATTTGTATTGAATATGTGATGTGATTGTTGTAACAATAATAATGTGCGTGTATTATTCGTTTTTTTTTCAATTTTTTTGTTCTAAGTAGAAGCGTTGATTATCTCGGAAATTATATAAGTTTGTAGAGTCCTTAAACCATATGATTTTTTTTTTTATTAATGGCAGTTAATAAATCCTTTCTTTTTTGCAAGCAATTTATTTTACTAATTACAATAATTGATCTTTTTTATTATCCTTTATTTCCCATTTTCTAAATTGTTCTTTCATTTCAGTGTGAGGCGATTGTATTGTTGGAAGATTGGAAAATTAATTGATCATATTTATTTTTTCCTCTTTTGTTGGGTCCATTAACATACTTATTTTAAAGGAGGAGGGGGGAGTCAAAATTCCTCAAACACTTTTAAATTTTTTCTTATAATTCTAAAATTTTACTTATTTAAATATGTTAAATTTTTGGTAATTAATTTTTTTCCTACCACTTTTGACCAAATTTTCAATGTAATTCAGCTTATAAGTTCCAGTTGCTGAATTGAAGCTGAATAAGCTGAATTGAAGCGGAATGACAGCTGAACAAGCTGAATAGAAATTGATTATGATAGAACAGAAAAAGAAAATGAATACGAGTAAAATAACTGATGCCACCGCTATTACTGACTGTTTTGGCGAACTTTACTAAAATCATTACAGATTCAAGTAAATTACCAACTTTTGAAGTTTTCCTTCAATTCCAATATTAACTTAAAGGAATAGTAACTACTCTAGCTAAGGTTTATCAAATTATTGAAAGTGATCGAAATCAGGCGAAATTTTACCATTTGTTTCAAAAATATAGTCAGTTTTTGGATCTCTTGATTTGATAGAACATATTAGTGTTATTAACTCATTAAAATCCATCGAATCACCTCCAGTTTTCTTCCCTCTTATTATTCTCATATTTTCTGCTTCTATTAAAATAAAACAAATATAAGATTATGGAATTGATTTACAAAACCCTTACCATTATTTTATATATAGTTAAAATTAAGCTCCTCTAAACAAAAACAAAAGGACTTATTTTTGAAAAGTGCCAAAAATTTATTTTAAAACCATCTTTTACACAAATTTTTATCCTTAATACTTTCGCATTTCTTTTAATTTTTTTTTTTTTACATATTAACAGTATTTTAAACCAATTTATATAAGGATTTTTAATATTTTTCAGATTTTTGTTTAATTTTTTTTGTAAATTTCTTCTTGATTTTTTTTTTTTAATTTTTAGTTCAATTAATAAGTGGTAGTATTAAATTTGTGTTTTCATTCATAATACAGTACAATGAATGATGTGGTTCGAGCATTCCTTCTCTTATAAGATTCGAAAATTTTTAAATAATGTGTGTGCTCATTCGAATTTTTAATGAATAAAAAAGAGATAGAGAATTATTCCAGTCCTATTCTTAATGAAGTGTCACAGTTTTTATATAATAATAGAATTTACCCAGGAAATCATTTAAAAATTTCTTATGGTTTTTGGGCTAGCATCCATTTTGATATTCGGTATTTGAGGCTCTACAATACGCTGATGAGAATCTCAGATGATTATTTCTGGGCTCTAACATCCTTTGATGTTCTAACTGGCTAAAATTCATCTAAAATTTTCTATTACACTTATAAAATTTTCGCCAGAAATTGAAAATTATTGGAATCATATTGAAATTCTAAAATAATTGTAAAAATATGGGACATTGCGAAGGCATTTTCTTTAACGATTTCTTATGGTGTTTACGATATTGAAATTTTCACATACTATTAGATTTCAAGTTTCCATTCAAATTTGCGGAATTTCTGATATCAACTGGAATCGAATCTTTGGTAATATAGAATTATTCTAAATTTTTAAAAAATTTAGTCTACATATACGACTACAATAGTTTTTCACACCTTTCATATATATTCATTTTCCGTTCCAGATTTTTAATTCCTAAAAATATTCCTGGTACAATATCCTTAAAATTGCCTTTGAAATAAAATTCTATTAAAAATTTTTTTTAATATTAAAGGACATGAAAATATTTTCTTATAATAATGTTTTGTATTTCAAAGAATTATTTATTTAAAAAGTTGAGATTAAAAGAATGTTTTAAAGACTTTGAGAAAATTTCGAACATATTACAGAAATATCAAATTCTTTCATAGTGTTCACTTTGTCTAAGCAGTGGAAAAATTTTTGTTTTTTGAAAAAAAGAACAATAATTTTAATATTATTTAATCCGATTCCCTTACTACTTAATACATAAATCGAATGAACAGAAAGCATTTTTTTAAAATTCTTATTTTGACCTTTTCATTTTGAAAAAAAAAAAAACATATCCTTGAGATGCTGAAGTCAACTTCTGTATTTTAGTTGCCTTTTATATAGAAAACATTAAAAAATAAAAGTGAAATGACATTTTCTCTTTTCCATTTTCTCTAATTTTTTTTTATCCTTTTCTCATAAACATTACGTATTTTAAGGATTAAATATTGTATATATAATATTGCAGTGTATTAATGTTCACCCTTTCAACATAACTTAGTAAAGTATTTTTCTTATCACTATATAAAATTTTGAAAAAAAATAGAAGGACTTTTTGCAAGGACTTTAAAAGATGTTAATAGAGGAGAGAGGGGTTGAAAGAGACTGCTACTATACTATAAAATTTTTATAAAATACAAAAACAGAAAAAAAAATACATACTAGGTGTCGTTGATCCACTTTAATTTTTTTTTATTTTTTAGCACCTTACAAGTTACTCTTTATAGTTTTTCATCGTTTTTTTTTTTAAGGAAAAGCAGGAGGAAAAATTAATAAAACAAAAAGCAAGAACAACAAGGAGTTAAGAAATTTTTTTAGTTTTTTTTTTAAGAGTTTTAAGGAGTAAAAATTCAACAAAATACCGTTACAAACACATAAATTCTTTTTAAGAAAAAAAAAAAAGAGAGTTACTTTTGTTTTTGTATACGCGCGCGGTTTAAATTTTTTATTTTCTGTCTTTGTTTTTTTTTTTTTTTATTTCTGTGTTTGTTTCTTTATTACAGGTATTTGTATTTGGTGGTAATATTAAAACTTTTATAGTTTTCATAATTTTTAATTTTTTTTAACAATAAAAAACCAGCAAAATCATAAAAAAATCCTTTGTTATTTTATGTAAATAATAATAAAACCTTAAATATTAGAGCATATTTTGAAGCTGGAGAGGAGCAGGAACAGAAATTATTAAGAAAACCAAAAAAGATAATAGCTTTATTAATTATAAAATAATTTATACAATGTAAAATTGTTCTGCAGAGTCTTTTTTCAAATTTTTGCGACTCTACTCCGATACTGATCTGGGTTTCGAATCTCACTACAAATTTTCTATTCTACAATGACCACAGTGTAAGAGCTTTTTACCCGCTCGGGCGCCAACAAATAATATTTATAAAATTCTTAGTTCGGTCTCCCGCTCGGGCGCCAACAAATAATAATTATTAAATTTTTAATTCGGTCACCCACTAAGGCGTCAGCAAACAATATTTAATAAATTTTGATTTCGGTCCCTTGCTCGGGCATCAGCCAGCAATATTTATGAATTAAATTTTGTATTGGGCCCGCTGCTCGGGCATCAACCAATAATATTTATGAATTAAATTTTGAATTAGATCCCATGCTCGGGCGCCAATACACAATGCTTATACAATTTTGATTTCGGTCTAAAAGGGATAAGCTTGTGTAAATTCAATAAAATGACATCTACTTAAATGCAAATCTACTGTCACAATTCAACTTCATTAATTATTAATTGTTTTGTTTTGCAAATACATCAGGGCTTCAGAATTGATTTGATAATTTTGCAACTCGACTTCGAACCTGATTTATTTCCCAAATCTGATAACAAGCTTTCAATTCAACACCAGCCACAATGCATGAATAATTTATTTTGTGAAATTTTCACTATAGTCCACCGCTCGGGCGTCAACAAACGAAAAAACTTGTTTCTATTAAATTTCTGTATTTTTTTGATTATTTGTAGTTAGATTTCAGTAAAAGATAGGTTTATTCATTGTAATATGAATGAAGTTTAGTTCAATTTTGAGAATCCATGAGGGTATTGAGTTCAGTTTCTGCATCCTAGAGTATTATGAAAATTTTGTTCATTCACTTTACTGAATACACATAATGATGGTACCTTTATACTATTATTTTAAGAATTTTTTTTTTTCTTTGTTCGAAATTATATAAGCGCACATACATACTTGTATACCTTAATTTTTCAATTTCATTTCGTTAATTTTTTTGATTTCTTGCAAAAGTTTTGTGTTCTTTACTACTTAACTTCTGAATTTCAAAGATACTTTTACAAAAAAATAAAGAGATAGTTTTTTCTTGTCTTTTTTGTCACTTTAGTTTTACGCTACTTAACCATAAAGAAAATTTAAAAAAAAAAAAGATCCTTGTTGTTTTACTTTTTGTTTGTTTCTAGAATTATGCAAGAAAAACACAATTATATCTCACTTTTTATATATGCATATGCATTTGAATATACTAGCTCTCATCATCTCTTATATTAAAAGTTCATAAATATAGAGACATTTGAATATCTTCATCCAGACTGAACTACTTATAATAATTCTATAGTCTTTATTAATGGAATCCTTTAATATTTTACTCACCTCTTTACTATATTATTATTAAAATACTAGGGTTTGTCTGTTTGTTTACTTTTGTATATGCATTAAAATGTAAATTTTATAGCATATACAACATTTGTTATGCACAAGTATGTATGTAAGTAATATTGTTGTTAGGTACTTGAAGATAAAGTAGCATAGAGTATAGTGTGCGCGTTATTCTGGAGAAAATCCAAAAAGATAAAAGTTTGTTTTTTTTTGGGGGGGAGAAAACAAAAAACACAAAAGGAAAAATAAATTTAATAGGTAAGTAGCTGAAAAACAAATTGTGAATTTTAATAGTAAAAAAAAATACTTAACATTTAAAAAATGGATAATGAATAGAAGTAATCAAGAAACAACCAAATTAATGGGTTGTATTCGCGTGTGTGTGTGTTTGTCTAATGTAGATGTGTAAGTGCATTAAAATATTACAAGTCCTATTAAGAATTTCATTGAAAAGTTTTTGTTTTTTTTTGTTTAGATAAAAAGATGGGAGTGCAATAATAAATATTCTTTCTCTTTTTCTCTTTTATTTATTCTACTTATTTTTGCTCTCTCTTTTTCTTTACTACTTTTTATTATTAAAATTTGGAAATTATCCTTTTATTAAGCTGTTAAAATTGTTTATCTTGCTTAGATAGAAACAATAGAAAAATTTTACATTAACAACAATATATTTTGAATTAGTTTTCGCTCCAATTAAAATTGAAGAATAGAATTGTATAGAATAGAATTTTTTTGGTGTAAATTTTAGAAAAAGAGAAACTATAGTATATACATTCAATGCAAATCTAATGTTATAATCTTGAAATATTCATCGAATTGATTTTAATTAAGTAAAATTGAAATAAGATGTGCATTCAAATGGTTTCTTCAAGATTATTTAGAGATAAAATGAGAAATGAGCTCAAGGAATATGAGCCTGCATTGAGCAGAAGTTGTTAACCATTAATAGGTTGAAAAGAACAGGTGCAAAGGTTTCCAAACAGCTTTTTACATTTTTTACTTATGCCTATTGAATCTAATAATTTATAAAATACCATAAGATCACATTAGATGACTGACAAATGGCGAAGCTAGTTGTCAAAAAACAAATACCTCAGATTCTTCTGGAGATTCTTCACTCTATCTAAAGTCTCGCAGGACTGATATTGAAAAAGTTCCCCCACCACATTTTCTAATTCTTTCATTACCTTTTCAGCAGTGTATGAGGTGACCTTCAACATACAGAACCAACAGAACTCCAGTTTGTTGGAAGAGGGAAATTTATACGAAAAGTTTCAATACCCCAGTGATTTGGAGCTCTTCTCACCTAAAGTGTATCGATATAATCGTCCGATACAATTCTAAATCTTTCTTTATCCGATAGAATTTTAAATCTTCTTCCGATAAGCCTTTTCGACGAAATTTAAATTTTTCTGAAAAAAATCTTATTATAGGTTGCTAATAAGAAATGAATTATTTTAAAAAATTTTTATTCATATTTTTCAGTTTGGAAATTTTATCGATTTCAAATTTCTTACTTATCTATTTTATGGCAAATATTTTGACACCAGCTTGGGATAATGCAAGAACAGCCACATCGTATCGAAACTTCTTATATAATTTACTTACTTGCAGTTATTTTTCCCAAAAATTTAATTAAAAGCATACATACTTCTCTTTCATGACATATAGGCACACAGACATACACATTGGTGTGGGTAAAATAATTATTATGCATTTACAATTATTGTATTTTGAAGTGAACAAAAAAAAAAAAAAGAAATTTTTGAATTTTCTTAAACGACAGAAAACGTGATAAACAAGTTAAGAAAACAACAAAATCAAACAAGATTTGGTAACACCGAGAAAAAAACAAACATTACTTTTAAGTTGATGACATTAAAATGAAATAATGTTAAAAATTTCATGGGGAAAATTAATTTTTATTAAAGCAAAACAATGAAAATTTTAATAATAAAAAAAAAAAAACAATAACAATGGAAAGAGAAAGAGAATGAAAATTTTTGGAAAATGTTTTTTTTTTTCTGAGTGTATGTGTTTGTTTTTTTTTTTAAATGGTATGACGTTATGGCATTGAATTAATTTTTTTTTTTTTTTGAAATTCTCTTGTAATAAACTTCATGAATTTAATTTTTCTTTTGTGTTTGTTTAACGGGAGGGATAAGTTTTTTGGGAAATTTTGAAAATGTTAAAATCTCAGATTTTTTTTTGTGTTTTTCTTAAGGTAATCACGTTCATTCGTTCAACTATAAAATGATTAAAACTGAAAAGTACATGGTTGCATTTAAATTCTTAATTAACAAAAAACAAAATATATATGTACATATATGGGTGTATATGCCCTTAACATATTTATTGTTAGAGTATTGAAAAAGTTATAATGAAATATTCAAAATTTCCTTGTATGGGGGGAGTTACTAACATAAAATATAATTTGGTATAGTTGATGAAAAAGCAAATAATTATTGCCTTAAGTCAACAAGATTAGTTTTTTATTTTATTCGTGTATATTGTTAGTGAAATGAAATAATAACAAAAATTTTTTTTGTTTTGGGGGGTGTTGAAATTTTAATGTTTAAGTGCAGGTATAAGTAAATGTGTGCGTAGCGGTTGAACTTTTTCTAATAATTTATAGTTGGAAATTCAGGAGTTCTTGTATCTAGAATTTACAGAATTTTAAACAAAAAATATTTTTAGCTCTAGTGCAATATTTATGAATATAAAAATTTAATAATTTGAATTGAGAGAATACTTTTTCGAAAATTGGTAAGAAGGCAATTTTCTGGCACTCAGAACCTAAAAATTTTTACGTCAATTTGCACTATTTTCATAATCTTTAACTATGTCTAACGCTCGGGCACTAGCATTCAAATAAAACTTTATTATTACTGAATCAATAAGTAGGTAGAAAATTTCAGATTTCTGATTACGGCGAATTTTATTTATATAAATCGAGACCAAAGAATTTTCACCAGGTTCAAGAACAAATGTACGACTGTCATAGAATATAAATATTTGCAACTTTGAATATATTAATTTCATTCTATAAATTGATTTTGAGCTCCTAAACACGATAAACTTCTGAATTTAAATATGAATGATGAATTCACTTAAAATATGAAGTGCTAAATTTAGTTTCAACAGAGGAATTTTTGAATTCGGCATCAATATTAATTATTGAATTCAACGATAGTGTCGCTAGTGAATGAATATCTCTAAATTTTAGTATAAAAATGAATATCTGAGTGGGATTTTGAGATCATTATTTCAACAATACATTGTGGACCTCTGGTATTTCTGGTATGTTCGCAGTCGTTAAAGTGTAAATAGCAACTTCTAACAGAAATAATATTAAATTTGTTTTTTGCCTAAAGTATATTTTAAAAGTAATCTCTTGTTTCTTGTTATCTTGACGTTGGCGTTTTTATTTTCCTTGTCGGTGTTATTTCGTTAAATCGCTTAAAATTCTTGTTATGTTAAGCGATTATTTTAACCTGCATGAAATTCAATTTTTTTTTTTGTTTTTAAAGTATTTATGAATTTTATTACTTTTTTTGTTGATTTTGTTTTATAATAAAATAATATTTTGAAAAAGGTGCTCCCATTATTCATGTTTGAAAAAAAAAATTGTCACCATTTTATTACACTCATATGTACGTGTACGTTGGTTCATATCAAAGTTTGAATATAAATTTTGCAATTCGTTGTATTATAAATTTAGTTTTCCGTTCCGGAGAACTAACAATTTGATTTGTAGAGGAGAGAGATAGAAAGAGAGTTTAGTCGAATAAATTGATAGAATTAACATTTTGTATTATGAGGCTTGCATGAATATCTGTTACTGTTATCAGGGTTTTTTGGCACATTAATACAAATTACTGCCGGGCAATTAATGAGAATTGAAAATTTCCTAAATGAGAGATAGAAGGAGAGTTTAGTTGAGTACATTGATAGAAGTAACATTTTGTGTTACGAATCTTGCATGAATATCTGTTACTGTTATCACAGTCTTTTTGCACATTAATACGAATTACAGCCGGATAAAAAATTAGAGTTGGAAATTCTCTTGCAGTTTTTTTGAAATCTGATTCGGAGCATATGTTCAAACCATGAGAAGCTTTTAAGTACTGTCCGAATTTTATATTTGTTTTCACTGAAATGTGAATTTTATTCAATATTTTCAAAAAATCCAAAAATCAGATTGCTGTAAATTGGAATAACATCAAAAATTTGGGAAATTTTTGAAAGAAAGAGCCTTAAATTTTTTAATGTCACAATAATATCGCACGTCACATTTTCTTAAAATTTGTTTGAACACCTAATTCACGATATAAATTCTTATGAAAATACCCTTTTGCTAAATACTAAAACAAAAAAATTTAAAACAATAACAAGAGACTAAAAAACAAAAAGAGAAAAAAATAAAGCTTTTAAAAATTATTATTTTTTTATTTTGTCATAAATCCCAAAATGGGAATTTTAGAAATGCATTAGCGTGTAGGAGATATGAAAAGAAAAGAGATTTTTAATTTTTTGTTTTTTCAACAAAAAAACCAAAAAATAAATTTAAAATGAGAAAATAAATTCTCAATGAAAATCGTCATACGAGGTCGCTTTTTTGTTTCGTTGGTTTTTTTTCAATATTTTTAAAAAAAAAAATAAAGATCCGTGTATGTAAGCTTATACACATGTGCTTGCATATTAATTATTTCAGTATATACATAATGTAGAGAAAAACATAAACATTTGACATTAAGTGCAATACTCAAATTTTAAAGTTCATATTATTCTCTTATTGTATAGTTCCGTCTCTTTATTTTTTTTTTGTACATGATTTGTGCTAAATACTTAAATTTATGTAAAAATGTTATGAATGTTACTGTAAAACTTCGAATCACTATAAAATTTTAATATTATTTTAAAAATATAGAATATAATTTGCAGTTATGCATGACTATCTTCATTTTATATATGGAAAATTTTGAGAAATTGTCGTCATTTAGTATGAGAAATTGTGTGGAACTATGCGATGGTATTTTAATAACTGGCTATCATACAAAGACATAATGTTTAAGATTGTACGAAGAATACTCACCTATTTCAAAAAATATTTCTGTCATCAATTCTTAAGAAAAGTCATATAACGAATGCATACTATTAGGGGAATTTTCTAAAATATTTTATTAGGTACAATATTATGGCTTTAATTTAGTTTTCATTATTAATTCTGAAAAATTATTATATACTTAACACTTAGTTTAAAAAGGAAATTTAATGACATAAAAATAATCATAAATTTTGGAATTTAATAAAAATATTCCCTAAAAGTATGCAATATTTTAAAAATTAAATAATTCAAAGGAGAGTATATTTTCTCAATTTATATTTGTATGCTATTTCTTTGCACTATTCTCAATAATTTTTTAATATTATCATAAAAATTTTGATCATTCACAAAATAGTATATTTCAAAATTTTCCCAACATATTAAGTACATTAGAGTATATTTCATATAGTACTATTAATATAAGTACATTTAATTTTAAACTTTAAATTTTACTGTAACGTAAGTACATACATCGTCATATCTTAAAATCATGCACATAAGTGTATGGATACGACTACATATAATTATTTAGTGCAAAATATGTATGTAGTACGTTTTAGCCACTTAATAATGACAATAATAACAACATGTTTTTGACATTTTTTTTTGTTATATAATTAGTACTTTTCTCACTATAAACAAATCATTTATTATTTACATACATACATACATAAACCAACAATAATATATAATTTGTAATGCCTGTATGATTAAAACAAATTGGTAAGATTATAATGTTATACATAGTATAATATTGTTATACACACATAAGTATGTGGTGGATTATATACGCATACATTTCACCAATTTAACTAACTAACCCAAATAACCAAAATTTTAATGTTAACATCATTCACTTAAAATGTACTTTGTGTTAAAAAAAAAAAAATTAGTATAAATATTATACACAACACCGTTATGGGTTGGTGGTATATTGCTGTTTTGTTTTTGATTTTATTTGTACTATTGTTTGTGTTTTTTTAAATTTTGGTTGTTTTACTAGTTGTTTAGTTAATGTAAATATTATGTGGCGCTATCTTTCGAATATTTTCCACATTTTACCCAAAAATGAAATATGTACGTGTATATATAATGTAAAAATTAAAAATAAGAGAATAAAGAAAAAGTGTTATACAAAAAACAACCAAGAATTAAAATAAAAACTATTAAAATAAATAATAATAAGTAATGTAAAACTGAATATTTAGAAAAAACAAAACAAACAAAACAACTTGCAAAAAAACAAAGGAGAGAGAGAAAGAGAACTATACGAGTAGTATACAAGTATGTACTGTATGACTTAACTAAACCATATAACAAAAATAGTAAATTTAAATCTCTACGGAGAAAGTATGTTGTATACAACTAGTAAAATGTAGTGACAGTTTATGAAGTAGATTTTTTCGATTATAGAATTTTTTTTTCTATTATACACACCTACATAAATAATATATATGTATATAACTGTAATACAAAAGTCATAAATAAAATGTTTAAAAAATGTTAAATAAAGTGTTTTGGAGATAAGCGACCGATGTTTTATTTTCATTATTTTAATTTTTTCTTTTTTTTGTTTTGTCTAATTTTTTGCAACATGCACTCATAAGTATACATAAATTTTGACATTTAAAAAAATTATATACGAATGTGTATGAACAATATATTCTGTGTGCATATATTCTGTTGTATATGAACTATGTATTACAGTTTCGGTTTATTTGCAAAAGAATAGAATGAAATTCTGTTTTTTATGGTATTCCCGTTGTGGGAGTAGTTTTAAAACTTTTGTCTATTGTGAATTTTTTTTTTCTCCTTTTAATTTTCAAGTGTATTTTATTAGTCGTGTAGTATTTTTGAATTTTATTTTTTTTTATTGTTCTTTTTCTTATTGTTTTCATTCAAATGCATTTATTATCAGTAGGTTTTTTATTTTTTTCATATGCATACATGTATGTATTTTTTGTATATGATTACTGTTACTTTTATAAAACATGTTGTTGAAAGTTATTATTAATTCCTTGGTTCTATGTATACGATGGTTTTATGTTAACACAATTTTTATATAAGATATTAATTATACCATTTAGGTGATTGGGTCTATGTATAACAGGTTAGATTTATTGTAAAGATTTTTTTTTAATTTTGTGTAAAAGATTGGACAGTGTAGATATGAAACGGCTTTGAATATTAATGAAATTTTATTCTTTAAGTTCAGATAGCCGTCTTTTGAACGATGAAGTGATTTTGATATGATTTTCTTGTTTTGATTTAGAACTATTAGAAGTTGAAATTCATGTTGGCAACCCTAATCACCCTGTGTCTTATATACACTGCGATACAACTAAAAAAAGTATGTAGTTCTATCAATTAAAACGCCTTAATTTCAAGATAAAAATAAACAAACAACTGCACTAAAGTAATATTAATTTTTTTTTTGCTGTAAATATTGTAACAGATCTAAAACGAACTGCTTTTTGCAGTATACAGTAACAAAATTGGCCTGTTATACTGTAATTTTGACTTAATAACTGCAAAATGAGTAAATATATACAATTATGAGTAGATTTTATACGCCATAGATCGAAACTGTTAATTGCATTTTATATTTTACAGAAAAAAATGTTATCTCAAATTGTAAACTAGGTGTTGTCTGTCAGAAAATGCTCGTATATATCGAGCTTTAAAGCATCATTTAGGTAATTTCAACTTCGCAGATATTAAAAATTTTAAAATTTGCATGGTGAATTTCTTTAAAATTTCTTTGGTTATAAATTAAGACTAATGTCTTTGAAGACTCTTAATTGCTTTCAGCTGCATTACACGTACATGGAAATTAACAGACTAGGTATGTTTCGGTTAATAACTGATACCATTTCTAAATCATACTGTAGTTATATAATACTATTATTTTGCAGTAATCATTATAATACATCGTATAATATTTTATTATTCTTCCAGAAAAAATAAGTAAAATTCACCTTATTATTCAGAATCCTCTCTTATTGCATTACTATTTTTTTAGGCAACATAATTTTATTAAACTTTTACACTCTTAAAATTTAATCTGCTGTTGATAGTACTATGTTAAACGGCATGTCATTATACTTATTGTTATGACAACAAAAATAAATGAAGGAACTTTTTTCTCTCTGGATATTGTATTCTTCCTCTTTCTCAATATTCTATTGTATTTTTTAGTGTCAGTCAAATATTTTTTTTTCAAATTTATAATCTAAATTTAAAAAAAAATATGATAAATATTTTGAATAAAATTTATAAGAAATAGTAGTATGACACAACACAATAGTATACATATGTATGCATTACTATTCTCTTGTTTGGACAATATGATTTCAAGTTGACATAAATAGATTATATCTGTTGTTGAAATTTGCAATTTTTTTTTTTTTTTTCTAGAATTCTGAAAATGAATTTTAATTATTTTGAAATTATTGTTATTTAAAATTAGACAAACAATTGTATATATGTATGTATTGAATTATTAAGTACATTGTTAATTAAAAATGAGAAGTAGGAGAGAATTAAGGTGCAATAACATGACAATTTCGAATTAAAAATAATGACATTAAAATTAACCACTATTTTTAAATTCTCTTTTTACTTGCATCATAATTATTGGACAAAATTTCGGTATTCTTATTGTTTGTTTATTAAAAAAATATTGCATAGCACTTATAACTACAGCAATTATTTCAGAAATTTGCTCAAAATATTATTCACCTTACAGCAAAACTACTCACCATATTCTTGTTCAGTTTACTATAATATTATGTTGCTATTTCTTGTTTACTATTACAACAGTAGATCTACTAATAATTTGAAATTATGTATATATTTTATACAATAATTACCCACTGAGAATTCGAAAAAAAAAAAACGAGGTCAATTAAAAAAAATTTTCACTCTTTGTTCACCCTTTTGCTCTATATATTCAAAATTCAACATTTTGAGTACTCAATAATTATAATCTTCTGTTTCTCATAATTAACAATAACATTAAACAGAAATTAAAGTGTTTCAATATTGTTTAAAAAAAAAAAGAAGACAGAATTTTTTTGAAAATTTCGATAGTACACGAAATGGAGAAAAGAGAGATCAAAAGAGTTTAATGTTTTTTTGTATGTATATTAATGCTATTGTGTTATGGCATATGGGAAATTGAATAATTACGTTTTGTTTTATTGAACTTGAGATAAATTTTTGTTGTAATATTATTTATTTAATATGCAAATGTATATATGTATACGTATATTTAAAATTCTTATTCATTATTACAAAAACAAAAAAAAAAAAATTTACAAGAAGAAACAAAATTGTGCCAAATCAATTAAATAGAGTAGGCAGACTTCTATCAGTTTATGTTATGGAAGTAATCAAATAACAGCAAATTTTATTTTATTTTTTATTTTTATTTTCCTGTGGCTGTTTTTTGCTCTTTTTAACATACTCTCTACTATTCCATTTCATTTTTATTAATTTATTTAAAAATTATATTAAATATGGTAGGTATGTAATCTACTAATGTAAATGTGTGTATGTAAAATAATATTGAAATAAATTTTAAAATAATAAGAGAGAATTAGAAAAAAAAAAACTTAAGTATATTTTAAGTACTAGCTAGTATATATAGGAAAGCAGTATAACAAAAACGAGAAAAAAAAATATAAAGGGGAACATATGGCTTCTAATAAAAAGAATATTTTAGTTGATTTAATGCTTGTTTCGGACAAGCGCCACATATACTTGATTTACGGCAAAACAATTTTCAAATTTAATAATTCGACAATATTTGCTCTGTCAGATTTTAATATTATTTTTTTTTTTTTTTGAATTAATAGATTGGCTTTTATTATTTTTTCTAATTTTAGGAGTTAAACTAACATTATAAAGCAGCCGTCGGCAAAATGCGGCCCATTTAACTTCAAAATGTGACCCATCATACTGCTTGGAAGAGAAAGATATATACGATTGATAGATAATATATAGGTACATAAAATTCCATACAAATTCATTATTTGTCAAAACAAAACAATCTATAAAGTCAGTTGAAAATGTCATTTTTCTTGTAAGTAGATAATGTAAGAAACTCGTGTGGCCCATATTCATATTCACATAGTATACATATTTGCCTGTAACTCACAAAAGTTTGCCGATGGCTGCTATAAAGGGTAAGGAATTATGATTTAACAGTTAGATCTGTTAAACAATTATGAAAAATCAACACTAGAAATACAAAATAAACATGCTTAAAGTGGGAAGTGGTAAAATTGCGTTTGTCCGGAATAAGCACTGAATCGACATTTTAATGGTTTGGGTGATTAACGTACTTTAATCTTATATAATATAAAAAAAAAAATGTTAAATTGAGGTTAATTTGTCTTGTTAATATTTCTGTTATATTTTGTGTTTTTTTCATTATTTTTTTTGTTTATTTCTTAAATTTTCATGTGAATTATAGAGTGGGCTGCTTTTATTTTAACATTTTAAGGTTAACAAATTTCAAAAAGAAAAACAAAAATGCATATTTTCGATACTTAAGCAACTTGTGCAGTCTGTTTTAGAAAATTTTTTTTGCTCTTACTTTTTCGAGTACTTCTAAAAATTATTTGGAATATTTTAAAAATTTTTATTTTGAATTCATATACTTAAGAATGTAAGTATATATACAAGAACTTAAATTTGTTTTTAAGTAAGTATGTGTAGGAAGTTGTTGATCTTAAAGAATTTTAAAGATATTCAAATGTGAAGATTTTTTTTCTCTGTTTCTAATGTGAATTTTCGACATTTATTTAGATTTTAACTAAATTTTTTCTCATTCTTTATAAGTATTTGGAAATTGTAATTTTTTATGTTAAATATTTTGGAGATTCAAGATGATTTCATGTTTAGAAATTCATAGAATGTAAATACAATTTTAATATGAATCAAATTTACTGACTAATAGATACTGATTAAATTAATTCAAATTCTTGCGAAAATAATAACATTCTTGTGCACGGTTTAATTATTTGATAATATTTTATAATTTCATTCGAGTATTTTGAACTACGTAACTCTACATCACAACAAAATTGAGTAATTAAAAAATTAAAAATGAGTAATTTTAACTGATTATTAATTAATATTTGTCTCTTCAGAAATTGTCCGTTATCAAAATTACAATTGAACAGGAGAGATGAGAGAATATTTTATACTCAATAAAATAAATATTGAGCTGTACTGTATACACCAATACGATAATAGACGATCAATTATTTAAGCTAATATTTAATTCTGTAAATGTTATACTATAGCATTTCGGGAGAGAGTTTGAGTAACAGCGTATTTCTATTTTTATTTGAGTACCTTTTCAAATATCGGTAATTAATTTTAAATACTATTCAAAGTTAATTAATTATATTGTTATAAATTTATATATATAACAGTTTTGATTTGTATAACAGAAATGTTAATTTACTTAAATTAAATTTTAACCAATATAACAAATTATATAATTGTTATAATTAAATTTAGATTTAAAAATTTTTCATATTTAATATTTTTTTTTTTAGAATTTACTCACATATTTTTATACAGTATATAAGAATTTCTTCTTAGTAAATGCATTAAAATTAAATTCAACAAACAAAGCAAGTTTTACTGACATGAATTTTTTAATTCTCTTTCTTTCTCTCTCATATACATACATATATATCTACTATAAAGAGAGTTTAATTATCCGGCATTAATACACCTATTAATTATTAAAAAAAAATATATTATTTTTATACCTTCGACTCTTTAATTATTTCATTCCTTAAGATAACAAAATTTGAATAATTAAAAAATTCTTTTTAAAAGTAATTTTAATAAAAGTTCATTTATTTTCTTGTGTCAAAATCCCCAGAATAATAATATTGTATTAGTGTTGTCATGCTCTCATAAAAACAAATTCTATAAGTATAATTTTCTAGATTCTTAATAAATTTTATTTTCACCATCATTTTAATTGTATTATATTTCATTTTCAAATTAATTTTTATAAATTTTTCCTCAAAATGTTTATTAGAATGTTGTCACCTTTGAGCTGTTTTCAAAGAAATTACAAAGAAGAGAAAGAAAAACTTTTTGTTTTTTATTTACGTCAGACTTGTCGTAATTCTTTTTTCTATTTAAAAATTTACACATAGATTCTTTTTATTTTTTTAATACTCTAAATAAAGGAAGTGAAAGAACAAGAAAATAAAAATTAAAAAAAACTGAAACTTATCCTCGGGATAAGTGAATTTGTTTTTTTCATTAACTTGTGTATGTGCTCTCTCTCTCTGAATGAATTTTTTGTGTATTAAAACATTTTACGAATGTGCTGTAACATACGTCATACATAATGTATTTGCGTGTATAAAATGGGTAATCTTTTGATTGATATTTAAAATTACGTCAGGTTGAGGTAATTTAGGTGAATCATTGAAAATTTATAATATTGTTGATTGATAGGACTTATAAAACCTTATAACAGTATTATAAAATAAATTTTAAGTAAATTGTCGATCAATAATAATATTATGGGGAATTGAAGAAAAATAAGAGTTTGGTGTGATAACGCGTCATAAATGCTTTCAAATAATGAGTATGATAAGTAAAAAAACAATTTAATATATTCAAATTTACGAGTAATTGGATTTATTATTATCTTAAATTAATTAATTTTCAAAATTTTTAAAATGAAAAAGTTCAAACATGTATGATACAACAGTATGATATCGTAGTTTGAGAATTATTTTGTATGAATTGCAATATTTTTAAAAATTAATTTATTAATTTTTATTCAGTTTCATTTATAAGCAAAAGTAGCAATAGCATTCCAGAGTCATTATATTGAGATGTATGAAACACCCGTTTCATACATGTTGTAACTATTCTATTTCTCAACTATGTTTCAAACTTTATCGTATTGAATTCTGAGTTGAGGGTAAAAAGTTTTTCTTTTTATGAAATTGAAATTTCTATTTTAATTTCGTTTAATTATAATATTCTTAAATAATATCTACACTGTTATACATATATAAATATAATCTTATTCTTTAGAAATCAAGTACCTATATAACATTATTAAATTTTTCTTTTGAATACACATAATATTCAAAAATGTATGAAAATTCTAAAGCTCCAACATGTTTATTGTGTTGAGAATAAATAAAAGTATAATATTCTTTTACATATTTTGTTGTAATTTATACTACGTATAAGAGATAATATTAATTTCGATATAATATTATATTGATATCAACGCCATGTAAATGAAAGCGCACTATATGAGATTTCGGAAAATGAAACACAAAGGAATAAATTACAAAATTCGTATGAATGGTGGAAAATTCATATCTCTCTCATTCCTCTTTTCTATTGTTGTCATTCACTCACTTTTACCTTTTGTGTGAAATATTTTACCTAAGCATATGCCATACTCAATTTGTGCATCTAATATTCTCATTCAAATTTTTTTTTCACCTTTAAATTTTTTTATTCTTCTTTTACCAATAAAGCATATATTATAAATTAAATTTAAGGAATAAGTTGAAGTTAAAAGAATATTCAATATTAAATTTAAAGAAAATTTTAAAAGAGAAATAAAGTTATTATCATGAATATAACAATGAAAGTTATTTGTATATGCTTGCTTGTATCGTATAAGTATACGGTATCATACAGTCATACATGTGTGTTTACCCCGAAATTATAGCACGTACGAGTATAAGGGGAAATAAAACATGTTATCAAACATAACCATTAAGTAGTGCTTAAATGTTATTGCTTCAACAATTTAACTTTGAGTAGCATTCTCAAATTACTGTGATAATTTAATATTTACTACTATGACACAAAATTTGCCATCATAAAAATTAGACGAATATTTTGTTTGTTTGATCAAAGTAAATGTTTAACTGTCATACTGATTTCCAATATACAATTCCGTACTCAATTCCGTCCATAATATTACAATACCATTATAGTGTTATAGAATGTAAAATTGAATTTATGTTGAAGACATACGCTTGATTATGTTCTCAACAAGAATTCAATTTTAAGAACTTTAATATCATATACGAATTTACTCATTCTGATTTACTCAATTTGTTATAAATTTTTTCAAAAATTTTGCATATTATTTTATTTTAATTAAAAAAAAAAGAGAGAAAATACAATGAAATTTTAATGAAATCATTATGGTAACATACTCGTATAACAGTATAAGAGAATACTTGAAAATTATTTCAAATATAAGATTAAATACCTATATATAATATTTATGTACAGATATAAATTTCTAGGATCTATGTAAAAAAAAATAAAAAAGGTAAATTACATATGTATAACACTTAAAAGGGTAAATTGCATATGTATAACACTTAACAAATTTTGTTTCTCTATATACCCTGAAATCTCTTCAAATATTAAAAAAAATTTTTGAATTTAAAATTAATTTTTAACTTTAATTTTTAAATTTTAAAATTATATTCGTTTATAATACTAGAATTTTATTAGGTATAGATGGTTGTATTTTACTATCGTAATGTCTAGTTATGAATAATATAGAATAGATTTGCATACCTACATAATATTATGCTAAGTTACATACGTATAATAATATATTTCGTCTTATTCCTCTCTCTCTCGCAATTTATATATATAAATTGTATATACGAGTATATATATATATATATATATATATATATATATATATATATATATATATATATATATATATATATATATATATATATATATATATATATATACAGGTATCCCTCGTATAACACGGTTAATTGGTTCCGTGTTATATCGAAACCGTGGTATACGAGGTTTTTAAAAAGATAACAAATTATGTACATAATATTGTTAGGTACAATAAATAACGTAATTACATCAATTCAAGAAAATTTTTTTGTCCGTGTAATATCGAGACCGTGTTATATAAAAACCGTGTTGTATCGAAACCGTGTTAAACGAGACTGTAAAACTAATGTATTTTCCGTGTAATATCGAAAACATGCTCCGTGTTATATCGAGAGGTAAATTTTAGAAAATCTGAAATTTCATAAAAAAATTAATGAAAAACTTATTAACTTTATTTTTTTAATATAAATAAATAATAAATTCAATCATAAGTAATAACGAACAAAAATAAAAATATAAATTCATAATGTATAAATCGTAATGAAACAATTTCATTAGATTAATTTGAATCATCGCTGTCATCAAAAATGACCCGTGACTTAGTATTAATTTTTTTCATATTTGCTTGAAAATCCTCGTCACTAGTTATTTCTTCATCAGATGAAGCAGCTACAAAATCAGATTGCAACTGGGCCAAAACTTCTCTATAAGGACCCAAGCAACTTCTGAGATCTCTTTTAAATTACGACATTTATATCTCGCTTTCTGCTCACACGTTTTGCACCTTGCGAGCAACCAGCGGCCACATTTTGTCTGATTTGACTTTCATTTTTTAAAATAGTTCTAATAGTAGATTCGTTCAAATTTAAGGATTTCGCAATTGTTGCGTTTTTTTCTCCAGACTGTTTACGATTCAAAATTTCTATTTTCGTATCGAGGGAAATAAATTTTCGTTTAAATATTTGTTTCTTGATTTTGCCAGACATTATCTAAATTTAAGGTTAAATAAAATATAGATTAAGTGCGAATTGTGACATTTAAGCTTGAATAATATTACCTTGAATTGAAATTATTATAAATTGTTTTATACAAAGACAAGCACTCTAGAGAAAGTTATTTTATTATTCACTTTGTATGTATACTTTAACAAAACATAAAGGATTAACGTTATTCTATTTATTTAATTTTTTATAAATACCACTTTTAATTATGTAGATAAGAATTAATTAAAATATTTGACATTAATATTTTCCTTTAGTTAGTTGAAACTTGAACGATCTTTCTTTATCAAAGTGAAAAACACAAGTGGCTTGACAGAGAATATAAATTATTCAAGTACATATTACGAAATGTATTTTGTATGTTTAAGTATTTGTTATTATTTTTAGGGGAAATCCCATTTTTGTTGTGTTGAATATCAAAATTTAAAAAAAAATTTCCGTGTAATATCGAAAATCGTGTTAAAAAAGTCGCAAATTTTATACCGTGTAATATCGAAAACGTGTTATACAAGTGCCGTCTTATACGAGGGATACCTGTATATATATATATATATGTATATATATATACATATATATTTTTCGAATAAAATTTTTCAACCATAAAATAAATACGCAGTCATGTATATACTGATACATTAAATAAATGGAGCGTATATACAAATCATATATAGAAAACAAATCTAGGACATTAAAAAGGAATAAAACTAAAAAAGAAAGGAAGAACAGGAAAAATAGAAGAAACAAAAGTATAAAATTCATAAAAAAATTATAGGACAGAAAGGGAGAGAAAGAATCAGCAGAAAAAAGCAGGAATATGGGAGTAGAAAGGATATTAAATTTTCAGGATAATTTTACTATGTTTTTTTTTGTTTTCTCTTCTTTTTTCTGTTTATTTTCTATATTATTTTGTTTTTCTCTTTTTGAATGCATTTTTATAAATAACTCTTTATGAATACAGTTAATTTAATTTATTAGTCTAAGCATTTTTTATTTCTTTATTAGTTTATGATGCCTTTAAAGTATTCAAAAATTCTCTTTAACAAAATATGAAATTTCAATTATTTAAAAATTTTTTACAATTTAAAATTCTATTTATTTTTATTTTTCTCTCAACATTGAATTAGAAAATTTTGAAAATATTTTTGTATAGCAATATATTTAGTATATTCGCAACCTTGCGATGAAAATGTATTAACTCAAAAAAATGTGATATTTCAGATTTCAGTGTGATTTTGAGCTATAAATATTTTTTTCTCTGAATTGAGTACAAAGAGTATTGAAGCAGGTTTAAATTTCATTCCTTTTTAGAAAAAAAATTAATTTAGAATTTGATTTTCTCAATAAATATTCTAATCGAATACAATTTTGAGAAGTTTTCTTGGAATTTGATGTTTTTTAAGTTAAAACCTGTATAGTCCAAGAGAATACATATATTTATAGTTAAGAGAATATAACACCTTTATTATGATGCTCGAAATAATTAATACTTATGAATTAAATTAATTAATTTATACTATGAAACTCTAGTGAGTATATGCATACAGAACCCAATGAACAACTGAAGTTAGAATATGAAATTGAAAATTTAACCTTATGAAAACATAACATTATATTAAATTAACTAATTTTATACTTTTTCGACTTAGCAGGTTTCAATTTTAAACTTCAAATATTTTGTATTCATTCAAAACAGCTCATAAGAATAATTTTTTTTTAGTGTACATATCGGTAAGTTTCATACGTAGGTATGTAGAAATATAAAAAAAATAATTTTCGCCTAAATATATGCAATCAAATATAAAGTGTTTCAATCAGGTTTTTTGGGTCCCACTTTCTAGAAAATTTTATTTCGAATAATAAAAATAAAGAATTTTAATAAAGTAATTTTTTAATTTTAAGTCAGATGTCGTTTTTAAATTATATTTTAATTTTTCTGTATTGATAATACTTAAAGTAGGAGTGCTATTATCAATTTATTTCTATTGTTTTCCATTTCTTGTTCTCTTTTTGTTTCTAATTCTCAGTTTCAGTGCACGCATAATTATTGAAATTAATAAAATGATCACGATATTGTTAGCCAGATGTCGCAATTGTCTAAAATTTTCCTGTGAATTAAAATTTTTCGAGTGAATTTCACTCTCTTCATTTCCTCTCTCTCTCTCTCTCGCTCTCTCTCTTTATTAAATAATTCTCAATTTCAATTCAAATATTTCTGATTAACAATGCATTTATACGTTACGTACCCTATGATTGACAGTGACAACTTGCTTTTTAAATTTTTCTTATTTGTTTTACATTTTGTTTATTTGTTTTTCTTTTTTGTTTTTTTGGATGCATCCTTCGAAAAGAGAAAAAAAAAAAAATTGAAAATTCACTCGGAAATTATGTTTTTTTCAATTTTAGGTTGTTTTTAGGCTCAATTTTTTTTTGTTTTTTTTTTTTTTGGTTGTTTGTACTGTCTATGGAAAATTTATGATAAAACATGAAAGATTTGAAGTTTTACAATGGATAAAAAAAATTTTTTCTTTTTCTTTTATTTTTGTAATTTTTTTATGCTCTTGTAACTAATGTAACTGGTTTATTTTTTTTATGTTACTATAGACAACACAACTGGATGCATTTAAATCTAGTTTATTATTTTTACTTTGTTTTTTAATACATTAAATGGGAATGTTATAATATAACGTGTAGATATTTATGAAGGCATAAAGAATTTAAGTTTTAAAGAATATTAAAATAAATTTTTTTTTGTGCTCATAGTCAAAATTTAAAAATTTTATTTTAGGATGAAAACCAAGGCAACAAAAAATTGCATAATACTTATGAGTATAGGCTGTAGTTAATACCACAATTGTTAATTGGGAATGTAGTTTATTAAAACTTAGTTTATTAAGTGTGTTTAATAAAAGAGTTTATTAATTATACCAGGAGAAATAATTTGAGAAGCTTTAATAAAAAATTCTATAAAGTATCCAAATGAATGATTTTCTTTATAGAAACAAGGAATTATAAGAAGTTTGTATACTTAATTAATATTAATTGATTTATTAAATAACATCTCGGGTAATCGATTGATTAAAGTATTAAAATATACGGAGAAGTAAAATTCATGTTATCACATGTGGACGTAATTCCGTGAAATGGGAGTAGTTTTTGGGTAAAATGAGCGTAAAATAGAGTAATTTTGGTTGTTCGCCTTTACGTGTAAGAAAACGTTTCTATTAGGGAAGAAAAGAAGAATAAAATAAAAAATGTACCGGAATAGGAAATAAACCATAGTTCGGATTAAACTAAACTTAAGCAGAGAACTATTTTAACCGTATATAATAATAGACAATATGTCATATTGTTATAATATATATTCATTGGTTATTAGAAATTTTCGGTTCCGTACCTTAATGATTTTTCAATATTTAATACTTTGATCATCAAAGTCTGCCACTGGCTTCTTTTGAAGATAAGCTATCCGTTTCTCTTGATGAATCTATCTAAAACCCTGATGCTAATCTTCGAAATCTCGTCCAGCCTCGTCACTAATTACTGTACTATTTAGAGTGTATATATTATTAAAATTAAATATCAAAATTTTAATACATTTGTAATAATTCCTTTTTGTAATAATTTTAATTCATTTTTGACCCATAAATATTCTATAAATAGAAACATTTGTTCAAAATCCCTCAGTTTCTCATAAGTTTTGTTAAAATTCACCATACATGGCTCAAATAATTTTTATTTCAATTCAAATTTCTATAATCTCTTTCAAAGTATAACAAATGATTTTTTTTTTTTTTTCGTAATGAACCGAAAATTTTTCCCGAGGAAATTGAAATGATAAGGTCGATTTTAATTTTTACAAAAAAATTTTTCTCTTGGACCCATCATTTTTTTTTTCAAAATGTTTTCATTATTATAAATAATAATATGTAATTTCCTTTTCTGTGCTCTAAATAATTTCTTATTTGATGAGCCAAAAAAATTATAATATCCTGATGATCCTGATGACTCTATCCTCTATTATTTTTTTTTCTTATTTAATTTAAGCTTAGTTTTTATAGTATTTTGGTTTATTTATTCAATACTTATTTTATGTACATATGTGTGACATTGTGTTTCATACTGTTATACATACATACTAAAAATTCCCATAATATTGTCCAAAGTAACAGTGTATTTTTTTTTAATCCCATAAGAAAACAAACATAGAGAATTTGTAAAAAAAAATATATTTTTTTTTTAATAAATAGGAGAAAAATTACGATGTGCAGGACATTTGGGTGGTTTACTAACTATATAGCAACACAAACATAAGGCACACATGTAGTAATTTTAAAAACTTTTGAATATTTGACATTTTATAAAATGTAGTCTAGAAGGATGAGCAATTGAGATTTAAAGTCCCTTTTATTATCATGTAAAAATTTCTAATTCTCATATATGAAAAATACAAAAAAAAAAACCTTTTTCATCATCATTTTTTGGGCTCATATAAAAGGGAGCATATAAATAATATGCAACAACAAAATTCCTAAATATTTTCTTTCATAAATAAAAAAGTGAAAACAAAAAAAAAAAATCGAAACGAAATGAGAAACGGTGGAACGGTACAAAACAATAAACATTTTAGCTTAGCTTTTTTTGTAGTACCGGAAGAGAGCAAAAATAAAAGCAAGAAAATACAAAAGAGAAGAGAAGCCCAAACAATAACTATAACCGGAAACGAGAACGAGGGAAAGAGAATAGGGTAGGAGAGAAAAGGGACAGAAAAATTAATAACGGTTAAAAAAAAAAAACTTTTTTTTTTGTTTAATTTTTTTTGCCATTTTCTTTTTTTATATTTTTTTGTTTTTTTAGGGGTTGTTTTGTTCCTTTAGGTCTCTCTTTCCCTCTTTCTCTCTCTCATTCTCTACATTTTTATTTAAAAAGTTGTTAAATTTTTGTTACAATTTTTTTTTTTGGTTTTTGTTATTTGTACAGTTTTTAATATTTTGTAAATTTAATTATTTGTGATTTTCGGTTAAGTAATTCATTTAATTCTAATGTAAAATTGTTATATAAGTATTTATTAAAAAAGAGAAAAATGAGATATTTTATTTCTCAAAAAGGAAATTTATTTACAAAAAAAAAAAATTGTATTTTCATCACAGGGTGATTCCATAATATTAGGAAAAAAATTAACTATAAAATTATACTTAATAGGTGCTCAAATATTGAAATTATTAGGGCCTGTAAGTGAGATA
Organism: Condylostylus longicornis; assembly: GCF_029603195.1. Lineage (NCBI taxonomy): Eukaryota > Metazoa > Arthropoda > Insecta > Diptera > Dolichopodidae > Condylostylus > Condylostylus longicornis. The sequence continues at coordinate 569,943 of NW_026578045.1, forward strand.
TAAAAAACTGATTTTAAATACTGAAAAATATGGGATTGATTTGATGACGCTTACATAATCCTGTTTATATTAAATGACTGCGTCGTTATGCTTTTGATCATACAAAATCATATACTGGTTAATAACGTGTTAGAAAAATATTACAATTAAATTCAGTAACAATATCCTTTATAAAAATGATATGCAAAAAGAGGCCACCAACTTATTATGAAAATCTGTAAGAGAGATGACGAGAAGGAGAGGGTGTTCGTTAATTTGTTCCAATTCGGTCGTTAATTTGTTCCAATTCAATATTGAAATATGTACGTGTTATATTTTATCAAAAATCTTAGAGAGAATTAATTCTCTTTATCTGAGAATTAAAAGCTTTACATCTAAATCTATTTAGCCATTATAGTAAAAATATAAGCTGCATTCATGCAAAATTTGAATTTCTTTCTGTTGATCTTCGAAATATTTAATTACTTGTAGATTCAAAATTTTATGCGAAAAATAATTCTAAGTGACTCAGTACGATAGTGAAGAAATATTCTCAGAATATAGATTATTTATTTATTCCTACTTGATATGTTGCAGTTCTTGCATATTATATAGAAATCATGTTTTCCATTAATTCTTTAGTCAGTAACGGTCGCGAAAATTATTTGTTATGGTAGTATGAGTATGGGCCACTAAAGTTTCTTACTTTACCTATTTACAAGAAGAAATTACATTTTTAACTAGCTTTATTGAAATATAAACAAAATAATAAATTTTGAAGTTGAATGGGACGCATATTGTCCATTGGCCACATTTTACCGACGGTTGACTGTAGGCCGTTTTAATATTTGGTCTAATTTTTAAAGTATGGTAATAAAATAAAAATTTTTTTTAATTGTGATTAGAATTGCCTTAATGCATAATTAATTATATTAGAATATTAAAGTTAAAGATTATGGGTTCGAAGCTATATTTATCATAAAGAAATACTTATTGGGGTTGTTTTCAATTCAAATTGAATAAGGGATTATAATTTTAATGTAAAATCATTCAAAAATTAATGAACACTTTCTTAATTTTCTAACATTTTTCTCATATTATTCAAAATGTTGTTTTCAAGTTGAAGACACTTTTCTAGATAAGTCTCTATATAAATTGAACACTTGAGAAAATTCTATTGTATAGAGATTTTAAAATATCCAATCTTGAATTTGTTATACATATAATAGTCAGAATAATATAAAAATATTATTTTGAGTTAATTTGTAAAAGAAAAAAGAGAAAAAAAAAATAATTTTAAAAATAAAAGAAAATAAGCATAATTATTATAATAAGTAATAAAAAGGGAATCTAATTAAAAGTTCTATTAAATTTAATTACTCATTCTGAACCGAACTCTAAAACAACTTTTCAAATTTTTTTTTGTTTTTTTTTTCCTAAAAACACTCTATACGCTTGCATAATGACTACATTTGTGTGATTCTGAGAGAAAAACGACTAAGTTTTGCAAAACTAATTCCGAGTATTTTCAATTTAAATGTTTGGTTTTCAAAAAAAAAAAAAATATTGTTAAGTTGGCATTAAATTTTTACATATAATTGTGGTATTAAACAAAGATTATTGATCAAATTATAGGGGAATTTAGATAAAATTATAGCAAGTTTAAATTAATTTTTGAATATTGTCCAATGCATCTTAACAAATTGAAATTTTAGTTTAAGTTTATATTTTTAAGAAGAAACCGAAATTTTTCATATAGTTTCGCTCATAATTTCCATACCAATTGAGATAGGATAACCAAATTTTGTCAGAATACAAATTAAAGTTAAGCAAAATCGGATTTGTATAAAACTCAAAATTCATAAAATTTGACTTAAACTGTTTTTTTTTAAATTGTACTAACAAATTTTTTATGTGTTATATAGAGCATACTATGCAAAATTTACAATAATTTCATTCCTTTTTTTTTTAAATTTTTTATTAAATTATTTAATTATCATACATACAATGTATGTGTATATGAAGAGAGGAGATTTTTGGTTTACTTTAAAAATTGTGGTTGTGTAGGAGAGACAGAGCAAGTGTAGGAGGGAGTTCATAATGAAATAGACCAGAATTTACTGTCCGAAATCCATAAATACGATAGAAAATATATAAAAGTATAGATGGCAGTATAGAAATATTAAAATTATATGATAGTAGATGGCAGTAGTTTAGAAATTATTAACACTAATAGGCATAATAATAATATAATATAACAGTAATTGTTAACTATATACAGTAATGTTGTTTGTAGTGGTGAAAAATAAAAAATAAAGTATGACTAGAACATGGAATTCATTCGGGGTTATAAGTAATAATATTTGTATGCATGAATGTGTAGTAATGTTGATAAATATTAGTGTTTTACTGATAATGTGCGGTCCCTTAATTGAACCATAGAGAAAGAGAGAAAAATAGTATATAAATGATAATGGATTGGACATAAGTAATTTTTCTCTTAATTTTGTTATTATTATTAATTTTTTTTTTACTATTGTTGTCCTTATAATATTTGTTGTATTGTATGTTTGTTATCCTTAAAATATATGGGGTACACAAAAATTAGAATGATTTTTTTGGTTTGGCTTTCTTCTGTTTTCGTTGTTGTTATTACTTTTTTCGGGTATATGTGAACCAATGTTTTTCTTTTTTTTTTTAGAAAGTTTTCGTTATTGTTTTTTATTTCGGAGTAAAAAAAAAAATGTAAACCTAAATCATGTTAAATGTAATAATAGAAGATTTGTTACAGAATATTTTTTTTTGCTCTTATTTTTTTTTGGGTTTTTTTTTGTTATCCTGTAACAAAATTAATTTTGTTGTAATATGAACTTATGATATTTTTTGTTAAATCTATATAAAAGTAAAAGTACATGTATGTATATAGTATATAGGATATTATTAAATTGTAACTAAAAAGAAAAAAATGTTGACATTTTAACATTGCACGGTTCAAATGGCTGAATATGGAGAAAAAAGTTAGTTGTAATAAAGAACGTTGTTCTTACTACTTTAGATCACGTATAATAGAAAAATTCATAATCCGATATTCTAAGGAAAAATTAAACAGTGATTATAGGGGGAGGAAATATTAAAAATACAATAACTGTCCCCTAATAATATGCAATTTTTCTTTAAACATCGCAGTGTCTTTAATAGAAAAGCTTGTATTACAATATTTGTTTGGGGGGAGTTGGAGTAGCAGATGAAAGTAATGAAAAAGAAATATTAGAATAAGATAATTGCACCCAATATTATGTACAACAATCAAGTGCCTGGTGATATGCAATATTTCTTTTATTTAAGTTTGGTGCCGCATTGTTTTTAATATTAAAGCTTGTAATACAATATTTTTGGGGAAAATGGAATACCAGAAAAAAATTATGAGAAAAAGGTCCTAAATTTAAATTATGGCCCCTTAATAGCATGTACAACAAACAAGTTCCTGATAATATTCAATTATTCTTTTATTTCAATTTAGTATCGCAGTGCTTTTAATATGAGAGCTTGTATTACAATATTTTAGGAGTAAATTGAAATAGTAGAGAGAAATTATTAGAAAATGCTATTAAATTAATTATTTAATTGGGACAAGTGCCTAATAATATGCAATTTTTTCATAAAATTTAATTTTTTCATTGTATATTACAGTTACAGATCTATAATAATCTGTAACTAGGTATAGTTTAACATCTGAGTAGGAATGATTTAAATTATTAATAAAAAATACAAAATTATTAAGACAAATTGTTAAATAATATAAGAATTTACGCCTAGTGATATGCAATTTTATACAATATTCAATTTTAATATAGATTTTAAATATATGTTCAGCAAATACAATTTAAAATCTATTTGCTTACTAAATGAATATCATTTTAATAGCAAATCAAGCAACTGAACTATTTTGGATGAATTAAAACCAAAATTTATTATAGAAATTCCGATTTGTTACCTTGCCAACCTGACAAAAGAAACTCTTTTTCCCATTCTCTCTTATTCTCTCACAAGTTTACATAAAGGAATGATGGTGAGAAATGAAGAGTAAATATTATCTAAAATTATAACTTATTTAAACCCGAATAGTTCTCAAAAATTATGAAAAAAAAAATGTAAAATAAATTGTATAAAATTTTAATATTCAAAAGGCATATGTGCAAGTATACATACCTTACATCTATAGTCGTATACCCTATACATCTAGGATATGTAAGTTACTGCCATATTATGTGTAGGTACATTCTTACCCCGTACGTATACGTGGTGAGTAACACTGACATTATATACACATTATGTTCTTTGAATATGTTTTGTGACTTTTTAAAAATTTCTCTATTGTGAATTTTGTTTTTCTCTGCTTTTGTTTTGTATATCCCATTTTGTGGTTTTGATAAATTTTTGCTTGTTAGTACGGGAATTATGCATGAAATTTCTCTTGTCGTTTGTGTGTTTTTTTTATTTTATTTTAAGAGAAAAGGAATGGTAAAACTTTAGTTCTTAATATTAATTTTTAAATTATATTATTGTTTTTCATATTTTTGCTGTTTTTTTAGGGTATTTTTGAGGAACATTAAGTTAATATGGGATTTTTTTTTTGCTTTTAAGCTCTTTTAGGTTTAGCTACGTTTTGATGTTTTAATTTGGATTGTTTTTTTTTATTCCTGTGAAGGTTTTTTTTTTATTTTTTATTCTATTTAATTTTTGGGACACACACATATTAAACTTTTTTTCTATTTTTATATTCTTTTTGATTCCGAATTTTTTTGTGTTTTATTTTTTAATGTGAAACAAGAAAAGCATATAAAATTAAACAAATTCTTAAGTATAAAAACACCTGACACTGATTATAATATAATGGTGATATTAATAGAGAGAGAGGGAAAAAAGAAAAAAAAAAATAAGAACATTTGGACATGAAACACAATGATTGATGAATTAAACCCAAAAATGGAAGTAAAAGTTTCTGTGTAATTAAGCATGAGATGATATGGGGATGAAAATAATAAAAGCATAAACTTGGGGACCAATTTTTCGAAACTTTTGTTTGTATGCCATTTCTAAAGGGTACATAATTTGTTGTGTGTGTCCTAAAAATAATTTAAGAATTAAAATAATTTGTTTTAATTTTATATTGGGATTTAAATAACAATAATAATTAAAAAATTAATGACAGAATTCCTAAAGGCCATTCATAATTTGATGCTCGTTACGGCTAATATTAATACTTTTCATAAAATTTCAAAATAAAAATAATTGTGGTTTTATTTTATTCTAATAGGAAATTAAAATTTACGTTTTTTAAGAATGTCCGAATAAGACAAATAACAATTAGGCAATACTCGTGTATCTTTAAATACCTTTACACATTAAATTCTTCCTTGATTCCAGAAATCGAAAACACCTTGAAACTTTGAAGTTTTCACGTAAAATTTTAAAAATTTTATGATTTTAAATACGAATAAAACTCAAGCCATAATTTAAAATATTCAAACATTTATTTTTTATTCCAACTAATTTCCCATCGCATATAAACGATCATAAGAAATTCAGAAGAATAATTTCAGAGAATTTTTTCACAAAATATTGAGAATATGAGAGAAATTTGAATATTTTACCTTGAAAGTCACTCAAAACATCAAGAGAATGTCATAATTTTCTTTTACTCCTCCTATTTATATGCAATAATAAATTTCAATTATGAATTTTTAATGAGACAAAATTTACATATTTTCTAAAAATAAAACAAAAAAAAAAAATTTCGGGGGAAAAATTTTGTTATCTTAAAAATAAAAAAAAATTTTAAAAGTAGTGCTTAAGGGTCAAAAATAATCTTATGTATTTGAATAAGTATAGGACATTAAAATTGGTTTCAAGGTTATCTTGATATCAATTTTATATAAGGTAAAATTAAATAGTTTGAAAGATTTCAAAAGTACGTCGATGTTTAAAGGTCAAATTTTATTTTAAAAACAAAATAAGATTAGAAATAATTTTTTTTTTAATTAAATATAACATTGTGAACGTTATCGGTCAATTGTCTATTATTCTTTGTTTACGTTTTGGCAACGTTGCTTTTAATATTGAATGTCGCGGAAGCGAACTTGTGTCAAGAGTTCATTGTTTAGTTTTTAAATTCAAACACGAGTTCCATACATTTTGAAAGCTATAAGAAAATAATGAGGTTATTTTGTTTTAGAAAACATTAAGAAATGTTTGGTATAACAGAATAATTAGGGAAACTTATTTAAAATTCCAAATATTAAGACAAAAATCATAAATTTCGAAAAATAAACTCAAGTTTTGAAAATTTGACACTTATTTCCATATCAAATAAAAGTGTACATCCATCTACTGGTGTAAATATGCGTTACGATACTTTTTTCAACTTCGAATTGGTATTGGTGCAATTATAATTGTTATACACAAAATTAAAGTAATATTGTATTGTATTAAAAGAAATGTACCCGAAAATATTTGGCATAGGTACCAATTAAATATTCAAATTAATATGTTTTTATTTTTAAGCCCCCAAATTTAAATTAGAAGGACCTTCCTTCCTGAAAATACTAAAAACAAAGAAAATATATGGCCCGCATCTCTTTTATTCCCATTTTATGTGAAATACGTGAAACAATATAATTCAGTGTGAATAATTACTAATTAATTATCAATATTAATGGTTTTGTTTTTATTCTCAATAATAATTAATTGATTTTCATTTATAAAGTCGTTAATTGTTGTATAGCCGGAATGTTCACAGAGGATACCATGAAAACTACGAAAACTCAACTACAATACGAGAACATTTGAAAAATAGTACGTATACTTGTGCGTAGAATTTATTGTTATAATTATGACATTCAAAAAATAATTAATTAATATTAAATAATCATTTGCATTCACAAATTAATAAGGTAATTTTATTATTAACATTTAATCTAAACATTTGATTTATTAATTTATTAAGAAATTCTCTAAAATATTAAATTTTAGAATTTTATTGTGTTTTAGAATTTTTATAATTGTTATAATGTACGTAAATTATGTACTACGGTAGGGTCTAGCTAAAACCCAATGATGTACGAAACTGAGGCATATGCCTATCGTGCAAGAGCCCTATGCCCCTTATAGTGGTAAAATACGAAAAAAATCATATATAGATTGTCTGCAAGCATAAATAAAAATATGTGGGTAATTACGCAATATGAGGGTAAAAGGAGCGTAATTTTCGTACTACACTTCTAGCTTCACCACATAATGTAGTCTAGTATTAATAAAATATGCTAAGTATTTCTGCAACTTTTCAAATTTTTACAATTTATTGACTATTTCACTTGTTTCTATAGCTTGTTTCTATTAAAATCAAATTTACTACAATTGTACTCACAATATTTTCTCCTAAAATTTAAATTATAATCCAATTTAAATTCAAAAATATTCGAAATCAAAATTTATAAGAAATTTAAAAATTTCCTTCCTTCTCTTTTCTTTTATGTCACAAAAATTAATTTTTTGATAACTTTATATTTCACATGTATGACTTGTACACGTCAGACACGTACGTTGCATACACGTGTAAATCAGCTTCATACTCATATTATCTCTATGAATACTGCATGTATGTGGGTATGTCATGCACAGATGTGATTCTGTCATTGAAAACAATCCATTAAACCACAACTATTTTCACTTTATTTGTTTTATGATTTGTTATACTCACTATATATGGCGTCAGAATTCACTCTAATGATGGTTTTTTGATTGCATAAAAAAAAAGGACATTTTTATGTGGTTTTCATATACAAAAACCCAAAAAAAAAAAAAAAATTAACAACACAGTTAATCATTTAAAATTGATTTATGAATGAAGCAATAAAAATAATGAATGAATAATGGAAAAGAAATAAAGGATGCTATGTTAGGGAACTGAAACTGTTCAAGAGAATAATGGGAAAATCTTCGCATTTCCTTTTTTTTTTTTTGCTCAATTTTTATGAGTTATACGCTTACTTAGAAGAAGTTTATTAATGCGGTTCTCTAGATTTATAGTTAATTTTAAATGCAATAAAATTTAATGAATTGTAAAATTTTCTGTTATAAATTGTCTCAAGATAAATAAATCAAGAAGAAATATATGTAATCCCGAATGGTGTATATAGATCAACTATAATAAGAACACGAGGTCTTTAATTATAAAGGTGTAAGAATATCAATTGTGTGATGTTGCTGCCATATAATTAATATCATGAAATCAAAGCCACGAAATGCACATCCGTAAACTTTTCAATATTAGTTGAAAATAAAAATGTTCTTGAGCGAGGGATAAAACATACACAGATGATGAAATAAACTCTTATTAGCGAAGAAATACCCGTTTCCTTGCATTTTCTAACCATTTTACCATTTCTTCAACTAGTCTACAAATGGCAAGAATTTTCTAAATTTTTCTTTTTTTTTTGCCCATATAAGCGAAGCAATTTTGCAACTTCCTCTTTGACTGAATGAATGCAACACAACGCCGAGGCGAATTCAACACGACGCTGAAGCGAATTTAACAGGACATCGAAGTGAATTTGAAAAAACGCTTAAAGAGGGTTTTTATAACGTTAAAAAAATAGGGTGCCGAAAATTTAAGTAGTAATATTTTGGCAAGGGCAGAATATTTTCTTCAAGACTCATTTGTATTCAAAATTTTAGTTTTCTAGTTTGTGGGGAGTATGGGAATGGACAAACAAACGAACAGATAAATTAAGATCGAAATGAGCGAATTTTTTGCACAATTTTTACTATAAATATGTTGAAAATTTTAAGCTCAAGTGCTGAGCTAATGTAATTCGTAAAATAATTCAATCTCAGAGATTATTTTAAATATATTTTGGAATATAAAAGAATACCATCCGTTACGTTTATGATTTCGGAATACTGGGGAGGCGAGTCTTCCAGGGCTTCTGGGAAATTATAACCAGGGGCGAATCAGGTGAAAGTTTTCACCGGGATCTTGACGGGGCATTGTAGACTTAGGGGTGACCTTAAAAAGTTTTGCGTAGAACGAGGAGGATGAGGTGTGCATTGCGCGCCTTCTGTGGGAATGCGGAACCCACGCCCGTATGAGAAGGGAGATACTGGGGAACTACGAGTTGCGGTTTACTGTCTCTCCAAAGTTGTTCGAATTCATAAAGGGAGTGGGTCTCGAGGGGGTGTTGTAGGGCTTTGTGCCACACTTAGTTAGGGGGCACAATATATCTATATTTTCTGGTTGCGGTGCAATGTTGGCCCTTCTTTGCAATCTACAATCTACGAATATAATTTTTCTCCTTATATTAATTATAAAAAATATTTTTCAATTTCATTATTCAATAAAATTTTTATAGAATTCTTTTCTCATTCCCTGTAAATCATATCTACTCTTATAATTATATTCAATTTTGTATTATTGATTACATTGACCTGAAAATATATAATTAGCTTATTTCATACACATATATATATATATATATCCAATTCAAATTTATATATATTTTGAAAGAAAATTTATTATTTTAATTATCCTTGTACCATATTGATCCTCTTTTATTTATATTATTACATTTGACTTAACTTTTGATCGCATTATAACATAAGTGGGCCTATATGTGTACACAATATTGCGTATATATACAAATTAATAATTAATTAACATTTTAACAAATAATGAGATTGTATACATATATATATATGGGAACAAAACAGCTATATACATATGTGTACAACCTTTCAATAACTTTTTCAGTGTATAAGGTCGAATAGAAAAGTTCATTTGCTTTCATTTGCTTAATTCTTTTGTTATATGGCACATATAACCTAATTTTTCCGAATAACTTGTTATAATTTATAGTGAAAAGAAAATTGAGAAAATTCATTTTTATATTAAAGTCATAATATTTATTATTATTTAATTTATTTCTATAATATTTGATTAAATTATTTTAATTATTAGACGGATTTATTTTATACTCTAACACAATTTACGCTTTTAATAGATTTTGTTGGAAGATTTTGATTTTTGTCTGCAGGATTGCAAAAAATTACATTTTAATTAAATTATAATTTTATAATGTTAAGTGTATTGTAAAAATTTATATGATATTATTTGCATTAATAATAATGATAATGATTTGATATAATTTTCCGGTTGATAATCCCAATATTATACAACATAATTGTATTATTATTTTAATAATATAAGAACCCTGATTATAGTTTCCTATACATTTGGATATATAAGTAATATGTTATAAAATTATAATAATTATGAGCATTAATATGTGTGATAATTACTCTAGAATAAAGCGATTTTACCTCTTTTTGTGCATAATTTTGATTTCTCATGCCTTATATATCACGGTATAACAGTAGATTAAATTTGTAATTTAATAAAAAGATGTATGAAAATGTCTTTCCGGAATGCAAATAAGTTGCAAAACTGCAAATTCAATAAAATACGAAAAAATTTCTGTCTGAAAGGCAATTTATTTAAAAAAATCAATATTATACGAAAAATATCGGTCTGGAACGCAATTTTGTTTGAATCTAATTTGATAAATCACTGAAAAATTAAAAAAATGTCTGTCTGGAATGCTAATTTATTTGAGAAATCGTTAAAGTGTAAAAAAATATCGGTATGGGGCTCGCCATTCCCTTGGAAAAATCTCAAAAGCGGGAACAGTGTTTGCCTGGAATTTATACAAGGTCTTAAGTTTCAATACAAAATTTTATGTAAATTTGCTTAAATGCGTTTACTATATTTGTATATATTTTTAAAAGTGTACTTAAACAAGTTACAAATATTCAATAAACAGTCGAACCCGCATATAAGCAATCCGTTCGGAATTTATAAACTGGGCTCAAATAATTGTATTGACAAAGTAGACAGAATAACAGAGTTCGAGTTTGGATGTTTGATGCTCTGCCTAAAAGGCAGTGAAAGCAGGAGCAGAAAAGCATGTACATAAGTTGGAAAATTTGCTTAGAAACAAAACTTGTGCATATGACTGATCTCTTTCACAAGGCAAACCACATGTAAACAATGAAAATCGTGTAAGTCTTAATGTAGTTATAAGCCGTTCAAGATTTATGTGTTCGACTGTATCTATACAATACATACACACCTAAATGCTTATTCCTTTTTTTTTTTGATTTATAATTTTTTTGTAAAACAGAATTACTTTCGCATAATAAATAATAAATTTTAAATTACATTTTTTTTTTTAAATTAATTTTTATAATATATTTATGTAAATTTATTTATATATATATTTTTTTTTTTTAATTAAATTTATTATCTAAGTAATTTAATTCTACATAATTTCATATTATGTAAATTAAATAAAAAAAAAAATTTACTTATCATTTACATTTTTAATATTTAATTTAACATCAGAAAGTGTTAGTGAATTATTAATACATTGGAAAATCAACATCTGTCAGAATGTAATTTTTAAAAAGGATAATTTACATGTAAATTGAATTATGTATTATCTATTTTATAGACAAAAAAAAAAATATGTAAAAAAATAAAAGTTAAAATATAATAAATTTAATTAATTTTGCTATCATATTTTGTATAATATATTTATATGCAACATGCGAAATCTGTGGTACCAAAGCATAATCATTTATGCAACATGCGAAATCTGTGGTACCAAAGCATAATCATTTAACTTTAATTTTGCTGTATTTTTCGGCTGAATTCAGTTTTAGAATTTAGAATAAAAGAATTAGTCTCTTAATTGTTATAGCAAAAAATCGCAATAGTTTCATGGTCGTTTCAAAGCAATGTCTGCATAGGATGAATAATAAATGAAGAGTGTATTCAAAATCAAACCCCTACCTTTTGATTTATTACGTTTGAAGAAGCCGTAGTCCGAAAAATATAATTTATTTGAAAAATTTAGAAATGTTAAATGTTTACTTCGTTTCTTATAAAAAACAAAAATACAATAATCTAGTAAAATTTCGATTACCTTTCCTGTAAATGTAGTCTTTGTTAGAAGTGAAATAAATACAATCTCATATTTTGGTTCGTGTCTACTATTCATTGATTGTCTATAAATTTATCCTTAAAGGATTACCATCTTTACACGCTAAATTAATTAAGATTTTCAATTGCTTTTTTTTATTATTTTTCACTATTTTAAAATTGCAATTAATCCAATTTTCAATCTAATAACTTTACTTTTTTTTTCATTTCAGGTTTGTGTCTTTACTATTATCAAAGAATGGAATCAAAAATTTATTTAATCCACCATTTGATGTAAGAATTATATTTTTCGAATTAATTTTTTTTTTTTTATAGATTTTAATTGAAAAATTTGTTAAAATAATTGTTTTATTTAATCGCTAATTTCACATGTGTTTCACGTTACGACAATCGAAGAGAAAAAAAAAATTATTGTGAAAATCCTTTTACTTTAATCCTTTTTTTATTATTTCATTTTTTTTTTTTAAACTTATTTTTATTTATTTGTTCATTACAGAGAGACAAAAAAAAAGTTAATGCACTTAAACTTTCCGAGACAAACACACACACATATATATATATAATAGAATAATGTAAAACCCACAAAGTACTCAATGAACGGTAATCTAGCAGACACAAAATACGAGTACAAGGAAAAACTAAAAGGATTTTGAAAAAAAAATCAGAAAGGATTAAAAATTACGAGAGGAAAAAAAAGAATATATTGAAAATCGAGAAAATTTTATGCTCAACTAGATTTTGCTAAAACTAATTCATGATATGCCATCAGAGCATCGGAATCGTAGCAATATCATGTCATAAGACAATTCAGCAATTAGAATTGTTGAGCTGAATTGGGTAGGAATACAGTTTTAGTGTGATTCTAATGAGAGATTTTGCTTTGTTCATCAAATTGCTTCAATTTTCGTAATTTTTTGAAAACTTTTGATCCATATTTAAAAACATTGAATGTAGATGTATAGTCTGGTAATGTTAATGGAACACTTTTAAAATCTATTGCGCCGAAAGCATTTTTAAAAAGATATGTCGAATGGCTTCTTACCAATTTTAGAGAGCAATTTCCTAAACAACTTCAATGCGGTAAAATCAGTTTTTCTTTATAATTCAGCTTAAATATCGTAATTGTTTAATTAGTTCTATAACTGCTCAATTCAGCTTATAGATTCTAATTGCTGAATTGTGTATTATTGTAATATTACTTTAATTTTGATGTCATCGTTCATTTTTAACCAAGAATAATTTTTTCGGCATTAATTATAACTATTATTGGCTCTTCAATTTCACTAACATGCTTTTATTTTGTAGAACTGAATTGAAGAAAAACCAATTGGTGTGCTCATTTAAAACATTTTTTACTTATTTTTTCTTTTTTCGTTAATTACTTTCGATCCCATCTCAATTATTGTATATGTGTACACATTATAATATAATCCTTTTCAAATGTTCATCAAAGGATAATAAGAAAATTGAAATAAAAAAAAAAAAAAACAAAATAATTTAAGAAAAAATACCAGATCGATTCGATTTCTTTTTTTTCTCATGGGGATTCTGTGTGCACGATTTTTTTTTGGTTCTGTGTTTTTTGTTGGCTCTATTATCCTTTCTTTATTTTCCTTGATTTCATTTCGAGGTTTTTGTTTTTCCAACTTTTTTTTTCCTTGTTAAAATCAACTATTGTTTTAGTGTGGATGAATTTTTTATTCGTTATTGGAGGTTTTTTTTGCTCTCCGCGCCTCTATAAAAAAAGTAGGAAAAAAAAGAACTGCAGGCTTTTTTGTGTGGTTGCTATTATTTCTTTTTATACCCGTACGAACGTATGTTCGAAGGGTATACTAAATTTGCCTTACCGTTTGTAACGCTAAGAAATAACGGTGTTAGATATAGACTCAAGTGTATGTTTTTGATCAGCGTCAAATTCTGAGTTGATTTAGCTTTGTCTGTCCGTCCGTCCGTCCGTCCGTCCGTCCGTCCGTCCGTCCGTCCGTCCGTCCGTCCGTCCGTCCGTCCGTCCGAACGATAACTCAAAAACTAATTGAGCTAAATTCACCAAATTTTCACAAATGATTTATTGTAGTAAGTGCCAGAACCCTATTTAAATTGGACATGATCGGGGTACCGGTTCGGGTAGCTGCCATACAACTTCAAAATTTATTTGGCTATATCTCAGAAACTATAAAAGTAATGGTATTGAAATTTCACACAAACGAATATATTAGTGGGGCCAATGTCTCACATAAAAGTCGTTGAATTTACTTGGCTCCTTCTGGTACCTGCCATACAACTTGCAAAATTATTTGGCTATATTTCAGAAACTATTAAAGTTATGGTATTGAAATTTCACACAAACGAATATATTAGTAGGGCCAATATGTCACATAAAAGTCGTTGAAATTACTTGGCTCCTTCTGGTACCTGCCATACAACTTCAAAAGTTATTTGGCTATATCTCAGAAACTATAAAAGCTGTGATATTGAGATTTCACACAAGTGAATATATTAGTAGGGCCGATGTGTCTCGTAAAAGTCGTTGAAATTACTTGGCTCCTTCTGGTACCTGCCATACAACTTCAAAAGTTATTTGACTATATTTGAGAAACTATTAAAGCTATGGTATTGAAATTTCACACAAACGAAAATATTAGTAGGACCAATGTGTGTCATAAAAGGTGTTGAAATTACTTGGCTCCTTCTGGTACCTGCCATACAACTTCAAAAGTTATTTGACTATATCTCAGAAACTATAAAAGTTGTGATATTGAGATTTCACACAAGTGAATATATTAGTAGGGCCGATGTGCTTTATAAAATTCGCTAAAATTTCTTGGCTCTTTCTGGTAGCTGCCATACAACATCAATAGTAGTTTGGCACAACCAGTATTTTGAATAACACATAGTACTGAAATTTTGCATAAATTAATATGGTAATACGGCAACTTAAAGTCATAGTCTGCCCTATAGTTAGTTATGGCACATTAGTTATTCGCACATACGATAACAAATTCGTACGGGTATCACAGAGTTGACAAGGTCAACTCTATTTTTTTTCTCGTTTTTATTTTATCTTGTTAAAAAAAATTTCTATTGATTTTCGCGATTTAAATTACCATTTTCTCTTTTATTCAGTTTTGAATGAATGCTGACATAAAAGAACAATGCATTTATATTAAAATAAATTGCTGGAGTTATTTGGAGCTCAAAATACTCTATCCAATGTTGTAACCTATTTTGTACTACAGTAAAATTGAAAAATAATTGAATATTAAATATTTTGTTCGAAGATTTGCTTTAAATTAGTTTTGAAATTAACCCTAATATTCAAAATAGGGTAAATAGTCTATTATAATCGGGGAATTTTTGGAATTGGAATTAATTTTGATGTATTTCGAACTTGCTCCATAATTTCCTGTTAGGTTTGAATATTTTCTCGCTACAATCGTAGTGTTCACCATTCTTTTCAAGTGATGTGAATAAACTGAAAACAAAGTAAAATCCCTTAATTTGCAAAATGTAACAATTTGGCTTTAAAATACAATTCAGCTTATAAATGTGAATTGCTGAATTGTGTATTAATATTGTATTATTACATTTAGGAAGTAAAATTTTTTTATATTCTTATAGCTCAGGGCTTTCTCTTTTTGTAATGGGTAGTTTTAAAACATTTTTAAAGTCCCTGAAATATTTTTTCAATTACGTTTTTCGAAGACCAACTTCAAGATAACTCGAAAATAATACTGAAGAAAGGTAAATGCCCCCGTTTGGCTTGATACGTATTTTGAACACCCTATACATAGCAATGATTTGATGATTTCAATGACAATTTCCAGTTTGCAATATTAATTCCAGAAATTTGAACAAATTATCACATTATACAAATTTCATCACATTACAGCACAGTTTCAATTCTCCAATTCAAACTTATTTCAATAACTATAAATTGTATAGTTAGTGTAGTGTTGTTAGTAAACATGATCACAGTTTCCATTCACAATAATTCTATCAATCAGATTTTGCTATAAGCTTACAGTAAATTTTGTTACTTCAAGTAGAAAAGTCTAAATATATAGGATAAGAGTCAATAATTTTCTATTTATAAAAATTTCATTAAAAAATTAATAAATTTTCCTCATATCGATAAAAATTCTTAAATAAGATTCGAATATCAAACATTGTTTAAGGATTCTGTATGAATGAGGTTTCGACAGCATTTAATTTTAATGAAATCAAACAAAAATTTACGAGCATTTAAAATCGAACAAAACGGAAATCACACAAAATACAAGAAAATCAAACATAAGCAATGTTTGAAGTTTTATAATCCAACACTTGACGGAAATTCTTTATTTACCTTATTATGTGGTGAACTGAATGTAAAAGATGTTTGATTCTAACAAAATAAATTATTAGAAAATTATGTCAGACGAAAATTCTTTTCAAACATTTTAAAGTTTGTTCGAACATTTGGTTTGCTCGAACATATTTGGTTACTTCGCATATCTACCAACATGTTTAAATCATCTGCCAATTTTTAATAATAACGTTTGTAGTCGACTTAATTATTATAATTCATGGGATAAAACCTTGAAATTCGGGATTTTTGATTTTATTGAAAAAAAAAATAAACAAAATCTGAAAATTTTTTTGTATTGAAATCATAAAAACTGAAATCTTTATCAATTACACGGATATTCCATTATTGTATATGCTTTCATTAAAAAATTCGAAAAAAAGAAAAAAAAAATACAACATCGATTCGAAAGGATTCGATCGAATTTCAGTTTTGGTTTTCTTTATTTTGGTTTCTTTTTTTCTATCTCTTTTGTTAAAATATTTTTCTTCTTACAGTTTTTTTTTTCATCAATATTTCGAATATTTTTGGATCTGTTTTGCTTTTCTTATTTTTGCTTTCAATTAGCTATACTACATGTACACAATTTTTTTCATTGCATAGTTTAAGGAGTTGAGAATGAAGAAAAAACGTAAACATATCTAGAACAGAGGAAACCTTTTATCATTATTTTTGTATTAAAAGAAGATTTTAGGGAGAGAGAGAAAGAAAGAGAGATAGAAGATGTTGAAAATATTTTGTTTACATTTTCTAATTCGAAAAATGATTTTTTTTTGTTCAATTTTTTTAAAATCATTTGTAATCTTAGAATTTGGTATGTAATTTTATGCAGTTTAGAAAAGCAGAAGAGGAGATTTAGAGAGAGAAAATATAAGGGGGAAGAGATAATTTTCAAATTTAAAATTTTTATTCGAAATTTTATGCAAGAAAAATAAAATGGTTTTCTCTTTTCTTGTTTTTTTTTTTGCTGCTTTTCATTATGCTTTTTGATTGAATGTTATTCAGAAAATGAAAAATAAATAACATGATTTTCGATTTTAATTCTCTTCTTATTCTATTGAAGAAATGAGTAAAAACAGAAAACAAAAAATGAATTAGGCATTTAGAATTTGTTACTTGTAATGATAATAAAATTTTGAGATATACAAAAATAATGTATTCAATTCAATAGTAGATTATAGAGAGAAGACAAGACAAGAGAAGGAAGGAGAAAAGAAATTCTCTTTAGAAATTAAGGGAAGGGGTATTACAGAACATGTCTGAATTGAACAGTAATGAAATTGGAAACAAATAGAGCGATAATTTTATATATATAGAGTAGACTGTTAATAATGAGAGACTAAAAATAACTGATAAATTTGGTTTGGTTTTCCATGTTTCTCAAAAAATTGAGAATATTTCGAAAATTTTTAACTATTGCAAAATGCAATTTTAAGAATTTGGGTTTAATAATTTTTTGGTATTCTACAATAATTTTTGTATTAATATTTTTGTTTGACTAATTAAAAATTTTTGTAAATCAATTCTCAAAGAAAATAAGAAGTTACTAATTGTTAAGCTAATTAGCAAGGCAGCTATTTTTATTAGATTAAGGCTATCATTATGCTAATGACATTAACTCGTAATTTTAATTGAACAATACTGTTTTAAATGGGTATTACAAAATAATTAAAATTGAAATATTGTTTGCTCACTGGATGAATTTTTTTAAACGTATCCGAAATTAGGAGGAGCTTAGCAATTAAAAATCTTTTATTTCTCGATTTTCAGTTGATTTGTTAACAAAAAATGTAAATACAATTTCCTGATCGAAGTTTGAAAGAGATTTCAAATAATAATTTTCTAAATCAAGAATATTTCACTGTTATAACAGTAATTAACTATTATAACAGCAATTAACTGTTATAACAGTAATTAACTGTCATAACAGTAATTAACTGTTATAACAGTAATTGAGAAAATTTCGATACTAACACTCAAATGCGATTCAAATAAAATAAAATTTTCATTTAATTTTGTTCAAATTTGCATATTGAATTTTAGACGATACTTACAAATACCGTAAATGTACCACTGCTTCTTCCAACATTCTTAAAAAATTCACTTGGAAGGTGCATGATATTAAACTCATATAACGAAACATACATATAGTATTAATATTTATGCCACAGTAAACTTCAGATGACACACTTAAATTTTTTTGTTGATATCTTAGTGAGCAAAAAAAAAGTGTTAGTGTTTTTGAAGACCTTAACTTTTTTAGTCAGTTTTCTTGAAAAATTTTATATTTTTGCATACACACTTGCAAGGGTACCTATATAAACAAGGATTTTGTATATTTGAAGGGTGTTATTTAAAAATGTAATTTAGTTGGGATTTTTTACCATTTTTTTGTTTTTGTTCTGTACTTTGAAGTAAGTTTTAATTAAACTTCTCTTATATAAAGAGAGAAAAAGGAAAAAAAAAAGATTAACTTTGGAAATTCTGTGTCAAATTAGATTTTCTCTTTTTTTTTTAATTTTTACATTCTCTGTGCTTAAAAACTTATTTTCTGGTGTTAATTTTGAAGAGAAGAGAAATAAGAAAAAGAAAATTTAAATATGTCGGCATAAAATTTAAAGTAAGTTTGTAAAAGTAAAGTTTTTGTTTTTTTTTTTTTTTTTTCGCTGAAGAATTAAAATTAACTTTATTTAAAGAAAGAAATTAACATAATTTCTCTTCTTCCCTGTAAGAGAAATATAAATATGTATATACAATGGATGTACTTTTTTATTTACACACAATTCATACACTTCTGGTAATGCGAGTAAGGTTAGTAGTTTTTGAAAAGTGGTTCGATATAAATGGAAAATTATTCATTAGATTTTTAGATTTTGGCAGCATTGCAGTCATTCGTGACTTATTGTAATCCCTTCCATATTATTTGTATACTAAATTCTGTTCATAATCCAAGAATCCTGAGATATAACTTTGAAAATGGAGAGTTTTTTTTTCAACGATAAAGTTACCTTATTGGAGATAATTAATTCACTGTTTAAATGGTACCGGCCAGTTGTAGATTGATTTAATTTAAAAGCAAAAATTATCATTGATTTCAAATTCGAAAACGTTTTTGATCTTCCATTGCAAATTCGTATTTAATACTGACTTTAATTGCCTTTCAAACATAAGGTAAAACAGCTAGCGTAGTTCATTTCCGTATCGTCATTGTGTGTAAAAAAACACATGCATTTACAAAATGTTGGCACAAATTTGCCGATTATTGCCAATTTGTCAATTATTTACTGATAAGCAGTGATTTCAAAAAATTGTATAATTACAAAATCTAACAATGCTTGATTCATGTATGATTCTACCGAAACAACGTGTTTGATTCATGTATGAATCCAGCGAAACAACATGTTTGATTCATGTATGAATCCAGCGAAACAACGTGTTTGATTCATGTGTGAGTGATTTTATTCAAATTTAAAGGAGTGTAAAATTTAATTACAACTTTTTACTTAAAAAAAAAAATATTCTTTATTTTTTTGTAAACTTAAACACTTGCTAATTTTCCTGTAATGTAGGTGTAAAATTTCATTTAATTTTTTCTTTTTCTTGTTTGAAAAATAAGAGTTTGAATTGGAATAAAGTTGAATGTTAAAAAACAGAATAAAAAACCACACTACACCGCCTTCATTTCATTTTATTTTTTTTGGTTTCATTTCTCATCTTCTAATTCTGTGCATTTTGAACTTTTGTATTTAATTACTAAAACTTGATTAGCGTGTAATTTTTAAGTATATTGCTTAATGTACATATTGTATTTGAGTTAAATGGAAATGGGAAAAAAAGGGACAATGCAAATAAGTTCTCGTATATTTTAACGTCGTTGTTGAATTGAATTAGTTTCAATTTTTGAAAAAGAAAAGGAAGACAAAATCAAAAGAAATCGGATAAATGAAGTTTTCATTTTGAAGAAATTTGGAAAAGGGAAAAAATCCAAAAAGGATTGCCTTGCATACTTATAGGGGATATTTTAAGAGAATCTCTTAAATTTTTAACAGAAAATTGCATTTGATATTTTAATTTTAAATTTGTTACAGAACACACTATAAACTTAGTTATCATTCTTGTTTTGGACATTTTTGAAAAAAATTTTTTAATGAAAAAAAAAATTTTTTTTTTTTTTTTCAATTTAAATTCTTAATCCTCGCAGATATTTTTATTCACAAAATAATTAAATTAAAAAATTTTTAATTAGTTAGGAATTTAAGCAAATTTATCAAATTTTCTTTCTTAGTATTGGAACAGAACAAATAATACACCCAGCACGCGTCCAGCATTTGGTACATATCCGAGCTTATAAAAATTGGAATCCGCGAGGAATCTTAGTAAGTAAAATCTACCATATCATCAGGATTCCGGTCAGTTCTCTCGAAAGCTTTAAGCCAACTGTAAAATTTATACCAATTTATATTTGATTTTTCAACTTGCATGAAATTTTCAACTTTCAAATTACACGACAAGCTCAAAACATAAATATTTATAAATTACCTGACAAAATCCAACTATAATTTTCTCTCTTAAAGACAAAAGAGACCAGTGCGAAATTGAAATTGAACTGAATTGAACTGCCATAGATGTGGGAATTACCCACAATACAATTACAATTAAACAAGTCTACAATTACTATAAATTTAATAGGGTTTCATTACTGTCTTCTACTATTATATAGAATAATTTTGTGCATATTATTTTAAAATCCATAGACTATTTATTTTTGATTTCATTCGAAATTCAATAAGGTCAGTATTAAATTAAATGCAGTCGTGTTATAAAATATTAGAACTAAATAATTTTTGTATACGGTATTAAATTGCATTATTTTTATTTATCCTATAGTCATCGATCTTTGTTCTGCAAATTATATACCAAAAACATTACATAATCTTTACAATACTATTAATCTCTTCTTATTAACGTGATATTGTACTCTATAAATCCTAACAATTATTGTTCCTATTTTTATGCATTTAGATTTTTTTTGGTATTTAACTTTTGTATTTCTCTCTGTGTACACTTGTTTTTAACAACATAATTTCATTAATTCGAAACATAAATATTTAAGTATTGTTTGTTTTTTCTTCCTATTCTATATGCGACTATACATCTGTAATTTTTGTTGTACTAATTTGTTTATTGTTATACTTAAAAACTTTAATTTTGAGGAAAAAAAAAACAATTACATTTAAACAAACAAACAACAAAAACACACATACACTACTCATATACATTCAATTTCAATTTTTAAGCGCATTTTAGAAATTTACAACATTAATACTAACTATACAACACTTTAAATCATCATCACGAACACACCATATTACATAATAATAAAAAAAATATAGTTAACATCTCATACACAACACATCATAAATACACAAAACAAAAACAAAAGAAAAAACAAATTCAAAAACAAAGAGGATTAGCTGTTGTGTAATAGAGAAGTTTTATTAAAAACAATGAGTTTATAGCAGGAAGAGAAAAAAAAAGAGAGCAAAACAAGGGGAGTGGGGAGAAAAATGAAATAAAACGGTAACAATTAAAATTTTACACTTTCGTATAATTGAGCTTAACGAAAAGTGAAAATAAAAAATAAAAAACAAAAGCTGGTCAAAGAGGGAATGAGTTGAAATAAAAAAAAAAACAAAACAGAACAGAAGAGAAAAGTAAATTAGAAGAAGAGGAAGTAGATTAAATCCCATTGCAATTAGTGAAAATTTCATTTACAGTATTTCTAATTATATATAGAAGGTTTTATAGTGCAAACACCTGAGAGAGAGAGAGAGGGAGAGAAAGAGATTTTCTATTAAGATTATTTTTTATATATTTCAGTTTTATATTAAGTTTTGTTTGTTAATACTTAAAAAACTCTATTAAAAGTTTATCGAAGTTATTAAAATTTTTTTGCTTATATTATTTTGAGTTTGTTAACTCTTTTGTTTTTCTTAAGGTTTCTTTATAATTAGGAAGAGAATTCGATAGAAAATTTGTACTTTTCTTATATATTTTATATTAAAATGATTGAGAGAGCAAATATTGTTTTCACTTGTCTTGTGGAACAGATCAGGAAAGAATGAAATTTTTTCGACAGACCACTACTCCCTTACGCGTGGGTAGCTGATTTGTTACAAAAATTCGAAATATATAGTAATACGATTTTATATTCTCCTCGAAAATGAGAGAAAATGAGGAAGAAATTGAGCACTTCACACATATTTGTGGTCTATGATTTCTAGAACTTGAATAAAAAACAGAAGCTAACTTAAATTACCTAATTGTTCTGCCATTTTTTGTTTTTGATTCAATCTGAGAATTGCAAAATAATTACTCATTTACTCATTGACATAGACTTTGTTTTATATCCAAGCTCAATAGCTCATACTTTTCTTTCATTTTATATAAATGCTCAATATTTTGTAAAATTTTATCGCAGTTTAAGAAATGAGATATTTTTGGTATGGTGAATATTTTGATGATCACGTTTGAAATATAAAAATGACTCATATAATTTGAATTTTTAATATGGCAACACTGCATTTTTTTTGAGTAAAGGGATTTTTCTTTTCGTCTGCTATCGTGGAATATTGTAATATTTTTTGTTATATAGTTTTGTATATTGTTTTTGTAACAATTTCTTTAATTTTTTTTTGTTATATTTTTTTACTTAATTGTTCGCTAAATGGCTTTTTCCATTTTCAATTTTCTTACAATATTAATGTCCTTTGAAAACTCATTTGACACATTCTCTTTTGTTCTTGTTCACATGTTATTATTATTATTTTTATCATTATTGTTATTATTATATATATATATATATATATATATATATATAGTTAAAAAAAACTTAACTGTTATATACTCGTACTTATTAAAAAAATAAAACAAAAGAAATTAAACAAAACAGAAAATTAAATGAGTAGAAAAACAGAGAAAAAATGAGTAAAGAAAAAAAAAATTATTGAGGAAGAAGATTGAAAAAAAAAAGAAAAAAAAGAGGAAAAAAAATGAAATTTCTAAAGTAATTATGAAAAAAAAAAATTTTTTTAATGAGTTTTCTCTATATAAAAAATAAAACTGTTATATATTTATTTTATACAGAAAAAAGAGAAAAACGGGGAATAAAAAATTTCAATTTGAATGCAATGACAAAAACCATAATGCCTATATCAGAATAATTAAAAATTATGAGAAGTAAAAATGAGAAAGAAGGATGAATTGTTAAACCAAAAAAGATTTCGTATTTTAATGAAGAGAAAAACAAAGTCTTAAGTTATATTGGAGAATTAGGAGAGTATGAGGGAGTATAAGAGTTATCTCCTGTATTCGCTTACTCCAATTAATTTTCCAATTCGAAGTCTACAAAATTGAATGCAATTATAATTTATATCTGTAATACTCTATTGTTAGCTGATAATTGTAGAACAGTGGAAGAAATTATTAATAATATTAGTAATAATTATATACTGTAATACTTAATTAATACTTCCAGTTATTAGATTATTCAATTGATTTTTGTTTTATTAAATGTGTTGTTATGCGCTCTAGATCAATAGCAATAGTTTGCTTTTATTTCGGTAGATGGTTTCACATTTTTAAGTAATACATATATACGTTCCCACTAGATTGCGCTCTCACTCTCAATATGCAAAATAATTAAAAGAAATTTTAATTAGAATTTATTGTAATTTCTATCAAACATATTCAATATATTTGGTGAATTTGTATAACTGTTATATTAATGGGAGAACGCTTCTCAATCAGATTCTTGACACTCATAAGAGAACGAACTTCAGCGCTAAGACTTTAAATCTCTTATACGACTCAAAAGCTACAATAACGGCTTGAGACTTTTTGTCTAGTCTTACAACATCTTGTCTTTATCCAATTTTTTCGATTTCTCTTTAACCACCCTGTTATGAATGTATTTTAATTTCCCTTTCATTTTTTGTGAAAAAATTTGCTTAGAAAAGAAAAATATTGAAAAGACAAATATTTACTTTGTAAGTAAATGTGTACTTAAAAAGTGAAAACCGAATATATACATACATATGTATATATATATATATATATATATATATACGAAATGAAAACAATATTTAATATTTATGAAATATGAAAAAAAAAAAGAGTAAGAGTAAAAATTATAATAAGAAAAAATTTACTCAAAAAAAAATTTCGCCTGTTTTTTTTTTTTCGCAATTGTCAACCCTCTTTAATTTTTTTAAGAAATTCTCAAGTTATAACATTGTGTTATCGTATTTCACCAAAAAAGAATTCAAATACTAAACAAGAAACAAAAATTTCTTCTCTAAAAGATAACCATGAAAGCTATTACTTATGCGTCATAAATATTTATAAATGTAAAAATTACTGTTATAACAATAATCATACACAAAACACTCTGAATAACAACATATATACATTCACATATGATACAAATAATATAATATTTAGTTATATAGAGGGAGAAAGAGAGAGAGAAAAAGAGAGAGATATTTTTAATAATACACCAACAAAGAAGATATTAATGGGATTAAAAATAATAATAAAAAAAAAAAGAGAAAAACAAAAAATGAAAAGTAAAATCGAAACAAATTTTGTTAAAGGAAAAAAAAAAACAGAACAAGCGAAAGAGAAAAAAAATATTTTTGTCTTTATTTGTTTTCTTTTATTTTCACCCTCACCACTTTAAGCAATTCTCCCCTCTTGCTCTTCTATCTCTTTTGCTACTATTGTACTTTTATGAAATTGTACTGAAAGCTGAAACCCTTTTTTGTAAATTTTTTTTTTCTTTGATATTTTTCTGCTCATTCTTTTGTGTTTTGTTTCACTTTTTGTTTTTATTTTTCTTTTTCATTTTCAATTTGCACTCTTTAACTTTGTTACATTTTCTTCTTTTTTTTTAACTTGTTTTTTTTTTTTCTTGTTGTATTTACACATTTTTATTGTAAACTTTTGTATGTCATCATAAAAGAAATATTTTTGTACTTACATAATATAAAATGGTGAATTTATATATATATATATATGTATAAGTATGGTGGGATGGGGAACAAATTATGCATATAAAGTAGGTACACATAAAATAATAATATAAGCAAATTATGCCTGCTGCGTGAGTATATATATGGTGTCGTCATCTTAAGGAAATGAAAGTAAACTTATAAAAATAAAAAATGAAACTAAAAACATATAAGGCGGATATAAGAAGAAAAAAAAAATTATTTTGTAAATATTTCAACATTAACAATTTTCTAGAATTAATTTTAGAATTACTTACCTATGGTGAGTAATGGTGAATAATGCAGTAAATGACAATAATAATAATTTTAAAAACTATTAGGTAAGGGTAACTAACTATTATATGCGATTAGTTTTATATTTATTCGATTTTAAACGGATCAGTTACACATGAGAAATGTTCCATTTTAAAATAAGTGCATAAAATGGAGTCAAAGGGAGGATAAAAATAAGTAGTTAATTTATTATATTAATGTTTAAAATATGTGAAATGGTTAATTAGGTTTTTTACATTTTCTTATATGATTTAGGGGCAATTTTAATTTATTAACAGAAAAAAATAAATTTCTAATAAATTTAAGAGAGTGTTTTAGGAACATATTGAGATTACAATGGATTTGTTTTAAATGGTTATCAATAGTTCGATTTCACTTGTTTCAATGAATTACTCAACTCGATTAAGTCTCCTTCTTGTATTAATTATTGTTCTTCAATTAAAGTCCTCGTTAACAAAATAATATTGCAAATTACTGTGGGAAAATTATTTATGTATCCAAATGAACGTTGAATTTGAAAATGGGTGATTAACAAGGCGGAAACGAAATATTCGTCGCACTTGAAGAAATGGTTATATAAATGTTTCAGTATAGAGAGTATAACTAATTAATTTTATTCTCACAGAGGTCAACTATTGCTAAATTCAATAATTAAATCAATTAAAAATTTTCACTCTTAAGATATAATTGTTTTTACTCCGAATTTCTCT
Organism: Condylostylus longicornis; assembly: GCF_029603195.1. Taxonomy (NCBI): domain Eukaryota; kingdom Metazoa; phylum Arthropoda; class Insecta; order Diptera; family Dolichopodidae; genus Condylostylus; species Condylostylus longicornis. Next base: position 596,379 of record NW_026578045.1, read on the forward strand.
CTTATTGAGTAGCATTATTTAAAATATATTTTTCTCAATTTCTCAATTTCATTATGTCATTCAAAATGAACAATCATATCACTCTATATTTTTTTTAATGAATAAAATGTTATAGTTCCGAATTACTTATGCAAATTTTTAATTAACAGACGCTAATTTTTAGGAATATTGAGTGAAATTATCAATAAAATGAATTAGACTCAATTACATGACACGACACAACAGTATAACATAGTTCAAAAACAAAAGCACGTACAACATAACACTCATGTCATAACACACTCATAATTTCCATTTTAGAAAAAAAAGCGACATCTGTTAATAAAACAAATCTATTATTACGCTCATTTTACTTGTATGAATAACCCACTTGCAAACTTATATAAATTTTTGTATTTCAAAATGTCCATATCGTCACACTTCACTTATTTTTGTTCTTCCTTCACTATTGAAAATTTGTTCGAAAAAGGAAACATTATGTTAATTTGAAGGCATATATTAATTTGAATTCCGAATAATGAAATTTGAGTACATAAGTGCATAATACAAGTATACTTGAAAATCAAAAATGTTTGCTTATAATATGCTTGCGACTCTTGTAATTTCTTATAATATATTTGTACAATTATTTACGCTTACCCCTTAAACTCTCAAAATATAACAAAACTCACACTATAATTTTATTTTGTAAATAATATTCACTCAACTCATATGAACATTTACATACTCTCTCATAAATTTTAATAATTATAGAGCGAGCATCTGTTCAACATTGTATTCATATGTGATGTATAATCAAAAATTTTTCAAGAATGTCATGTTATACGAGTATGTGCTATTGTAATATCATGCCAGTAAATTGCATGCATTACTTTAAAAAATCGATTTAATATAAAAGTATTTTTGGCCGGTATCAAATGGTTCATTTCCTTCCCTTAATTTTTTTTGTTCTTTCTTGAATTTTTTAATTCTTAAAATTATTGGTTTTGTTATACTTGTTCTGTAATTTTTAATTTTTGACATGGTATGGCGTCATGTCTTTTTTTAGAAAAATAGTGTGAAACATTATGACGTGATGATGACAATATTTTTGTATGACAACAGTTTGTCACATTAAGAAGAGAAATAAATGAAGAAAAGAACAAAGACAACACACCATGAAAATATCAAAAAATTGTATTGTACGTAATACAATCATATATAAATTTAAAATTACAAAAATATATACAGACATCATATAGAGAGTGTATAACATTAAATAGATTTTGTGTGCACGTTGTATTTATGATTTTGTATGTACAACATAAAGTCAACAAATTGAATTTTAAGTGAAACACAAAAATGATGACAAATTCTCTTGGTTTTTCTTTATTTTATTTTTTGTTTTCATTCTCTTTTTCATCTTTGTTATTCTCTGTGATATTATGTTATTATTTTTGTTCTCTTTTTTTTTTATTTTTTATACCCAACCCTATCGTTATCGAATATGGCAGCTGGCAAATAATTCATATATAATATGATATGTTAAAAAAAAAACGGGTTGTTCAGGTGTACTTAAACGTATTGTAATTGAAAATAGGAGCCAGTTAGGGTTAAATGTGGCAATGGTGTTCATATAAAGAGTTGTTATATTGTGTGAAAATAGGGTTTTGAAGAGGAGACAGTAAATATTTTTTATAAAATTTTTAAGGAATTTTTAACAGGGCTCTAATTATTTAAATAAAAGGCGTCTTGAATGGTTTGAAGATTCAACAACATTTTGATTTTATTCACAATATTAATTGGTTTGACTGCAATATGACAACAAGAATCGGAGTGAATAAAAGCATTATTCAGACACATGATTTTTCAAGTATTCTTCAAAAGTCTCAATAGCTGTTTTATTTATAGACTTGCAATTAAATATATTAATAAAAAGACATGTCATCATGCGAAATTGTGCCTTTTATTTTGCTCAAGGAAGTTCCCCTCAGAGCTGCTCGGGATGAACCGAAATCGGTTTCGTACAATTACTGATTTCTTCACTGGTCATTGTGCGGTAAAATATCACTTGCCCAAATTGGGTAAATCGGACTCCCTTTCGTATAGATTCTGTCGGGGGTAGAGAAGTAGCCAGCCATACACATTCTGTGTGATTGTCCTGCTCTATGGCTATCGGGAGGTTCAAATTTTTTGGGCAGCCCTTGATGGTAACGTTATCTTGCATTGTTTCAAAAATTTTTTCGTTTTGTACGATCACTTAGCATAATTCCTCGATTTTTACTCTGTTTTCTTCATTTGATTTTATAATTTTCTTTTACCAAGTCACATATTACTTGACATAATACTTTTGGATTGTGAAACATGTGTAAATTCCTTCATAATTTTATAAATGTATAAGTATAAGCAAAATTATTACTAGAAATTTTATACAATTCTAACTTATTGTGTTCTTTAGAATTTTTCCTTCCCTTTTATTTTATGAGAAATAAATGTTAAAAATTTACAAAACATGAAAAGCTACCAACAAAATAAATGATAATTCTTAATAATAAATGAAAATTTCTCTAAAATATATATGTACATACACATACTTAGAGGGTATTAAAACTTCAAAGGACATGTTATTGCAAAAAGAAAAAGCAAAAAAAAAAACTATGAAAAATCAAAAATATTTAAAAAAAAAATTATAAAGGGAGAGCACAATTTCTTGTCGTATTGTTGTCGTCGTCATGTTATTGAAAATATTGTACAATAAAGCAAAAAAGGACATACAAACATTTATGTATTTAGAAACTAAGAAAATAAAAGGATATATAAGGATTTCAATTCAGTTCACACATTTGATGAACTACCAAAAGAAAATCATAAAATAAGAAAAACAGAAATATATAGAAATAAAAAAATATGTGCATTATAAATTTTATTTTATGTCCTTGCACTCGTCCTACTTGCATATTATATAAATTTTTTGCAGCATATGTAGAGTAGAGCAATGAGCAGCGGGTATTAAACATTAAAAATTTATGCACATTTGCAATATGATTTTTATAACTGCAGCAGGTTTGATTTATTTCTAATATTTTGGTATAGGAAAGTTGAAAATTGATTTGGAGTTGAAAATTGGCAAGAATTTTTGGTAACTGCATTTATATCCGGAATCTGCGACCTCATCATTGATTCGTTTTTAATGATAGTGTCTATTACGAAGTTTTAATTTTTGACATAGAATTTGCATAAAATCACTCATAAACCATTTCTTTAATCTCCTCTCCTCTGCCCTCCATTTCTCTTCTCTTCAGGCGCCTTCTCTTCTGTCTTCTCCTCTGTTTCTGTCTCTTTACCTACATTTCTGTCCGTTAAAACCAATATAAACGCCAAATTATTACGTTATATCACACATATCAACAATTTTACTAACTTGTTATCAAAGAATGTCTAATTTTCTTCTAATTCTGTTATCGACATCTTCATATATTCATAAAAATGTTCCTCTGTGCCACATACGTGACATACCTGTGCATTCTCGTTTTGTATAAAATAATTCCATATTATTATTGTTGTATGTGCAATGCACATAAAGTTTACAAATCATCAAAAATGTTATCACTTTGTGTTATACAAGTGTATTTTTTTGTTTCCTTTCATTTGTAATGTGAGAATATTGGTAACAATATGAAATTTATTTCTAGAAAATTCTTCAGGAAAATCTCATTTCTTTCTTTCCAAAACAAGAACAACAACAATAAAAGAAACGAACTAGAATATTCAAAGGGAATAAAATTAGTAGAAAATTTGAATGAAGGATAACAAATATCAAAAAAAAAAAAGCAAAAGAAAAAAAATTTGTTTGAAAAATGTTTTCATGTTTTCATATTTTCCATTTGATGTACAGGGGTGGAAAGAAGTAAAAAACCTAGTGGATAATTATGCAAATTTTTAAACTAAGATAAATTTGAAAAAAAAAAAGTAAAAAGCGGAAAACATAAAAGAAGAAAAGATCCAGGATAAAAAATAAGAAATAAGAAAAAGACATGAAAACTTTAATTTTCCCCTTCTATTTTCTAAAATATCTTTCTCATTTTTTAATGTGTAAACACGGAGGGAAAAAAATATAGTGAAAATGTGGTTGGAAAATTTTTATATCTTGAAAATATTGTAGTTTATTGTTATTTTGGTTTTCCTGTTAGAAATTTGTTAGAAAGATATTAAAGAAAAAGTTTTTATTATAAATTCTATAAAATTGCATATTTATGGGGGTTTATGGAAATCATTTTCTTTTAAATGGCAAGAAACTAAAATATTGACTTGTTCTTGTAACGGAAATTATATGGTAAATATGCCAGTACAAGACGCACATATTCTGTTGGAAATAAAATAAAATTGCATATTTTTAGGAGTTTTTTTTTTTTTTTTTTTTCTTATTAAATTATTAAATTTAAGACAATGGTAAATTTGATAAATTAGACAAAATTTAATTAATTTGTTACACAAATACCATGAAATTCTCCAGATTACAGGGAGAACAAAATTTGAAAAAAGTTAAGAAAAGTTTGAGAACAACCTAAAAGTTGTTCTCAATATTTTTCTAGATTATTCTCGTACTATGTATTATATTTTAGCAAATTTGAAGAACCGTGCAAAATTTATTCAAAATTCCAAAAAATTTGGTAAATAATTTATGTATGATTAAGGTATTCTATTTGAATTACAAATGAAAAAAAAAATAGTTCTGTACGCCAAAAAAAAAAAATTTCATGAGAAAAAATTAATTTTCTGCAATTTTATTTTGTAAAATTTTCATATTTTGTAAAATTTTTTCTTTTTCACTTATACGATTAATTTTATTGTTTGGTTGTATATGAAAATTTTATTGTAGTTCTTACATAAAATTTAATATGTATTGCTGTAGCCCTATAAAATAAATTTCATTTGAATAATAAAAAATTTTATCTTAAAAATAATCGGATCATTATTTTTAAGATAAAATTTTTGAATCACAATACAATTTTTGACCTCATAATTTTAAAAATTCAATAAAATTTTTAAATTTAATTTTTATTTAATGAATAACAAATGTTAGCCATTATGTAGACTTGTATAACAATTATACTGTATGCAGTCATTAATTAATAGTTCAAAAGTCTGGTTCGATTCATTTAATGTTCATTAAAGTAGTTTGAGAAAGCGTCTGCTTGCCCCTATTAATTTGTTTCTTACAGAGTAAACTTATAATAAACTTATGAAATATACCTAAAATACTTTTTTTGGAACCCCTTTAAGAATGACACAATAATTTCTTTGAAATTTCAAATGTTGCAAAAAAATTCCCATTGTTATGTAAACATTTCTGTGGTAGAATACAGAAATTTCGATTTTCGAGTTTATTTTCCCCAAAAATTTATTGTTTTTACGGAATTCAATGTAATAATCAATTGCAATCAATTATATAAATTCATTGCTGAACTGTAATAAATCTGTAACTAGGGGCCCCTGTGGTTTGCTTATAAGCAGCATTATCTGTTGTAAAAACAGGATTGTGGCAATCAATTTTAAAATAAGTTTAGAAAAATTTGTACATATTATGGCATACATATGCAGGTATATACTTGTATATGCATAAATATCATATTGGTTTGAATACTAATGATAAATAAAAGTAATGGAAATATTTTTAATTTAATAAATTTTAAGATGTAATATGTGTTACTGTTAATTACATAGATATGATTAAAATTCAATTTAAGAATTAGTTAACAATTAAGAACGAAAAATTTCCTTATAAACAACGTTATCTGTTAAAATATTTCCATCATCGATTTTTCCCTGACGAACCGTATCTTTGACTTGAATTTTTAAAGAATTGGAGTCTATGGCTCTTGAACATACTGTGTATAATTGCCCATGCGAAAAGCACGGCTGGGGGAGATAGAGGCCAACCTTTTCAAAAGTTTGCCCCTGGGACTTATTTATAGTCATGGCATATGCAAGACGGATGGGGAACTGATGTCGAACAAAATTAAAAGGAAAGGAAATAGTACCTTTCACGCTAAACTTTAAAACCAAAGTGAATGTGAATTAATAAAAAAATCAATGCCTCTTTTCTTTATACAGACCTGGCTTGGCTACTTACTCAATTGAAATTTCGCAAGGACACGAAGAATAATTGCCTTAGTTATTCGTGTTCTTATATCTCTCACAATTTTTAGTTTTATATTTTTTAATTCCATTCCATGTTAAATACAACAACAAAAAATTATTTTACTCTTACTTAACTCATTTAAAATATTTCGCTTCCTTTTGCTTTTTATTTTTGTTTATGGTAGTAAAGCAAAAAAACAAAAAAAATATTACTACTCTTTTTTTATTCTCTTTCGCTTTTCGCTTTTCATTTTTTGTTTTTGTTTTACAGTATGTATAATCAATTGAGTAATGTTTCTACCCAGTATTCTCTTTTGCTATTTTCATTTTTTTGTTTTTGTTATTTATTAGATTATATGTATACCTGTTCATGAACTGGAAAAATCTTGTAAAATATAATATAGATATACACGCATTAAATCCTAACTAATTCACTGATGTAACAGAATATTTAGCGGTTACGTAATTTGAACTTCTTTAGTGGATTTAATTTTGCTATTTAGTTTAATTTTTCTATCATAAATGCAAATATGCCTTATTCTTCATTAAATTTTAACCCTAAGGTGCTCTCCCGTTTTATACAAGTAAATTTGTGCTTCTTTATGTATAAATCGGTCGCAAACTATATAATATGTTCATAATTAAATATCATAGTTAATAAATAATTAAAGTTAATTGTAAATAAAAGAAATATCCTATTAATTGCACTTAATTTGAATATTTTTTAATTAACTTTGAATTGATTTTTGAAATTCGTATTTATAATAGATCTAGTTTGAAATCATCTAGTATATACAGCCATATATACTCATATATACGCTGTATATTCAAATTTAATATTTCAATTGAATGATATTATGTGTACTTTAATTATGATTTTATTTAATTACCATATAGAAACTATTTTCATTGAATATTTTGTTTAAATATAAGCTCATTTCTTTATAATTTTATATTTTATTTCTATTATTAGTTATAGAATAAAAATTTTAATATATTAAATTAAAATTTCATATTTACATTTACGTTATTATGGTGTTTCAATCATATTCAATCATAATTATTTGAAACCACTTACATGATGAAACCACACCTGAATTCTCTATTCATGATAATTTCAATATTAAAACCGAAAAATACTATTTGTGAAAGAGATGTACGCGCAAAATTCTAATAATTGCTATTTTCCTATTTATAATTATGGTTTTACAATTAAATTTAAGAATATTTCAAACGATGGCATATAAGAGAAAATTTCATTTTTTATTTAATAATTTCGCTATATAAGAATGCTACAGTAATAAAAAAATTTCGCTTACGACATATATCAAAACCATTATCGTAAAACCAATATTATCGTAATATCAAATATCGTAAAATCAAATATTACCTTAAAACCAAATATCATAACAACAATGTTACATCCAAATATCATAACAAACATTATCGTAAAAAAATGTTATCGTAAAATCAAATATTATTATGAGATAACCTTGCTAGTGTGGTTGGGTTTAAAATAATGTAAATGAAAGCTTTCTATTTTAGCATTGCATTTCTTATCACTATCATAGAAACCATTGTATTCCTTATTACTACCATTACTGTCATAATTTGTATCGTAAAAGTTACTTAATTCGGTACATGAACATTTTTTGTATATATAAATCTAGTAGCACGAATGTATATTGTGTATGCTGTGACTTGAATAAAAGTAGACTATACTTTACTTTGATTTTGTGTAAGTATTAATAATTTTTCTTTTTTAAATTTCGTATTTTTCAAAAAAAAAAGTGGCCATACTTTTCAGACATTATTGGTCTTTGTATTATTTATGATGCACCATCATATAAAACCATTAAACTGCTTCCAATAAAAAATTTAAGTGTAGCAAACAATATGTAAAGGAGACAATTATTGCTATGTAAATGCGTGTGTATGTAAAAAATACGATGAATACGAGTAAAAGATGACACTTTCATATAAATTTTTAAAAAATTTTCTTTTATTTATAAAAAAAAAAAATAAAAACAAAAAAAAAATGTGTAAATATGCTATTAAATTGCAAGGTAAGAAAATGAGTGAAAGGAAACACAAAAAAAAAAAAACAAATATGTTTTGCATATTTCTTATTGTTCTTTTGTTGCCAGTTTTATGTCCTTTTCATGCACACGCACCTCAATATGAATATGACGAGCTCAAGGTGTAATTCAAGGTATTAAAGTAGTTACTTAAATGATTATAATGTTGTTTAACAATCATTTTAAAAAGGAATTCTTGATTTTCATGTAGATATTAAATTTTTTTTATTATGTAGTATGTACAATTTTAAGACACTAGTATATCGTAAATGTATATAACCTTGAGACTTTAATGTTATTGAGACATGAAGGGTAAAGGTTAATTAAACGCTTAATGATAAAGAAATTTCATTTACAATATATTGAATAATATGTAGAGGGAATGTGGAAAAAAAAGAGAAGGGATTCAGATATTTCATGGAATTCATGAACTTTGATAGCGTTTGAGAATTATCGATGTAAAGTTATTGTCGTCTAGGTAATTTTAATTGAATTATTGTCGTATAATAAAAGAATCAATTCTTTACAGATGTCCTGCTAATTTTCTACTTTATATTTTAAATATTGAGCATGTTTTTTATTTAGAATTGAGCATTACTCACATTTCAAACATAATTGAAGATTATAATAAGTGCATACGTGTTAATCTAACAAAAATATGCTAAAATACTTCGTTATTTTCCTCATTTGTAATTATATATATCGCAATTCCGAATAACCTAAATTTTCAATTAATTATAGCCTCTTCAGCTCTGTAACTTTCTGGAAAGTTATTATACACTCATACCGGTACCAGCCTAATGTGGGTAATTACTCCAGCTTAAATATCAGCCTAGTGTGGGTATAATGGGAAAAATATACGTGCCAGAGAGCATTTATCCTGAAACCAAATAAAAGTTTTATTATCTTCATTGCAGTAAATTATTACCCACTAGGTGAGTAATTACCCTCAAACAAGACTATTATTGTCATACCTTAATTCTTATCGGATAATTAAATTTCCCACCTAAATCTGTTTTTCATTGATAATTTTGGAGTTTTATTGAACACACACAATTTTAGTATATTCCATTTGTCATTATGAACCGTTAGAATTACCTGAGAGCCGTTCATTCATATAAATGTTATAAAAGCAAAGTTTCATACGTGCTTCAATAAACTGCTACATCTTTTTAATAATACTCGTACAAAAAGTGGGACTTTTTCATTCAAAAAAAAAAAAAAACGATATAACAATAACAGATAACTTATCGAATTTATTTGTTAAATTCTCCAATTACGCGCCATTTTTTATATATTATTCCATACATAGATAGATACACACGATACAAATATAATAAACGAAAACCCCATAAGCAAAAAATTTAAATACGCTTACTATGGAACCAAATACAAATTGTTAAAAAAAAAAATTGCATATACAATTAAGGTTTTAAGTGTCATTTAACTTCATTTTCACCCCATATTTCCGATTCATTTCATATTTTTTTATGTTATACGCGAGTACGGTATAAATTAAGAAGGTGGCACAGAATATAAAACCGCGTCATAATATTGCCTTTATAAAAAAAACGCAAAAAAAAATTACGATAAAATATGACTTTCATTTTTATAACGTATGCACAAATAATAACCGTTTTTCATTTTATTATTTTATATTTTTTTATAATATTTTTAAAAATTTTTGTATGTGCAAGTGTTTTTTATAACTTTAAAATATACGTTATTGAACATAAAATTTTTTCCGTTATTATACCTTTTAATAATATTATAAAATTGAAGAAGCTCATACAAATTCTTTGACACTTTAATTTAAATAAGAAGGAAATTTTTACATTTGAGGTGAATCAAAGTATAAAGAGAATTTTGTCTGTTATAAAGGTGGGGAGAGCCACACACTAACGGAGAAACAATAATTGATCTGTTTATTGTGATAAAAATTTTTTTTTGTATATTGTGAATACTTTGTGAATTTTTATTATAAGGTAAGTGTAGCTAATACTGACAGTGGCGGTAATACTGACATACATGAGGTTTTTTATAATTATTAAGAGATTTTCTCTAAACAACATATATATATTCTTTTATTTCTAGATTAATTCAAATTATCGCAATACTTCCTTTTATTTAGTTTTGAAATAACTCCAAAATATTGAACATAAATCAGTTTTGTTTCCCTAGACATAGCAATGGTGGGTTGAATTGGAGAATTTCTTATACTTTTTGCTTAATTTTTCCGATTTTGTTTTTATTGCTTTTTGACTTATTTGAGGGTTAAAAATATATGTATTTATATTAAATTAAATATTTTGATTATTCTTTATCTTATTTTATAAGTTATTCGGAGTAAAAACGTTAAATAAATAAGAATTTTAAAAAATAATTCCTATCAGTATTAGGAACATCTAAAATTCGACCCTGCTTCTATTACTGACATATGTGTCAGTAATACGTCAAAAATCCGTATTTTTACAAATGTCGTCATTTTTAGAATATTTAAATTTTTATTTTCGTATTTATTTAATTAAAATCGAATTTGAATTTTCTTTCTAATGTCCGAATTCTGACACTAAGAATTTACTACAGGTTCGGAGTATTTTAGCTTTAAAAACGGGTGTCGGTAATACGATCTAAAGAGGGTCAATATTATGTACAAAATTATGTCAGTATAAAGCTTTAATTTTGATATTCATTTTAATTAATAAAAATAATTTCTTTATACTTTAAAATTGTTTAAACTATTTCTGTCGAATGAAAATCGATTACATTTGTGAAAACTTATATCTGACTGCGACCTTTTTACCTTTTTAATAGTGATATTCGTCTAACAAATTGTGTGTCAATATTGTATACAATACTGTCAATAAAACAGTACAATTCGCTTTCTAAAAAAATGCTTTGAAATTACTGTAAACGTTAACGTCATAACAAATATCACAACGGAAATGGTTCTTTTTAAATAAGAAAAGGAGTCCTTTTTAATAACCCGAAATGTTGTTCCAAAAATTAAGAATGGGTTGCTCTCGTTACGTACTTAATACATAAATAGTCTTTGTTAAAGCAAAAAGCAGCTTTAGAATAGGCTTATTAGCAGCTTTAGAATATATTGATATGATTTCTTATAATTTCGTGTGATCGGTACATCATATTTTAGGTATTATTTATAAGAATACATCTGTAGCAAATATTACTTATAATACTTTATAAAAAATTATATAATTTCGAATTAGATTTTCATAAATATCTTTTAAAAATTTTTATTTATTCATTGTTGCATATTAAGACTACTAGCAAAAGTACATTCTACAGTAATAATAAATTCAAATCAGCTGAATTTCACATATTTTTACCTTTAATTCAATAAAAAATATTTTTTTTATTTTTGTTTGAATTATAATATGATAAATTTTTAATTTTTTTTTTAAATAAAATGAAATATCCGTAGAAATCCAAATTATTATTCCATTTTTATTGAATATTATCATTTTAACCATTTTAAACCATTATTCATATATAGAATATGGATTACAGCATATAAAATTACATTGCCAGTATTAGGAACACAAACTGTCAGTAATAGACACAAACATTTGCGGTTATGTCAATATTAGGAACATTTTTTCTCTTCGTCTTTAATCGAAAAATTATGAATTAAAAAATATTTTGATTAAATAATTTTATAAAAAACATTATTCCCAATTATCCAAATTATTCAAAAATCGGAAATACGATCATTTATTGTGTCCCACATATAAAATATCTCACGCCAAAGTTGAATTTGTTGCGAAATATGTCAGTAATAGGGACACTTACCTTATATGAAAACAAATTGTTTAATAAATTGCTTAAATTAAATGTGGGGCCCTAAATAGAAACTTTAAATTATTAAAACTTAATCTATTGGTTTTTTATTCCCTTATCTTAATAAAATATAGAAAATAGCAGGCGGAATGCTACGTAACAGGCGGAATTATAGTAATGATTTACAGTTTTTTTTATCGTAATAAATTTTCCTAATGAAAAATACCATAACCATAATCGTAAAATCAATATTATCGTAAAATGTTATCGTAAAAACAAATAATATCGTAAAATAACCTTTCTAGTGTGGTTTATAAGTTAGTTATGACCATTTAGGCTGACTAAGTTTTCATAACTAATACTCCTATCAAATCAAACTAAGTTGTCATAACTAACAGCTGCCTATGTCAAATTTAGTAATTTTTCAATTTATTTAAAATTTTTCGATAAAATTTTTTATTGAAACCCTAAAACTTAATTTCTTAAGCCGCTATTAATAATTTTATCAAAAATTGATTTGCGTTTTTGTTTTGATCAGAGTTTTATACAAAAACATCACGTATTGAGTTTAAAATTTGATCAGTGTAATCAGACTCGGAAAAGCATAAAAATATTCTTAAATAATTTAATTGGAAATTTTGATTAAAGCTCAAATTACTCAAAAAACGTTTTTATCAACTTAATCAACTTGCCCTAAGCCACTGTAGAGTTACTACATTAGAATAAGATTACTACATAAGAAAATGTGTTAAAATTATTCAATAATTTCTTTGAGTGTAGGTTTAATGTTACCATTATTTAAAGAAACCCCTCTACAATTCTATTAATTTAAAAATTTTAAATCATAGCCAAAATTAAATTTCTCAAATCGTAATCTAAATTTTTATTATCATAAAAATTTCCTGTTTTCCTAAAGGCTACCGCACCATTATCTCTTTCAAAAATCTTAATTTAAAAAATTTTCCATATTATTTTACAATATTCAAAGTTGTAGAACCATAAATTATTATGGCTTCGAAATGTCCTTTTTTTTTTTTTTGTTTACTTTTGCGAATGACAGCTCAGAAAACAACGAACAAAAAACAGAGTTAATAAGGAAATCGAGTTTAGAGAATTTCTGGATAAAATCAGTGAAAAACTTTTTTTTTTTTTCAAATTTTATTTTTATATTTCCTCCTGCCTTTATAAACAAAACAAAAAACAAAAAATTAAACAGCTGAATATTTTCGCGCGTAGCATTAAAATTGTTTCCAAAATTTTTAATTTTCAAGTGGTTTTTTTGCTTTCATTTCTGTTATTTAGAATTGAGAAACAAACATGAGAATAAGGAAAAACAAAACAAAAAGAACACATAGAACAAACGATTATTTTGTGGTTTCATTCATTCATTTTTATACTTGGTTTTCACCACTGTTTTGTTATCCTTGTTGTTTATGATTATCATCAAGTTTTTGAGATATTTTTAACCTCAAAAAAAAATTTTTTTTTTAATTTAACAAAAAAAAAAGAGAGAAAAGCAAAGAAAATATTGTGATTGCGGTTATTTCTTTTCTTGTTTTTTTTATCAAAAATCTTATATAAAATTCTCCAAGTGTGAGAGAGGGAAGTAAAACAAAGGCAATTGAAAAAAAAACGGGAGAATGAGTGAGAATATTCAAAAAAAAAAAAAATTGAAAGTGAACAAAAATTTATTGTTAAAATTAGTGAGTGGTGAATAGTGACTGGTGAGTGGTGATGAGTGACTAGGTTACTCTTACTCTTTACTTCTGTTTGTTATATTGAGTGAAAATTTCGAAATGAAATTAATTTTTTAAAGAAATTTAAATTTTTTTTTTTCTCAATTAAAAATTAAGTCACTCATTTGTTGTAACAGCGATATTACTCAAAAAATACGATATCTGAGTTATATTAGCAAACAACTGAAATGTGATGTATTAAAAATTTCTATTTTATGATGGTAAACGTGCAATGCTATGACCACAGCATTTCAATTTATTTTTAAGACAATTTTCTTTTATTAAAATTAAAATCAAAAAGAGAGAATGAGTTAAAGAGCAAGAATGAATTTGAAATAAAAGTGCATGCAGTTTTTAAAACACTGAAAATTGTATAGAGCATATAATTGTAATTATATATGAGCCTTGACTTTTTAAAGAAAATTACAAAACCGCTCTGTATACACCATCTGATTGAGTACAATTTGCAACTCAAATCAAATAAATTTCAATAAAAATCAATTAAAAAATATAATTTAAATAATCTTTATATAATATGGATAACTCACCCTGTTAGACAATCAGTTAATAGGTTATGTTTAATAAGTTGAATATTTTATTTCTTTTTCTATTTAAAACTGTAGTATTCGACAATTAATAATTTATTCTGGGTCTTCTTTAAATATATTCTTTCAAATAATATTCCTTAAGAATTAGCTTCTCAATAAATGCTTCGAGTAGCTTAATTTTAACCCTTAAACACAAGTATGTCATACAACTAGAAATTCAAATATGAATATCATAATTGGTACTTGATTTTCTTTAACATATTGGTTTCTTGGCCTGAAATTTTCCTGAATTTGCAAAATATTTTAATATATACAATTTCTATCCTCTATATTTACATATATATTATAGAACAATGTAAGATATTTTTTAGATATTTACCATTGTATATTGGAATTGAAAGGATTTTTTTTTCAACTCTAAGGAATATCTAAGGGTTAGGAAGAGGACCAAGAAACAATTTATATTCAAATACATACCGCATTTTTACTTACTCATCCAAAATAAGAAAAGAGAGGTTAACATTTCTTATTTTAATATTTCAAATTAAAAAACTACAAAAAAAAAAAAAATTAAAACAATTTTTGAAAAAATATTAGAAAATTTAAAAGGAATAAATTTTTTTTTTGTGCACCTTTTTGTCCTTATGGAAAAATTTTCAAAAATTAGATTAAATTTTTTTGTCTTACATTCTTATTATTTCGCTTCGAGTTCTTTTCCTCAAAAAAAAAAAAAAATTAAATTTCTCATTTCTTTAAAATGTCCTTTGAAAAACTATATTCCAAAAAAAAAAATAGTCTAAGGCTGAAAATTTAAAATCTTCTTTAATTTTTCTTTTTCTTGTTTTACTTAAGGTACTTAAAAGTTTAAACGGAATAAAAATTTGCTTGAGTGTGTGTCGTAAAGAGAAAAATTTGCTTTTGGTAACTGAGGACAAAACTTTAATATTGCCATAAAAATATAAAGAGAAAAGGATTTTCTTAATAATGGTAGATTAATTAAGTTGAAAAGCAAAAACGAGGTGAACGAAAAATACGAAAGAGTAAAAAAAAGGAAAGAGAAGAAATAAAAATGCCTAAAGTGTAATTGTACTTAAAAGATAGTAGAAATCTACTATCTGAGTAGTAGCCCGTTTATTTCTATATATTGTCAAAGGAATGAAAATTATTAAATAATAAACGATTCATAATGAAGGTCTTTTCCTTGTCCAATATTAGGCGCTTTAAGACTTTGGATTTTACTCAAAAGAGTAATGAATTTTTATAATATTAAAAAAAAATTTTTTTTTTCAGTGATAAAGGAATAAGTGTAACAAACAAATATTATTTTTATTAACTAAAAATAAATTAAACTGAAAATTTGGAGAAAAACAACTTAAAGAAATTTGGTGATTAAATCATTATTAACCCTTTCGTGTCTAAATAAATAATCACATACCTATATTTATGCGGCATTATTATGTATTGAGTATACCGTTAATTCAACTATACTTACAAAATCCAATTCCATACAACTACAATTAAGTACTTTATGTAACTCTAGACCCTAATTTAATACTTGAAAGAAATTTAACAAATTCGATTAACTTACACTCACAAAAATAGGCAGCGATTTACTAAGAATCAATTTTCTTTATTCTTTGACATACAAAAAAAGCAGCTGCAGGAATTAGTCTCGTCGAATTAACGATTTATGAGGAAAATGTCAAATATTTTAACCCTTTTGCCAATCTATTAAATTCGGACTCTTCATATTTCAATAGAATCGCACGAGTATGTTGGTGTTTTCACATAAATATTTCTCGTTTCAATTTTGGATCTTTGACTTCTCTTACCTTTATGTTATTTTGAATTGAAAATTATTGGAATGACCTATATCAAAACGAAAACAATTTGTTGAGGAGATCCTTTAAAAGTTTTCCTTGAGGGAAATAAAAGGAGATCCTTTAGTTGATTTTACTTTTATTGGGTATGGCCAGCAGTCTCTAAATGAAATTTTTTTTACATTAACTATTAAACTCAGAGTATATGAAAAATTTTCAATTGCAATTTTAATAAATTTTGAATTTCTGACTTTTTAACTTTTGTAAAAGTCCAATAATCTTTCTTTGAAAGTTTCTTCAATAATTTTTTTTTGGACGACAAAAATTTAATATGCAGGAAAAGCATATATGAAGTTGGGAAAAGTTTTTAAAAAAATAAGAAAAATAATTTTTACAATAATTGCAAAAAATTTTTCATGTCATACAAGAAAAAGTTTCTACATTTTTTTTTTTAAATTGACTTGTGCTTCGGAAATAGTTTGCAAAAGACAGAATAAAAGTAAAACAAGTGAAAGCATTTCAGTCGATTCTTAACTGAACTGATCAAATTGTGCCTTACAACTTGTCAATTTCACTGTAAAAAAATATTTTTTTTTATATTTATAATTAGGTTTTGGGGCTGCTGCATTAGATATCCAAATTTTTCATGCTATTATGCATTTGAGCTCCCATCGTAGCTCATACTCCATAATAGCATCAGAATAACTTCTAAATTTCATGCAACTTTGTTATTTTTTATTCCGATTCTTCGGATTTTTTCAATTTCAATAGCAAAGGAACAATTCTTTCAATTTGATAGAAAAGTTTGGTGTTGATTGCATAATTCGTTTTTAAATTATCGTGTGTTATTTAAGATTTCGGACGAATAAATGAACAGACATGCGGTTAAATTAACGCAGAATTTTTCCGCTGATATAGCAAATACATGTAAATAATTATATCAACACGGTCGCGACTCCTTTAACTGGTCAAATTTATATGTCTATCCTTTAGCATTAAGGTATAGGGAATAAAAATCCTACATAATTTCATATTTTATTGGCATTTTTCAAAAAATTAAATAAATAATTTTTAATATTTAAAATTTTGTTTCAATTTTGAATAACGTAAAATGATAAAGTTCCCATTTATAAAGATTTTACTGTATTCTTATATTCGTTTTTGTGTATTTTCAATTCCGCTCCATAGATTATTCAAAATTCCTTATTTTAAAATCAAATATTACAATTAATTTAATATTAAAAATTATTTTAAATTAAAATTAATTTTTAAAATTTTATTTTTCTTTACAGGTAATTGACACACAAGTCTATTAGATACCAAATATTACAAAAATTGTTATATTGTATAGGTAAGAAAATATTCTTAATTAACATTATAGGAAAAATTTAACGAATTCCTAATAAATTACAAAAATGCAGTAAAATTTTAGTAAACCTAGTTATTTTCTACCAGTAAATAAATAAAAATAGAAAATATTTCAACCCAAGTATTTAAACATAAATCTTTCCATATAAAATATTTTAATGGTCATTTCGCCGTTCAATACGGTATAAATCTTAATATTTTTTAAATGAAATATGCAATACGAATTTTATCTTGTAAATTGCTAGTAAATTAGAATTAAGTTCGTTAATTATAAATCATTTATTACAGGTGATGTCTTAAAATTAAAATTTTTTTTAACCCATTCAAAGACACAGTCCCAAAATATTAATCTATATCAACAAATTGTTCATAATTTTAAAATTTGGTAAAAATTTTCGTTCATTATTCAAAAGTTATCAAAATTTTCCTTTTATTTTTTAAGTTTGTTCAAAAACTAAGTGAATTATTAAAGCAGAACTTAGTCCTTGTTGGGTTAGAATTAATTGGTTAGTAATATTTGAAATTTCTGCTCCATAATGAGAAATTCTGCTCAAGCTTTATGATATCAAGACCAACTATGAAATTTAATTAATTAATTTTCTTTAATATTGTCTCCCTAAAATAATGGAAAATTTTTTTAATTGCAATTTAAAATATTAGGAGGCATTCTTTGAAAATGGAACACCATTATCTTAATTAAATTTTAATTTGATTTGATTTCAAATTTTATATCATCAGTAGTTGAGTATTCAGTAGTTGTTCTATCAGTAGTTCAGTAGAAATTTTCGTGATCGTTTGACTGAAATTTTGTATTGTTTAAAACTAAGTGTTAGAATTTTGAACTGCAATTATAAATCTTGTATAACATTACTAAATAATTTTGGTTTTCCAGATTTTCTGTTTTTGTTCTCCAAAAAGTAATAAAGAACAAAGGAGAAAATGTTCTGTTTTCCATCCTCCCCACTTCATTTCATTTTTCTAATAACAATAACTTTTGTGTATATCACTGGAACTAATATTGTGTTTTGGTGTCTTGCAAAATTTACCATTACAAAGTTTTAACCGTTTACAAAAAAATTGTTCAAAAAAAATTGTTAAGTTTTCATTTTTCCTTATTTAAAAACCAAAAGAAAAAAATAAGAACCAACAAACACAAAAGAAAGTTGAAATTTGTTGCAAAATTTGTAACAAAATTTTTTTGTTTTGCTCTTGGGCTCCTGCTGCTGCTGCTGATGCTGTCTATATGCACCGGCACTATACAATAATGCAGAAAAAATTTCTTATTTTTATTTTGAATTTATTATTGTTGGAAGCTCTTGCTTGCTTTGTTATATGTATGTAAGTGCAGTTATAGTACGTATATAAAACTCCCAAATCAAATTTTATATTCACCTTTTTCTCGCTTTTCATTCATTTTGGATTTTCTGTTTTTTTTTTTTTGCTGGAACATCATTAAATTATTTCAATTCAGCGATTCTTTAATGATGCCTTCCATCTTACATTCATTTGTTTTTTTTTTTTTTTATTTCAACAAAACTTACTTTGAAATTTATTTTGTTTTTTCGGTTCTGTTATACTACTTATTTTTTATAGCAAATATCTGAAAAGTATGTACTGAAGAGAGTGTAAAACTAAATTGGTTAGATATTTTTGTGCTATGGTATGCGTCCATTTGTTGCAATTCCAAAAAAAAATAATAATAATAAATTATTTAAATGATAGTTTTGTCTTGAATGTATAAATTTTATTTGTGAATGAAAAAAATTAGAATTTGACAGCAAGTAACAGCGCCATCTGGATGGATTTTTTTATTTTAACTGTTTAATGCAAAATATAGAATTTAAAATATCCATAAATTTTTGACTCAAACTCATTTTCGTAACTATATCATGTATAACTCTTAGCTTACTAAATTTGCAAGCCTATAAATATGCAATTACGAATGATTTATTAATTTGCAGGACTCTCTTGTCAATATTTTAAAGTACTTTCTTGTCATATCCAAATAAATTATGTTACCCTTTGAACAATATTGGTTAATTATGAAGTAACACTGTTTGATTGTCTTGAAAAGTTAGTTGTTTTGTATGATATAACAGTAGTATAACAGTTATATTCCATTTTTTTACTGAGAAAGAAATCTCAGAATGTATATTTGAGAGATTTTTTGATTATTGAGAAAAATGTGCTCTCTTTAAAATTTAATTTCTTTTATTATTGCTGTCAGTATCCTATGACTTTAGGGTTAAAAAAAATTTTTTTTTTCTGTAACAGTATCATTATTACTGATTGCTATTGTTATTTTTGTGTTGCGTTATGCATCAGTTTTGATTGTAATTTAATGAAATTTTTTTTAACAAAAAATAAATTTTCTCTCCTGCTTTTCTTTGTCCCCACCTAAAGAATACTTTTTTGTAATTTCGTAAATTTTTTTTTTTTGCTTTCCTTCAATAATTTTCTATATTACAACAATCAAATGCAGCCTTGCAGCTACACAAAAATTTTTTTTATGTTTTTGTCTCTATATTTTGTTTTTACAATAGCGGCCCACCATATCTTTCAATTTTTTGTAAATGTAATCAGAGAAAAAAAGAAAAGAAAAAACGGAGAGAAAATGTACTCATAAACGTCATCATCAATTTAAAGTTTTATGGAATTTTTCTCTTTTTTTACCTTTTTAATTTTTTCTTGCAAAAATTTTTATACAAAATTTTATCAGTTACCGAACATTAAAGTTATAAATAGTAAAGAAATATAGAAAAATATATTATTTAAGTATTGCCAGGTGGAAATAATTTTTGCTTAAAATTTTTAATATTAATTTTATATAAAGAAAAGTTAAGCTCACAAATTCCCTTAGACATTGAACGGAAATAAATGATTTTGTACGAGAAATAATTCTCTCACTCTCCCTATTTCTTTTTGTCATATCAATATTGTCTTTGCTCACAAACGAATTGTTTTTAATTCTCTCCTTTGTACTTATGTTAGTAATATTAAATTTTTTGGTGGCAGCACGAATTACACAGAATTATATTACGTCAGCAAATTTTGACAGTAATTTACTTCCAAGAGTAAATTTTTAAATTACAATTAATAATTAATTCCTGTTAAAGAGAGGATATTTTGAGGAGTTTTGGGATTATTGTTTTTATATTCAAATATACTGCTAATGATTTAAGGCATAATACTGGCATACCAGTAATTCAAT
This sequence comes from Condylostylus longicornis, assembly GCF_029603195.1. Classification (NCBI taxonomy): domain Eukaryota; kingdom Metazoa; phylum Arthropoda; class Insecta; order Diptera; family Dolichopodidae; genus Condylostylus; species Condylostylus longicornis. The sequence goes on from NW_026578045.1 coordinate 617,061, forward strand.
CATTTTAAATTTACATACACGGCAATATTTTTATTTTACATTATAATAATTTTTATATTGCTCTTTTATGGAGGTCTATCTTTTTAAAACAATTTTTTTTTGTATTCTTAATTTTTTGCATAAATTACCCTACTATAATCACATATCACATTGAAATTACAATTTAAATTTATTGTATAATTATAGTAAGGCTATTTATAACTATACCTAACATACTTATTGTAATATTACCGCTTAATTTTATTCCTAAATATATTCACATATGCCTATATATACCCAGCATATTATTAGGAGCACATATTATATTTACCTACTTATTTCACTGTTTTCTTTAAACATTTTCAAAATATCCAATTATATACTTACATAATGTACAATATATAGATAGTAGAAATTTTTCTTGTCTATCATTTTAATTTTATCATTTTTAAGCTGTTATTCCCTATATTTAACGTACAAATGTAAGAGGGTACTTATATATATACACATAAATGTATATACTCATTTAAATATAAAATACAATGTACTGGCACATTGAATGCCAGAGTAAAATAGTTATACATTAATAATGCTTGTACTTTTAAAACATATTCATTGCATTTTAAAAACATTAAAGAATTTCTTTATTTTTTTTTAACACTTTAAATTTATGGACAGTAAATTACATGGCAGTATTCAGAATAGTATAAAAATATACCAGAGGAAAAAATTTTCTCAATATAATAATGTGCAATGGGAAAAAAAAATTGCAGAGAATAATAAAAAATCGGCAACATGAAAAAGAGTTTAGAAGAAAAAGTAAAAAAAAAAAAAAATAACAACAAGAATAGTAACTATTACTACTGTGCAACACAATTGTTGACATGGGAAAAGAAAAGTAAAAAATTTTGTATTATCAAATTGCAATGATAATATAAGAGAGAAAAAAAAAACAATAACAACATCAGTATGCTATGCTATGTGATGATCTTCTTGTTATAATGTTAAATTTCACGTTTCATTCCTCTCTTATGTTATTCCTCACATCCTCTCATTCCTAACATCCTCTCACCGGTAAAATGATTTTATTTTATTTTATTTTTGTTTTCGCACTTATGAGACTTGCATGCAGAGAAACATTCTGTAGAGAATTATTTCTTTGTGTTTCTTTTTATTTTGTTTTTATTTTTTTAGTTTTATTGCGAGTTTTTTCACTAAAATCTTAATATGTGTGTATGTATGTTAGTTTTGAAATTCAGTGAGCTATTTTAATTTTATGTTACTTTTTTTTGCCGTTCCATTACACAATACGTTACACTTGCATTCACTATGTATTATTCACGAGGAAAAAATACGAGAATTAATGTTTCGCTTTTTTTTTTTTAAATCTGTTTCGTATACCGTAGTTCAATTAAAGCCAAAAGAGAAACATGCAAAACAATTAAGTAATTTCTCTATATTTATCAATTACGACTTAACAATTCGGAATCCAAGAGATGCAATTTGAATTTAAGAGCTCAGACGTTTCTCTAATACTCGTATTGTATTGTTATTTTTGTTTGAATTTTATGAGTAGTTGAAGGTTAATTACAGGATACGATATCAATTTAGAATCACGTTTAATGTCGAATGTTATTGGAATTTTTTATAAAAATTTTGGCGAAAAAAAATAATAACAAATGTGTGACTTGTTTCGTGCAAAACAGGTAAATAGAACTGTTCCTTAGGCTTGAATTTGTGTAAATAAGTACTATGTCCAGTTCTGTATGGTAAAAAGAATGCAATACCACTTTTTATATACGATAACTTTAATAATTATTGAAATCGTTGCCGAACCACAATTTTTCCCATATATTTTCGATATTTATTACTAAATCTCAAACAAACTTGCGGGTTTTTTTATAGTGAATTAAGAAGTGGGTTTTTTAGATTTATCTACCAAATCCACTATTAACCCATTAATTTCCGAATATATGTACAAATATTACAAGTGACCTTCAAGCTAGATCCAATTAGTTAATTATTTTTAATTGCTATCTGATAAGAAATTTTATTCGATGAAACTACTATACTATTGATACAGTCATTTGTACACAGGGCAAGAACGGGTTAAAATTTACTTATTATGCCTCAGTTAAATCTATATGTGCGTATAAATATTTTTTGTCAGAATGTTACTGTTCACTTCCTTCCCCTCATTTCTTGCTATATTTTTTTCTTGTTCATATGGTAATGTTCTACTTGTCTCTATTTTTTTTTGTTATCAAAAATTTTCAAATGACACTACTATTGTCATGTATTTACACAATGTTATATCTATGGTAAGATTTAAAATGCAATAAGATAAAAACATATAGTGACATCCAAAATATCCATAGATACTAATACCAATTTAGTATTAGCTACCATGACCAAGTTAAAATGTGTTGCTTCGTTTATATATTAAAAACGCAATTGCACAAAATTCTGTGTTACACATAAAATGTCCAATATTATGCACGTATTTATGTTTGTATGTAAATGTAGACTTTATATGCAAGTTTAATGAAATATATGAGCCAAGATATTCTATAGTTGTATATCCTGGGTGATGGTATTATGGGTATTTGTTGTTGCATTTCAAATTGATTATACGTTCTTCTCTACTACTGTGATGCTTGATGCTATGATACTTGAACTTTATTTCATTTTAAATGATATGCAGATGAAGAAAATATTGTGAAATTTTTTGTATTTTATAAATTGAAAACTTCTGCATATAGATGGTTATAGACATCAATTTTGAACGGGGGTATTAAAATTTACAAGAATAAAAAAAAAAAATTGTGGACATAAAAATTTTTTAGTATAAAAATGGTTGAAGACATAAGGAAGCTACAAAAAAAAACAAGAATAATAGGAGGCGAAAAGTAGCAGCAACAGCAGCAGAAGCACCATAGTAAGAAAATTTTTTGTGTTGTGTAATAAATTTTACAAAACAATGGTATTCATTTTCGTTGAAAATTGAAAATTCCCAAGTGCAGTTTAACAAATTGCAGTTTCATTTAATTTTCTATTTTTATTTTTTATTTTTATGCTCTACTCTGTAGGTATAGAGCGACAATTTTTCTAATATTTTATTAGAAAATTTTTTTATTTTTCTCTCCATGTTTTAATTTTTTTTTCTTTTAAGTTTTTAAGGTGATTAAAGTGATTTTGTTTGTTGCCCATAAGAATTTCTTAAATGCTGTACTCTGACTGCATTTATATTTCTGTCTTGGATTTTGAAAATTTTTGTAATTCGACCGAATCGGGGAAAATATACTCTTATGTTGGATTAGGTAATAAATCTTTATGTAAGAATGAATGACTCCGTGTAATAAAATAATATTTTCAAAATCATAGAGTAAAATTATTTGCAAAACTGTTTTAAGTGGTGCTTTTCTTTGGTTCAGATTGAAATTTGAAATTCAATTTAAAGAAGATGTAAAATTTTTTATACAAGAAGAAGAATATTGAGCTGAGGATACTTTGATTTTAAGGGGCATTCAGCTAATAAAATTTTTGTGATTTTAATATTACAATTCTGATTAATGAAATGCAGGTTGTTGGTATTGGTACGAAATTGTTGTGTGGAATAGAGAATTACTTGTAGATTGTTAGCTATGTTCTGCTCTAAAAAAATCTCAAGATGGTCTATTTTGTGAATCAAGATGTTGATTGTACAAATTTTAATTAAAATGAAAATTCAATTAATTTTAAAATTAGATTTTTAATTAGAGCCCTACTTTTTTTAATTTCTTAATAATTCTAAGCTTCTTCAGCATAATTATGTAAAAATTTTGCAATATCAATATGAAATTTTTCACTTTCTTGAACTGAAAGGTGATTACATTTAACACTCACACTATTATCTTTTTACTCAATTTTTTTGAAAATTGACACACACTTGAATAAGTTTGTTTGGTTTTAAAAAATAAAACCAAAGAAATGGCATATGGTTGCATTATTGTTGATTGTTATCAGAAAATTAGCAACTCATTTTGGTTAAAAGTGATTACTCGGTTACTTTATACATAGGTCCGGCGTCGCAATTATTTTGGACAAGGGTTTCCTAAGCGTTCGGGAACTGCTGTCCAACTCCCTTGAAGATATCTCAGGTTTCATATTTAGAGCGCGGATATGATGAATGGGGCCGTGGGGAGACTGAAATAATTGACGAATGGCTGCAGTGGCTCGGAAGATTTTCTTTCCTCACTCGGAAAGAAAATCTTTTCTCCTTAAAAATTTATGATCTCCAAATCTACTATATACCTACACGCTTGCAAATTTCAGTGTTAGGTACCTAAATTTTGAATCGAAACAAATTCCCCTAAAAATATGCAATAAATATTTATTTTTTGTCAATTATATGATAGGAGATCTCTTTTAATATAAGGTACCGAAAATTAGTTTTGGAAAACAAAATTTTATTATAAATTAATTTGAATATGCCGAAAAACTGTAAAAATAATAAGTTTTACCGCCTGAAACTATGCAATATATAATTTTTATTTTATATTAATTTCCAAATTAGCTGTAATTCGTACACTTTAGTTATTCTTTTGCGAGTTCTCAATGTTTTCAGATTATTTTTTATTTTATTGCTATTTTGTTTTTGTTTCATACAAATATTGTTGTCTACGAAATCATAATTATTTTTTATTTGCATCTCGCGAAGCAAGAGTATAGTTTTTTTCCTTCTTATTATTAATAATTCTCACCTTATTTCCCCAAGCCTTTTATTATTGTTGTTATCATCTACAAATTTTTTTTTTTTTGTTTGCCACTCCATCATTGTAATGCACGATTACGTGCGACACATACAGTGTTTCAGCATTATACATGTATGTAAGTATATAAAGTATATTATATCATGCATGGGCATTTTGCACGTTAACGTGTGATTGTCTATATTTTGCATATATGCATACAAGTTTGTATAAGCATTGGCACATGTGATTATGAGAAATTATTAATTATGTATGTTTATTTTCATGTTTTTCTCTTCTACTCTTTTTTACCCTTTATACTTTTATGTTGTACAATATTAACTTTTTGTTGTATAAAAATGTTGATGATGTTGCATTCTCAAATAGATCAGGCTGGCATAAATATAATGGAGGCCAGAAGGCAGATGAATATACAAGAAAGAAAGAAAATCAAAAAAAAAAAGAGAAAAAAGGTAATAAAATTGAAAATATTTTATTGTTGTGGGCGGAATAATTTGTTATCTTTTTGTTAGTCTCCTCCGCTGTTATTGCTATTGTATGTTCTTTAAGGCTTTTTATGTTAACAAATTTTTCATCACGTTGTTGCAATTTATGTGATTCATCAAAAAAAAATGTTATGATATATAAAATTTAATACAATATATATAAGGAGCGTACATAACTTACGTATACGACATGTGAGCAGCAAAAAAATAGTAAAGATGAGAGAGAGAGACAGCGGAAAGGAGAGATAAAACAAGTAAGGGAAAAACTGTTAACGTAAACGAGTGATAATTGATTAACGGCGCCGGAATAATGATTGTTGTAAAACAGATAAACATTATAAATAAGAAAAGGAAGAAAGAGAAAAAGAGAAAAAGAAAAAAAAAACGAAAATTCTATTAAAGGATAATTTAAAGTTTATGATTGACATTTTGATTTTTTGTCATATCTTTTTTCTATTAAATTAAATTTTTGGGAAGAGAATTTAAGGAGCATGAATGAGTGTAAAAACTGAGTTGGAGAATGATAAGAGAATAAATTTTTTTTTTGGTACTTACCGTAAATTTAATGGAAAAGCATTGTGTTACTGCAAACTTTGATAGTTTTTAATTTTAGGAGTTGATTTTAGACTGATGTGAGAATAACATTTGTTTACATTATTTGATGACAGGGACAACGACATAACAATTAATTTAAATGCTGCAAATACTAAAATAATTTTTGTTTATTCTGTTGTTGTTCTTTTTATAATAAAAATTAATGAATGTGCGAGGTGTTGAACAAATTATGTGGACATATTAAATTAAATATAATGGAGTATAATAATAGAAGAGCGTGTCTACTGTCAATGAAATACAAGAGAAAGAAAATCATTTTGAAAAGCTTGAACATTATGACAACCGCTCCTGAGTACATAAAAAATTTCAATTTGGAACATCAATTGTTAGAAGAAGGGAAAAAAAATTGGATCACAAAATTTCATACTAACTGCTTGAATAATTGCTTGCGTTATTTTCTTGTACTACAGTCATTACTGCGAAAGTACTTGTAATGACTGCAGTACAATGGCTGTAGTACATTACTTTCGCGATAATGGCTGTAGTAGGGACATTTAGGCATATTAAAAATTATTAATAAATTTTAACTAAAATCCAATATGGGAAATCTAAAATTTTTAAAATTTTTCAAAAATTCGCGAATCTAAATTTAGATTGTATTAAACACTTGCCAGTAGCCTTTTTATTGTGCCTTCATCACAATTTCATTTCATATCTTCTGATTAAGTCTTAAAATGTTCATTAATTTTAAATACAAATAATTAACCTAAATAATTGTTCCAAAAAAAGACAACAATTATTGTAGTTGGGTATTTTGTAGTTTTGGGGATCATCCAGAAAATAAAAATTAATATTTTTCATTTCCAAATTAAAAAAGCATAAATTTACTTTAAAATATTAAAAATTTCATTATTCTTTTCTCTCAGGAGTCTTCCATCCATTTCTTTTTTGAAATTTTTCCAATTATGCTGAATTGAATGTGTTTGTAAGGTATAAAAATTGAAAGTCAAAATATTAAACATATCCAATTAAACGACATTCAGTTAAGCAAGACAATATGGTGAGTTTTATTGTGTTTGATGTTGCTGCAAGGAGAAGGAATAAATGATATCTCAATTTAATAAAAAAGCTCTTCCATTCTCTTCTCTTTTTTATGGGAATTTTATGATTTAATTTATTGAATTGCCAAATAGGGAGAAACAAATACATTCCCCATATGTTTTTCTTCTTATTTGGCAAGAATACCAACAGTTTTTTGCCTATACAGTCAAATTTATTTTAGATATTTTCGAATTTTTTAGAGAATTCTTTCATTAAAAACTACTACTAAAATTTTTTCTTAGAAAAAACCTTCATATTAGCGCTTTTATTTAATTTAAAAATAGGAAATTTTTACGTTCTCTTACGATTGAGTAAAGAGCGAGGTTATTTACTTCACATTATGGCAACATATGGCTTTCTAATGCTTTTAGTTAATAGTCAGATTTTAAGTATATAGGCCTTTAAGTTATAGAAACTTACACGATTTTAATTCTGGTAAGTAATGTAATTTTTGTATAACAGTTAAAGATATAGGACTGTGAGCTATAATGTTAAAAGGTTCGGAATTATTTCACAGGTCTGTTTTGAAATATTACTAAATTCGTTCTTGTTCTTATATAATTTACTATTTTGACACATATTATGCAATCAAAATATAACAATATAACAATTTCTTTACAATATAACAATATAACAATTTCTTTCTAACAGTTTCATTAAAATGAGCTCTACTGTATTCAATTGAAATATTATGCTTTTAGTTCTTATCTTTATGGTTCCTATTTCTTGGAAAGTTATCAAAATGCAATAGAATTCTTTAATTTTTAACTTATGGGCATAAAGATAAAAAAAACAACTAGGTTGGTATACAATAAAGTGCAATAAAGTGTTGCTATTAAAGTGTAAGAGGAAAAAATCGAGTTCAACATTAAATTTTAATATTCCAATAAGGTTCCAAATTTAAAAGAAAGTAGAAATGGAAATAAAAAAATCACGGAATATCCTTAAGCTTTTGATTCTTAAATCATTTATTGTGCCTAAGATTTCTATTTTCTTTAATTTCGGTTTTTGTTATCAATTCTAAGAGTTTTTTCTAATAAAATTTTATTAAAATTTTTTCATAATAAAATTGAATAATAGTTTCAGTTTTCGATTTCGGTATAAAAAATTTATTAATTACTTGGAAATGTTTCAATTAAATTTAGAAAATATTAACCATATAAAAATGAAAATGTTATTCTGTTATTGTAATATTATCGCCTGCGGATATGCAATTTTTAACATTTTGATATTTTGTAATTATTTTTTAAATAATTCCACATTTTTGCTTCTAGCTATTTCAAAAAAAAAAAATTAAAAATTAGATAGCTATTAGCCGTACTGAAATTTTAATGTAGTTTTGTTATACAACGCCTATTTTTATGCAATTTTTTATTATTTCAATTTTTCTCGTTTTTACAAGTTTTGTATCAATATTTTGCCGTTTCATATAGAAATGGAATTGATAATACAAACATTTTGATATTTATAATGCAAAATTATACTTCGAACTGGGATATTATAGGAGGAGCATGGAGAGGCTACAATAAATCGTGAATAACTGCGGTGGAGGATACGTTCTCTTGACCCACTCGGTTCTCTTAAAATCTACCAATACCCCCAACACAAGGAGAGTTTAACTAGGAGATATTCATTTATTTATAAAATTTATTATATTAAATAAAAATACAATTTTTATCTGCGATATCTGTTATACAGTTTTCAAAAAAATTTCGGAATATGAAATGGTTTCATCAAATAATTGAAATCTCCGATGATATAATGAGAGTTAATCATAAAATATTTTTCTGCTATTGATTAATAATATTAATGCCAGATATTGTGATTACATGAAGTGCTAATAAATTGAACATTGCAAACTCTTCGCTTCGCTCTCACCTTCTTGAAATTTATCGTTAAACAATAAAAGTATACCATAATTGTAGCAACAATAAATACAATTAATTCGTTAATAAGCTTAACAAATAAAGCAATTTTTAAAAGTTAACAAAAATATCTAAAATTTTTTCCTCTTTTAAATTTGCATGTTCTTCAAGTACATAAAAAATAGGTACTTATAATTATTTACATTACATCACGTAGTGAGCATTAATTTTTCTCTTCAAATTTTCACATATGCTACTCTTAATATATGAGATCATTATTAAACGAATATAAAACCGAAAATATAGAGCACGAAAATGAATGCTCTAATAAATAACATGACATTTAACAAATTTTTACATAAATTTTAAATAATTAATAATAATTTGAAGGTAAAAGAAAATTTCGAAAAATATTCTCTGCTTATTATCAAATCTGTTATACAATAATAAATGACCTAAAATTAATTTTATTTTTTTTTTTTTTTTTGTTGTACACAATACCTTCTATTATCCTTGTTATATCCTTTTTATTAAGTACAAAATTTACTTACATATTAATTAATTATACACGTAGATAGCATAAGAATAATCGGTACTCGTGTTAACAAAAAAAAAACTTCCAGAAAAATAGCATGTATTAGTCATTAAGAGCCTCATAGAAATTTCAACTATAATTGTATAGATTTAGAATTCTGAAATTTACATTGTTTTTTTTTTTTGTATTTATAAATAGCAGAGAAAAAAAAGAATCCTTTTTTATAATTCATTCCAATTTTACACGTTCCAAAAATATTTTAAAATTTATTTTTCTTTCAATAAAATCCCATTAATTTTTTTTGTTTTTCCTCATCATTCTAATTAGGTTTCGTTCTCTTGAAGAACAAACACGAATATTGTACTGGTAATGAACAAAAAAAAAAAAAAGAATCTTGAATTCTGAAGGATATACAAACAAAAATTCTATGTAGTCATATACAAAATAATTTCAAGTATAATGAAGTCATAACTATTGATAGTTATCCTTAAAATATGTAATAAGGATAATAAAATATAAAGACAAAAATAATATTGTGTACAATTGTGTTTGTTAAAACAGAAACATAGAACAAAAAAAAGGACCTTAAAGCACATAATCAATTTGTAGTGAAAAAATCATTATAATGCACAATTCAGAATCGTGCATATTTTCTATATTTGCTCCCATATATTTCTCTATTTAAAAAAACACAAACACAATCTATGTAAATATTCAAAAAACAAAAAGAAAACAATAAACAAAATCAGAAAGAAATGACAAGAAGAAAATTTTTTTTTTTTTTGTCTGATTTTTTGCCTTCTATAACAAAAGGTCATTGGAAAAAAAAAATTGAAATTTTTCTGTTCTTTCTCTATTTTTTTTATAGTCTTATTTACATTGCACATTAAGTTAGAAGGTTGTTCTATTTCGAATCCTAACCACCTCTCTCCTCTCTCCTCCTCTCAATTTTTTTACAAATATACTTCATGTAATGTGACTATTTCATTCATTCATCTGGTTTTAAAGACGCATTACTTATGGTTTTTTGTTTTCCTTTGTCATTTCTTACTTTATTTGTCTTTCTTACTTTCTTTGTTTTTTTTTCTTCTTGTCTCTCTATTTTTTTTTAGTATTCAGGACCAAAAACGATAAAAATTGCCAACTAATTTCTTGTCCTTATAGAATCGTTTAAAGATTTTTTCATTCATTTTGTTTTTGTTACTCCGCATGAGTCCATCAAAAAATGTCCTTGTTTTTCTAAAAGAGAAAGAAAAGAAAAAAAACGAAAAAAATATGTGCTGTACTTATCAAATAGAAACAAAAATATTTTCATTTTGTTGGTATTCTGTGGTACATCTTTTGAGCCTTTACAGTTTTTACAGCCTTCTGATAATAATATTATTTTATTATTGATACTATATACACAAAAAGTATAGTTTGTTATATATATATACGTATAAGAGTTTTATATAATATGTTATTCTTTTTCATTTTTGGATCTAAATCAAATTCAAATCCTTTTTCAAGGATAAAAATTATAAACAAATAAATATTATAGATAAAATGTTCTTCTTCGTCTTCTTCAAAAGAAATACTGTGTGTCTACTGTATTGTAAAGAAAATTTAAGAAATAATAATTGTTATGAAAGTATTTGTGATCTTTATACAGATTACTGTTGTAATATAAAATATTTAGAAGAGAAAATTAAAATAATAATAATTGAGAATTACTTTCCTCTTACAATATGCTCTCATTATTTGTTCAATTCTTCGTACCTCATTATGGTATTAACATCATGTACTGTTGGTGTAGTACTATTGTATGATTTATTAACGTGACGGTAAATAATTAAAAGAGAATTTTAATATTGTATGAGATAAGAGTCAGAATATTTATTTACAAATTCCTCATTTAATTAAATTTAAATGCAATATTAATTTTATGCTGCTACAATAATTAATTACTTGCATTGTAGTGCGAATTATTTTGATATACATATATTGTATTACTGTTATTCTCTCTTTAGAAATAATTTCTATTGCATTCTGAGTCATGAATTAACAGTATTATAATTTGCTTATCTGTTGTAACATAATAATAACAGAACTCCAAAATTTACTCATTTAAGAAAATTAAAAAATTTCCATATTTTGAAGGCAATATGCTCTTCTCATTTATTAGCATTTCAGATAGAAAGATAGCGTTTTTGTATACCTTAAGTAAATGTTTTAAGTGCTTGTTTATGCGCATAAATAAATCAGAAATCATATATTTTGAGCTATGTCGCTGTTGTCATTTCTTACTTTTGAGCGAATATTTTCTAAAATATTTGAGCGACTATTTCCTAAAATGAGCGAATATTTTCTTATATTTTCTTATCATGATTTACCCTTAATTATGAGTTACCTTACCCTTATTTACTAGTGGCCTTCGTATAAGGCCACTAGTTGTTCGATAATAGTTTTCGGGCTTTGAATAAAATTAATTCTGCCAACATTATTAACTCATTCACGTTAGTTAGGAATATTTGTGTCATTTGAAAATTTCTCAAATTGCAAATTATGGGAATTCCTGCTCCTCATGCCGAAATCATAGATACCAAAGAGGAACACCGTGTATAACATAATCAATATACATATTATATTATAAAATATTTATGTATTTCGAAGAACGTGTTATGCCAAACAGAATATGATGTTAACAGAATGTTACGTATCATGTCCTTCTTTTTTTGGTTATTGTTTCATTTTCCATATAGTTTATGTATATGTGTACATTATTCTATAAAAATATTGCTTTACTCTAATACAATTTAAGATGAAAATCATCCAGGATTCAGTAAAATTTTTTTCTATTTTTTTTTGGTTCTATGTTATTATAAGTTCATGGTTTTTCTTTTAAAAAAAAAAAAATTGAAAAAAAATTTTTTTTTTGTTGCATCTTTTGTTTTTTGAAGGCACATAAGTACACAAAATATGGTCATCATAAAATATTTTGTTTCAAACTGTGAAGAAAATTTAGTATTTATCAGAAGCTATAGGAGTTCATGAATTATACACAAATTTATTACACATTTATAATACATAAGTATGGAAGAACTTTTGTATATTTTGTAAGTAATTATTAAAGTTGTAATGGTAAACCCAATTGAACTTAACAGGATTGTATACTTTGCATGTCATTTCTAATTAATTTTTAGAAAAACATTAGCCCTCTTAGTTCTTCATTAATTTGTACTCATTATATTAAAATTTGCGGCAGGCTCGCCAACTACCTAGTAAACTCAATGACGCAAGACTCATTGGCTCAACTGGGTCATGGTTATCTACAATATCATGCACCAGCCCTATGCTCCTTCCAGGAGTTAAAAATCGAATTTAACCCCAAAAATATGAACATTTGATTTTACGTAGCCGCTTATTTATTGCTAGCTCTTCTTCTGTTAGCTCAGTAGTAGTGTATGGAAGCATTCACTCCCTTCAAACAATTACAATCTATTGCGTAAATATTGCACTATTTTATAAGTCGCATTGCATATTTTCATGTTATGATTGACTAATATGATTCGTATCATGATCCTATTCAAAAATTTTTAAAAACTTGTTTTCTAAAAAATCCACCTGGGTAATTTGATATCCTATTCTTTGTATATATACATTATGTATATGCGGTTTATGTCATATTTTTACCATTATATTCTATTATTATTTACCATAAAGCCTTCTTTTATGTATAGGTTACCTAAAATATTTTATTCATTGTACTTATTCCCTTAAATTCTATAATACCCAAGCTATAGGTGTAGAGTATACTTTATATTATATTGTATAGTATAAGATAGGTTTACATATATTAGTTGTTAGTTGATTAAATTATATTTTCTAAATAAATTACATATATCTACCTACAGAGATGGGGACGAAATTATTCACTTTTTAAAAAGCTGTAAAAATATTTCGGTTTTATATTTTATTGTTATATTTAAGAATAGAACAACACATAGTCAAGAAGAATATGAATATACTCCATAAATAAAAATGAATTTGAACAAAGTTATGGTAGTGTAAGCTTAATAATTATTTGCTTATGTAAAATCAAAAATTATACAGTTCTCTTTTATATTATAATTAACATGAGAAAGAGGACTTGGAATAAAGAGGACTAGAAATATAACTACTACATCACGGGTGAGGTAAGGAAAACAGAGAGAATAAAATAAAGAGTATGTATAACAGAATATATCAGATTTTGAATTGAAATTTTAAATTATTTTGGAAACTTATCTCTCATAGAGTGTCTCTCAAATTTTTTGACAATGAATGAAATTATGAATGAAATTTTTGAAAAATTTTAAAATTAATTATGATTGAAAGTTATTGTCAAAAAATGTCAACACTCCCTTTATGAGTCAAATGAAAACAATAAATATTTTTATTTATAGATTCTCATACAATTTAATATGTCACTTAAATTTTTTTTTTATGTACGCTCTGAGAGTGAGAGTATTATCATAATAAAATGAATAATATGCCAATAGAGAGAATAAAATGTCAATAAATAATAGTATAACAAAAATATTTGTTATACTATTATAATAGTGTCATATATAGACAGTAGAATACTGTCTTAACAAATTATATAAGTAAATACTGCAGTTTCTATATTAAACTTTATAATTTAAGCATGATAATGTAAGCATAATATATAGTTAAATTTCTTCTCTTTTCAAAGCGAATTTTTCTCTATAACTCGAGCTGCTCATTTTTGTTCACTTAGCAGTTTGAAATATTTATTCAAATATATTTCAGTTTTTCTTTATTATATAATTTTGTATTGTATTTCAGAAAGTTGAAAATGCTGTTTTATTCTCTCTCTTTCGAAATACATAGTTTTCCGATCGTACGCCAAAATTTTGCTATAATTTTAATTAGTTCTCATGAATCAGGTGATTTATGTTAGAATTTATTAATTAATTTAATAGCTATTCCACTTCAAATTATACAACAACCTATATTAACACTTAAAAATTTATTATTTCATGTAAACGTAATTATTTAGTTGCCAAAATAATTTCAATATTATACCCTATCTCTTGTTGTAATATGCAGATATTGTAAGTGATAATGCAACATAAAATTTAAATAATAATAAAAAATAATAATAATACTGATGATGATTTTTATGCTCCGGAAATAGGAATTATAAATAAAATAGAACACAAAAAAAAAAATAGAAAGAAAAATCCGGAAATATTATATAATAATGATAATTTTCATTTTTGTAATAGCAACAACAGCAATAACAACAATCACGACAGCAAAATATAACAGCAATCAAAATTCTCTCACATATTTTTTTTTTGTGATTTTTTGTGTTGTGATTATTGCTTTTCAAAATAAGATTTTTCCATTCTGCAATATTATTTATTTATACAAAATACAAAAATATAATTGAAGAGCAGCTGTTAAAATTAAGCCATATGAATTATTATTTAATCATGATTTATTCAAAACGAGGCATAAAAACAAGAAGAGAAACAAATTGAAAAGGCACGAAAAATGAGAAAGAAAAAAATTTTTTTTTTGCTTTCAATTATTGCAGCTTAACACGTGCTTAAATTTTTTTTTTTCTATGTTTTCTTAATGAAAATGGGGTCATGTTGAAAAATTTTTTTGTGCTTTTTGGATTTTTTTTTGTGTTAGTACTTGTATATTTTTTTGTTCTTTTAATTCAAAAAAATTTTCATGGCATAGAATAATTTATGATTTGCAATCGATAATATTATGACAATAAGTTCCAATGTCATTAATGCCATTTCGGATTTTTTTTTTTATTTTTACAGTAAATAAATAGAGTTTAATATGTTGGGTAAATAGCTACTGTTATGATAAATTTAATTTTCACATGAAAGTAATAATAATTACTGGGAAGAAATTCTTAAAATTCAGTACCCTGAAAATGTTATATAAGCGAATGTTAATATCATCTCAATTTAATAATACCAGCATTTATAAAATGTTTTCACCAAACAGCTATGAAATGCAAGAGAATGAGACTGACCTCAAGATAGTAAAATAATTGGCAAAATAGTAATTTATTAAGACAGTAGTAAAATTCAATGTGACAATAACTCAAAAGTAACTGCAATTTGTCATATAAAATATATAAAAATTATTAAGTATAGAGCATGATAATAACAGCCGTAGAACGTAACTATGTGGAAGAAATGAGTCTTATCCGATACATGAACCTTAAAACTAAATTTTGTGCAAAAATCACAAAATTAAAGAGAAGATGCTTCTGACATTCCGGCCAAATCTGAATAAGATTAAAGAGAATATCCTTCTGCCATTCCGGCCAAGTCTTAATTAAATTTAATATTAATTCACATGAATTGCCTGATTTTGTACCAATTTTCAAGTTGATCTTGAAATGCTAAGTCTTATATAATTGAAAATTTTGAATTTCATCTTTTTTTTTTTCTTATTTACTATTTATTTTCATTTTATTATCCAAATATTTTTATATTTTCTCTGAAATTATTTCTGCATAAAATTTTTCATTTTATAAAATTGAAATTCGAATTTTAAACCACAATCCAATATGAGGGTTGGGTAGACTTGTATTCAGGACAAAAAAAATAAGAAGAATGAAAAAAAATATAATGACAGTTGAAAATTTTCTAATCAAAATTTTATCAAGTTCGGTTTCATATGATGATTTGATGATTTTCAATTGAAATTGAAAATGAATGTTCAATATGAAACAACAAAAAAAATTTTGTTCATCTGTTCTTGCATTCATCTATAATACATAGGTATCTAATGTAAAATAATTTTTATGTTATGACGATAACATTTTTTTTCTTTTAGAGATAATTTTGTGAGAAATTTCCTATTGTGAGATAATAAATTTATTTTTTTTCGCTGTGGTGACGATGGTGAATTTTGCATACAATTTTTAAATTATTTTAAGTGAATTTGACAGAATAACGCTATACGCCTATTCTCGTATAGTATTTGATATTTAATTACATAAGGCAATTAAATGTGATTAATATCTTCTCTCTCTCCTCTCCCTTTCTTCTATTTTAACGATTAACAAATAACGAGTACTTAATAAAGGAGTTAGCTACTAAAATTTCTAAATAATGTATTTATGTATTTTATCTGTTCTACAAATTACAGTAGTGAATCATTAAGATTGGATTATTCTACATTTTAATAATAATATGCATAAAATGTATTTAACTCTTCTTTCTCTCTTCTCCCTCTTTTACTATTGAAAGGCGTAATGAGTAGTTTTTAAAATAGTAGCAGTTTTAAAGCATGTATTTGTAATTTTATTACTACAAATTGCAGCAGTCGGTTTTGATGATAAGGGTATTGATAGGGGTATTGAACAATTTGAAAATATTTGCTCTCTTATCTCAAGAGAGAAAGTTGTTAAAATTGAAATGATCTCTGATATTACTTGTGTGTCATCATTTTTATACTTATCGCACCTACTGTCTTTATAAATTTTTTTATTGGTCAGAGTATTAGTATTGTATGCAATAGACAATACTTAGTATTGGCATTACTAAGCCCCAATTGCGAGTTACTTCTTTTTTAACAATTATTTTCTTAGGTATTCGAATTCTCTCTGATTCACTCAGTACACTGCAGCGCATAAAAATTTAAAAATTCTTCCGATTAATTTCTGGTGCAAATCTAGTTCTGGTTCTGGTTAATTGTGTAAAACCGCTTTCATTTCATTTCATCACAATTTTAATCTATATAAATTTTTAACTAAAACACAATTAAACAAACTCGACTATAATTGTATTTTAGAATAACATTAGTAAAAATAATTTCAATTATCCATATTTATCAGTAAAATTCTTCTCCCTACTTTAGTCTATTTTCTAAAGAATAGAACCACAATTCAATATAAGTTGGTTGAATATAAAGACTTCATTTACGAATTCTATGAAAAATAAGCGAACAATGTTGGTAGAAACAAGAAGCAAAAATAAAAATTTTGAAATAATTGAATTAAATTGATATAATTGAGATTATTTTAAAATTTGAATTCATTAAAAAATTATAAAAAAATATGAAATATTAAATTTTTAATTTAAAAAAGTATTGCCGCACATAAAATATTACATATTCTAAGAATTGTTTTGCCATTAACCCATTAAGAGTAATAAATCTCAAATTGGCTAATTATTTGCATTATCATTATTGTAATTTTGTATTTATTAAAAATTTAAAAGAAATTTATAAAAAAAATACAAATTGGTTCCTAACGGGTTAATATTAAATATTAGTAACTTGAACCAGGATTAATGGATTAAAAATTTTAAGGCATTGCAGAAATTACACTAATTATTTTTAATAAAATTTAATATTTACGGTATAGAGTTTTTAATGTTATTCTGGATTCATTATAGCATTAATCGCAAAAATATGGATCTGAACGTTTTAGAAGAGGGCCAAATTCTAAATGAATTCAAGATTATTCCCCAAAATACTGTTAGAAATTAGGAATTACTATTAGGAATTGAAATTTATTCCAAAAAAATCATTTTATTGATGAGTTTATTCATGGAATTTGTGACTAATTGAAATATCGTAAATTTAAAATTATTTATTTTAGTAGTACTTCCTAGATTAAATTAAAGTTGTTGTTGCCAGAAATTGCTCAATTTAACCATATTATTAAATAGATATTAATCTGTTACCATTGTAAGTTTTTTAACAGCAATGTAAGAACGTTTTAACAGCTGAATCTGTTAACAATAGCTTTTACTTCTGTTCAAGGAGGAATCAAATTAAATTCTCAAAAAGAAGCTGTTTAATTCTCAAAAATTGCTACTAATTTAGAATCACCACGGTTTACCCCAAAATTAGAATTATTTTCTTTAAATTCTGGCAATACTTTCAATGCATTTATATACCAATGTTATTATTTGCAATTTGCATTCAGAGCAAATTGATTTAAATTTGCATATTCCAATTGTAATGAAAAACTCTTATAATTGTTATTGAATTTTCAATAAAAAAAAAAAGAGAAAAAAAAAATTATTTTTCTTTTAATTTTTTATTGACCAGATGGAGAAAAAAAAAATTGACATAAGAATTTTTTTTTTCTCTCTCTCAATTGAATTTTTTTTTTATAGACCAGGAACTTTCATTTTTATGAATTTTCATTATTGAAAAAAATGGAATTTGTGGAATGTTTGATTTTTATTGAGAAAAAGTTTCCGGTAAATAAAATTTTACTTCTTTTTTTTTATATAAATAGAAAATTTTCTAAAAGATTATTAGGGTTTTTGTGCAATTAATTTCACTTTCTTAATTTGACAATTTTTTTTTTTGGTTCTCATTGTAAATTTGTTTTTCAAATAGATTTTTGCATAAATCTTAAATTTTTGGCTTTTGTATATTTAAGATATTGAATAGGGAAATTTTAATAAAATTATGGGAAATTTTCTTATATTTTTTTTGAATGGAAAAGTGGGTCATAAATTGAAAAGATTTGAAAATATTTCGGGGGCAAATAAATATTAAGAATTTTAGTTTGAATTGAATTTATAAATCAAGAAAATCTGAATATTTTATTGCATTTGACTTTAATAAAATTTTTTAGGACAATCAGATTTTAACATTCTGTAATGAGATTAATTTAAACGATCCCAGAAAGAGATCGCTATTTATAATATCGGGTACAACTGTAACCCAAAAAGTTCTTCCTCCTGTGCTAAGAAACCGAATAAAAAGAAAAATATAAGGTTTACGTATAAAAATCGATAGTGGAACACCGTGTTTTACAATATTTTGTTTTAATTCCCAATGTTAATATTACCCCAATATCATGCAATTGTATAGACACTAAAAATTATGTAATCGGGCATTAATTAAAATTCTTTGATTTTGACATTTTATTAAAAACTGAAGTTTTTTTTATGTTTTATGCGTATAAGGGATGTTTTTCAAAAATTACCCATTTTTACCCACAAAGAGTAGAAAAGGGTAATTTTTACCCATAAGAGTAAAATGTATTATTTTTACCCCAAAAGGAGTAAAATTTGTACTTCCATGCTATAAGAGTTAAAAAAACTCTAAATACCCATCATACTTCAAATTTGAGGGTAATTTGTTTAATTCCGGCCATACTACTTTGATTTAAAGCAGTTTATTGCATTAATCACACACCTTGTATAGAATCATAGATGTATCAGTTAATTTAAGTGATATATTTTTCCATTGTTTCAATTAAATTGCAGCACTTTTTCCAAAATAATAGCAAAATTAATGCAATGAACCTCTAAAGTGTGCATATTATTACCCTATTGAAGATTTTCTTTTTGCCCTTTGCATAATGTAAAATACTTCACAATACAGATGAAATGCAAATCAAATGCATATACGGTATACGCAATTTTCATTTAAATCACCTGATTTATTAACTTTTCTCTTTGGTTTTTTTTTTATTTGCGGAGAGAAAAAATAATATAAAAGAGAAGTCCTTGAGTCTTTTGATACCAAAAATCGAATATTTTAATAATAAAAATTTCAATAAAAATTGAAAATTTTTCATTCACTTTGTAGTTTTTTTTTTTACTATTTTTTTCTCCTTTTTTTTACATTCAATACGGATTTAATATTATACGGAGCCAAAAAATTTTATCTTATAATGAAAGAAGAAGAAAAATAATAAGCAACAAAAGGAAGGACCCAAAAGATTGAGTTTTTTTTTCATAAAACTTTTTTAATAAATCTTTTTTATTCACCTCTCTTTTTTTTAAATAAGAAATTCACAAAGAAAGAGAAAAGGTATAAATAAGCAATTGAAATTAAGGAAATTTCTCGGTTTTTTTTTCCCAACATAGTTACCGGTTCAAATTTACCATTCGGCGACGCCCTATGTACTTATAACATGAACTTCTTGTTCATTATCATAAAAACAAAGTTGTGTCTTTTACAGGCAAACTGAGAAATTTAGTTCTGGTGGGAATTGTTCTAAGCAAATCAGCTGGCACTTGGGGTAGGGCACAATAGACGGTGTTTCGTCATGGTCGTATGATGAATAATCTTCAGTGCAAATTCATACAGTTCACTTGTTGGAGAAATTGCTTTCTTAATACAAATGAGAATTTCTCAAATATTTTCGGAAAACAACTGGAAACGTTAATACCTTTGGTCGCAAATAGCAAAAAAAAGCCGATAAATTTAGTGTGGAGCTGTTTGTAAATTTTATAAATAAATTCAATTCATTTCAATTATAAATTCAACTGTTCATGGCATCAATTAATTCATTCTTCTTGTAATTTTCCAAGAAAATAGAGAATAAATCCTCGACATAATTACATTGCCGGTACTAGACATGGGAAATATAATTGCCTTCATTTCATAAATAAGTTCTCCATTCACTGAATAAACCAAATTATTTCAAAACTCCCATAACAAATTATCAGTTACCAAAATTTAATTATCACCTTAATTTAAATTTACATCATGTTGAAAAATATATGTAGATCATGAGATTGAAGATATTACCAGATATTTTTGTATTTCAAACTCATTTTATACTTATGCAATTGTGATCAATTTCGATGCACTTCAGAAAGATGTCAAAAACAGATGAATGGTCAACATGTCAAGTAGCTACTACTCTTTTAAGTAATTTCATAAAATTTTTTTCTCTTTCTCTATCTTTCTCTGGTATTCGAGAATTTGAAAAGTTGATTGAAGTCAATTTAGTAGTTCTACTTTTTCTATTGGTTTTTCTTTTTATTTTTATTATTCTTATAATATGCTACTGCATTTCATCAATAAAATTTTATGATTCTTATATATTCTGTGATATGTGGCTGGTGTGTCCTCTTCATATATTTTTATTTGTTTACGTAAACAGTATATTTGTATGTGTATGTGTATATAATACAATATGAGTACATACATATATATACGGTATACGGTAAATCTGTACGACTTATACGAGTATAACAATTGAAAACTTTTTCAATTATATTGTAATATTTTCTTTTTTGTAAAATTTTTGAAGTGAAGCAGAAGGATAATAATAAAATATAAATAATAAAAAAGAGTAGTATGAGAGATTGAGAGGGGAGCAAAGAATCAAAATTGGCAGTATCCTTTGCCAATAAAAATAAAAATTATAATATATGCATATGTATATATGCATGTGAATGTCGTGTATATCTCTAGAAAAAATATGAGAAAGTTGATCTATTGTCAATTGAAATCGTGATAAATTTTTTATTATCAGAATGTTTGTGTGAACGGACGGTGAAAGAAATATATTTCATTATTATGATGACAGTATGTGTAGGTAGAGAAAGACTAAAGTAATAAATAATATCGAAATCAATGATGAATTGTTAGCAAATGAAATAAATTTTTGAGTTTGGGTAATGATTTCAACTATAATTTAAATTGAATTAAAAATAAGACTGATAAGAGAGGGTATAAGAGTTCAAAATTTTTTTCAAAATAAATATATTTATTATGGAATTCATTATATAAGTGGAATTATACCGAAATTATACCGAGTCTATTAACACCAAATAAAACATGAATGAAAAGTGAGTGTTATGTACTAAATGCTGCATTTGTGTTACAGCAATAATATTATGGTATTCTAATATTCCATTACTCGGAATGTAAACATTTAATATTCAAAGTAAATATAAATTTCCGCAACGCAATGAGTCAATTTTTAAGATCCATTTTGTTTAAACTTGGATTCAATGCAAAATTTTAATTGCCGAATACTTCTGCCATCTGTTGTTGAATAGACAAATACATTTTTTAAGAAATTATTAATTTAAGAATTATTTTTTTAAATGAGAAATGCTCTTTAAAACTCTCTTTTAGAATTATAATTACTGAGATAATTATTCAATTAAAGAACTTGTTATTAAAGACTAATACTGAGTTAGTACTCCTAATTGTTGTAGTTTAATCAACTGTTTGTTAAAGATAAAATTTCCTTTCAATATTGATTCTCAATTTTTTCTCAATTTATAAAGTTTCTTGGCAATTTATTCCCTCATTTATTCTAAATGATCGTAGTAAGCATTAACACTATTAATACTATAATATTTTTACTAAAGAAATTTGATTGTTGTGTCGATTTCATTAGCCCAAAACAAGTATATTGACATAATTTTCATATTTTAATTCATAAAATTTATCTCAGAATAATTTCAACTTCAATTTTATCCGAATTGCAATAAAATAAGTTAAAATTTGTTTAATTCACAATAGTTCTTATCAAAAAAAATTATGGCTCTTCTGTTGGCTAGAAATATATGTGACCTAAATATTAAGTTCATAGTTCAATACGAGTACCTTATCCGAATAATGAAAATTATAATGAAAAATTCATTTTGGAATTCATGAATTTCTCTATTTAAAATTTATTTTCCTCTTTTCAAAAATGATAATGTAATTTTTTTTTTTTGGTGGTTTTCTTACAAAACCAATAAGAGAATCTTTTAAAAAGTTTATGATTTTTATGTTACGTTATACTCGAGTATATTACTCACTATTCCATGCACGCACCTTTTCATATTTTTTGTTTTGTTTTTGTTGCCGCACTGTTGAGTTATGATTTTAAATCTGATTTTGTAATTTATTTTGATAGTGCCATAGTGAATGATTTTTTTTCTCTCTCTTCTCCCTCTTTCCTCTTTAATATAATTTTTCAGAGCATCATAACGTTATGATAACTATTGGCACCGTCACTTCATACAGAAGACCTTATACAACAATGGATGAGATAATAATGAACGTATGGTATTGCATAATAGTAAAATGAAACGAATCTTAATATATCGTATGTGAAAATTTCTCTTATCTCATTTGATATCAAAAGAAATTATTACGCTATTCAAGTATAGTTTTTTTTATTGAATTTATAAAAGAAGATTGTTGTTTTGGTTCATTCTTAATGGAAATGTCGGTGCATAAATTTTTGTAACTTTGTGTTCGTTATTTTTGTATTTTTCTGTTTGGTATCCTGATTAAATAAAAATAATAATTTATTGTGTATTGGTTGTATAATAATGCACTCTATATAAAAAGTAAAAAGCGAAAAGTTAACGTTGTTTATTTGAATTGTTTTGGTGTTCTTTTAAAAGAAAGAAAAGCTCATTTTATTGATTTTTAAATTAAAATTTTTTGTGATTGTAGGAGAAAATTGGATTTTGATATTTGTGGAAAATTTCTTTAAAATATGTGTGAATGAAGGCGTTACCTACAGCTTTTGAAAATTCGACTAAATGTGCTTTATTTGACTTAAAATGTTTTGAAAACCTTACGTAGGACCCCGAGCAAATCAGAAACGGCCCTGATTACTGCTAAAAAAATCTTATTAATACCTTCATTTACTCGTAAATTATAAAATTTCAATTGCAAAATTTGGTTTTTTTTGTTCGTAAATTGGGGGCAAGAACCCTCGTCACACTTCTCATATTCGACCCAGTTACATGAGGACGATTACTAGGCCGCTGACGAATCTGAATACAAAGGGCGGTACAAGGACTGGTCCGGAGCACTTAAATCTCAACTGGGCCAAAACCTCACATTCGCATAGCAGATGCTCTGCCATATCATCGTCCTCTAAGTAAAGACTACACAGCTTACTTTACACCTTGAACCATGGTAAAACTTTTCCCATGTACTTCAATCCAAGTGAGTACTCCAATCACCAACCTTAAGTCTGCACAACTCAACGAAATGAGCTTTCTCCATTACTTCCAGGGAAAAATTTTAGTTAACAAATCCTAAATATATTTTCTGAGTTCCTTAAATGTTCTAAAATTTTTAATTTTAGAAACTATTATACAATTTCTAAGTAAGATCTCAGAAATTTAATAAAGAAGAATATAAAAATTCTGTGATTTTAAATAAATTCTTAATTAAATTTATTTGATTCCATCTAATTTTAAATTATTTTTCTATTATATTTTCAGGTAAGTCTTTACAAAATATTCTTCGGCGATATTACACAGGAATTTCTATTATACAAGGTAAAATTTAATTAAACTAATTTGAAAAAATTTTGAAAACTTAAACATTATTAAATTTTTTGAATAGAATTTAAAGGATAAATGATATTTAATTAGAACTCTTCAAGAATATATATATATAAGAATAAGATTATATCTTTTATTGGAGCCCTTCCAGCTCAATTATTTGCACTCACTATGGCTAAAACATGAACAATCATAAGAAAAATATTAAGGAATTTAATTTTTTTTAAATATGCTTGTACAATGGAATTTTCACAAGAAACTGTTATACAGAAACAAAAACTGTTATACATTATATACTTACATAATATAAAATTTTTATTGATTAATGATTATTATGTAGATTTCAAATAACAGATATATTATTAACAGCAGTACATATTTTGTTAGCTACTTGTTGTTTTTAGGAGTATTTTTTAAGGGGATGCACATTACATTCTTGTTAAAATAATATTAGCAATAATTGTTAACTTCCAAAATATATTTGTACCGAACCCATACTTCATTATTTAGTCCACATTATTATTATACATATATTTTAATAATATATAGAAGTTTATTATTAGTATAACAGCTAAAATTCATATGAATCGAATTTTATAGCCAAAATTCAATTATAATATTATAGGAAATCGATATTATACAATAACTATTATACAAAATACTCAAATAATATTTGGAAAAATTTTAATAAATCCGGTATTATATTCGATTATCGTCTTACTTATATGAGAAATTTTTTTTTAAATATAATTTATCAGAAAAAATTAATTTCAAAAAATTCAAGTACTTTAACAAAAAATAATAAAAATTAAATATTTATTTATTTTAAAATATTCAAAATAAATTTTTTTTAAAATTAAAATCCTTGGAAAAATATTTTTACTTTTTTTGAAAATTTTAATGCATGTGATGTGTATAACAGCCAACCATAGGCATATATGCATAAAAACACATAAATATTTTGAATGAGAAGAAAATATAACAGTTTTTCAAAATATATTGTTATAATGAATGTATAACAAGTACTAGTATATATGAAAAGGATATTTTTGATTCCACTACGTTCCAAACAAACGCTCATTCAATATTTGAACCAATTTCTGTCTAAAATGTATTAAAACAAACGCTATTTCATATTGAAAGTGGTTTTCATTCAAAATTCTTTTCGAAAGAACGGCTTTTTACAATCTACTTCATCTATTTTAAATGGTGCCCCATAAAGTATGCAATTTTTTTAAAATATTAAAATTGGTTCATTTTCCGAATATATTTAATAAAATTAAAATTTTAAATAAAATTTTTAACAATTTTTCTAATATTTTATACAAAAACTTATTTAAAATTATAAAATTGTGGTAACAAATGCAATTTGGTCAATAAAATCATGAAATTTAAGAATAAATTTTATTTTTAATTTTAAACATAAATCAGTTTAATTCTTCAAAAATGTTTCCCAAAAATTTAAAATAATTAATTAATAAAATTTCTTAATTTCATTGAAAATATTTTAAATAAATTTATTGAGATTCCATAACTTTTCCTGATCAATTAAAAATTTCGAATTATAATTTATTTATAAAATATTTGCTATTTATAATAAGAAATTCTACTTATTTTATTTTATAAATTTTTAAAAAAATTTTTAAACAGGTGCCAAATAATTTACAAAATGATTAATGGTTCAATTCTGGTGTACATTCATTAGCTTTCTAATATTTTGATATTTCATTCATATTTTTTATTTAAAACACCCAAGCCGGCTCCCAATTGCCCCCCCGCCTCCTCTCTTTCTTATTGTCTCATATTTTCGCATAATAATCCCATTTTTAAAGAAAACTGATTTATAATTTATTTTATTTTATTTGTTTTCTATGTCAATTTGAACACATTCTTATTATTTATTTGTTTATTATCCTACATAATCTATACCATACTTGTTACACATAGGTACAAATAGACTGTATAGTATAGAACTGCGAAATGAAAAAAGGATTTCTATTTTATTTATAAATTTTATTTTTTATATATGTGTATGTATTATATACAGATATTTTGCTTTCGAATATTAAAATCAATAATAAATAAATAATAAAATGAGCAAAAATTAAAAAGAAAATAAAAAGAGAGGAGCAAAAAGCAAAAGAAAATAAAAAACCAAAGATATTAATTTTATCATTTATTTTCGAATGTTTCTTCCTTCTCTCAACATTCATTCCATTTCCCCGCATTCATTCCTTCTCCCCACATTCATTCCTTCTCTTCATATTGTTATTTTCATGTTATTATTGTTATTATTGTTATTATTATTATTGTTAATGGTTAGTTGATTATTGAACTGAAAATAATTGAAAATAATCTGACGAAAATGCTATAACAACAATCGTCATTATAATAATAACAATAATAAAAGTAACAACAGTAATACAATAATAATGAAAATAAAAATATAGACAGTAATTTGAAAATAATTTCAATCAAAATTTATTTGATTTTAATGTTAACCAAGACATTTAAAGAGAAAAAAAAAATTTTTGTTTTTTGTTTTTGGAATTTTTTTATATATTTTTTATGAATTCTTTTCTTATACTTATTTTTGCTTATTATTTGCCATGATAAATTTGTGTTTCAACATAATTTCTCCTGCCACTAGTATAGCCTACCATACTACGTCATATGTCGTGACGATTTTGTTTGATTTCTTGCAGATGTTTGTAGATTTATTAAAATTTTACGATATTATATTGTAGAACTTCAACTACACCATTGTTATTTTTTTTAACAATAATTTTTTACCTATAAAATTTAGAATGTAATTTAGGATTAAAATGTAGTAGTTGGGGGTTTTCATAAATTATTTCATATATGTAAATTTTGAAAATGAGTTAAAAAAGCATAAAAAAGTAAGTAGATGTACCGTTTTTGCGGTTTCTCTCTTGATTTTATTATTAATATTGTTATATTTAGTAAAAGGATTCGTTGAATTTATAATAAAACTTCTATTACAGGAGCAATTATTTAGAAGACCTTAAAGAAAATTGACGATAATGCTTCCAATTTTATATAAGTAATATAAGCTTCCCCTGTAATTCACATCAGTGCGTACCGAATGAGCGCATTCCGAAATGAAAATAAAATAAAATTATAAAAACATCTTTAACTTCAGAATTATTAACACCTTTAAACTCAGAGAAATTTGCAAGAGAAATTATTGATTTATTTGATTATTACGAAATATCGTAATTAATTGGAATTTCAAATAATTCTCTCAAATGAAGCAAAGCTTCATTTATACTCTAATCTCTGAATTAAGAAAAATTTAATGTAATGGTATTTGTCAGTTAGTACTATTTCATAGCATTTTGTGAGAGTTTTTGAGAGAGTAGAGAAATTTGCTCTTAAACAAAATATTATTTTACAGGTGAATATTATTTTAGTGGCGTAGGGAATTTCTACATCAGAGTGAATCGGGTAGTATGCGAGATAAATTAATATTAAAAGAAAAATACCCATTTAAAACAATTCTTGCGGAACCTGTCAATATAAATTGAACAACTTATTCTATAAATTTTTAAATTTTACAAAACTTTTGATCCCATAAACCCCCTATTTCGATATTTAATTCTATTGATCGTGTATTTTTATATATGTCGAATGAATTTCCTTTACAGTTTAGATGAATTTTTTTTTTTTAAGGAATTCCAAACCAAATAGTAATAAAATTTACGAATGAATTATGGTTCCATGACAAAACAAAAGTTTCGTTTTGAAAATTTTCCAAAAAAAAAACTATAATAAATCAATAATGAATAATAAATGAGAATTTTAAGTCTCTTAACAGTAGTTTGCCTTCGATTCTCTCTATCCTTCTCATACTCTCCCTCATCACTCTCATTCATACTTCTATTCCATATATTTATTTACCTTTCAACCTATTTTCTCTTTCCTTTCATCTGCCATACCCCTACGCGAATTTACTTTTCATTTAAAATTTATTCCCCACTCCAATATTATTCACCAAATATTTTCTACCCTTATTACAGTTTTAATGGTTATTATTCAACAGAGAGCTAATTTAATTGGTTGACTCATTGACTCTTTTCCTTGTTTTTTTTTTGTTTTGGCTTTCATATTACTTTTTGAGCCAGACAGCCTACATATTTGAGACATTTAATAAATTGTATAGTAATGAAATTAAAAAAAAAAAAAAACAAGAGAAGAGAAGAGAAAAAGTTAAAATGGATGGTGACATTTTAGTTGAATGACTTAATAAATTTGTTAAAAAAAAAACTTTTTACTCATATTAAAATTTATTTCATGTATACTCTTATTAATATTATGAGTTTGTGTGCTTATTTTATTTATTAGTCTCTTAAAATTCATTATGTATGTATGTATGTATGTAGGGATTTATTGAAGTAATATTGAGAATAATATGGAGTCGCGTTCAATAAAACATTAAAAAAATTTTTGTTTATAAATAAAATTTTTCAGTTATGGGGTGAAAATACAGAATTTTATAAAGCTATAGAAAAGAGTATAAAGTTTTTAGCTATTACTGCTCCCTCTATACTCACTCATTTTAAAAAATAATTTCGTAATTTTAATATTATTTTGACAATTTACTTGCAAATGGTTTAAACACGCAATACTTTTAAATGTCAGCCATTTAAAATAATTTTTTTGTTTATATAAAATAATAATAATGAAACAAAAATGTCTAGATTCTCTGTGAGTATACTGTTAAGTTGTAGAAATTATGAGGGTTATACATATTGAATAAAATAGTTATTAATTTTTGAAGGATTAATCGAAAATATGTAAAATAAATAATAAAGGTGTGTGTGTATATGAGCACATAATATTTATATAAAATTAAGGTGTAAACAGGATGTTGTAAGGAAAAGCCCTTTTTGTAGGTTCATGTAAGGAAGATATATGAAGAGACATTTGAAAAAAAACGAATGTTATAAGATATGTTACACTACATGTTTTTTTTATATTTTCTTTCTATATAATGATAGTCTTCTTGTAGCAGATACTAAGATATCTGTTATCATTTGTACTATTTAGTAGTAGGCTCACAACTTTACAGTATGTCCCATATAACCGGGTGACTTGAATAGGCCACTCGTAAGCTTAATGTCGGCACGGTGATGACGGGGTAATGGTACCAAAACGGTATATTTGCGTGTCGTGGACTTGCTACTGCATCTCTCTCAATTTGAGTTTGATTGGTGGGTGAGAGCTTAAATTTTGCTTCGCTTTCACACTTATTAAATCTCCTTCTGTTTCAGCTCGAACAGTGTAGACAAAGCTTGGCAACTTAGCAACTTACTTTACCACCAATCATCTTCTTTCTCATCAAATTTCTCTCTTTTTCAGTTTAAAAGAAAGGTAGCGGTAAATGTAAAGCCTTTTCTCTGAACAATTATTTTATATTCACGGAAATGAAAATTAATAAACACCCTACACATATTTCATGCAATTTAAAATATTTGACAATGCATTGATGTCTGCTTTCGAAATGTACTTTCAACGCACATTCAGTTCTCTTACTCATTCAGTCTATTACAGAGATATATATTGTGTCTGTTTATAGTATTTTTTAACTTATTGACGGCAAAGTTGCTCTTCAATAATGAACACAAACCGTGCAATAATAATTATTGTTTTTAATTTTTGTAATAATTTTCCTTTTTTTTTTAATTCAATTTCATTGTTCCGGTCTTTTGATTTTAATCTTTTCGAAAATTAAATCGAAATTGAGAGGATGAACAAAAACAAAGAAAAAAAAATAATAACAACGTAATCACCTCAATTGAAAAATGATTTTAAAAACTGTCTGAAAAGTTTATTACACACAGTTTTATATACATATATACAATTATACATACTTGACTATTATATGTGAACGTACAATATTCAATTCTTCATACCTATTTTGTATGTGAGTTATAAGAGAATATACCACACACAATAAAGTCATAAAATAGGACCAAAATAAAAATGTAATTTAAATCTTCTTGACTCACCATAGCGTAATTTACTTATTTGATTTTTCAATAACTATACGTATAAATCGCCTTGTTTTAACTTGATTTTACGTTTATAATGTTGTTATTATTCAAGAATCTTATCTTGTTGTAGGGCAGAGTTAATGTGGTAGGATTGCACGAGGTATTGAAGATAATGCACATCGGAGACTCAGACAAATTCCTCAAAAAACCTAGATGTTTGATGATCACGGGGATGTGGTATAGTATAATACAACCAAAGAACGTAAATACCCCTTAAAATGTGAAGAAGTGAAATTTAATTTCGTTATAAAAACATGAAAGCCATCTAATAGGATAAATTATTACTACAATTATTTTAATCAAGAAGTCTTTTAACTTAAATTATTACAATTCTTTTACCTTAGGAGGCTATTGCAGTTGAGAATAAGTAAAATTCGTGAATGAAAAAATATTTTGACAGATGTCATTTTGGCAATTACATACTTTTACTACTTGAATATTGAGATGATACCAGCTTTTGTTCCCAATAACTAAAATCTTCGTACACTATAATATACTGAGAATTTCCCTCATACTATTATTCCTGTTATTATTTATTAATATTTTGATGTTATCTCCCTCTCTTTTAGGTATAGTTTAAGCTAATACCCACCAGGATTTAAATGACTGCTGAGTGCTGTTTTCATATTTTTTTTATCTTTTCTCCTTTTTTTTTTTATTTTCTGTTTTTGATTTTGTCTTTTCACTTTTCCTTTTATTTTGTATTTCATTTCTTGCTCCTCAACTATACATATTCTTCTCCTTCCCCAAGATGTGCCTCTCATTTGGATTTAATAACGTTATTTTTTTATCAATGTTGCGTTACGTTTGATTTTACTTGCTTTATTATTAACTTTTTTTTTGATTCTTCAGAGCCTCAGCCTTCCTTTGAAAAGAAGATTTGTAAGTAAAATACAAAAACAAAAAATATTAACCACCAAGGAATGAGTTTCAAAGTAGAACATAAATATAGAGTAGCAACAAAACACCACACAACCAGGAAAAATAAAAAGAGCAAAACAGGAAAAGAACAAAATTAGAACACAAAAAAAAAATTTAACTTAATGTGATCTTCCTCTCTCTCTTTATGTCTCTTTTCTCACTATACTATACTCATATGAACTATTTATCGAAGAGTGTTATTAGTTTACCTCTTCGTTTGTGACACTACAAAATTGGACGTGTTAAATATGAACATAAATATATTTGTGTTCTTGCTCAGTGCGAAATTCTGACATAATTAAGTTTTGTCTGTACGTCCTTTCTAGCGATAGCTTAAAAAACTAATTGAGTGAGTATAACTAAATGTTCAACCTTTGCTTAAAATTGTTATTTCAAGAATCCAAATTAAAAAGGGTTCTTGATCGTTCAAAGCAACGTTTTCGATAGTTAGCATGCAACTCTTAAAATAAATAAATCATATATTGCAAATTACGCGGCCTGCAGAATTCAAAGCTTACATAAGAGAGTACAGAATAACAGAGTTAGCATTCTGATAAAATTTTGTTCTAGTTATATAAGTTCTTACAATAGCTGTCATAGACTTTCAAATTTTATTTAATTATACTTCGGAAGCTGATTCTATTAATTCCAACAACAGTTTTCAGACAACTTTAGATTAAATTTGGACATGTGTTAGAACCTGCATAATATAAGGACAACAGTCTTCAAATTTTGACATACGTGAGCTTGATAATCGTAATAAAGCTACTCTTCTGAGACATATAGCAACGACATCTTATAAAAAACTACAACAATAATTTTTATCCATACGCACCTGAAAAATTTCATGGATTACAAAGGGTTAATTTTTTATACACGTATGTTTTGTTTAACAGCACAATATTCCCACTAAAATCTTAAGAACTTTTTATGAGAACCTTCGTTATCGACCACATAAAACCATTGAAACACTTTTGTATGTGTGTATCACAAAGTTGACACACTCAATTTCTATCTTATCTCGTTTTTTAATAAAATATTTCAAAAGAAAAGTGGAATCTCGCCAACTCACAACCCTTTTTTTTTTTTTTTTTTTTTTTTTTTTTTTTGTTTTGTATTCTCGCGGTGTGATAATCGTGGGAAATGATGTGTAGGTGGTTTGATTTGAACTTAAAAAATAATTTTTTTTGTGTCGCTTATGGATTTTAAGTTTAAAACCTTCTTTCTATCTCTTGTATGAAACTTTTATTATTTTATTCCTTTACAAATCTTTAATAATAATTTTTTCTTCTACTGTCGTTATTATGTTATTACTGTTGCTGTGCTTGTTATTGCTATAATAGTAACAATGTGTATATGAAATCCGAACTAAAAAAAATAGCGAAAAAAATTATGATGATGGGTTGGTAATTTTTACGTTTTATATTGCCATTGTTTATTACTGTTGCTGTCGCTGTT
This sequence comes from Condylostylus longicornis, assembly GCF_029603195.1. Taxonomy (NCBI): domain Eukaryota; kingdom Metazoa; phylum Arthropoda; class Insecta; order Diptera; family Dolichopodidae; genus Condylostylus; species Condylostylus longicornis. The sequence goes on from NW_026578045.1 coordinate 649,823, forward strand.
ATTATTATTATTGTTGCTGTTGTTGTTTGTTGTTTTTTATATTACTGTTATTGCTTTTAATAACGCAAGCGAATTAAATTCACAATCAAGAAAAAAAAAACAAACCATTTCTCTTTTTGTTCTCTTCTGTTTTTTTCTTTTCTCAATGTTATTAAAAAATAAAAATCCAAAGCTACATAGACACAGAGAGAAAAAAAGAACCAAATGAATTTAGAAAATTATTAAGGATTCACCACATTATACTAACTATAATTTATAGAAATATAAGGGGTTGGGGAAAAGAGAGAGGAGAGGAATATTGTTTTTTTTTTTTTGCTTTAAAACATAAAAACATTTTGTAAGCAGGTGGTAAATTGTCAGTGATGGGTATAAATAGGATTTTGAATGTTTGACTTAATTTCATGAACATAAATACATACACAAACAAACATACTTTCCATTCGTAGATTAAGAGCCCAAATGACTATTCTTTTTGTCTGAGCTGTTTTATAACATTATTTTTGTATATATGTATATATGTATGAGAGGATTTTTAAATGGTTTTATAAGGATTTATTAAAAGTTATATAAAAATGACCTAAGGGGTTTTTTTTTTATTATTCAACATACATTTAGACCTACACGTAAATACGTGTGTATATTTCTACTATTTATTCATCTATAACTGTTATATTTACGTATATTATGCTTTTGATGAATTATATATGATGCGTGTGTAGAGGAAACAAACAAAATATATAAGGGAATGGGTATTAATGGCTTCTAAATCAAATACTAAATGGGATGATAAACCCAAAAAGAAAAAAAAAATATAAAAGAAACAAGAAGAAAAATGGAGAATAAAAATAAAGAAATCTTCTTTAAATTGGGAATCTTTGGCTTATTTTTTTTTTTTTTTGACTCCTGAAAGTATTGCCATTAATATTGTGATGATAGGGCCCTTACCTTATGTAATATTCTACGTTTTTTTTTAATGTATATATAAAACTGTTATAATAATTTATAAGAATGAATTTATGATATGAAAATACGATGGTTCGAATATAGAATAAGAGAGAAAAAAAAAACAAATCGCAAGGTTGGGTTTTTTTTCTCATTCTTTTTTTTTTTCTTAAGCCTGCTGGGCATTATTTGAAAAGTATTCATTTTAAATTTCAAAAAAAAAAAAGGGCTAAAAGATTAACACTTCAGTTATAACAATTTGAATCGTATATAAGATGATGACTGAGTCATGTGTAACCATGAAAAAAAAAATTGGTAGGTTTATGAAAAAAATATATGTGTTTTAGACACCTACATATAAACATACGTACAGATTTTAAAGAGTTCTGCGGGAATTGAGACGAGTTTTTTTTTCTGTGAATATTAAAAAAATGGGCAAATTATAATGTGAATAAAATATTGAACCCCTTTGTTTTTTTTGGATTTAAAATTATTTTTTTTTTTTAGGCACCTTAATCATGACCTTATTATGTATAGTATTATTGATGTTTTTACTTCATTAAGAATGAGGCAGTTATAAAATATGCTCTAAATTTTTAATGCCCTTTTGAACAAAATCGTGAATTTCAATAATTTGATTAGATGCCTTCAGAGAATTCAGTTTTTAATATTGAAACTGCAAAATCCCAATGATCTAATTAAAGAAGAGGATTCCCAATGATGTAATCAAATTCAAAAACAGAATTTACTCCGAAAATTCTAATTTACTCTTCAATAAATTTTTAGACAAAATTTACTTGTCGCTTTAGAAAATTGGAAGTTTCTTATGAATTGAATTAAATATTTGATGCACACCTCATTGAGTTTTGATTTATTTTATTCATTAAGAACAATGATCTTCGCGCCTCCAGCATTTTGCCGAATATTTTTCTAAAAAAAAATAGCATACTGTTTGACTTCATGTATGACTTTATGTAATCTTTTAACTCTAATTGAGCTGTAGAGCATCTAAATTATAATTGACCAGAAAAACATGTATACACTTTATACGTTTTCCTAGTCTATTATAATTTTTTTGGAAATTGTAGCTTCTGTTAAATTTCATTAATTACACTAGATTAATTAGAATTTCTACAATCTCCTCACAATGCACGCATATTCGTTACTGCTACAGTAAAAACGCCACCTATTGCCAAAAAATTTATTTCGAAAAATCTAAATATTAAATACAAAAATAGTCAAATATTTAAAAATAAGTTTGTTGCTTTTTATTCTACATACCATTTTTCTCAAAAGTAATTCTCAAATTAATAGATTGAAAAGTATGAGTACTGTGTTGTGAGATGAGTGGAATAGAAACGGGGCCGTAATGATTTCCATTTTGTACCTTTTTTTTTTAAGATCATTGTGTCTTTTCGAACTAATTGCATATTATAAGGGAGAGATCGTTCCTAAAATCGCTCATTTTTTCACAAATTCTGATAAAAATAGTGTTGTCACCCAATATAAGAGAAGGTCATTAATAATTTCAAAATACATTTTTATATATGTATGTATGGGGTCATAATATTATTTAAAATATTCATTATTAATTCATAAAATTTAACTTGGGATATTAAAATTAAAAACTATTATGCATAAATAAAAATTTAATTTGAAAAACTTTTTTTTGTGTCTTTTCTAAAAATTCTAAAAAAAAAACAAAATCTAAATTAATCAACTTTTAGGTTTCATCATTTTCTGCGTCTTGATATTCTACTCAATTTCAAGACTTTCCTAATGCTATAAAAATTTCCATAAAATTCCCATATCCCCCTCTCTTCCTCCTCCTATTCTTCTTCTGGCAAATCTAATAAAAACTAATCGGTTTTTTTTTTTAATCTGATCCTAATTTAAAAATAAAATAAAAAAAAAAGTTTACAAAACTTTAAAAAACTTTTTCTTAGAAATCTTAAAAAAAAAAATAGAAAAACAAAAACTTCCTTTCATAATCGGAAATTATAAAAGAGTCAAGACTCAAGACTCAAAATGAAATTGGAGAACTAAAAATCATCTTTATAATTTTTATACTCGTATTTGGGTAAGACAAAAAAAAAAATTTTTTGTTTTTGTATAGCTTTTTTTCCCTTTGTTTCGTCTCTTTTGTACACAAATTTCTCAGAACAAAAATATCATTGATGGTTGATTGTGATGATGAAACTCATAAATTATTGCATGTACCAATGTATGTATAGAAATGATTATAATAATGCAGATGCAGATGTTTTTAAAATGCATAAATTCTCGAGTCAAATTTCTGTACAGAAGAATTTTCTTTAAAATTGTTTTTGAGCTTTGCTAACTGTGCTATTCGAATCACTCTAAATTATATGATAAATAATAATGATGGTAACACTTTTTTCTCTCTCTTCATAAATTTTCATAAAATGTCTGAAGAACATCTTGTTTTAATTCCCATTTGTATTTTCCCTTACCTAAATTTGTCAATTGTGGTTTTTTTTCTCTGCTAATTTTTGTAGAAAATCGAATTTCCCGCTAAATAATAGAAATATAGAAAACTTTTTATATGGTTCAAAAAAATCAACAACAACATTCTCTCACAATTGATTCCCCCTCTCTCTCTCTCGCTTTTGCTTAAGAGATTTTTTAATTTGTTAATTTAATACAAGCTTAGTACCGAATTTGTAGTTCACTTTTAACAAAATAAGATTTACGTGTTGCAAGTTAAAAATAAAGTTCCTAGAATTACAAAGCTTTTAAAAATTCTACATTTGAAGTGGTAAATGAGCCTTTGTATATGAAGTTGTTTCCGTTCTAACCTTAAGAATTGCATTTTCACTGAATGACGTAGAAATTCTCTCTTAGTTTACTTAAATTACTTTTGTGTGGTTTTGAGAGAAATTTTGATGTGTAATTGAGTGAATTCTTTAACTACTAATAAAGTTTCTTGCAGAAGCATGCATATTATGTTAGTTGTCAAGATTTTTAAGCTCTCAATTAGAAAATTCTCTTTCGTTCTCTCTCATATGTCATTTCACTACAATGTATATGATGCTTCTCAGGGTAAAATTCTCACTGATTTGAAAATATTGGAATTTACTCAAGATTGTTAAGATTCTTTTACTCTTGATTCTACTGTATTTGTACGTTGTATTTGTACACGTGTGTGCATAATATAATAAATATAAAAACAAAAGAAATTGCTACAATTTTTATTAAAGTTTTTGAAGGAAAAATACTTCAAAAATTATTTTTGTTTTTTTTTTTTTAAGAAATTTTTTGAGGTTTTTTTACAATAAAATAAAAGAAAAACAAAAATAAAAAATTTTTTTTTGTTTAAATTTTTGCATATTTCCTGCTTTATCACAAAATTTTGTATTTATGTACACAAAAAATTTTCTTAAGTATTGTTTGTGCATCAACATATTTTCCATGCTGCATTAAGCAGCGCATGCATCATCATCATTATTATAATTTTTGTTTTTTTTGTTTGTGTTTCGGATGAATAGAATAGGAATGAATGAATTAAATAAATTAAAAGTTAAACATTAACATTTTTGTTTCATAAAATTTTTTTCTTAATAAAATTCATTTCTATTATACTAGAGTTTTACTATGTCAGGTTGCTTAACCTATACTAGGTACCGCTCTCTTTCTCTCTCTCTCTCTCTCTTTCCTCCTTCCCTCAATTTTTATTTAAATAATTATTATGGAATATTCAATTGTTGACGTAAAGAAAGAAATTTAGGGTTGTTGTATAGGGAGAGAGAAATATTCGAAATTCCAAGTTCATAAACTTTTTCTTATGTTATTCTTGCTCCTTTCGGTGTATTTAAGCATAATATGAAAACTGAATTTCATATTTTTTCTTCATTATATAAACTTTTAGTCATAATTATTTGTTTTGTTATTTTTGAAAGCCAACATAATTATTATGACTTATTTTTGTTTTCCACCTCGCTTTCTTTCTCTCTCTGTTTCTTCTCTCCTTGCTTGAATGCAAGTAATTCTCATATTAAATGCTGCAGGCTACAAAATAAATATTAAAATACTTACAAAATTATTATGCAATTTTTCATACTCAAATATATTTTGAACTTCTTATGAAAAAAAAGAAATTGAAACAAAATATTTAAAGAAAATATTATTTTTAATGAAAATATTTTTGTTTTTTTTTTTATTATTTAAGGAGAAAACAATGGCAATAATAATAAACAGTAGCATTCATACTACTACGTTATATGACAATAACAAAATTGTAGTAGTAGATTTTTTTTTCATATCACATATGACACTCTCATCGTTGTTCATTTGCATTATTTGAGTACTACTCTTTTATCAATAGTGTAGTGGTAGTCTATGACTACAAAAAATTTTGAGAAATGCTTATACTTCATTTGAAAAAATTCTCTCGGTTTGTTTGGAAATAGCCGATATACTGCCATTTTCATTCAAAATTTCGATTTGAAATAACTAGCATAACGATTGAATGAATGTTGTCATATAAATGAGTTCTTAATCACCTGAGAATTCTTAACCGATAATAAAATTGATTCGTATAGGCGTCAATGCGACAAAATTAATTAAGAATAAGGCGCTTCATAATTGTTTATGAATGAGAGCTGAATTTGAAAATTCAAAGGAGTCGATATTTCGCCATTAACATTTTGAATGAAAAATATTTCAATTGCTGCGAATCTTATTGAAATTTGTATGATTAAAAAATCTAAAATTGGTAAAGAACATTTAATTTCGCATGAGACTGTAACACAATTTTATTGTAGAAATAAGCAAAAAATTCATTGCAATTTATTTAGTTTTTAAGAAATTATTCAAAAAAAAAAATCAAAATGGTCTTTGTATTTTAAATTTAAATTTTTTTTCTCTCTTTGGTATTTTAGAAAATATTTTTTCTGCATAATTTATTTTTCAAGAATGACATTTAAGAAGATGAATAAGAATTAAAGAAATCCTATTAAGTTATTGAATTTTTAAATCAAGTACTTAAAATAAGTATATGAGATTTCTAAATGTCTAAATTTCTAAATGTCCAATGTATAATTATTTGAAAATCAATAAAAAATATAAAAATTTTAATATTCTTTTAAGAATCTCAATGGCACTTGAGTTAAAAAATTTCAATAAAATTCAGAAAATCATCAATTCTTACTATTTTAAAAATTATATATTTTTTTTTGCTTAATAAAGAGTGCAATAACCTCAACTCTTAATTTTAAATTTAAAAACTTAGCAATAACAATATTGGATCAGAATAATGCCGAATATTGTGAGATATTTTAATATTGATTACAGATCATCTTATGATTTTGAAGTCGTCTTAGCGGAAAGGCAAGTATATCGAATCGAAATAGGCTCAGGAAAGAGTGATATAGATACAACACTTCGTCAACTTATAGACACAACACTTTGCAATCTCATATCACACCAACACGCCCATTCAGCATTCAGTTGGTTAATTTTTAAAATCAGATTTTATTTCTTGAAATTGAAAAAATTCTCACATTTCAAAATTTTGAAAAATTTCTCATGTCATATACCAACCAGCATATAGCACTAAATGTGTTGCTTTACAAAATCGATGAAAGAAGAAGAGTAAAACAAGACCCTTATAATTTTATAATTACTTATATAAATTTTTTTTTTAATATTAAAGTGAAATGAGATTTTCATTCATTCAAAGATTTCTTTTATTTTTTTATGCCTTTCAGAATATTGTAAGGCATATCATATAGTACATATGTATATCAATTTTTTGGTGGCACAAATGTGCATTCATGAACTTAAAATTGTTATACGTATTTTGTTAATTTAAAACTTGTCATTATGACGATCGTTTTCCTTTTAAAATGCACGAGTGTATTGTATGAAATATGTGCAAATTGAATTTGCGAGAATATTTTAGAATATCCACTGCTAATGCGGAAAAAAACTTAAATAATATTGTTAAATAAGAAAGGTGGTAAATCAAATTATACTACTCAGATTATTTTGAAGTTAATTAACACTCAATTACAAAGTTACCTTGAATTTAAGAATTTGACATTCGGACGATTCCCTCAACTTTTTGGCCCATAGTTTACAATAACATGAAATCTTACAAAATTACTTCCCCTATTTTAATAATCTTCGTTGGTGATCGAATTTTAATAAGTTCCAGTAGTATGCCTATAAAATATAATCGAAGATATTCTAATGGTATTTGACTACTCCAAATAATTTGAATGTATAAAATGAAACCTTATATCCTATAATAACTTAAAATAACCAAAAATATGAATTTTACTTTAAATTTTTATATTATTTTTGTTATTTTTGAACTGTTATACAAGAACAAATCATTTTATTATGATTTATTAAGTGCAAAAATTCATCATTATTCATTTTATATTTTAAGCAGTAATCATTTTATTAAACAATTTTTATTTTAGAAGAAAAGTCATAAGATTACAATGAAAAAGGATTTAAGAATTAAAGACCAACAGGCCCATTATTTCTACACATACATTATTCCATTAAAAATTCAATTGTATACGTGTTTTTGTGTGTGTTAGTAAGGTTCACGAATCGCGATTTACGTATATAGTATTGCATTTTTTTTTCTTAAATTCTTGCCGACACATCAATCATTATTATAATAATCTTTATCATAATCAACATAACAATCAATATTATAACCAGCATCATCACTATCATCATTGTATTATTATTAAGCATTTTATATTCAATTGTTCAATCATTTTCATCGCATCTCTTAATTTTTACCTTATACAATAAATTTTTGCTGCTTTCTTGAAAATTTCTGCTATTTTTTTTTTAACACATTTCGCGTTTTAATAAAATAACAACGGGCTCCAGTCCCAGAATATAATGGAATTTAATTCTTAAAATTTTCTTGTTTTTGGTTTTTTGGGGAATCTGGAAAAGATGATAATTTAATAACACAAAAGAATCAGAATAAGAAGAAAATGAGGAGAGGTTCACATATCCTAATCTTAGATGTCATATTTTAATTTTATTGTGTTCATTTATGCAGCTAAACCTCTTATACTCTGTTCGTGCTCTCTTCTCTCTCTCTTCTCTAATAAAGGAAATTAAAATTATAATTTTTAAAATAAAGTTTTCATATCTGGAAAACACAAAATGAACCCTTTCAATCAAAAATTATGAATAAATTTTTTGATTTCCTTCTTTTTTTTGAATTTACATAAGAATTGTATTAATAAATGGGAATTAAGAATGAGTTGAAACTGAGCTTGAATGGTAAAATGATTATGATTTAATCTGATTTTATAATAATTTAATTTTCACATTCTTTGACTTCAAAATTGCAGTAATAATGTATTAATAAACAATTCAGCAATTACAAGGTATAAGCTGAATTGTGTATTAACATTGCATTACTGCAATTTTGAAATTGTGGAGTTGGTTCCGTTCTAATACTGTCGTCAAATCATTTGAGATTTTAATTTATTTTCAAAAAGGTTTTTAAAGATTCTCAAAAGGCTTCTCTTTATCTCTTTCAAGCAGCTCTATCTCATGATTAATTAATTAGTAGGCTATGTTAACTTTAAGAGATGAATTTTCTTTAACGAAATCAAATATGACTTTTAAAGTAAATTCAAATTTTATCGTAATTCAGTTGAGAATATCATCAGTATTCAGCTATATGATTCAGCTTAGAAACGAATTGCTGAATACAGCTTTAACATTAGAATAAAATTTTTGAATAGATGTGGAATTTAAATAGTATATAACGGCATTTTAGAAGTCAATAATTTTTCAAGTTCAATAATTTACTCTCTGAAGCTGAAATGTTTTAATTGATCTGTTTGTGTTTGCTACAAGTTTGTGCTAAATTCTTTTTAACTACTTACAACGCATTTCTATGAAAAAGTGATGGTGATGTACACCAAAACTTTTTGGGATTTGAAACAAAAATGTCGTACAGAATAATTTCCATGTTGATGTAAGAGCGTGTAATCGTATACCATGTATGATGAGAAATTTTTGGTATAAAACATGCATTGTGGATTAATGTGGTGCGATGCAATTTTGATGATAAGAAAAAAATTAAAACAAAGACACTTTTGGATTTTTTCTTTTTATTGTTCTTTCATTTTTTTTTGTTCAGCGAAATTCAATGAAATCTTATAAGCTTATCATACACATGAATACTTAACGTTTATCTTTCCTCATAGCTCATACCACGTAGGCAGATATTGCAAATGAATAATAAGAAAATAAGTTTATTTCAATAAGCACATTTTTACATAATAATTTCTACTCTCTATATAAGTAAATAGTTTGTTATCAGTCTGGAAGGCTCGAACTAGAAGTTTGATATGCGTATTATGATTTGTTTTCAACATAAATCGAATTCAAACATTTTGTTGTATAAGAACAGAACATTTAATTCTAATTTATGCATTAGTTAACGCAGTCGTCACCTTACATATTTAAATTTTAACTTAAAATTTGTGTACCGATAAATTAAAATTTGCATTTCAAACACCATTCAATTCCAACATTCTGTTTGGTATGATTAAAATTTTAAGTTTGGTATGATTTGAATGTTAGCGTGGGGTTTGTTTGATGGAAGTATCGAACGTCAAGGTTTTCTTTTTATTCTGAGTATTGGACAATAATTTTGTTTATGTTGAATTTTAAGATTGAAGACGTGTTAAACTTACTTATGAAAATCGCGGTATTGTCAGATATTCTGAAATTGTCACTAAAATCTCAAGAAGTGAAAAGTTTTTCTAAAATACATACACAATATGGGTGGACGGAGAAACTAACAAAAAACCGAAATTTTAAAATTTTTTTCACCAGAAATTTTGTTTTTTTTTTGGAAATTTTTTTCGAAAAATAAAATTTGAATGAAAACGTTTCTTCTATTCCCACTAAGATACCTTAGTCTTATTCTTCTTAGTTTTCATACAATTTTTTTTGTTTTCGTCATTTTGTTTGAAGTTTTTTTTTTGCTGACTTGGTTCTTGTTTTGTTTTAAAAAAATTTGAATTTTTCCTGGTAGGTTTAGGTAGAGGTATCTTTTAAACACATCCATGTATGTATGAAAACTTGGGAATAATTTTGTTTATTGCGCGCTTGTTTCTTTGTTTATAATTTTTTGTGTTGTAGTAGCTTTTTGAATAGAAGAAGAGTCGAAACGAAAAAGAAGAGAATCGTTAGTTGATTATTATGGATTAGATGAAGAGAAATGAAGAGCAAGGGGGGGGCGGGGGGGGGGGGGGAGTTCAGAGAATGATGTGATATTTACCGCATCAATATGCATACATGTCAGAATTTCTGTTGCGCTCGATGATGTAATGAACTTTTTAAAGAATCTTCATTTGTTTTTTTTTTTATTTTTGGGGTTTTTTTTTTTATTTTGCCTGTTTTTTTTTTTTCCTCTTTCGGTTTTTAAGGTAAGATGAGATAGCAATTTGTTTTTTGTAATTTTTTGAATACTTCACTTAGAGTTTTTATGTTTTTTGTTTTTTTGCATTTTGTTTAAATGAAAGCAAATAAAAACAAAAATAGTTTCAATTTTTCGAGGCAAAAAATAAAAAGCCGAAAAGTAAAAAAATAAAAGAGAAAAATTTTTAAGTCTATATAAATGAAGCTGGGAACGCTGCTGAATGCTGCTGATTGCTATGATGAGTTTCTAAAGTATAGAATTTTTCAATTGAGTTTTTAAAAAATTATTTTTCTTTTGTAAAATTTTGTTATTCTCTTTGCATTGCATTGAGAGCTTTTAATAGGTTTCACTTTGGTTCCCTCACTTTAAAAAATTTTACTCTTGTTTTTTTTGTGTTATGACTTTTTTGATGGTGGCTCACGTGATGATGTGCTCTCTTTGTTTTTATATTATTCCCTTTGAATATTTGTTATGCTGCAATAAAATTTTCGTGGAAAATTTTTTTTAATAGAAGTGGGAAGCAATAAGCGAATTTTATCTTTTTATTTGTGGGAGAATTTATAGTGTAAGTAGTTTTGGCTTTTGTAATTTTATTCTCGTATTCTTTTTTTTTTGCTTGTTTTTCGAAATTAAGTTGATTTAATACTAATTGGATGTACAGAAGAAGAAATTTGTTTGAATTTTATTAAATGAGTAAAAAAAAAATGGAGAAAAAAAAAAGTGTAATTGTTTGAAGAGATTCTCCTATTTTAATTCTTAATAGTAGAAATTGAAAGAAATTAAGAGCTAATAAAAAAAGAATAACAAATATAAGAGAAAAATGACAAAATAGGTAATAAAAATTTCTTATGTGCTAATACTGCTATGCTATATAACTATAACAGAGGGTAGTATTGTAGTGTAGTTGATATTATATTTCGTGAGTACTCAGAAGGGGAAGGGGAAATGAATGTTTTGAGCTATGACTTGTATATTATGGCAGTACTCTACTAAATATGACAGAGTGTAGTACTCTTGTGTAGCTCACATATATTGTAAGAGTATTGGGAATATTATGACTGGTATATTCCATGAACTCAGAACAGGCAGGGAGAGGAAATGTATTTTATAGTTATTTCATAATTTATTGAGTTTGATACTTGATGTTTTAATAAAACTCAATTTAGTAGAGAATTTTTAACATTTTTAAATAGAGAATTTTAAAGTACAGCAAATAAAATATTAAAAAAAAAAGAGAAGAGAAAAAAATATAAATGCTTAATGAGGTCAATAATATTTTAATAGGAATTTTTTTTTTATATCGATCATATACAGACTATATAGAGAGTTCAAAGGCTCTATGTTGCTTTCGGTATAAAATTGGGTCATAAAAAATTTCTTTTTTTTTTTTTTTATTTTTCTTGAAATTTGAGTTTTGTGTACGTACATAAAACTGAAATTATACTTCAAATACATATTATATATTATAGAAACGATAGTAAAAGTAAAAAATTTCCCATTCTCAATAATATTTTGTTGAAAAGAAAAAAGGAAATTTAATTTTCAATAGAGTGTGTATTTAATATTTGTTTATGTACACGTGTAGTTTATGCATGAAAACTTTAAAATTTAAAAGTGATGTTATGCGACAAAATTATACGGTTGTTAAATTGCACTCTGAGAATGCTACTCTAGCGCCGCCATTTGATTGTGATAAAAATAATTGCTTATATCTCTGTCGATATATGTAAAGAGAGGTACAAAGGCGATAGACAACTGAAATTTTTTGAGTTGAATACAATTTACGATGTAAATTGGTAATAGCTCAAAAATTGGTAATAAATGTGAGGCTCCAAATTGGCTCGTTTGTGAATGTGTGGAAAATCTGAAATTTCATGAGCAAAATAAAAATTTAAGACCATGTTTACATAAGATGTGTATTTGACCAAAATAGAGGATTACGACTAAAAGTAATTAGGACTAGGGGTTTAAAGCTCAATTGAAAAATTTAAATTATTTGAATATTAATTGAATAAATTGAAATTAATTGAAAAATATTAATAAATCATAACTAAATTACTGCATTTTTTCATAAATATCAAAAATTTTAAGATTCTAAACTTAGGTGTGTATCTACGTCATTAAATTTATCTTTTCGAATAGCACGATTTTAATCCATAATTTTTTTTACAATAATAAATATTTCTTCATTTTTAATTATCTTTCATATAGATTTCACCCGAAATCAAAACTAAAATGGAAAAAAAAAACAAACACAAAAAATATTCCAAATTTTTATCTTTTAATTTAACGAATACAGTGATTAACACATACATGACATACACACACACAACACAACAAAAATTCCAAAAAAAATTAACAGAAACTGACAGACAAGATTAAGTTTAAACTCGCACCAAAGTAATTCGGATATCACAAAAAAAAAAAAAAAATTAAAAAAAAGTTGTGTTTCTGTCACCTTTAACTTGTATATGACTTTAATCTATTTCGTGACTCAAGGTTAAATATTCAATTCTCTTATATTTTTGTTATTTTTTTTAATTATTGTTGCTTTTTGAATACCGAAATTAATATTTCGGCACCTTTTTATTATTTTTGGATGATTACAAAGCAAAAACAAAGTAAAAAAAAATATTATGTTTCAATCTTATCAAATTATGAGAATGGTGTGAGAGTATATTCAAACATAATATACACATGTATGAACACTTTACATGTGGTTTCAAATTACGTAAACAAACGGTATAACGGAAATAATAATTATTAAAAAATTACATAATTATTTTGTTTTGCTTTTGAATAAAAATTTTAAAACTCATTAAAATTGCCCACATTTGTATTAAGTTCACTATATTGATGTTTGAAATTCAAAATGTTTGATTGGGTTTAAAGTGTTACTGTTGATCTATCATACATTTGGTATGATACATCAAAATAAGTATAGTTACGATTGTCTGATTATTTCAGAAAATTCTGAAAAATTATACCAATCACTTATAGTCGGAACGAAATCAAACATAGTAGACAATTCCATTGAAGCTCAGTTGGTAGAGCATCAGCCCATAAACAGTAGGTTATTGGTTTGAGTCCAGTTCGAGGAGAAAAATATTGATCTTGACTCGTTTCATTGATTATTGAGATGAGAAATTTTCATTAGTCATTCATAGTCAATTCAGATTGTTACTCAATATTAAAATTTGCAATCAAACACGTTGTGGGATCTTGAACTTGTTGGTAATGCTCTGTTTCATTTAATTGTATTAGTGCATATTGAATTTAGTTCAATATGTCATATAGGAATATTAAATGTCTGCCAAATACAAATTATAAAATCTAAAAGCTGTAATACAATATATTTGTGTCACAGAATAGTTTTAAGCTTTACTTACGTGAAACTTCATAATAACTTCATTTTCAGATTGTCGTAATTAGCCTCTAATTCTTATAGCAATTAACAAACATGTTATACATATTAAATGTTACAATAACATAATTATAACACTTTTTAAATCATAAAGAAGAAATTGTTATACAGTATTATTAACTCTACTGAAATTTTGTAAATTCATGAATTATGTTTACCTATATAGTGGCTCAAATTTTTGTAAATATTAAATTTAAAGTTCAAAATAAAAAAAACAATTGAGAGGCCATAAATTACATATGTACATATATATATATATATATATTAATATTCTATCACAAATTCTGTTATAAAGTATACCATAATTAATAATAATAAATTTATGTTGTGATTTGTCAAATAAATTATGTTTATTTTAAAAATAAACTTAAGTTAAAAATAATTTTTAAATAGTCAGTCACCAGATTTAAATATATTAATATATAGATAATTATGTCAGATTTATTATGATTTATTGTTTAAATATCAATGGTTAAGTTCACCATATTGTATGTGTGTATATAATTTTATTATTATTTAAAATATTTTCTATGATTATTTATTAAAGTATGCTCACATTTTTAATTATTTTATTTTACAGTAGAGTCAACAATAATTAGGATATTTTGTAAAATTGTAAATATTTCTAAACTGTATAAGAGTATTGCGTGAGGTATTCTGTAATATTGACTGTATAAATTTTTCTGTAATATTCTCGGTTTTCCTAAAAAATGTTTTTGTATAAAGTAGTGTGGTCAATATATTTACAGTTCTATATTTTTCACAATAACTCCTAAACCATAACAAATAACAAGATGACTAAAAAAGCGAATCACTTAAGCCTTGGTTAACAGGACTTTCAGTTCTGCTAAAATTAAAGAAATCTTCAATATTACATTACATAAAAAATTAAAGTTTTTTCAAAAATGAAAAATTAAAAAGTCAATTTTTTCGAACTTTAAAGTCATGTGATTCCGAAATCTAGATAGATAACAGCTAACGTAAATATTCAATAAAAAGCTCTTGTTTTAAGATTCCTAATTATATTTAATTATATGCCTGTCTGAAATAGGAACTTCGATGAAATCGTTCACATTATGGACATGGTTTTCATACAAAAGTATTAGTACTTTTATACAGTGGTATATTGCAGTGAACTAAGGTATTAGATACCCAGAATATAATGCATATATTATAATAAGGTATTTATCATAATATGAGACCGGACAGTGGTTTCTGGATAGTACTGTATAAGCATATAATATAGTACCAATTTTCTGAACAGTACTGTATAATGTAATTTAAATAATGCATAAAAACTTAGTGTATATTCTTACTTATGTTAAAGTATAGTTAAGAGAAGCTCATTAAATAATAATATTTTTAAAAATTAAATGTAATCCTATTATCGTATAATAATTTTTGGTTTAAATTGTGTATAACACAATTTTATTTACTTAAAATACTAAATTGTATGAAAGGGAATGTCATAGTATAAAAAGGTAGTAAATTATAAAGCTTAAAATAGGTGATAACACCGCTTATAAACCTAATATGCACTAAGCATAGTAGGTATTTTTCAATAATAATTTATTACACTAATCTATTGTTATACTGAAATTCATTTTCTTTTGGAATATAACAATTCTTGTCAAAAAATTCTGTTAAAAATTAAAGATTATTAAAAAAAATAACCAAAATATAATATTAAAATTATAGAGAAGAAATTATACTGGAGTAATTCTTGTGGCATAACAATTTAATTGAGAAAATTTTCATTTAACATGGTAGTGCTATACACTCACAACATTGTTATTCTCGCAATAATTTTGAATATTAAGAGTATGTTGCTCATTAGAGCACGTATACTTATTAATGCTTATTACTACTATGATTAAAACTGTTAAAGCAAATATTTACTTAATTTTGAATTTTCGAATATTCCAATATTACATTCTTGTATAACATTATGAACATTAAACAAAAATTTTAAGAATACCATCATAATAAAAATAAACTTTTCCTATTTTTCTCTTTTATACTAAAATTAGAACTAATTTTTCCCATTATTCTATAATTAAACTTCACTTATTCTCATATACATGTAGTTAAACAAAATTACAAGTCCTTAAATACCAAAAACAAAATTAAGTTTACATATACCATACTTTGGTAAATAAAACTTACATACATGTAAGTACCCAAAAACCTTTATTTTCATTCACATACACGCATAACCACACACATAAAATATTTAATCAACAAGTGAAAATTTAACAAAAAAAAAAAAAAATTTAATTGAAATTATGTAGATATTAAATGTAGACCCCCTACTCATTTACTATTTATAACTACAATCATATGAATATTATATATGGAAGAACTTAAATATAGAACAGTTATATAAAGTCTATGATAAGAGGTCCGAACAAACATAATAATTTTTCTTTCAAGTTTTTCAATTTAAATGACATGTTCTTTAATAAGAATTGAATCACTTCAATATCAATTATTTAAAAACTCTTAAACTCTTTTGTTAAAACTTTCTCTCTAAAACACATATTATATGTGCCACATGTAAACATACGCACATACACATAATATGAGTGTATATAGACTGATATTTTTGTTAGATTATTTTCTCTTCAGAAAATTTCCTTCATTAATTCCATTTTTATAAATTGAATTGAATTGATTGAAAAGGACAATATCCACTTACCCTATATATGTATTATATACATGTATGAACATGTATTCATACATAGTATTTATAAAATATAATAGGAAATCTCATTTATTTATATATATATATATATATCAATATATTTTCTATTTCCATTCATATTCTTATATATTAAATATTTTATAATGTACAAGTAAATAAAAGTATAGATATTTTCGAATAATAAGATTCATTTCCAACACAAAAGCACATATACAACATGTATGCTATCATACAATTAAATGGTATAGTATGAGAATATTTCAAGAGATGAATAGATTTACATTGAAATTATTGGCAATTAATAAAATTTTCTTGTTCTAATTAGATTGCAAAAAAAAAAAAAAAATAAATAAAATTGTATATAAAGGACCAATTCTTATAACAACAGAAAATCTAATTAGAATAAAATTTAACAACGAGAATATGTGTATGAAATATTGTGTACATATTGTGTATATATAGAGAATAATAATTGTGTATTTTTAACATTTTTATGTTTATTTTATGGTCTCATAATAGTCAATATGATGATTACGTTACGTACGTATGCTTATAATTATGTAATTCTGTAGGAAACGCCAACACAAATCTCATATTAAAGACATATTATGGATACGCATTGAATCTAGTTTGAAGGCGAAAACAAACAAATAAAGTAAACAAGTAAGCAAACAAACAAATCAGTAAGCATTCAATCAAAAAACAAAAACAAAAACAATGTTCAAACAAACAAACAAGAATTGAAGAGAAAAATTAGAAAACCATCTCTGGTTACACAATGATTAATTGAAATTCAAAATTAAATCGAATATTGAAAATAATTTGTAAAAAAAAAAAAAATTAATGAATAAATTTTTAGATAATTTTCTAAAGAAATTAAAATTGGAGAGAATATTACAAGTTTTAATTTGACTTGTAGTATAATTTTGTATATTATAATTTATTTCCGTGGGTCGCATTTCTTTTTGTGAGTCACAGACCTAGCGAATGCAAATGAGAGATATTTAAGCCGGTTTATAATGAATTCGGACTTGCTCAAATGTGGTTCGAGATGTGTCAATTCGGCGATATCACAAGGTACCTGACTCGCGTAAGAACATTCTTTGATAGCAGCGTCAACTTAACCTAACCTATAAGTAAAATATGATTGAGGGAGTGGTATAATGATAGCATATTTAAAAAAGAAATTGCTCAATAACAAAATTCTTTCACATCCTTAACACTCTCTCCAAAACAAATCATAAAATTTAAAAGCCTGTACTTGTTTTATTTTTCTTTTCAATTCTTCTTAATGAGCGTAAAGCTTCGGTTAACATTTTCTCTCTTTCTATATTTTGAGCAATTGATGTTATTTTGTATTACGATTTGTTTTACCTATTTCTTACCCTCCCGTTCTCTGTCACATATTTATAGGCTTAATGATGTTTCGGATACCTTGAAGATCTCTAATACCTACTTGGCAAAGGCGATACTAATACAACACAACGTAATTTCTGTGTGTACGTGAGTGTAGCAGTTTGTTTCACAAGTGTTTGTCGTAATGCTCAAATTTTTTGGGACATATAAAACTCAGTAAATAATATAAATTTAATTTGCATGAAGGCAATAAGCTTCTTTTATAGAGGAATAGCTATTTTCCAAAAGAATTATTTTTGCTCAGTGCAAATTCATAAATGTATGCAGGTGCAAATTTTTTGTTGAGCCAAGCGAATCCATATTACATTAAGCTATCAATAGCTCTAAGCTATGACTGATCTAATAACCAGAACACATCTATGTTCTTGTAGAGTAGACAGTAAAGTAGGTCCTCTTTTCTGTAAATATGGTTATTACAGTTATTTTTACTACTTAAAGAAAAATTTCAATATGGCAGCATTTCTCTTAATATAAAAAATTATTTATTCTTCTTAAATGCTTTTATTCGTACAAAAAAAAAGATTGATGGAAAAGCTTCATTAGAATTTCTATTTATAATAAAAAAAAAATTTATTTGTTTACCTTTTCTTTTTCTATATTTCCTATTCAATTCTATTTTAAATACACCTTTATGCGTTTACAGAACTTTTGAAGAGCACCTATAATATAATATCGAGGTTTATGCGTATAATAGAAACATTTCTGTTGATATAGATTTGGTATATGAATTGTAAATTTTCTATAATATTCAATGGGTACTTCAATCTCTTAATGAAGATCATTAAGTTTCCTACACAAAACTTTGTAATAATCAAAGGAATATAACAATTTAACAAAGTTTTTTTTTTTTCTTTCATAAATTTTTTTTGCTGTTTTTCATTCTTAATAATGCTTTTGTGCTTACAATTTTAGAAACTATATGAGTATATTGTGTAACAGAGAAATGCCCTTAAAGAATTTTGATTATTTTTTTCTTCTTTCAAAATAGGTTATCAAAATTTATACCTACATTGTTTCAGGTCCAATATTAGATACATTATATTTATGCGGTATTGTTGGCTGTAAAATCGGTGATTTCAAGGTGATAATTTGATTTCGTTTAGAATATGAGACGTGTTGCAATAATAAACCCTTACATTTGCATTGACTTGGTCTTAAGTCGATATAGCTTTCAACTTGCAAGAATAAATTTGTTATATTAGAGAAATGTTGAAATTGATTTGTGATAGGTAAAACATGAATTGATGAATTGAGAGAACCCGCCCGTAAACAATGCATAATAATGGCACTGAATAATATTTTCTATTTAAAATAATCTTCGATTGCTACGAAAGCTGTTCGTTCGAAAGTAGTTCCGAAATTGTTGTATAGTAGTAGTAGAAATAGTTATAGAAAAAGAAAACGCTGCTGTACGCGTACGTCTATACCAAATCTTTATAGTGAGTAACGGATCAACAATCGTCCGGAGTATAGCTACAGGCCTAAAACTGCACGATATCTTTAATAAGTTCCAGTGGAGGAGATCACGCATGGCAATTAGCAAAATTTGCTGTAAACTACCCGATTCAGAAATTACAACAGAAATATTTTAATTTTCTACTTAAGGCGATGATTGATCGTAGTATCTTGGACTACCATGGCTGCAACAGGTAACCGTGAATCAGGATTCGATTCCGGAGAAAGAGCCTGTGAAACGGCTATCACATCTAGGGAAGGCAGCGGTATGTATGATCACTAGCATCTAGGGAAGGATTCCAATGACCGCACTTGCAAGCAATCTCCTTAGTTCTATATAAGTGATGTATCTCTGGTTTCAATACGAATAGGGCATCATTCATTTTTTTTCTTATTTTATGAATAAAACAGTGTGATTCAGATTGTCTTAAGTCTACATAACGCAAACCCATTCCATTATATTTGAAATACCCTTGTATTTTCAAAAAAAAAAAAAAATTTGTAAAGAAAAGGAAATTGTCAGTAAAACAAAAAATAATTCGAAAGAAAAAAAAAATTTTCTATTTTTCATCGTCATGACTACATTGATGATAACAGGAAATGATTTCTAAATGAAATTTATATCAATTCAACTGTTAAAGTTTTCTTAAGTTTATTCCTATAAGGTAAATTAACGTGGAACTATTAAACATTCATGCCTTTCATGTCTCTATGCTTTACTACTTAGTTTTTGTAATAAAATAAAAAATTAGTTTTTTTTTTATGTTGGAAATGTTTGTAAATTAAAGAAAACCACCTACACATTCCGTTTGAGAAATTTTTTTTTTTATTTTCTTATCTTTTCTTTCCTACTCGTACTTTATAATTCTCTTTTCTTTTTTTTTTTCTTCATTTGCCCTATGAAAGCTAAAAGGTTCTATAAATAATATAAAAGTAGTCTTTATTGGAAAAAAAATTGTAATTTGCATCACTAAGGAAATGTAAATGGTAGCTTGTTCGTTGTGTAGTGTTGTACAGTGATTGTTGCGTGTTAGAAATTTCAAATTTTTCGATGACATCAATGAAATTTGACGTAAAGTTTTGCTAAACAAAGAAACGGATCATCAAAGAGAAACTAAATGAAAAATATTAAATTTTACAAAAAAATTTAGAGTTACACTGAAGATCACTAATTATGCTTGTGGAAGTTAATAAAAACTTTTGTCTACTAGCGTTTAAGCAGGAATTTGAAAGATTTTACAAGTTTTAAGGAGTATGCCAAAAAAAAAATTATAGATTTAAGCCAAGATGGGGAAATTTCAATTAAATTTTAGGGATGGAAGTCAAAGAATCGAGGTTGAAGATTTTAGAGAAATCACAAAGTTGAAAATTCTAAGCGGAAAATTTGGAGTCAAAGATTCGAGGTATTAAAATCGCAGTCAGAATTTAAAAACTTTTTTCATTATTGAAGTCCAGGTCGAGGTCTGTATCTGTATCAAAAAAGTAAAAAAATTTATTATCAATTAATCTAAATTTCCAGTTTTAAGACAAGGCTAGTGAGTTTTAAGACGAAGAATTAAGACTGAACAGCTGAATACGAAACAAAAGAGCTCTAGTCGAAAAATTGGATTGAAGAATCGAGTCAAAATCACCATGGAAAAGATTTTTTCATTTTTGGAGTTGGTGCCGAGGCTTCCGCCCCTCGGGAATTAAAGAGTCGGACTAGACAAATCAAAATCGCCATGGAAACTTCAAGATTTTTTTATTTTTGGAGTCGGGGTCGATGCTTCCGCCCCTATCCACAATGTAAAAAATTGATTATATACAAATACTTACAATTTAAGTCCA
This sequence comes from Condylostylus longicornis, assembly GCF_029603195.1. Classification (NCBI taxonomy): domain Eukaryota; kingdom Metazoa; phylum Arthropoda; class Insecta; order Diptera; family Dolichopodidae; genus Condylostylus; species Condylostylus longicornis. The sequence goes on from NW_026578045.1 coordinate 671,033, forward strand.
ATAAAACTTTAAAATTTTAAAAAAATAAAATTTTAAGTCAGATTCAGACCTCAAGCCGGAAAATTATCTAGAATTTTTTTCTTTATTTTACTGCTTTTTGGTTTTCAAGTCTTGATTTATTTAATTTTTAAATTAAATTTCTTGATCTGATTTGTTAAATTTAATTGCTGAAATTGCAACTCCCATTTAATTCGGACAATTTATTTTTTTGTTTGCTGAATCTATTGGGACCACCATTAGCTCCATTATCTGAAAATCTCCATGTTGGTTTTTATCATTTCATTTGTTTTTGGCCATTAAAATCATTAATAACAGTTCAAACATGCATTTTCAAAATTTAAAGCTGCGATTGAGAATTGTGAGAAATCGAAACTCGATTTCATTAAAATTTTCCCATTGACTCATATAATTATGAACCTTCATAACAGTAACGCGCATATATGCATGAAAATATTCTTTAATAATGGGCAGTAAATTGTCTTTTAATACTACTTTTTTTTTTACTCTCATTTTTTCTCGTCTTTTTTTTTTTTGTTAAGTGTTATTATTAAATATAGCGTGTTAAGAGATTACATGCTTCTTAAACTCTACACTTTAATTTTTTTCTTTCATATTCAACATTTCCTAATCATGTATAATATTACATGAAAAACTGTAATGAAGGTAAATATGTTTAGTACGGAAAAAATATACAATAAAGGTAAAAAATGAATTTATACTGTTGTGGAAATTGTTGTTGTTAATCGGGGATTTTAATTCGACTAAACAAAGAATAAAAAGCATTGATTCTTTTTTATTGTTATTATTTTTAAGGTTCATTAAAAAGCAGTATAAAATTTAATATGTTATGTAAAAATGTAACTAAATACATTTTTACAAGTCTTTGTATTTATATAGAACCTAGAATTATTAAGAAAATCTATTCTTATTAAGGATTTAGATGGGACAGTGTTCACATTTTTATTATGCTTAAATTGTTCTGATTTTTAATAACAATAATAATTGCCATTCAGTTTTTTTTTGAGATATTGTTGTTATTGTGTTTATATTAAGAGTTTCGAAAAATCCGGATATTATTTTGGAATTGTTGGAATTACGGACACAATTTATTTATTTAATTAAAAGTCTATTCAATTTTAAACAACATAAAATTGGTATTTAACGAGAAATTATTGTTACAAAATCTTCTTAATAAAATATTTGAGTAGCTTGCAGAGCAACAGTAACAGTAAGTTGAATTGCCTCATCATTGAGAATGGAGAAATAATTTTGGGAATTTAATCAAAAAGAGAATTAAAATCGGAGAATATTAATGTTTAAAATCTGTTATTTATTAAAGGGTTTGCGTATTGACTAAATTTTCTTGTTTATGTAAAATTTTATATTTAAAATTTTTATTAATTGAGTCTCTCTGAGACTACAGGCTTTCGAGAGCTTGAAATATACAATAATTATTTTATAAATTTTGACTGAAAATTCCAATTTTACTTGAATTTACTGCTATGCCGGGAATTTACTTTTAATTACACAATTTAAAGTTATTATTTAAGCTCTAAAAATATTGGCTAATTCCGGATTTTTATCTTAAAAATTAATTGATTTTATTTTGTTACAAAATTCCAGTTAAATTTTTTAAATAATATTGTTAAATTTTTTCAGAAATTAAAAAAAAAAAATATAAAATTTAAAATTAATTTAATAAATTGCGGAGAAATATAGGGTTTAAGTTTAAAGGGTTAAGCGCAGTGAAGTGTAGGGTTAAATTTTTGAAACGCAAAACTTAATTTAGATTTTCACCGTTAAGATCTCAAAATTTTTAACTCTTATTTAAATTCGGACAATTTATTTTAAATAATCGTAAATTATAAAATTTTTCCGAGGGCTAAATTGTAGAATATTTCGAGCATAAGTTCGTTCTACTTGGATTTTATTCTCAAATCATCAAGTATAACAAGAATTTCAGTTAGAAACGATTATAACCCACTACACAAATTAATTGCCCGGACAAATGCTTACTCAATTTTTAATTTATCTCAATGAATTTTCAATTGCTTTCTCATTTTTGAATTAAAAGTTTTGAAATCACTTAAAAAAATTTTGCAGTAACGCCAACTTGCGTGCTTTATTTTTAAAAACAAATTATTTTAGTCGTTGTGCCACAATGTCGTCGTCATTACTAGTTTTTTAATTATACTATGTGTTTATAAAGTGCAATTTGCCCTATGCTTTGTACTTCACATCCGCATTTTTCTTTAAAACTCAAACAAAACAAATAATTTTAATTTCACCTTTCCTCTTTGTAATGCTTTTACGAGTAATATTATAAGCAATCTCTGCATATTATTAGGATTAAAGTAGTTGCAATAACAATCTACGAGTACACATTAATAATATAATTTATAGTAATCGCTTTATAAAATTCAGTTTTTTTTCTTTCTGTGATCACGCATTCAGTCACGTCACGTAAATTTTTTTTTGTAATTGTAACGCCTACGCCGCCACACGTTCTATTTTCACGTTCAATTTAATTTTAAAAAGTTCAATATATTTTTTCCCTCCAATATGCCATTCAATACAGTTTACTTACTCATTTGGTTATATATCTACAGAATGTTAACTGAATCGTGAGGAAATTATGTGCCATATAGCCTGAAGGTATTTTAATCATCATCCACCATTATTTTTCGTTTTTATTACAATTTTAAGGTATTAATAACACTATATAGACCTAGGTTTAAGTATCTTATGTAGCTACTTATAAAGAGTTTTTTTTTTATTGACCATTCAGATTTTAATTCATAAAAAGAATATTTAGAGATAAGAAAAAACAAAAAAATTCAGAAATAATTTCGTTGGTGTTATTTTTTATATGGGTGCTATGGGCTGGCTATCGCGCATAATATAATGAATGAATGGTGTGTATTTGATAAAAAAAATTAAATAAAAATAGTGTTGACACCTACGATTGAAATTAGATTTTAAGATTAAAATTTAATTTTTTATTTTTTTTGCTTTTTAATTGTCACTGAAATTATGATAATGAAAATGCGAATAGGAAAATTTGTAATAAAATTTACAAACCTGTTTAAAATTTTTTTGTCTTATTACCGGACCTAGATAATTGTTAATAACTATAGAAAATTCTAACATGTTGTAAACTGGTTGAGCGTGGTTTTTAAAGAGAATCTTGTTAAAATTTTTAAAATTGAGGTCAAAGATTAGGAATCAGCAATGAAAACTTCATCGTATTCTTACATTTTTGGTAAAACTAGGGTAAATTGTTTAATATTTGGCTACTAATATTTGATTTTTACCATATTTAGTTAATTAATTTTAAAATTTACCTCCAAATTAGAATCGAGCCCCAAGGATTTTTTAAGTGAATTCGATTATGAATCCAAGTAATTGCACCATAGCAGTTTTATTAAATTTGTGCTGAAAACTAAAAGTCTGTTCATAAAATATAAAAATACATAGTGGTTCTATTAAATCTAATCCGAAAGTGGATGTCACTGCTTAATGTCACTGAATTATGAAAAAATATTTCATAAAATATTTAGATTATATGACGTGTTAACAGTGGTTGAATTCACTTTTACAGTTCTAACAATGATTTGCAATGGTAGCACGTTTTTCTACAGTTTGCTGCGAAAATCATTCTGTTTTTGTTGATACAACTAACTGCAGAAGATCTTTTATCAAATTGGACAGCATAAAATTTTTTTCGGCTTTTATATTCATAATAGAGAGGCATTATTAACATTTTACCAGAATCAACAGGATTTTTTAAATTGCAGCGCTGCTTTAGTAATTCTATTGCATTGCAGCTTTAACTAATAAGATCTCCCGCCGTCAGAACTTCGAACGCGAATTTATCTAGTATCTTAAGCTCTTAGCAATAATCGCAGACATCTTAAAAAGCTACCGGTTTTAATTATAAAAAATTCACTAAAAATGTATTCCAAAATCCTCAATTTCCATAATCTTTCCAATATTTTTTATGAAATTTCAATTAAAAAGACTTTAAATTCTCAGTATCCATAATCTCTTCTTAATGTTTTTGAGAAAATTCTAATAAAGATTTTCTCTTATTGTCGGTTCATGCCAAAAACACATAGAAAAAATAAAAATGTTTACGTAAATGCAACATGTTCTTAGTACAAGTGTGTTAAGTGCATAAAATGTGACCATATTTCTATTTTAGTGAGGGTACTTTATAAATCCATAAATTTTGAAAAAAAAAAAAAGAAAATATTCAAGAATAATTTATGCACGTGTACAGATGCTTTCATTTTTCTCTTACTCTTTTTATTTGAAAAAAAACTCTTGGAACAATTTTTATTTTCATTACTTATATAAAATACGAGCATATTATTGTGAAGTAAATAAGGTTTTGAATATTTATGAGAATTTTATTTTTCGATTATGATTGCAATAAAATAAAATTGAATGAATTATTATGCATTAAAATGAAATTGAATTGATTTTTGAATTTAAACAAGAAAAAAAAAAAAATTTTTTTTTTTTTTTTCAAAATGGAGAGGGATTATTTTTGTGAACCAATCGCGTGCTTATAAATATGTTTGAGATATTAAAAATATTCTTTTAAAGAGATTTTTAAGTGAAAATGGGATTCGTACACGTGAAATTAAACAAAATTGTAGTATAAGTGATTAGAAATGTTAATATTAATCCGTCATCATGTTTAGGAAGAAAATTTCGCCCAGTTATATGCAATATTTTAAAAATTTCATGAAAAGTAAAGAATGTTGTATTTCGAATACAATACAAGACCTTAAAAGGCAGTATACGTGCAAAATTGCTAAAATGTAAAAAAAAAAAGGTAATCCAAAACTCATTTCGTCTAAACGCCAATTTTATCAATTTTGAGTTTTATATTGAACTAAGTATTTTGAGGGGTCCCCTTTCAGAATATTTTATCGGTTTTACTCTAACTGATTTAGTTTCTGAGATATTCTATATTTATTGTGTATGTATCCACGTATACAAACTTTGTAGATTTGATTGTTTGTTTCATACATTTTATTAGAAATTTTGGCCAGTTCCCTACAGAAGAGGAAAATCATGTGAATAATAGGAAAACTTTATTATTTATTGAAATTTGAGCAGGAATTTGAAACCTTCCGAATTTTTTTCTGTTTTCAATTAATTAATTTGAGATTTAAGTGAGTTTGAACTTATAATCTTCTCAGATAAAGTGAATTTGAAAAAATTTTTAGTGTTATTGTTCTTTTTCTAAATATATTCAATTTGCCTTTCTATATTTGATCCGAAATTTGTTAAAATTTCAAATCAAATTACTCATCATACGCAATTTCAGTTTGTAATTATGGTTACCGTTGTGCTACATTATACCCATTTTAATTGAAATATTTTATATTAGCAGAAATTTTAATTGATTAAATCGCATAGAACCTTTTTTTTTTTGTTACAAATGATTGAAATTGATTGATTTTACAAGGATTATTTTTAAATGTAATAGAAAATCAGTTTTTTGCATTATTTGAAAATTAAAAAATATTTTGAATAGTTTATGAAATTAAAAATGTTTAAATTTTAAAATTTAAAAACTTCTTTCAAAATTATTTTAATCCTTTTTATGAATACATGCCATAGGTATTATAAAAATTGGCATAAAAATGCTTTTATTCTCATAATTTTTTTTTTTTTTCATAAAATCTTCTCCAAATAGGGACTGGATCAATTTCAACAAAATTTCCATAGAAATAAAAATAAAAAGGATTTATTTTAATTTTCTTCTTTTGTTTTTCAGATTTTAGCTTATAATGTTTAAAATATAAAACAAAAGTATTCGATAATCCTTTGATTAAAATCAGGATTAAAATAAAAGATTAAAATTTTCTCAATAAGAATTTTTGAATTTATATTAAATAAATAATTATTTAATTGAGTATATATACATATATTAAATGAATACAATTGATATTAAAATAGTGTTGCCGTATATCGTTATATTATCACCATATCATAGGATACTATTGAGGTCAATTCTCATAAAGTTATAGTTAAAATATTAAAATAATATTTAAAATAAGCTCGAACCATAGATAAAAAATAAGTCATTTAAAATTACCCACATATGAAATTACCCACATTTTTACCCTCGCTTAGCGTAATTACCCTCCATGTAAAATTTAGCTTTTCTTAGAAGTCTGAAATTTAAACTTAGCGTTACTTAACATTTCTAAAAATCTTATTTCATTAGAAAAAGTAAGCTTCTTGTAAAAATTTGTGATGTCTGTTTTGAATAATATTAAGTTTGACTCAGATTACTCAATATAATTTATTTACAGATAAATTATAATGATCGCAATCCCTACCAAAGATTATTTTGCAATTCAAATATTTCAATTGTCAAAAGATCTGATAATATACTTGAAAATGCTCTTAATTAATTAAGAGTTAATGCTCTTTCAAAAAATAATCGTCATCGTGTCATATGTGTCAGACATAAAAACTCACAATATTGAAATACCGAACTTATGTTGGTTAATTTACAGGAAAGAACATTAACCCCAAATAACTCTGCTACTACCAACAAGATGTCACTAGAAAATATAAATTTCTCAAATTATTTTAAGAATTTATTTAAAATACTAAATTAGACTTACTGGAAATTTCTCTTTCCTGAGAAAAAATAAATTTAGTTACAATTCTATTAATTCTAATTGACTAGAATTGGAAATTCCAATTCTTTAATAAGCTTCTTTATTAATGTCTCTGCTGTCGTTCAATTTTTTTTTTTTTCACTCTGAGATTTTCTTAGACCTTATAATTCCTTTTTTTATATTTAAGAATAAAAAACAATTTTCAATAAAATTTTCACTTCATTTACTTAAATTAGATTATTTTCTTTACATTTATTTTTCTTAAAATAGACACGGAAAGCCCGTTTGTCCCACAATAATTTTAAAATTCAAAATGAAGTGTTGATTATTTTCACATTTTTATCATACACTCCGTTGTTTCCTTAGATCCTTAAAATTTACCATTTATCTCTATTATTTTTATATTTATCTTTAATTTTTCAATTCTTTCCAAAAACAAAAAAAAAAGAGAAAATATCGTAAAGATCCTTATAGGAATATTAAAAAAGGATAACATTAAAAATAGTCCATTTATTTAAAAAAAAAAAAGGAAAAGAAAAGAAAAAATTTATATTTTAATTTGAAGAAAAAGAATTTCAATTTTTATTCCTTTGATTCTGATAATCCTTTTCATATTTAGTTTTGTATAATCTTTGACTCCTTGTTTATTCTCTTATTTATTTATTTATTTATCTTCTTTGTATATAAGTATGTATAATGAAGGAAATATTAAAGGATTTTCAAAAGGTTCTCATCACATTTTTCTTCATCACATTTGATTTGATATTATATAAAATCAGGTAAATTTAATCGATTTTAATAAAGGATTTTCGGGGCCTATTTTAAGATTAAAAGATTTAGATATTTTTGTTATATTTTTATTGGGAGAAAGAGAGAGAGATAAAATTTTTATTAGAATGTTTGCTTATCAAGTAAAATTTTAAAATATTTTTGATTAAAACCTGAATTATCGTGCATTATCGAAAATTTTGAGAGCCAAAAATTTTTTTCTGGTTCTCCAACATCGAATTCAGTATAGAAGTAAATTATGTTTATTTTCACTACATATAATATGGTATTAACTGTAATTTGTAGTAACGGCAACAATCTGTACTATGTCTCACATATTTACTCACTTACGAACATTACTAAAGTGACTGTGTTTGCTCAAATGTAATCTCGAAGTGAGAAAAATTTCTGATTTCAATGTAACTTAGAGAGAAAACAGACCAAGAATTAGACTGTAAGTGTATCCAAATTCCTTTACCACAATTCTTTATTTCAAGGCCTTAGCCTGTTTCCAAATTTTGTTTATTTTTTTCAAAAATATTTAAAAATTTTAATATTTTTGTTAATTTACTCATAGCATTTTTTTGTTTCTATTTTCAGGTACGATTACTCAATATTTTCGCAACACTAGTCTGTATCAGCAGTTTATTCTATAGTGCCAGGTACAACTGGCTGTAAATATAGGTACATTTAATAATACAAACTCAGAAAATTAAAATTTTATTTTATTTTGTAGCAATTTATTTAAAAAACATTTGCTTAAAAATAACAGTTTTGAGGCTTAATATAACTTAATTTATTGCTAACACAATTGAGGTGATCTCAAAGCGAAACCTGACTAAATCAAATTTTTATGTTTTTCGTTTTATTGCAAATTCTTTTTTCTTGTAATTTATTCTATATTCCAAGAAAATTTCGTTCATGTATTTTAATTAATTTCGAAGTTATTAAGAAAAATGTAAAAAATTAGAAGTTTTTTCTAAAAATTTTACTTACATTTCAAGCTAACACTGCTTTGTTAATTTTAGAAATTTTGAGGAAATTCATTAAGTTTTGAATTACCTAGGATTTCTACTATTAACTGTTAAAATTTTGTAAATGAAGTTGACTTCATTCCTTAGTTTTGAATAGAAGTATTAAAAACTAAAAAAAATTTTTAGAAATTTAATTTAAACTTTTTTTCTCGAAACATGATTTTTTTCGGTTTAACCGATTTCCTCTTTAAACTACAGCTGTTTATTATAATCAATGATTAATATATTTAAAAATAAAATAGGCATTCGGGACGAAAGCACTTACCTTAACAATAGAAAAATATAAGCCAAATAGTGAAAATTCTGTAAATTGAAGGAGAACCTTATGCGTTTTCAGAAAATTTCGCCTAGTTATATGCAATATTTTAAAAATTTTATGAAAAATAAAGATCCCTTATAATATGGATCAGACCTACGTAGAAAAATTTTGTAATTTGAAATTTAAATTTTAGTGTTCATAAGACGTTTTTCTAATTTAATTTAACTTTAGTATTAAATTTAAAAGCAATTTATAATTCAAAAATTTTCTAAATTGCAATCTAATCCTCTTTAGAACTCTGGTTACTTAAATCTAGTTATTCTAGACCCTGAATATTTTTATTAAAATAATTTTTTTTTCTAACATAAATCTATGGTAACATTTTAACCTTAATATTTTCTATATATACAATAATCCTTTATTATCATTTAGAAATTTCTCATTCATTATCCAATTTTCTATTTCATTAATCTTATACCTTTTCTGTATATAAGTTGAAATCTCCCATCTCTTGATCCAATAACATTTAAAGAGGGAAAATTGATTTCTAACATAATCTTAGAAAAAAACTATAAAAATTTTTGAATTGTCTCTTAAATTATCAAAAATTTTTTTTACCTTTAATTTTATAAAACAATTTTATTAAAATCCTTTTTTGTTGCCTATTCGTATAACAGTAAAATTATCTCACCTTTCCTTTTTTTTTTCCTCTAAAGTCGTAACCAAATATATTTTTATTGAAAGAGTCAATTTAATGTGAAAATCTTCTTGAAAATTTTCTAATCATACATTTATAAGAAAATTTATAAATATGTAAGATAATGGTTCTTGTACATACTTGTATAATACTTTCTGTAGATTTTTGGATAATATTTTAGGAAAATGTGATAATCATTATGATTTTATAAGATTATAAAAGGAAAACATCCTTTATGTTTTCTTTATTTTAATACCAAATAATATTGTTAATGATTTATGTTATATTATATATGAAAAATATATAGAGTATAACAGTTTCGTATTTAAAATTTCGTATATTATTCAATTCATTCCAATTTATTAATTCAATGAAATTAATTCTATTTTATGTCGTCTATTAAAAAAAATGTGGAATTTCTTAATGTCTTATAATGAGCAAAATTATAAAATATACATAAAAGTTCTTGTTTTAATGTAAGTAAATTCAATTTACAAGCGATAATAACTATAACAGACATACTAATAGACAGTATAACAGAAAACATTACATCTATATTGGAATACTTCAAAAATATTACTAAAGTAAAGTATCGACCGAGAAAAGGCTTCAGACAGTACACGTAATTTTGTATAACACATTGTAGGAACCTCGGAGTGTGTAACAAAAGATTTTTTTTTATTGTTAATATTTACGTTCTGTGTGAAATGAACTTGGAAATTGGCATCTAGAGACGAAACAAAAATTAATGAAATTTTTCCTTTTTACCCAAAAAAATTCTAGAATAATAACAAAATTTTAAAAATTCTTGGACTCAATATACTCAATATATTAGTAGAATTGGAGAATACTAGTTAAAACAAATTAATTTTTCATGTTTGCAAGTCTAAACCCGATTTTAAATGTCCGTTCTAACAAATAAGATGATGCCAGACGAACGGCCATACTTAAGCTTATAAGCATGTTTTCTTAAAAATTTTTTAAAGAATATTCTAAAAATATAAAATAAACAATAAAATAAAAAATCATTACAGACTCAAACATCACTTTAAACTACTTACAATCCTTATCATATCCTTGAAATTGAAATTTTTATTTCAAATACTCTTATTCCTTTTCATCAAGAGTGCCAGTACACCCACAAATCAATAAATAATTCGCCCAATTTTTTTATTTAAGAAAGTTTTCATTTAATTTCATTTTGCTCTCACATTGTATATGAAACTAAAATAATATAACATTTAACAAAGACAATGACTCTCCCTTTTAAAATCCCTGAAAACCCACCGATAATCAAAAAAAACTAGAATAAAAACTGTAGATCAACTCCGCAGATAAAAAAAATTAAAAAAAAAACGAAAGTAGTGAAACAAATTGACTATACAATAAAATCTAAAGAGGATAATAAGGAAGACATTTTCATAACAAAAAAAAAAAACAACAAAAGCACAAAAGGACACATAAAATCCTTAAATGACACAGCAATAAACGGTGTAATACCAAAAATACCAAAGTGTCAGTAGAAATTATATAGAGAAACTTACGTATTTATAGGGTTCGTTCACTTAAATACACACGTTCGGCCATGTTATTTAAGTGGAGGGCGAGTGGGTGAAACGGTAAGAAATAAAAGAGAAAAAAAAAAACAAAAACGGAAAAGTATTCTAATTTTTTTTTCTATTTTAAACGAAACAGAAAATAAAAAGGATCAAAAATATTTGAAAAGATAAAAATTTCATTTCCATTTTCCATTTTAGTCCTTGATTTTTCCTCATCTTTATTTTTCTTTTTTCGCAAAATCATACAAAAATTTTGTAAGAAAAATCGCAGAAAGGATTGAAAAACAAGAAGAAAAGAAGAGAAAATTTCCTTTAAAAAATTTTTCCTTGTTTTCCTTATTATTTTTTTTTTTACTATTTTTATAATCAAAATCCTTTAGAAATATTTTTTGAAACTACAATCATTCTATAAAGGATAAAGGAAATAAAAATCGAAATAATATAACAGTTTAGAAATTGAAATTGACGATATTTTAGGTGGGTGTCTTCCTATACATAATTTGAATAGATAGGGAAGAAATCAGTATCTTTTCGTTTTAAGAGAAATTACGAAGGATCGCAATAATACAAAAAAAAAAAATATCCTTTTTACTTATTTTTTTTTTTGTTTTTGAATTTCCTTATCTAGTCTCATTTCAAAATTGACTCCCACATAATAACTTTAGAATCACATGAAATCTTACCTTTTTCTTTCAAAATTTTTTGCAAGGAATTTTTTTTCTTATTTTATTTTGGATAGCTTGTAAAATTTCTAAAGCTTTTCAATCACTTTCAAATCTTTCTTGATAACTTAATGCACACACACACACACAAATCCAAAATCAAATTTAATAAAGTTTTTATTGTTTTGTGAATCAAGGAGAAAAAAAAATGAAAGTTTCTGTTATACTTTTTTTTTTTTAATATTTTCTAAGATGAAGAAAATCGCTTGTGGTTTTTCCGAGAAAAGAAGTTTTAAAAAAAAAAAAAAACAAAAGGAATAAAAAAATAATGACAAAATAGTTTTATAAAGTTTTAAAAGGATTTTGAAATACCAGACTTTATAAGTGTATAACAGTTTAATGATCTTTTGAAAATTTTAATATATTTTATTATTTGAAAATATTGGCGAATCGTAATGAGAAGTTATATAGAGTAAGAAAAGCATTGTAAAGTAATTTGAGGGTAAAAAAAAGTAAATATAGGAGAGCAGTTTGAAATTTAGCCACCATATTATTGTTTAATAGAATAAATACTAGGATATTTCTGAATATCAGAAACTTTTTGAAAATTATTTTTCTAATATTCATTCTGTTTTTGAGTTTTACTTGTTGATGTAATAAAGAAATTTTAAAAATTTACGCAAGTCGATCTTAGATAAAGTTGTCACTTTGTATATAATGCTGGCAATTCATATTTGTATATAACTTACCATTCAAAACGTATAACACTTTTAACTGCACCATATTATTTGGAAACTTTGTTGTTACATGAACATATTCCGGTTTATGGCTTCATATTTTTATTTTTACTCTTTCCGGTTTATGATTAATATTTAAATTTTATAATTTAATTCAACTCCTATAAGTATAACAGAATATTTCCATAAAAAATGATGTTTAAAGCATTAAAAACTGATCTCAACTACTCAGAAGTAGTTTGGAGTACAATATTCCTGTAAAAGAAACACATACAAATTAATTTAAAAGGTTCTTCAGCGATTTTTTTTGGGAAAATTAGCGAAATTCTAAATAACTGTTATACAAAATATTTTATTTATTATTCAAATATCATATAAATTAAATTTTGAGTAATAATTTAAATTCTCATATAAATTACAAGTTTAACTTTTCTTTCAAAATAATATAAAATTGCTTAATTCTATATAGCAATTTTAACATGTGTAATTTTAAAGGTTAAAGTAATTTTTCTAAAAAATTCTAAAGTTAAAAATGTAAAAATGTTATTTATTTATTTTTTCTTTAAAAATTATTTATTGGACACATTTTAACTTAATATTTTATTTTTTTTTAAGCACAGAGAGAGAAAAAAAAAACATTTATCAAAACTGACATTGACACAACCATAACCTCCTTTTCTTATTTCCCTCTCTCTCTCTCTCTTCCATTTCTATTTGTTATAATTCATTCTCTTTTATTTATTTCATTCATTTTCTTATATTTTATTTTTTTTTTCTCTTCCTCTTCTTTGTTTTTTTACAATAAATCGACATATGAACCATATATTAAGTGACAAGTTTCAACCGGTATGTATTCATATGATACAAGTGACAGTCAAATGTCATTTTGCAACTGTTATACGCAAAATTAAATTTTTAACCTCAACAAAATGTAAAAAAGAAAAAAGTTATTTTCTTATTTGTTAAATTTTTCTCTTTATATTTTATATTTTTGAAAGAAGAAGAAGAAGAATATAAATTGAAAATCATCAAAAGAAGAGGAAAAAATAAAAAAGTTTAAAGCGAAAAAGATAGAAGTAACTCGTGTGTGCGTGTGTTTTTATTAGAAAAGGAGGGAAGATTATAATCCTACATGTTATTCTAAATTCTATTCACATATATTTTATGAGCCATACATTAAAAAAAATAAATTTTTTTCTTTTATTATTTAAAATTATATACCGGGAATAAAATAAAATCTTAAAGGAATAATAAAAAAGAAGAGAACAGCTTAAATAAAACGTTGGACATTACGATTCTGAGATTTTCTTTTTCTTTTTTTTATGTATTAAACTATTAAATTTAATAGTTTTTTTTTTGGAACACTTGTATAATTTATACTTGGAACTGCAATTTAAGTATTACCGCCATGCTTTATATTTAAATTGAGGTTATATCCAGTCGCCAATGTGGCGACTACGTTAACAAACTCTTCTTCATTGTTCAAAGCAAAGTAACTTGCGTCTTTCATTGAGAATTCACTTTTATAATACAAAATTTACACTTACAATTTTTATAGCTCAAAATTTTCAACTTCAGCTTGCTGATTGTAAAGAATCAATATTTTATAAAATTATTTTACATATATTTTTATAAAGTCGTTTAGGGAGTACAAGCGCTATCTTTAATTACCCTTTATCCAAATCTCTTCATAGAATTCGCTAGCGATTAAAAACAACTCCCTGAATTTGGATTTGATCGAAAACGCGTCTTTTCAATTTCTTCTCATTGGTTTCCACCGTCCCTCTCTCATTACACCGTCCCTCTCCCATTAACTATACTCTTCCAAATGCGTTTTCTCTCCATATTTGTAATATTGCAACTCTCGAACATTAAAAAAATAAACATTATAAACGAAAAATCTGAAATTCTTAAAATTTAATTTTTAATTTTTAATGCAAAATACAATAAAACTTAACAAATTCGATTCAACAAAAAAAAAAAAAAAAAGAAAAGTAGGAAAAATAAAATAAGAGAAATGTTGACGTCAGCGCGTTATTTAAAGTACTTTTCATATATAAAAGAAAAGAATATCTTCTTCATTTATTTTGGAATATGAGCGTTTTTGATACTTTCGTTTTATTTTCTTCCTTTCATTGGAGGATTTCCCATAATAAAGCATCAAAATAACAGAAAAAAAAATATTAAAATTAAAAAAGTAATAAAAAAAATGCAATAAAGAGAAAAATTCCAACCACACACAGAAAAAAAAATTCAAAAGTTTTAGAGCTTCAAATTTGCAAAAAATAAAAAAAATTTTTTTTTTTATTATAACTTTTAAGAATTGACCAAGTTAAATTAAATTGAGACTCTTATAATATTTAAATATTGCGGGATGAGAATGGCATTTCCTTTAAGGGTTTGAATATAAAAGATAATAATAATAAAATAAAAGAAAAAAAAAAATCGTATAACAATTTTAAAGAGATTTAGAGAGGGTAATAGAAACATACATATGGGGATAAAAAAGTTAAATTAATAAAATATTTTTAAAGATTTTCGTTATTCCAGAGTTAAAATTTATGATGAATAAAAATTATCTCTAAATTTAACGTTTAAAATAATTGAGAAACACTTTATAATAAAACTGTTATACAAGTATAGCATTGCCACTAATATCAAACACAATTTCAGTCAATACATAGTTCAATTATTTAATGAAATGATTAAGAGCTGTAATGGGAGCTGTTAATTATGACATGACATAGTTAAAAACTGTTATACATATATTAAAGACGAATTTTTAAAATATACTGTCACGACACAAATTATGGCACTTTCACCACCTTTACAAATGCCCGATAATCCTGAAAGGCAAAATATTTTCTTCAAAGGCCCATTACGACTGTGACCATGATTGGTCTATACGAGATATTATAAACAAGAATTTTACAAAACGATTTGATAATTTACATTATTCTTTTAAAGTGAAAAGAAAATTTCTTTTAATTTCGAAAAATACGCCATATTTGGGCTAATATTTCGATATCAAAGTTTATGTTTGTGCTAATATTTCGAGCTCAAAATTTATGTTTGTGCTAATATTTCGAGCTCAAAGTTCTCACTTTATTAAGGCAGATTTTTTTCCACTTGTTGTGCAAATAAAATTATACAATAAATATGAATACAATTATAATATACTTTTATATGATATTCATTATACCCGTTATTCTCACAATAATTATTAAAAACAGTGTTACACTGTCATCACTCTCCAGTGACAGTAGCATAGTGAGTAGGAATGTTAACAGGAAGGTAAATATTGCGTTGCATTTAATTAATTATTTAAAATACTCTCTTTATTATTCAAATATTTTTTCTCTTATATTATTGTCATTCTCTGTACAAATTTCACTTCAAATTTAATTTTATTACGTAAAATGTAGATGGCCATTTTTAATTTTTGTTATTATTTTAAAATAAATGCATCCAGCTGTTATGGGTATATGTATATGGAAATACATAAAAACAGTTGGACATATTTCTCATTTTATGGTTTCTTATAAAATTTTTATAAGTATGTAGTTAAAGCTATTAAATGGAGAAAAAAATTAAATTAGAATAAAATTTCATATAAGTACAAAATTATTTTCTGTTAAAAAAATAACATTCCTTTACAATACATTCCAGTACAATAACATTCCTTTGTATGATCTTCGAAATTTCATATGTGTGTTTTAAGTTCTTGCCCCACATGATATTTTTCCTTCTATTCGTAAGTACACAAGGCACTGAAACCTTAACAAAACAAAAGTCACTTTAAAATATTTATATAAGACAACGGTGAATAAAATATTGTCAAACAGTAAAATTGAAATTTAAAACATTTTTCCATGTTAAAAATAATTTTTACAAACGACAGAAAAATCAAAAATAAGACGGAGGATTTAAAACAGTGCCAAAGATTGAATATTGAATATAAGAAATTCGAATTATTTGAAAGGATATTAACAAAACAAACACAAAGTCCTATATTATTATGAAGTCACCAAAGCCATAACATAAGAAAAGAAGAAAAAACCAAGAACAAAAAAAAATTCCGAAAATCTATACACAAAGAGCACCATAACCTGCCCAGTCAAAAAGGTAAATCTGAGTATAGAAGAATATTTCATTTTTCCTTCTTTAAAGAAGTCAGAACACGCATCATAAGTCCTGCAAAAGAAGTAAAATGAAAAAAATGAAATAAAAATTACTTGGTTCGTTGGTCGCTTATAGTTAACATTTCCGAACATTATACTTACCTAAGCATATATACACATACTTACCTAAGTAGATTTATATAGCAAACATTTCAAAAAATCCAAAATCAAACCAAGCATTCCTTCTTATTGTCATTGTCATTTTCATTGTCATTGTCATCGTTCTTGTTTTTCATTTAATCCTCTTTCAGTTTAATATTCCGATATTCACAATGAATATACTCATATATACGGCTTATGTAAATGTTATACTGTTTATTGTGTTCGCCGAATTAAAACTACATCATATATATACTTATACAACAAGTAATGTGTAGGCGGAATTGAATGCATTGATATAAACACCACACTTAATATATATAAACTGTGACAATGTGAATTTAATATACTCGTTTTGGTGTCAGATTACTCAAAATCAGTTAATTTTCAATATATACAATAATTATTTTATTCGCACGAGTACTTTTGTAAAAATAAGAATGTCAGATTTTTGCACACATACCGTATATGGCAAAATTCACATTCCCCCCCTATTGTCATTATAAAGAAAATTTGTATAAGATATGAAATGATAACTTCTACCATCTTAAGTATGTTTTTAAACAGTTTTACTTTTGCAAATACAGTTTTGTTCTTATACCCGTACGAACGTATGTTCGAAGGGTATACTAAATTTGCCTTACCGTTTGTAACGCTAAGAAATAACGGTCTTAGATATAGACTCAAGTGTATGTTTTTGATCAGCGTCAAATTCTGAGTTGATTTAGCTTTGTCTGTCCGTCCGTCCGTCCGTCCCAACGATAACTCAAAAACTAATTGAGCTAAGTTCACCAAATTTTCACATATGATTTATTTTAGTAAGTGCCAGAACCCTATTTAAATTGAACATGATCGGGGCACCGGTTCGGGTAGCTGCCATACAACTTAAAAATTTATTTTGCTATATCACAGAAACTATAAAAGCTGTGGTATTGAAATTTCACACAAACGAATATATTAGTAGGGCCAATGTGTCTCATAAAAGTCGTTGAAATTACTTGGCTCCTTCTGGTACCTGCCATACAACTTCAAGAGTTATTTGGCTGTATCTCAGAAACTATATAAGCTATGGTATTGAAATTTCACACAAACGAATATACCAGTAGGGCCAATGTGTATGATAAAAGTCGTTGAAATTGCTTGGCTCCTTCTGGTACCTGCCATACAACTTAAAAATTCATTTTGCTATATCTCAGAAACTATAAAAGCTGTGGTATTGAAATTTCACACAAACGAATATATTAGTAGGGCCAATGTGTCTCATAAAAGTCGTTGAAATTACTTGGCTCCTTCTGGTACCTGCCATACAACTTCAAGAGTTATTTGGCTGTATCTAAGAAACTATAAAAGTTGTGGTATTGAAATTGCACACAAACAAATATATTAGTAGGGCCAATGTGTATGATAAGAATCGTTGAAATTACTTGGCTCCTTCTGGTACTTGCCATACAACTTAAATAGTAGTTTGGCACACACAGTATTTTGAAAAACACATAGTACTGAAATTTTGCATACATTAATATGGTAATACGGCAACTTAAAGTCATCTACTGTCGCATAGTCAGTTATGGCATCTTTATTTGCACATAGGATAACAAATTCGTACGGGTATCACAGAGTTGACAAGGTCAACTCTATTTTTTTTCTCGTTTATATCATATTGTTTTACATTGTATGTCATAAATATATATGTATGATATGTATACTTAAAATATTGAGTCAATTTACATTTACTTATAAACATGTTTTAATTCATGAAGTACATTTTTTTTGATTTACCGAGTTGCCGTTTTTCTGCTAAAAATTTGTAAATTGTTAAAATTAGAGTTGTCGTATTTTTCTTTTGTGAAAAAAGTAAAATTTAATAAAATTATAAAGTAAGCCAATTTTAGTAGATCAAAAAATAGTTGTTATTTCAGATTTTTACGGTAACAGTGTTGCCGTTGCATTGGCATATTGAAATTTAATCAAAAACAAATTCTTATTTTCTAAATACTTGGCCATTTCAATTTAAAATTTTATTAATTCTCCATAAAAGTAAAGAAATTTAATGTTTTAAATGACCTTTAAAAATTTTACAGGAACAATAATGAATTTTTATTGTACCGCCTTTGGTGCAAGTTTTTTTACTCAATCCAATACAGATTAACGATTCTTGGTTAAGTTGCTTGTTATTTTGATCTCTTTGGTATAGGTAATATACTTATAGAGAACCGATAGTTATGAGAGAAACAAATTTGTAGTTCTTCTACGCGAATAGTACTTCGTATATATGCGATTCTTACAGCTTTTCGCGTTTTAGTTTTTAAACCAAATATTGCAATTATTTATCGGACAGTTACCAGATATTACCAATGCCTTATTACTGCTGAGTTGGAATATGGAAATCTTGCTTTCTAAAATTTCTTGAATTGCTAGAAACAAGGTACGCAGTTAATTCAGAGGTTTTCAATTTCAAGTCGCTTGCGAATGACGACCCCATTAACACCGCTAAATCACAAAAAAAATTTTCTACTTCAGAAACGACGGTAAGTCGTGAATAAATTTTTACTTTTTATTTTTCTGCATTATAATTTCTCATCTGTGTGCAAAAAAAAAAAAATACTGATGAGTGCGTAATGTGTGAGTAGCCTAAAAATTGTTCCATTTTTCTTGCCATTTTTTTCCTCTCTCTCTCTATTTTTAACACATTTTTGTTTTTTTTTATTTAATTTTCTTATTTTTTATGCTTCATACATAACTTCTATAAAATACTTAACATTTGGTATATTGCGAAAATCTTGTTTTATAGCATTTTTTTTTTTTAATTTTTTTTTTTAAAGTTATAAAGCAATAAGCAGTTGCGCGTCAGTTCAGCTATAAACAAATTTATTATATTGTATACTTGGGAATCCAAAAACATTTTTATAACCGACTGCTGTTACCGGCAATGGGGTTATTATGATTATAAGCGGCGGGAAGAAATTATTATAAAAAAAAAAAAGCAGAGATGGAAAAGAATAAAAAATAGCGCAACAAAGCAATAAAAAGGGGTTCTGAATATTTTGCTTTTTAAGGCCCTGTGAACTAACATTTATAATATATATTAAACACATGTACGTACGTACACATGTAGGCGAATATTTTAATATTAAGAAGGAATTGAAGGAAGGAAGAAGAGTGAGAGAGAGAGAGAGGGAGAAATGAGAAAAAAAACGGAAAGTAAATTTATGTTTAAATCGTTCAGAACATAACCAGAGTCACAGGTTTAACGACAATGAATTTAGTATATGTACTATTGTGAATATAAAGAGTATGAGAGAAGAGTATAATTTGAATAGTAAATATATGAAGTTTGATTGTACATGTATACAACATAAATTTACATAATATATTTGTATGAATGTAAATTTTGTATGTTGTTTTGCGTGTTATGTTCGTCGTACATCTGTACATTGCGATTTATTATCATTTCTTTTTTAATTTTTTTATGGTTTGAAAGTACGAGAAAATTTTTTTAGATTTGCTTATTTTTTTAAGTGCGTTTTACACATGATTTTTTGTTTGTTAATTTTTTTTTTTTGGGTTTTTTCGAGAATTTATCTATATTAACTTGAAAATTTTTAAATTTTTTTTCTCTCAAAAGCACATAATATGAATTTCAATTTGACACGAGCCGGTTATATTTTTGTTTTCTGTTTTGTTTTTGTTTTGCATATGTACAATAATTGTTATTATTTGTTTTCTCTTCATGTTTGTTATTGTTTTGAATGGTTCTTATTGATTTTTGTTTTCTTTATTTTGTAATGTGTGCACATGTGGCACCCCTAAAATAAAATTGCTATTATTTAACTTAATGAATTTGTAAAATTTATTAGATCCCGACAATAATTGTAAATTATTAAATAATTAAAAATTTTAAGAATTATAAATAAATTTCAATAAAGTTCAAGTTTCAGCAAAGTTTTGGAATAATATTGTGCTGTCTAAAATCTAAAATTCTCAGAAATTTGCAAATTATTTCATGTAACATAGATAATAGCACATTTCGGTAGCTGTAATGTACAAGAGTCTCTGACTATATTGACCCTGATTCGAATACAAATATCTGAATTATATACAATATGTGCAAGATGTAGGCCTTTTTCTCTTTAATTAAATTTTGGTTTTTCTTTTCTTCCTGTAAATATGCAATATTATAATCTTTTATATTCAAAAGGTGGCGTGTTATAGTTATGGGTTATCCTCAGTTTCCTAAATTTTATCACGAAAAAAAATAAGAAAAAATTGCATACCTCAAGGTAAAATAAAAACTTAAAATTATGTGTTGATTTATACAATGTCTGCCTCTGTTATGAAATTTTGTTGACGTATTGAGCACACGTAATCATACATCTTATATTATATCCTAAAAGTTTCAATGTAGTGGTTATAATGGTTCGGGTAGCTCCCATACAACCACTTAAGGGCTAGTTCTAAATATTAGAAAAGAATATTAAAGCTAGCTGGAGGAAATTTGGCAGTCATGTCTCCAGTTATAATTCAGATACATTCTAGAAGATTTCATGGAATGTTTTGAGAGATTCAGGTTACTCCCATACAACACTACAAGCTAGTTTAAATATTTCCAAAACTAGTTTGTGTTATCAGATTCTCATGGTTTTACGGTAAACTCAGTCTGTATTTACTGGTTCAATAGCGATATTTAATAATTATAAATATCTACCTTTCGGGGTGCTTATATTTTTGAAAATAATAAGTATCGTACATATCAGTATGTAATTCTAACTCCATATTGTAAAAAAAAACGTGCTCAATTTAGTAAATAAAATTTTAGCATATTATGATTGAAATTCAGTTTTTCTATTTCTACTTTATATGGCATTTAAAATAAAATTAATTTTTTATTGTAATGTTTTTTAATCGCTATTATTCTGCTAAAGATATAATATGCAAAAAGCATAAACATATGAACGAAAAACATTCATACATCAGAATTAACTAGAGTATATAGAATTAGATAGATAGATGAATGAGATCAGGAATTAAGTAAGTCGCAGTATAAAATACGAATAAATTAATTTTAAAATTATAAAATAAAAAAAGTTTGATCATAAAAATGTGAAGGATTATGTATTTAAAATATTAAGTAGAATGTTAAGAAATAAGGAAAATAAATAAAATCCTTGTAGAGAATTCAAAGTAATAAAAAAAAATTTTTCTCCTTGTATTTTTCTCGCAATAAAATTAAATTTACATATATACAATGGAAAATGCAATAAATTGTAATTTTACGAGTATATTTTATAATGTGCTTGTTCCCAAAAAAAATTTTGTTGAGCAAAAATAAACCCATTTAAATCCTTGTATTTTGTACTGCTTCTTAATATTAATCCTATGAATAATATTATTGAAATAAATCTTGAAACACATGTGAGCAGAATTGCGAGCACAATCCTGATGTCATAAAAGAAATAAAATACACATTAAAATTTTGAAATTTTAATTATAATTTTATTTAATAACATCTAAAATTTGAAAAATTTTAAAAATTTTCCATATCATTTTAAAGAAGTACTCCTCAAAAATCTAACAATAACTCTATAAATTTTGAATAATCTTAAACGTATTCAGCAATATTCTTCAATATCTGTTTGAATCTAAAATAATTGTAAAAATCATGAAAATTTTAAATTACCCAAAAAAAAAAAAAATTTCATCCAAGAAACCCCCTGAGTAATATCATCATTCTTCAATTACCAAGAAAACCATAAAAAATTTCCATATTATTTAAAACAGCTTTTTGGAAAAACTCAAGAACATTGTTTAAAAATTTCAATTCCACCCCCCCCCCCCCCCCTCCCCCCTTCCTACCAATTCGTTTTACATTAAAGTCATAATTTGTTAATTAAAATGCTGTCAATTCAATACTAAGGGTTATTGATGCAAAACATTTTTGATTTCCCTTATAATATTTATCGAAAAACAATGACAATTTAAATCCATTTCGGGGTTCCTCATTTTATTTCTTTGACATTTTACACCAAAAAACCAATAAAAAAAAATAAAATTATATTTTCAAAAACCTCATGATGATTTTTGTGTGGTCTATTTAGTTGACTTTTCTTTTTGGCTTTTCTCCCCATTTCTATTTTTCCTATTAAATCATTCCTTTAAATATTTTCAAGATTTTACTTTCAAATGTCCCCTAATAACATTGTGAAAATAAAATATAAGAGAAAGGATAATGTAAAAGAGAAAAAGGAAAAACAACATTTTTAGCATACTTCTAGGGGATAAAATTACATTAGGATTTTTGTCTTTTTATGCTGGCCTTTTATTTTTTTTTTTTTTTTGCTTGCCTCCCCCTATCCTTTATGTCACATAAAAGTCAATTTAAAATTTCTTTAGTCATTGCTATTTTTAAAGATAAATTTTCACACGATTTCACATTTCTATAAATTTAGTTATAAGTATATACATATATATACATACATATAGATATTAGGTAACCTAGTATATAGTTATAGCAAGAGAAAGCTATCATATATTATTTAATGGCATCCTTAAAGGCATTCATATGAATATATTATAAAGAATAATATATTATGTCCTTTTTTTTATTCTAATACAATAATACGTATAATATGATAGAGAATCAGAGTTAGAGTGAGAGGAAAAGAGAGAGATAGAGAATGGTAGGAACGAAAGAAAAATTTCATTTAATGGGAGGATAAGAAAGAACCAGTAGTAACACAAGCATTATAAATATATTAAAAGAAAGGAGAGAATAACACAAGAACAAGTAGAGAACAAAACAGAAAGAATAAGAAACGAAAACAAAAAAAAAATTAAAGTTCGTCACCTCAAAATCGCCGCAAGGGCATCTTATATCTTTTTCTTATTATTATACAAAAAAAATGACTAAACTTTGACCTCACTAAAATGACATTAGAGTAGGTATATTTTGTTGTATATACAACAAATTGTATGAAAGAGCATTTATACAATTATGTAATAGAGGTTTCGATAGAGAAGAATATAGTGTGTAAAGCATATAGCTATACTGTTATCAAATGAGACTGTTAAAATAAAAAGAGTTTATATTGACAGTAAATCAAATTTAACAATAGATGTGTTATACTTGTATATTTGGCCTTCGGTTCAGTTTGATGCAGGATAGTCTATAAACTTACATGTAAGTGTTATGAATTAATTTAACATAATCAAATATACATTTTAATGTTTATTTCTAGAAAATCATGATATTTTTACTAGTCTTGACCTAAAATTATAAATTATACACAAAATTAATAATAGTTTTCTACTTTCCTCTCCGAATTTAAGATGCAAACATAAAAAATTTTGGTGTATAGCAAAAAAAAAAAATCCCGAATTTAATTTTATTTCCTGACAATTTTTAGCTTCAACATATTTTATAATACTTTATTGTTCTTAAAATATGTAGTATAACAGTTTCTGTTTTAAAACAATATTATATAAAAAAAATCTGATGTGGTCAGCATTGTGTATTGTCTAGTTAAATGAAAGTGTTACAGAATATTATAAAAATGTCTGTTAAATACTTCTTTCCAATTTTTAGGACATTAGTAAGCTTATAGTTAACATACTTAGAAAAATGTAAATTTGGCTCTTAGTAGAGTTTCGCTTTGTGCTACCCGAATTCCCTGAAATGCTCGCCAGTTAGTTTCGGTAACAACCAGAACTCAAATATCAAATTTCAAGAAATTCCATCAATTTGTTCTGTGGATATGGTGAAAAATGTAAAATCGGCCCGCAAATCAGTTTTCGAGCTCTGATCTTTCCAAAAAAGTTATATGTTCATTGCTTTAATATGAGGAATTCATATATTAAATTTCAATGAAATCGGTTGATTATTTTCTTTAAAATGTTCAAAAATGTAAAACAGGCCCACTAAAAAGTGCAGTTCCCGAGGCCTGATATATACCAAAAGTTGATCAATTCGTGCCATGGTGGAAATAAACTTACATATAAAATTTCATCAAAATCGGTTCAGCCGAACTTGAGATACACGCGTGCACACACAGACCGACAGACGGACAGACCGACAGACCGACAGACCGACGGA
Organism: Condylostylus longicornis; assembly: GCF_029603195.1. Lineage (NCBI taxonomy): Eukaryota > Metazoa > Arthropoda > Insecta > Diptera > Dolichopodidae > Condylostylus > Condylostylus longicornis. Next base: position 695,768 of record NW_026578045.1, read on the forward strand.
CCGACAGGTTGCTAAAAATAGTTTACTTACACTTCCCTACTATGGAGAAGTACGTTTCCACCGAAAACTCGATATGCAAAATTTGTTGCCATCACATAACCTACCTATTGTATACACAATACGGTCGGTAATAAAGTTGTTTCTGATTTGGAAGAATTTGAAAAAGAGAGATGCTCATTTTTTGAGCATTTTCTCATTCTTTGAGCATTTTTTTTGTTTTTGAACCAATCTGGCTTAGAGCCAAATTGAATATAATCAATTTATTGAACATTTAATAAATAATTAAATACTCTATTATCTCATTGTATATTTGTAAAAATTAGAATAAAGTATCAATGATTCCTACTCACTTAATCACATAATTTCTGAGAATTTAGAATTTTTGAACATATTTCCAAGCCTATAAAAATGCAGAATACCGAAAAATTACCATATTCTGTTACTTTACTCAATCAACATGAAATTCTTTCAGCAAATTCATTTCTCATTTGCGTAATTTTTCTTTCGAATACTTAATGACGTAAACATTCTCTCTAATATTATGTTTTGCGTATTATATTATGATTGCTAGTTGTCCATATAAAAAAATTTGCTAGAAAGAAAATTAATTTAGAAAATCTCTTATTGATTTTAAATTTATTTTAAAAAAACAAGAAATTTGGGGCAGAGTTCATTTTTGCATCTGACATATTCTCATGTACCTACATTTCTTTAATGTATACTTGCATATTTTATGGAATTTTTTTTTTTAATATTTTGTGCAACATAACTGATTCCGTTCTCTTTTTTCCTCGTTATTATTAAATTATATTTCACATTAGTGTCATTCTTTACCTACTATTTTTACTTTATTTTTTTTCTTTGTATTTTTTCCTCTTTTGAGCTTCTATATGCAAAAAATATTTTCTAGTAACTTCACATTTTACTTCATCGTTTCTTTTATAATATTTTCATAATTTGCTGTTGTTCTTTTTTTTTTTTCAAGCAGTTCCTCTAAAAATATACACACACATATTTAGTACTTTTGTTAAATAAAAAAAAAAAATTCTTTATTTTGTATACTGCTGTCATTTTTATTTTAGTAATCTCTTCAGTGTCATTTTCTAAAGTTATTTCTTTAGTATTTTTTTTTACATTTTTTTTTTTTTTTGCTGCATGTTACTATTGTCCTTACTATAAATTTGTCATCTTCATAGCATATCGAAATTTTCATAGAAAAATATTTTAAATTCCAAAGATATTTGAAAATTGTCCAACTAGCTGTAGTAAAATCTCAGCAAATTAATGACTTTTTAAATAAAATTTCTAGTTATTGAGCCCATTTGTAATTACAATTGGTGTCCTTATTCAAATTTAAAATTCAATGAGACGGAATAGAGCAGAGATAATTTGAATTTTGAATTTTTCGATTATTGTGAATTATTTTCAAAAAATCTAAAATTAATTGACGATTTCTAAGAAAGAACTAAGTCCATTTGTTAAAGATAATTATAAATGACTAATTAAGGTACGAGTATATGTGTCTTCTGTAACAACTCAAAAATTCCATATAAAATTCGAGTCTATAACAAAAATTAAGTAATGGCATCTCCAAAACACATTTAAAACTTGTGATTGATTAAAAATATTTTAATTCCGAACGCAAAAACATTGTGTTTCCCGAAAAAAAATATCAGTAGAACTCGATATAAACTATGCAAAACAGTTTCTAAAAGCATTCTTAATTTGAAGCATTCTCTTAGAAAATGCTAAGATCAACAAACGAATCAATTCTCAAAAATGTTCTTTTCAAAATTACTCAAAATTAACAGACACCTTCTCTCATTCTCATTTTTTGTTTTTTCATTTTTTATATTATCTATTTAAAACATGAAAGAAAAATTGTGTTCACCCCAAAGTTCTTTTCAATTTTTTTTCTTTTATTTTTCTTTCTGTCCTCTCTCTCTATCTCTCACATATTTTTTTACATGATAAAATATCGCCTTTTTTTTTTGTTTGGAAAAAAATTTCTAAAAATCTCCGGTACTCATACTAGTATCATAGAGAGAGACAGAGAGTAAAACCAAAAAAAAAAAGATCGTGGCAGCAAAGTAGAAAGTCACTGAATTCTAAAAAGAATGCAACAAAAGAATATTATCACAGAAATAACAAAAACAAAAAAATATTACACAAAAAGAAAAGAGAAAAAAGAGAGAAAAAGAAAATAATATTAAACCGTAAAATTGCATAGAAATTTTTACAATAAAAAGGACAAACGAGGAAAAAAAATAGCAAAAAAGAAAAAAAGACAGGACATTACAAAGTACTATGATGAAAATTATAAGGACATAAAAAATAAAAATGAATATTATAGGGACGAAAAAGTAACCTTACAGAAAATAAAAAAAAAAAGGGAGAACAAAACAAGAAAAAGAGAGCAAACTATGAAAGATGAAAGGAAAAACAAGAGGCAAAATAAGAAAATGAAGAAAACAAAAAAAACTAAAAATGATGACTGTATGAAAAATGAATGCTTATTGCGATATGACACAATGTGTTATCTATAATGACACATCACTAAACACACTGATCACCATATTATAAAGAAGAAAAAAAGAACAAAAATGAAATGATAAAAGTAATTTTTCATAAAATAACTGTAAAATGTAACCGAAATAATGTAATCATGCTCAAATACAACAAAAAAAATATCAAAAGAAAAATGAGAGCATAAAATGATTTTCTTTTTGCTCAACATAAAAAAATTCTATAGGTAAAAAACAAAAAAAATATTATCAAGATTGCATATCTTTTGGCGTTAACATATTAAGTGTCCATTTTTTTAAAAAAAAAGTTCTATACTTAGTACATTTAACAATATTTATTTTTATTTCTTTGTTCATTTTTTAATATCCTTAAAAAATAATAAAAATTATAAGTATATGAAAAGTTTATTAAATTTTTCAATCAAGTAAGGATGTGTTACAAAGAGAAATGTCATAAATATAAAATGATTTTTAAGGGAACCTTTTTTATTAAAATTTACAATATTAAAATATGACAGAAATTAAAATAAGAAAAATTTAATAAATTTCAAAATGACAGAAATTGTATAATCGAAATGGGTGTGTGTTTATTATTTATTTTAATGTCAAAAATATAAATTAAGGTGTCACAAGTGTAATAATTGAAAAATACTTGTTACTATATAGGCTATAAAATTCTGAGAATTTTATTATTTGAAAGAATTTGTTTGTCGAACAATTTTGTTAATAATAACTACAAAGAATTAAAAGAGTTCTATATAAAAGCAATGGGAACAGCATTTCCACGTGCAAAAAGAATTGCTTTACTATATAACAATGTTCAATCCAAAATAATCCATATGAAGGCCATAAAAGGGTATAGATTCAAATTAATATAAAAAGATAGCACTGATTTTACCAAATTTTTAATATCCTTCAATACTCTCAATAAAAGAAAGCCTACTCATCCAATTTGCAATTGTAATTTAAACTAAATTGATTAGATTTAGATCATGCTGAACTTATTCAAGGTGTACCAATACATTTTCCTTTGAAATTTCCAATCGAAATATATTACTTCTGAAAAAATTCAAATAATTTTGATTTGAAATTCTATACAGAGGCGTCTTTTGAAATTTGTTTTCCTAATTGATAATATTCCCTCCGTGCAACTGCAAATTATTTTCTTTTTGCAGTACGGGAGTGTTATTGTTGATAAACACACAAAAAATTCAAGATGATATCATATTCATATTGTTTTGTACTACAATTGTCTTAAATAACACACTATATAAAAATTCTGTGTCATAAATAAATATTCTCTTCTGTATCATAATTATTCTCTCATGAAAATTGAAAGATTCTCTCAATAATTTTATGAAAATGAACAGTTTGAGCTATGTTGGGCGAAATGAGGGCGAATTTTTTTATATTTTTTTTTTTCCATTTTCCCAATCTGACCAATAAAATTTTCGAATTAAATGATTGAAAAATTTTTGTGAACATTCTATAGTAGTTGGTGAGCTTTCTTTCGAATTCTAAAGGGAAAGCATAGTTTTAATGTTCTCGGATAATGGAAAATGTATTGGATTTTCCAATATGGATAATCGGTACAATTCCACTATTAATATTATGTTTTTTAATTTATAAGTATAGTAAGTTCAGACATCATAACATGGTACATTCTCTTCCCCATCCAATTTAAAACCCCATTAATTAGATTAATGGTGCGACATAGTCCTTAGTTGTGGTACACTTAAATTTTACTCAACTTAGTTCTAGTAGTTTTCTATAGTTCAGATTCATATTTTACAACTTTTGTCCCATAATATTTCATATATTTATTCATGTGGAAATTTTTTTGAATTAAAAAATATCCTGAAATAAATTTCAACTGATAAAAGACCTGTTAACATAAAAACATTTGAACAGAAAATTCTTATTTTATTTAAAATTTAACATTTTTAATGACGTGTTAACTACCATATTTATAATTGTTAGATTCCAGATTATCACAGTTTTTCACAGACACACACAAAAAGAGTCAAAATTTAATTTCATAAATTTTCGAAAAAAAACACATTTTTCCTCTTACTTTCTCCTGAAATATTTTGATAGTATGTGGAAGTAATTTTCAAATTTCAATTCTAACAAAATTTATAACTAATTCTAAAGATGTATGCGTATATAAGTGCTTAAGTGTATAATGATAATCCTAGTTATAGTTTCTTGTTGACTCTTTTGCAATTCTCATATATAATTGTATAATATGCTTTTGTTAAAAACAGAAAGAATAAGCAAAAGAAGAGAGAAAAAATGAAATGCTCTTTAAATTTTTCATTTACCTAAAATGGTTGTTTTTTTTTTTATGAAATTTACTTCGGAAATAATTCATCATTGTGTATATGCACCTATTCTCATATGGTAATGTAAAATATGGCTAAAATGATAAAAATTTTTGAAAACCCTAAACGATTTTCATGATATTTTAAATCTGATTCACATTGTTTCTTTGAATTCTTTTGTTCTAACCTATATATAACAAAACTATGAAGAGAATCAAAATTTTAAAAAAAAATTACAATTATATGCTTTACATTTTGCATTCATAAAATTATTTGAGGAAAAAAAATGATTTCTATAGAGTGGAAAAGAATTTCCATTGTTATACTTGTTATACAATCTCCAAAAATACTTCAAACTCTGTTTGATAGGGCAATCTTACGTTCAAAGAACTATATTTTATGCATAGGTACAGATGTATTCAAAATTTCGTAAGCCAATCTGTTGAAGTCAAACTGTTATACTCAATCAAATCTATTTTGGTATTTATTAAAGTAACATGAAATAGCAACATACAGCAGAATAGTTTTAATTCTATTTCAATTACGAATATAGACGACAATTTTTGTTATACATTTCTGATAGTTATTAGTACATAATATGAAAAAGCAAATATAAAAGTTCAATTCCATGAACATTCTTCAAGTAAATTTTGTAGATAGAACATTCAAAATACACAAAAAATTCACAGCCTAAAGTATAACAGTTGTATAACACTATTATATAACTGTTATACTTAGGGTATATAACAGAAAAATGCAGTAGCAAAGAACAAAACGCCCAAAATAAAATCCTTATCAATTTTCCTATACTAGTATAACAGTTGTATAACACTATTATATAACTGTTATACTTAGTATACAATAGCAATTTTATATAATTAATTTAATATTACTTTTTCTTGTTCAAAAAATATAGTAGCAAAGAACAAAATGCCTAAAATAAAATCCATATCAATTTTCCTATACTGAAATAAAAATTAAATTTTGGATTCAATCTGCAAAATACTCTGCTAATAGCAATCAAAACCAATATATACCGAGTATATCAAAGTATATACACGTTCATCATTTTAATACTCACATGACATTTAAATATTTTATTTACAAAATATTCAGAACTTCATAACTGGTATAATAATATGTTAATGCAAAACCCACAACTTAAATAATTTTGCCCTAGAACTATACAACATGCACCATAATACCTGTAAAATGTATGTATAGAGAAAATACCATAATATTTGAAAAATTTTCAACTATTAAAAAATAATTTGTATCTTCATTTTTGAAAAATGAAAATTTACCTGAACATACTAGTATAACATTGATATATTTTGTATGTATAACTACTATTTCACCTACTGATCGCATTTATAGGACCAAAAATATCGCTTACTTACAAAACTTGTTTTTTTTTTTACTTCTTTTTTTCTTGTTATCTGTATTACTGTCTACTTTTTTTATGTATCCTTGTTGAACTCCAGTAATGTTTTTTTCCTAACAGAATGATTTAGGGAATTTGTATAACTATACACAATTTACAACTAAAATCTATATATAAATATTAGTATGATATTACATATATGTGTATATGAATAAAATTATATAATATTATATACCTTAGAGCAAACAAGTCCTGGTTTTATAGTTATACCATTTTTTTTTCTAAAATTAGATACAAAAAAGAAAAAATTCATATTCAAAATTTTTCCTTAAAATAGTTAACACAAGTTACATGAATTTGTAATATTTTGTTATAAAGAGTGCAAATGTATGTGGTGTATAATCTGACAATTTCGAATACTATTATACTCTCTTCGTCTTTCCGATCACTCTGCTCTTTCTGTGTACGTATGTCTAATATAATATGTATATGACAATTTCCTTGAAGGAGTGCAGAAAATATAAATTTCGATACGATATGACTTTTGTGTCCTTTTTCTTCATTTTTATTACTATTTTTTTTGGTGTTCTTCCAATATTATGCCATTTTTATGGAGAAATATAAAAGTTTTCTAACAAAAAAAAAGGGATAATATGCATAAGTTATTCGTTTATATTTTTTTTTTGTTCCGCTTTTATTTTTCCTAATTTTCCTTCTTACCTTCACTTCTCGAATATCCTTTTATTTTTTCTGAATAATATGACTATCCTACATTGATATCATCCTCTAAAGGTATTACATGAATATGAAAAGAAATTATGAAATCAACTGACTTTTTTGAATGGTAAACGAGAAGAATTACGAGTATTTATCATCTGGAAAATTTCATAAAATCTACATTTTTGTTTTTTCATGTTATACAATATTATACACATATTATGAGTAAATCTATTCTCTTTCTCTCTCTTTATCGGCATATCATTCATATTTATACGTATGTAATTTTTGTTACTTCTCTATTTCTCTATTTGTTATCCTCAATATATATAGATATTAAATGAATAATCTATGTGAATATATTTAAAATACATGGCAACATATGCGATCCCCTTAAGGGATTTGAGAATTTAAATATTAGAAATGATTTTTTTTTTCTTCGATATTTTCTGTGGTTTTATTACTGTATAGTTTTATTAAAAATTATTAAATAAAATTTTTATATGAATAAAAAATTTAAATAATAAATTTTACGAAAAATTCATAGGCACATTTCTCACAATAAGTGGCATACAATTCGCAATCCCTAATTATATTCAATATTCTCACGATTCTTAAATTAAATTCTTAACAGTTTTTTCAAATGGAGTCATAGAGCGTCTATAAATAAAGGGAGACAAAATGAAAATGCAAGGTGAAATAAAAATGTCGCTAGATCATCAGACATTGAAAAATTTAAAATTAATAACTGTTTAAAAAATAACTGTTGCCTCGCCACTGTCATCATTGGTCTACAAAATTCTAAATGTTCATACAGATTTTTTAATATGTAATTCCCTTATGGTTTCTTAATTTAATGAGAAATAATTGAAAACTTGTACACCCAATAATATTAAACATCTGTATAAAAATTAAATATTATAAAAAACAAGAGGACAGTAATTCACTGTCCAGGCAGTAGTATAGTGTTATTGTTATGAAGAGAATTTAAATTTTTCAATTTTTTATGCTCTCACAATTAATATTATTAAACCACAATTAATTTATTAAAGATTTTAATCTTATAAATTTCTATATCAGGAATCCTAAATAAATTCTGCTTTTTATTGAATAACTATCATGACACTTACTATCATATACCATTAAAATACTTATATTAACAATATTATTAATTTTTTTACTCTCAATTTATTTTGAATTCTCATTTCATTTGTCTTTTATTTGATATTTTAAATTTCCGAAACATTGATTTGCTTGATGTCCCAGAAAAAGGTGCTATAATTAGGAAATTTATTATAAAGCGTATAACACCTTAGTACCTTCGTACCTTTACCAATATAATTATAATTGCTTCAGTAGTATATTATATATTATAGTATAGTATACAGCAATTAGTGCAACACTAACTAATATATAAATGGTATCGTATAAATATACTCGCGTATAACAGATTGGTATTGTGTTAATATAACAGGAAAAGGTCATATATGAAAACAAAATCTAATAAGAAATTTATGAAAGGAAATTATTAAAATCTAATTAAGGGATATAACAGTTAAATATTTAAGATATGATAGTAACTAAAATTCATGAAAAATTTCATAATATTATTTTTGACTTATTTTTAATAATAAAATATATTCTTGTCAAATTTTTCATATATGTATAACATTATTTAAAATTATTATATAATTAATTATAATTTTTAATTTAATAAATAATACTTTGTTAAATGAATTCAACAAGTTAAAAAAAATTAATAAAATTTTGTATAACAGTTTTAACAAATCCCTTTATAATAGATTACACTTTTGCAATTACTATAAAAAATAAACATATATTATAAAAATTTTCAAGTACCTACATATTTTCCAAATAATTTCGTTGGAATACACATTTCATCCTTGTATTTGACTGACTGACATAATGATAAATTCGTATGCCATTTTGATTTTAACAGTTTTCTTTTGTATTTTTCATCAACAGTTCATGGCAATTTGTATTAAGGATTTCTTATAATAAAACATATTCTATAAATTTTTCTCAAATAAAAATTATTTCATTTAATTTTCGTTTTAGTTTCTTTTTTAGTGATTTTTAAGTGCACTACAAGGATATAATAATATTTCAAGAGCATATACAAAAATATAAGTATACATATGAGATTTTTTAAGTAATTGTTTAATTGATCCCTGTTATAAAAATTGTGTTATATAAATAACAAATTTTTCGACATAATAAGTGGCAAAACAACAGAGCTGTAATAAGTAAATTAAGTATATTAAAAATACGATCCCACTAAAAAAATGGTTTATAGAAAATATTGTCAAAGCGAGATCATTATGGACCGCAGTGTGAAAAAATAATCAAATTTCATGTAGAACCAAGTTATATACGTATACGCCCTAACTCAATATAAATTTTCAACTCAACAAATTCTTGCATATTAGTCAAAATAAATAATTATTTTGAATTAATTTATTTAAAAATTTCCAAAACAAAACGAAATAAGCGAGGTGGATTTAATGAGAATTTGCTCAAATAATATTATTAAAGAAAACAATTTTAATATTCTCAAAAATTAACAATATTATTAAAAGAAGTAATGACATATAATATAAGGAAATGAGAGAGGGACGAGAAAAAATCGAAAATATTATACTCAACATCAGTTTTCTTTAGATTTCTCTGGGGTACGAATATTTTTTCAGTGATAGTTGATCTCACTTTCCCTTACTTAAATATTTGTGTCATGACATATGTGCAGTAAAGATTATTTATATAAACTCAACATAATATTTTCTAATTTCCATTCCAATATTTGACAACCTTATGGTGAAAAATTTTTACTTTTAATTTAAAATTCTGACTGATAACCCATAAATTATACATTGATCTGAACTTAATTTTCTATTCCTACTATAATAAATGTATAACAATAATAATTTCTCTCAGACATATATGAGAGAATATAAATTTGTATGAACATTTGCAAGAAGATTTCTTTAATATTAGATTTATAATATGGGCCAATGGTTATTATTATTCAAATGAAAAGCTAATGAAAACAAAAAAACAATAGAAGGGAAAATTTATTAAAAAAAAAAAAACAAAAAAATCATACAAACGAGACATGAAAAGAAGAGGCTAAAAATATCACTTGAAATACGAAATGTGAATACAAAAAAAAAGGATAATGAATGAAAAAAAAATTATTTTCCTTTCACTGCTTTTTTTTTGTCATTAAAATTCTGTCTTTAAATTTTTTTTTTTTTACATAAAAGTACCATAGGAGAAATATGATCCCTATAAATCAGGATTTCATAAAAAATTTTATGAAATGTATATATATATATACCCATATGAATATCACATACATACCCGTACATTTATATGCACTTATATTTTACACTTTACTCTGTTGGGTTTTTGCCTTTATTCATCATAATAATAAAATAGGATATATGAAAGGATAATGGAATATAAAAACCAAAAAATCAATATGAAATGGGCAGACAAAAAAATGCAATGAACTGAGGTGAAATATATAGATATATATAGATTTTCTTGCCGGTTTTTCTTGTTACGTAGGTTCGCATACATTCATTTAACAATTTATGACCTTTAAGGGAAAGCATATGTATATATATGTAGAATACTCCAATTCCAGTTGATTTAAAATGAAAAGAGATAGATTTAAATATAAAAATTTTTTTTTATTAATAGATGGGAAAAAAAACAAAATTATAACCGTATGCTTTTATAAAATTGAAAAACAAAAATAAAAAAAATTATTCATATCGTCTTTTATTGGATTGGATGTGTATTTCATATGAATTATTGCCTTATATAGATCAGACCTATTCCAAGTCCATTTTCGAATAAAACAGTTTTTTTTTTTCTCTCACATTAGATTTTAGTACTATTGTTTGCTCCTCATGAGTAAATTATGATCTTTAAAATTGGTGATTTATTAATTTCGGAGTATATTCCTAAAATTCGAAACTGGGGTATGTTATCATTTTACTGTTTATGATTAAATTTTTAAGCATTAAAAATGAAATTTAAAAAATTCATAAATTTTTGCTAATTTTACTAAATTCCAAATTCATGAGAGCAACAAATTTCCAAAAAATTTTCCAAAATTTCACCTGGGATGGTACTGATGTAAAGAAACGTTATGTTCCCTGTCTGTATATCGTATAATTTGTAAACTCTTTAAAAAGGATTACATAAATTAATTATTAGAAACTTAATAACTTAATAAATACTAAAATCGAATAAAATAATTAACATTTTGCCTATATAAATAAAATAATTTAATTTTATAATATTAAGTTTAACATTTGCTCAAGCTAAATTAAGCGAAAACTGAATTGAACACAACACAAATACCTCTAACATTTGAAATTAGAATTACAATTTAATATTGTTGTTAATTGTGAGAGCAAAAAAAAAAAAAATTATGTTGTATTGTATTGTAGCTTCCATTTTGTAGCAAATTAACAATTTTCTCTCTCATTTAAAAAATTGAGTATTTGTTACAGTAATCGTTACAGTATTTTAGCAACTTCATTATTATACTGTCAAATTAAAAACACAAGAGAACAATGTCATGTCATTGTATTTTTTTTTTGTTCTTAAAATACACTTATTAAATTGTCAAAATATTAATTAACTTTTTATTTGAAAAATTATGTTCATTCCTTCTGTTGTTAATTAATAAGTTTAAAATAGAAAGACAATAATAAGATTTTTAGTAATTAACAGATTCTCTCAATTTTTATCATAAATTCAAGTTCTCTTTAAGTTGGAAATAAACCGTATAACATATATTATATAATATGTGTGCATACAAAATGAGTGCAATTAAATTTTCTCTGACTTTCCACCAAAAAGCCTACGTCAATTCCTCTTCCCATATTTTCCGTCTAGAGAATGAAATTTCATATGAAATCATTTTATTTAACTGTTTATCAAATTATATTAAGATCTAGTATAATTTTCCTCCTGCGTATATTATGGCAATCACATTATTTCATTCAACTAACCACATTCCATAAATTCCGTAAGGAAATATTTTTATATGCAAATCTTGCACAATACATAAACTATAATAAAATTATTATTTTATTATATTTTTCCTAATTATATCCTGACTACCCCCTACTCTTTGCCAATAAATTCTTATTTAAATTGAAAACAAAAAATCTTCACTCCCATTCCCTACTACTTTTTTTTCTAATTTTTCTATCATTAAATTTAAATTTCACTTTTTTATATGATTTTCATCCATAAATTTCCCTTTAACCATTTTTACAGAATTGTATTATGCAACTGTTATATACATACATACATAAAATATAATAAAATGAGAATATAATATGGGCAACAATAAAAACATGAGAGAAAAAAAAACACCTGTTAGACATCATTCATAATATTCCCAATTTCCCATAATAGAGACTTTTGTGTACCTGTGCAAGTTTATTATGCAAAAAAAAAAATAAAAAAATAATTTTCTTTTTTTTATATTTTTTTTTTATAATAAAATTATATTTAAGTAGTTAAAAAGAACAAAACAATGTAAAGTATGTAGAATTTTTTTTTCTATATCGTAGAAGTAAATTAATCTTCATTATAATTGTAGTAGGTACACACACAGTACACATACACGTGTACACATTTTGTATAATAATGTGCATAACATAAACTTTTTACCGCAACAATAAAATAGCGAATCAGAAAATAGAGGGAGAAAGAGCAAAATTAAGAAAAAGGAAAAGAATAAAAGAAAACCACTTGATCTAATTTATCATAATTGTATTTAAATTTTAATTTTCTTGAATAATCTTACTGGTATGTAAGTATTGTATATGTACAGGGAAATTTGCTCAATATGAAACCAGTGTTTGTTCTTAAATTGAGTTTTAAAATACCCTTGGTAATTTTTTGAATTAATTATTCTCATATACTTAATTTGAATTTTTTAATTTAAAATTAAGCGTGAGTTTAATTAAAAGTGTCATCACAGTAACTGTTATGAAGTACAAATTTTAGAAATTCAAAAATTTAATCTTACTTGTTCTATTCAAGCTCGATTTACACGTGTACGTGAGTAATATAATTTAAAACACAAACTTGTTTTAGATTTTCTTGGACTTCTATAGGAATGAAATTAATTTTTCGTGGCTTCAATTCAAATCAGTATTGTTATGATAATATTTTTCAGATATTATTATTAAAATAGTAAATATTGAGTATGATTGCGAGTGGCACTTTTGCAAATACAGTATATTTTCAATTACGGAATACCATCCCTAAATATAGATAAAATTTTTTGTCAATTTTCTTTAAATTATCATTAAATCTCAATATACTTACACAACACATTTTATCATAACGATCAAACAACAATAAAATACCATAAAAAGAACAAAAATAATCAATAAAATTACATTTATAACATTAGGAAAAAATTTCCTTAAAAAAAAATTTTAAATTCATAGCACAAATTAAAAAAACAAAGAAAATCCTGTGTTGAGACATAAAAAAAAACTTTTCTATACGGATAATTACACTAAAGAGGCATTACCATCATCGTCATTATCATTTTCATTACACAACACTGGCAAAACCCAAAAAAAAAACAGAAACAACCAAAAATAAACTACCACAACATTTAACTGAAGGGAAATTTCGTATTTTGTTCTCTATTAAAATGAGAATTCTATTATAATTTCGGAATTTTTTTTTTAATAGCCTAATTCCTTTAGGCATATTGGAAATATTATATTGTAGGTATATATATAAAGAAATTCTGTTTTTTTTTTTCAAACTTTATAATAGTATTATTTACCTTTAATGTGCGATACTATGTATAATTTTTCTTTGTCTCTTGTTATTATTTAAATTCGTGTATAACAGAAATTTGCTTGTTATATGTGTTATGTGTGCTTGTTATATGTTTTTATTACACATAATAGTATTTTTCATAACACATATATAAAATAACATAAAATTAGATGACACAACAGTTTATAAGCAAGTTTAGTATAACAATAAATTTATTATTCTCAATTTTAATATATGTACTTAATGACAACAGAGCGTTACTGTTGTCATACTCATTTATTATTGTAGTATAGAATATTATTGGGATATTTTTTACTCTATAAAATTATTCATGTAATGAAATTTAATTTAGGTACAATTTGTTTTGGAAAGGCTGATATTAAAATTTAGAGAATTTGTTGTATTAGAATGGTTGTACATATTTTACTAGCATGCTATTAAAATTGCTGGTGTTAAAATATTATAATGAAGTATATTAAAATTTGCATCTTGCATTTTTTGAAATATAAATAATATCATATAAAGTAATTATAAATGTATATATAACAAATTTTACATATGTACTTGTATAACAATAAAATTTCTTAGATTACAATAACACCTACATTTATGAGTTGATCATACTTTTATGTCAAAAAAATCTAAGTACACGATGTGTGATGCATATAATATTATGTTTCTTTCAAAAACAAATAAAATTCTAAATGTATAACAGTTCAACCGTATAACACTCTTAATAAACTCTGTTATACAGGAACACGTTTCAAAGAGTATAGTTGAAGTGAATAGTTCATCAATTCCGGTAGTTGGCTTTTATAGTTTTATATGGAAAATTATAACAGAATGTCTAAACAAAATAATATTCTTTATGGAAACTATTTGCACTTGTTTGCAACAACTCGAGTTGTTGAATTCGATCGTTATTTGCTCCTTAAAGGAAGCAACCAAATTCAAATAATATGTTTGGATCCATAAATAACAATGTCGGTAAAATTATTTAATAAAATTATAAAATAAATCTTTATAATTCTTTATAATGTTTCCACTTCATAGCTAGAACATATTGAGTGTCATGTACAAAACTTTTAAAAGCATATACTTATGTATATGATTATTCATACTTATATAAACATGAATAACCCAAAACTTATATATTATAATACGACATCAAACATACCCATGTATGTACAAGCGAACTAATTTTCTTCCCGTATTTTTTGTAGTTGTTCTTGTACTTCTAATGCGTGGTACAAAATATAATTGTTTTATATAAATCTATAAGTCGCAGCACAGTGTTCTCTTCTCTATCATTTCATTATTTATATATGTATACGATATTGTAGTCACCAACTATTAAGTGTAGACGTCTATACAGCTCATAAAATTTCTTCTTTTAGTATGGTGATTTCATATTTTATCACTTTACTATACCCAAACAGTTATTAAATTCGGGAACTTTATTTATTGTTGTTATAACACTGTTGCTGTTATACGTGTTTTTTTTTTTTTGTTTTTGTGGCATTCATTATTTTCTCTTCTATATACACACTTCCTTATAGTTTTTTTTTTTCCAAAACTTTTTTCTAATATTCTTATTATTATTCTTGTGTTGTCAGTTTTGTGTATCATGTATTGTTATTGTATTAGGCAACATCATTGAATTTTCATTATTAAGAAAGTAAAAACACACAAAAAAGAAATAATAAAAAAAAAAAATGAAAAAGAGCGGAAAAATAAAAGACGAACACTCGTTTTTTTCCCACCAAAGACAACAACCACAAAACACACGCTTTCATTAGCATTTTAACATAAGTATAGAAAATTTACCGTGAAATTTAAGAGATTTTTGAATAATATGATCTTTATCGTGTTTTATAAGGATAAAAGAAAAAACAATTTTTTTGATATGTTTTCTCTTCCATTTTGTTTTTTAATTTCATTGGGTGCCACAGTTACTTTTTCCACTCAAATCATAAATATATTAAAAATACGAAGAAAGCCGAAGATTTGTATGTTTTCCTAATTATAGGATATAGTGTCAGTTGTTTTTTATTTTTAAAGGAATGTCAATGTTTTTTGGTTAGCTGAGCTTCCAAAATAAAAAAATTGACATGTACATAACGACATTAAGATTTCTGAATTCATTAATTTGACTGCTAATCAATCACTCTGTGAATTCAAGAGCTATAGTTTAAATCATTCAGTAGCGGAGAATGCAAAATCATGCGTATGAGAATCAATCAATATAAGAATGATAACGATTGTTGGCAAGTATACCCGTAGTATGTATACAAGATGTACACGAAGTTTATACGAAGAGTATACGAACTGTAAGAGAGCTTTATACGAAGGATATTTTTTCAGTTATACTCGTAAGTCTGTAGTTTAAATTTTATTTAGAAATTTGTTGAACAACCTTATATTCATCCGAACACTTTTCACGCGTTCAATGAAGATAACAATTTACATGTTGCTTTAAAAACGAACTAAAAAATTTATAATAATTTGTAATATTGTCACTTTTATGTGTTGTAATTATAGTTTGTATAATACGGATGATATAAAGAGTGATAAAACGAAAAATTATTAAGAATGAAAAAATTCATATAATAATATTAAATTACAGGTATATATACACACTGTAAACAGATATAATTTACATAAAATCTACATAATTATTACAAACATATATATACAAATTATGTAATATAATGTTCTCAAAAAAAGAGAAAATAAAAAGTAATAAAAATTCATTAGGTATATGGTTTACGATTATTATTGATGAGATGTTACAGATAACAGGAAAATATATTATATTATGCGCCTATTATGCTTGTATACAGCTATCTAGATAAAAATAACAGATGAGAACAATAAATTTTTTTATTGTTTTTGTTGACATTCTTAAGGTTAATTGGCGTATCTCTCTCTGTGTTTTTTTTTGTTTTTAATAATTAAAAAAAATTCCTTCTATTTTTATATAAGAATAATTTTGTAGGCGACACATTAATTTATTTTATAATTTTTATTGGATTCTGTTGAAGATTTTAATGCTGTTAACTGGGGTATTTAATGTTAAGATTTATAGGACATTATACACAATAGTGGCGATGATTGTTGAATATTTTGTAGAAAACCTGAAATAAATTTGAAAAATAAAATGAAAAATTCGAAAAACATTTATTATGAGATTGCAATGAGTGTAAAGGGAAAAATATTTTTAAGAGCCGTATTTCATTCAATTTCTTTATAATAACGTAGTGGGTGTGTCAGAGATATAATAGCTCTACGAATATTAGTTTGAGTTGCTAGCAAGATATAGTAAGAATATAGTAAACAATATAGCCCACAGCCTTATATTCAATTAAGAGTTTAATCTATTACTCATAGCTATAGTTTATAGCATTTTCCCGGCAACCTCTTAAATTACTCAATATGGAGCAATTTCTTTTACTTCTATTCCTACGTTTACAATTGATTTCTTTCGTAAAAGAAAATTTTTCATGGAATTCATTTACATTAATCGATTCCTTAATAATGTCTTTCCTGTTAGTGGTCCTAACATTTTCTTATTAATTTCTCAATTTCAAATTAAAATCCAAATTTTCTCACCATTAAGATCATTGATCAGAAATTATTACAAAGACTTTCATATACTAAAAAAATGTTCCTGTTTCTGATGCTGTCCAACAATTTTCTTCATATCTTGATCTTTCTCCTTTTTTTTATGTTTTTGTTATAATTTCCTTTTTGATTTCCCGCTCTCCATTATGAATATTGAACAATACACTCTTTTTTCATTTTTATGCTAAGATATTGATTTTTAATTTTTTACCGCATCTCTTTAAAAAACAGAAAAAAACATGGAAATGCTTTCTTATTTTTCCTACAAAATTAAACGATAATCAATTTGATGATGGCATTCATGTACATTTCAATCGTTTTTATTGAAAAGCAAAAAAAAAAAATAGGAGAGAAATGTGACACAGGAAATGATGAACTTTTTCTTTTTTCATCCTCTCTGTACTATTACTTGTGTTCTGTTATACGTTTTTTCTTTTTGTGCCAAAGAAAATTCCATTTAGAACAAAAAATTAAAAGAAAATCCATTTACACTAATCACCATCATAAACATTGTTATGGTTTTCCTACAACATTTTTTTCATATTCTCTATAAGCATATAAAAAAAAAATTTAAGTGTATAAAAACAGAATTCATGCCAAAAGTTGATGATACTTGCGTGTAATAGACAAGAGAAAAAAAAAATTTGTAATAGTAAAAATGTTGCAAAGAATTTTTCAAATGTTTTTCTTCGCATACTTTTATTTTTCTGCTTCATATTCATTTCAAACATTCATGCATAACATTTCTTCTCTTCTCTCGGCCCTTGCTCTTGATCTTGCTATTCATATTTTTTGCTGTAGAAAATTCTTTATTGATGTTTTCTTTGTTTTTTTCTCTTGTATAATATTTTGAATTTTCGTATATAGCCTTTAATGAACTGGAAAACAAAAAAAATTGCCAGGTTTTTTTTTTCTCTCTTATTTTACTCACACTCCTATTCATTTATTTCATGTTGCTGATATGATTGTATACACTGTGCTTAATTTACGTGTTGGTACACTTAATTAGATTTAGGAATTATATAGAAAAATATATATATACGTACGTATGCGTATGCTATGCGAAGAAAATGATTATTGGTATTCTGTTTTATACCATCATATCAGAGATCATACAACATTGGCATTGCTTTTATATCATCAGAGTAATGTTGATTGTTATTATCTGAAAACTTACTTAATTTTATTTAATCCATATATAGTATCCAATTTACTGTCCTGTATATACTTGGATGTATTTTGTTGTTTCTTGTTTAGTGTTTTGAAAAAGTAATCGGTAGCAGTATGATGGTTACAATATTTTAATTTCATTTAATTTTTTTTTTTTTTTGTGATACAAATAATAACGTTGTATAACAATTACTTAATGTATATATACTAATTACGAAATGTATATATACGTTTCTTGTATATGATTTAATTTTAATAAATATTATTTTTTCAAAAGTACAAGTATATAGATGAGAAAAAGAGTAAATACAATAAAGTAATTGGACTCAAAAGCTCGAAATTTTTATTATTGTATGCGTAAAATTTTTGCTCTACATATTTAATTAAATTAATTTTAGCTTAATCTAATTAAATGGAGTACATTTTTAATTAATTTTGTTGACGCTTTTTTAAAAAATTAAAAATAATTGAATTGATTTTTATCTTATAATAAATCATGGTATGTTTCTACGTACATACATATAAAAATAGTGCACACAATTTTAAATAGAAACAAGTTTACTCTTAGAATGTCAGAAATTTTAATTTAATTACACAAAATTTATGTAATGCATGATATAGTTTAGCAAATGCCCGATAGACTTCAAAACAATACATACAGAGAATAAGAGTAAGAAAGAAAAAAAAGAGAGTAAAAAAAGTTATTTATAGAACAAGATTCAAGAATAGTAAAAAAAGAATAAAAAAGAGTAGTAAGTATGAGGGTAAAAAAAGTGATTCTTAAGGGTAAAAAAAAATAATCCACAAGGGTAAAAGAGAGTAATTTGTGAGGGTAAAAAAGAGGTAATTTGTGAGTAAAAAAATTTTTAGGGGTAATAAAGAGTAATTTGTGAGTGTAAAAAAAAAGGTTTCGAGGGTGAAACAGGGAAATTTGAGAGGGTATAAAAGAGTAATTTTCATAAAATTGGACGGCAATCTATATTGTGAGAATTTGATCATCACTCCGGCAAATGGTGGATATAGAAAACGTCTGTTTTTTTTTTGTTTTAAATTATTTTCATAATTTTTTTCCAATATATATTAAAAATTAGACATTTGTCTTAATAAATATACCTTGAAGTCTAAAATTATGAAAGTGTGTAGTTGGTCAGTCATTCTTGAATCCCATAATTGCTGCAAAGGCAGTATGAATAACAAGTTCGATTTTAAGCTCAATTTTTTGTTTTTTAAAAATCACCAACTATTTGAAGTTGTAAAACGGTAACCCTGATGTAATATATTCTCAATTATAGACATCTATCGGAAAAATTATTAGTTAAATAGAGACTTGTATTTTGAATAGACTATATTGAAATTTAATGATTTGTTCCAGGTATTTTAACTCAAATTTACGCCAAACATATTTTATTTTATTTAGTAAAATTTTCAAGCGTTAAATTTGATTACAAATCAATTTGTAAATTAATTTTAAAGAATATTGTTTATAAATTACAAAAAATTTTTGTTCATTATTTATTGATGGATTTTCATCCCTATACACAATTCAATAAAATACACTTCTCATTCGAATTGATATTATGCCAAAAAAAACAATAACCAAATTTTGTGTACCTGCCCACACCTTTTAATTTCAATAATGTGCCTGCATATGAATGTATATACACCTATTACATTATATACAAATTTATACATAAATTTTCGATTTGTTTTACATTATTTTGCTCTTATTGTATTTTAGTTGCTTAACCGTTAACATCGTATTAAATATAGATATTTTAGGCTTTTCCACCAAGACATACGTTATTGCATTCCAGAGGATAGAAAACATTTTTGTGATATTTTCTATTACATATTCCATACATATCTTAATATTGAAACATATTCTCCAACAAAAAACAAAAAAGCGGAAAAGGAATGACTATGAAAAATCCGATAAACTCATAGAATTTATGTTATGGCATACACGTAGGTAAGTATGCCTCTAGTATGGATAGTAATAAAATACAGTGTACATTTTCGATTCTTTTCAATCAAATTGATTTTGTTTTTTATTTTTTCATGTTTTTGGATTCATTTATTATCATCGGGGCCCATGATTCAATATGTATTTGATGGTATTATCATTAAAATCATCATTGATGTTGTCATCAATAAGAGAATTTATTTGTACACCACCCCCATCTCTTCATTATATACATTAGAATGCTATATTATATTGACATATAGTATAGAAGATAAAAGTAAAAACTTGTCATCATCAAAATCTAAAAATTATATATACATGAGACATTATTATTACTATTATTATATTGTAGAACTAGATTATCGATTTATATGACAATTTTCATTCAAAATGTTATGTTTATGAATTTATATAGTGTTATTTGCTTTTTAGAATGATGTTTTGTGGTTTTGTATAATATTACATTATTTTGAAATTAAAATGAACTCAAATTCTCCGAGCATTTTAGAGGAAATATGTAAATTATTGTTTTTATTTTATTGACAATGTTTGGACTTAATTGTTGCTCAGGCGATTCGTAATGTTGTTGTTATAGTAAAACGGCTTAAAATTGTATAAAAAATGCTGTAACATAAATAGAATAAAATGATTGCATTTGAAAAAAAAAACTAGCATGTAAATTTCACAAATTTTCTAAATCAAAAAATCGTGCAAGGCATTCAATTCAATTAAGATTTGACGCAAACTGTTATTGCAAACAGAGTTGTCAACTGCAAAAATCCTAAAATCGTGTAATATTTGAAGCTTTGTGACAGAAATTTCGGAAAGAAAATAGTTCATTCCGTTTTCCAAATTTCTGACACCAAAATAAACTTTCTTCCTTTGACATTAAAATTTTTAATGAAAAAATTTTCAAAATTTAAATTGTCAATCCTTTAATTTTGTAATGTCAAACCATCTGTTTGAAAAATTGAATTGAAATTTGTTTAGGTATTCTTGTTTTTCTATTTTCATTGAAAATTTCTCAATTTAGAGTATGTAACTATCATCAATTTTGATATTTGAATATCTATCCCCTAAAATTAATCGATTTTTCTTGTTTTGAAATCTAGGCAAATTTACAAAAAAATGTGTGTCAACACCATTCAAGTACAAATGTTTAAATACATACACGTATATTATGTAGAATTTTTGTGTATTAAAT
The DNA here is from genome assembly GCF_029603195.1 of Condylostylus longicornis. Lineage (NCBI taxonomy): Eukaryota > Metazoa > Arthropoda > Insecta > Diptera > Dolichopodidae > Condylostylus > Condylostylus longicornis. Next base: position 717,534 of record NW_026578045.1, read on the forward strand.
CAGATTGAGGCAATTTTACAGTAGAATAAAACTCGGAAAAAAGAAACCCCTAATCTCTAATATCGTAAGTATTGTGTCGTTGGTGCTTAACCAAAAAAATAAAATAAAAATGAAAACATTTTATTTGAATACCTACAAAATAACAAAAAATAAAACGAAATAAATACGAAACAAGTAATTCAAGTGTATCATAATAATAGCACCATCGTCATCATCATCATCAGAAAAAAACCCAGAAAAATATACGGAAGAAATGATGAAAAAAAAAAGCGTCAAGCTTAGGACAAGCAATCATCAGAACGAAAATGTAAGCATCCAAACCAGAATCCAATTTTTAGAAATACAATATTTTCCTTATCCAAAGGAATTTTAAATCGGGTACAATAGGGAATAAAATGAGGGTATGAGATTTAGATAAAGTGGAATTTTATCGGAAATAATTTTTTTTTTGTTCCTTTCTTATGCTTTTGTTTTTGCCATTTATGTGTTGCCGTTTATATTTTCTCATTTTATTTGATTTTTCTTTTCTTATTTGAAAATGCAAGTAATATATAGATGGTATGTAAATTAGGCATACGAACAATGTATTACAACATGTATGATATGCGTATATTTGCATACATACATGTATGTATGCATATAAAACGTGTATTATATGCGTATATATATTGAATATTATTATACAGATATAGAATTGTTAATGATATTTTGAAAGCTAAATGTGGGTTCTTCTTTACTTGCATGATAATATAATCAGAATTAAACAAGAGTATGTATAACAACAGCTACAACAGCAATATAAATAATAAAATGTAGAAAAGAACAATAATAAAATGTAAAATGTAAAAAATTTTATATGTAAAAACAACAATATCATATGACACTACGGGTAGCCATCATTGTTTATCATCAATATACTATCACCATATCTATCATTATTTTTATCATTATCATGATCATCATCATAATAATCATTATGTATATTTCTATATCTGAATAAGAACAATCATTATTATCATTATTATCAATCTATATGTTCTATATTTTGTATATTATGCATGCTATGTGTTTGTTGTGAGTTGTAGTTTATATTATTATGGTTGTTTTTTTTTGTATATTATTGGTGTAATTTTGATTTAAATTTGAATCTGTCTACAACAGTGTGGGAAGTTATCAAAATATAAGAGAAAAAAAAATTGAATATAAAAGGAGAAAATGCGTTGGTTATTTTTGTTTTTTTTTCTTGTGTGCTGGAATTGGAATTGGAAATGAGATGAGATGAATATGGAGTCAGCATTTTTCTTTTCTTTTGTTATTGTATTTTGATTTTATTTTGTCTTTTTCTTATTAATATAAAATTTATTATTGTTATTTTTTTGGTGTAGAAGTCGAGCTGTTGTGCGATTCCTCGATTTTTATTTTAAGTATTATAAAGTGATTTTTATTTTACTGTTGATTGTTTAGGGTTTTCAATCTGATTTTCTATTGTTTAGTTGTTATTTTTTTTATTATTTTTATTAATTTTTCTCTTGTAATTTGTACAAAAGAGATTAAATGAATATTATCAGGTTAGAACAAAATTAACTTTCTTATATTAGCAAAGGTCACTCAATGGCAGTTCTTTTTATTTTGAAAATTTGATTCTAAAAGCTAGAACCATAATGTTACCAATTCAATGTAAAATTCAAATTAACTTTTTACTGATTTACTCTTGTGTGAGAGGCTAATTTTTAGATTTCTCTATTTTGTCTCAAATAAGATGTTTCAATATCGCGCCAATTAAATACGACTGATTATCTACCTTAAGCACATTGGAATGTCAAATTATTAAATTTCACTTAGCGGAAATATTCACTTAAGAAAAAATTTATTGATTTAGCTTTGATTCAAACCTTTGCTACAAACATTTTTGGAGTCTTATAGGAAAAGTATTAAAAAAATTTGTTTTTAGAACCGAAAAATGAAGGTCGTACCATTTTTTTATGTTTAAACACTTAAATAAACTTTCCTCATATTTTAAGACTTTATAAATGTGAATTTGATTCTCGTATTTTTGACATTAAATTGATGATGTTAACTAATATTTTGATACAAGAACTGTAGGAAGTCTACCAATTTCCTCTATTTTTTTTATCATTTCGTATTCAGCATTTTCTATGAAAAATTCTTAATACTTAGTATGCAATTGAAATTACAAGTCATAATATCACGATAAGTCCTTTGATCGTACATTTTTTTTTTGGTTCAACTTTTTGTTTCTAATCCTTTATTATAACATGATTGTTTTTATCATGGTGATTTAAATGTATAAGTCTGGATTTTATGATTCTCATTTATACACGCACATACATACATGTTATCTCGTATGTGCTTTGAAAACAAAAAAGTTCCCGTTGTGCTGAAATTGTACTTTTTTCTTAACCCATGTTTCATATTTTGTTGTTGGTTTTATTTAATACTTTTGATGATGAGGTGTTAGAATTTGACAGTTATGGTGCTAGATTTAACTAAAATAGCAATTTTTTTTTGCTTTCCTTGGTTATATATACATAAAAAACGTGTTATTTGTATATGAAAAGTCATTCAAGGGGTTATATTTTTTTTTTTCAATAAATGAAGATAATTCCATACGTGTTGTTTTCTTTTTTTTTGTTAATAATCCGAAAAATAAATGACAACTCTATTTAAATTTTTGTGTGTGTACATACATGCCTATACTATTAAAAGCAGAAACGAAATGATAATAATAATATTATGATGGAATTTTGTCGGAAAAAAAAGGGGAGAAAATAAGACTAATAGGCAGATTAAATTATATAAAGATTGTCAAATAAAGTGTTAACTATTAGCTAAACATGAAAATTATCAAGAGAGAAAATGGCCAGTTAATGCTAAAAGCAATGAACAAAATGAATGTTTTTGATGTTTATATTACCCATGTTATACATACATATGTATATATGCATATTTGTATATTGTATATGTGTGTCACGTGTGTATCAAATAGAATAAAGTATTATTATAAACACACAAATTTAAAGTAGCAGCAATAGTAAGCAGCTCTTTCATTTATGTTATATTGCGGTAAATTGTGTCATAAAATATAACAGCAATGAGAATATTACAATATTAAAGGATAAAATTGTAATTTAAACTCACATTAAAAATATACTTGAAAATTTTTACATTTGAATGATTGTGATTTATTTAGTCGTTATATAAATTACCAAACCAAAATTTCCTAATAAGGAAGTTTGAGAATAAGTAAATAAACATTTATTTCTTATATCATGGAAATTTTTTGGATAACATAAGAAAAAAAAAAATTGTAATTTCTAAACATCAAATTCTTTCAATCATTTACATTTACTTTAAAATTCACAATATAATATTTTATAAATTACAACTATTGGCAACACGAAATTATAGAATATACAAATAACTATTAATTATTATTTAAGATTTGTCAAAAATTGTGTCACCTCTCAAAAAATATTCATATTCTCAATGAATATTCACCTCCTCATTCTCCAATCCTTTCACCTTTCCCAACTCTTCACCACTCCCACCATCTCACCACTCATTCAGCTATCACAGTACATAAAAAGTGACCATTTTACGCGCAAAAATAAAAATTTAACATACTTATATTATTGTGTACATTATACAGAATTTTTGTAATTACACAATAGAACTACATTTTTTTTAAGTGGCGCTGTTTTAAATTAAAAAACTTAATATACTCACTACTGTCGCTCAAAAAAGTAGCTGTGAATTTACAAAAATTGTCTTATCTACAGCACTATTAATTATGTAAACTATATATACATTGTTGTTAATGTTTATATTAATTGAAATTCAAAAATATCGATTCTCGATATCGATTTTCTTTTATTAAATGTCATTTTTAAATAAATTTCATATTACGTTGAAGATGACAACCGCAGTATAGTTATTTTATTTTTAATATCTCAATCTCTTATTAATTTTAATAAAAAATAAATGATGTTCGTGTGTATCTATTTCAATTAATAAAAATTTATATAAAAAATATTAAATTAAATTGTATTTTATAATTGAAAATATAAAAATAATGTTTTCCTTTTCTTTTATTTTTAGGTAAATAAGACACACACATCAAAATTAATTTAATAATTAAAGCTGTACAAAATTTCAAATTGATGGTCATATTTTAAAGTCCATAGCTATATGAGATAAGCTCGGTGAGTGAATGAATATTATTTGAAATTAAAAAATGTTTTTGAATTGATATACAAACACTCAAATACAAATGCCACGAACATATATGTACATAATCATGTAGAAGGAGAAATTTTTATTGATTCTTAATTGATATTGATATGTTCTTGTCAATATTATTAGACAATTAAAAATTATTAAATTTGAAAATGTTCAAATTTGTTAGTTCCAAATTTTTCGTATATATTTATATACATATATTAGTATATTTAATAATTGTATACACCATGTTGTTGTCCAACATAAATTAAAATGAATTGGGATGGAAGCAATCATTTTGAAAAAATTTTATCTAAAATTCATTAATTGATTCGAACGGGTAAGAAATATGGCTCGATTGCTGGAAAATGAATGCATATGTACATATTTACAGTAGCTTTATACTTATATATTTTACATAGCAACTTGTAAATCTGGTTCAAATCCTAATATTAGATCACAATACTCATAATACAATCAATACTTAATTTCCAGTTCATTAACAATAAATTGTTGTTCTCTTAATATTTTGTCAGATAAAAGAAAGAAATTCATCTTTTATAGTTTACATACTTACATATTTTTTGTTTTCTTCACAAATATTCTACGTGGGTGCATAATATAAACTTAAAACAAATTCTGAAAAACTTGAAATTTCCATTGATAATATTTTCCCAATTGATACTCAAAAATTTCTTTACAAACCCAAAAAAAAAAACACTAAGGATGTTTGCATAGTACCTATTCTTGTAAAGTATAAAAAAAACGAATGTAATCATTCTGAATGAAATCAAAATTCAAGAACATATTATTACTTAAAGAACATACTTAAATATTCAATTTTTATTACATTGTTACAACATCCCAAAAAAAAAAACAACTAAAATTCTACAGCATCACCTTCTGGCTCACTTTATTTTTTTTTCTCTATATCACAAATTGTTATGCAATAAAAACAAAAAATGCACTGAAAAAATTTTTTTTTCTTGTTGATGATTTTTATCTTCGAAACGCATGCTAAGAATTTCAAAAATTTTTCTAATGAACTAAAATTGTTTTTTTGAGAAAATCAAAATCAGAAATGTATAAGACAAATCAAAAGTGCTTTGATTTTTAGATGAATATATGGTACAGAAACCACGAGTACGCGAATTTAAAAACTATTAGAAATCTTTGTAAATACAAAATGAAAATTGATTTTTTCAGTCGATTAAAAATTATAGTTTAAATTTTTGTCTGCAAGTAGATTGTATTCAAAATATTTAGATTTTTAAAATTAAATTGAAAAATTCTTCAAATATTTCATTCGAAATCATTCGAAAAAGGAATTCTTATGGTATATAGCAACTAGTTAGTTGATGCAAAAACGAATATTGATTTAATGGGTCAAAATAAGAGCATGCTACAAAAGAAAATAGTTGATCTGTATAAAGATTAACGGACGTCTATGTGTATAACAAATTTTTTAATATTGTTAAATATTGTAAAAAACTTGCAACTAGTTTGATTTTTTAAAATGAGCGATTCCACAATAAATTTTTGAATGTTCCTATGAATTTATAAAAAATAGTCAGCTCTCCAGATAACTAAAGAGCAAAAGAGAGTATTCGGGTGTCCATCTAGCACATGAAAGTTGAACAAAATGCATTAGTGGAGTATGCATTATGAAAGCCATAGCGTAGAGCATAGGCAAATACATATATAGATTTTTGTGATTGCATATTGCTATTTACGTCCTTTTAATCTAGTATATTTTTGTAAAATAAATACTTAATTATACAATCAATGGGCTCTACGAGTATTATTTCTGGGTATATTCTTTTGCGTTATGCATCTCTCTTATTGCGCTTTAATAGAAATTTTTAATTATATAGATTGCATTTTCTCCAGAGTTAAGCTTAAATCAGTCAATTAGTTGTGGTAAACCTATTGTTGCCATACATTATAATGAATTATCTTTGGAAATTGCATTCGCTTTATATAAATATTTTTAAAATTATTAAAATAAAAACATTTTGCAAATACTGAATGCAAATACTTTAATAATAATAAAAATGATGTCAAATGAACTATAAACTTCAATAATTTAAATATTGTGAATCAATAATTTTGATATTTTAAAAATTTGAATTAATTTTTTTTTTTTGTTGTAATTTTATTAAAATTTCATATTTATGAACTTGACATATGTATGCAGGCCCGGTTCTAATTTGTTCGGTGCCCTAAACAATTTTCAATAAGTTTACCCACTTTTTCAATTCTTTCATATAGCAGTGAAAAATTTGAAATAAAAATTGCACATTGCCCACAATAAATCATTTTCTTGTAACTTTAAGTTTTCAATAGCGCCCCTGTTTTCCAGCGCTCATTTCAAATGTTTATAATTCATATATACGAGATACGTCACTGTATGTTTGTATATAGCCTGTTGCAAATAAAATATGCAAGATTTTATTATTTGAAATGAAATGCATAATATTATAAGCCATCTGTTTTAAACAGCATTAATAATTTAAAATAATAATTAAGATTATCAAGAAAATAATTATAAAAAAAGGAATTTTTAATTTTAATTTTTCACAAAAAAAGCAGAAAATATTTTTTTTTTTGTTTAAAAATTGACATTTTGAATTTTCTTTTAAAATAAAATATTTACTTTTGAATAATTTTTGTATTTTCATAAAAAAGTAATTTATTTTTAAAAATCACTCAAATTTCGTAGTAGTGACTATAAATGCAATTATATATGCAGCATTAAAACTAAATTAGTCAGAATATTGTTTGTTCCAAATATATAAAACACTATACTTAATGAATAATAAATAATATTAAAATTTTCTGAGCATATAACAAAAATCTGTTAGACATCTGTTATGTGCTAACAATTATTTCTATCTTAATAGCAATATTATAAATGTTCGAATAACATGTACGCTTGAACCGAAATTATTTTTTCCGTAACATTTCGAATAGCTTAGCGTCACGTAAAAATTTATCGAATGTCGAAAGTGACGCAAATAACCAGCAATACGTATACTCTGCTTATAGTTTTTTGAAAAATGGCATTTATAAATTTCCGAACTGTACGAAGTATAAATACTTTAAGTGTATGTTTGAATATAAGGCATATAAGGGCAAAGTTTTAACGTTATTTAAAAGCTAGTTTAGTTTCATCTTTGAAAATCGATAATAATTCAGAATGTTAAGATCAGGGTAAAAAGTTTATCTAAGCAAAGAGTCTACATAACCTCATTTTGAATCTAAACTGATTTTATATAGAGTTAAATATTGTTTTTCATAATTTCAAAGAGTTATTCTTCATTTTTGTCAAACGTAGATTAAATAATTGATTTTATACAAAAAAAATATGCCTACAAATAACACAGTAAATAACAACAATAAGTGAACATTTTAATTATATACACAATATTATTTCATATATAAGTACTATATTATGTATGTATGTATACTATGTATTTAAGTGAAATTGTTTCATATAAAATACACAAGAAAATTAATAATATAATTTCATTTTTAATGTATAAGAATTAAAAAGAAAAACATTTTAAGTTTTTCATACTCATAAAATTGAAAATAATTATTTTAAAATAAAGCTGATTTTATTATTATAATTTATAAGGATTTCTTATACCTTTATATTCTTACATTACACTTTAATTGTATAACAGTTTGTACATATGTAATATCTTTGTAAGTGCTCAATACTTATGTACCTTTAAGGATTTACATTTTTACTCACTTTAATTATATTCTTTGAAAATTTTTTTTATTACCCTTTATACGATTTCTATATACGATTGAAACAACTTGTAGTTACATACTCTAATAATATTACCATATAACATGGTGTTTTTCCACTGTAGATTCATATATAATTAAAGAAATATATAATAAATATAATATGTAGCATGCCTATCATATGAACTATAGAGTACTAACGTCTTTGGCTTAAATCCAAAATGCATACCCATAAACTTGTCCTGCTTGTATTCAAAAACTTGGATAGCTGTTGCTTTTACTCATATATTTAGGCAGGTGTTACTTGTATACCCTTAAATCGAGACGGCTATTGTTTGTACCCATAAATTTAAGCACCTGTTTCTTGTATCCATAGACACGTGCAGACCATACTATTACAGCTACTTCTTAATGGAAATCAAACATTTTAAGTGTACATTTTGTATTTTAAATATCGATACTTAATTATTATTATTATTGTAAGTACTTGAAAATAAAGTTATTAAATGAAATTAAAAATAAAATATTATTAAATAAAACTGATTACATTATGTATATGTATGAACATATTTTATATACATATGCTTGAAGAGCATTTAATTGAAACATATAACAGTTTTATGTGTCATTCATTTTTAAGGCATTCATAAAATAATAATTTTTTATATCTGTTTTTTTTTTTTGCATTATAATCTTATGTTATTTTTAAGTCAGAAAATGTGCACAGAATTAAATTTATTATACAGTGACATAATATACATTATACTTATACATAAAACGTATTATAAATTATAATTCCATGATAAAGAATGGCTTTTATATTCAATTTTTCTAAATATTTTAAAAATTACACTTAATCTTTTAATATTCATACATTTTTTCTTATATAATGCAGTTTAAAATTCATAAAAAATATTGAAAATCCTTCTTTTAACCTGAAATTTATGAGATATACGGCAAATATGCCCCATATAACACATTAATTTATTATGTATAACTTAAAATTCTATTTCAAATTAAAAATTTTAAGTAAGACGAATAAAATAAGGATCAAAATATTAACCATTCCTGAAAAGTTTGAGCATTAAAATTGTAAGATAGAATATTTTTCAACAAAATTTTAAAATAAAGAGTTACAGAATAGGGTTAAAATTAATTTCATATTCAAGTAAATAAAATCTAATTCCTTTACATTTATTCCTTTTTTTATACCCGTACGAACGTATGTTCGAAGGGTATACTAAATTTGCCTTACCGTTTGTAACGCTAAGAAATAACGGTGTTAGATATAGACTCAAGTGTATGTTTTTGATCAGCGTCAAATTCTGAGTTGATTTAGCTTTGTCTGTCCGTCCGTCCGTCCGTCCGTCCGTCCCAACGATAACTCAAAAACTAATAGAGCTAAGTTCACCAAATTTTCACAAATGATTTACTGTAGTAAGTGCCAGAACCCTATTTAAATTGGACATGATCGGGGTACCGGTTCGGGTAGCTGCCATACAACTTCAAAATTTATTTGGCTATATCTCAGAAACTATAAAAGTTGTGGTATTGAAATTTCACACAAACGAATATATTAGTAGGGCCAATGTGTCTCATAAAAGTCGTTGAAATTACTTGGCTCCTTCTGGTACCTGCCATACAACTTCAAAAGTTATTTGGCTATATTTTAGAAACTATAAAAGCTGTGATATTGAGATTTCACACAGGTGAATATATTAGTAGGGCCGATGTGCTTAATAAAATTCGTTAAAATTCCTTGGCTCCTTCTGGTACCTGCCATATAACTTCAAAAGTTATTTGACTATATTTCAGAAACTATTAAAGCTATGGTATTGAAATTTCACACAAGCGAATATATTAGTAGGGCCAATGTGTCTCATAAAAGTCGTTGAAATTACTTGGCTCCTTCTGGTACCTGCCATACAACTTCAAAAGTTATTTGGCTATATCTCAGAAACTATAAAGCTGTGATATTGAGATTTCACACAAGTGAATATATTAGTAGGGCCGATGTGCTTGATAAAATTCGCTAAAATTCCTTGGCTCTTTCTGGTAGCTGCCATACAACTTCAATAGTAGTTTGGCACAACCAGTATTTTGAAAAACACATACGAGTAGTACTGAAATTTTGCATAAATTAATATGGTAATACGGCAACTTAAAGTCATAGTCTGCCCTATAGTTAGTTATGGCACATTAGTTATTCGCACATAGGATAACAAATTCGTACGGGTATCACAGAGTTGACAAGGTCAACTCTATTTTTTTTCTCGTTTTTAATTATACTTCTTTATAAAAAAAAAACTTAATTTTTATTCAACTAATTGAGAACTTCTTCTTATATATAACCATATTATTAAAATAATCTTAGAAAATTTTCGTATTGTAAAAGCACATAGTATAAGAATTTAAATATTTTCAAAGTTTTCAATACCATAATAGTTTTAATGGGAAATAAAATTCTCTTTGATTTCTATATATGTGCTCTCTTTCTATTTCTTAGCATTGATACTCGTAATAATAATTTTTTGGTATACTTACGAAATACTAAGAATTTTGTATATAGAATTTTTCAATTAAAGTATTTCATACTAAATAAGGCTTTATTATTATAGGCTTAAAAATAAAATACTAATAATAATATTCTTTTATTATACTATAATGTATAGAATTAAATAGGTAAGAAAATTAGAATCTTCTTTATTTTCATTATAGAAAAGTTTTATATTCTTAAAGTTTTTAGTTAAGATTTCAAATCTTTTTCCAAAATAATGTTGAGATCTCTTTGTGAAATTTCTTGAAATTTAAAGCAATTTCACGTACATATTATTTATAGTATACAGGTAAAAGGTATTTTAGGATTAATTTTCTTGAAAATTAGTTCTATTGTAATTTTCTACACATATAAGAATATTTAAATAGAACTCGTTTTTCTGCAATAGAGAGAAAATTTTGAGATTCAACGAATTAAATATTATTAAGAATTTGATAAATTAGAATTTAATAAATTAGGAAATGTTTGATAATATTTTAGCTTTTACGAAATTTAATTAAATTAAAAAAAAATTTTGTTAAAATTTGTAAATTAAATCATTAAAAATGTATTCAGTTTCAGATAGAATACATGTTCAAATTATTCGAGGGCACTAAGGTCAATTTCCATATTATACTTGAAAATTATTTTTAAATTATGAAAAATTAATATTATTACAGAGGCCTAGACGGTGTAATGTATTTCAATGATATTCGTAGACTTCTAATATAAAATTAATTTCGAATAACAAAATTTCAAAATTTAATTTCGAATATACCTTTATATTATGAATATTTTGGAAATATCATTATTATAGAATTCTAAAATGTTGAAGGGAGAGAAAATAAAAGCCTATATATACTTCCAAAATTATATTTTAAATTAAATTTTAATTCCTAGGGCCATTAACATTCACGATTGTCGTTTATATTTTATGAAATACAGAAATTTCAATTAAATTTCTAATATAGATGAAAAAGACATATAGTAATTAAAAATATTTTTAATAAATTAATTTAGATTCGAAATTATATACCTTGTGAGGCCACATATAAAAGTATTTCTAATTTATTTGCAAACTGATTTCTGTCCGATAATTTATTTTCATATTGTATATTTCTATAGTTTTAGTTTTTTCATAATATGATAATAAGATTCCACGAAATTCGTTCTTGTACTATTTAAGTAGAAAATTTTCATACAGTAAATAAATTTATGAAAATTTTAAATTTCAAAAATAATAATTTCAAAATTCACATAAATAATATTATGTAGGTGTAGTGGAGGGAACACCTGAACTTTCCTCACTCCATTTACTTAATTAAGCAACATTTTCAAGTTAATTTTGAAAATTTTTGTAATATATAAGAGTATTAAAATCTATTTGCTTCTATTTTTTTTGTAATTTTTGTAAATTAAAATTTTCAATTGTGATGCGTGCTATTATAATTAATAAGTATCCAAAAATATAATTATTAAATTAATTGTTTATATTTATTAAACAATAAAATTTTTTAAAATGTGGGTATACAAGTTGTCATACTACTTAATAAATTTAAATTAAATGAACAATATTTGTAATATATAAATAAATATTAGGGCTTTTTAATAGCTTGTTAAACTAGATCAATGCTAGAATTTGGAATTCATTGATAATTTTCCATATATTAATTAAGAGAACAAATTTTAGCATTAAATATGGGTCCCATACGTGTATAACAGAAAATTGTCAGGATCATTTTTAGATAGCAGTCAATTCAGAATGTGTTAAATATTTTTCGTTGTCTTTGAACACAGACTTATCTTAGTGATTCTAATAAAATTACAGAACAACCTGTATATACACAAAAGATATTTAAAATCTCTAAATTTTAAAAAAAATTTCAATTACAGAATATTATAATTATTTTTTAATTATTATATTTATTTTTTGAGAAATACAATATGAATATGCATGTGTTTGACAAGAAAACAAAAAAAAAACATTATGTTAATTGGTATGGAAAATAATTATATAATAGGTATATATATAAAAAAAAAAATAAATAAATGATTTTTCATTTGAAAATACAATATAATTGAACAAAATTATTATCCTCTATATATTGAGAGTTAAATTTGGCGAAACAAAACAGTGAACAATTTTATATTATAAAAAAATTATAATAATTATAATAAAAATAATATAGTGGGTGTGGTAGATGACACAGAGTTCGATAAACTTTACCCAGGAATATAGAATTATTTGGTATAAAATTAATATCTAAAATGATAATCTTCTTTTTAATGGATTAGAGTAGCATGCTTATTTTATTTCAAAGTCTGCAGAATCGGTTTCGTAATCCAAGTCAAAATCTAGGACTATATCAATATTTATTTATAATATTCCAAAATAATTTGAATTGCAGTCAAATCAAAATTATTTGCAATCAATTCTGCAAACCCATTCTTAGTTAATATTATTATAGTAAAGAACAAGTAAAAACGTTTCAGTCGGTATAAACCGATTGAATTATACCCTGCACCTTTCATTGCGGTAAGAGCAATTACTCGAACCTGTGAAACTATTTTATATGAAGCATATGAATGTCTGACCCATAATTGGACACACGTCTGTCAAGTCATGAATCTAACGTCATGAACTAAATTGAACAAGCTTCATGAATCTAACTTTATTATTTTTCCAAGTATTTAAAATTTGCTTTTGGAGTTGCGTGGCAGCCATCCGAACCGGTCCCGTCATCCTATTAAAATTTTTATAGCATAGATAGAATGTTTTTGCGTATTCCCTTTGTATTTGGTATTGCGTATCTCGTTTTTTTTTTTCTAAAATGCTTACAAAATTTATTCACTTTGTTTTTGAAAGTGAAACGTTCAGTCGATAATTTTAGAAAAAATGCAAAATCCAATTAGAAATAGTGAAAATATTGAGAGCTCTTATTTGAAAGTGAATAAAAAGTGAGTAAAAAAGCGAGATGAACGATCAGGCTGTTAATGTGTTATTCAGTCAATAATATTATAAGGCCACGGAAATTTAACAAACATGGCATTTATCTCATTTATTGCCGGTTTTGATTCAGAAATCTAATTCCCTTTCAATTACATATATTACAAAATATTTTCTCTACATCCTGTATACTTCATTAATTTTGTATCATATGCCTTATGTGTTATATGTATATCATTTTCAATTATTATTAAATTTTATTTTTACAAAAAAAAAAAATATGTATAATAACATTGATTATATAAATATCAATTAGTATTTTATCGAAACGACCTATTATTTTTATAATATTTAATTATTTTTAATATTGAATGAATATATTGATTCAAAATAATAATAATAATAACAAGTAAATGTAATATTATATGAGTATTTTAAATAAATAATTAAAAAATAAAAAAATTAAAAATATAAAATACAATAATAATTATTTTAATGCAGTATAACTTACTTATGTTTATGATAATACAAAAATCGAATATTAATATTTAAACATAAACAAATTTGATCCCTTCCCTATAATCCCTTCCATATAAGTAATATATTCATATGGGAATTAAGATATGAACAGTGCCTTAAATTAAAATTTTTAACATCAAAATTGCTATAACTAAAAAAAGAAAATTATAGTAAAATATTTTGTTTTAAATTCAAACACAATTCACCTGATCTAATTGTATAACCAGCTAGGTAATTTTATAATGGAATCTTACTATGGTGATCCTTTTTTACAACATCAAATACAATTGAACTATTCCGGCAATATTAAGCCCTTCAATTCTTTAATCACTCTCTTGAAAAGAAAAAAACATTTAATTTTTAGATACTAATTTCAATATAAACCAGATTAAAATATATTATACAAAAAGTATCATATATAACTTTAATCCTATTTAAATTGAAATTAATAATTAAAAATAATATTCCGATTTTACAATACATTAATTTTATTTGAAAACCAATTAATAATGTGCATAAAATTTTATATAGATTTTATAAATGGATTTGATTATATGACTGGAATTTTATTAAATATATTATGTATAATTGGTTTTTTTCTTTCTAAATAAATTGGGTATTAGCCTTTTAATGTAAATTAAATTTATTAAAGAAAAATCTGCATGCTAAATTAAAATTCATTTGTGATGCGTTTTCGGTATCTAAAAATACAATATAATTTTAAATTATTTTGCAAAAATTTATTAAATTTTATGGTTAAATTTTTAAAAAATTTAAACTTAGATTTCTATAAATTTTGAGAAATTCTTGAAAAGTTGGTTCCACAATTGGGCAATTTATTTGCAGGTCAGTTTAATTGTATCTCGTACTAATAAAGTAACAAGGAAGGTGTTTTAATTTATTTACTTTTTATTAAAAATTAAAATTCTGATGAAATTTTCTTATTTTGTTCGCATTTTATGTATGTGACACTTATAAAAAAACTAAAAACTGACAACGACAGTACAATATTCTGACATCATCAACATTTTCAATTCACACTATTCACAATATTTAAAGTAGATGAAATGTGGCGCCACCCTGTGAACATTAGATATAATGCAAATGTGTATATATAAGTAGACATGAGTTTAGTCCTTCGTGCCCCGGTCGCTGAATTTACATCGCTGCGTACTTGATCTGCCATTTTTTTTTATAAATATGAGTTAAAGGGCCCATGCACAGTGACAAACCACGATAGAACCGTTAGTGAAGAGCGGCTCCGCCTTACAATGTCAGGAAAGCCCGCGATCTGTCGACTAAAGATAGAATGGCTCACTCTCGGACCAGGCTCGACTTCGACCATTTACACCCAACTTCGCCAGAATAACTGCAATATAGCTTTAAGGTCATAAATTTTAATTTCAAATTCAATACATATAATATTTCCGCCTTTTGTTTTCATCACAGTATATCATTCTACGACGCAGAGTGTAGTCATACAGCATAATAAATTGCTAATAATGATATTATAAAATTAAAATTTCATTATTTTAATTTTCAAAATTTAATTATATAAAAGCTTATTTTAAAATTAACTTATTTTTATTTTAAAAATTTTCTATAACTATCAATTATTATTATTGAATTTTCCTTATATCTCCAATATCTATATGTTATATAAATAATAATATTTTCTTGTAAAATAAATCAACTTGTATAATAATATAATAAATCAATCAAGGTCTAAAAAGAATTGAAGTCATTATTTTCTTCTTTTTGTTATTCTGCTGTTTATAGGTTATGTAAATGATAAGATCACAAGGATAAAACTACACATTGTTGTGACAAGAGTATAAAAGAAAATGGCGTTAAAACTATTATACTAAATGTTATAAAAGCGTTCTTGTAATATACAGAGTATTTTTCATTGAATTTGAGGAAAAGGGGGGGGGGGGGGGGGAGGAACTGGTACATTTTCCATTCTCTCTCTTACTCTTTCTATTTCTTTTGCTACTTATTTTCTTTTTGTTTTTCCTTCTGAATATTTAATTTTTAAGAAATTTTCTTCGTTTTCAAGACTTTAAATTCAAATTTTTAATTTTACAAAGTCTATCCGTCCACTATTATTTTACCATTTTTAGGATTTAGAAAAGATACTTGATTTAATAATTTTAAAACTAAAGCTGTTCACCCGAAATTTTTTTATTATATTAAAATCCAGTTTTGCTTGTGAAAACAGTAGCTTAAACTGCAATACACAGTAAGAAAACGAAATCGCATGCCGATCCCTTTCCTATAATCCAGTAAAGTACGACTTCAACAAGTTGCCTGATATTTTGCTGAATAAATCGAAAATGAAAAACCTTTTCTATTATATGAATTTATCTCGACAAATGGCTTCAATATTTTTAAACGTAAAATGAATGTCAAGTCGTTGTTATTTAAATTTATAGGTTAGGTTTTGCTTCTGTATAACAGAATTTTCAATTAGAAAAGCGTTCTATAAGTAATTTTAAGGATTGAACTTTTGTTCCATTGAAGATAAACTCAATTTTTAAACAGAAAATCAAATTTATTTTTACGATATTAAAAATATTTTCTTTCCAATAAATTCTGCATATATCGGAAGTTAATTATTAAAATATTGCACTCTATTATAAAAATGCATTATAACATCAACTTTTCAATTATTTTTTAATGCATTTATTTTCTTTATTCGCAATGTTATCTCAGAGATTTTTAAATATTCATGTAGACTTTTGTATACGGAAAAGTTTCCTTTTTAAACTTTTTTTTATTATAATTCTTTTGCATACATTAAATAAAGTTGGGTCAAACCAATGGTTTGTATTGTAGCACTTTTCCCTTCAACAAGTGAAAATTCTGCTTTTAAATACAGTCTATATATACCTATCACACTATTGTATTAAAATTATTTTCATTCATATACAAAGCTATTTCAAAAAAGGATTGCATATATTTAGGATGACGCATATATGCAGTCTTTGAAATAAAGCAAAAATTAATATAAAGAGGGGTTAACATAATGCTCGATTTTAAGGGTTAATTGTGTGAGTTAAGAAAAATAATTATATTTTTTAATGTCATGGAATTTACCGTTAGCTTTTTGCGTTTATAGAAATTTGAAAAAGCTTGCGGTTTCGGAAATATAAGGTGTCAAAAATTCAAATTTTACAAATTTCAAGTGGCCATAACTTGAGAGGGGGTGGAGATGGAAAAAAATTTTCTTCAAACGAAATGAAGCATTTATTAATGTCTAAAAGCTCCAAAAATTTCAAGCTTCTACAGGCTGGGGTCTAGAAGAAAAACGGCATCAAAAATTTGGAAAAAAAGGACTTTAGATAACGGTAAATTTGAACGGCCATTTCGTTTTTCTAAAGTTTAACTATAGTATACCGCGGTAGGGTAAGCAAGCCACTGCCTTTCTGCGTTTGCAAAATTTCAAAAATGCTTGTGGTTTCATTGCAACAAATAGTTAAAGTAGGCTATTTTTAGTGCTTTGGGGGGGTATAACTTCTAAAGGGGGGGAGATAGGTAAAAATTTTGTTCTACGAAAATAAGTTTCTAGTAAATATCTATGTACGTATTAAATTTCAGCTTTCTATCTTTAAGAATGTAGAAGTTTTGTAAACAGACACACGGACGGACGGACGGACGGACGGACGGACGGACGGACGGACGGACGGACGGACGGACGGACGGACGGACAGAGTGAAACTAATAAGCACTTTTTTTCAAAAAATTTTTGGAAAAGTGCTAAAAACTATAATGCTCTTGAATCTTTCAAAGATCTTAATTTTAAATTCAATTTTCTTATAAACAAATTAGTTTTACTTTAATGTTTTTTAATAAAATATGAAATTCAAGTATATTCATTCTATATTTTTTTGTATATATACAGCAGATATTTATCCGTGTATTATAGATTTAGTAGTTATTTTCTTTAAACTTCAATACAATATGTGATCAATATTCATAAATAGAGCCATAACAAAGAATATATAATAATACCGGTAAGAATATATGTGTTATGTAAGGAAAAATGTAATGTGAGAGTAGAAAAAACAAGGAATCCTCTTCAAGGACTCTTAACTAATTTGATTTTTCTAATAAATAAATTACATTTTAACATGTTACAGTGAATTTCTGAAATAAATTTATAAAGTAAATTGACTGTAATTTGCTATTCTTTAAGACGTTAAATTGAATTAATTGATCGATTGAATATTGTTTATTCAGCAGAGAAATTTTCTTAAAAGATTGTTTATCAAAAATGAATTTATTCGCTGAATAGAAAGCGACCACAAATATAATTCAAAATAAATCAAAAAAGCGGCCTTTCTGAATTTCTCTCTTTCAATAGGGCGGACTTTACGGTGTTCATTGAGATAAAAGCCGATCATTTTGGTATACGTAAGCATTATGACGAAAAAATGAAAATTGACAGAAATAGAAATTTAATGAGTCGTCGTTACCTGGAAGAAGAAGAGACTATCCCGTGTGTTATGCAAAAATCTGTTGACCAGTACGAGACTGGCTGTGTTTTAATCCATTTATTTACGGTAAAAAGAAATTATAGGATTGTGTATGTACTATCCTATAGTGAGAATTGATACAGGCTTTAAGGAATATCAGTGCCCTCGACGTGTTTTAGTTTATTTAAGGTATATTCCTACTATTTCGAATTAAAGAAAAAAATATACTTAGAATTAATGAGATGGAATCTCGTTCATAAATTGTAACAAATCCAAAATTATATAAAATAAATAAGATTTTTTTTTTTGCATGAATGGTTGGGTGATGACAATTCAATTCGAATTATGAAATAAGATATTTCCGTTACAAATAGTGAAAGTTTTCATTATAATGAATAAGAAAATTAAAACTGATCATCTGATTTGCTTTGGTTTTCATCTACAGGTTTATTTTAGTCTTTTACTTAGCACTACCAATATTAAGAAGTTTGAAAACTTATGCATATGTTTTCTGGCTAAACAATAAAAGATAGAAGTTTTGTAAGAGCTTTCTAATTAAACAATAAGAGAAAATAATATTTCTACAAAATTTATTATTTTCGATAGTACAACTCATGGCATGGACGTAAGGCTAATTTTAAATTAGAAAAAAATCTTTTACATATAAAATATTTTTAAATCTACAAGTCCTTTTACATAAGTAGATCAAGTATACAGTCCATTTTTATGAAAAAATCATTAAAATTTTTCCACTTAAAGTATTGATTGAGTCAATGTTCTTAAACCAAATAAACCTGAGTTCCTTATACAAAATAATTTGAGTGCAAATTGAAGGATTAAATCATTAAAAATAATTAATTTATTACCACTTATTAACCTTCTTTTATCTAAATTTTATATTTTTGTCATAAAACATGAATTTCATTGTATTTTTGAAGGACGAAAATATTTTAAGATTATTTTTTGTACAAGTATGCAGTACAAAATAAAATAAATGTGAAGTATTTTTTTTTTATCTTGGAATCTTAGAATTTGAAAATAACAATGGATACTTTCAAAAATAATTTTATTTTAGTACTAAAAATTTATATTTTTATTTTTTTTTCCTTTTGTTTTATTTTGTACAAGAATATCATTATTTTAATTAGAATTTTTATTTTTCTGTTATATTAGAAAGTTCTATTGTAAATACATGTATGTACTCTATGTTATTGTATTACACGATGGAATAGTACCTCTATAAAAATAGATCATTATATTTTCTTAAAATTCAAGATTTTTCTATAGTAATCAGATTTATGTACGATATCAATTAATTTACTTGAGTTCAAAAATTATGATTAAGCAAGATTTTTCGGTTTGATTATAACAACTAGTTGTACTTGAATTTTCCGATACGATAGCCTACTGACGTAAGATTAATTCCAAAAATCATTAATTGAATAGTTGACATAATTTATTCTAAGAGAAAACAATTGTATAACAGTTTATATATTTTTGTATAACAGTTTCATATATGTATAACAGTTATTTTCTATGGTCACCTGTAAAGCTTCTTACTTTTATAGATCCCCTTCCTAATTCACAAAATCATTAATCGGATAAAAATCTATATAATTATTTGTATAACAGTTTTATATATATCTTAATATGTACATAAAATATGAAAAATTGAATATTATTACTATAACCACTTATAATCTTACTCTTACAAATCCCTTAATTCGTACAATCATTATATGTAAAAAATATTTTGACTTCGTTATCTTTAACGTAGAAAGGAAGACAAGAAACCAAAAATAAAAAAAAAAAAATGGATCCTTTCCTCTTATATACAATCCTGAATTTCCTTTCCAAATTTAGCATCCATATATTCATCTATACTCTATTTACACTTTATATAATAGAATAATCAATCATATATGTACATAATAATATATTTAAAGGAAGAAGGATACATATATTACACATGTATTCACATATAACTTATATTCACATACATATTTATATAACAGTATATTATTGATTTGCAAAACCTTTTATACTAAAGACTGACTGTGTTAAAATTACATGTGTTTTTATTATTTTTTTTTTTATTTTTCTTTTATCAAATCCTAAGTTATAATAGAAAATTATGGAATACAATAAAAAAAAAATAAAAAAAAAAATAAAATAATATGAGAAAAATTTCAGGAAAACAAAGTTGAGAAAAAAAAATAAAAAAAAAAATAAATAGAACGGAATTGAAGATAACAGAAAATAACATTTACACAGCAACGGTAACGAATAACGGTAAAAACGATAACGAATAAAATGATCAAGAGAAGTCGAAAATGTCTAACATTTTATTATGAAAAAAAAAATATATATATATATTTTTTTTTTGTTAAATTTTTACAGGAAACAACGATAAACTTCTTCTTTAACTCATGATATTTTTTAATGGGTACATGAATAAAAGGAAATTATATTATTCTCTATTATATATAGAATATAAAATTGTGTACATGTACAATTGCTTCTAGTTGTAGAATAACATATGGTCTTATATATATACATCCAATACAAGAACCTGATGCCTTAACAATATGTTATGACCGAGAGCATTTTATATTTTCTAAAATTAATATTTAAAAAATTTCAATGAATTCAGTTTTATTAGTCAAGCAAAGGAATTATTAAATAGCTTGGAAATGCTTTTGATTAAATGTTTTTTTTTTTAAATTTCACAAAAAAAATCAAAATACCGGCAGAAATGCAAAATTGAAGAACTGTAAGAACTTGATATTGTTTGTGATCGAACTTAATTATCTACGTTAAAAAATCGAGTTTAATTGAATGCAGATTATTTATAGAAAACTGTTATACAAATTTGAATTCTATCCTAAGGATAGATGATAATTTTATTGCACTCAGTCCTAATTATATCTGGGCTCTGATTTTAATTAAGTGATCAATTTCTGACTTAAAATTTTTATATAATTTTCTTCTAGTAATAATTGTTATGACAAATATCAATTTTATTCACAACAATTTAAATGGTTTTCACTTTCATTTTCCTACAAAAATATTAAATTTCCTTTAATTAAAAGTTTAATATCTGCATATTTACACACTTGTATCTCAAATGCGTACATTACATTCTATTAAAGATTTTCTATATTATGTATATAATATAATAGAACTATTATATTATATAATATTAATTCCATATGTAAAAAGTACACAATAAAATTCGACCTGAACATGTTGATATTTGCATATTAATTTACATAAACACAATGTACACAATTATATATATATTATATTTATACATATTCATTTGAAAAGTGCTATATCATGTTCCCATCCTTAAAAAGAAACCTAAAAAAATTTTAAAGCTCTTAAATAAACATATAAATCAATAATTTCGTATGTCATCTTATTTATAATAAATTTTTTTGTTTCATAAATTTTATCTGTTATACATATTATGTATACATGGTATATTGTTTTTGTAACACATAAACCTACATTAAATATATATAATGGTCTTGTTTTTGATTTTGAAAAAGGAATCATATCTTATACATCCATATACATATATGAATATGTATAATAGAAATTGAACTATTATACTGTCATAGTTTTAATATATAAAAACATGATTATAATGTGTACAGATCTATTTATTATAGTTGTATAAAATATGTATATTTATATTTGTATATTTACTTTTATACATAATACAATATTATGTTATAAAATGTTATAATATCATTAGATATTTATCATAGGGAACATAACATAGACAGGACATTAAAATATTGATTTATTAATAATATTATTATTTTGCATTTTTTTTTTTTTTTTTGATGAGCATATATGGTGTTCCGTAAAGCAAACCAGAAATAGAGAGCGTGATAGTATCGAGTATATAAACAGTGCCAATATTGAAATACAATTCTCAAACGTAGTAAAGAAAAATTTATAAATTGAATGTTGTTTTGCAGGAAAATTCTGTTATACAATATACAAATAGCCTATTAATTAATATAATAGAATTTAACCTTTATTTTATATTGAAAAATATAATAATAACCATTAGGACTAAACGCACATTAATGCATTATTTTACAATCTGCTTTATGTATAACAGATGTTGATGAAAGTGTTATACTGGTGAAGTGTTATACTTTAAAAATATTACAAGTACAATATCCTAATGTTTGTATCTCTATACATTTTTAATAATTTAAAAGTGTATCATTCTTTAACAACACCAGTTTATGATTTATATAATAGTTGAGAGAACAGGACTTACACAAATTTATTCCAGTAGATGGCTTTATATTTCTTGTATGGCAAATAAAAATCAAACTCTTGTAATTCCATTAAAATTACAAAACTTAGTAAATATTTAATTGTGATTTTTGCAATATTTTTCAAAATTATAACAAAAAAAAATAATATAATTTCCAAAAAAAAAATAGCCATAAATTTTCAAGAAAATTTCAAATTGAATTTCAACTTTAATTACAAAATAGTGCGATTACAATTAATTTAAATCGAAAAAAAAAATTCTTATAAATCGAGCACATCCATAACAATTATTTGAATTGACTCATTTCCACTCAAAATCATTTTAATTCCCTGAACACACTCTATAAAATCATAATTCTAAAATTGCTATTAAAAACAAAAAATTAAAAAGAAGACAAGAAAAATATCCTATAATTTATAAATGATTATTATAAAGTATGGATGAAGAAAGGATGTAGTTATAGTAACCATGTTGTTTTAAAAGAAAAAAAAAAATTTATAAAATTTATATACTATACATAGTATATAAGAAGAAATAAATCAAAAACTTTAATACCACTTTAGAAAATTACTAACTGTAATTGACTTACTTTTATATTTTATGCATAAATAATATTATTAATGTAAATTTATGTACATATACAAGGATAATAAAGAAAATAGATTTTATTAAAAATGAATTTTTTCTTTTTATAACAAAATTATTAAATGATTGCTATTATTATTATACATATAAAAATTAAAATTGTTATACAAAATATATAATTATTGCAAACTGTTATACTTTAACATCTTAAGTTTATTTATACAATTTAGGTATCAGTACTTGTCTTATATTTATAACATAAATTAAAAATATTGTAATACCTAAATGAATGTTAATTATTAAGGAAATATTTATCTTTCAAATTCATATATGTGTACGTAGATATATTATGCAATTATTATATTTATGAAGGTAATATGATAAAATTTTTACATAAAATCTTACATATAGAATTTTAATATTTTCATATTTTATATGAAAGTTTAAATTATGTTGGGTATAAGAATCTTCGGCAATAATATTATGACATGATAATGGAGCATAAGATGTTATGGTGAATTTTAATACAATTTGATATTATGTGAAAATTTTTTATAGAAATCTTAAAGATCAATTTAGTTTTTAATATGTTATGAAAATTAATTTGTTTTTTCATAAAATTTATTTAAATGCATTTAATTTTTCTTAACAAAACTTTTTCGAATTAAAAATTATTTAATATAACAGATAATTTAAATTAATTTGAATGAAACCAATGATTTGAAAAGGGGTCTTTTATCTTCAAGAAGTGGAAATATTGCTTATAGTCAACAATCTAGTAAATAATTTATTGTAAATTACTTTCACTTATATTATACCAAAATATTTAAAAAAAATTGCATACCTTACGGATGAGACAAAAAAAAATTAAAGAAGAACATAATGGTGAATTTTGGCGATTAAGCAAGTGAATTATAATAAATAATGATATTTTTTCATATCGTGGAATATACCATTATCTTTTTGCTTTAATAGAAATTTGAAAAAGCTTGTTGCTTTAGAAATGTAAGAAGCCGAAATTCAAGTTTCGCCAAAAATTTACGCTTTGGAATGGATAGACGAATGGCCGGAAAAAGTGAAGCTCATAAACTTTTTTTTATAGAAATATTGATGAATATTAAGGCATAATTCTGGTTAGTGAAGTAATTCAGGAGCTTTATTGCCTTAACATTGCAAAAAAATATGTTTTCAATCAAATTCTTAAATCAATTAATAATATGTTCGTATAGTAAAGAATAGCCTTCATTAAAACCCTTAATAATTCATTTAAATTATTTCAGAAATTTTATTTAATATTATAGAAAATTTTTGTATTTAATTGCTTTTTTTATAATAATTGTTATACCCGCATCATGTAATTTTTATTAATGCGTTTCATATATACTGAAAGTCATTATTTACATATTAATATTATAATAATTACTATATAATACGAATTTATAAAGCTATATACAGATGTAAATCAGTATTATTAAAAATAATATAAAATTCACATAAATCATAAGAAAACAAGAACAAGAACAGAAATAATATTTTTAATCTACTTGAATTTCTGAATAAAATAATTGAGTTCTTTTGTTTTTTTAAAAAAAAAATGTATATTTTTTTACAAATTTTATAACCAATTCATTATAAATTTAATGTTGTAAAATTACAGGGACCATTATACTATACGTACATTCTAATTTGTTTTTATAACGATACCTGTTCAATTGTTTATAAACGTGTTGGGCTCAATGTGGTTCAGAACAGTTTGAATTCATTTTACAAATGATTAATTTTGTAATAAAAATAAAAAAATTTTTGTTCATTAACAATACGATTTTGTTCTTTTTTAAAGAAATCTCAAGTTGAGCTGATGCTATATTTAAGAACCAGCTCCTAGCAATGTGAACTAGAAAAAAAAAATTAGAAAGTGTAAAAATAAATTTTAATTCTGACAATGAACCAATAAAAAAATCATAAATTTCAGAAAACCAGCATTTTTAATCCAGTTCCTCTATTCCACGTATAGTCCGGGTATTTCTGTACTACAAATACGCTACACTGTTATATGAAAGATTATTTACTAGCAAATAATAACAATTCAATAATGATGAGCACATATACACAATATTATGTATACTCACCTTACAAATCTCACAAAACTAACATATTAATTTTCTACATTAATGTATATTTGTATTAAAATTTTTATTTTATATTTTTATTAATTTTATTTATTTAAAAAAAAAAAATAAATAATTTCATATGCATGCATAAATTTATACATAAATATTTTTTAATAATATTATGTGAGAGAGAGAAAATTTCTATTAGATTTATTCATCTATATGATAAATTAATTTTGAATAACAATATAATTATTAACTATTATTATTACATAACATGTATAATTGCATTGCAGACATAATGTCTTAATAATATTATAATGTTGATTAACATTCATAATAATTACATATAAATTTTATAAGTACTGAAATGTGATAAGACTATGGAATTAATCTTGTATTAAATTTAATATTATATACCATACTATGGTATAGAAAGCATTAATGAAGTTTATAATACATAGGACATATTTTATTTCTGAATCAATATTTTTAAAGATAAATTTAACAAATAAGAATATAATTGAAAAATTTTAACATGTTACTTAAAAAATAATTTCATATCTGCCATCAGTTTGATATTATAAGAGATTTGAGGATGCCGCTAATAAGACGAAAAATATTCATATAATATGACGTTGCCAGTGAGATTTTTTGCATTTTAATATTACTAGCGCCGCCTATAGTTGCCACAATATATTATAAAAACTTACAAATTGTATTATACATATATAAAATAATTGTTATTTTACTGCGATAGATGGTGTAAATATGTTTTTAGTGGGAGTTCATGTAAAATTTTGAATATTTTAGTGTTTATAGGTTAGTTTTTATATTTGTATAACAAAAATTTTATTTTAAAACTACCCAAAATTTTTCTTTGTAATTACTTTTGTGTAATAATCAATTTCTTTATACATTATTACGCAAAAATAGTATCAATTTCTATATTAAGACGCTAATATAACAGTTTTCAGTAAATTTTAAAAATATAAATTGTTTATACTTTGTAACTCAATATTATATTGACATATCATTCGTATTTTTTAATAAAACTCTGTTGTTGATGGAAAATATCTTTTCAATATATCAAAAGTAAACAAATATACCACAATATCCTAACAATAAAGAAACTAAAAATTATACAAATTAATTCTGCAATTGCCATTTTGTTTCTGTTTTTTCTTCTTTATATATAACATTATTTGACAAATAAATAAATAACTTTCTATATATTTTAATAATAATGGCATTCATTTTTAAATATTTGTGTATATCACATACACTTTAATGTATACAAATAAAGAATATTTTCATATATTAAAATATTAATATTATCTCATATATTTCAAAAATAATATTTAATATTTTTTGATATATTTACATTTCTTTCAATTTTGTTATAATATACTGCAAACATGAAAAAATTTTCATATACGAGTATAAAATTTTGAATTTTTTTTTTCTCTTTTTGAGAATGAAACAAATATCGCATTTATATAACAAATATTCTTAATGGTAATACTCGTATGACAAATATTTAATATTTTTGGGTAATACAAAAATGTTGTACATATATACATTCATAAATCATAATACGTTATACTATTATATATGTACAATAATAATACTCTTCAGCATTATATTTATTCAACTTGTCAAATAACAATAATATGAGTGAAAAGTAGAAAAAAAGATCTAAAGATCATGGAATATTAATTTTTAATTTTTAATATTTAGATCAGATTTTAATATGAATAGAAGAATTAAAAATAATTTTTGAAAATTAATGTTATACAAAATTTAATTTAATTAAAAAAAATTATTAAAGAATATTTTCAAAAGGTGATTTTGTTTACAATCAATTTTGTGATAGTTTAAGAAAAATTCCGTACGCGTCGCTAACATACAATTCACAATTTATATCAATAATTTAATTTATGCGATATTGAAAAATTAAAATCAATTATACCATTCATTTTCTAAATATACGATATTAGATTATTTGTCATATTCGATTTCAAGACAAAACAAGACTCTTTTTTGACAAAATTTCATTTCTTATTGTGAATGAAAAACAACTTAATCTTATATGAAAACTATAGTTGAAAAGTTTATATTTCATATAAAATTCATAAATATTATTGGAAATACACTCCGGCTGCAGCACGAAATGAAACATTATGAAACCAAATTTGAAATTTTAGTTGAGAAGTTCATTGAATACGTAAAAAATTAAATAATTCACACTACAACAAAAATGAACTACATTTTTCTAATAATTCTGTTATAAATTAAATTTTTAGGAGTATTTCATTTCGGTCAAAGTAAAATAAATTAAAGAAATCTTCGTCTATATTGCATAAAAAATATTTTCTAACTCCTAAATTAAGTTTCATATTTAAATTCTATATTTAGTTTTTTTTTTTTTCCTTCATTTGATTTGTTTAACTCAAGACATGGGAATAAACATTTAAATATAAAATAGAAAATTATCACCACAACAATATTAGAATTTTTTTTTTTTCGTATCCTTGTTAAATTAATTTGTTTTATGTAATAAATGATGTATGCAAGTATATAGTAAATTATTAATACAGTAAAATCTATTTATATTGATTGCTTAGCATCTGCTATTTTAATAATTTTTAATATTTTTAAAATAAATTGACAATCTTAAATAATTCATAATTAAATTCAAAACAATTTGTGAATATGCGTTCCAGTATAATACGGAATACCAGAGGCCTGGGACAATAGACAACTGCTGGAAATTTTGACATTTCATTCAAATTTTAGATTATTAAATTTTGAAATATTTAACAGAGCGTTTATTCGAATATTTTAAGTAGTGCTTACGTTCCTAGTTCCTAAAATAGTTTAAGTCTAGCCGGTATAGCATATACTAAATATTTTAGAAATAGTTGAGCAGTTGTTTGTAAATAGAATGCCGTTTTCCCCTAGAAATTATTTATATTATTTAAATATAAATTATTCGATATTTATTTTTCATATGAAAATATTATGAAACCATCTACCGGAATTAATATGAACAATAATTGCATATATACGTATTTCCAAACAGAACACGAGCCCAATATAAAAATGTTTTATTGTATGTATTGCATTTTACATATAAGTAGTGTATCACATATCATCTGTGTAAACAGAAAATTGGATCTCACTTATAACTATAACAAAATCTCATATATATTCATATATGTATATATATATACACGCACACACACAAATCTATTTATTCTTATGGGTCAAATTAAGATAATTCTTAAATTTTTCTTGTTTGTTATTCTTGTGGTGTTCATTTTTTGCTTACTTTGCATTAAGGATATTTTTACAAAATAAATAAAAATATATGTAGATATAGAAGAAAAACAAAAATCCTTTTACATTTATTTATTCTTTTCTTTTGATTTTTTTTCATTTTTTTTATTTACAAATACTTACTTCTTAAATATATTTATGTGAATGTTACGTATATGTATATAAAGAAAATCTCCAATATGTGCTTCCAAATGTGCTTCTTCTAACTCAAAACTAGAAAATAAATTATTTACGTTTTGAAGAAGAGGATGAAAACCATAACAGCACTCTTTACCATATTATCGTCGATCTTAATTTGAATAGTATAGAAAAAATTATATGCATGTAGTTGAGAGAGCTGTTGTTGTACGATGTGATATATATCAGAGCTACAACTTATATAATTTCGAAATTTTTTCCTTTGTACGTGATAAACTAATAAAAAATTGTTTGTACTCTATATTTTTAAGAAAAATGTTTGTGTCAGTAGAAAAAAATTGTTATAGAATTCAATTATAATATTTTTTTGATATTATTTTGGTTTTAGTAATAGATGTTCTTCTGCTATATACTGTATATTATTGTGTGACATTTAGCCATTATATTGATATATATGTATTATATTTTGTATATATGTATATGAATGGTTATATGTAGTAGTCATGAATAAAAAAATAATTTGTTCATTCATAAATTATTGTAAATTATGACAATTATGTCATAATAATAATATGTTATACCAACAATTGCGCGCACACAATGCAAACAACTCAAATGTTATACTTTACAGTTATATAAGGGAATTATGCTGAATTTAAAGCTGAAAAATTGATAAAATAAATTAAGCATGGAAGAACGAAATTTCTTTCCGGATTCAATTATCATTGTTGAGATAAAGATTTACTATTTAAAAGACAGAGAGAGCTAACAATGACTCATCCAGAGAGTTGAATCATTGCTAGAGCCTACTAAATTGAAATTAATATATTAAACGACAGCACTACTCTTATTATTTTTGTTAAATTCTCAGATATTAGACTCAGATTAGCTATGAATTCAATAAAAACGGAAAACGCTTCAGATAATTCAGATAAAAACAGTAAAATATTTTCGCCAAAAAAAGTAAACTGATTTTCAATTAAAACTTATTGTACCGTGTGAGTATAACAGATTATGTCTGTGTAATCGTATATAATTCTGCATCTGTGTACTTTCAGTCTAATCGTATATAATATTAATATAAAAGAGAACAGGGAATTGTTATTCGATTTCAGTGTCATCTATATCTTAATATTTCGCTTTGTGGCGACATCTTTATCGTAATATCTCGACATCTGAATCTCTGGTATCTATAAATTCAAGGTGATTGCGTTTACATAACGTTGTTACCCTTACATAATATTGTTTTATGAAAAAAAAACTAAGTAATTTTTCAAGAGAGCAAAACTTATTGTGCTCTTTCAATTTAATCTTATTAAAATATCAATAAATCATAAAATTTTCCAATAAGATTTAAGAGAATTTAAGAGAAAATGGTTTAAATACAAATGGACATTTTGTTTTCAAATATTTCTTAAAAAAATTTAAAGCCAAAAAATTACTTCTTATAGTTTCAAAACATAATCTTAATGGAAAACACCAACTCTAACAGTAAAACTTTTTTTGTTCTTATAAAATTCATTTTCAATTTGTGCAATACACTTATGTACGTACTTATACACACCCACACACACACACACATAATCGGATAGTGAAAAATTTTAACTTTTCTAAAGTACATGACTTGTACAGCATGTTGCCGTCAAAACTATTTAATGTTTTATGTTTTTTTTTTCCATTTTGATTTCTAACATATTTCATATATATAAGGAAATCTTTCCAGAAAACAACCAGGGAATTTACACTTCTTCTTGTTATCGTCTAACAAAATATCTTGTATATGTATTTTAACATTATTATGATCCTTTTATTCTTATAGGTGCATATAAAAATAACCATAATTATATTTTTAAAGAAAACTTTTTAATAATATGAAATGAAAAATTATACACAATATATAGGATGAAAAGAATAAATTTCCAAGAATAAATATGAACAAAACTTTAAATCAGGCTGTCAATGGTTATTATAGCTAGATTCAAAACACCTGCATCCTTTTTCCTTTTGCGAAGAAAGGCAATAGAACTAAAAATAAAACTAGGAGAAAATAAATAAATAAATAGTTTTGAACGATTGCTCTAACAAGCAAGTATGCATTTGCAAAGCTTTATATAATTAGAAATATTTTGAAATGTTAAAGAGCATTTTTTTATGCACTCAATTATATTAGAGCGGTTATATGGAGGCAAGCACTTAAAAGCAAATAACGTAACACGAAAAATAGATAATAAAGGAAAGTCCAAAATCGATAAGAACTGTAAGCATAGGGAGTAATTACGGAGGGTAAAAAATTTTGATATGAGAGTAAAGAGAGTAGTATGAGAGGGTAGAAAAGAGTAATTTTGAAGAAGTAAGATAACTTGAGAATTTGAAAAAAAAAGTAAGCTGAGAGTCTAAAAACAAAAATTTAGAGGGTAAAAAAGGGTAACTTAAGAGGGTAAAAAAGAGTAAATCTTTGTTCCCACCGTAAAAAAAGCGTAACTCGAGGAAGTAATGAAAGGGAAATTTAAATTAAATTACAAAGAGTGAATAAGAATAATTTTCTTAAAATTTTAGAGTAATTTTAATTGTTAGAGGAATGTCAGTATCGTAAATGTAAAACTTTATACAAATTTACTCTAAACATATAATTTTTCTACTTTCATCTGTATTCTAAATTTTCTTTAATTAAAATCTGAAATATTTAATTCTCAAAATTTCTATTTTCCTCACTCCCAAAATAAAATTTTGATTTTCTCAATAAATTTACTTTTATACATAATTTCTCATGTTGTCTACATAAGATCACCCCAATTTAGTTATGTTAGAATACAAATACGTACAAATATTGTATTAAGCTACCATAGATAAATTATTCTCAAAAGATATATAATAGATACATGACTTCCATTTGTATATCATTGCAACCACATATCTTAATTGAGAGCAAAAAACTAGACAGGAAGAAAGGAAAAAAATAAAATAATAAAAAAAAAATATATAAAAAACAATATAGAGAAGAAGTTTAATAAAAATAAAGAAGCTGTAAATTTTTTTTAAGAAAATTATTTTGGTCAGATAAAAGGTGCATACCATATGAAAAACATACACTAATGTATACGTACCGTATATAAATATAGATGAATATATAAATAGGATTTCGAATAGATTTAGTTACGATACAGATTTTATTTATGTAATAAAGTGTTATTCTGAAAAATTATTTGCGATTTATTTGCTTGTTAATTTAAAATTAAAGTGTAATATTTATAAAAAATAAAAATATATTTGAAGTGGATAATTTCAAAAATGTGAGGCAAATTTAAATTTATTTCAATTAAATTATGAAAATCAATTTAGAATTATAAGTATAGTATTATAATTGCGAAATCGTTTATCAAATATTTTTTACGTTATTAAATGTTAAAATATTAAAATTATTTTCCTTAACAATATTTTTTTAGTTAAATCAAATAATTGCTACTCCTTACTTAATTCACGTGAACAATGTAATGCAATACAAAGCATTATATGCAAGTGATACCAAATAATAGACTGGAAAAGCGAAATTATTCCATGTGTCTGCTATTTTAGAACAAGATAGAGCAAAAAGATTTTATGTATAGGCTTACTTTTCGAAAATGAGTTTCATAGACTACTTCTACTCACTCATATTATAATTTCTTTCAGAACAAGTACTCTTAACACCTCACATTTCTTATATTTTATCTTGTTCTTTTAAAATTACTTTTCTTACTTGTAGTATAAAAGTTTTCGTCCTTATACTGTAAAACGAAAAAACTTTTCAATAATTTAAACTATACTAGACTATGGCTTATAACTTTTATAGTGTTATATTTAACCGCAAATATTGTTTTCTTGTTTTTCTTTGATTTGTTTGTTTTCTTATATTTTTTATTCTTTTATAACTTTTTAGTCATGTATTGTGGTTCCGATTACATGGGTTAACTTTTGAAAATCTTAACTTTTAATAACATTATAAAAGTATAGTGTATATATATATATATATATATATGAGCTTGTTAACCCATTGATTCATATTGATAGGTCATGTGTTATACTTTTTTTTGCCTCTGTTGTTTTATATGAACTTTAATTGTGTTTTTACTGTATTCTCACGTTTATTAATTTTTTACCAGAACAAACGGAATTAATTTTATGAAAACTTTTTTTTCATGTTTATTCATATGTAAGATAATTGAGCTTTCAAGTGTTATTAGCTAGCATTAATAGCTACTGTAAGGTCTAGGATTTAGAATATAAAATTTGTGACTCTTGGCAGTTTAAAAACTATGCTTAAATTAAGTAAATTAATCAAAATACAAAAAATTTTATTTTTAAGTAATTGGGAACTCGGTTCTGTAGGGGTTAAAGCACATAAAGTATAAAAATAAATTAATACTAACCAAGAGAATAAATACATGACGTTTTAAAACAAAAAAAGGAATATAAGAGAAATTTATTTTTCTCTTTCTTTTAAAAAACTTTTTTTTTTCTATTGCTTGTGTGTGTTTTATTTTGCAGTTATACACGTTAAAAAATTTTCAATGTTATCAAACAACAAAAAATTTATTGGATGTTTTGCTCAAAATAATTTTTGTTTAAAATTTTTATTTTGCCCACATATACAGAAACAATAAAATGAAATTACTAAAAAATTTATTTGTTTCTTTTTCTTTAATGGTTTATTTTTTTTTTGTTATACCTTTAAGAAATTTGAAATTTTTATTATCCTTTTTTTTTTAATATAAAATTGCATTTTATTTATATTTAATTGTAA
Source organism: Condylostylus longicornis (assembly GCF_029603195.1). NCBI lineage: Eukaryota > Metazoa > Arthropoda > Insecta > Diptera > Dolichopodidae > Condylostylus > Condylostylus longicornis. The sequence goes on from NW_026578045.1 coordinate 751,271, forward strand.
AATTTTATTTTGAGAATAAAAAAAAAAGGTTATTCTTTCAAAAATCGAAACATTTACAATTTGCTTTTAATTTATTTTGCGGTCTGGTTTTCTGTTATTGCGGTTTGAAGGAAATTTTTTTCTTATGTGGGAGTTTTTTTTAAATCAATATTTTATTAATTTTCTTTCTTGTTATATTACAAATACTGCCCAGTTTTTCTTTTTTGGAAAATCAGTAATTTTCTTATGTGGTTTCTTAAATAAATTTGAGAATAAATAATTGAAATGTAATTGATTTGTATTGAAAGAACATCAAAATGTTGATTTTGAGATAAAATTTAAAATTGCTTAAAAATATTTTAAAAAATTTGATAATAATATGAAAGAAGCTCAAAAAATTTTAATCATTAAATTCCAATAATTTAAATCATGTTCTAATGTAATTTTGCTTGATCAAAAACTGAATTTATTCAATTTAATTTCATTACTTTTATTAATACTTTCCCAGAAGTTAATTAACTTTTTGTATAACAGTTTTCTCTAACTGTTATACAGAAAATTTTAATACTGACTACACAAAAAGTTAATAAAATTTTGTATAACAGTTTTGATTAACTGTTATACAAAATGTTTCAAAATGAAATCATATTCTGTTTTCCATTGAAAAAGAATTTTAACAAAATTTTAAAAATATTTTTTGAATATTTTTATATCAAACTATTCTATTATATGAAAAAATATTGCAGAAACACCTCACATATTAATATTTTAAGTTTGTGTCTGTGGTATATAAGTAGATGCAAAAACTGTAAACCTATATTGATTTTGTGTAATGAGGTTAAGAATGGAAAAATGGGTTTTTTGGTTGAATTATTTTTGAAAATTAATTTTATAAGAAAAAAAGAAAAAATGAAATTATAACATAAGTTTAATACTCACATTATATGTATTTAGTGATAATTCTATATCTTGTTTAAAGTATTATGGTAACAGAGGTGTTAAAATTTTATTTCACCAAAACACTAACAATATAATGACAATTAAAGCGAGTAATAAGAGAAAAATAAAAAAAATATTTAAAAACTTTTTAAAAGTTTGAGAGTAAATTTTACTTTGAGAAAATTTGTGATATAAGAAAATAGTTTGTAAATGTAATAGAGCTAACAGGAAGGTGAAAGAATTGAAAATATTTTATTTCCGAACTGGTCTCGAACTTTCTGCTTTTCCGAACTTTCTGCTTTTCGGATCTATCTGTTCTGCTTTAACTCTTAAGTGTATTATAAAATTTCCAATCTTATATTTCTTTCGAGAAATAGTTAATCACACTGAAAGACCATAAGTCAAGGGCCTTAACATTATAAAAATAAAATATCCCAAAAAATTTAAAAGATTATTCAAAAATTGTTTTAATTTTAAAAATAATTTAAAAAAAGTTTTATTTAAAATTAATTTTCATGTTAAAATTACTATTTATTTCAAATCTTATAGCAATTTATTACAGAATGCAGGTGTTTACACTATTTGTGATAAAAAAAAATGCTTTTAATTTATATCAATTGTATTTAGAATGGTATTGTGTGTGTACATTCATATAAATACTTTTTATATATGCCCTATTAAGGGAAGTGATACATAAATCAAATTGGTTTTTATAATGAAAATTTTTTTGTTTTGTTGAAAAACACAAAAGAATTTCCTTTATTGATTTAAAATTTTGAAAAAAAACAATAACCTTTCCTCCCAGCTTAACATTAGAATTTTATTCTTTTCTATAAATAAATTTATTTATAATTTCCCCTATATACGAAATAATTGTATTGTTGAAACAAAAACAATTTTCATGTAAATTAAATAAATCAAAAGATCAAAAGAAATATACACACAGAAAAAACAATGTAAGAAAACAATTAATTAAAAATATTCCAAATTTAGAATATTGAAACAATATGAAAGAATAGAATAGAAACTAAATTGTAAGAGTAGGGAAATGTATTCATTTGCGAGTATAGAAAAAGAGCCCAAATAAAATGGGTCTCTAGTCATATATTAAACAGCATATTTCATTCAGTGAGTTCTTTGAAATCTCATAATATAATTCATCTATTTTATTTTTTGAGACGGATTACAGTTACTTGCGCCGCGCCATCTATTCAAACTTGTAATAATTATAATAAGTTTGGAGTTATTTTTTCCCAAAACTACATAATATTTGAGTCGAGACTCTCTCCTTGTAAATGAGCCAGCCATACATGCTTTATTAATTACTTTTTCTGTTGGATTCAGTTAGTATTATCTTTGATAAATGTTTTAGTTTTAAGATTTTATGAGGTTTAACTTGTGATTGTTTTTGGATCTTTGTTATATTGGTCACTTTTGTTTCATATAAAGAAGTTCAACTGTAATTCTCATTTAGAAATTTTAATTAAATTTTACATTTTATCACTTATTTTTACTTAAGTAAAAAAAATTTATTTATATTAAAAAAAATAATAAACACAATAATATTAATGGAAATTTTCACGATCTGCTAAATATAAAAGAAACTAGTATAAGTAGTTAAAATTTACTTAAATAAATTAAAATTCAGATAAATGATGGCAGATTTCCTGTTATAGAATATAAATTTATTTAGTATAGTGATATACATATATATACATTCAATTTGTCACGACGTAATGTAACACTAAGAAAGAAACATTTGCTTGCTCAGAATTAAATTATAAGTCAATCTAGCTATGTTCGTCACGCACGGGTAGTGTGTTGTTGAAGTGGTCATTTAAGAATGGAAAACTATAGAGATTTGAAATTTGATGTACATGCAAATTTGGGTATTGAAAATGAATAAGATTGGTCTACTAAAACTGTGACCTCCTGTATAAGTTTTTAACGGTAGAGATTATCTTAAATATAGATCTTAAACCATTATAAAAACGTTAAAAACTAATCTGGATCCAATAAGTATGCAATATTTTTTAAAATGGTGAAAATTTTTTTATGAGCATACATTTTACCGTTATTTTAGTATTTATACCCTTATCAAGTAAATTGTGTATTTAATAATTTCATTGTGCTTTTAATTTATGATTTAATTTTCAAATCATTTTCATTAAATTTTATAATTTTTGTAATTTTTGAAATATTAATAATTTACTTTAATTTTTACTTTCAGGTAATGAAGAATTTTTATTGAGAAAATATTAAAAATTCACAATGGTGAGTTATTTCGAACATATTATTTTTTAAATGACTCTCTTCTGTCAATGAATAAAAAACGTTATTGCCGGCTTTAATCTGTATATAAAATGCAAAAATTTCCGCCCCGAATTCTAAAATTTAATTTCATTGTATATAGGCCGGAAACGAATTTCTTACCATTAGCCTTAAAAGAATCTATACGGAAACACAGAACAGCATAACTAATAGTAGCAGCAACTACATATTTTATTACATACTTCCGTTTTCTCGTTTCCCCAAATGCTTAAACACATATAACATGGTACGTAACGCATTAATATGTTTAGTCTTGTTTTCAATTCCTCTTGGATATTAAAAATTATATAGAGAATAAAGAAACCGTTTCATGGTATTTAACATTAGAATAAAAAACTTCAAGTCTGTGTTACCGTTATTCTGTTCTTTTGATTTAACGTGGTTTAATTTTCGATCACAAACAATTAAATGATAAAAATGCTTTTAAGCAAATTTTTAAACCATGTGAATACGTTACTCATTTGTATTTTAAATATAAGAACTTGAGGCAATTTTCACACACAATAAGCAAAAATTAAAAAAACAATCCTAGGCAAAAAAAAAAAAAAAACAAATTAAATAAAAATAAGGAATTATCCCAGAATACCCAGAGGCCTATAACAATTCGAAGAATAAAATCGAATTAGGTCTTCCGCATTAGGTTATCCTATTTATTCCTTTTCTTCCTTTGATCCCGTTCATTCTCACAATCAAAATATTTTTATAACAATCCAAGAAATTTTCCATTCCTTTAATTTTTATCATTTTAATAAAAGTTCCATTTTATCATAAAAATTCATTTGATACACAGAAGAATAAAGAAAACTGAAAATAAAATTGAAAATTTCATTAAAAATTTTAAACAATTCCAAAAAGAAAAAAAATTGTTTTCATGTTCCATTTCTCTAATTTTTTATAAAATTTGATGATTATTGAATTTGGCCCTTTATAAGAAATTAATTTTTTGTTCTAAGAAAAAAAATAAACATTAACAATTCCCAAAATCGAACCAAAATTTTATTAAAAGTAGAGCAATTTTAAAGAATTTAAGCACTACTAAAATATTAATAAATAGCCATTTTGGCTTCTGTACAATCATAGTCCATTTGTTATACTAAAATTTATTTTTATGTTTGTTGTGGGAATTAAATTCAGGGACTAAGCACATCATCTCAACGATCTGGCTCACAGAGTTTTCTATTTGTAATGTACCCAAGGAATTAGCACTAATTGTTGTAAAAGAACTAAATCTAAAAGTTAATTTCAATTAAATCTTAAGTGTTACATTCATTAACTTTAATATTAAAGGATTTATTGACTTAGTTTCAATATTTTTTTTATATGTATAACAAAGACTTTCTAAAAAATTCCAGTGAATAAACAGAAAAAGAAAGTTTTACAACTAAAATAACCAACCTTTGTGTGTCATAGGTAAAATAAATTTTGAAGTTTTTTTTTTTCAAAGAATTAAGGATTTATTTAGTTGAACTTTACAGGTGTTTGTTTTGTTTTCTCTTTCATTTTTGTTTCTTGTTATCCTATGTTATTCCTTAAGCCCATTTGAAATGAGTAATTATTGGAACTTAACACTTAAATAGAATTATTATATTAAATAAATACTAAAATATCCTTTTTCTAATTCTATATACAGTGAAGAGAAAATGAAAATTCAAACTAAACTTCGAATAATATTTTAAGTACCTAATACAACAGAGAAGAAAATTTTTTCTTTTTATTGTATTTCGGCCGTGTAAGTTATAAATTCATTACCATGAAGATTAATACCAATATTTTATAGGATATAATTTTTATAAAATATCAATAGGCGTTGCCGAAATCATGTATTTCGATGATGATCAAAAGGTCGAATGTAGATTGATAGGTGCGAAGAAAAAGTCATCTATAATTTCTTCATATCTCTGTTGCTCAGTTAATAGAACGTTCACATTGAAAAAGTTACTACTCAGTCACTAGCTAAAAACTAATCTGAGTCCCATTTTTTTATCGTTGAAACAATAACTCAGTTGATAGAACGTCCACCTGTAAAGCTACTCCTAAGTCACTGATTCGATTTCAAGCTGAAATCTGATTTGAATCCAAAGTTTTAATCGTTAAAACAATTGCTTAGTTGATAGAACGTTCACCTGAACAGCTACTACTAAGTCATTGGTTCGAGTCCATAATAAAATCTGGTTTGAGTCCAATCTCTTAATAATTCATTTTAACCACAGAATCCATCTGTTTTGTAGTCGTACTTTTGTCGAGTTATTTTGTTTTCTTGTTCGTAGTTTCAAACCAATTTAGAACGATTAATGTTATCAGCTGCTTATCAGAAGAACTCAGCTTTTTATTTATGTAAAAACAAAATTATACTTTTGGTTCTGTTCCTCAAATTCTTTTTTGAAAGCATTGAAATTAAATAATGACTTAAAAACAAGGAAAATATCAAAATTAAAATTAAGGATTTGCTCGATTGATTAAGAGAAAAATTATTCAAGCAGAAAAAAAAGAGGGAAACTTTTGTTTTTTTGGCCTCATCTTTTGCTCAAATTTCTTTTTCTCTTTTGTTTTTTTTTTAGATTTTTTTTTTTATTTTTTTGTAATTTTTTTTATTTTATTTTTGTTATTTTTATTTTTACTCTACATGTCTTTCTCTATCTCTTTTAATTTTGAATCTTTTCTTAAAATTCCCGTTTATCTCTTACATTCTCGTTAAAATCTATTCCAATCCAGTAATATTTTCTACGTAGATCTCATTTACCTTTTGTTTTATTTTTATTTTTTATAATATTTGATCCTTGTAAATTGTAATTCTCAAAAAAAAAATATAATAAGAAAATATAAAAGAATCGAACGGACATTCGATTTTTTATGTGTCTAAGCACAAGGTTCATAATCCGCTTTTAATATAGGAGGAGTAAAAAATATACTCGTACTCAATTTTGAGTCTTCGAATAAGTTCGAATCGAATATGAGTTTTTATTTTTTTTATTTTTCCATTCTCTCTTACGTTTTCCTTGTTTTTTGTTTGCGGTTCATTGAATTTCAAAAGACATAATAAATAAATATTTCTTATATAATATGTTAAAAAGGAGAAAAGGAGAGAGGGATTCCAAAAAAGGATACAATATTGTTAAATAGATGCACACCATTAGAGAATAAATATTTATATTAAAAATAAAATAAAATGAAAATAAATAAAGTATTTAATTTATTTAAACACACATACGTACACACTCATTCCCTCGTTTATCATTTGAAAAATTTTCTAAATTCTTCTTGAAAAATGTAAAATAAAAAGTTAAAAAATCAACAACAACAACAACCTTATGATATTTTTTGTCTTATTCTTTCTTTTTATTATTAAGTCATTAATATTTATAGTAAATGAGAGAAAAAAAAAAGGTTTATTTACTTGATTCCCAAGGGACTAAGAATTTTTATTTTTGCATAACTCTGTATACCCTTTACATACACATATGCATGCTTAAATATACAAAGTGTGCGAGACCAGATTGTGCTCATGAAGTTAGTGATAGAATGGATCTAGGCATATAAGACATAATGGCAACATTTTTATTTCTCCGTCTCCCTCTTGAAGTGGGAACATTATGGGATTGAAATCGGGAAGGAGACGGAACCATATTTAAACAATATGGAATTGAATGATTTGTCGAAATTGCCGCATAACTAACGTGAAAGCCGATATTTCGCCTGAACTAACGCAGATTTAACAATATGAGAGATAGGAAGGAGGGCCAAAATATCTCCTCCTGCAGTACCATCGAATCTCAGATACCCTGTATTAAAATTTTATATATTGTTTTTTCTTTTTTTGTTTTTGTTTTTATTAAGAGATTTTAATCGATGAACAGATCAAAGAAAGAATACAAATTCACATGCTCTTTTAAATTGACTACACATAATACTCTTATACACATAATGCTCTTGTATATGTACGACATTATACCTTAATATTTTTGGAATTGATTGAGAAAAGGTTAACATAACATTTTGGTTTTCGATTATTTGATCTTTTGACCATAATAAAGATAAATTTTTTAAATTTATTTTTTTTTTTTTTTGTTCTTCTTAAAGGATTATGAGTATATTTTTTTTTGTTTTCGTAATAAAAGTATATTAAAATTTATTTATTAGATTTTTATTAAATTTAAAATATTAATATTATGTGAGAAATATTTTAATACTCTAATAAATTTTTTGAATTAAAAATTTTCATTTATTTTTCATTTGGAATGGATGAGGAAGGTGAGACAAATAAATGAAAGTAAATGTAAGGTTAGATTATGAATTATGTATAAGATTCCTTGTCAATTTTGGATTCTGGAAATTAATTTTCAAAAAATTTTCTTGTGAAATATTGTATTTCTAATTTAAATGAAAATCAACAGTAATCTTTAAATATAATTTAATAAAATATTAATAATTCTATTTTTAAAAACAATTTTTAACTCATCTAATAATGTAAAAAAAGTGAGTGGTTTGCAAAATTTTGTGAGTGAAGTATAATAAGTAAAAATCACAAAGCAATCTTCTCAAGTTAGAGTAGTTTTCCAAGACTCATTTTGGAAATCCTGAAATTGAAATTTACTTGATGATATTAATGTTATCTCTACAAGATACTCGAATTTGTCAGAAGGATAGGTGTTGAAGGAGTGTTTTAGGTATGATATGTGTAAGGAGAGGCCCAATAGATCCACTTCTTGGAATGCGGTGCATTATTAAACTATGTAAAATCATCAGTGATTAGCAGGAAGTCAATAACAAATAACATCTTTCTTTCAAGTACTCACTAAATTTTAAAAATAATTTTAATAATTTATTTTAAATAGATTAGTATCTATAATTTCTCTATATATTATCTCTAAAATTTCTCTTTATAGTCTCCATAATTTTCAAAATTATAAGAATGCAGCCGGTTTCTAAATATATAAAGTAAATATTTCTTAAATACAATAGGGAAACTTTAAAGAGAACTATTTTCTTGCTCTTTCAGTAAGAGCCATTGAAAGACATTGTTAATTTTTTAAAAAAATTTAATAAATAACAAAATATGTTTTTCATTATCTAAAGCAGGGGAAAAAAACAAGAACTCAAATTTATTTTTGGTATAAACGAGCAGTTTATCTTTTGTTTTTTTCATTTATTATGGAGCCTACACACGCTAGTAACACAATAGCACAAAATCTCAATTTTACTAAACTATACCCGAAAAAAAAATTTTTTTCAAAGAAACAATTATGATAATAAAGAATTTTTTTGTTTTTGTTGTTTTTTTTTCTCTTATAATATAATTTTCGTTAAAATTCATTGAGATCTCTTCATATTAATTCAAGAGTATATATACAAGAGGAAAGCACCATAAACTTCAAAAGAATGAGAAGAACCATTCACAACAACAAGAGAAAAAATTTTTGTGTTTCTGTTTTTCTTCTAAAATTTTCTTTTTCCTGTTTTAATGTAATAAAATTCCATAGCGTAACAACATAAAAACCATTTAAATATTTCAATTTAACCTTGACGGTTGTTATTGTATACCTTACACTATGTATATGTATATGTATACATAAGAATAATATTAAACTAAAGATATACTTGTAAAATGATATACCAAAAACCTTTTTATTATTATTATTTTTTTTTTGCCTTACAAATATTTTTGAAATATCCTTTTTACAATAAGAAAAAACAAAGCAACAACAAAAAAATTAATATAAAATTTTCCCGGAAATTCTCTAAAAACCAAAACTTTTATCACAAATTTATCAAATATCAAAAACAAAACATCATCATCAATCAATATCAATAATCATCATAAAAGTATCATTAAAAGCTGTCCGCCATTATTTATTTTCCTATTGTCTAAGAAGTGATATTTTTCTTGCAATTTCTGTTTTTTGTTTTTTTTTTTTTCTTTTTATTTTTCTACCTTATTAAATAAGACAAAAGAATAGAAAGTTTTTCTTGTTTTGTTAAAGAAGAAAGTCGTCATAGACTTGAAATTTTTTTGTTTTTGTTCTGTTCAGTTTAGTTTAATTTTTATATTGTTGTCTGATGGTAGCGCGATGACAGTAACATTATACAAAAAACAAGAATAATGGGAAAATAAATTAAAAAGAAAAAATAAAATAAGAAAATTTAAGGAAATTCCTTAAATTCATTTGTCAACTTTTTCCTATTCTCGATTTCATTAAATTTTTTTTTCGAATTAAATTACGTAAAATAAATTTGGATCAAATTAATTCGTTTTATAAAGAAGGGAATTTTCGTTAAAAAAAACTGTGTCAGCGTGGCTTACAACAACTTCTGGAACAACTTATAGTTCCGAATTTGACAAAAATTGAAATTTTAACCATTTTCAGAGTGAAACAACATGAGAGAAGAAAAAGGTTGAGCGAGATTCTAAATTAACTGAAGTATTAAGTTTATATGTTTCAATGTCTTTGGAAGAAAAAAATTGTTCATGTTTTCGACACTATAGCTTCTCGAATAATGACATTTTTTGAATTTGTGTTATACGGGGTTACAGACGACTACAGTCTCTAGTAGGAAAGAGAAATCAAAATTTTTTTTCGAATGAAGGAGACCCGCTATGAAGGCATATTCATATCTTACAGGTTTCCACCTCAAAGAGTGTAGAATTTTCCAAAAAAAACGCATAAATAGAGAATCAAAATAGCATAGTGAAATTATAAAGCACATTTTCTTTTTTTTAATTTTCTTAAAAATGCGAACTGAAGCCATCAGTAAAGTTATTCATTCAAAATTCAAAAGAATTTTCATTTAAAACAAAAAAAAAATCATAAAAAATCAAGTAAAGTTTCAATGAATGTACAAGTAACCTCTGCAACACTTGAAAAATTATTGTTTATATCCTTAAAAAAAGGATACATATTTAAAGTGTATCGACTTTTTTATTTCGGATTTTTTCTACTTTTACTCTTCTTCTTATCAATTTTAAATCTTTGTTTTATAAAGTATATATACGAAAAAAAAGTACTTCTTAATATTGTATTATGGATTAAATTTTGTATGAAAGCAGAATATTTTTATATAAGGGTTAAGAAATGAGAGAAGAAGGGAATTACGTGACAGCACAAAAAAAAAAAATTTTTTTACTTTTTTTTTGGTAAAAATGAAAGAAAACAAATCAAAAATGTAAAACGGGGAAAAATTTTATTTTGGCAATAAAAATTTTCTTCATTCTTTTTAACAAAAATTTATTGGTTTATGTCTTAGATAAATGTTTCCGTTTTCGTTGCGTTTTTTTTTGTTTTTTGGACAATATAATTGTTCTTTGGGGAATAATGATTTATTATAGATTGTGCCATTTTTAATGGTTCCAAGTATACCTTTGTTCTTTATTAAACTCAATATAAATTAAGCATTACTATGAGCAAAGAAAATTTGATTTATCATGGCATTGTTTACGACGATAATTTAAATATTAAATTCAGAAATATTTTGTTCTTTACTTAACTTTAACCAACACTATACTTTTCCGAGAGGACTTTATGATATTTTACTACAAACAAACAATAATAATGAAATTATATTAGTATATTGCCCCTGAAAATATGCAATTTTATTTATTTTTAATCCCTTTCATATTTTCAACATTTTAAACTTTTGGATGTTAATCTGGTAAATTACGCGCATCAAGAAGTGAGTTATGGGATTCGCATCGAGGGTTAATTGAGTAATTACCCGAAATTATAGCGAAACCATCTTATGGTAACTATTATTTTTTTTTAACAAACCAGTTTAGTTTTTGTTCTATAGACACACCTAATTTCTTCTTAAATTTTTGTATCTTCCTAATTTTATTCTCTCAAAAAAATCAGCTTAATTGAAAATGAATTCCGAATTTTACAATATCATTCCTTTTCCTTCAAGGGTTACATACCTCTTCCAACTTATTCACAATAAATTTTATCTGTTTCTTACGTTTCATCATTATTATTATAAAATTTTCTTCTTGAAACCAACATAACTTCGCCTCAAATTTAAAATTTAATTACAAAATTCATTTAAAATTATTTTAAATTTTTTCATAACTTTTATAATTCTATTTCAGAAATAACAAGATACAATTTAAAAAAAAAAAATAAATCAAAAAACAGCACAAATAAATTATTTTGAAGTCACAGTATTAAAACTTTTCTAAATTTCATTCACTCTGCACACTTCTTCCATTCGTTGTACAACAAAGAAAAGACAAAAAAAAACACCAAAAGCATAGTAAAAGGTTTATGAAAAACAAAAAAAAAATTCACTTGAAAATTTTCTTAAACTTTATTTTTGACCGATTTTTTATTTTTTGGTTTTCTCTTCTTGTTTTTCTTCTTTTGTTGAATATTTAATCCCATATCCTTTAACAAAAGAAAAACATTATAATATAAAAATTATTTATGGAGACAATCAGTGGAAGACCTTATAAAAAAGAGAGAAAAATTAAGAAAAAATTTCAACTTTTAAATAAGTGAAAAACCAACATTGAAAATGAATGCTTTCAAAAAGGACGAAAACAAAAAAAAAATGAAAAACATGGTGTGGCAAAAATTTCAACATTAAAGGTTGAGGATTTTGAAAATAAATTCAATTTTTTTTTTGCTTTTAAGTCTTGATAAAGGTTTAATTTTTTGGGGTTTTGTAAATAAAAGAGAAAAAATGTAAACGAATGGATTTAAATTAAAATAACAAGGAAAAATTTTTTTTGGTTGATCCTTAGAATTTTTGGTTTAAAATGGTTGGGTTTTGAAATTAAATTAAATTTGAGGAAAAAATGCATTTTATATTTCTGTTAGAATTTCATTAAGTAAAAGGTATTGAATATGTGAAATATTTGATAAGGTGAAGACATTTCTGTCATACAAACCTCTAGAATTATGGATGAGGTCCAAAATCTAAATAATTTCGATTAAAATTTTTAAATAATAATCGCAAAATCAGGACTTACTTAAAACTTTTTGAATTTTAATGACTGTGAAATTTTGAAAACTCTCCTATTTCAGAATATTTGAATTTTTTTATTTCAATTTCTCCTACAGTTATGCAATTCATAGCACAAATATTAAAGTCGTTACGCAATAAATTCTGGAAATAACTCGTGCATTTAAATACAAAAGAATATTATTCATGTTTAGAGTCTTCTATTTCGTGAAATATAAAATTTTTTACTCTTTACGAATATTTCTTCTAAAGTTATGCAATTGATAAGATGAAAATATTCTTCTTTATTAACTCATTCATCAAAATGTAGTAGGATCAAATATGTACAATTTTTCAATTCAACCTCTAGTGCATGCTTCTCAATTCTCTACTAAATTCACTTTTCAATTCAACCCCAACAGGTAATCAACAATCGAGAAGACAACCTATTACATTCAATTTTTATTAGCCGTTCTTCTCATCTGTTTACATTATGAATGAAATACCAATTCCATACATCTAAACTGATTTGTAAGCCATAAATTGGAAGAGGAATGGTCGAATGATTTTAGAAAATTTAAGTTAATGATTTTGTTGAAATTGCAAATTTTAAATGTATATACAAAAAAATTGATATTATAATCAATATGAAAATTGAGAAAATTTCAAAGCCTTATTAAACCATTGAAAGAGAGGTGAAAAACGGTCTTAAAACTGTAATTAGAGAGAAAAAACAAAAGAAGAAAGAGGATATTTTCGGGATAAAATTTTTTTGGTTTCTCGTTTTTCTCCTAATTTCTTTTGGATTTTATTGATTACATAAGGGTTTCTTTTTCCAAATTCAAGGTCAACATTTGCCCATTAAATATTTACGTTTTTTTTTTTTTGTTTTTTTTCTTACAATTTTCTTATTGACGTCACAATGGTAATCATTTTTTGGTTTTTTCTCTTTAAATTTTTGAAAATTAAATTTATTTTTATAACAATTCTTTGAAGAAATTAAAGTTTATAGGTTCTCTTATTTTATCTTTAAATTAAATTATAATATTTTTTAAATTTATTGTGGTGAACAATTGATCAATTATTTAATAAATTTTTGGTATTGGTAAAATAATTGATTGAAAATTATTTTTTAATAATGTTCTATGGGAATATAAAAGAACATTAAGTTAATTTATGATTTCTTAAAATAATTTATATTAATTGCATATGTTTAGGCGTTATTGTATATTTTATTTCTTTCTATAATTATTTAAGTTGGGTTGAATTTTAAATTCTGATACTTCCTGATATAATGAAATTTACAATGCAATTACAAGTTTTTCAAGTGGAAAATTTTTTTTAATAATTACTAAAATAATTGATGGCGTAGGTGGAAAGAAACAGAATTTTTATAAAATTTTTAAAATTGAATCGAAATTTAATTGCAAATTATATAAAAAGTTCACGAATTTCTTTTAATCATACGGAAGTTGTTGTCCACAGTGATAAAAGTTATGTGATGACAACTATTTTCCAGTTTAGACTCACCTGAAACCGTTCCAAAAAATTAAATTCAAATAGAGTAAATTAAAATTTATTTTCTCTTTTGATATATGATTTATTTGGATTTAAAGTAGAAAATAAAGATCTCCACCTTCCTCAGAAAATAAACATCTGTTGTCGGTGTTAGAATTATATCCCTTTTAAATGGTGTGCAGTCTCTAAATGATCATATAATTAAAGCTTCATAAAAGGGTTAATCTTTTAAGCACAATAAAGTGGAAATATTTTGTAATTAAAAACTAATGAAATTTTATTCCACCTTATTATAAAATTATTTTTTAATTCTTTAATATCCTTATTTAGTAAGGACCTTATAAATATACAAATTTTAACTAGTACTAAACTATATATTGAAATACTGTGGTAGAAGGAAAGTCTAACCAAACATAGGAGATTTGGTTCATGTCATATTTTACGACATTTTATTTAAAATTTTAAAGCATAATTAAAAAAAAAAGGAAAAAAGATCCTCAGGTAAAAATAGCACTCACTATATCAAAATAAATTTGAAGTAGGAATTTTATTAAAATGTCAGCTTTGTAATTTCTTTGAAACTTCATTATTTTCTAAGAAAAATATGAAAAACTTTTAATATGCACCTAGAAAAAATATTAATAATTTAATTAGAAGACTTTTTACTCGCATAATTAATTTGAATATCCTTTTAGGATACGAGAAACTTTTGTGAAATTGTAATTAGTTCTCTACTTGTATCGAAAGCTTTAGCAAAATCTTTTATTTTTAAGTAAATTTTTAATTATTTCACTTTGTGTGAAGTTTAAAATAATTTTTTTAAAATTTAAAAACTGTTTATCTGGAAAAATCAATATTGCCCCTAAAAGTATGCAATTTTTAAAATTTTCAAAAAAAGCTATTTTCATCAAATGAATTCAAAATTTTCAAAAAAAGCTATTTTCATTAAAATAGCAAAATTACAAATATAATATATTGGTTTCAGATGAAATGAAATTTAAATTTGAAAAATTCATTTGAAATAATTAATCTTTAATTTCAATCCAAATTGGAAATACAAATTCATATATTTTCCATCAAATCTTGATTTTGTTCCAGTTCAATACTTCATTTAATATTGTTATCTTGTAATTTACTCGGACAACTATTAATTTCCTTTTTTTTTTCATATAAAATAATTTTTACTTTCTTTAAGAAACTTTTTGATCCTTAACTAATAACCGAACAATAACATAACCATACACACATTTAAAATGGAAGAGAAAATAGAAAAATATTATAGAAATTAAAATTTCATTTAAAACACCATCTGTTGATGTCATCCTTTATTTTTATAAAATAAAATTACAACAACAATAATAATAATAAAATGGAAAAAGTAAAACATTATTACTACAGTCTTTCTTTTTTTTTTTGCTTCTCATTTTTGTGTTTTATAAGTGTCCTTTTTTTCTGTGTTCGAATGCTTCATCATATTGGTAACTGAGAAGAAAATATGAATTTTATAATTAACAATGAATTTTATTAAATCAAGAATATCCTTGTGTATATTTTAATATTATAAGGATATTATGCTTGTTTTTGTAAATAATTTGTATAAATGTATGTGATTTGTAAATTTTATTAAAACATTGACATTTTTTTTTTTTATTAAAAATTATTTAAAAAGGAGACATAGAAAATTGAGTAGACAAAATAAATTGACATTTTCTGAAATAATTTTTTTTTTCTAATTCGACACTTCAAATTCTTTTACCAGAGTCTACAATTTATTATTGTTTAACTGGTTGAAATTTTGGGGTTGAAGTGTTAAAGGAGGAGTGAAATAGGAAAAAGGGGATTTTTAAGTTGTAAAATTTTTTATGGAAAATTTTTTAATATCACATCCTTTTTATCAATTTTGTCTAATAATAAGAATTTTTTTTTTGTCTACATTTACAGATTGTTTAACATGTCATGAATTTCATGTCCTTTTTATTTTTTTTTTGGTTACTGATTTCTCTTTTGTGATTCTTTTCGTGTGTGTTTTTAGCTTGCTTAACAGAAATGTTTTATATTTTCAAATAATTTTCTGATTTGTAAGCAAAAAATTAAATTTTCTTATTAGAAATTTTATGCAACAGATGATTTTCTTATAATTTAAATAATTTTTAAAATCAATTTAAATTTTCCCTTAAAATTTTGAATATTTCACATTTTGCATATATATTGAATTTTGCTCAATGGGAGCAAAACGCACTTGATGCTTTTCAAAAATTTTTAAAACAATATTGTGAATTTTTCATATTAAGACTTTTGCTAAGGACCATTCTTTTAAAATTTTTAAAAAAATTGGATTTAAGAACCCTGAATTTTCGAATTTTTTACTGTAACTTATCCAATACTCATTGTTTCAATAAAACCTGGGTATTCAATTAAATTTTTGTAAAATAATCTCAAGCATTTGATGAAAAAATTTTTTCTTAAATAATTTTTTTTTACTAATCATCAAATTCTAACTATATATTCTACTTATAATCCTCATATTCCCATATTCCCCGCATATTATATTCAAAAACAAATAACTTAATATAGAAAATAAATAAATAAGTATAGAAAAGAACAACAATAAGAAGAACAACAAAATATTTTTGTAAAAGTATATAAAATTCTAATTAATTGATATAAGATTTATTTGTTGTTCATTCTTTGAATTCATAATGACCATACACGGGGTGTATGGTATATGTAGGTACCATAAGAAGAAATTTGTAACAAAATTACATGAATAATGTCCTTGTAATATTTACAAAATTTATTAAATATAACCTGAAAAGAAAAACAAAAATTCTATTGACATTAAATGACCTTCAAATACAATTAGAGTTTTGCCATTATTTATTGATTTTAATATTCAATATACATACATACTTATATTAATTTTGAGAAAACATTCATAAATTTTACTTTAATACCTAAAAATTCAACTAAAATTCTTTGAAAATTATTTATTTCGAAAAACCTTTTCAAAAAACTTTTATATATAAAAATTTGTAAAAACCTTTTGATAAGTTTTTTCATTCACTTTCCTTAATTGATTACAAAATTAAATTTCTATTATTTATATATATGTATATATATATATATATATAAGTAATATATAATTATAAATTTATTTAATTTCATTTACACACAAGCACACGAGATTTTCTAACTTCAGAAACATGAAAAATTATTAGTATAAGAAATCTTAACACTCATTCCATTCAATATTTGTAACATTCTCATTCCATTATTACTCAATTCTTACTCTATTCTCACTTCATTCTCACTCCATTCTCACTCTATTCAATTATAACTACATGCATGACAGTAAAACGAAAAAAAAAATTTTTTTTTGGCTGTAAAAAGGTAAATGGCCGTTTCAATGTCTTTATGTCATTATGTCAATTGTATAATAATAATTTTAACAAAATTACGAAAATTTATGAGATTTTGGGGGTTTTGTAAATTTCTTTTCTGCCTCATGTACACCTACATATGTATATAAATACACGTATTTACTTTAATTCTATTAACTATTATTGAATTTTCCTGTTAGTTGTAATTGTTACTTGTTATACATGGTTTTCTTTTATAATTTTGCTACTTACTTGCTCGTATGTAATATTAAATATACAAAAATAGAGCTATATTATATAAGATTCACGTGTTTAAAATAAATTTTCAAGAGAAAAATTTTTTTAACATTTTATCCTACATAGCTATAAATCAATAAATGATTTGACACGTGATATATTAAAAGTTTTTCTTAACTTTACCACTTGACTTATTTTTTGTTTTTTTCTCTTCTCTAAAAATATTATTGTAACTTTCTCCTCTCTTATATAATATGTATATGTATGTATGTATATATACTTAGTAACTATATATATATATTTATTTAATATGAGTAATTGCTTTATTTGTCTTGATTTTGGTTAAAACATGTTTGTTAAAAACTTGAGCAATATAAGAAATTTTTTTTTGTTCTTTCCAATTTAATATTATTTTGAAGTTTTAACTGCTTGTGGTGAGGAGAATGAGATTTGTAAACTAGTATGAATTTTATAATTTTTATTATTAAATTAGCTGCGAGATTTAAGAACTTTATTCTGAAGAAAATTTCTCATACTGTTCATTGTTAACATTTTAATGAAATATTGGCTCTGTAATTAAACTTGTTTTAACGAAATTCGTATACTGTAAGCTTTTAAAAACTCCTTGACATCTCTTCTAAGCCGATATTTATGCAATAACATTAATCAAATTGTTTTAGAATAGTTTCACAATTGTCCATAGAGTTTTGAAGTTCTATAACAGATATGTATTATAAGATTTATTGCAAATACAAGCAAATTTTATTCACTATTCCTATGAAAGCCATACACATAAATAGATAGCGCCAAATTATTTTTTAACTTTTAAGGTAAATAAGCTGTAAGAATTTGTACAAAATATAGCAAAATTTTATAAAATATATTCTAAATCGATTCTGAATTTAATGCTAATTAAAAACCTATACTTGTACCCATTTTGTTTATGACATTACAAATGTAGTCGTAAATTTATAATACCCTTCGAAGATTCATTTGTAAGCGTATAAATATAACAGTTTCGCATTAAAATATTAATCAACTAATAAATATTTCGAAATAATGAAAGTAATTCGAGAGTATAAAAAAATTCACTTGAGTTGTTAAAACTTACATATAAATAAAAGATTCCATTAACATATAATAGACTCAAACTGTTATACAAGTATAACAATTATTAATGATTAGTTCTTTCATTCATTTTTATATAACAGTAAGCTATTATTACTATCCCGCTGCAAGTATAGAATAAAAATGCAATTGAAAAAGATGAATTTTCCAGGTACAAGTACCAAATACATAAGACAATGCAAGTGAATCCAATTATTCTCTCAAGTCATACTATTTTAATAAAAGCAAATGCCATATTTTAGATAAAAGGACTATCTGCTAATGCAGTAAACATTTAACATCCTTTAAAATTTAGTTCTAATGTTATGAAAACCATGATTGACTATTAAAAATATGATGGGCACATTGATAGGTTTGAAATTTTTGGCTTGGATCCTTACATTATATTTTTAATACAACAAAATATTTTCCTATAATATTCTATTATAAATTACTGTACTACATCCCAACTGTTTTATAATATAAACTTGGCAAATTTTTAGTGTTTATTTGCAAAATTTATCAAAATCATAATTTCAATTTATTAATACAATCTTTTAGTAAGATTCGTAAAAGAACACATCATGTCCATTAACTTATTTTCTTGTATGTTCTTTCTTACACAACACTATATATATATATATATGTATACAAAAAGAAAAACTATATAACTATAAACATAAAATAAATGTAATAACAAAATGATTCTGACAGGATTTACTTTATAATAATCCTTGAAAAAAATTAAAAGCAAAAACAAAAAATAAAAAAATTAACAATATAACTAACATACTTTATAAAATAAATCAAAGCAAAAAATTGTTAAGATATTTAGAAAATCTTTAAAGAATTTCATAAGTTTGGGATTAATGTCTCTTAAGATTTTTAATTTTTATTTCAATTCTTTGGATAATACCGCAGTAACTTCTTTTATTTCTTATTTTATTGTTCATTTAAAAGGATATTATAAAGTTATTAAATTGGATTGAGAGAAAAAAAGAAAACTTAAAAGGCTAATCTTTTTGATGCTTTCTTATTGTTGCATTTGGAAGAAGAATTTCTCAAAATATTACTTAGAGATTTATTGTTATATTAAAAATTTAGTGTTTTTGATTAAATTTTTTTAAAAATACATGAATTATGAAATGGCTCAAATTTTAATTGAGTAATAAAATTTATTTTGAATATTAAAATAAAGGACCCTATTCTCTTTCAACCTGATTTGCCAAAATTTTTGACTAAATTAAAAAAATCGGAAAAACAGTTACTTATACTTGAATTATTATTAAGCTTTCCCTAATAATTTCACATAAGAATTGAAGCGGTATTCAGAATACGTTGATGCAATTACATTGATTTCAAATTTGGCTCCAACAAAGATCCGATATATTAATTTTCAGAACATCTTTTCTAAGAAACAAATTGCATTACTGCCGGAAATCAAAATATAACAAAAATACCGTCTAATAGATAATCTCTTTTTAAGAGTATAACACTTATATATCCTCGAAATAGTTGAAAATAATTTGCAAATATATCGCTATTTCGTATATATTAACAATCTTTTATACTATCTGTATAACAGTTGGGACTGTAACACGTAATTTTTATATAAAAATAATATAAAGCCATCTACTGAAATAAATGAGCGTTATTACTCCTACCACCTAGTATTTTACGAAAATTTATGCAATTGAGAGTAAGAGAATTATAATAGTGTTATAATATTATTTAAAGTGTTATACATTTTGAGTATTTTATATAATTTTATGATTATAAAAAAGTCATTTTACATTTTTAAAATGAGCTCAATAAATTATTAAAATTTATTTTTGAAAAATTTTTATTATTATAAAAAACGCAATAATATTTTGATTATTGCATATTTCTAGGTACTATATTCAAAATATTTATTGTAAATGGTATAAAAGAAAAAAAAATATTGAAAATTGTAATAAAATTTATTGATCTAAATAGAAAATTTATTGAATGTTTTTTTTTCTTGTATCCCTTTTAAAGCAATAAATGCTCACTTCACTCTCTATACAGGTTTCGATTTATCTTCATATTTCTTTGAATTTTTTTTTATATTTTAAGATGATAAGATAAGAAAAAAAATTTCTAATTTTATATTCAATCTTATATCAGCACATTATATAAGACTTTTTATTTATACTTATGTATACATATTTTGTATAGGGTGATATAGAGTAGTGACCTACACTAAAATTTGAGAGTACATGGAACTTGTTTAGAGTAGAGGACTACTTTTTATATTAAGCTGACTTGAATAAAATATGAAGGGCATTCAATGAACGTGTCCGTTTTCAGACGGTCTTATTTTACAAGATATTATTACACACGGTATTATTTGCAAGCAATATATTGAATGAAAATCCCTGCCACATGAAGCTCATTTTTTGTCGTTTAGTTCAATATTATATGCCCCAGAGAAAGAAGGTATTTCTTTTATACTTAGATTATAAGTTATGTTAGGCTGACGCGACCATCCTATTATACACTTATGCCCGATATATCCATTGTGATACCGTTCGAATCACGTTTTTATTTTTTGCCTACCATCACGTTCGTATTGCCACCATCATATTACCAGGTTGAGTTTTAAATAAAACCAGTTTGAACTTTCGGCATTTACATTCTGTAGGTCTTTAACTCACAAAAATAAAGTAGAGCAAAGGAATATCTGCTTTCCCTATGCAATAAAGCAACCGTCTCCACTGCCTTCTCGTCACCCCAGCTGCTGCAGAGAATATAATTGAGGCGTCTCATCGCCCTGATATGTTCACATATCATACAATTCTGCGTTATAATCCCCATTACAGTTTTGCTACAGTCCCGAGAGAGTAATATCAAATATGCCATGCGGTCTCACTTATATACTTAATTCCATTCTCCATCTATTGATTTTCAAGAAAAACGATGGAAAAACAGTGAATATGCGGCAAATACAGGGTTTTTCAATTATAAACTAATAGTGTTTATGAAAAACAGATAAGAAACTTGGAAATCCTGAAAATTTTACATTGTTCGATCAAACTCATCAAAATATCTATAAGAGACGAAATTATGAATAATTTTTCTTTGCGCTCATAATGCAAACTTAACAAATTTTGAATTTAAATTCAATTTATCTTTTAAAATTAAAAAAAAAAACACTAATACATCACTGTTTTGGAACATTTATCATTTTACATCTCAAATTTTACAATATTTTTTATGTTTTGTACACTTTGTAAGTATATTTGAAATTTTTTCTATAAAGATTGAGTAGATAAGTTATAAGATGAGAAAAAAATGAGAATTTCATAAGTGCCAATAATTCTTTTTCTTTTATCTCTTATCAAGAATATTGAATATTTCTCTAACAGACAACACTAAAGAACATGATTCATACGAATAATAAAAGAAACAAACGAAAATGAAACAAAATACAAAACATCACCGTTATTACCTTTACAACAAAGCAATAGAAATATTGAAATTTTGCAATACCAATTCAACTTCGTCATTTTTATTATCGTGAATAAACACAAAGAAAAACTTCGATTAAATTGTGTCTTCCGAGTCCAATTTTAAAATAGTACAAAGGAAAAGATGAGTAGAAGAGGCGATGATGATTTTCCATGTGTCATTTTTTTACCATTTTGAAAAAATTTCTTTCGACACGTCACTTACAATAAAAGGAGAAACTTTTTTTTTTTTATTTTTTTTTAGTTTTGAAATTTATATACTAAAAAAAGAAGGAAAAGATGTAGGTAAACTTTTTAAATTTATTTATTTATTTACCTTTTTTATTTATTTTTATTTATTTATTTATTTTGCTAACACTTTAATAATATTTATCTTAAAAGAGAAATGAGAATGAAAGAAAGAAAAAGTAAAAGAAAACAAAATGAAATTGAAACAAATTTTTCAAAAATAATTCAAGAGAAAATTAGATGATCAAATAAGAGGGGACAAAGAAATAGAAAAAAAAAAAAACTAATGAAATTGATTTTCGTCCATTAAAATTCAACTTTGTAATGTGACATTGACGTGTGCGTCATAATCTCACTAAACGAGTTAATGAGTACTTTATGTTTTCTCAACACTAAAATTATTCAATAGAATACAACGATTTGACATGTTTTATATGACAACAATATGATTATTCCAGTTTTAAGAATTTTAAATTTTGTTACTAGAGAAGACAAATAAGATGTTTAATTGAGAACCTTATTCTCTTTTTAATTTCCCATTCAATAAGTGAGAGACAAATGAATGAAAATATTGATTGTACTTCATTTGATTTCATCGATTCCGAAATATACACACAAAAAAAATCACTTTCTCTACTTAAATAGTTCAAGCAAAGAGAAAAAAATGAATTCTTACCCAGAGCTTTATATAGGTGGCGTATAATCGATTTTCTCTTTTCTTTATAAAATTTGTTCGATTTTTATCAATTCTAAAGAGTTAAACAGGTCTTTATCTCCCCTCCGCCTCACTCTATCTCTCTCACTCTCTCTGCAAACAATGTTTTTGATTGATAAAGTTTTTTTTTTGTTCATTGAATGACACAATCTCAAAGAACTTTTTTTTAAAACATTAATTTAATATTTGACATTTATTACTATGTACAAATATATTTACAAATACATGTATAAGCTATTCGCAGCCTTATAAACACATGTGTAATATGACGAGCAGTTTATGCTATTTATAGTGACAAAAATCTCCCATTAGATTTGCCCTATATATGTACATGCTCTTGTATAAGAAAAACTTTCTTTTAACATTAAAGGATTTTTGTGGATCGAGTATTTTTTTTTAAAGATTTCTTGGTATTGTAATGGAAGACGGTAATAAAAGTTAAAAAAAAAAATATTTCCTTTACCCCTCATGGAGCATAAAACTTTAGTCTTATTTTTAAAATTTTTTGATTCTACAAATAGTTATGTGTGTTTGTTCTATATGCATATTGTACATAGAAATGTACATATACATAAGCAGTTTATACATGTGAATAAAAAAAAAGTAAATATTATTAAATTTATTTTTTATTTCCATTTTGTATTTTTTATTAAAGTTTTATTTTTTCTTACCTTTTCTATATTTTTTTTGTACTCTATAAGAAGGTTGGAAGAGGGAGGGGGAGGAGGGTTGTAACCTAACATTGTTTCCTAATTTTTATTTATTTTATATTTGTTCTATTTTTTTTGTCTATTTTATTCATATCACGTGTTGATACATGAATTTCCTATAAACATTAAAACCAACAATCCGAAAAAATAAAAAATACAAATATAACTGTTATACATAAAACTCTATATTTATATTATTTTTATAAGTGTGCGTAGGGGTATGTATTCAAATTAATTTTTTAGTAGATTTGCTATTTTAGTAGCGTATATAAAGTATAAGAGAGAGATTTACTTATGTGTATATAAGGCGAAAGTATATAATATTTTTATAGACTATACTAATTTTATAAATGAATAAATTTAAAATAATTAATTTTTATTTAAAATGATGTTCCATGATGAATTTTGACTATATATTTAATAAACTAGAAATTAATCTTAATCAGTTTCCAATGTAATATGAATTCTGAACTATATATGCTGACTATATGAATATTTTAGGGAAACTCATTGAATCTAAAGAAGAATAATTATAAAATGAGAATAACCAAATATGAGGAGTTCCATATGAGGAACAGGACTGTAATTAATGAGTAGAACATAAGGGATGTATAGAGAGAATGAACACGTTATTGAGAATTTATTAATGTAAAGTAAGGCATATGGTACACTGAGTACAAACGAAAAAATTGTGTTATTAAACAAGACCAAATCAAATATATTGTAAGAATCTAGCAAACAATTACGATTACATAAATATTTTAAATGTTACCGTAAACGTGTAATGTATAATCTGCGACATATTTTATAAATGCCAGTGGCAGGCAAAAATACACAATATAGTGAAAGAAAAGCTATTTGAACAGCAACAGAACTATAGATAATTAATCAATAGAAATAAGAGATTTAAGAAGATTCAGTTCTCTCATATTAAATTGCAATTTAATAAAAAGGTAAAATGAGTAGAACAAAAAAAACGGTAATTAGTAAAATATAAGAGATATGTGACGTAAATAAATTAATTATTAAGTGTATAAATTATTACCAAGAGTGAAAGCTATTATTTTAAGTAAAAACGAGAAAAAAAGTAGAGTTGACTTTGTCAACTCTGTGATACCCGTACGAATTTGTTGTCCTATGTGCGAGTAACTAATGTGCCATAACTAACTATGGGGCAGACTATGACTTTAAATTGCCGTATTAACATATTAATTTATGCAAAATTTCAGTACTATGTGTTTTTCAAAATACTGGTTGTGCCAAACTACTATTGAAGTTGTATGCCAGCTACCAGAAAGAGCCAAGAAATTTTAGCGAATTTTATCAAGCACATCGGCCCTACTAATATATTCACTTGTGTGAAATCTCAATATCACAGCTTTTATAGTTTCTGAGATATATAGCCAAATAACTTTTGAAGTTGTATGGCAGGTACCAGAAGGAGCCAAGTAATTTCAACAACTTTTATGAGACACAATGGCCCTACTAATATATTCGTTCGTGTGAAATTTCAATACCATAGCTTTAATAGTTTCTGAAATATAGTCAAATAACTTTTGAAGTTGTATGGCAGGTACCAGAAGGAGCCAAGTAATTTGAACGACTTTTATGAGACACATTGGCCCTACTAATATATTCGTTTTTGTGAAATTTCAATACCATAGCTTTAATAGTTTCTGAAATATAGTCAAATAACTTTTGAAGTTGTATGGCAGGTACCAGAAGGAGCCAAGTAATTTCAACGACTTTTATGACACACATTGCCCCTATTAATATATTCGTTTGTGTGAAATTTCAATACCATAGCTTCAATAGTTTCTGAAATATAGTCAAATAACTTTTGAAGTTGTATGGCAGGTACCAGAAGGAGCCAAGTAATTTCAACGACTTTTATGAGACACATTGGCCCTACTAATATATTCGTTTGTGTAAAATTTCAATACCACAACTTTTATAGTTTCTGAGATATAGCCAAATAAATTTTGAAGTTGTATGGCAGCTACCCGAACCGGTACACCGATCACGTCCAATTTAAATAGGGTTCTGGCACTTACTACAATAAATCATTTGTGAAAATTTGGTGAACTTAGCTCAATTAGTTTTTGAGTTATCGTTCGGACGGACGGACGGACGGACGGACGGACGGACGGACGGACGGACGGACAGACAAAGCTAAATCAACTCAGAATTTGACGCTGATCAAAAACATACACTTGAGTCTATATCTAACACCGTTATTTCTTAGCGTTACAAACGGTAAGGCAAATTTAGTATACCCTTCGAACATACGTTCGTACGGGTATAAAAATTTAAACTGTATAATAAAGCAAGTGGAATATATTGTAAAAAATTGCTAAATATTAAATTTAAATTTCAATTTCATTTTTATATGAGAATTTGTAAGAATTGAAATTATTGAATTTGGAATCCAGATTATATTCTCTCATTTCCGAGAAATTTAAAATATTTTCTTTCAATCATAATGAGAGCAAATCTAATTAATGAAAAATTGAATGACAAATGGATTATGCTCTCAAATATCTCAGTGGCAATCTAATCACATATACTCTACAAATATATTTGAATTAATCCAAAATAATCAATAATAATCACACTATACTCAATACATACTTGTTGTTTTAAAAATGACAGAAATTTTTTTCGTATAAAAGTAATAAAGTTAAAAGAAAAACAAATTTATTTTCTTTAGAAAAAAACTTGTTTACATTTTCATAAGTACAATCCAAAAAAGAAAGAAGCTGACATACTAATAAAATTACCTAGAAATTGCATATATATGTATTTAATATGTATGTAAAAAGTAACAAGTAAAAAAAAAATATTATGTAAAACAAAGTAATAAGAAGCCATTTTTCTCCATCATTTAGAAAACAAAACCACAACATATAAAAAAATTTTCTCTTTAAAACTAAATTTAGAAAACAAGAAAAAAAATGTAAAAAATGAAAACATTTACGAATATTATACTTTTTTTTTCTTGTTCTACTGCTACCCACACACCATACACCCTCATATACACAAATGTTTTCCTTATACAATCCTTTTTAGTTTCCTTTTCTTTTCATTTCGTTTCGTTTCGGTTTTTTTTTAATATTGTTATTATTTATAGAGGTTTTTCTTTTAAATTTTACAAAAAAAAAAAAAAACTTTCCCGCTTTTCATTTTGTTTTTCATACTTTTTTTTTTTTAATTTTTCTTCTTTTGAATTCGTTTAGAATATTTGTAATATTTTTAAAAGTATTTTACATACAAACATGTACATGTGATATATGCATGTACTACGATACATTTGCATATATTTAGGAATAAGCATGTTATGTATGCACGTACAACGTGTTATTCAATGTGTATATTTAGAAAGACAACACCATACGAGTATTACCCAAAAGTGTGGTGTTACTCAAACAAAATGTTACATGGAATACGTAATATAATTTTAAATTTAAAATTTTCTTAAGAAACCATCAGCATTAAATAATATACAAAATTTAATTTTTAAACTGTTAACTATATTTGAAGTTCCAATCAGAAATGCTATCAAATTTATTTGTGACAATGCTATACGTTGAATATTTCAATAAATTGCATTGCAATGTAAGGTAGTCCCCAAAATTAAACACTAATATTTCATTAGAATTTCAGTTTAAATTATTTTTATAGAACCACAATTCTACAAGATATAACAAAAGAGCAAAAATATAACCAAAACAGTGTTCCAATTTCAAATTTAATATGAATTTTTTAATTTTTTGTATTATAGAGCTAAGTAGATAAATTTTATATTAATCTCGTAAAATGTCTAAGGCATAGCAGTTAGACTACATAATCATAGAGAAATAAACTATGATTTCTTGTAACTAAGCTCAGAACAATTAGAATTTAATAAAAGCTCAGAAATTTTCCAATTGTAATCGAAAAATTATAGAATTTTTTTAATAATCATCGCTCTATTTCATATTATGTTGGCAAAATTAATACAAATTTTAAAATTTCCTAATTGAAACACCATTTACGTACATAATATTTATTCTTATTACCCACACATAGACAAAACAAAAAAAATTTCAAATTCTTCAAAAAAAAATTTTTTTTTATTTTCATATTTTTGGTTATTTTTTCATTTTTATATTTTTTGAAAATTGATACAAAAGAGGAAACATTTTTCATTTCTTATTTAAAACAAAAAAAAAAAGGAAAAACTAACGAAAACAAAAAAAAACAAATAAATGTAAAAATGAAACAAAAATAAACTATAGAAGATGAAGAGAAAAATAAAAAGCAACATCACAAGCAAAGCTGAGATAAACAAGAAAAAAAAATGAGAGAAAAACACAAAAAGAAAATATCATGAGATAAATTTATCTCATATGATAATGCGTTGCGTGTGCAACATTTTTATTTTAGTTTTCTCTTTCTTTCTCATTTTATTTTTATTTTAGAAATTCTTCTTCATCTCCTCTTAACGTTTTCCTCTCCACCTCTTCGAAAACTTGAAACATGCTAAAATTGAAAACTTGAAACTCGTATTATATATTGTATAGATCCACAATATTACACGTAGAAGGAAGTGACATATACATAGTGTATTTCACGTATACAACACACGTAATATTTGTGTATATAGTACAAATTTTATACATGAGTAACTGTTATAAATTTAACATTATTTTTTGTTATTTATTTTCGATTGTTGCATTTTAGAGGCAAAATGAAAAGATAATAACAAAAATAAAATATATGTGAAATGAGAGAGAGAGAGAGCAAAAAAAAAACAAAATTTTTAATATCAAGGATAATAATAGAGTAACTATGGAATATATAGAACAAAATATGCAAAAATATATATATGTAAAATAATGTAAAAGAAAAAGGATAACAAAATATTTAAATAAAATGAAAAATGAATAAAAAAAAAAACATGAAAAGAAAAATAATAAAAAAAAATTTGAAAATAAAGTTTATTGGCCTGGTTGGTAGTATTCATGAATGAATAACATTTTATAACGGGTCAACTATTTCTATACAGATACAATTTTCATATATATATATGTGTATGTATGTGTATGTTCGGCTTATAGCATGAATGTAATTTTATAACTTTTTAAAGTTGGATAGTTTTGTTGTTCTTGTTGATTTAGTTTTGTGTTTTACTATTTTTAAATATAGGCTTATTATTTTTTTCTTGGTTTTGATGCGGCAATCTCTCTGACCTCATTTTTTTCTCTCTCACTACTTCTCTGTTTTGTTTTTTTATTATTTTAATTTTTCATCTCTTATTCATAATTTTTTTTCTACTTCTTTTATTTTATATTTTAGTTATTATTTATTCATAATGCGTTTTCAACGTTTAAAATTATTTTTTGATCTCTTTTTGTTATTTTCTTGTTGTTTTTTTTTTTTTGCTAGCCGTTTTTTAAACATAAAAATTTCATTATATTATTTCATATTTTTTTTTCATTTTATTCAAAATTATTATATTTATAAATATTTTTTACATTCTCTGAACATTTTTGTTTAGTTGTATAATAATTTTTTAAATAAAAACAAAAAATTCTGAGAAATATTTATGAAAGAAAGTTTCGTTTTTTTTTTCTGCTCGTTTTTTGTAATTTTTGTTTTTCTCTAAAAGGATAAAATTAGACTGGAAAGAAATAATTTTAATGTTAGACTTCAAAGTTCAAAATATATAATAAGCGACGAGTTATTTAAGCAACGAAAAAAAGAAGAATTTTAAATAAAATTTGTAAAATAACAGAAAGATAATGAAATGCAAAGAATAAAAGTTTTAAATTAAATTTTCATAAAGAAAAAAAGCATAATAATAATAAACAATAAAATTTTTCATATAGAAAAATTATATTGTTTATTTTGGAAAATTAAAATGTTCTAATTTATCATTGAAATTATAAAATGATGCCATCATTTTATAACCTTAGAAATTATTGGAAAGAGAACAACTACATGGAGTATACATGTAAAATAATAAATAAAAAACAACTCATTTGAAATTTACCATTTTTTGGAAACTCTCCAAAAAAGTCTCCACTAGTGGAGAGTTTGGAGACTTTGGAGATTATTTACAGTTATTGCTTATAATATGAAATTTTAACAAAATTATCATATAAATTATGAAAACTTGATTTCAGTCTAAAGTTTCGATTTTTAATGTTAGATTTTTAATTTTCTCCATTCCAATTACAAAAACTGTATTATATGGTATACTATCACACTAGTACAAACTGTATTATATGGTATACTATCAAACTTTATTATATAGTATACTATCATACTAGTACAGTGTATAACATACAATAATAACCAGGAGTATTTTATCAAGAGTAAATCATGTTAAAATGAAGAAAAAAATTTTGTATTTGACCAGAGACTTTTTATTCTTCATCAAGAACACTATACTCGTGTAAAATATTGTAGAATACAATATCGTTAGCAATTTTGTATAATATTAAAAAAAAATAATAAAATATTCCCTATATATAATTTTAACAACAATTTATTAAAAATGATAAATGAGAAAATTTTTATTAATTCATAAAGTTTTATACAAAAAAAAAAACTTGTGGGCGTTATTTTATTGTGCGGGTATAACATTTATGTCAGAAAACTTGAGTATTTTTGTTTTTTAATATTTATATTATGGAACTCCAACTGACAACAATATAAATGTATTCACATATATACATTCATAATTCAAGTGTTATACACAGAATTTTGTTATCTATAATGTCACTACTATGGCATTTTATTGTTTGACAATCTAAATAAAAATTTTGTAAATTATTATCAAAAATATATTGTGTCCTTTGACTGACCAAAAAAAAATATACAGTCTATGTACATAAAATATAAATTCTAGCACATATTTTGTATATAAATTGAGAATAAAAGAAAATTATGGATGTTCTTAGTAATAATTTTTTTTTATTGTAATGACAACACATTAAGCCACACCCGAGTGAGCATATTAATAAAACAGTCGAACCTCATTCATACGAATCACTATTTCATATTAAAAATAGTTTGTGTTAAGGAGAATTTTATCTTGCGGTGGTTTGTGCTATAATGGTTTGACTGTATGTGATAAAAGTTATTGAAGGGACATATAGTATTATACATGAGCATGTCTAGAGCCTGTCATACGAAATTGGAAATTTTCTAGGATTCGCTCACATATTATCACATGGTGTACAGCAATTTCGTCCCGAATGTTGAGCTCCAGCTTAGAATTACTCTTATTCCATTTAATTACTTTTTGTGGAGGTTTTTCTTAACATTTGTATCTATATTTTTGTTGACAAATGAATGATGTTCCATCAGTAATCCTTATTACAACTGATATACATATCATATAATACATTCAATTTATTGTTATACACTTACAAATTAAAATCAATGCCCAAAACACATCTCATGTCCCGTTCATAAAACATGATAACTGAAAATACGAAAATATTTCAAAAAAATACTATGAATATTCTTATAAAATTTATGCTGATTAATAAATGGCTTAGTTACATAAAATCACGGAATTCACTAGATTTTAGATTTTATATTTGATTTACTATTATATTAATATTATTAACTATTACATTGTTAATAATTTTGTTGCCAAAAGCTGTTTAAATATTTCTGTTTTTCATATAATATGCTAATTTAATAATATTTTATCTCTCTTTATTTGTACCACAAGAAAATTTATTATAACATTCTCGTATATGGCGATTGTTAATAAAAATAATCTTATATACATTTCAAAAACAATCATCCTTGTTAAAGACTATGAACAGTCGTATATTGTTATGCTATAGCACATAAAATAAGAATTATATCCGCATAATCTCCATACAAAATAACACATAACAAATACAGAGTGTTTCGTTTGCAGCCCAAGTTATTGCATTCTGCAATGACCGCGCGGAAATATTGTATGATTGCACTAAATTTCACTGGTTGTTCTTTGACATATTGCTAGTTCAGTATAGTATTTTTTTTTTAACTTTTTTTTTTCTCCACGGGGACCGAGGCCCTTAGGCCCCCTCACGTTGACCCATAGGATCCTAGGCCCCTGACAAACCGCAGCATGGCAGCCACATCAAGCTACGAGATCCTCCCCGGGGTCACAAAGCCACCCCGAAGCATCTCAGTCGCAGGCGAGAAAGTCACACAGTAAGTGCTCCATGGTTTCGTCCTCCTCCAGGCATAAACGGCAGACCTCATCCGCCACCCTGCCCATCCTTTTTAGGTGGACCCTCGAGAGGCAGTGTTCAATGAGAACCCCCACTTATGTCTTCAAATTTGGTCAGACCATACAAGAAGCATTTTCACCAAAGTAATAATATATCCGTTTCCCTTCTCTCTTCTCTCAAAATTTACCCATTTTATTGGTCAAATACTTGGTTTCTCTGCATTTTTAGCTAATTACAAGACTACTTTTTGACAATAAACATACTCAGTTAGGCAGACGTTTCATTGATTCACGTTTCATACATAATGAAGCCCTAAGTAAAACTTAATTTTCATTTATTTGTATTGGATTAAAAAATCAACCATCCTCTAAAAAGTTCAAAGACAATTAAATTTAAATTTGACAATTCCTATTTGACAACTAAATATGGTTATCACAGTTCTGATTATTTTCCAGTATAAAATTTCATCATTTTTCATTATTTTATAGTTGAAATTAATGTCTGCACAAAATTTATAGTTAGATGGAAACACTTTACATTTTGAAGTTAAAGAGTTGCCGTCTTATTTTAAAAATTTTCTTGTTATCATGGTTGCGGTTTTAATTAAACACTCTGTTAAATGTTAGGAGTTATTTCAATATAGTTATACAATATTCATAATTCATAAATTATATTAGATTGATTGTATACTACAGTGTGACCATAATTATTTGTTTTTCATTTTGATGTGGTTTATATTAAATGGCTAAATACAAAATGGCTGTATAATTGTAGATACATTATGTTACATTGCAGTACATAATATATTCAAATTAATAAGGAAAAATAATATTTGTAGCTTGATTGATTTAATTAATTGATCTGCATAGCATATTTTAATATACAAGACTTTTTGTTATTTAGCTGCAATATTGTAGCAAATTTCATTATTACTTATTAGAATAAAATACTTAGTAAAATAATATATATATTATACTTATGTATTATACGTATAACAATAACCATTATAATTGTATAATAGTAGTGTATTTTAATTTGATATTAAGAATTAATTTATGATAGAAATATGAAATTGAAAATATATTTTGTAACCAAATATTGTGTTGCAAGTTCTATAATATAAAAATTTCTATATGATGTGTTTGTATTTGTGTAATCAACAAATAAAATATCTTCTTTATTCTCAATAATAAATTCTCAAAATGAGATAATTTTGAAATTGGGGAAAAATTTAATTTTATGAATGTGGTTTTATACTCCTAGCCATTCTATATACTTAAAATTTTATATAATATTATTTTTACTGTTATACTCGTTATGGTAATAATGATAATATAATTTTATTATTAAATTAGAGAAACTAATTAAGTTTATTTTAGAAAAGAATATTGTTTTTTATTCTTTTGTATATAAATGATATTATAAATTATAATTGCTTTATAGAGAATCGGTTTATGTACATAATTGTTTATAATTATATAAAATATATTCAACACTTGCATACCTATATGCATTCAACATGAGGAATAAGCAGTATAGAAGTTTTTAAATCAAAATACAAAGTAAACATTACTTTGCTCTAATTTTTTACACTTTATTTTACTTTTTCACAATAATATAACTTTGAGAGTAATTACCCACAAAAAGAGTAATTACCCACAATGTGGGTAAATATTTGATTCTCGTTCTCGTAAGGACGAAAAGGTTGAGAGTGTAGTATCTGGTGAAAGGGATAGCTTTCTGCTAAGCGTATTTAAAAATCTGAATATGCTCTCTGTGTTTTCTCTTGATTGTTAAATGTAAAAATGATATGAAACGATTGATAATGCCCACATGCTTTACGAATACTAGGCACAACACCATGTATGGCATTAGTTAACTATTATCAGAAAAGTACAGAAGTAGTCGTAGGGTCAAAGGGTTTTAAAACGTATTGTTATACTGCACATTAATCCATCAATACTGTTATATAACAGCTATTCAATAAATTCGTAGAATAAAATACACCCTTCAAAAAAATTGCACCACCAAATATTTTTTAAGCCAAAAAAAAAAAAAAATGGAAAGCACTTTTGTGACTTCCCATATATTATACGGTCTTCATTTATTACAAATCTTTAAAAAGTATATAACAGATCCGATAACCAAAAAAATAAAATCTATAAACTTAATCTAAATTTATTCACTTAATATATCGTCCTTTTTTTATATTTGAAATTTTCATCATCATTCACACTTTCTTCTTTTTTTTTTTTATAAATGTAAATATTTTTCAATTGCTTCTCCAAAAAAAGAAAAAAAAATTAAATCTTTTTACATATCGTTTAGTATTAAAGGGATTATTAGATTTTCAATTCGATTATTTTCTATATTATATCCTTTAAAATATCCTTTTATACTTGTATAATATTTTATAATACTTTTATATGGTATTGAAAATATAAGGAGAATAAAATTTTGTAATGATTTTGAACTTAACACTGTATGTATAGGTTATATGTATAGGAACATGTATTGGAATCCATATACTCGTACAAGTATATATGTGTTATATAGGATCATAAAAATAATAAAAATTTACTATTGTTAAAAATTGGGTGAATTTTATATTGAGGGCAAAATGAATGAGAAAAAACAAATTTCTACTTGATTTAACGGACATAAAAGCAAATAATATTTTATTGACTTTTCTTATATACATACGTATATAAATTTTCTTCAAATTATCCTTTATAGAAAAGAAATAAAATTGTATAAGTAGACATTTTTTTTCTCCCATTTTTTTTTTAGAAAACTTAAAGTTATAAATTTAAATAAGAAGAAATTATAATTATAATATTAAGAAGGATTTATTTAAAATGAAATTTTAGAATTTAAGCTGAAATTATATGTTAACAATTTTAATTTGGATATACTGTTATACAATTATATATTTTATATAAGTATTATACAGATATATATTTTATATTTTGGTTATAATAGGAATAACTGAACTTTATTTCTATTTAGAATTTTAAATAAATTTAAAGGATTTGATGATGATAAAAGTATTTACTTTATTTGCTTAGACTCTGGTCGGATTATTTGTTCGCTAGTACTGACTATATACGTACATGTGGCAACCCTTTCTCATCGATATTTGAGATTATTTCTTAAGAGTCTAGCTCCTTGATTACTATACCTTATAGAGATGACCATGGCCTTATTGACATACTTCTTGTTAAAATATTCCTCTTTTTACAGATATAATGCATAAATATCCGCCTGATAGATATGCTAAACTACGTTCTTATCCCATACTCTTCAGATTAAACCTCATCTTAAGACCAGCATTTAGTCTAGAATGTATCTGTTCGCGTATACCATTCATGTTTCATTCACATTGATTTCCTTGCTAATATAAAATTTTATATTATATGTACTTACATTTTCTTTGGACTAATTTCGCTAGTCTACTGAACCTAAATATATAAATTTATTATAGAAGAAATTTTAAAAATTTCGATAGCTGAATGAAGAGCTGAATTTTCAAATCTATACAAATAACATTGAGAGTGGTTCAAATATCTAAATATTTCATAAGCATTACTTGTAAATTTTTCTAAATTTATTAAAATATACGCCCATTTCATTGTTATTTAAAGTAATTATCTAACTATTCTTTACTGTCATGATATTGTTATTAAATTGAATAAGAATTCCATTACTGTTGAATTTATTTTTCTCATTTCATATTCTCATTTGAAAGAAAAATTTCCAAAAATTAAATTTTTAATTCAGGTTTAATTGTAGAGTTCATTTAAAATTTTATTAATAATTATTCAAATAAATTGCTTTTTTTATAAAAAAAAGCAATTTTTTTCTTCATATCATATAAAGTATAAAGTCATTAATTTAAAAATTGCCACCAGGAAAAAAAGTTATATATGTATGTATATAATACCATACACTTATACAATGAATAACAAATTTGTTCAATTAATTTGTATAATTATTTTCCAATATTTGCAATCAATTGTTATACAATTTATTATATAACAGCATATTATGTATATTTAAATAAAGTGACAAATGTACATTCATTCAGAAATCAGATCGAAAATTTAATTAAATCATTTATTACAAATTTTGACTTTTATATTAAAATTTCCAAATATGTTATAAAATATAAAAATTTAAAAAATTTTTTAAATAAATTCAAAAACTCAACGTAATTTGTTAAATAAAATTTTTGTTTTTAAAATGTTCAATCTCACGCTTTCCCCGGATGGTTGACGGAGTGAAATTTGCATTTAAAAAACAGCATATTTAAACGCACTTATATTAAGTTAACCGCATTATCAATCGAGTTTTGTTTTTCATCAAAAACAGAGCATAGAAATGTTTGGGATTTCCTGAATGATCTCACAGCAGAAAGCTGCACGTCTTTACTGCAATATTTAGTAGCTATTCTTTATAGAGAAAAGTAATTAGTATGACTATTTATTAGTATAATGTTATGCATTTAATCGTTAACGA
This sequence comes from Condylostylus longicornis, assembly GCF_029603195.1. Classification (NCBI taxonomy): domain Eukaryota; kingdom Metazoa; phylum Arthropoda; class Insecta; order Diptera; family Dolichopodidae; genus Condylostylus; species Condylostylus longicornis. The sequence continues at coordinate 787,580 of NW_026578045.1, forward strand.
AAACTAGAGAGTAAACGCACTTAAATTAAAGTTTCACTTAGTGTTTACTTTCGCTGCTGTTGTAAGCAAATCAAATGTATATATATAATATAAATTCTCTTTTTATCAAGAAATTAAAATCGAGTATTACAATATTTTAAAATTAAATATTTATTATATTAATAATTTTTTATATATTTTATAATAAAATTACAAATCTATATAAAATACTAATTTAATAATATTTATTATTTTTTTTTTTATTTACAGATCTTTAACAATTACTCAGCAACTAATAAATAATAGATGAAAATTGAGAAAGTGATTTGGTTTGCTCTATTAACATGACAGTAAATAATAAAAATTCTCAATATTAAATTGCTTCAAAAAAGCTGCATTGTACTCTTCTACAAATTATTAACATAACAATACAATAATAACAAAATAACCCAACGATAATTGCAACTCATATTTTACTCTCTATAAATTTTATTACTCAGCAACAAAATAATTATGATAATTTCATATTTATTGCCTTGTCTCTGAAACACTGTAAACATTTTTGATGCCACATTAATAATGCCATATACATAAACATTATAAATTAAATAATATACAAAAATATTATAATTAATTAAATTGTGATCAAAAATATTAAATAATAATAAAAATACGAGTAATTAATAATTTTTTTTTTTTTTAGTTTTTAAAAACAATTAATCATTAATTTTATAATTCAAAAAATATTTTAATAAAAATTATTAAAATTGTTGCTCTAATTGCTATACAAATTAAATGTTTATAGGAAAAAATATGAGAGTCAACATTTTAAAAGAATTATGAGAATATTAATGAAATAATTAAAATATATTTTATTTAATAAAAATAATTATTAAAATTAAATGATAATATAGTTAACAATAAATTAAAAAATTAATAAATATTTAAATTATAATAAAATAGTAAAAATCATTTTACAAACAAATAAAATCGAACAATAGTGAATACAAAATTTGTTTCTGAATTCTTTGAAATCAAAAATTTTTTATTATACATCACAAACACTTATATAACACATAATATGAAATATGTGTATAAAAGAAGTTACCATATCCTTCCTTTTTTCTTATAATATAAAAAATTCAATTGAAAATTATATTTAAAAAAAAAATATTTGAATATTTTTGTATCAACTTATAATTTTTATATTTTATTGAAATTTATTCAACTTGAAAAATATCATTTTTCTCTTCTTTTCTTATGAACTTATATACAAAATTTTCTCATCATCATACACAATAATTATTTGTTTTATAAGAGAAAATTGAACGTGTATAAAAGAAGATAGAAAAACACAATTTCTCTTTCAATTCTACATACATTTATTTTTTTTTAAATCAAATGAAAATTTATTTGAACTGAAAATAGAGAAATAAAGAAACAATAATATTAATATAGAAATAAAATTTAAAAATTAAATTTAAAATATTTAAATTTTGTTAAAAAACTATTAAAAGAGAAAGAGAATAGAAGTAAATTAATGTGTTCTTAAGAGATACACTGAAAGAAATTTGTGTAGGCAAAAAGCACAACGACTGAATATAAAAAATAAGAATTAAAAGAAAATTTCAATATTTTTTTTAAATTTTAAAATAATAATTAAAATATTTCAAATAATTTATAGGGCAAAAATAAAGAAGAAAGAAAACTTTTTAATAAAATATTTTCTCCAAATTATTCTCCAATTTTTTTTTTTTTTTTTTAAATGTATTATAAAAGAAATTTAATATTTTTTAATTATATAATATTAAAAATAAACTTATTTTCAATATTAAAATTGAAATTTAAATAAAACAATGGCAATTGATTTTCATTGTTTTAAAAAAATTGTTGTTTATTATAAAATTTGGAAGCATATCAAGTGGCGATTATATCAAAATTTTTTTGATTATTAATAAAATACCAATAATTATATCCTGTGAAAAAAAAAATTTGTGAATTTCATTTTGGTAATTTTTATTTAAAATACACAAAAAAAAAAACAAGTAATTGATTCCATCAAGAAATTTATAATTGAAAAACTTTATAAGAGAAGAATAGAAGAAAATTTTTAACAAGAAAAAAATTAAAATTGAAGAATAAATAAAAACAGAATATTGGAAAAAAAATTTATTTAATAACTTTTGAAAACCAAATAATTAAAATATATTATTGAAGAAATTTAAAACCAGAGAGAAATTTTTACTCTTAAGAGAATTAATTTTCAACAAAAAAAAAAATTTTGGGGAACAATTTTTTCCTTTTTCCCCTTGGTTTGTTTTTGGTTTTTGAATTGAAAGAGAGTTTTTTGGAAATTTTTTTTGGCAGAAGAATAACCCCCGATTTTGTTCAGGTAATTATTAAAAATTTGAAAATCTAAAATTACAATTATTGTTTTTGTACTTTCGGTTTTCAAAATATAAAATATTAAATTACAAAATTTGCTTAAATATTTTATGTGAGCTAATCCGAAAATATAGAATCAACATTTTTTTAATAAGAAATTGCATTCACATTACTACGATATTGTGATAGCGACAGTTGCACTATCAATATATCGAAATATTATTTCAATTTTTGATATTAGATTTAAATTTCTAATAGTAGCAAGGTACACTAACAGTAACTATGATGTAAGAAAGTTTTAATAGTAGCTATGATATGAGTGGCTTCTAACAGTAGCTATGATATAAAAAAGTTAAATAAAAAAATTATTTAATTAAATACATCATATTTTTTCATAGACACCTAGCAGCAGGTCTTCATGAACCCTTGGAGATCTATATTCCACTTTGAGAATAACTGATTTATTGCATTAATTTAAATTTGGTAGCTTATATTTCGATTGTTTTGACTTTGCCAATGCACACAACCAATGGCAACGCAATATTTACTTGAAATTTAATTTTTTTTTTGTTATTCCAATGCAACATACCATATTACAATTAAAAATGGCAAATGTCATTGAAAAAAAATTAAAAATGTAAACAAAAAATGAATAGAATGCAATCAAAAAGCAAATCAATAGAATTATTGAAAATTAAACAAGTGACGTAATATAAGACTAATATTAAAATTACATTACTGTTGCTGTCACAACAATGTAGAGTGAATTGCGCTAACGATTTATAACTGCTCGTTACTCTTTAGGCTACCGCTGTTGCATTATATTTTCAATATAATTTTAATAAATCCATGTAATTTCCTTTTGAATTGCATTTTATTGAATAAAATTCAAAAATATTAGATTTTAGCGAATTAAGTTTAGGGAGTCTCTAGAAACAAGCTTGAAATCGAAATAAAGGAAGAGTGAGTGTGTAGCTCGAAATATATATATTTTTTTTAAGCACCAAAATTTGCAAATCACAATGCATTTACCACATTTACACATAACACTCATAAAAAATTTTTACTCCCAAAAAAACTTGTGTTAACAAAACCAAACATTTGCAAAAAACAAAAATTTTTTTTTTAATAAATTTGTTATACAAAAACAAAATAGGAATATGGCCGGACAATTATGTGTTGGGCATAATTGTAAAATTAATATTTTTTTTTTTGTTGTGTTTTTTTGTTTTTGTTATATTGTGCACAATTATGTCATTTTTTTGACTTGTTCCCAATGATTAATTTGACTAATTTTGATTGTATGTTTGTTTTTTTCCAATATTTTTGTTTTTTAACCGATAAAATATAAAATTAATTGATGCTCTTACATGTAATTAAATGTTAAATGTACAGAAATTATTAAAAACATAATTGTGAAACAAATCGATTTTTGATTTTTTTTTTTTTATATAATAACATAAGTGAGTGGTTAATTGTTAAAAATTGGTTTTGTATAACAAAAAAAATAAAAATGGGAAAAAATAAGGATTGAGTGAAGTATGGGGCATTTTTAAAATGAAAAATTTTTATGTTATAATGAGAATACCGGGAAATTTTTTTGATATTATTAAGAGACCGGTTCCAAACGTAAATGAAATTCAGATATTAAAATTAAATTTAGGATTACATAAAATCCTATAGTCACATTTGAATGAGAGAAATTCCAAAAGACTACAATGGGTTGTAGTACAAGAAATGTTCGCTCGCATTGAAAAGAAATTTTTTTTCTGTGTATATACAATAAAACGTCATATAAGATCACACCGAACTACACAGAATTTAGTAACGTGCCACAATTGAAATAGTGCTGAACAACACTGCGTTAATACACTAAAGTATTTATATCGTATGAAGCTTTATTTTCATATTTTCATATTGTAATTCTTGACCAGTACAAAAAAAAACTCCATTTTTCAATACGAGTACAAAATTCATATTTTCCTTGTATACCCGTTATTAATTTGCGGTCTATAATAAAATTATAGACCAGTATTTCGAATAAAAAAAGAAAATATAATATAATTGATATTCAGATTAAATTTCAAAAATGATTTAATAAAATTTACGAATACTATACATACGTATATAATTTTTACATACATATATGTACGTATATATATGTACGGCTACAATATGAAGTACTTAAATGTTTACAAATTCAATTTTACATTTCATTGAATTGAAAATGACAAAATAAAGGCAGATTGTTATTTAATCAATAAAAAAAAAGTAAAAAATCAATAATTATTTTTTGAATATATTAAAAAAATTGTAAACAGTATTTGGTTGAATAAATTTCAAATTAAAAAATTAAATTCGGACCAGTCCGAAATTGGTGTCCTAAAATATTACATAAATTCTCATGTTTCATTCCGAAATTTTAATCGTAACACGAATTGCATACTTTGTCGTTTATTTGTCAGAGTCACGGTGTTGTAATTTTAAAAATTTTAGTTTAACTATATTATAGTCGAAATTACATTGCAATTCAAAAAGTAAAATAAATATCACTGTCGAATTCGGAGTTGTCATCATGCTGTTTAATTTTCAAAAGCTGTTAAAATAAAAATTTTTTTCGTATTACTGCTGTATTGCGATCATATTACGCAGAAATCTGAAATCGGTGCCAAACTGTCGAAATATAAAGATTTTGTATTTCATTTGGATTCAAACTCGAAAATTCAATTATATTATGTATTTTTAAGAGCTTGTATACAAAGGTTACGGCCGAAATCTGAGTTATATCCAAAATTTAAAGAAAACGAAAAAGTTTTGCAACCAAATAAGATTTCGCAAATTCACTCTCTCTGAAAATTCTGAATTTAATTGGTACTTACATAATAACATTATTCAAATAATAAGTCATAATTGCCATTTTATATTCGTTTAATTCATATACAGTGCCGAGACAATTTTCTCATACCATACATAACATTTTTGTAATACTTAGTTTTAACAGTGCACAAACACATTAAATGCAAAATCATTAAAAGTAATAACAATTTAACCTCACACTATAATATGGAAGGAAATTTTTTACCTGAATTTTAACACCTATATACAATTATTATTGCAGTATAGTAAATAATACATTTAGAGTACAAATGTAATAATAATAAAACATATTTATTAAAAATCGGCCAAAAAATCAACGAAAAATTGGTATCCGCATTATAAAAAGATTTTACATATACTCACAAATAAATAAATTCATACATATATAAAAAAAAAACATAATAATGTTGCATTAAATAAAAAGTCAATAATAAAAAAAAATTTTAATTTTTTTTCCATTTCAGGAAAATTAAGTCAAAAACAAAAATTAATATCCAACCAAACACTTACTCGTTATACGTTAATGAACCTTTTATAAAAAAATTTATATATATCAACTGAATATACGAAATATTGTGCACCTTTACACCTATAACACATACCTACTTATTTAATAATATAAAAACAACAAGCAAATTAAGCTTCTCTCTCTCTCTCTCTCTCTCTATTAAAATTAAACTCTTCTGTTTTTTATTTCAAATTAATTGGGTTACAAATAAATCCAGTCATAAAGCAGGCAAGGCAAGCCAGAGACATAAACATAAATATAATTAATATAATTATAAAGGACGAGAGAAAAACAAAAACAACAGCATCCAGAAACAACAAGAAAAAAATTTTATAATTGATTTCATTCGATTCATTTAAATTAAACAATTTTTTTTCGTTTTTTTCAATGCATCTGCAATTTTTATATTTATGTAGCCGCATTCACCAATTTTCATTTTACATATTCAATTATTTTGTATGTAATGTTCTTTTGATAAATGCCTCCTGGTGAAATTTTTTTTAATTTTTGTTTTAATTATTATTTTTTTTTTCCTGGATTTCAGTTTTACATCCATATACTACCAAAACCAACCATATTATTTTAACCAACAATTTTATTGACAATGAATTGTAATAAATGATTATCTACAAAATTTCCGATATAAAAATTTTTTGGTTTTTATTTTTGATTTTCATACATTAAATTTAAATTATTTTCGAAAAAAAAATAAATATAAAAAAAAAACACTAAAAAATAACAAGAAGAACACGTCTCCTTTTCATCACCAATTAAAATCCAAAAAAAAAATTTTGAGAATATAAAACAATAAACAAATTATATACAAAGAGAGAAAGAGAAACAGAGAGTACGAGAGAGAAAAATATAAGAGAGAAAACGGGCAACATTAATTTGATTTTAAAAAAAAAAATTTTTTTAAATAAATTTTGTCATAATGATTATATCAGAAAAAAAATCACCAATATGGAGAACAAAATCATTAAAACATCACCAACAACAACAACATCAACAACAGCACCAGCAATCAAATACCATTTTAACAAATGGAACAATAAATAATAATTATAATTTATCTAATTCAAAAACATCACTATTATCAACATCATCATCAACAGATGATCTATTAAATTCTACATCATCAAATTTATTATCACCAATATTATCTGCGACATCATCACAAAATCTAACAACAACAACAAATAATACTGTAACATCAACAACAGTAACAAATCATATACAAAATAGTCCAATAGCAACAACATATCTACCAGGATTATCATCATATAATAATAACAATAATAATAAAACAACAATTTCAACAACTAGTTTACATTATAATAATGAATTAGTAAATGATAATAATCTAGATATAAATAAACATCAACATAAACAATTGTTATCTGGAACGTCATCAAAACAACAGCAATCAAATTTTAATGAAGAAGAAAAAATTTCAAAAATAAAATTAAATTCTAAATCATCAACATCATCATCACAATCAACAACAGTAGCATCACCATCATCATTATTATTATCATATGATGACCCACAACAAAATACTCCGTTATTAGAACAAAATCATGATTTAACAATAACATCAGAAAAAATAACACAAGGAGAAACAAAATTAAAAAATTTTAAAAATACCAAAGATATAACATCAATATTAATAGATGACAAAAATAATATAAATAATAATAACAGTAATAGTAATAATCATAATAATAGTAATGATCATCATATAGAATGTCATTCATCAACATTAAAATTATCAACAAAAAAATTTAATGGAACAACTGCCATAACACAAAAATCTTTAATATCAAATAGTAGCAGTTATCAAAAACATAATAATAATTTTAATGATAATAGTAGTGATAATAACAATGATAACACAACAACGATATCAAATAGAAATATAAATAATGATTATGATAATTATTACAATAATGATGATGATGATGATGACAATGATATAGATAATTTAAGTACGAAAAATTTAATATCAATGGATTATAATAGTAATAATCAATACAATAAAAACAATAGTAATAGTAAAATTTATAATAATAATAAAATACATACAAATTCAATATTATCAACAAATACTATAACAAGTGGTTTTAGTAACAATAACAATAATAATAGTGGAAATAGTAATAATAATAAAAAATTAAATGATAATAATGAAAATAATAACAGTAATAGTAATATTATAAATAATAATAATAGTAATGGCAGCTATGGAAATGGAAAAATATATAATAGTATAAATAATAGTAATTTATATAATAGTAATTTTAATATAAATAGTGATAATAGTAATAATACAAATATAAATAGTAATATTAATAATAATATTAATAGTAATAGTAATAGCACTAATAATAGCAGCAATAGCAGTAGTGGTGGTGATGATGATGATAATAGAAATTTTCAAAAACAAAAATATCATTATTCTTATCATACATTCGGTAATAATAATAGCAGTACCACATATTTAGCTAGATGTTGCCTTAGATTTCCATTATTAAAATCGATAAATGTTAAACGTTGTGTACTTGGTTTACTTGTTGTAACACTTGTTACAATATTTTATTATACACATTATGTTGATAATGGAGTTTTTGTTGGGTAAGTTATTTATAAATTTTTTTTCATATTTTTATGTAATTTTTTTTAATATTAAACAAAAAAAAATTTTTCCCCTTTTTAATATGTGATTTGATTGTATTAAGAAAATTTTTAAATTAAACTAAATATTCTTGCATTTTGTTACTTACATCATTCTGGCTCTTCTTACATATAAAACCAAAGTTAAAACGTATAAAATTTGATAAACTTAATCTACTCATTTCTAATTTCGAAATTGAGTATTTTTCAAATATATTTTAAATTGCTATAAAGAGAGATCTTCAGCAATGTTTGAATATTTCCGAAATATTTTGAAAATATTCGATTACCATCCTCTATTATTGCTATTTACCCCTTATTATATTATTGAGTCATGTAAATAAATCAGAATAATTTTCTCAAAGCGAAAACAATTAATATAGTCGTCTCATTTAACTCATCTCATATATTGATTGAGTCATTTATTAAAAAATATTTCGCAACCAGAATTTGATCTTAAGGAATTCCGTTCTCAGATTCAGCTACTATCTCTCGGAATAAAGGAGGCCCTACTAAAAGTTACTTTGTCTAACCACGCTATAATACTAAAGGCAAAGTATGGTAAGCAAAGTGTATAACAGTTTAGTTTATCGCTCTTACATGATTCAACATACCAAATTTATTCATCATGGTACCTACTTTGATTAATTACTTTACAGATTACTATCTCCTCTCTTTAGAATTTCTTATTAATATATTTGTAACCGTCAGATTCATAATGCAGAGGACCCTTGTTGTTGAAACATAAAAATATGATTTTTTTTAATCTGAAATTTAATATAGCATTTTCAATTTTAATTTTCTTTTACATTTCTTTTTTTTCTGAAATAATAAATTGGACATCTGGATTTTTTCTCATTATTCATTTAAAATTACTCTTTCAAGAAAATATTTACTATTCACCATTTTTGCTTTTTTGCAGCAGCCCTCCTTATTATGGTGGATATAAAACGTTATCATTACTTTGCACTTTAATTTGTTTATTTTTATTTTATTTTTATTTTTCTACCATTTTTCCTTTATAAATTCTTTTTTATACTTCAACAATTTTGTTATTTTTATTTTTCTCTTTTATAATTCGCTGGGCTGTAAACGCGCTACTAAAAACAAAAACATTAATCTTATCCAAAACTTTACAAATTTATTATAGTTTTTTCCCCTCACTCATTTGCTCCCTCTCTATGCTTTTTATTCTCTTTTTGAAAGTTATATTGTATAAATAAGAGGGAGGGTGAAATTTAGGTTGCAACAAAAAAAAAAATCATTGAAAGCAAGAGAAAAATATCCTTTTAAAATGAAATCATAATCATGAATAGTTCTGAAACGGAAATGCGAAAAAACGCCTAGCCTAGAATTTAAATGGTATATTGTATAATGTAAAAACTCATATACAAGCGCAAGTTATCTATTAAAATTCTCATATAAATTGCATTTAACTGTTAACTATATGCATGTACTGTGTATGCAGACGAAAGAAAAACAAAGAATAATAAGAAAAAGAGCAACAGAAAGTAACGACTTCGTTTTTACTTTTTTACTTTACTTGCGTTTGCCATTTTATAAAAAATAAGTGCTATAAGTATGCTATGCTTTCTCTCGAAAGGTAATTGTTACATTTTTTTTCTTATATTTTCTCTTTTTGATTCTCTTTGTTTTCGCAAATACTGCAATTTACCCTTTATTTATATTTACATTTAATTTTTTTTTTAATTTATTTTGAAGTAATAATAATAAATTGAGGGAACTTAAAATAGAATGCAGTTGTGCCATATAGTGCCAAGAATGCTGTTAATTCAGGTTATGTTTGATTTAAGATAAGGTCTTGAGAGAATTGTTTTAGTAATTTGATAGACGTATTACAACAATAACAAAGATATTCTAAAAAGAAATTTAGTCTCCCCAATTTGAATGTGCTAAGCAAAAGAATCTCCTCATTTTGTTCCCAAAACTTCGTACTCTAAAATAAGTTAAAGTTTTATTATATAAAGAGTAATTTATTCCACAAAGTGTCTAAATGTGATATATTGCTGCGAAATGTGGCACCTGCAGTAGCTGAATTTTTTGTAGCTTTGGCATAGTCCGCCTGTAATATTCCTGTTCCAAATATAAAGCTCAAGATATTCCCATTTGAGTTGTAACACAGTTAACAAAAGCTTAGGAAATCCTGTCTAAAACAATTGTGACGTCGGAACGCTAGTACTGGACAGTCGGAAAGGATGTGTGCGATGGTTTTGTGTCCCCACAAAATCAGCACTTGGAGAATCCCGATTTCTCCAACCAATGCAGGTCATGTTTTACTAGATTCAATGAAAAAACTTGCGGTAGCACGAATCTGGTTCCTTTCCCTATCCAACAACTCAGCGGTGAACTTTCCTGAGCGTGATAGAAGAAAAAACTTCGAATGACTCTTTCGTGTTCCGTCAGTAAAATTTGCATTCCGCAGTCAGTAAGCAGGCAAGCCTAGTCCCGACGGCGGAAGAAGACAGGCTACAGAAAGGGAGCGGCTACACGAAGTCGGCCCCAGATCCCCTCTGCGACAACTTATCGGCAAACTCGTTTCCAGCATCTGGGCAGACACCCAAACGAATGATGAAAATTTTAAATTTTTTTTGAGCACGAGTGCTATACTATATTATAAAAATAGTTACTTTTCATTGTAATAAAATTTTAAATTGCCAGAAGAAAGTACAACTTTAATTATTTTAAAAATTTTATCACCATATTACAATTATATTTCAATATTTAAGTGCAAATAAAATAAAGCTACTATATTGTAAGTGTTAAATTTAATAGGTTTCTCTTTAAAATAAATACATACATATAAGGAAACGGAAGTACGTAATATGTATGTGTCTACTGTAATATTAACTACACTGTAAATTATATGCATATTTAAACATTTTACATATAGTACTACGAGTAAAAGAGAACATAATTTTTTAAATCGGCATTGCCGACTCTTCATTTGAAAATTATTTTATTTATTATGTTCAATCTTGTAGTAAAATTCGCATTCGGTAGATTTCTTGGCACAACGTAACATTAATTTTATATTAAATAACTTCCTGTCAAAGCCAGGCATGAACAAAGAAGATGGACCACCGTTTCTTCCTCTTCCTCATTACAGCAACTCCTGCAGAGATCGTTCGCAACTTTGATTAGCTTGTCCATCTTTGATTAGCTTAATCAACTGCCACGTTACGTAGCAGCAGCCTGTGCGTACTCGGAGGCATTGCAAGGTCCTCCTGTTCAGGTGGAACCCCAAGAGTCGTCCCATGCCTCGCAAGCTCGTCTACCCTACAGTTTCCTTAGTCATTCGTTATGTCCCGAAATCTCAATCAGGTGTTTCTAAAAGTAGGTGTTTCTTATTCTAACGCCCTTATCGCTGCCTGGCTGTCGGTGAACATACTGATTCCTTTGAAGAATATTATATTGACAAACAGCCAGCGCATAACTTCACTTATTGCAACCACTTCCGCCTGAAAGACGCTACAGTAGTCCGACACACGAAAGGTAATCTCAATGCCGAGCTGCTCGGAGAGGAACTTCTTTGCTCAAATTTGAAAATTCTCATTGTTTATGCAAAATGTGCTTCATTCAGTATTCAATTATTACTTTGTCAACATTATTTCGGTATATGAAGCTCATTTACTCCCGAAGTTATGAAAATTCAAAATTATAATCACGATTTTAAACCTTATTTACTTGAAACTTTTAATTTTTCAACTTAACAACTTACTTATTTAAGTAAGTTAACAATATTTCTGTCCTATACTATAAAATTTTCAGAAAGAAATAATTTTTTTCTTTCATTTATTTTAAATCTTTTTTATACTGTAAAAACTGTTAAGACTGTTAAAATGAATGAAAATAGTTTTTTGAAATAATTTATACTTGAGAGAAAGAAATGAGACTGAACGGAAACTGTGTATATACTGAGAAAAAAAAAGAAAGAAATTTTTTTTTTTTTGTATTTTGTCATTAAATTAAATTAATGTTATGGAAAATACCTTTAGTTTCTCTATTCCTGTTTCTCACATCCACTTAATATTATTATTATTTTTGTAAATATAACGGTATTATGTTAAATCTTAAATTATATATAGTATAACAGTAAAAGAAAGTATAAAAAAAAAAAAATCCTTACATTTATCATATACATTTACTGATTTTATATCCGGTTTCCTTTTATTTTTCAACACGAAACAAACAAAGAAATTGCATACAATTATATACTGTTATATGATATATACATACATGCATACAGGAGAGTTTAATTTTCCAGGAAATAAAATTTAATAAGAAAAGTATTTATTTTTTTTTTTGCTTTGTTGAAAAATAAGGATAATTTCGAATCATCAAGTTATTTATATATGGTGGAAAAAGAGAAATACTTACCTCAGGTGATTTTCTAAAGTAATTTTTTTTTATTATATTAATTGTTATATTATAAAACAAAGTATGTTAAAAGGTCATATAACTACATAACTGTTATATACGGTGAGAGTAAAATATATTATATAAAAATTATTCTAGATTTTCTAATTAATTATTAAAATGATAAAAAGAGAAAAACAAGTTAAATAAAATTGAAAATTTTGAAAAGATTGCAATTAACCATAAGTCTATTACAGAACTATTTTAAGAACGATTTTAATACTTAAAGTGTAGTATAATTAATATAAGGAAATTATTGTAAGAGAAGGATTATAAGAGAAAGTCTTCTATCAATACAATATGTATACGAAATTAAGTTGAATTAAACTGACATATTGTTGTATTAATTAATTTTTCTAAGAGAAAAATAAAAAGATTATTTAATTCTAATTCAGGGACGTATTCAATTCAATATTTAATAATATTGTTATTTAAGAAAAAGAGCTCAGGATTCCAAATCTATCATAATTATAATTTCCAATTAAAATTCTAAATCTACAATCATTCGGTTTCGGTTCGTTTCAAACCGAAAATGTGCTCGTTCAATAAGACAATTTGAATGTTTTTTAAAAAAAAAAAAATTACTCAATTATAAATAGGAAAAAATGAGTAATTGAGTCTTTTCTCAAAATTGCTCAAAATTATTTTTTTGTTTCCTAATTTTTCTCGGATTTTTAATGTCATTTAAAAATTTTGCGAAAAATTTATTAATTAATTTACATAATTAGCTTTCTATATTTATTATGCATAAAGAGAAATTTATAAGAATTTCTTAATTCATGAATCATGAGTGTAAAATTAATATTTTAACTCATAAGAGAATAAACTATATCTCACATCAATCAATTGTAAATTTTTGATACGCTCATAATATATTTAATTTCAAATGCGCGTCATCACCTGTGTTAAAATTAATTTGATTAAAATTTTCCAAAAAAAATTTTTAAACTTTCAATAATTATGACACAAATTATAATTCATCTCATTTTTTTTTCCCCGTTCGCTTTATATTCTCATTTGTTCACATAATTGAGAGAATATGTTGCCATTTCTATTAATCTGGTTTTAGTAAAGAAAATATTGTACTCAAACAAATTGAGATTTTATTTTGACAATTAATTAAAGTGAAAAAAAACAATTTTTTTCTTGTCACTTAAATTATCATAAGAGTGTTAATTGAATGCTCAGTCAATGTTGCCTTATACTTTATTAAAGTTTAAGTATTTACGTAAATATTTGAAAACTAAAATAATTAGTGTGAATTTTTTTTTTTTTGACATCTTCTCTGTTTGACAATGTATAGATCAAATATTTGAAGAAAGTATTTGAAAATTTAGTCAAAATTTGGTTTTTTGCTGTTTACTTTTCTTATCTGGCACGTGAGAATTTTTTAATGAATTTTAATGAACAAAATTATTTTATTTGACGACGTTCGTGCCTTAACAAATTGAACTTTTATATGGAATGTTATGCATTTGTTAAATCTTCAAATTCTGTGTATGTACATAAAATATATCGAGTACTAATTTGGTGAATGCCACGTTTGTATATCTAGTACTGGCAAGTAATAGAAAAAAAAATATTTAAATAAATTGCTTACTCTTCTTTATTCTAGTAATTTTAGATTTTCTCACCTTTAAATCAATGAATTCTATATGTTTCCAAAGTGAACTTGTCAATTTTTACAGTTTACTGAGAGTCCAATTGAAGTGATCATGACGTTCATTATTGAGAATTTTGAATAATAATAAAATAAATTTTAAAAAATTTTGCTTAACTTCCATTTGGAAATATTCAAAAAATACCTTTAAAATGCGTGTTGTATGACAGTATGAAATATACCTAAAATTTTTGTACTTTATATTCAAATACATAAAAATTTGTTATATCCGCAATGAACTTGTGTATAACACTAATATGCTAATTAAAAATTTAATAAATTAAAGCTAACATGAGCAATTCTTTTTTTTTTATACTTATTCTTATTTTTTGTTATAAAATTTATTTTAAAATAAATAATATTAATAAATTAGATCTCCAAGGTCTAAAATATTCTGAGTTTATAACAAGAAATTCTGATAAATATACAACTTATTTTACAAATACACCATCTGTTGTTAATTTTATAAACCTTCAAAATAAGTGACATCAATCGATCAATTTACTCTTCTAATTTCTTAATATTTGACAAAATATGAAATTGAATTTTTTTTTTTGAGAAATTTATACTCGTGTTCCCTTCACTTTTGTTAGAGAACATGGATACACACATGAGTTTTATGCTTATATTGTTGAGGATTTAAGAGCATGCTATTTTTTGTAGTTTAGCTGTAAAAAAATGGCTTCAAAATTTTTAAATATCTCGCGCAAAATATCTGGTTTTTGATTGAAAATTGTAAAAAATTCACCTAGAAAGGCTCTTATCTTTTCTAAATAAGTGTTAATTACTGTCATTGCGTATAGAAAAATCACAAAACTACATAAAAAATTTTAAATTTATTTTGAGTGTTTCAATTTTAAATTGACCTCAGTTCTCAATACTCTAATAATTTCAATTAAAAGAATTTAAAAATTCTTATATTCTCTAAACCCCCACTATTTACTTAACAACATAATAATGAAAACTACACAAAATTTTCTCTATTCCCTCTTTATCCATAAAGTGAAAATTGAAGTTTGACTCAACTTTTTTGTTTTTACAATTTATCCCACAAAAATTAATGTCGGCAATCCTTCATTTGTATACACATTTAATAACTTTCTCAACTCAACTAAATGTATAAAAGTTTGAGTGTATATATCTACACACAATATATTGCATATATGTGTATGAAAAAGAGAAGGGCTCTTAAACTCCTTGTAGTCATTATTACTTTTACGCTTACTATTCAATTTTTGTTTCACTTTTGTTTTTCTTGCCATCAATTCACTTTGTAAGTTAGTTTGTGTATTATAAAACTCCTCACTAATATTTGCAAGTCATATACAATTTATACTTGCTAAAGGTAAAGTATAGTAAAAATAAAATATTTTATGTATAAAAGCTTACCTCATAGGAAATATTTTTTGTGGTTTTTTTCTTCATATTTTTCCCTAAATTTTTCAGTTAAAACTTTTTCATATATAGAATGAATTCTACAAAATTAAAGTACGGTAAATGAAAATAACGGGGAAAAAAAATTCCAGTTGTACTATCTAATGTGGCAAATCAACTTCATTCATCGTGTTTTAACTCATTAACAAAACAGGAAGGAATATACTTTTTATTTTGTTCTCATACTGCAATGTAGCAAAAATTTATTAATGTATAGAAGTACAGGATGTGCTGTTGTAATGTGGAACAAATAAATTTCTGTACTATTAACGATTTTAAAAAGTCGCAAGCTTCTAGTCAAACTTGTACATTTTTCATTGAGTGTGAACCATTCTGCAGTAAATTGTATGACTGGGAATATAATCTATAATGTGCAATTTGTCGTAAAACTCTATCGTAAACTTTATCGTAAAATTTTGCGACAGATTATTTTTCTGTTCAATTTATTTATTTTAAATTCGAATTCGATTCCGGCCCTGATCACGACCTAAATTCCATTTTTTTATCCTAGATTCTGCCAATTCCCTCTACGTTCAAAATTTTCGATTACAACTCTATTAAATTTCTACACCCCACCCCGTGCGATAAGTAATTTGGAATTTGGAACACTTTATATAGAAAAAATATTTTAAAAAAAAAATTCTTTTTGCATAAAAAATGAAGGGAACACAAAAGGGTTAATGTTCTTTTTTCCCCCTTACTTTACATTAGTTTAAAATAGTTACTAGCAAATATTTTAGTACATTTACACATAGACAAAAGTACAAAACAAAAAAAAAAGGACCACATTTTGCGCACTTTCACAACAAGTACAAATGACGATAATTGCAAAACAAGTTATAAAACAATTTTGTTAAAAGTTTTCTTTTAAGGGTAAAAAAAAACATTTTCATAATGCTTTTTTACTTAGGACATAACAAATTACGAGTATAACCATCATTCGCTTATCAACGCTACCCTATAAATTTGCTTTTTTTTGTTTGTTATTTTTTTGTTTTATTTTGAATGAAGTTTTTAAAGGAAAAATAAAAAAATTAGAGAAAGTGGCCGTAAAATAATAAAGTTAGATATAATTCATTTCCTAGTTTGTTGGTTACTACAAAACTTTACAGGGTTAATCTGTAACGTGGTGATAATCTCTTAGGAGCAAAAAGGAGAGACAATTTTATGAAAGAAGTCGTCGGTTGGTAGCAAAAGGGGTGGTGGACGCAAATGAATATTTAACCCCCGCAAATTCCAATTGAAAATTTTTGGTTTCGTGAAAAAAGTGTATCGACTTACATGGCTACAACTTCCAAAATTATTAACCGATTTGAAAAAATTATTATGCAATGGATTTTTTCTGGAAATCGTTCAATTTGTAACCGAATTATCCCGGAAACGGGGTATCGCACAAAAAAAAATTATTAAAAAGGAGTTTGGAGACCAACTCAAAATCTTTCAAATTATGAAAAAAAAACAATTAATAGGGTAAATTTTTTAGTAATTGGCCATTTTGGAAAAAAAAATTTTACGTTTTTTTTGGATTAAATATTCATTTGCGGTTACTCTTTCATCCCGTCTCGCCCCCACGAACGATTCTTTTTATAAAATTATCCCACTTTTCTACCTCCAAGAGATCATATCACGTTACAATATCACTCTGTGTACTTATACTGACATGCTAATGCTTATAATGTTGTTGAAATAACACAACTTTAGTATTAACAACTTTTTAAAATGTATTAAAGGGTCATATATTTTATTATGATTCTTGTGTAACAACATTTTTTTTTAATTTCTTTTTAAGTAATTAATTTGTTAAAAATATGGCAATTAGAAAAGTCTTTAAAAAGAATTTTTAAGTGAATGTACAAGGTAGCGATTTAAAATTGTGTTTCTTTCAGAAGGCAACAAAATATATAGAAAATAAATGTTTATGGCTAATTATTTAATTTGAAAGCTTCAATAAATTTCAATTAAAATTTAAAACATTGCTAATTATAAAGGACCCCTTTATAATTTTTGGAGGTGATTTTAATTATGAATTAAAGAAAATTATTAAAATACAATACTAAATTTACTGATTATGATTACAAGGCCTAAGGACGATTTTATTATAAATTATTCCTATTGAAATTAAACTAATAAATAAAATAAAATACAGGGACCTAACTAAATTCTTCATCTTGTATAATGCAAACTCTTAAATTATTTTGCAAATAAATTTTGTAAGTCAAAAAAAAAAAAATTATAGAACAAAATTTTTAACATGTTTTCCAGCATGTTGTCTTTAATGTTATGTTATTTTTTACTTACAAGTAATATTATATTTTATGTTGCATTATACATACATTAAATTTATTGTAGCAACAAGAAAAACCACAATATACAATTTATATATATATGTATATAATAAATAAAATACAAAATTTTAAAATTCAATTTTACATTGCAAACATTTAAAATACTGTTATTTTCCTGTACATTAATATTAAATGTACATGCATATGTAAATATTTATAAATACATTAATTATGAAATTGGGTTTTTTTTTTATTAAAAAACTACATATTAAAATTAAGTTATACCACAAAACTACAAAATACTCTACTCTATACTCTCTCTATTTGTGGTATATTTTACTGTAAATATATTATTTGTTTTTATATATAACAAAAATATTGTTACAGAAAATATTGAAAACCTTTTATTTTAATAATTTGCGTTTAAGATAATGAAGATTGTTTGATTTTTTTTTGTTATACGTATAACAGACCTATTTATAAACTTCATTTAACATCATAATTATTAGTAATTTATATTGAATAATATGTTATACAAGATGATACGTAATTATATTATAAAAGTCTCTCTTTTCCCAATGTTTTGAGTGAAAATATACTTTCATTTATTTTATTTATTTATTATTATATGTATTCTAGATTCAGCCACTCATAATTTAAAAGAGAAGCGATTAATTAAGTTGATATTTTAAAAATTTTACCTGATATTTTGTAATTATTTTGGGAGATGAGATAAAAAGATTATTTTAATAAAATAATGGGAATAATTTAATTTAAAATAAGAGTATTATAATATGAAGAATTAGAATTGAGAACTCGTAATATTTAAAATTACTGTCCAAATCTTTGTAGACAAAGATCGGTTTTCAAATTTTCAAATTTATGAGTTTCTTAAAAAATTTATTCTGAAAATAAGAAAGGAATTTTAATAAAAAATCTCTTAATTTGAAACTCTCTCTCACTTTTTTCAACATAATTTTACTGCACATTTAAAATTAATTAAATCCCTAAAAGTATGCAATTTTAATTAATTTTTTAAAATGCTACAATTATAAAATATTTTATATTTGAAATTGAGTTTTAATACAAAAACTTTACGAAAATTTAAAATTCAATTAATTAATGAAAATATAAACGAAAAATTAATAATTTTAAGAATAACTTATTCAAATTTTGTATAATTTATCAATTTCATGCTGATAATTTGCATAATTTATTATATGATTTGAAAACCATTGCTTCTAACTCACAAATTAAGTTAATTTTACAATTAAATACTAAGCTCGTTGCTTCCAATATTCGTTTTTCATTTCTTAATTAACAATCACTTATTCTGATTATGAACTTGGACGAGTAATTGGATAATTTGTTGGAATTCTATTATTCTGCATTGAATAAAACTTAGTGAAATTTAAACATCAAATATATATTAAATTTTAACTAAATTAGTGAATATTTGTGAACAATCAATTTACAATTAGTATTAATAGTAATTTATAAGTAACACACTCTGTGTTATTTCAAATTTTCTAAACCAAACTTGTAAAAATCCAATATAAAAGTAATACAAAAATTTATTAAGATCAATTTGACTAATTTGTATATACCCCAACACATTCCTACAAATACATCGTGCCTACTTTTCTCATATATTCTTTTCCATTTGTTACTGTTTTTTCCTTAATTTTGTATCCAAAATATTTCAGAATATAATCAGGTTCCTTTATTTCACATATTATTAGTATTAAAGAATGATTCTTATAAATTACGATAAATAAACGTGCCCATTTGAAAATAAGAAAGTGATAAGAATGTTTTATATTTAATAAGTTTAGTCCTTATATACTTCTTAACTTTCATCTATAAACACAACCGTATATCTGATATATTTATATACAAATTTACTTTCATAAAACTTCTTACTCTTTCTTAAACTCTTCCGGGTGTTCTTTAATATCCTTACAAAAAAAAATACTTCTTATTCCTATTCTATAATATTCTAACTTTCTTTTTAAAATTCTCATCATCTTTTCATCTACATATAATATAAGGATATAGGCTAAACGAAAAATTTGAAATCAAAATTCCATTTTTAGGATTCCTGGAGGGCTTCTTTTTTCTTTTATTCTCGTATTTTCTTTATTTATCCTTAATATTTTGTTTCTCAAGAAAAAAAAAACAAAGAAAAGAAATGAAACCACAAACAATAATATTAAGAAAAACGAAAAGGAAATACAATAAAAACAAAATATCTCTTAATAGGAGACATCAGCAGAAAACGAAAAAAATGAAATACTAAGAAACGTGCAACAAAAGAATAAAGGATTAAAATACAATATGAAAAAAACAAAAAAAGAAATTTACGAAATTTGTATTTAGTGAAAGTTCCGGCAATTTATTTATGTTTTCACATAAGTTCTTATCATATTTCTACAATATACAGAGAGAGAGAGAGAGAGAATCTTAATATTTAAGTAAATGTGATTATCAAAAATTCTTCCATTCTGCATCATCAGAATGTTAGAAGAATATTGCTATTTATCAAGTTTTCATTAATATTTTCGATAATGTAATGGGTGATTTTCATTTATTTTAAAATTTCGAGGAAAACCCGGAAAAATTGAGAATTTCTGCATACCGGTAATTATTACTTACGTCTATAGGTCACAATAAGTACGGTTTGGCGGATCCATTCCAATAGACTGAACTGAGAAATTTTTCAACACATTTTAAAAAGAGCGAATATTTTCGAATTTATTGAAACCTTCAATATTGTTTTCTACTTTTGAAATCCTTACCGGATATTTGATAGAAACAGCAATTATCACGCAGCCTTAATTCAGAGAGAACATTAATCTTGAATTTTCAAATAGCATTATTTCAGCAACAAAATAACAAGTGTCCCAAACATAAAATTAATTGCCAACTAGATCCATTGCTATTTATAATATTTTCTTCGGGCGCCAGCGTCTATTGTGAATTTAAAAACAAAATATATAATTTCATGATTTACCTTTAGAACAATCACCCTCTATTTATTTTTTTAAGGAAAAATTTTTCCAATACTCGAATATAATTTAAATTTATGATGATTGTGTATTAAATGATTGTGTTATGGTTTTGCATTAAAATTACTCTTAATTCACAATAATAATTTAATTTTTTTTTTTGGGAAAAAAAAAATAATTTAAATCACAAATCTATAATTTCAATTTTTTTACGAAATTATTATTAATAGAGGGCAGAGTTTCTATTATATTTGATAACTTGATTTAAGAGCTTTAGAAAATTAGATATTAAGGCGAATTTCTGTTCTTGTTCTTTTAATGAATTTTGTGAATTGTTTGCTAGAAATTATAATTTGATTTTAATCTGAATTACTGAATTTTCTTAAAAAATTTCGCCCAAATTTATGAAATTCGGTAGTACAATAGTCCAAATCAAGTTAAAAATATTCAATTTCCAGGATTAATCAGATATAATTGAATTCGGTTGTCAATTTTGGAAAAATTAACGAAAGCCCAATTTTTATATTAATTTTGAGTATTTATTGATAATTAGCATACTCCGAACCTTACAAAAATTTATTTTTTATTTGAATTAAAAAAACTTAAGAGCTACTACAATTTTAACCGATTTTAACCAATAAATGCGTACCCCAAAAAGTATGCAATTTTTTGTAAAATATTTTTATCTGCTCAAATTACGAATAAATTGATTTTAATTCGAAAAATTGCTTAAAATAAAATTAATTTCGAATTATTTGCCTATAACATACTTCAATTAGTCCTGATTTTTCGACTTTCATGAAACAGTAATGAGAAAGGGATGAAAATATTTCAAAAATTTTGATTACTAAAAAATTCATTCCCAGAAACTTTTTTATTTACAAAACATTTCCCTTCATTCAAAGGATATGTGATGTCAATGAACACATTTATGATTTCAAAATTACTCACAAGTTTACTGTATTTAAAATACAAAAAACGTAGTATAAGCAGAGCTCTTTTTAATGGCCCCCATTCTCTACATATTTAAAAAAAAATTAAAATAAAAACCAAAGTGGATAAACTTAACAGTTTTCTAATTTTCTACTTCTCTTTTCCTCTGAATAACATTTTTTTTTTTGTCATTTTCATTTATGTGCTCGTCTTCTTCTTTTTCTTTTGAATCCCTGATTCTTATTTCAATTCCTTGTTGCTGCTATATAGGAAATAAGAATAGTATAAAAAGATTTCAAAGAACAAATGTTGATTCTTTATGACCACTAAAAAAAAAACAAAAAGACATACATGTGTACATTTGAATTTTATTTTTTTTTCCTGGTTTCTTTAATAAAGTTTATGAAGCGAACAGCAATGAAAGTTAAAAGGACAATAGTAGTAAAGTTTCTTAATAATATTGGTATACTTGTACAACTTTTCTTTATAGTCTTTAGCAACAATTTATTTGTATATAAGGAAGAAAAGGAAGAAATAATAAAAACTTCGAGAAAATATTAGGAAGTTAACGATGTTTAAAGCTTTAAGTTAAATTTAATACCATCACAGTAAGTTTTGCAGCTGTTTGTCAGAGAAAATTAGAAAAAAATAAAATTTAACCCTTTCATTACAGTTCCAAGTATTGTGGATTTAAATCGATTCATAGGCTATTCGGGTAAATTTCTGATAGATTATGAATGAATTGAGTTACAAATTTCACGATTGAACTTTAAAGGCCGCATTACTGCATTACCAAATTCAATTAATTTTAAAGTATCGTACTTCATTTTTTAATAATCCAATTTTACAGAATTATGATTGTTATTTCAATGGCGTTATATAGGGAAAATATTAATCAATTGAGATCTAGCATATTCTACTGTTCCAGAATATAATCTAAGTAATGAATTCGTGTGGTTTGATGAGAAAATTTCAGATTTCAGTAAGAATTTTTTTTTCAAAAATAATCTAAATTATTAAATGATTGAATCTAGCTAGATTGAATGTATGTTTTTATTACTTCTGTTATTTATTTGGTAGAGTGTCCGCCTTGAAAGCAATTGATCACTAGGTTAAATCCCGTTTAAGGAAAAGTAGTGTTGTAATTTTTCTCTCCAGACTCGTTCCTTTGATTTTGTCATTCATCTGTTCTGCATATTAAATGAAAAAATTTTTCATAAAAAATTTATTTATAATTTACCGTAAAAAAAAATATATACCTTTTGTTCGAATTACCCTTACATACTCCAGGACCCGAAACAAATTCAGTAAATATCTCTGGTACACATGCTTTTGAAATTGTACGGTATGGTGTGCGCGATTAATTCGAAATTAACGAAAACACTACTGGCATTTTACAGGTTACTGGAGTAATCACAAGAATCACAAAATTTAAAGATCTCTACTCTAGACGCACAGATTTCAATTCCACTGTTGTTGACTACACTTCCTATTAATGCTGATTCTGATTTCTTTTTAATTAATTTTTGAAGTTATTTTCATTTTACAGACAATTTACTTACAATTCTACTGAAATATTCGAAAATTATACTAATTGATTGCCTTATTTTTTTTTAAGAATTTTTTTTTCAACCTTATTTTGTAGATTTCTAATCACAAGAACACACGTATTGTGTTATGTAATTTTATAATTTAATAGCAAATACTTTATCTCTCACTTACAAAATAAGCACATCCGTAAAGGAAAATGCAGTCATATTTTTCCTTTAAGTATGAGCGTAGTAAGCAAAGTCTTTAAAACTTACATATATAAAAAATTTTTTCTAATTTTTTTATTCTCTATTTTTTCAATTTTTTTTCTATTTTTGTATCATGTATACCGTAATACTTTAAACACGTTCTTATTTTAATTCTTGATTTATTTCATCTACAATACCAAAAATAAAAAAATTACAAAACAAATGTTTTATTTTACGAGAAAAAAAAAGAAAACTTATGCAAAGCTTTATTAAATCTCTAATGGGCACATAGAACCAAAACAAAACCAACAAGAAAAAACAAAGAACCCGAAAATAGAAAACAAAAAAAAAATCAGTGTAAAACTCTTGGGGATAACATAACACAAGTCCCAGGATAGTGTACACGCTTAGGTGATTTTAACAAATAAAACAATGATTAAAAGAAATAGAGGAAGAGACCGAACATTTTTTTCTTGTTTTTTTTTCTTAGTTCCTACAAAATAAAACAAAATAAAAATATTGTTCTGCATTTTATTTTTTTATTTTTAGTTTTTAGAAAAATTCCTTTTATTATGGTTTTAAATTTTCTACCAGAATCGTAACCCTGTATATGATAAGTTCAGCATATCATAAGTTCGCATCTATAACATGCATAATTTTTGTAGTTTGAGTGTTATTTTAACTTTTTAGAAATATATTTGATCCGGAGTATTGTTGTCTCAAAACATTTTTTTCAAAAATTCAAAAACCTACTGGGATTTCAATGATAGTTTTCGGTACAGTTCTCAAATACACAAATGAAGTAATTCTTTAATTACCATTTTGGAGGAATCTTAAATTAATTATCTTAAAACTGGCATATTTAATAGTGTATTGAGCCTTAGTAGTGAATATTTTTTTGAATAAGGAAAAAATAAGAGCTACATTTTCCTGTTTTTACAAAAACTCAGTTAAGGAGACAGAAAAAAATTAAATTACCAAGGGTTCGGATAAATAAGTGATATTTTACAAAGTTTGAAGGGTTAAAACTCGGACTAAAATCAGGACACTGCAGGTAACTTATCACATTCCTGCATTTCCCTGCATTTAAAAATTTATTATGATTTATGTATAATAAGTTTGACCAAAACTTGCAGTCTCACAACTTCAGAAAGTTATTAATTGAAGAGTAGTGAAATAATTTACGTCAAAATTTTAATTTAAATCAAAATTTTTTGCTATTCACAGTGTGAGATTTGTTTGGAAAGCAAATTTTCGTAAATAACAAAAGTTAACAAAATAAATTTAGTAAAAATATTTTAACTTTAAATATGAAATACTAGTATTTCCCCCATAAGTATGCAATATTCGATTTTGATTTCCGTCCTTTTGTGGAATATTTCCAAATATTTTTTTATTTTGACTAAAATTATGATACAAATTTTATTCATGTGAATTTCATTAAAATGACCAACCATTACAAAATTCCAGAATAAGAACAGAATGACAGTCAATTTTGCCCCTAAAAGTATGCAAAATTTTGTATAATTTTCAAACATATTTTTTTTTTAATTTAGTCACAAATTAACATATTTAAACGGGTAATTCTAATGAAATCACATAATAATTTTTAATCCTTCTGAATTACTATACCTCAAATCCCATTAATTCACTTTTGAAGCTCCCCCGTTTTTGAGTATTTTAAACTTCGAATTCATTCCACAACACAATATTCACTTTTAATATACTCAGAAATTCCATAAGAGATGAAAAAATTTCATAGTATACTTTTAGAAATATTTTGTAAGGATACCTTAAGACAAAACAATAAAAACAAAGCAAAAAATTTAAAAAAAAAAACTAAAAAAAATTCTTTAAAATTTTCTATAAGAATTTTGTTTTTGTTTTTTTTTTCACTAACATTATATAAAATGTCCTTTTTCTGTTATAAACTTGTGATTCATAGTGAAATAAATAAACAAAGAAAGGAAGCAATATCCTTGATTTAGTTTCACAAACACAAAAAAACAAGAAAAAAAACCAAGAAGAAGAAACAAGAAACGTTTACCTTCTGCTGCTCTTCCTTGCATTGTTCAAATTTTTCTTTACAATAAAAAAAAAAAATTTTCCATTTCTTTTTTTTCATTTTTGTTTTTTTTTTGTTGGTACATTCGGTATGGTTCCATTTTTAGATTTTTCCTGTAATTTCTTTCTTACTTTTTTGTTTTTTGCATTTTTATTATTATTTTTCTTCTGTATCTTTTAGAGGAAAAGTTTTGAATCTACACACATACACACATTTATTTTTAAGTTTATTTGTGAATCGTTTCTTTACTTTTCTATTTTACACTCTATTTAAAGTAGGAAAACAATGAAATAAAAAAAAAAATCTAAAAATTTTAAATTTTTTGTTTTTTAAAAAGTTTCCATTTATGTTATGTTTTTCCTGTTTCTTGTTGTTATTTTTGTTGGTTTCATATTACTTACTTAAAGGATTCCATTCTTAAATAAAAATACAAGTTATTTATATTTAGGTGGTATATATACGAGTATGTTAGTAATCTTCTCGAAAATATCAAATTTTTGTTACACATATTGTGCTCTATAGAAAATTTCCTGTTGCAAGAACAAGAATTTTGTATAAGCTCTAAGGGATAAAAATTAATTTATTTGGCTGCAATTGTAATATTAACATTAAATTTTGTGTTATAAGAATCACGTTATTACGGAAATATTTAGAATAAACCAAGGTATAGTGTAGGAAGAAGCAATATTGTAATTATTCGTGTATGTAAGTTATAAATTCTTTGTTTGAATTTTATTGAATTTTTGTGCAGTAGAAATTTTAGCTAACTGTTAATCAGGATTTACAGGGTACAAGAATTTTTTATGAAAAACATTCATGTTAATATTTTAGCAATATTAATTGTGAAAAATTTTACAATATTTTCAATATTTTATAGAATTATGAATGTTCCACAAAAATCCGCTGTCCTGCTTGTATCATATCCGCTGTTTATCATATGTAAGAGAAATTTAAAACAAGACCAAAATTAATGAAAAATATAAATGAGGCTTAAATTATTAAAAACAAGTAATTTAAAAAAATCTTTGATGAAAAATTTTCGAAATGAATTAATTAATGTCTTCCTACTTCTGGGGTGACTTACATCAAAGAAGTATTAAGTATGTGATAGTGGTTCATTTGTATGTCTTAAGGAAGTAAGGAATTGAAAGGTATTTGACCTGCTGAGGGGTTGTGCTGAGTAATTGGAAATTTTGTGTCTGTTTACATATAGAGGCCATGTATTGATCGTTCAGGTCATGTTTGAATTTATTGAAATTTCATAAAACATATACAATATTTCATAAAACAGTGAAGAAAAACATGTTTTATATTATTCTATGCTTTAAATTAAGTATTAAATTTCGAATCAGATTGAGATTTTGAGTAGTTGCGAAACAAGGACTTAACTACTTAAAAATATTTAATTATCCTTAATATTTTAATATAAAATTTTCCAAATTTTCATTTTTTCAATATTCAGTATCTTCAAATTTACATTTTACAAACTTATTTCAAATTGCAATAAAAATTAAAAAATTTTTTGATCTGAAAAATAAATCCCAAAAATTAAGTTTTTTCAATTATCATTTGAGAATCAAATTAAAAAATATTTAATACACTTAAATTTTAATAAAATCAATGTGGCGGGTATAAGCCAAGGATTCTTTCAATAATATTTTAAAATAAAAGAAATAATAATGATTATGTAATGATAATACGAGTATAACCTAAATGTGCAATTTCACCTACTCTGCCCCCTCCCCTTTCCGGCCATTCCTTCCCACTGCAGTCCTTTTCTCATGTCTTTCCTTATCATACAATAACAATCAAACAAATACGAAAACTAAAATAATTTCCAATATATACGGAAAAATTCTCTCCAATTATTCTCAATGGGAATATTGAAAAGAAAAAAAAAATTTTATTGAACTCGTTTTATTTGCAAATAAAATAAAAATTTTAAATGTATCCAGGGCAGGCAGGAATCAATAAAAAAAATTTCTTTTCAAAGTTTAAAAGATAAAAAGTTGAAAGGACCAATTGCATACGGTTGTTATTTCAAATAATTTAGAGCATTGGGAAGGGAGAGGTCTACAAAAATTATTTTAATTTCAATCACTGATTTTTAATATTGTAATTACAATTCTTGTTTATATTTTAAGTAAATAGGACCATTTCTGAAGGAAATTTTCTGATATGAATTACAAAATTTAATTTTGCATCCTAATTTATTTTTAAAAATCTATTTTTTCATCTAATGAAATATTTGGGGTTGAATTTTTTTTTAATTTGCAAAAAATTTAATTGAAAAATGTGGTTAGGGTGGAAATAACCATATTAATTAGGCAACTCAACAACTCAAAGAGATCATGCAACAATTGACAGAGATTCATATAGTTCCCTCTAGAAATTTTTTGTTTTAAGTGAACCACGTTATAAAAAAAAATTGTTATCAAACTTGAATTGTGCAAAATTTGAATGGATTTTGGAATATAATAAAATTATTTTTGAATACAAATACGTTAAACATAGCAGGGAACTTATATTATAGTTTGCGAGTACTCTAAGTTGCATGCTATAACATACTCTAAGCAAGTTTATGAAAATGCACAGACAAGGTTAACCTCACTAATAAATCACTACTGAGCAATCACACATTTCATGTCTGTATCTAAAATTTCTATTTATGAGAGTTAAAAATGTAATATCGTAACTGGTAAATTTAAAGAAAAGGAGTTTCATTTTTAATTAGAAAAAAAATTGTCTCTGGATTATTCTCAGTAGATTGCTCAATAAATGTATCTCAGTAGAAGATAATAGATTCTAGATTGCTGGTACATCTCCTCCATCTATACCTCATTACAGCCTGAGCAGGACAGTCATACAGAATATGGTCGTCTCCTCGTCACCCCAGTAGAATCTACACAAAAACGGAATCCGATTTGCCCAATTATATTTCTCCGGATAATGTCCAGTAAAGAAACTACATAGGTTTGTATTATTACAACCCGATTTCGACCCATACCTGTGCCGCTCTCAGTAATAAAACATTGGCCATTAAAATGAATATTGTAGCCGTAATCAATTTTATTAAAATTTTAACTACATTTTACAATCTAAATTAAAGCTATTACGATGTTTTTTTTAATTTAGATCTTATCTAGAATCAATTTATAAAATATTTCTACAAATAATATTGACTTGCACATTAAACTTTGAACTTGTACTTCTAGTATCTGCATTTAAAATTAAAGAAACGATAAGCCAGCAAGAACACATGTAAATTTTTTATGAAAATTAAATATAAAAAAAATAAAAACATTTTCAAACTTTTCTTATGGCTCCTTTGAATTGCATGAAATAGGAAACAAAATATGAAAGTTTCAAAGATCAAAAAAAAAAAAAAACTTTTATCGTTTCATGTACGAGTCGATAGTTTTTATTACTTTTATATTTTTTTATTGGGAAATTGATTCTTTTCCTTATAAGTTCATAAAGTATTAAAATCAAATATTTTAAAAATTTGTTCAAAGTATAAACAGTGCGATGCTTGTAAAGCAAATATTTGTGAAAAATTGGGTAATTTAAAAATTGGGCCAAAGCGGTTAACTCAAAAATTGGGCCGAATTGGAAATTTTTTGTTAAAAGATTAATCGAATATCGCGATGTGAGACACCACTTACAACAGGCATCTCTTCAAGAGAGGAACACTCTGAAAACTTCAAATCTCAAAAGAGAATCCAAACAAAGCTTAAAGGGAATATAACTTTATATGATCAAAATGTCTAAATGATTTTGACAAATCGGACGGACACACGAGACAATCTACATTCCGAAA
Organism: Condylostylus longicornis; assembly: GCF_029603195.1. Lineage (NCBI taxonomy): Eukaryota > Metazoa > Arthropoda > Insecta > Diptera > Dolichopodidae > Condylostylus > Condylostylus longicornis. The sequence goes on from NW_026578045.1 coordinate 817,383, forward strand.
AGCAACAGTAAAAAGGTGGAAAGGTTTTGATATATAGTTTTGATGAATCGAACATACGAGACAACCTACATTCCGAAAAGCAACAGTAAAAAAGGTTGAATTGATTTTAAAAGGAAAATTCTTTGGCATGCCACAATTGTAACTTTTTCGTGGCTTTTTTTTCATTTACTTATGGTCAATACAGCCCGTGTGTTAATAATTGTTTCTTAATCATAAAAGGAAATCCGAATCTTTAAAAAATTCAATCGATTCATTACTGCAACGATGTTACAAGTTCAATTTTTAAATCTCTTCCAAAGAATCAGTAGAGATTTGGGTTAGAGAAGTCTGTCTTGCTCATTATTCCACAAACACATTTGCCAATGGACTTGAATACACAATGGGTTGTTCACACAAAAATACTCTAAATCCTTTTATATGAAATAATCATTTATTTATTCAGGTTTTGTTTTTTTTTTTCGTTTTTTAGAAAATTCATTCCTTTTACTAGACGATAAAAATTGAATCGTGATTTGATTTTCAATTCGATTTAATTTTTTTATCAAAGTTATTGGAAAATAAAAGATGAAAAAATGAAAAACAAAAACCATTGAATTTGAAAATATCCCGCGATTTCAATAACAATAATAAAAGAATTTCCTTTTGTTAAAATTTCTTCTCTTTACTCCGTTTCTCACTCATACACTGCAATCATACGTATAGGTGGAAAACGATTCAGGCAAACAAAATTATTTTTTATACAATTTTTTGCTTTGATTATTCTATTTAGACTCTGGCTTTTTGTTTTGTTTTCTTGCAATTCAATTCGCATATAGCAGTAAATAAGCACAGTCTCGTTAGTTAGATATTTTTTACTTGAACATCGAGCTTTTGAATTCTCTTTGATATTAAACATTTCTAACAAAAAGTATAATTTGATCTTGTATGATGCGATTTGATCTGGTATGATCGTGTATGACCGGGTATGATCTGGTATGAAAAGGTATGAAATCAAAAATTTATTATTACGCTATACAATTTGGTATGATTTCGTTGGATCAGGTATGATCTGGTTTGAACAATTATGATTTGGTTCGATCAAGTATAATCTGTTTTGAACAGGTATGATTTGGTTCGATCAGGTATGATCAGGTTGGATCCGGTTTAATCTGTTTCCAAAACTTGAATAAATCGGAAGTTTTACAACAGTTTTTACTATTTAGATGAAAAAATTAAGCAGACCGTCTTTTTCTTTCATAGTGTAATAACAATTGAGTTGCTTGAATATTCAAACTTGTTGTATAAATTTATTGAACAGTAATGTATGTTTTGTCTCTAATATAATATCAAACTAAAAAGCTAAAAGCGAAATGAAATTTTCTCTTGAAAATGAAATCAATTCAAGAGTAAATGTACATACAATTTTGTATTTTATTGCCAATACTTTTTAGAAAATAGACAATATTTTTGCTTTTCTTCCTTTTATTCCAAAGAAATAGAGGAAAGTTTGAGTTTTCTTTTACTTAAAACATGCCAATATTGAAAGTGTTAGAAGTTAAATACAGTGGTGCCTTTTATCATAACAATTGAAAATTGATATCCACATTTTTTGTTATTTTCTTTTTTTTCTTTGTTTGAAATTCAAAAAAAAAATCTAAAGAGTTCTCCTTTATAGAAATGATTATAGGGTGTTTTTGAATAAATAATATTATAGTGTTGAATTTTTTTTTCATACATTTTGTTCCGTCTTATTTAATACTTTCACATTTCCACTTTCATCTTTGAAAATCAGTTTTATTTAAATAAAAATTCAATTTAATAAAAAACATTTCAATAAAAATTTAAATTTTTAATCGAGATTTTATTGAATTTTTTATCAATGATTTTAACAATATATTCCATTTTAAGGTATGCGCACCATCTATATGCTCTAAGACAGCAGGGTGGCATTATTGGCTCTCTAGTCGACTCAGGTTACATATTTTTGTGTAGATTCTGCTGTCACGGTGAGGAGACGATCATATATATTCTGTGTGAATGTTCTGCTCTGATCGTTGGGAGATGCAGAGGGTTTGGGCGGGAATTTCTGCTCGCATTCCTGAGGGATATCTCCGGGTATTTGCTTAGAACCGGGGTAACGTAAGCGGGATATGGGGAAACTATTTACTTTCGTAAATAAACTATTTACTAATTATTTCAAATATTTTCTTTTGTCTTAAAAAAATTTTATTTTGTTTTGAAAATTTTCAACAACTTTTTTAATAAACTCACAATATTTTTTTAATAAACTCACTCATAATATTTTCTAAAGTTTAAATTTTATTAAAGGTGGTTAAAAATTTGTCACTGGAACCCAAAATGAGTAGATCCTCTCTGATTGCTATTCATTTTTCTATCACTAACTTGTAAAATCCGGCAGTAATTTTATAATAACTAACTACAGGCCACCTATCAGAATCAACTCATTTTTGTGAAGAACTTGTATCATTCCCAATACTTTTCTAGGGATTAAGTCCAGGTATGCTCCCTCCGTCCAATGAAAATGATCTATCTCTTCTAATTTAAAGAGGAGAGAAGAAAATTTTAAATTTACGAACATTAATTGCAAACAGAAATTAAATAAAATATTTTAAATGAATTTTTATTACTGGAATTATTCGAGCTTTAATATTTTCCCAGTTCACTTTCACTCACATCAATATGTAAACCTATATCCATAAGAACAAATCTCAAATAATTATTGAATATAAAAGCTATCACGTGTACCAAAAAACTACTCTACTTTCTAGTGGTTCTTTTTATTTAAAATACAAATCATTTATACAGAAAATATAGGTTAATTTATTATGATAGAATTTAATATTATACATTATTGTTATATTTTTTTTTTGTATTGCAATACAATAATAAAAAAAACCTACATAATATCGAGTATAGTCATAATATTTAGTTTTCTATTTATAGAAATTAAGCCTTAAGGCACATATTCTTTAATGAATGAATTTTTGTTTTTTTATTTTTTTGCTAATAACAGTAAATTAACAAGAAATCATGTATGAGAATCCATTGTATATATTATGTTTTGTTGTGTTATAATTGTTTTATTTATAATTGTACCCAGTTTTAATTTAACGTTTATAATCTCAAATATTAAAATATAAATGCAAAATGGCGTATGGAAATTTTTTCATGTCGTCTTTAATGGCGAAAGTTAAATTGAATTTATTTATAATTAAAAATAATTATCATTTCTGATTGACCTGACCATTGACGCAGTGGTTATGGTACGGGTTCTTTAATCGAAGAGTTTCGAGTTTAAACCCTCGTCAGGGGTTTTTGATGGCAGGCTAGTCACCTACCTAGTTAATAAAATCTATGACGCAGCCAGACTATGATTGAAAAAGGAAAAAGGATTGGAGATTTCTCTTAAAAATTTTTTTGAAAAAATATGAATGTTAAAAAGGAAATGCTCATAGCTATCTAACATTGTCCATGTTCAACTGACATATTATAAAACAATACATAGGATATTTTGTGATTCTCATCCCCATCTACATTAGTCCTATATCCAGAGGCCCATGACAAACCGCAATATAGAAGCCGTGAGATCTTCCACAGGGTCATAAAGCCCCCCCCCCCCCCTGAGGCACCCCAGTCAAAGGCGAGCAATTGCCTCGCAATCACATAAAGAATGTTCCATCGTTTCGTCTTCCTCCAGGCACAAACAACAGACCAAGTCCTCCGTCCTGCCCATTCTTTTCAGAGGGACCATCAAGAGGCAGTGCCCAGTAAGGACACCCACCAATAACCTCAAACCTAGACGACCAAGCATGACCAGCATATCCTTGTAAAAAGGTTATAGATCGATTTTCCTGACCAAGGCCGATATCTTTAGAAACTGGACTTGAATCTGAATGAAAATCATGACTTAGCCTAATTCGACAATTAATTTCACAATTCGAGGAAACTCTAATAAAAGTTTTATACATCTTATATTAAGTAGAGCGCCTAGTGGTATGCTAATCAGGTCCCAAATCCACTTTGTAATTAAATTTTAATTTCTTTCACATTCATCTTCACCAACCTCTCGCACATTTATCCTCACCAACCTCTGAATAATTTCGCTCAATTTCTCTAAATTAAATCCTTTGCTTTAATAGTATAGAACCAATTTTATTGTTCTTTTGTACAGTAGTATCCCATAATTGTCATTTGAATAAATAAATAAATAAAATAATATTCTATTTTCCATAATAAGCAGCATTTATAATGCGCCAATTCTATTAAAATGTATAAACAATTACTTATTCCATGCTATATTTTTCCCCCATTTTGTTTTGTGTTTTTTTTTAACATAAACAGCAATAATTTTCATATCCTCGGTTCATTTTCTGTTCATAATTTTCAATAACTGTGTATTTTGTTGGTTTATTTTTTCACTTATATTTTCTATTTCTTGTTTTGCAACATTCCATACATAATAAATTTTTTTTTCAATGAAATGAATTTTAATTCAAGAGGAACCTAAAAAAACGAAAAAAAAAACAAACATGAGAAAATTTTTTTTTGTATAAAATATTTGGGTCATGAATAATTACCAAGTTTGTGTATATTTTTTTTTGAGTATATAGCGGCGAAAAATAAAAGAAAACAAAAATATCCTTTTTTTTTGTCTTCGTTTCCAATATGTAGGCAGTAATGATTACCCTAATGGGGGAATAATCGTGTAAATTGGGAATGAAAAATGTCGAAATTTTTTTTTTGTTTTCTTTTAGAAATTTTCATGTTTTTCTTTTATTGTCTATTTTGACAATATTTTCTGAATAATAAAAGAAAATATTTATGCACTGACCTATTAACTGAGGCAAATATTGTAATGTCGCTTTAATGTAGAAAGTGAAATATTGAAATTTTATTTAAAAATTCTGAATAAGTTTTGTATTTGGGTGCAATAAGCTTATAATTTAAAATTGATGCAGTATGGAGAGAAAGAAAAATTAAAATTTTAGTGTTTAAAAATAAGCAAATAGAAGCTTGCAACTTACTGTCTAAGATCGGACGTTACGAGTCTTATTTCCCTTATGTATATATAGGAACAGAGACTGAATAGAGACTGAGACAGGTTTAAAATATTGTAGTATTCTTGATGGCATAATTGAGAAATGTGATAGAAATTTCAATATCATTACAATCACACCGCAAAAAATTTTGTTAGTTAAGACAATATAGTTAAGGCTATAAGTGATAAATTGAAATATTTCAGTTTTAACATCACATGAAAATTGTAATATACGATACGTTAGTATAAAAAAATTCGTCAATTTTAAAATTAGTCTATCAAGCTGATTTCAAAACTGTTATATCTGGTGAGTTGTTTGGAAAAAAGTGTTAACGAAGAATGCTTTGCAGATAAGTCAAATTAATGATCCAATAATAAGCTGGAAAAAGAGAATTTCCCCTTGAAAGTGAACGGCTCATCCATCTATACTAACCAACATTCCAATTAGTACTTACAACTCTCCTGTTATTGGCCTTTTGTTCTAAACTTTCATTTTCTAAAAGGGGGTCGTGCAAAATTTCAAAAAATTTTCAATTTTTTGACAAGGTAGGGGGTGGGGCAAAATTTTAAAAAATTTTCAAATTTTTGACAAGGTCGTGCAAAATTTTAAAAAATTTTCAATTTTTTGTCAAGGAAGGGCGTTTTGCAAAATTTTAAAAAATTTTCAATTTTTTCCCAAGGAAGAGCGTTTTGCAAAATTTTAAAAAATTTTCAATTTTTTGACAATGTAGAGGGTCATGAGAATTATTATTAAGAAATTAAGAAATTTTCTAAAATATTCAATGTCATTTTTTCAATGAAATATTCTAAAAATTTCAATGTCATTAATAATTTTTTAAAAATTTTCACCGAAAATCCTAAATATTTAATTTGAACTTGAAAATCACTCGTGTTTATTATTTTCTAGCCATAAATATTTGATTAATATTCATTATTGAGACTTGTGTGCGTTCCTCCGCAAAAAAATTCTGGAATAATTTCTCAAAATAATTATATTTGTGTTGTCCTATTCCCTCTGTATATATAAAAGATGAAAACTGACATTCAAATGACCGTTCATTCATGACCGTCATGAATTTTTTATAACCAAAATAATCTCTAGGTTTCTTAAATAATTTCAGGAAAAAAAATTTTTTTTTTTTAAATGCCTTTTCCTTTGAGGTTTCTATAAAAATAAAAAATAAATTATTTATTATTTTTTTTTTGTATTGTAACCTTAGTTACCAGAATTTACAGACCAAAGTCTCCTCCTTGTGGCCGTATAATTAAAAAGTTTCTTTTTTTCTCTCATTTCTTCTCTTCCTTTCATTTTTGTTTATTTGTTTTTTAAAGTTTCCTTTAGAGTTTTTATTTTTTTAATTGTAAAACATTTTTTTTTTCTGTTTTGGTTATTTTTTTTTTTTACTCTGCTATACTTTTTAACTGAAAATCTAATTAATAGATCATTAATTTTTATTTATATTTACACAATAAAGAAAAGAGAGAAAAATAAAAACTCAAAACTGTAATTGGATTGTTCTCATTCTCATTTACTTGCTACTTTTTCATTACTGTTATTTTTCTCTTTTCTCATCACTTCTTATACCATGCTACCGTATATACCCGCCGCCATTTTATTATTTGAGTCCGTCTTTCCATCGTTAAGGTAATTATAGTAAATAAATTAATTTTTTTTTGTGATTCACATTTTTGTTGTTTTTTCCTTTACTTCCTAAGAAACACACTCACTAACACGTCATATTCACTTATATATTTCGGTTTAAAACGAAAGCCGAAAGCAATTTTTAAGTTTTTAAGAAAGAGATAAAAATCAAAAAAAAAAAATTTTTCCCATCTTTATTAAGAATAAAGACGGAATATCGCCGTTCATTCCTCTTCCGTTTGTGTTTGTTTATGAAAAATAAAAAAAAAATTGGGAGAAAATAAAACTTTTACTATAAAATTAAGAGAAAAAAGAAAACTAGAAGAGGAAAAGAAATTGATGAGCATAAAAAAACAAGAACTTAGAAAGAAAAATTAAAAGCAAAGGTTCATTAAAACTAAACTTAATATTTTTATGCTGCAAGTATTTATGCACCTAGGTATCGACTTTTACAATGACATTCTCTTTATGTAATTATAGCATTGTGTTCCGATTTCAACTTAAATTACGTCATATTTATGCACGTAATGAATAAGCAATTCTATTATACGAATATTATTAAAAAATAAGATTAACCCATTACGAACCAAACTCTTTCTGTGCGAATGACTTTTTGTGAACAAATGATTTTTCACATGAAATTTTTGTTAAATTCCATTTGAATTTAACAAAAATTTGATGTGAACACCACAATACCGGGCCGCATTCTTGAAGTGTTGCCCGAATATGATGTTTAGAATTAGTTAATACTTTTAAATCGACCCGTGAGTAAGAGTCAAAGACCTGAAATCTTTCAAAAATTGATCAAAACCGTTTCATTCTAATAGTAAATTCAGATATAAATTTTTGGTTAATTCAGCTAAAAATGAGGTACACACAAGCGTATACAGTCAAACTGATAGCCATACAAGCAAACATACAGAGTTTATGGTATGCATTTCAGTCGGAAAAAAGAAGAATTTAGGGCAAATATTTCTTTTTTGTCATAATATTATTGAGTTAATTCTAATTACTTACCACTTTCTTGTCTTGAAATCTTAAAAGAACTATGAAATTTTTTTGAATATTTCAAAAGATCATCCATCCTTCTCTTAACCTTCAAATGTCAGCCGAATGTCATTCATAACCCTTTTGGAATATATTGCAAATATATGTGTTGTGTTTTCCATATTTCTTATATGGCTTTCGACTAAAAAAATGATTATAAAAGCAACAGTTTACCCTTTTATCTTTTAACAAAATTTACAAACTATTTTTTCGAATTTACACAATCAAATGTTATACTGTATAGGAGAGTTTTGATTCAAAAACTTATGTAATCTTTATATAACTTTTTAACTTGTTAATGATTGCCATTTTTGATTTATTTTTCTTTTTAAAAATAATTCATATAGAAGATATTGCAAAAATTTTTCAAAAAAAAAAAAAAAATTATTCTTTTTTACTTGAAAAAAGATTAAAAAACTTTTTCCTTCTTAATACAATCAAAATATCAAAGTAAAGTTTCCGTTTCTTCTTTAACTTTAATTCACTCTGTATCAGAAAATTTTCTTTTCTTGCTCTCTCTCTTTTTATTTTCTTTAATATTATTTACTTCATTTATTTATTTATTTTTCTTTTTGAAGAGAAAAATCACAACAATAACAAAAGAAAGAAGAGAGAATAAGAAAAGTTTAAATGAAAATTTCAATAAAAATTTTTTGTCTTTCTTTTTTGTTCTGTCTCCTTCTCTCATTTTTGATTTTCTTTCTTTTTTTTCTAGATTGATTCATCGTGATACTAGACCGGCACCTTTAATACATTGTAGAATGTTAAATGGTGGTAATAATAAACAAATTGTATCAGCACAAACACCAGATCATCGATCTGAAGCTAGATTACGTATTGATCCAAAAGTTTTGGTATTTGTTGAAACAACTTATTCTCGTTTAGGACGTGATATTGCTGAATTGTTAGTTTATAATCGTATAAAGTAAGTATATATTATAAATTTATATATGAATTCAGAATAGTATGTAAGATTATAGTATATAAGATTATTAATATACATAAACATATATATATATATACATAAATATTTTTGAATATAGTGAGAATATGTGGGTAGTTTTTTGACATGTGTATTTGTTTAACAAGAAACATGAAAAAGGCAAAAAAAAAATTTGATTGAACTATCTGAAATTTTGTATCAAAATAAGAGTAAATCCTTTTATTTTGTTTATATTGTAAATAATACCCTACCTTACTTCTGGAATCAGTTAATTTTTGATGGCCATTAACTGCAGAGGGTTTTGATAGGAAGTGAAATAATTATACTATTTTTTTTAGTCCAACATGCTTTGGGTCTAATATAATAGTTCAATCTCTTAAACATTCGTGTTTCGCTTCAACATGTAGGTGATCTAGAAAATTTTAGAAAAGTCTTTTAAAACTACAGCCCTTTATAACCGTATTGACATAATCAGCTAATAATGTCATTTGGCACATTTATACTCGTACAAACGTTAAAATTCTGCCCAGACTCCGGTATATATGAGTAATATTTTTTAAAAAATTTATAATCCTTGAATTTTTCACTCCGTTTATTAAACTGTGTCCGAATCCAAAATTTCGACAATTACCCTAAACTGGAGTGGCTTCTTGGCAAAGATGCTGAAATTTATAATTGAAATGTATTGACTTCGATGATTTTCTGCGAGATGGCGGGAATTCTACTTCAACACCCCTTCGTTGACTCACTAATTAAGAAACTACCTCAAAACCCAACTGATCTATTCCAATATTGCACTTTAAACGCCTTGACTCCAGATGCGAAATTCCGAAACCTCGATTCTATATTTTAATTTAAAATTCATTATATATTTTAATTTCTGACTGTTATAGGGTTGGGTGTAAATCTTATATTTATAGTTGAGCATGTTATAATAAAGTTGACAGAAACAAAATTTTGCTTGCTTCAAAATTTTGTAAAGTAGCAAATTTTTTGCTTTTCATTTTTATAGTAAACATTTTGATTTATTTTTTCATTTTTTTTTTTTAAATTTATATTTATTTTAACAAATTGAAATATTTATCTATATAATATTTTTATTTTGTTACTAGTTTATAACAAATTGATGTAAATGTCATTGTTTTTTGTTTATATATTCTTTTTTTTTGTTTTTTAAATGGGATATGTACATAAGACCCAAATAATGTAATTTTGTAAATAAATCTAGTGAATGGTATGTATGCATAAAATGTGAGGACAAATTTTTCAAATATAAATATTTTTCAAATTAATATTTTTTTGAATAAAATTTCAATAATAAAATAGAAAATGGCAGGATATTATAAATTAAATCATTTATTTTTATTATTCTTTTCAAAAAATAAAATTATTTTTTTCATAAATGCAATAGCTACAATTTCAAAAAATTGCATATATTACGGCGAAATGAATTGACTACGATAGCAATTCAGTAGATTGTTATAAGAAAAATTTACACAAATAACTATATTATTGGAAAAAATTGCATACTTTTAGGGAACGCATGGAATTTACTGTAAAGGGTACATGGCTTGGATGAACGCATGGAATTTACTGGCAATTTGCTACAAGGCTCATTAATAAATTTGTAAAGGGTATATGACTTAGCAGTTTTTTTTTATTTGAACTATACAATCCAATTTCCAACTAAGAATTCATTATTCAGAACTCCTTAAATATTCATGAACTTCTCTTTGAAGATTCATTCATTTTAACATAACATTCAAAAATATTAAGATTGCGTTTATTTCTGTAATATTTCTTGATTTCAAAACTGATTTCTGACATTCTAAATAGTTCTGATTATAGAAATTTGACTGTAATATGGTTGTAATTATGATGACATTGCATAAATTCGAATTTACATATATGAACAAATATTTTTCTTAGATATTCACACGAGAATCCTTTACCAATTTAAATTTCATAATATGAAAAAAATTTATTTATTTTTTCTTTATTACACCATCATTTTGTTTTTTTAATCATCTCAAATTTTTAAAATCTCTCTATTAAATTTTTTTCATAATTAAACCATATAAAAAATTTAATTTACATTCCTTCTTAAAGCATGATGTAAAACAAGAAGGTAGCGCCCACCCTTAAAATCATAATTACGTAATGTGTCATGTAAGATTTGCATTAAAAAAATTTTTCATATACTTTTAGAATTTGCATAAAATTACTAATTTTTACTTAAAAATTCATAATTTTAGAAACGCCAAAAAAACAAACGGCAATAAAATTTATGAATAAAGAAATTAAGGCTTGTCCTTTGTTTTTAATATGGTAGAGAATTTTCCCTTATACATAGAAAAACAATCGGAATTTTCTTCAATTTTCTTTTCCATTTTTTTTTTTTTTGCTTTCTTTTTTGATGTTATCCTTTTAACACGTACAAGAATTCGCATGTTTTACAAACATTTCCCATACAATATAAAATGAAAATCTTAAAAATAATTTTACACGATATGAGAAAAAAAAACCTTCAGTTGAATTTTTTTGCGTTTTTTTTTTACGCTAGCGCGTATATTTTTGAACATTTCGTTTCTTGAGGTTTTGTTCTGTTAAAAGGTTTTTAGTTTCTTTTTTTTTTTAGTTTTGCTCGTAAATGACTTTTGATTCATTTATATCCGGATTTATGGGATAGGCACGTAAGCATAAATTTCCGGACTTTTGTAATTTTTGACATTCATATTAAAATATAAAAATAAAAATATTATTCATGCCATCCATGTTAGTCTAGCACGTACATATATAGAAAATATTAAGGTGAAAAAGATTAAACAAAAGATTATGCATCTTAGATATGTCAGTATTAGTAAGACATTGTGAAGTTTTTTACTATTTTCTTTTAATATTGAATAACTATATTTATAAAATTAAATTTTTTGTTAAATTATTAAATAAAGGGTATTTGTATTTAATTCTCGTTCCTAATTTAGCAAATAAGGGGATTCATTTAAAAATATCCGCAAATTTGTAATTCAAGAGGTTTAAAATTCTATAATAATAGTTCTAGATTAAATATATAAGGTCATTCAACATGTTGTTCACACCTAGATGTTGTTTTACAAAGCATGCAAAAATTTAGTTAAAAAAACTTTTAGTAGGTCAATAATGAATTTTTGTTTAAAATGCAGATTATTACAATCATATTTGAAAAATTATACTACTTAAATGTCCCTCACAAGCACATATACAAGTTGTTATACGAAAAACAAAAATTTTTAAAGGCTCCCTCCCAGAATATCACATTGAGTGCAGCAATTCCATTCCAAATGTTGTGTTATTATCAACGATGGAATTGTTCTATCTTCAGTTAAATATTACTTTTCCTGGAGTTCCTTAAAAAGTAAAATTTCCTTATAATTTAAATTCCTAATTAGAATTGCAGAATTGAAATGAAAATTTCAAGAATTTTCAATTACCGCAGTCGTGACTAAAATTCAAAACTTGGCGTCGCAATATTGTTGACATATTTTATCGAACTAATATTTGAATAACACATAAAAGTTAATAAACTTCTGAGTTTTGAGTATGAAGACAGAACTAAAACTGTTTTACATATGAATTATAAACGGTTGATTAATATAAAATTATTATAAAAGATCATTAGGCTATAACACTAGTAAAAAGGCAATAAAATGACTAAACAACCTAATTTTCTATTATCTAACGACCTAAATTAAATTAACAACCTAATTTAAGTACAAAATTTTCTATTTAAAAATTTCTTAATAAATTAAGTCCTTTTGGAAATTTTTCTAAATTAAATGAACTGTGATCATCAATTGGAACAAATTTGGTATATGCAAAATCATTATAATTAGAACTTCTTATGAAAAATTTAAATAGTAGGGTAAGAGGGTTAAAACATCATTTAATAATAATTTTTACATAATTATAATAATTTCCTTTAATAATACTTTTACAACTCCACAATTTTTCCATTAATTCAAGACAAAAAAGCATCAAAATGGAAAACATTACATTTTCACTATAAAATTTTCAAAAAAAAATTTCTTCTATTTAAAAATTCTTAGTTGTTATTTTGCTCAAGAAAAAGTGGTAAATTTTCAGCTCATTAAAAATTTAAAACGCTCCTGTAGTCAAAAGTAAAACCGAAAAAGAACAGTAGCAAAAAGAGCAATAAAAATTCAAAATTTCAAAAGGTAAAAAAATATTTGTTTTCTTTACTTTTCAAAAAAAAAAAAAGAAAAGTCATCATCACAAGTTCTACTTAAATTATTCCTAAAATAAACAAGTTTTTCTGGGTGTGTACCGCCCTCTCTAATACAGTAATAAATTTAAGTTGCATCTAAAAGTCAATAGATATTATTACTGTTACCTTTACAAGTTGAATTTTTTTTTTTTATTTTAAAAACAAAAAGTTTTAAATTGACGTTGAGCAACAAAGAATATTTTTGTGAATCCTTACCATAGGATATTTGCTCAATATGTTCAAAATGTGAAGAAATTAATTCATTCGAAAGTTGATTAAAACGCTATGATTTAAAATTAAAAAATAAAGCGAGCCCTTAATTTAATTGACTAGAATCAAATTAAGTGACTCCACACAATTTATAAAAATTTATTGTGATATTTAAATCTTAAACTTTGATTGAACTCATATATATTTAATAAATATTAAGTAATTTAATGCCATGCCAAACATTATAAGGACTACAATTCTTTGCACCTGAAAATATGCAAATTAATATTAATGAAAAAAATATTCTATTTGCAATACCTTAAAATACATCCTTAATTCCTGTACAATTTAAAATTCAAATACCCATATTACCGTAAGTTGAATTTCTTATTTAGTTCTTCTTCTTTCTCCTCCTCCTCCTCTTTTTTTTCATTTCTTCCTCAACTTTTCTTCATTTGAACTGATACCTCCTCGTTCTCCGCTCCAACTTCCACTCCCTCTCCTTCTCTTCTCTTTCATTCACCTTTCCCTCCTCCATTCACCATTCATTCCTCCTCCATTCACCATTCATCATTTCCCTCCTCCATTCACCATTCGAACTGATGTTAAAAGTGTTATTTTAATGTCTTGTTCTATTTAAGGCAAATATTTCTGCTCCCCCTAAAAAAAGGGAAAAAACAAATAAACACAACTATAAAAAATAATTTGAATGATCATAAAAAATGAATAAACTGAGAACTATAAATAACAACAACAAAAAATAAAAACTACAACTTAAAAAAAATGAATCGGAAATTCAAAAAGTGAACAAATCGTAATGAAATTCAAATGAACACAAGCCACAAAAAAAAAAAAATATTTTTACTCTTTTTTTTTTCTAGAGGATTTTTTTATGATAAATTTTCGTGTTCTCCTCTACTTTAATGCTGTTTTCTTTTGGCGGTGGTTTTTATTTGCGATAAGAATTTTCCATTAAGAAATTGTTTTTTTTTTTTCTGTTGCTATTTTTTTGTGTCCTCTATACAAATTTCCTATAGTTTTCTAATTATTCTATTTTTAAAATAGAAAAAACATAAGTCAAATTACAATTTTTAAGCATTTTTTTTTGTTCTTTGATTGCATGACCGCTTTTATTTTACTTTCTCTCTCTCTCTCTCAATTAACACTATCTTAAAATAAGTGTAATAAATCATTTAAAACCCATATAAATGGGTCTAAATTATTTTTTTTTTATTACGAATGGAAAACATTAAATTTGGCAGTCTATATTGGAATGATAAAGCAATTTGTTTGGAATTTTTTTTTTTTTTGAGTGTATTAAAACAAACGCATGTGCTCATTGAATTAAATTGAATTTCTGAAAATTTCTGAATTTTGGAACATTTAATTTTTTACTAGAACTTCGGTTCGGTCAAACAAGGCTATTTACAAAACAATTGATGAATTAATTTTATATTCTTAAATGTTTTATTGTAATTTTTAACATAAATTTTTTTACAGTGTACATACTTATATTACTCTTGTAAATTATTCTATTCGATTGTCGGCAGAATGCAATAGTTGTTCACTATTATAATAGTAGCATTATCACAAGAGTAGTAACAGTAAGAAGAAAAGACAAAAAATATTCGTCTTCATTTAAATATTAAAAAAAGAAAAGATGAAAAAAAGGACAACACTATAGCTATAAAAAGAAATTGTGAAATGGAAATATTTTCTCTATAAAAAAGGGGAGGGGGATGGAAGAAACTCAGAAATTAAAAATAAAATCAAAAATTGAAAGAAAAAGAAAGTTTTGATTTTCATAAGTTTTTGATTGAATTTTATTTGAAAAAAATTTCTAAAAAAAAAAAATTATTGCATTACTGAAAAAGACGAAGAAAAAATAGTAGAAAAAAAGAGAAGAGCAGCAAATAGCAACAGCAATGAGTACCAAATATTTTCAATTCTTTCTCTCTCCTTTTTTTTTTTTGCAACAACTTTGCGGAAAAAAACGATGTTCATTGATTGATTCTTGTAGAATTTTTTTTTTTTATTTTTCTAGTATTCGCTTTTCTTCTTTAGTCTCCTGTATTGCTCACATTTTTTTTCCAATTTGAAAATTTTCTCAGTATATTTTACTTTCTTCGATAATCAAATTTTTTTGTTTTCTTTAGAATTCTTCCAAAAATTTTAAAATTAGCTATAACACTATTGTCATTCTTATAAATTGAAGAATAACACAAATATTTAGTAATTTCTGGTTATGAAGATTTTGGGAAAAAAAATTAATAAAATATTTTGAAATTGTAACGTGAAAAATTCTTTCTCGAATTAATGATTGCTATTTTGTCCATATCCCTCCATTAGAATATTGTCTTCAGAGGAGCGCTGTTGCTATTTGAATAAAGAGTATGATTTGAATATTATAGATAGAAAAACCTCCATTTTTTATAAATAACTTTTCTTTGAATCAAAAATAATAGTATACTTAATTTATTATAAATTTGTCAAAATTCAGAAAATCATAGTTTAGTGATCCCAAGTTCTATTTAAATTTTGTGAGCTCAAATCTATATTTGTGTTAAATTGGTTAATTTGTTACTATACAAAATTTAAAAACGACGGAAGCAATAGAGGATAATAACAGTTACATTATTTGATACCGGAAAATAATTCAAACTCTTTCAGTTTCTTTTGATAGCTTTCGAAGACAAGAAAGTTACGTTAACGCAAATTCTCAACGTTTTACTCTGTTTACATCGAAATATTTTACTCTCAATTTCGTCCTCTCATAATTCTCTTTATTTTACCATAATTTTTAAAGTTTACATGAAAATAGGGACTGTCATAAGTTGACAATGTGTTGTATATCGCAATAGTAAAGTATAAATTACGATAACTGCTGAGAATACTGTTATGAATAATTTTTAATAACAAAATACTTGCATAACAATTATTGTATATTTCTAGATTCGTTCAAATTTTATTAAATTATTTATGAAAATTATTTTACTAATTTTTATTCTGCACTATACACAAAATTACGTTATATAAAATATTTTGAAAAAAAAAAATTTTTACAACTACCATTAATCATTACTTTGATTTTATTGCACTTTGACATACTTTTAAAAATTTTTAGTCATTTTAATTTTTGTTTTTTTTTGATTTACTTTAAATTTGTTTTGTAAAAAGGGCCCCAGAAGTTTTGAGTTCCCTTCAGTATATTTTGGTACATTTTTTTTGTTTTTCTTATTTTTTTTTGTATTTTTGAATTTTTAATGTTTGAACATTAATAATTTTTGTTTTGGGAATTTTTTTCTTCGTTATATTTCTTTCCCGTTTAATTTTATTAGCTCACTGCTACCCCCTACAGTATTCATTTTTGAAATTTTTCCCATATTATTATAATAAACGAAAATATACACACACTCACACATTTAGATACATGTACACATAGATATCATCGCATATTTTTTTTTTAATTTATTTGAAAACATTTGAAATGCGAAAAGTTTTATAATATTTTTTTTTTTAATTTTCTTCTTATTTCCTCCATTTTTTTTTTATTTTGACAATAAATTTTTTGGCACGTTTTATTAAGGATATTTTTTTCCCGCATAATATATGTATATCGTATTTAAAAAGCAACTGACAGGATGTTTTTAAAAAAAAAACGCATTGGGAATGGGGAAGTTTGGGGGTTTTGAAATATACAGGAAATGATAAAAATTCCAATCACTTGAGCAAAAGGAAGATAAATATTTCGATTGCCTCAAAGGACTGAATTGTTAGTTCTCAAAATTTTGACAACAAAAATTATTCTATAAATTACATTTACTTTATGTCAGTGAATTATTCTATAATATTGTCAAAATTAATTGAAAAATTTCGGACTATGATACAAAGCTGGATATTTTCATAAATGTTCTTAAGGCTTTAAAAATTATTGATAGTTCTTGTTACTAGACATAAAAATTTAATTGAATTTTATCAAGCTCATATTTTTATCGTAATATTCAAATAAATGGTAGAGGTTTGCCATTAAACACTCTGTATAAGAAAATGTAAATTATTCAGAAGAATACGAATTATTTTCCTTAATTTTCCACCATTGATATTGTCTTAAATTAAATTTATTTACAAAATTGATAAAATAACAATATTTAAAAAAGAATATTTTTTAAAATTAAAAATAAAATTTGATTTTATCAAGTATAATTTAAGGAAAATTATAATTACATGTACATAATTTAATATACAATTCAATTCATTTATAAAGTCTTACAACAAATAATAAAAATTATTTGTTATTATGATGTTGAATGTAGTTGGGACGGCAAAATTTAATTTTTCTTCATAATATTTGAAAAAGCGTTCAGAATTCTCTGTGAATGTAATTATTACTTGATATTCTTGTGATTACAAGAACTTTTCCAAACTAGAATCAGGCAAAATACCCTTATTAAAATAATTTAGTGTTAAAATAAGTTTTAAAAAAAATTCACCTGTAAGAAATTAAAAAGTAATGGCAATTTATCTTGTGTTGTAAATGTAAACACAATTCCTAAATAATATAAATTAACAACAACTTCAAATTACTGGCCCATAGCGACATCTATGATTTAATGCGAAATCACAAAAAAATTTTCAAAATCATGCGAATTTCAAATTCTTGAATAAAAATTTTAATTTAAATTCTAGGAGTTCAAATAAAATTTTTTCCCTTCAAATTATTTACTCGTAATTTTCTCAGAAATATTAATTTTGACTTACACAGTTTTCCCTGGTTGCCACACAAATGTATTTAAATATAAAAAAAAAAAAAAATTAATTAATTGAAATTATAAAATATTTTTTTTCGTGTTTTATTTTGCTTTTTAAGAAGAATTCATTAATAATTCAAGAACAATAACGTCCCTTGCTTGACTTGTTTCGGAAATTATTTTTAAATAAAATTTATATTTCCTGCGATGATGACCTTCTCATCCCCTTATTATTGTAATCTTATATTGTTGAACGAGAATCTAAATATTTTTTATTCTATAATTCGTTTTGTAATATGTGAACGAATGTTTTTTGTTTAAAAAAAAAAATAAATGGAAAATTAAAATGAAAAATTGTCTTAAATTTTTATTACAATATTTTCATAAAAATTAAAATAAAAAAAAATCGAATATGGTCAACACATAATCGACCGCAATGTGTACTGTCTAGTTTAGAGAACATGTTACAGAAGTTTATGAAAATGCATTTTGAGCACTTCTTAATAATTTTAAGGAATTTAGTAAAATTTTAATTAACATACGTAGCAAAATGTAAATATCTACCCAGAGTACCTGACTATAAGGAGAAGCACCTAGTAAATTTGGTTCTTAGTAGATTTTCGATTTGTGCTATCCGAATTCGGTAAAGAATTCCGCTGTGAGTTTCGATAACGAACAGAACTGAAATATTAATTTTCAAGTATTTTCATCAATTAGTTCCGTAGATATGGTAAAAAATGTGAAATGCAGGCGTTCACACATAGGCCGACAAATAGACAGGGAGGAAGAAAAATAGACACACCGACATCTTTCTAAAAATAGTTTAATTTACGCTTCCCTTCTATGGAAAATTACGTTCCCACTCGACATCCGAAATTTGGTGCTATCACATAACCTCCCTTATTGTATGCAAAACGGTCGGTAAAAAAAGAAACAGTAAAATAAATAATAAAAATAATAATTTTTAAATTGAAAAAGTTTAGGAAAATATAAAAAAAAAACTGGGTAACATTTGTTATAAATTAACCGAATTTTAAATATTTAAAATAAAGTGAAAAGGTTTTCCGATAATTCAAGTATTCTGGTGATATTAAGAAATATGTGACACTCTTTTAATTATTCAGAAGGACATAGAATTTTAAGTACGTTAGTATAATGAAGAAAAATTATATTTCTAATTTTAGTTTTATGACCTTTAAATAAATTTATGCAATTGATGATGAGCGGTTTAAAGAGACTATAGAATTCAAATTGACCCTACAATTGTATAAGATTATTTCTAATTTATGATAAATTCTGATAAATTCCAATATAGCACCTATTTTCCCAATGTAAGGAATTATCCAGGGTGTATCATAAATCTTTACACTTAAAATTAATTTAAATTCACTTAATCCAATATAAAGGATTCAAATTTAATGCTATTCAATTTGATGCTATTTTTAAAATTATTTTATAATTATTAATTTACGAAGTATTTTATTAATAAAATCTATTAATTTTTTATTTGAATATAATTTAAATTAAATATTTGTAAATTCTTTAAAAAAAAAATTAATAATTTTAAGCCAAATATTTTTCATAATCTCCTTTGGCAAATAAATTTCGAATACAAATTAATGAAATTCTTAAAATAAATAAAACGATAATAATTTTAGTAAATATTTATAATTTTCAGAATTTTAAAAGAAAATAATTAATAAAATAAATTAAATTTCTTAGAAATTTATAATAATATTCAGAAACGTAATGAAATTTTTTCTATAAACCTTATAATATCCTTTAAGTTGTATATGTAAATTATTGTGAATTTTTAATCGCATATCGAAAATTCAAAGAGGATTTAAAGAAGAAATTAAATATTTTGTATAGTTTTCTTATATTACTCTTAATCACCATACTGTTTTTCATTGTACCTTTTAATTAATTTCTAAAAATTTTCAATTAAATCCAAAAAAATTAAAATTATCTCAAATATAAAGAAATCGCTCCCTAAAAGTATGCAATATTTTTTTGAATTTCCATATAGCATTTAAAAATGGGACTCAAAAAAAAAATTTTTTTAAAGCACAAAAGATAATGTGTAAAGAAAAGTCAATGAGAGTAAAAAAGAGTAAAAGTGGGTAAAAAAGAGTAAAAAGGAGTAGAAAAAGGAATAAGCAAAATTTCGAACGAAAATTATATTTAAATTAAAATAACCTTCATAGAGTAAAATTGTACTCTTGTTTTGAATGATTTTCCACTTTATACGCGTTTTTTCTACTATATTAACTATTATTGATTGGTGGACGTGACCGTAGCAAAAGGTCCAGCGAACACCAATTAGCATAAATTTGATGTTTTGCTACCCCTACCCCGTGATTTACGGCAGGCTAGTCAACTACCTAGTTAAACTCTATGACGCTATGAAACTAGTGCATGAGAAATCATGCACTAGCCCCTATGCTCCTTCTAGGAGTGAACAAAGGAAAAAAAAAAAAAAAAACCCCGTGATAAACTTTATGGCGCAATGTAACTGGGTCATGACTATCTATGATGTCATGCAATAGCCCTATAATCGACCTAGGAGTGAAAAAGGAAAAAAAAAACCCCCCGTGATCAACAGGCCATAATCAAATATACGATTTCAAATGCATGTAAGATGTAAGTCATCCGGTTCTCTTCAGGAATCTATCTGAATCTCCGATGCTAATCATTGGTATCTCATCCAACCCCGCCACACTTGTTCTGCCTTACGTGACCAGTTTAACCCCGTCCAGAGTCGAACAATTGCAGATTAATACGTCGTATTAAAGAGCAATACACAAGTTTTCACTAATTTTCTTATTTTTGTTGAAAATTGGCTAAAAAGCAAATATTGAGTAAAGAGCAAAAATGCTAAATATTGTGTAAAGAGCAAAACTCATACGAAATCAAATAAAATTCATTCTCTGCAATATCCAAAATTCAACATATATAATGTGAGTTACTTTATTTACTACAGCTTCCTATGATTTCAAATGATTTTAATACAATGTATTTGTATTCTTTATTAATTATATTTAATTCATAATTTAAATTAATATGATTTTTATTACCTTAGTTTCATATCAATTGAAAATAACCATTTATGAATAATATTCATTTTAAATTACACACAATTAATCCAATTCACATTAAAAATTCATTCTTCATTAATTATTTGAAATAATCATTAACTTAATTTTCAATCATTATTAACTATGAATTTTAATAATTACTTTAATATAAAAATTTAACCAAATATTATACGCATTCAATTTCGATATTCAAAAGCAATTTCAATTATACTGTAAAATTATTTTAAAGTAATTAAAATTTTTGGATTTAAAAAAAATTCAAATAATTTCTATCTAAAAATAGAAAATCATAATTAATTGAAAATTATGAAAAAAAATAATTTATGAATTAAGAATATTTGTATTTGAAGTTGATTAATTTGGAAAGTATCAATTAAATTATATCAAAAAATTTTTATTTAATTATGCCGAAATAATAAGTATATTTTGAAATTTTTGAGGAAATATTTAAGAAAGAAAATATCAAAGTAAATTAAAATATATTTATAAATTATAAATATTATTTTCATACCAAAATATTTCCATTATTACATAGCTCGTATAATATCCTAAATAATATTAATAATAATTTTGATTTATAATAAAATTTTCTTATTAATATAGACATTTAAATGGCAATACTACTAAAATAATAATATTAATTATAATAAAGAATATTCCGAAATTCAATAATAATTATTTCATTTTCAATTTGGAAACAAATAGAAAATACAGAGTGACATAAAGTGATTTAAAGTGGACTGATGAATGTGAGAGGAAATTGTGAATAAAATTTCTATTTCCGATTTTTAATTCATATACATGTAATTAATAAGATTTTTACTGCATATTTGGTATTATCTTGAAGTTCAGATGAATAGATTCGTGTAATGAACATTGCATCTTGTTAATTACAATTTTAGTTTTGCATCTAATTATTTTTTTAAAGGAAAAAATGTGTTACATCCCTGTAATATTCCATATATCGAGTAGATATGTTTCAATTTCATATTTCGAGTAAAGTAATTTCGTCAACTGGAATTAGAGTGAGAAAAAAGTAGAAAATTTCACATTATCTGGTTTAAATAAGATCCTACTATCATTCCTATTAACAAATATCCTCCATATTTTCTGATTTTTTCATGCCTTACATGATTAATTTCTGAGAAAATCGTTGAACAATATTTCTCAAACATTTTGTGATTTTTCGGATAAAAACTCAATAGAACTTCATTTGTCCTATAATCCGCAATATGAATACAATTCTTTATGTTGTTTTCTGAAGATCTTTTAGGGAAATATGGTTGAGACCAAAAATATCGCATTATCGAAGCAAATTTATGCCTTATAACACAAAACAAGCACAACTGCTTTAATTTTATTTTTTCTTTCAAATCTTTACCCAAAAATTTCTCAAACCTTTCATCACCCTATATTAATAATTATAAATGAAAAAATTTTTATATGTATACAAACATATATATGAAACAAATTATTTACAAATTATTATTCTTATTTAATTTTCATAAAAAGAACATAATAATGTGCCTATGAACAAATAAGAAACTATCATAATAAATTACAATATTGATTAATTTTAATAATACGAGTATATCAAAAATATTTTTTCATTAAAGATTAATTTAAATTCAATAAAAAAATATTAGTAAATAAATTTAATATAGGTATAAAATAAGAAAAGTCCTATATATTAAGGAAAAAATATATTATTATAAGCATTGTATATATGTTTATCCCAATAATCTAATCACATATATACCGAAAATATTACAGAACACTATATACAGTAATATTAAAATACCAATATCATACAAGCTTTCAATCAAAAATCTTTAATATAATACGAGTATTTGTGACCAAAATTCATCACAAGGATCAAAATAAAATTTTGTTATATCTTCTATCTATTAATATAAGTATATAAAATTATCCTTTAACTTAATGCCTACATTATACACATCTTAAAAATTACATGTCCTAAAATTCCATATATGTATGTGTGTAAGCAGTATGGGATTCATGCAGGAGAGAATAAAAAGAAAAATCTCGATTAATAGTGATATGATCTGTATCTCAGAATCTCGATACTAATTTGAAAACTTTTTCAATTCATATAGAATGTAAAACATAATAAAATTTTAGCGAAACATGGGGGGTAGAAATTTGAGTTGTTTAACAAACCTAGTTTATGGATTGATTATTGAGATTTGCGTAGATTGTAGATTTTTACCTCCCTCTCGAGTGCATGACGCAAATCATTAAGTTTAACGAGCGATAAAAACTACATATTTGTCATTAACTTAAATATTCGCAAACTAAAATATGTGATTGAAATTCATAAAAAAGTTCATTGGGTTATTCTGTAAAATGCTCAAATCTGATAGAGCAAACTGATATAAAATTACAACGTAAATGCAGTTGAAATTATGCTTTTTTCCAAAACAAATTTGAAATATTTGAGCAAATTTTCAGAGATCGGGTTTTTCTCATCTTGTCTATCGCATGATTCTAAATTCTATTTTGAATAACCAATAATGTGAGATAGCAGTTTTTTCAAGTAATATTGAAGAAGTATGTTATCAATGCAAATTTCATTTTCATTATCATTTTCATTAAAAAAATTTTTTTTTGTATTAGCAAATTTTTTCAAAACTAACCTCAATTCCATTTTCCTTTATACTTTCACTGACTTTGCCCTATACTGTATTTTAAATATCACATATAATAAAAATAAATTATGATGCCTTCAACAATTCCTTAAATTTTTAAATAATGTTATTTGTACGTCCTCAAGCTATTTTATTTAAATATATGTATGTATGTATGTACACAAAATTTCTCAAAATTTCAAACTAACTATATTACAAAAATTTACCATAGCAGTTATAGCTTTATTTACTACACAGACAGTAGCCATAAATATAGTTCTAAACCTAATATATTGAAAAAAAATTCTAATAAATAAAATTTATACATAATGAACTCTTTACAATACATATTAAATAATATAATTTCATACATATATTTATATGGTAGCCTATATATAGTTGTAACATTATCAGATATAAAATATTTACATTATAAGATTTATAAGCTCAAAATTTTATTAATATTTTCACTATATATAAAACTGCAATATATTATAAAAATTAATGCATTTGGAAATTCATGATCTCATCAGAATATTATCGTAAAGTATATTGCGTTCAATGATGAAATTCATCAATTCATCTCATTTCGTATTGGATATCCATTCATTGTTGAGAAAAATAATTGTTGCTTATGGTCCGCTTGCTTGACTACAATCTTTTGTATACAGTAGCTCTGCAAAACAAATGAGTAAAAATTTGATAATAGTAGCAGGTATCGCCTGGTACTTATTATTGTAAATTTTTGGTCAATATTTCGTATTATTCAGTATTTTTCTCCGGATTCGATATAAAATGTCTAATATCCTTTCATTTACATTAATATCATTTTTTTAACATTCTTTAACATTATACGTACATTGTTTTTTGAACGGCATTCCTTTTATATACGCACTCTTGTATAATTATTCCTTACCATAAACACATACAGATATATATGGTCATGTACAAGTTCAATATAAAATTAAATTTATATACATATGTCATAGGTATATAGTAATGAATTTAACAAAAGCCAATTATTCTATAATATTATTTTTGTGTCTTATATTTATATATATATATATATATATAGAAATTATGTTATTCATTTTTAGAATACAACAATGTGATATGCTATATACAAGGATCTTATATTATAATAAAGGATATAAAAAAATTCTTTAAAAAAAAAATCTTGAAACTCTTTAAATCAAATACGAGTAGTGACTGTGATAAAAGGGAGTAAAGAATTTCATTATCTTAGCCGAAAGAAATGGAAAATTTATACATGGGCATGTACAAAAAGATATCTATATACATATATATTTTTTAATAATAATATATGCCTTACAGGAAACAACAATGAATTCTAATAGAGATCAAGAGACTTAAATAAGCTCGTTAAACTTAATAAATTCACTTTTCATTTGATCTTTACTCATGCATGCTTATACATACTTACATAATATGTACTTGTACACGCATAATATATTCTTTAAAAATATATTATATTTGTATGTATGTATGTGCATGTATGACCTAAATATGTACCCACATATATACATATAATAATTTATTTGGAACGAACTTACTATGTGTGCTCATATAGCAAGAAAGTAGTGCAACGGGGGATAATTATTTCTTTATTGAACCATTTTCTCTTTTAACATACAACACAAAAAAAACAATGTATTCATTAATAGATGTGTGTACATATGTTTGTCTTTTTATAAAAATAATTTATAATGAAAATACTTGAGTCGCTATACATGTATGTATAACAAAAAAAAAAAATCTTTTATACTTCTTTTGCCTTGTTGTCCTTAATAAATTGCATTAAGAAGTCCACTTTCAAAAGAGAAAAAAAAAAATATATCAAAATATATAACAAGTACAAAGTATAGAAAAAATAGGCTATTAAAAAAAAATATAACAGAAAATTATAAAGATTTTTATTTTGAAAATTACTTTATAATTTTTAAAATTTTATTAAATAATTTGTAAATTAAATATGAAGAAAATATGTAGTTCAATGTTTAAATGATTATTTTAAAATAAGGATCAAAATATTGAAATATTTCTATTATATTCACAATGGAATAATGACAAAATGAGATTCATTTGGAAAATTCATTTTCTCTCTCTACTAAATTTTCATTCGAAACAAACGGCAATATTGTTAAATATGCAAAACGTCATCTATAGTTTGTATTAATAATTAAAATTTACTCCTCAAAACTTTCTCAAATTAAAATGCTCTCATTCTCCGCATTTACACTTCTCGATAATTTCTTATTTCTCTTTTCTCATCTTCAGAATTTTAAAATATTGACTTGAAATATTGATTTCCAAAACATATTAACTAAATTTTTTTTAAATATTTTCCCACATTTCCGGAAAATTCGATCAGAAAGTTTATGAAAGAGTAATTGGGTAAGTAAAAAAATTAGAATAATGCACCTTATTTTCGTTTCTGTGGGAAATTTCTAGTCCATTCTTTTAAATTTAAGAAAAATGTGTTAACATCAAACGAATATGGTGTTCATCTCTTTTTGCCACAAAACATATGTTACGTTTTATCGACCACCATAGCCAGGACCTTAATAATATGGTTTTTAATAATAATAATAATATTGAACAATTTACAGGTCATATAGCACTCTTTACAATTTATTGTAAATTCATGTATATTTTCTCTTTATGTACAATATTTTTTTTTCATCTTTCTAATTATTCAAAAATAGTAGAATTAATTACCGCGTGCCTAATGAATTCTCTAATTGAATCTCTATTCTTCTATAGCTTTTAATATTCTTAAATTAGAATTTTCTTATTTGTAAAGATTTTTAGTAAATATTTTTATAATATTTAAGAGCAAATTGTACTTAAAGTATATGCAATATTTCTCAAAGAAAAATTGATTTTCCGAACAAAATATTTCTGAAATATTTTAAAAATCTCGTGAACTTTAAATTATTCCATTATATATTTTAATAATTTTTGAAAAAAATTTTAACTTATTTCCATTTAGTTTCATTTATTAAGTTTTAAAAAATTCAAAAAATATTTTTGAATAAAAATTACCAAATATCCTGCAAATTTTCTTTCTCTTTCAGAAGAATTTCAAACTAACAAACTTAATTTGAATGCATTTATCTAAGCATACACGTATACACTTATATATTTATATATACCTAGTGTGTATTCACATAAAATGTCCTTCAGTATAATATTATTTAACTGGTCCTTATTTGATAAAAGAATTATTATATAATACTTTTCTTTGTATAAAATAACAAAGTAACCCCATTTCAGTTAAAACACAAAAATCGAACAAAAAAAAAAATATTTTTCTACAGAAAAATTAAATAGAAAAGGTTTTTCCTTAAATTTTTACTTTTTTATACTCTTAACTTAATTTTTTTTTGCATATATGTGGTTAAGTATGTAGTCTGATATCAAATTTTATCTCATTTTTTTACATAAAGACATGCCCATTTTATTCTTTCATACTAAATAAAAATGTATAGTAGCTATTTCAATAATCGTTACAACATTATATGTATATATGTATGAATGTTTTAAATAAATAAAATTCTTTTTGATTTCCAAACATGCAATAAAAGATGAAAATTTTATTTTTTTTATAATATTATATAACATGTTATTGTAACAATGATCCTTGAAATGGGCAATCTAGAACTATTTTTAGAATAAAACAAATATGTAAGCAATGTCTGGGTGAAATTGGATAATTCTTAATTTGTCTATGGTTTGAGTTCAAAAATTAATTGCCTAATTCGAAAAATCTACCTGTTAACTCTCATAACTCTTAAAATAATTGTGGTACGACAATAAAATTTTAACAAAATATTGTTTGATTCAAGGAAAATTCAAATTTTTAAATAATATTGAAATATCAAAAAATTTGACTTAATCGATTTTTGCTTTTGACAATACAGTTTTAATTCATATTAATTAAATATCAAATACAGCTTAATCTGTGTTTTATTATATCAGACGAATTGCTAAGGTCAAACATCAATTGCCACGTAAATTAATATTGCATGAAAGAACCAAAATAATCATCATTAAGCGCACAAAAGTATGTTTATCATTTATGTAGTAATTTTTCTATGTACATAATCTGATAGTCACAAAAAAAAACAGTAGTCAAACATAATTCATATTTCTAGAAACTACAGACCTCAAAGCACTCTTATCAACACAAATATCAAAAAAACCAGAGTTAGAATTTACGTCATTCAATATTCTAGTCAATGGCTCATTCCTACCACAATTTACTGTAATGGGGAATATTAAAAAACTCTACTGACCTCAAGCTCTTCAAATTCTCTCCAAAAAAAAACATCTGCTCTAACAAAAACGCAAAACAATGTTACCCGAAACAAGTTGATGAGTAAAAACGTCAGAATAATCGACAGCGAGTCTGGTAATAATAACCTATCTCCATACGACGTCAACTTGAGAGCATGCAATACAAAACAAAAAAATCTCATCTGAACGGATGCGATCCTAGAAATCCGGATGATATCAATAGGAGCCCAAATCTGTATACGATTCAGGTTTCAATAAAAGACGTTCCCTATATATGGAAAACAATTAAAGCTCAACTTTATTAAGCCTAATTATACAAAAGTATTGTTTTAAGTTCTTGCAACATTTCTGTAAATCTCAGCTTGTTGATATATAAATAGTCAGCGAATTAACAAATAATTTAAAGCGTTTTTTTTATTTATGTGCATGCGATTATATTGCTTTATACGTATTACATCAAATCTCCCATATTCTCAATAATAAACTGCTTCGAACACTGTCACTATCACTCAAATTATTATTGAATTTCTCAATTGTTTGGCATCCACTGCCTTTCACAGTGCTTCATTTTAGGTATAAGTGTAAGGAAACTCCCATAATCACATTTACAATCACTAATATCAGATATAGATCTATAACCATTGAGAATACAATTACGAGTAATCTCTGTTTATCGAAAATTTCTCCAAATTTAAACAAAATTGCCCCCAAAACAAAACTAGATTCATATTTTTTTTTATATATTTTGTTTCAGGACAAACACAAAAAAAAATTCAAATCCTTTAATATTCATTATGGTCGTTAAAAAGGCGGTTTATATCTAAAAAAAAAAAAAACATTTCTACATTGTATACATAGAAAAATTCTTAAGAATTACTCCCTAAAAAAACAAAAACGAAAAAAAATTCGGATTTCATAGTAAAAATTTCCTAAATATTTCATCCTTTTAATCCTTTTTCTTGTTCTCTTCTCCTATTTTTTTTTTTTGCAAATAGAACGTAAAATATAAGAGTATAATATGATAGATTAGATATGTGAGTTTGTTTGTGTGTGTGTGTGTGTGTAACAAAGAAAAAAATTAGGGAAACTATTTACTCTGATGGTTTTTGATGAATTCAAGTGAACATAAACTTTTCCAATTCAATTGACTTTGATATAGGGAAGAAGAAGTTTTTCGTTTTTTAGAGAAAAAAAAATATAAAAGAAAAAGTTTTTATTCTTTTCTTTTTTTTTTATGTGGTTTTTCACTCAAATATTTGCTATTTACTTTGTATTCTAAATTTTTTTATAGAATTTTATGTTTTTTTTGTTTTTATTTAAATTTTTTATTTTCTGTATTTTTCCTAAAAAAAATTTACCTTTTGAAGTTTAGAAAATTTTTTTTTTTGAACACATCATATAAGAAATGGTATTATAAATATTATGATTAATTTTTTTGTATACAGTTAATTTTCATTGGTTTGGAAAATTGTGATAAGTACAATAGGGAATTTGTACTTTATAACTAGAAAAATTTAGATTGGAATCATTTTAATATTTTTCTTAAACACAAGGCATACAACCTTAAAGATTTTCTAATAAACATTTATTTTCCATTAGGTGATTATAAAAATATGTGATGAAACTTAATCCAGCCCCAGAATAATAAAAAATTTTATTGCCTTTGTTAAATAACTGCTGCGCTAAATGTTAGCCAGCATAAACCACAAAATTCTTTGGAAAGTATTAGAAAGTATTGGAAAATTTAACAATATTCTCATAAACTACAACTTGACCTCTTGTCATTTATAACAAAATTCAAAACATACCAAGAAAGTATAAGAAAATTTTAATAATAATTGACGAATAAAATATAAAAATTCTTATAGATGATATTCCAAACAAAATTACTGTAATTATCAAAAATTTCAAAACAATTTTTATAGTAAAATAAATTTTTTTGAATTTTAATGCAAATATTAGTCTAAATTTGCAATTATACGGATTACCGGGGTTTTAAATTTTCTGGAATGCAATAACACAAATCAGCTTCCGAATAAATTCGGTATACGAATTTTAATTATTAATATTAATTTACTTTATTTATTAGAGAATTGAATATTTTGCAGAATTAAATCTTCTCGGTTTGAGGTTTCTCCTTATACACATATTTTATGCGAAAACGATGCACGTTCTTAAGACTCTTAATAATATAATATAATTTTAATCTCAGCCACAACTAATAAGTAATTCCAATAAAAAATCTGAAGCTTTCCAAAATATTATCAATACGTCACCAACTCAATTCAGCAATTTTTAATTGAAAGAAGCCTCAGTGCAGCTCATTTTACTTGAAAACATATAAATGAGCTTAATAGCCGTGAGTCATGTTAATAGATTTTATCAAAACTTTTTTTTTTCTAAATTATTTCAAGGGTGAATTAAGCATTAATATCATAATTTTAGATCATATACACACGCACATTGATTATCGCAAAAATAAATCATATTTTTCATTTTCTACAATAAATTTATCCTAAAGTTATGCAATCTAACCAGTTCACTTTTATATTAATCTTTAATTTTTTTTTTTTTTTTGGTTTTACTATTGTTAATAACTTCAACATCAAAAGGACATAAAAAAATTTCAAGGATAAATAGTTGAATGGTTTTTCGAAAAAAAACATTTTTTTTTGTGATTCCGTTCTAATTTTTCTGATAGAACCTTTCTTTTGTTTTTTGGATTTTCGTTCTCTCTCTAAATAGTTTTAGGGCATTTAAACTTGAGTTTATATTTGCGTATCTAGATAAAAGTTTTTTTTAGGTTCCTAAAAAAAAGAAACAATAAAAAGAGAGTAAATTGTTTGGAATTCATTTTGTGCTACCATTGAGGAAGAAAAAAAAAAAATTTTCCTCCTTTTGTTTTTTTTCCTATTTAAATTAAAATTTTTGTTTTTTAATGTTTTGAAATCCTAGTTTATGAGCTTTTTCCCTCATTTTAAATAATGAAAATGAAAAAGAGAACAAACGAAAATTTTTATAGAGTTTCCTTTTTTTTTGTGTGTATCCTTTTTTAGTTAATTTTATTATTTTCTTGACACCTGAATTTTTTAAATATTCCACACTCATCCGTAGTTTTCTTCTCATTTTTTATTCATTTTTTTGTTGTAGTTGTTTTTGAATATTTAATTTAAATCGCGGTCAGTTTTTTTTTCTGTTTTGTTCTACTATATCGGAAACGAGTAGGGAAATAATAAATTTTTATTATAAAAATTATTCACAAAGAGAAAATTTTTTTTTAATGAACAGTAAAGTTTTGATAAAAAATCAACCAAGTGAACACATGAAATGTATTTAAATTAAGGTCCTTTTTGATAATTTTCTAAATTCTGATATTCCATTCCTAATTTGTTTAATGTTTAATTAAACAAGCCTTTTAATTAATAATTAGGAAAGTTAGAGTTGAAACTTTCACTGAACTTGTAAAAAAATTAAGTTCAATGAACAAAATAAAATTTGTAAATGTTGAATTATGCCAAACATAAAGTTCAAAATTTAATTGAAAAATAAAATTTATTAAAAGGAAAATCTACGAAAGTATGAAAAATTCAAATTTATAACAAAATTATGAGGTTTTCTTTCAACAGCAAATTCTTTTTTATCAGGTAACAGTGAACAAAATTTAGACGAAATTTTAATTCTATTCTAGTTCCTTCCTTATAAATTTTCCATTGATTGCGTGAAGAATTAGGGAAGGAAATAGAGAAGCGGTGATCGGAGCGCTGGAGAACCCTTCCAGAGCTTCGACCGGCGAAAAAGCATCTCAGAGATTTCGACCAGGAATACTTTGTGAAAATCATACGGTGAGGCAGGAATCAAGTGAGAATTCTCACCGGAATCTTGACCGGGAATTGCAGGCTAGGGAGTTACCTTATGAGGTTGGGTGTAGAAATTGAAGATGCTTGCAGATTTTGCGGAGAAAACAAGAAGGTCTTGGCTCACTTTCTGGAAGATTGCAGAAACCTTACCCACAGTGGAAGGGAAATGCTGGGGATTTGGGTACTTTGTCGAAGGGTGGTTCTAGAAAGGATTTTGTAGGGGCTTATCCCACACCTAGTTGGAGGGTTTGCACAATAGATCTTTTTATACTGGTCACGGTACTTAGTTTATTAACCCCTTCCTTGCAATTAAAAATAGAATGTGGCAAAAAATATTTTTATATCGGCTAGTCTAAGTTAACTTTTATGCTAATTCTAAACTTTTAAAATATTTGCAATAAAATTTTATTATAGGGCCATAAAAAATGTATACTGCTCATAAAAATAAAATGTGATACCTTCGATTGCACTATTGACTTATAATCATAGATTTTGTTAAATTTAAGAGCAATGTTACATATAGAACACTCAAATGAATACACGACGTACATTACATTAAAACTGTTCTAAATCCAATTATTAATAAAATTTTCAATATCAAAATAATTAAATTTAAAATTATTCTTCTAGAAAATATCAAATTTATTTTGAAATCTAAATGAGTTCGAATTTACAATACCTATACACCTTTATAAAATAATATTGTACATAAAAAAAAACCGAACAGCTCTTTGATATTAAAATCTCAAAATACCACAAATTAGATAACATTAAAAAAGGAAACAAAAATTTAAATAATTAAATTTATTAACTGGATTTTAACTAAATTAACAAAATGAAGAACTTTTTTTTTTTTGTAAATTTTATTAACAATTCTTTTTTTTTATTTTAACCATCAAAGCTAAAAATTCCTGATGTTAAAATTTTCAACTTAATACACTCAATATTATAATGCAAGTTATAATACAATATGCATAAAAATTCATTAAAACATAATTAAAAGGTTCTTTTGAAATATAATTTATTTTATATTGTACAGTGTTTTTCAATTAATATAAAGAATTATAATATGAAGTTTCTAGAGTGACAGTGACGGATCTACTATATATGCAAAATAAGCATTTGTAAAGGGCGTCGGAAAACTAGGGCGCCTTTGAAAACTTAAAAAAAAACTAAAATTTTTTAAAAGTTTAGTGTTTTGAAAAACACCAGTATGTGTTTTTCAAACATTTTTTCTTGAACAAATATATACAAACATAGTAAGGCAAAAAGTTAAAAGTTTAATTCGAGGCTAATGTAATTCCATGAATGATCTTGCATTCAGCGTGATAAAATTACAAGAAATAATTTTTCATTATGCACATAGTGCAATTTTTATTGCATATTTTTTATAAGTGAATGGCGGAGCAGAGCGCACATTCTGGAAATCGCATATAACCCTGAACAAGCCCGAATCGGGCCTACTTAAGACTCTATATTGTGTTTTTTCTTTTCTAAATTTTTAATGTTAATTTTCAATATTTCTCACATTTATTAAATTCAATTTTGCAATACATTTACTCCTCGTTTATGAATTTTTTAATGAACAATTGAAACTTATATCCTAATTAGCATATAGCTATGCTTAATGTATAACATTTCTTATATAATAAGAACTAAATCGAATGTGTAGTAATTGCATAATTGCTTAAATTTTCTAAAACGCCCACTGAATATACTGTGAAACTATTGATTAGTATCTCGTACGAGTAATCGTAGAATAATTACAATTAATCCCAGAATCTTATATTTCGAGTAAAAATTTCTGAAAATATGAATATAATTTTAAAAATTTTTCTTAAAATAATAAATTTAAAATAAAATTTTATTTACAATATGTTGAAAAATGCCATGTTCAAATATTTTGAAAAACTCTGTACTAAATATGTATGTAATTTATATACATGATTATCAAATGAACATGTTAGGTTGTATAACAGTAATATAATACATTATCGTTCATTTATACAATAATTTTTCATCTGCAATTATAATAACTTTAAATATTTAAATTTACCACCAAAAATGAGAAAAAAAAATTACAAAATCATAAAACTTATTTGAGCTGATTTAAATTATTAAAATTATAATAAAAAACAGAATGAAAACACGAAAGAATGGTGAAAAATTTTAAAAACTTTGGTAAAACAAGAAAAAAAAAGTTACAAATTTTGATTCGAACAGCATATAATCGACCGGTTTAATAAAATTAATATCGGGTAAACTGTGGTGAATAAAATTTTTCAACTTTAATTATGTCAAATAGCTATACATAATGTTATTTAATAAGTTTTCTAATACTTTATTTCTAAATTATAGAATTCTGTTATATTTCTTATACTCTCATACTCTCATACTACATTTTTCAGTTTCAACCCAATTATTTCCATTTTACGGGGCACATTTTATAGTTTCTGTTTTGTTTTAGATACAATGGGAAATATTATTTATTATGCCAAGGGATTGATTAATTATTCTTAATTGAATTGTGAGAAAAATTTGACCAATCGATGTTTTATGTAAAATATTCTACAAGTAGAAAAAGGCAGAACGCTTAGTTAGTTTAATTAAAATTAAAGAGTATATCATTTCTCAATTAAACACAACCATTCAGAACTAAAATCAATAGTTGCAAAATTAACAATTTGCAATTTGACTCTATTCTTGAATTATGTAAGATCCATGGAAATGTGCTGTTTTATTTCTAGATGACTTGCATTAAATTTGTTATATTGAATTTTTGATATGAAAACAATGCTTTATCTTGTTGTATAATCCATTCAATTTTCATAAAAAAATTCTCAATTTTAAAATTATATCAGTCAGGATATAATATTTTCTCATATACTAGTTCATATTCTTATATTGTTTTTCTTGTTTTTAATATGCCAACAAATATTTTCATTTTGGCTTTTTCATCACCAAAAAAAACAAAAAAAAAATAAATTTTAACTTTTTTGTTTGATTTTTTTTTTTACTACTTTTTAACTCTAAATATGTTGTTAGGTTAACCCAACCAAAAATATACAACCATGTCAATTCATCCGAAAAATTATTACAAAAAATAATAATAATAATAATTGTGAAAAAGTAGGAAAAAAAATAACAAAAGAGAAGTAAACAAAAAAATTTTGTTATTGCACATATCCTTTTTTTGTTTTTCATTTTTATTTTTTTATTTTTGCATTATTGGGATAGTCTTTCCTTTAATTTCTCTTCCTCTATGCATTCCTTCTTTTTTCTATATAAAATTTTCACTAATATTATGGATATCAAAATGAATAAGAGAAGCATGAATAATAAGCACAAAAAAAATAAATAAATATTTTTTTTTTTGGTTTTCTTGTTGTTTTTAAATTTCAGAGAGTCAAAAAAAAAATGAAAAACAGAAGCATAACATTATCTCTTGACGTAAACTTTACGGTTCAATAATTTCCTATGCAATAATATTTTATATCCTTTCTAGTTATATTTTATATCCTTAAAAGATGCATCGCAAATATATATATACATTCGTATATATATATTATATATATATATATATATATATAATATATATATATATATTATATATATTATATATACAATATATATATATATAATATTATATATATATATTATATATATAAATGCAAATATATTGCATAAATAATAAAATATATTTTCGTAAATGTTATATAAATTTTGATATTATATTTTCTTTAATATATACATAGGTATATGCAGGCCCGGTTCTGATTTGTTCGACGCCCTGTGCGGTTTCTAAAATGTGCGCTTCTCTCGCTTTCAAAGTAGTTAACAATATCAAAAACAATTGCAAATGTCGCATAATATTTGCGCCCCTGTTTCCCAGCGCTCATTGTATATATATGGTATATATTATATATTAATATATATATATGGTATTTTATGATCTTTGCTTATGCTGGTGCTAGGTATATGATTCATATTTTCTATAGTATAGAATTTTGTGTGTTTATTTTGGGGTTTTTTGGTTTACGTCACATAACATGAATGATGTCCATGAATGTAATATAATGTCCAGTAAACATATTTATAAAATATGAGTGTGTCCATTATTACGGTTTTATAAAAAATATTATTCGTATATTTATGTTATGAATTTTTCAATAATTTAAATATTATGAGGTAATATTATGAAAAGTATGATAAATTTTATGAAAACCCAACATATTTGACAAGCAAAAGGATTATTACGAGTACATTGAGTATACAACCTCAATTTTTAGAGTAATTTTTCTTGGACAATATTGTTCCCTTTAATCTATTTTTATGGAAAGATTCACTAATCTTAATGCAAATGCAAAATTTCCTAAAAATATTTTAGCCAATTTTTTTTCAATTAAATTTATTGCGAATTCCAGTAATTTCTCATATACTATAGAAATTTTTTTACTTTTAAATTTTCCCCCAAAAATAAAATATTAAGTAGGGCAAAAATTTTTTTATATTTTTAAAATTAAAATAATAAAATGTCCTTGAATAAAAATGCAAAATATAAAATTAATAAAATATAAAAAAATACCGGAATATATGGAAAAATAATAATATTTTTTAAATGTAAGTGGTGTAAATTTCGAATTTTACAATTTTTATCCACCGCATTTTTTTTTTTG
This sequence comes from Condylostylus longicornis, assembly GCF_029603195.1. Taxonomy (NCBI): domain Eukaryota; kingdom Metazoa; phylum Arthropoda; class Insecta; order Diptera; family Dolichopodidae; genus Condylostylus; species Condylostylus longicornis. The sequence continues at coordinate 853,874 of NW_026578045.1, forward strand.
CAAAAAATTATTATTTCTTTTTAACAATTTACTTCTTATGATAAAAATATGCTTTTAATATTTTATTACCTCACATTTATTCAACTTAAATTTTTTTGTTATAAATTATATTTATTGTATTTGTATTTCGTGTGCAAATAATTTCACACCATACATATTATCATCATAATAATCATAATTTAAAAATTAAATAAAAATTCGAAACAAATTAAAAGGTTTTTATAGTAGCCAATTTCCTTGCAAGAGAAAATAGATTTTTCAAAAAAAGAAACTGTGTTCTACGTATGTTCGTCGTTCTCATTTTGACATCATATTAATGCATATTTAATATTGCATACATTTAGGATGATAACAAAATTGCATAACTTTAGGATTACAACAAAATTGAATTATACTATAAATTTTGAAATATAATCTGAAAAATTGAATTTTATTCTAATTTTTCTGGTAAGATTTCCAGTGAAGGAATGGTAGGGAGCGGGAACGGAGGGGGTTCAAATATTCTTCTACAAAAAATAGACTTGTCAGCAGAACTCTTTTGTATTTAAAATTTCTATTTTCTATTTTAATAGGACACCATAATTTTGTAAATGGCCGCACCAAAGGACTGACAAACGAAGAGTATATAACTTTTTTGAATGTAAATTTTTTTTCCCAATTTCATTGAAAATGTGCTTTTTAAAATTATGCTCTTTTTTTTTTGTCTTCTTTCAAATATTGCATTTTATATTTTTGGCCTGAATTTTTTCCTGCAATTTATCTTTCATTGTATTTAACAATATTATTGAAAAAAAAAGGAAAACAAGGACACGAAGAAAAAAAAATGTTAAAGAATTTTTTGAATTCTGATATTTTATATCACAACATACGTGTACACATATATGCCCCGATATATGTATCCAAATTTCATATTCAAAGATTATCTTTATATTGTTAGCTCCACATATATTTCTTTTTTTGTGTTAAATAATATTTTGGACATAATACGAGCTATTGCATACCATTATATGCCATGTCAGGCGGAAAAACTATATACAATATTCTTTGTATTTGAGATGATAAAAGAAAAAAAAAATAAGAAGTAAAAATAAAACAGGAAATATATTCAATTTCATGTTAAGGAGCCCCGAAATGCAAAACAAAAAAAAAATAGGAAAAGGAAGAACAAAAAATAAAGAACAAAATAGTCAGCACACAAATAATATAGATGGAAAGATTGGATTCAGTTTATATCCTTGAAAATTCTTGTTACATATTATATGGAAAATTTAAATGCATTATATTCATAATAATAATATTAATGTGTATATAATGGCGATTTACTATAAAAATTTCCCCATAACAATATCCTCGATTATGGCAGGCAGCAATCAAAATATATTTTTTTTGTTTTTTAAAAGTAAAGCGAAATTATTTTAATAAATTTTAATTAAAAACAGAAGTATAATATTTTTTATATTCATAATATTCAAAAATTATTAAGAATATTAAGAAAACTCATTAAATTATAAGGATATGTTAATGGTATTAAAATTATATATGTCCTTTATTTTCTCCAATTTTTAATATTAATAAAATAATTATGTAAGCTGCGAGGAAAATTTTTTTAAATCCCGCGTATACAGATTATTATCAATTATTTTTCTTAAATTGAATTCAAGTAAAATGATGTTCATTTAAGTAAAATAAAATTATACAGGCTAATTATTAATATTGCAGGGATTTTTTTCCCTTTGAAAATTTGTGATTGATTCTCTTATTTACATGATATATACGGTAGGATCCAATTAAATTTCATTTATATTAGTACAAAATTAATGAATTTTGGGCACATTTTTTTGTGAGATTTAAATAGCTATTAAAAATATTTCTTAATAAGAACTTGAATTGTTGTACATTCTAAGACCACAATGTTGTGTTTACAATTATACAATTTAAAAGTATTAATTCATATAATTTAATTCATAATAATTTTCAATATAATATGCAAAACAATATTTCTATTCCATACCTTTTAAATTTCATTAAAACTTTCTCATTACAAAAATTTTCATTTGAAAACAATCAACAATACACAAAAATTTTTCATAATAAAAAAATTTTTTCACATTTCAAAAAAAAAAAAACTTTCATTGAAAATAATTGAAAATTTTTTCCCATTTCCCTCGCACCAATCCATAAAAGAAATCTCCTTTCTTTTGTTTTTAAATCCATATTTGCTGCACGTGCCTTTTATGCTTATGGTGATGCTCTATAGTGGTCAATATAATAAAAATTAATAAAATAACAATGAAGGTATAAAATTTTCTATAAAAAAAAAAGATTTTTTCATATATTTTTTTTTTGTTTCAATAAAAATATAAAATAAACACACAAACATTTCTACCATAACGTGAAAAATCATCATCATTAATATTATATTTTTCACCATTTAAACAATAACAAAATTGATTATATTGCCATAATAATAGAATATTTACGATATACAGTAAAAATCGGCTATATCGTATTTCATTTATAACGAAAAACTGGTTATAACGAATGCTTTTATTATTCAGCGACGTTTCTGTTTACATAGTAATAAAATTGGTTATAATTAATAACTCAACTTAAGCGACATCTAGTTTGTTATGTACATACCTAGCAAAAACAGTTTTTGACGTAAAATAAATGTCATTTTCATTTAGTTTTAATTCTCATCTTGATTTTGAAATTGAAGAGTAAATAAAACAATGATTAAAATTGAAAAGTAACACATATTTTTTATATGTATAACGGTTTATGACGATAATCGGCTATAACGGTAATTTTTTCTGGTCCCTTGAGTGAATATTATAACCGATTTCTACTGTATGTATACAAAACCAAATACAATACACAATATGATTAAATATATGAACGCATTGTATAACAAGCACACAAAAATAACAATATAATAATTTTAAAATTGTTTTTATTATAATACAAAAAGAGAGCGAGAGCGAGAGAAAAGAATTTTCGTGATTTCTGGTTTCTTGATTCATTGTTAAAAAAAAAAAACAGGGCTTTTTTGTATTATTATAATTTTTATTATTGTTGTTATTGTTATAAAATGCAATATCAATGCGGTAATATTGGTACATGTGGTAGCGGTTTTCTGCAATGTTATTATATTTTGGTTTTTTTGGTTGTTTGGTTGCAATTTTGTTTTTGTTTTTTCAATATTTTCAATATTATTGCAAACATATACGAAAATAATAAGAAAAATGAAAAAAAAAAAATAATCATAATACCAATTTTCCGTTGTTAATTTCCTTTTTCTATTGCTATTATTCATATTTGGTATATAATAATTTTTGTTATATACTTTTTGATTTTTTTTTGTTATATATAGGTTTTGTAAGCTGTTATACTTATGTATGTATGTAAATATATAGAAATTATTATTATCTGAAAATTTAAAGGATTACTATAGAGAATATTGAGGAAAATTTTATTTTTTTTTTATTTTTGTAAATAAGAATTTACCGCAACAAAATTGCAGTGGTTATAAAATTTTAATAAAAAATAAAAAATAAGGAATTAAAAAATAGCTATGGTGATTTAATCAAAATTACCATTTTGAATAACAACGCAGTCATTATTCTTTCTTTAAACCTTTAAAAGAAATTTTATTTGAATTAATATTACGTTCACAAAATAATTGCATAATTTTAGGGGAATTTGTAGAATTTGATTTCTTGTGAAAAAATGTTCTTTGTGCCTAACCTATTAATTTATCAATACAATATGAGAATTTTAAAAATAGGTACATTATAGATATAGAGCACTAGTTGAGAGTAATATTTTGCAGCCACTGGTCTCCTTCATTAGTTTCCTTTAAATGGCTTTATTTTAATTTTTGCAAAAATATATGGAGATTAGTTTACTAAAATAAAATTATTTTGAATTTTTAACATTCATTAAGGTTTTCCTATTAAAATTTTATACGATATCTCAATATTTCTAATTTCAAATTTATTTATCGTAAAATCCATTAAACACCAAAAATTGTTTACATAAATAATTTTAAATTGTTTACTGTATTTCACATATTTGGTATTTTTAGCTCTCCTTTGGCACATTTTCTCTCTTCCTTTTAAATTGTTTTTTCTTAAAATCACCATTTTGAAAAGCCACAGTCATTATTCTTTCTGCAGAGCTCTAAAAGAATTTTATTTGATTTAATTGAATAACTAAATAATTAAATAAAAAAAAATATAGAAAGAAGAGGGAAATTAAAAAAAATTAATGTGATTTGAGTTTAAGTCGTGCAAAAGGCTTTTTCATAACACATTTGTTAGAATAACACCTCCTCCTCACGTCATAATAATAATAGTATAGTGTTACAATCACATTTGATCATTAAAAGTAGGTGTTTGTTTTCTTGATTTATAATATGTACACAAAATGATAATTTTTATAAACACCAACTTAATTGTGAACCTTATATAATTCTCATGGTGAAAAATTCAAAATGTGAAACGTGAGCCAAATATATCACGTATATAATATTGTACAACAAAAACAAATTTTTGTGTTCCTTAATATATTAAATTCATTAACTCATTTGTCATATGGAAGAAGGAGGTTGAAAATGTGATTTCTTAAGTCTATAAGGACTTTTGTAAATTATAAGGTCAAGTTTGCTTTGAATAATTAATTATAATGTTAATAACCTCTAAATAATAATTTTTTTTTTTCATACACACCTAGTATTTAATTTAATAATTAAATTTGAATTTTTTTTATTTTCTAGGTACAAAATAGAAGTAGCCGGTAAAAGTCTACCAGTACTTACAAATTTAGATAAAGGACGTTATGGTGTTATTGTATTTGAAAATTTAGATAAATATTTACATATGGATAAATGGAATCGTGAATTATTAGATAAATATTGTCGTGAATATTCAGTTGGTATTGTTGGTTTTGTAAGTCCTAGTGAAGAAACTTTAGTTGCAGCACAATTACGTGGTTTTCCAGTTTATATACATACAAATTTAAGATTACGTGATGCTAGTTTAAATCCAGCATCATCTGTATTACGTTTAACAAGAGCTGGTGATACAGCATGGGGTCTATTACCTGGTGATGATTGGGCAATATTTCAACATAATCATTCAACATATGAACCAATTGAATGGGCACAACGTAATACACAAGAATATCTAACTGATGGTATTGGACAAGTACAACCACCATTAGCAACTGTATTACAAGATCATGGACAATTTGATGGTATACAAAGAATATTTTTTGGTAGCAGTCTTAGATTTTGGTTACATCGTTTATTATTTTTGGATGCATTATCATATCTAAGTCATGGACAATTAAGTTTAAGTTTAAATCGTATGATATTAGTTGATATCGATGATATATTTGTTGGTGAAAAAGGTACAAGATTAAGACCTGATGATGTATTAGCATTAATAGCAACACAAAAAAGAATTGCTGAAATGGTACCAGGTTTTAGATTTAATTTAGGTTTTTCTGGTAAATATTATCATCATGGGACACATGAAGAGAATTTAGGTAAGAAATTTTTATATTTTATTAAATTTTAATAATAATTTTTTTTTTAATTAATTTCATGTGCAGGTGACGATTTACTATTACGAAATATTGGTGAATTTAATTGGTTCTCACATATGTGGAATCATCAACAACCTCACCTATATGAAAATTTAACAATTCTAATGAATGAAATGTTACAAAATTATGGTTTTGCAAAAGATCATGGTATACCAACTGATTCAAGTTATTCTGTATCACCACATCATTCTGGTGTATATCCAGCTCATGAACTATTATATACAGCATGGAAAAAAGTATGGAATATAAAAGTAACATCAACTGAAGAATATCCACATTTAAGACCGGCACGTTTACGTCGAGGTTTTATACATCGTAATATAATGGTATTGCCACGTCAAACATGCGGTCTATTTACACATACAATGTATATTGATCGTTATCCGGGCGGACGTGATAAATTAGATGAATCAATACAAGGTGGTGAATTATTTCAAACAATTGTATATAATCCAATAAATATATTTATGACACATATGTCAAATTATGGTTCAGATCGTTTAGCATTATATACATTTGAATCGGTTATAAAATTTTTACGTTGTTGGACAAATTTAAAATTAAGTTCAGCACCGCCATTACAATTAGGTGAAACATATTTTCGTTTACATCCAGAAGAAAGTGATCCAGTATGGGGTAATCCATGTGAAGATCCAAGACATTTAAAAATCTGGTCAAAACAAAAAGATTGTGATTCATTGCCAAAATTTCTAGTCATTGGACCACAAAAGACTGGTACAACAGCACTATATACATTTTTAAGTATGCACCCAAGTATAGCTAGTAATATACCAAGTCCAGATACATTTGAAGAAATACAATTTTTTAATGGTAATAATTATTATCGTGGCTTAGATTGGTATATGACATTTTTTCCAACAACATCAAATACAACAACAAAATATATGTTTGAAAAATCAGCAACATATTTTGATGGTGATTTAGTACCAAGACGTTCACATGCATTATTACCGCATGCTAAAATTGTTACAATTTTAATATCACCAGCTAAAAGAGCATATTCATGGTATCAGCATACAAAAGCACATGGTGATTTAATTGCAAATAATTATAGTTTTTATCAGGTGAGTTGTTTTTTTTTTTTATTGTTTTATAATGAATGATTTAAATTATTAAAAAAATATTTCGGATTAAAATTGATTTCAAATAATTTAAGGTTAAGATTGTTTATTCGGGCTGTAATTGAATACAATAAATTGTTATGTTAACCCTTAACTGCGGAGATCAGTTTAAACTTAAACTTCTTCAATAGAGTTATAAATTTCATAACTAAAACTTATACGCTCAAGAGGGCTAAACTATTATTCTAAAAGAAAATTTTACACTATACCCACAGTTCAAAGCTAATGTTAAGGCTACTCGGGTATGACACTTTAATTCTGGCATTAAATATTTACTGCTCATATTTAATATTATTTAAATATTAAAAATGAACTCCAGAACTAAATGACACTCACTACCTTTGAAAATAATATAAAATTCTATTGTTCATGGTACTTAAATCAAACGCCAAATTTTAATTGACATATCATTGTTATGCCAATAGAATAACTATTGACATATTGATTGCTGTTACAAACTATATTTGAAAATTATTTTAAATAAAAAAAATAAATTAAAAATTGCATGTCCTTAAAAAACATATTTAAATGCTTATAGAATTTTACAGGTAATTAAGTCCATTTTGATTTTACACAATTTAAAATGCAATATAAATTTAAATATTAAAAAAAAAAAATTATTTCAACTCAATAAGTGCTACTCAATATTAAAACTATAATTTTAAAATCAAAATTTGAACTTTGAAATAAAAAAAAATTAGAATTTTAAAGAGGTGCGGTAGTATTGTAAATGAACATGAATTATTCAAATTTTATATTGAAAAGCAATGACAATATCCGGAATAAATTCCACTGATTGATTTTAGAAAAACTCGCAATTCATTTGAAAATTAACAAAAAAATTTAATGGAGTTTTAATGTCAAAATAAATTTTTCATTTTATTTATTTTATAACACTAGAAATAAATTTAAAAAAATTTTTTTTGTATTTTGAATATTTTAATAGTTTTCTAGAATTTTCAAATTATTTTTTCATTATTTTGCAATATTTTTTGGGCCAGTAGATTTGTTCCCTACAATTTATATTGAATATTCTTCGTCACATATAATTAAATATTCAATATTGAATCTGGAATTTTTATTGGAAATTAATAGAAATTACAGGATTTAATCTTAACTGCCAAAATTGAACTATTATTCCAGTTGTAGTATATTTTTTCAAATTTTTTGAACAAGGCAACACTATCAAAATTTTTTATATAAATATTCTTAATTATATTGAATTTGTAGGTGTACTGCAATGTTTGTATTTTTATAAGAAATTGTAAATAAATTTTAAAATTACATTATCTTACACATTATATCGGACATTATATACCGTCCGCCGCCGGCAATTGAAAATACCTGTCTAGATTAAGCTTGACGAGACTGAACGAGAAATTGAAAATTGTTGTATCGGGAATTTCGATAAATTCTTTAAAGGAATAGAATGGCTTAAAAAACCGACCAGCGTAATCGTACGTTTAATGACGTCCTGCTAATCAAGAGGTTATATAGGCAAAATGTCACCAACCAACCAACCAATCATGTGTATTAAAAATTTTAACAGTATAACAGTATAAAAATTGTTCATTTTTCTGAACAATATCAGAATTTGTTGCTCTTCTATGTATTTTTATACTCTTTTTCTAAAATAATTATTATAATAATTTTTGAGTATGCTCTTCGTACAAACATACAAATATAAAATATATATTTAAAACTAATTAAAAGCAAAATTTCTTTATCTTTTCTTTTAATTTTTCCCTTGTGTTTTTTTCCCCCCCATTTTTCTCTCTTACTTTTTCTTTGCTATCTTGTTACCTATTTAGGATATTTGACGCTCTCTCTATCTCTCTCATTTATATATGAAAATATTCTATTCAACTTCTCAGTTTTTTTTTTCTGTTCTAATTTAATTTTGGACATATCTTAATTATTTCCGCCTTCATTCTCTTCAATTTTTTTTTCACTCATTTTTTTTTTCTACGTTCTTTCAGTTTAGTTGCTTGTGTACCAATCATTTTGTGTTCGTCCTTTTTAATTTGCAAAATGACACTTCTCAACTATCATCTTTTTTTTCTATATATATATTTTTATATATATATTTAAATATATATATATATATATACAGAAAATTAAAAGTCACTGATGGCTGATGGTGCAACAAATTCATGAATCTATCAAGATAAAATAAAAGACAAAAAAAAAAACACCAAAGAAAACGGAAAAAAAGAGAACATGGAGGAAAGAAAAAGGTTATTTCTTGCTTAGCTAACAAAGAAATAACCATTTTATTTCCGGTTTTTTTTTTATTCGATTTTTTTTTTTCATTTTTAGTTTCACTTCCTTTTGAAGTAAAATAAACTTGAAAAAGAAGCAACAGAAAAAAAAAAGAATGAAGGAAAAATGTAATGAAATGAGTAATGAAAAAAGGACATGACACGATTTAAATGATAACAGTTAAATATATACATAAAAAAAAAATAAAAATGTAAAGAGAAAAAATATTGTAAAAATTAACCGGATAACCTTAAGGATATCAATTGCTAAGACAACTAAATTAATCAATAATGCATTCTTGTGCTTATTGTAAACTCTTCAATGCTCTCGTAAATTAAATTTAATACAATTTGTACTGCATATAATGCGCATAATGCAAATTGTTTGTATAACAAATTGATTTCAATGTAGATTTCATGTCAACAAATTGAAAATTCCACTCACACATACTACAAATCACCTTCATAATAAGTGAATCTAATGTCAACAACAGTGATAAATAACAATTAGTGTGTACAGTTCAAGACTCAACCGGAGACTCCGCAAAATGAAGAGCAAAAATAATAATGAAAGAGAATAAATGTCATTATTAGACAATTTGCTTCTCTCATTAAAAAATACATTCCTTTTTCAAATATTTTAATATGTGAGTAATTTTTATTGTATGCAATGCCCTGTGAGAATTAATTGGAAATTTTTTCCCTCTGTTTTTTTATATTTGACACCTTACTCATGATGTATTACTTAGTTGTCATACATCAAAATATTGCAATGTTGTCAGTGATAATTTAATTTGTTATTTGATCATTGAAATTGACATAAATGATTTAACGGGTAAATGAGTGAATAACTACTCATCTATGATTTTATTACTCGAAATCTATTCATGAATATTTTTGCATACCTTTCTAAAATTACAAAATGTATTACAAATGGAATTTTAAATTAATTTTTCTCTACATTTAAATTAAATTTTTTACATAAGATTTTATAATAAATTTTTCTAAGTGTAAAAGAAAAGACCATTGATAAAATTCAATTTGTATTTGACTTATTTGAAAAAAAAAAAGAACACACAAGAATTAAAAACGTGCAGATAAGATGAAAAATTGCGGAAAATGAATAAAGAGATTTTTCGAAGGGCAAAAATAACCCCATTAATTTGTGATGTCTTTCTTGCTTTTTTTTTTTGGTTGGTATTTTGTAAGTTTCACGAGCGTTATTAATTTAAAGAATTTTTTTTTCTTTTCATTGTTATCATTTTAAACGACATTGAAAATAAAAAAAAAATTTTAAATAATAATTTCATTTAAATTCTTAAATTATTGTGAAAACGTGTGCAACCAGCAAAAAAAAAAAAGAGAATAAGAACCTGACCTCGTTTCTAAATTAAAGTTACTTTTTTTTTAATTTATAACAGTTTTTATTGGCTGTATAACAGTATAGGTATATATAACAGTTATTTGTATAACAGTTTTATAAAAAGCAAATCATTTTAGTTTAATTTTAATTTGTAAAGCTTATGTCATTATTCGCCGTGACTTTTAAATTCTAATTTAAATATTAAAAAATGCAGCTTTGACTATAACATTGTTGACAACAATATTTAGAGCGAGAATACTGAGAGCTTATATTTTTGATGAATTTTTTTCGTAAATATAAAATAACATGTTAATCACAATTATTAATCTTTATTCTCTCAGCAGCAAATAAATTTTAAATGAGAAGGACAGACATATCGTTTGCTTTCATCTTACTCAAATTGATTAATTAATAATATTGAGAGAGCAAAGTAAAATTTCATTAAGTTCAATGCCACATTTATTTTAATTTTGTAATAATTACTTTCTCATTAATTTCTCTTAGTAAAGCCATTGCTTGACAAATTTTCTATATATGCACTTGAACGTAAAATTTTCTACTGTCTGTGTCAGAGTTAATCTAGAAGAAATGCAAGATTCTGACCACTCATGAATCAATTTATTTCTTTTTTCAATATTATTTTTTAAATAACTAATTATAAAGTAAAGAATTTTTAGACATTTTAAACTTCGAAAATATGTAAAAATTCTTGCTAAAGTCAACGTACTCTCATAACTCCATTTGACACTATAAGTCATACATAATACACAATGTGTGTGTGTATAAAATTTGTTCTCATAAAGTTTACAATTTTTTTCCAATAATATACAAAATAAAAAAAAAATTTCAATTAATTTCTGCAATATATAAAAAATATTTAAATATTTTTGCCATATGCAATTAAAAAGTTTCAAACTATTTTAAAATTTACTACACAGAGAAAAAATGAGAAATGCACTTGAATATTTCACTTGAATAATTGAACTATATTGAGAGAACTTTTTATACTGTATGTAAACTATAAATGACCGAAAGTTCACCAGATCAACCGAAATTTTTAATGTTTCAGAAAATTTTGATATTCTCTTTTAATATAAATAGTTTTTTTTTTGCATTCCATTGCACAAAATTATACCGAGACCAAATATGATGAACTTTTCTTTCCTGTATATAAGGGAGTAAAAGAGATGCGTTAAAATTTTTTCGTTTTTCTTTTATAATAAAAGAGAACAAAAAAATAAAAATTCTGTTGAAATGGCGAATGCAAAAATTGCAAATAAATTTTTCAACTGGACAATAATTGTATCTCTAGACTCTAACGACCATAAAATTCCATTGAATGCAAAAAAAAAATAAAAATAAAGAGAAGAAAACTATGAGAGAAAAATTATTTTGCCTTTTTTAAGCTTAAGAATAGTATAGGAAAAGTTTATTGTTATGAAAATTAGGACATAAATCCAAGGATATTTTTTTTTCCATTACAAATAATAATTAAAAGTTGAAGAAAACAAATTTTGTGTTTTTTATTTTTGTTTTTCATATTCAACTTGCATTGACACAAAATTCTAAATTTTTTTTTTACTTTTATTCTTGAATATGATTTTCGGTATGTTTGCACAAATCAAAGGCAAGATTTTTTATTTGAAACTAAGATAAATCGATATTTTCAATCCTGTTCATTCTTTCGACTTCTCATAATACTAGTAGGTCATCATAAATTTAAGAATATTAATTTTTTCTTGCTTATTTAATCCGTATAAGATTACGTTTTTATATTTTACAATAAGAATCAAATATTGATTATCGAAATTATTAAAGAAGATGAAAGTACATGAATGGAAATTTAAAAAAAAAATCGATAATTATATTTTAAGGCTACAAGGATATTAAGGAAATTTTATTTATATTTTAAAGAATTCATTTAAAAACGTTGTACGTCTCTCATTACCAAATTAAATAGATAAAAAATTTTCCAATTTTAGCGAAATTTTTTTTTCTGTATTCCACTTGGGAGCGCAGGATTTCCACTTGATTTCTTGTTTTCTTTTCGTGTATATTTCCTTAACTTGGATTCATTGTTTAGCACCAACCTTATGGATCGAATCAACGTCAAATTTATAATTAGAATAATTAATATTAGAAAAACAAATGCAATATTTTCTAAGTAATCCCAAATTTATTCTAAAAAATTTAAAAAAAAATACTGTTCCTTTATTAATTTATTTAAAAATTTTTTATTTTAATATTTAAAAGCCTATAGAATCCACAATAATTTCATTGTCTTGGGAACAATTCCAATAATTTCTTTTAAAATTAATTTAAGATTTCCTTGAAACTTTATTATTATTTTACAAAAAAACAAAAAAAGCAAACCAAAAAATTTGAAAACAAAAACAAAAATTTTAAAATAAATTTTAATATTCTTAAAAATGTCTTTATAAAAATATAAAAATTTTGAATTTTCTTTCTTAATTAAGTTTAATATTTTGAAATATTTCATAAAACCTCAAATAAAATATTCTCAGAAAGTAACAGTATTAATAAATAAGTCAAAACAATATGTCAAATAAGTTATAAGATCCCAAAACGAGAATAGAAAATTGACAGAAGAAAACAATTTAATTGATCTCATTGATATCATGCAGAGAGTTTTAGTCACTCTTACTGATTTTTGTTAAATTCATTTGTGTTCGCATCATTTCAAATTGCGATGACTTTAAATGTAACTCTGCTCTATATACACGAACTGATTTAAGATCATAATGAATAAAAGAGCATTAATTAATTGAGTGAATGTAGGGTAGTTTACGAAAATGTGGTGTGAAAGTAAGAAGAAATAATCATAGATTTAGTATGAGGCATATAATTACGATAAATGAGGGTAATACTAGAAAATTTGGTTCTAGTATAAAAAAAAGTAATAGCACATTTAAAATGGAGGGTAATTACGTGTAGTTCGGGTAAATATGTGAAATTATGTTTGAGGGTAGAAAAGAGTAAAAAGTGATGGTGAATAAAGGGTAATTACTCACAATACGGAGGATGTATATGAGGATTGCACGAAATTTTGCACATTAGGATTAGTTTTTTTCTAGTTCAGCACTGTAAATGGGTAATAATTTAATAGATAATTATTATTACGCTACAATATATAGAGTTGTTGCCCAATAAAGAGATGCTGCACTATATGAGTAATTTTAAAATACGACGACATTTTACCTAAGATATTACAACAAAATTTTTCGAAAATTTATTTAATCAAAACGCTGATAGAAATGAGCAGAATGGAACCGCCGCACCTTTCATGCAAAGTCTAAAAACCAATTGTTAGCATGAAATTTCCAATTTTAACTTTAGTATTCGCTCTAATTCTTTATTGAATTTTACTGTAATTCTCAAATTGTAATAAAATTTAAATTTTTTTTTTATAATTAACAACAAAATAAAACATAAATTTCATATTTTAAGTGACAAATTCCCAAAATAAAAGTAGAACACAGAATAATTTATCATTTTACACATCATAATAAAAAATTGTCAGCGCTCATATAAAAAAAAAATCTCAATTGACTTTTAATAAAGGACACTTTCAAATTATTTTATTTTTGAACAAATTACTCAACCCTTCAATGTCATTTTATTCTTCCTTAGATTTTTTTTTCTATTTTCCTTCTCAGATTTTATCAATTTCTTACTTTGTTTCTTTGTTTAGGGTGCCGAATTTACTTGTCCAACTTGAGGAGTTAAAATTCTTATTCTTTTTTTCAAATTAAATTCAAATTGCCTATGTGAGTCCTACCATATATCCAGTTTTCCTTCTTATATAAGTTAATTATTTTATTATTACTAAAGAAAAAAGAAAAATAAATTTAAAACTTTTTTGTAAAAATTTTTTTTACCCCCAACAGAAAAAAAGATCCCTGTGTTTTTTTATTGTTATTCCAATACCCTTTTTCTGGTTTTATTTCACTAATTTTCTTAAAATTTACGCACACAATATATTCTTAACGACAGAAAAATTAAATATGCGAAATAAAGGATGAAAGAAAGGAAAAAAATATTTTAAAATTCAATCTTACTACGAAAGAAATGGCAAAAAAAAAATTAGACCTACTTTCTTCCCTTTTCTTATTTTTCCTTTTGTTAATATAATTAAGTCTTTCGAAAATATACGAGAAAATAATTTTCTTGCTCTACAAATAATAAAGTTTTGTATGTGGAAAAAAAGAGAGAAAAATTAAATAATAAAATTATAAAGAAGACGTGAAAATTAAAACTCACAATATTTGGAAGGGTAAAAAAACCCCGTTTTTACGTATTTGCTTACAATTTCTTAATGTGATGGACTTTTGAGATGAATAGAACAACATTACTCTTTGACTTCTCAATAATATGAAATCATATTATAATTTCGTAAAGTTAAAATTTTTAATTACTCACACGAGTGTATTGAAAATATGAAGTGTTAAAGATTAATACAAAATAAACTTTAGGTTTTTGTTTTTAAATAATATTAAAAGCAGTGTTCAATTTCAGTCTAAAATTACAACAATAAATTATTGAAGGAGCGTAAGTAGTCTCAGTATAATTAGAGAAAAACTTCAAAAGTGAATTGTACTCGTTTCACTTAAAGCGTAAAAATCACTTCACAATTCTCACCAATTCTAGAAAAATTCTCACCAAATCGAGTGAACTTTACTCCACTACATCGAACATTTTAAAATAAATTTTATGCTGTGTAAGAAGCTCCTTTTCCTTTGTTTTACAACGAAAGTTATAAGCAAAAACACGTGAGCAAGTACAAATTATCGGGCATTAACACCAAACTTTCTTAATAAAAATTTTCCCATTCATGATTCTCTAAATGATTTTGTACTGATTACTGAACCACACCATGTATAACTAAAATCATAAATTATAATAAAACACAAATTTCATTAATCTAATTTTACTTAATTTTTAACATATAATTAAAAAAACATTTTTAAATAAAAGTTCTTCCTATATCTTCCATTTATCTTTAGTATTGCAATATTAAATTGTAATTATATACATATAAATATATATTTACATAATATGTGTATAATTAAATGTATTTCACCTTAAAATTTTAATTTTTTCTCGTCCTTAATCAAATAATTTATTTATTTATATAATAAATACCTCATTTTATTATTTAAAAACAAAAGCAAAAAAAAAAAAAAATTAAAATTTAATAAGAGCAAAAAAATTGTTGACCTATATTTTAAGAAAAATATTCCCATGCATTATTAAAATGTACACAAAATCATTTACATATACATTTATGCAACATATATACATATACAATGAATGGAATTATACCATAAAACTCAATATATTCTTTAAATATGTATATGTACAAGGAATGTATTTCTTACAGCCTCTAGCTATAAAATTTATGACTGCTTTCGAATAAACAGTAATTAATTCCAGTTTATATAGTGCCCTGTCTTCAAAATTGCAGTAATACGACAATATTGCTATATAAATTGTGTATCAATTTTGTATTACTGCATAAAATGTTTTGCGGTTGTATTAAACTGAAACTGTAAGTAAATAAAACAAATCGGAATTGAATAGCTGTTTGAAGTGCTGGAGTAGATTTTTTTGGAACAGAGGTACCCTAAGAAACTAGTCCTTTACCATATCAGAGCAACTTTTTTACGGTTGTAGGGCTCTGACCCGGAAGAGGAGTGAAATTCTAAGGGGCTACATATTCACTGCGGCACAGTTGCCGTCGATCAAGCCTTAAAAATTACGGAAGCTCATTATAGGAGCGACGGGGCTCGAGGGGCGTTCTTGGAGCGTCGCCGAAACTTAAAGAGCTAGAACGCAATATACGCTTGTCGCAATGCATTCTTCTCGTATTTGTATACAGTCTATAAATCTATAAATCTGTAATTTATAAATATAAATAAAATGAATATGTTGCAAACCATTTTGTTAATATTTTTAATATTATTTTTAAATATGTAAATTCAATAATTTTGATTGATCCAGATCATAAAATTCCTCGAAAATCTTATATAGTTAATCAAAAAATTTCAAAGAAGGGATATGTATTCAAACCACATTGCAATTTAATGTAAACAAATAAGAAAGTGAGCAGAGTTTTATGTATATCCCGGTAAAATGTTATTGAAAACAGCAAAAGTATTGATATTCCATCATCTGTAAGATATATAGGACTATAAGTGCTGTTATTGTTTTAAAAAGAAAATTAATAGAGAATAAGAATATAGATTTTAAATTTTTAACAGGTTTACCCTAAACTCAAATATTTTATTAATTCAGTTAATTCGCAGCTTTATAAAAAAACCCTATTGTAATTCATTCACTGCCCTGTTACATTTATATACGCCTATACATATGGCTACCTAAATACATAGAATAATTTTATATTAATAAAATTTTTTATATAATTTTCTCTATTTTTCTTATATACATAATTTCGTTCTAATTTTCATAATATTATTTTCCATTTTATTAACCCAACTTAATTTCAATTTAATTCACATATACCTACTAGTTGTTTTTAATATAATTTTATTTATTTTATGATTAACTTCGTTAAATAATCACTATTATAAAATTTTACCATAGCAATAATAGTAATAATAATATTAACAGCAACAATAATAACTACAACAGTAACTACAAGCATTCACTAACAAAAATATAAACAGCATAATATTAAAGCTATACAAATTATATTTGTACATGTAGAAAGAAGCAGCATCTGCCACAATATTAACCATATTTTCAAAAAAAAAATGCTTTTTTTTGCCTTGTTACCATTATACCCAACTATTTTCACCTTGTTACCATTACCCATTTCCTGTAACACTTTCCTTTCATAGTATTTTATTTTCTTGTTTTGTTTTTGTTTTATTTTTACAATATTTCCTTAATCAAAAAAAAAAAAAATTTAATTTTTTTTTTTTGTTGGCAACATTCAACAGAATATTTTTTTTTTCAATTTTACAATATTTTCGTACATTATTATTGTGTATAACATTGAAAATTGTACAGTGTAATTTGCAAGGATGGTGAATGTAGCATATAGTTATTGCTAGTAATTGTAGTTATATAGGAGATGTTAAGAAAAAGGAAGATGTGGAGAAAACGGAAGGATTTTGAATTATTTTTATTTTTGCTTATTTCTTTTTTTTGTTCGGAAAGCAACAGCTTCTTGACCTAAAACTTGAAATTGTCCTTTTTATATTTTTCTAAATAAAATTTTTTGTATATAAGAACATAATATTTTCAAATTACATAATGTATTTATTTATGGAGACATACATTACTAATGTGTATGTGTATGTGCTTAAGAAATTAAAATAATAATTCATTCATTTGGAAAGTAATTAAAATTGTCGCTAATTTTTATATATTTTTAATGTATGTGTAATGTAGGCTTAAAAAGTAGTATATACCCCCTTTTTACAAACTATTATACAAAATATAATTATTATTATACATAATACACCAAACATACATAATAATATTAAATAAATTAAAACCAGAAAAAAATTATTAATATTTTAATAGCACATCCTTTTTATAAAAATTTTTTTTTTTTTTTTTTTTGAAAGTTTTTCCTTAAAATAAAAATAATTATAATACAAAAATAAAAAGAGTTAAAGTACAAACAATTTAACATAAATATTTTAATTAAAAATACAAAAATTATGAATTTATATAGTTAAATGGTGTAACTCTAAGGAGCTAGAACTTAGCTACTAATATAATAAATGGTGGGTTTGTAATGAATTATCAGTTCGGAATAGAGATGTAATTAATTTGTATTGCATTAAATTTCGATTTTGCATGACAGTCACAACAATAATCGATTCTTATTTAAACTGTTTTAAGGGTATTCACCACTTATTCACCACTATTTTTTGTTTATTCACCACACTCTCTTCAGTTTACTAAGTTTTCATTCGTAATTTTCATTGTATAAAAATTTCACTCTAATACCAGTGTTATAGCAATAATTAATTTTTGTTTTATTTTACCACTTATTCACCACTTATTTTTTATTATTCACCATACTCTTCTCAGTTTAACAGAGTTTTTTATTCGTAATTACCATTGTATAAAAATTTCATTCTTATATCAGTGTTATACCAATAATTAATTTTTCTCTTATTTTATCTTTTATACACCACTATTTTATGTTTATTCACCACACTCTTCTCAGTTTAATAAGGCTTTTATTCATGATTTGCGTCATGTAAAAATTTTTGCTCAAATATCATAGTTATAATACAATAATTAATTTTTGCCTTATTATCTACCATGAACGTATATCACACTTATACTCACCACTATACTATATTATTCCATTAATATAATATTTTTAACAGACACAGTTATGATTTCGTGTCAAAATTCCAAGCACCTTTTGAACTTTAATAAATTTCCCTTATCCATGTGTAAATAACTTAAGTGAACTTATACACGTTTTCAGACACCTTTTCAATATCTTCAATAGCCTCTATTACTCTATAAATAATAGTAGATGTCACGCAAACCAAAAATGAACTCATTATCATTAAGGTTAACTAATTTTTATAGTATAATTGAAAAATAATATCCTCTTTTTTTTTTTATTAAACATTTCCTTTTTATATTTTCTTTAACATCTTAAAAACGGAAGATCATAACTCTAATATCCTTTTTAAATAATTAAAATGTGAAAGAAAAAAAATAGAGGAAGAATTTTAAAATAGGAAAATACAAAATGGAAATGACCTATAAAAAAAAATTTAATTTTTTTTTTCGGTCATCACAATTAAAAAGAATTTTTCTTTTCGTTTTTTTTTTTTTTTTGCTCTTTCTTTATAGGGAAAACCAGTCACAGAAAATAGAATAAGAACAAGTGAACAATAAAAGAAAAATACGTCCTGTTTTCTGTTATTTTTTGTAATTTTCCCCACTCCGTCAAAAACGAATCTGTTCTTTCTCACCCATATATTTTCCTCCGTTCGGTTTTCTTATTTTCCCCAAGCAAAACAATGAAAATAATAACCAAATCCTTGATGAAAATAAAAATAAGAAAAACAAACAAAAATTCCTTAGACATTTTTCGCAGTGATGATATTTTTTTTTTACAAAAATTCTAAGAATGATGTTTGTTTTCTATTTTTTTTTTTTAAAGAAGAAAAATTATTATCATTGCAAAAACCGAAGAAAATGTATTTGTTAAAAACACCCACACAAACGCACACAGTGTTAAAGAAAAACAAAAAAGGACGAATACAAAAGGAAGTTATTTAAGTAAAAATTATATTTAAAATGCGAAGAAATAAAATTATAAAATTAAAAAAAATATATATAGAAGAAAATTTGTATATAGAGTACAAGTAAATACAGAGCAGCGCTTAAAATATTTTAATAATTTAGACAGGAAAAGAAGAGACAGGCAACCTAAAATGAATTTGTTTTTTTTGTAAGAAAATGAATTTCCTTAGTGATTTACTTAAATGATAAGATCCTTGAATTTTTTTAATATCTATTTTGGTATGTGTTTTCCTCTATATCTCACATATTTTATTAATTATGTATTTGCGAAAAAATAAAAACAAAAATAATGAAAAGGTAAACTGAAATTCCTATGCTACATGGCAGATTAGTTAAAATTAAAATAGATTGAAAAAATTTTTTTTTGCTATAAAAAAAAAATTAAATATTTTTCTTTACAAATAAGGACAATTTTTTATTGGGAATTACAAACAAAATAATAAAATATTAAAATATATGAAAAATGAATTTAATTTATAAAAGAAAAATGGTGGAATAAAAAAGTTTTGAAAATTTTCAATTCAACTATTATTTTTTTTTTTTTTATTAATTAAATTTAAACTTTAATAATTAAATTTTTTTTTTTTCCAAAATAGTTTGTTCCTTTGCAATTAATATGAACATTAAAAATGTAATATTGTGAATAATTTACAGAAAATGTTAACAATTTTACTCATA
This sequence comes from Condylostylus longicornis, assembly GCF_029603195.1. Classification (NCBI taxonomy): domain Eukaryota; kingdom Metazoa; phylum Arthropoda; class Insecta; order Diptera; family Dolichopodidae; genus Condylostylus; species Condylostylus longicornis. The sequence continues at coordinate 874,258 of NW_026578045.1, forward strand.
AACTTTATGTAATACTAGTAATTTGTTACATAATTACTATAATTCTACAGTTGAGTAAAATACATATAAATTAGTGTTGCCGTTGTGGTAGAAAAATATTTTTTTTAATAACAAATTAATAATTCACAATAGCAAATACATAACTAATAAATTTTAATTTTTTTTTTCAAATTTATATAATTAATGATACCCCTAAAAATATGCAATTTTTATTATAATCTCATATATGTTTATTTTAAACAAAAATATTTATATTAACCATTTGTAAACTTTTGTGGGTTATCGATAAATATGTAAAATACTTAAATTGCCTACTTACAAGAAGAAAAACAAGTTTTGATATGCAATGAATTTGTAGGGAATTTTATGTACCTATATTATAATAGGTTTCAGAAGCAAAGAGGCGTAAGTCACAATGTGAATTATGCCACTTTGCTTTTGAAAAATCAAAAAAATTTTTATAAAAGCAAAAGTACTTTTGTGAAAAATAAATAGGAAAAAAGCTATTTCGAAACTGGAAACTAATATTACTGATTTTAGAAGATGTACATAACCGATTGCAACAAAAAAAAAAAAATTTTTTATTTGTGGCTCATGCCGCTCTGCTTCTGAGACATATATGATTGAGTTTTTAGAAATTTTTTGAAATCAAATGTTTTGGATTTTGAAGTTGAATGGGCTGCACTTTGCCAATAGCTAATCTATATGATCATTGTGTAAATAGTTTATAGTGATATACAGAAGAGAATTTTTGGTAATTACACAATAGAACAATTTTTTTGAGGGGCACTGATCAGTATTAAATTTTTTAATTTAAAACAACGCCACTCAAAAAAGTTCTACTGTATAATTGCAAAAATTGTCATCTGTATACCACTATAAACTATATTTTTATTAAATAATTTACAATAATTTTTAAAATGCAATATGGAGTAATTTTTCTCACTTGAAAATATTATTAAACAAATGATGATTATTCACTTTCTTCTCATTTAGCGAGTGAAGTAAGTGAAATACCGAGATTCATGATTACGCTCTTAATTTTTTATTTAAATTGAAAAGACCGTACAATTAAGTTTTAATAAAAAAATTTCTAAGTTTATCTAAAATTTTTAAAAATTTTATTTAACCGGGTACTTGCATAATTTTTTCCGAATTTCGTTGGATGAAAAATTTAAATTTGGAGAGCTCTAATATTTTAATACCTCAATATTAGTACTACATAAATCGTCTTAAACAATTTTGCCTCATTTCCACAAATAAATTTAAAAATAAAAAGGACAATTCATTCAAATTTTTCTTTTACAATTTTTTTTTTTATTTATTTATGTTCGTTTAACGTTAAACAAGAGATTTCCTTTTCCTATACGAAAAAAATATAAACGGAAAAGAGCCCAACATTAAAGGAAATGAAAATAAAATTATAAATTTTTGGAGATATTTTCCAACACACACACAAAAAACACAAAAAAATAAAATTAATGCAATAAAAAAACAATGAAAAAGAAAAAATGAAATTAAATAAATTTTAGGAAAATTTTTCAAATCACAAAATAAAACATAAGAAACAAAAAAAGAAAAATTAAAAATTATTTGAAACTTTTTTTTTGTTTCTTCTTTTTGAAACAGGATGAAATGAAAACTCGAATATAAAGTTAAGAATTAATGAAGCTGTTATTTTTTTTTTCAAATCCTTGGAACAAAAAAAAAAAAATTAATATACTTGAAAAGTCTAAGAACTGATGATATTTATAAATTTATTTTTTTTTTCTCTCAAACATTTTTGGTGGCCCCTAAAGCAACAAAGTTTATTACTTTACTTTTTTTGTTTTTATTTTTTTTTTTTTGTTTAAATGTAAGCTTTCATTTTTCCGCTTTATTATTATTTCCAACAACGCTTCTATTATTTTAAATCGTGTTGTATTAAATTAAGAAAACAAAAGAATAATAATAATAATAAAAAAAAAAATAAAATACAAATGTTGCTATATTTGAAATGAAGAAAGAATTTAGAAAAATTCAGAAATAAAATGACATCCGGCCAATTTTAAGATACATGTACAAAAATATAGTTTATTCCATTCAGCACGTTTGCTCATTCACTTGACCCACCTGCAATCACAATTGGATACAACTGAAGTTTTAAAAGTCTGTATTTTAAGAGTTTTTAATTGCTAAACCCAAAGTCGAAATCGAAAAACAAAAAAAAAAGTTGCTTATAAAAATTTTTAAACAGAATTATTACGGAGTCGGAATCGAAGTCAAAAATAAAATAAAAAAAAAATAAAAGTTGAAATCGGAGACCAAAAATTTTAAAACCGGTTGTTCGCCCCATCTATTTTAACAATTTTATATAAATGCCAATTACTAAGCTAATTTATTGGAACACCCTATTTTTTTCCAATATTATTTGTTATAGGAGCTTAATATAGAGTTAATAGTGTTAAAAACGAGACCATTTTAAATGGTCCAATCTAAAAATTTTAAAATTATATTAAGAAATCGTGCATAACGGCATCTATAATGAAATAATTTTACTATAATTGAAGTTGTTTATAAATTGGTACTATAAAAGTTTCATTTTAATTTTATACAAGAATCGTCTTATCTACTTTTTATCATACGAACCCTAATAATATAACGATACCTAGACCATAGATACCTATGGTTGTGAATATTTCTTTGTATTTTATAAATTTCTTTAATAATTCGAAATTGCCAGGGCTTTCATATCAAAAATTCATAGATTAATTTCTACTTCATGTATAACATTGCCAACCGTTCAGTTTATTAATTATTTTCTTTACTACTCTTTTTGGGAAACAGCAAGGAGTTAGGAGAGTTAAAAACAAATTTCTACTACTAATATGAACGGAATAACAAATTTATTACCTCTCTTTTCGATGACACTCGTATAAGAACAACGTAGACGTATGAATTACACGACTAGTGTAACACGGTATAAAACAAAATGTGATATATGCTTCCTTCACAAAAATAAAAGAGAATAAAAAACAAAAATTTACTCGTCACTTATCCAAAGTTACTGTAGGTATATAAAAAATTTTTATTATTTTTTAAAAATTTCTAACCTTTCTAAATACTTAGAATATAAAAATTAATTTTTTAAATGTTTTGAAATCACTTTTCATTTAAAAAATTGTTTATTTTATGTTGTGTACCCAAATCTCAAGTGAATTTTATATATGACGTGTGATAAATTTCAATAAAACTGCCACCACTTGCGATATACAAAAAAAACAAAATAATTTCAATATTTAAAACTTTTTGTTGGTTCGGTTCGTAACTGGTTGGTTTTCAATGTATTGTGCCATGTGTGTATGAAAATTATGTGTTAGGTATTGTTTATTTAAACCCATATGAAAATTTCGTAAAAGCAAAATTTTTTTATGAAGCAAGAATAAGGCGACAGGAGAATAATGAATAAACCAAGATACTGTTTTGATTTTTAAAAGCGTAGCACCGTTTAAATTTTTTAGTGATTGTGTTTCGTTAGTGTTGTTATACTCTTTTACAAGAGTAAAAGTTTTAAATCAGTTGAATTTCCATTTTTTGTGTGTATATTCAAAGGTAGGGCACGTATAACTTAATTTTTTAAAGCATTATTTTCAAGAATTTCAATATTTTTTGTTTTGTTTTAATACCCATTACTGATTTAAGAATAAAAAAGAAACGTTACACAAATAATTTTATTTGTTTTCGATTCTTTATTTAAGAAGATTTTCTCAAAATACAAATAAAATATAAATTTCTTTTTGTTAAATAAAAGGTGTCGAAATTTTAATTTTAAAAAAGGATTTTTGAATTAAAATAATCAAGAAATTACTTTAAAATTATCAATTTTTAATTGATATTAATTGAAAAATAGTTTCCTAATTTGTTTTTTTAAATTTTTAAAAGCAGTTTTAACAAAACAGAATGTGAAAAGACAATATTTTATTCAAGATCGTTTCTAACTTTATCGACGCCCTATGAGATTTTCAAAAATTGCGCCCCCCATTTCTTTTAAAGCAATCAATCACTTTCTTGTAACTTTATCATGCTTCATTCAGGATTAGTCATAGAATTAAAGCCTGGGAAAAATAGAGAAAAAAAATTTAGTTTTTTTTTTTTTAAATTTTCAATTGCGCCTCCGTTTTTCGGCGCCCATTGCAAATTCATTCTTTGCAAACGTAGTAGATCCGGTACTGGTTTTGTTAAAGGAATTATAAGAAAATTATCATTTAAAGTAGAATTTAAAACGAGAACTATAATAAGCTATTCTGTTTCTTCAAAAATATTTTTCTTATATTTTTTTCTAATATTGATAGAAAATGTGTCATCCACTTACAATTCTAAATACGATATCTAATATATGGTATTTAGAATTACGGGTATTATCTAATATGTTGTATTTAGAATTGCGAGAAATATTTCTAGAATTTTTACTTTTATTATTTAATAGAAAAATATATAATTTTTGGCTAACTATGCACTTTTACTTTATAAGATATTTAAATCATTTGTTATTTTTGGAATTTATGACCTCGTAACTCTTTTTTTTTTCTCTCATAATATTTTCAATTACAATACATACATAACATATATTTTAAATTATTCCGCGGATAAAAACTTTTATTTTATTATAAAAATTCAAATTTTATAAAAATTCAATTTTTATTTTATTTTTTCTATTTTCATCTCCTTACGTTGTTTACTTTGTATATATCCATTTTGAAGTTATTTTGGAATAATATTTTTATGCATGTATGTATGTACATAAAGAAAAACAGCATTTTCTTTTTATTATTTTTTTTTAAATTTAAATATTTGAATTGAAAGTGGGCGTAAAGATAACCAAACAATATGATGACAAAGTATGTATACAAAAAAAATAATAATAAAAGGAGAGTGTATAAATAAATGACATTAAAAAGAGAAAATTTTAATGTACCGTCTTCCATAAGTTATTTAAAAGAGGCGTCATTTTCCCATAAGAAAAAAATATTAACGACTGCACAGTGTGGTGGTTTTTATATTCATTTTTGTCTTGATTTGGGATAACAGAAAAAAGGAAAATTCCAGCTCAAAATTCATAAAAATTTGACAATCATTTGTCAAATAAGCTAAAATAATGGTTAAAGTCTGCAAAATTGCCACGGATTTATGCACTTTTCTGATAGTTATTGATTTATATTGATTGGTTTCACTCCATAGTTCATATGCGGCATTGTTACTGAAGGTCATAGTTCATATGCGGCAATTTTATTTGTAAACGAGCTAGTTAAGGCATAACTGAGTCCCGTTTATGAACACAATTTTACGATAAAAAAATATGAGCTGAGAATTATTTTTCACAGCAATAATTCTTAATTACTATTTGATATCAGTTTTCAAGTATAGATATATTTGATCATAAATTTATAAATTTCAAAAATTGAGGTCACGATACAAATATATTAAATGTTGTGGGTAATTACCCAAATTGAGGGTAATTACCCACTACGTTGAAAATTAAAGCCATTTCAATATAAAATTGCTGAAAATGTTTAAATAAAGAAATAAATTCAGTTTCAGGGTAAAAAAAAAGAGTGATCAAATTTGAAAGTGATTTTAGTTGTTTGATTTTGCATCAATGGTTCAGTGGCTTGATTGATTTTTTTGTGAACACTCTACTTATGAATGAGTAAATAAATTTCAAATTCCAATTTAAAAATTCCATTTGCCATGATTATAAATGGAACAGAGTAAATCAAAACACTTACATAATACACTTTCGAAAACTTATAAACCTTAAAATCGCGTACAAAAAATTTTTTACGATAACCTCAGCGAATTTTTTTTTACACTATTTCAAGATTTATAGAATTTTAAAATTATTTTTTTATTTTAAAGTTTTTCTATTAAAAATTACATAAAATTTTATATTTTTCCAAAAAGAAACGAAGAATATAACAAATTTTTTTTTTTAGATTAATAAAAAGGTTTTAAGTTCGCCATTCAGTTACACTCCCACTTAAAAATGAAACATAATTTTTTCTCAATTTTTCAATGTACTTGTTTGCTCTTCATTTTTTTTTTTTGTAAATATTGCAAAAAAAAAATTTTTTCAGTGCTAAAATGTTTAAATAAAATGAAAACAAATTTACATAATGTAGACATGAAAAATAAAAATTTGAAAAATCAGAATAAAAAGAAAGGATGAAATTTTTGGAGCAAACATTGAAAAGGAGTGAAAAATTACCTTTGTATATGAAATTATTGTGTGGATATTATTTTTTATTATTAATATTGTATGTATGTATTTATACACAATACATAATGCTTATATAAAATATTAGCAAATTTTATCAAAATTGTCATTTCGTTAAATGGTTTTCCATTTCATACCAAAAATTATACAATAAAATATTTTGCAATCAAACATGTTCGAAATGGTATTCAAACAAATCACTTTAATATTAAATTTATGATTCTGTTTAATAAATAAAGTTGTATTCAATTTATGTTTCTTTAAGAAATTTCTGCTAGCTGATCCAATTTAAACCTGCTTGACTTCAATGTTTTAATAAATTTATTAAACCTTATAAATATGCCTAAAGTACCATGTCAATGAAACTTTGTATGATTGCATTTTAAAATGTCTATAATTCAATTGACTATTTAAATTATGACGAATTTGTATACCACATTACTTTTGAATTCTTACAAAAAAAAAAAAAAAATTTGAAAGACATCATTGCTACCATCTGGAATTCCTAAAATAAATTAGTGAATTATTAATAAAAACTTCATGCCCAGGAGATTCTCTTAGTTTTCAGTCCATACTTTCGACCTTGTCTCCATGGTTGCAATTGCCTGATATCACAAAGTTTTAGTATTTGCCAATATCGCTCTCAATATCATTAAACCTACTACAATCCCATCACTACGGCAAAATAGAATCCCGAATATTAAATGCAATAGACGGCAACTCAAAAAACCTAAAACGGTTTTCTTTTTGTTTCACCTACTTACATTACTTTCACGTTAAGTTTTAAATAGCAATTTTTTATTTTAAAAAATTTTCAATTTTTTAACAAAATATTTTTGCTTTTCTTTTTCAATTCCATTTTCATTTAAATTTTAATTTTTTTGAGAACATCAAAAAGGATATGGGCGCAATTCAATTTTTTTTTTTTTTTTCAAAAATATTGAAAAATTTTATTGTTATTACCTTTAATATTTTGGTGCTTATCAATTTTATATTGAAATGAATAAAATCGATTGAAAATTTTTTTTTTGTGTATTTTTTCATTATTAGAATACAATTCTGTTGTATATTATATACGCAGAGTGTCGAAGACTCGATGATACCCCCGAACCAAGGTAATAGAATACGAACTAAACATACTAATTTTATAGAGCTTCATAATGAGTATACACACTAAATTTGCATTGCCTATTATATTTCCCTCAGTTGTAAATAAAAATACAATAATTGAACCATTTTCTAAGAAAGACTAAATTTTGAGGGCTCATAACTTAGGAAAAAGTTAAATGCCAATTTCCTCGTACACCTTATATAATATATTGAGTACTACTAAATGTAAACAACATAAATTAGAGAGTAAATATATTTAAAAAAAATAAACATAAGCGTGTAATGGAGGAGCATACGTTCGATAATAGATTCATGATAAACAAAAATTTCATGTTATTACAAAATTTCATTATTCGAGATATTAAATACAGAAAAAACTGTGTTCCATTAAAATGAATAACTAAAAATATTCTAAGCGGGACTATCTTTAGTTAAGATTCTTAAAAATTAGAAATTAAATGGAAATTTGCATACTTTTCGGGGCTGTTTAATTTTCTTTTCCAATTCAATTGGAAATTTTGAAAACCAAATTTTTGTTGCAAATATTTATGAAAATCTATTAGACGCAATTACCTTACTCTATTAAATAATTCAAAATGAGAAGAGACTTTTTGTAATTCCTAAATAATAATTCAAATAATCAATGATTTTTTTTCTAAATTTAGAAAATAAGAGAAAATAAAAATACCATAGTTATTTTTAACATTTATAAAATTATGATTTTAAAACCAAAGAAACGTGATCATTGGTTATTTTTGAAATGAAAAATATTATATAAAGATTTTCCAGATTTTTATATTTTGCGAATGGGGAAGGACTTTCTAAACTAAAAATAAAAAAAAAATATTTTATTTTTTCTTTTTATTATTTACAAATGACAATTAATACAAAAACAAATTTAATAATTAAATTCATACAAAATGGAAAAAAATATTTCAAAAAACAAATTCAAACAATAAAAATAAAGTCCTTTTTATTCAATATTAATTTACAAAAAAAAAAATTCAATATGCTTAACCAAATATAGCAAGACAACAATTGTATAATTGACACCTTTAAGATATCAAAAATTTTTAAGTTAAAATTATTTTAAGTGGAAAATCAAAGCTATTGAAATAATGGATTTCCTATGAAATGTAAAAAATTCTTTAAGAAATCCTCAAATATCACTTAAATTGTGTAAAAATCGCCAAAAATTAATTGTGTAAAAAATTGTGTATTATAAACTACTGCCAATAATCATAATCATTAAGGGGAAGATATTAAAAGCAAACCCTGGTAATATTTCAAAACGATACTGTATGCTGTACAATTAATGGAAAATTGGAACTATTTAACAAATAATTATTTAAAAATGGCTGTCTCTACATAAAATTTTGAGTATTAACAGGAGTTTGTATAGTTGGGACAGCAAATTAGTCAATTGTGAAGGGAGGTATTATCCAAGAATATGTCCTATAAGCAAATTTTTCTGAATAATATGCCGAAAATAAGGCGTTAAATACTGAAGATCAGACATTCTCCTTTCTTATATGGTTTATATGTAGTAATTGAGAATGTCTTGTACAAGGGTTGCTAGGGAAAAAATTAATTATATTTTAATGCAATTGACTAAATTTTTTTAAGGTAAAATTTTCATTATTGTTAATAATTTAACATTTTTGTATTACATACACTATGTTAAAGCTTTTGCATCCGAAAATCCGAAATCATAATTAAAATTCTAATTATTAATGAAATACCAAAAAAAAATTATTTCAATTGTTTTTCTCTGATTTTTCCGGATCAAAAATTATTGTACGCAAAATACTCCTTTTTAGTATAGAAAATGTTGAGATGCACAGAGGCATATTTTTTTTTTTTATTAATTTAAAAACCTTCTAAATAAAATCACAAATTATTTATAATACCCAATTATTATTATTACCTTCATAAACCAATTGTATTCGCAGAAAAACAGAGAACAATAAAAAAAAGCCAAGGATCGTAAATAAAATAAAAAATAATAATAATAAAAAAGTCAGTAAATAACAACGAAAATCAACGAAATTAAAATTTTCCATTGAAAAAGTGTAAATAATTGTTTTACTTTTATTTTTTTTAATTTGGTTGCTAACGAATTCGTGATTATTTTTCGCAATTTTCATGAAAAATTTTCCCTATATTTGTTTTTGTGTTTCTCATTTTTTTTTTGTAATTTTATTTTTATGTATTTTGCCTTAAGCTTTCATTCAATTAGAAATTCTAATTAATTTAAAATAAGTAATTAAATTGAAAAAAAAAAATTAAAAAAATTTTTTTTACAAATTTGGAATTGCGTTAATGGTGATTATAATTTATTGTTATAACGATTTCCTTGACATCTACAGTTATTTATGCCACTGTTATGTCGTTGGATTATAAAATATTTTTCAATTTCCTAGTTACTTTCAAAAAATAATCGTCAATATTGTAATGTAATAAGATAAGAAATGGCCAGTTTACGGGTCGATAATGAGAAAATGTAGAATTACATTATTCCTCCGAAATTCATGTTAAGGAGAATGAAGCTCGAGTTTTCAATCGGCAGGCCAGATTTAATTAGAACATATTAAAACTATTGTAATTAACAGGTATTCTCTCTATTCGCATTCTCCTTTGTGAATATTAGAAAGATTTAAAGGCAATTGAGAAACACTAGATTTATCCTAGATTTTTCTCAAAAAATTATGTAGACTATTAGTAGTCTAATTATATTAGACTTGGTCAAACACGAAAGAATGTTTACGAATACAAATGAAATTAAAACGACCTTATCCCGAACCCAAACAAAAATGAAGACAAAATGTAAAGAATTTAATTTTAGAATTGAGAAAGAATTTTAAGAGAGAAAAAATTTTAAGAGAACAGAACGTATGCTATTATGCTTTGTATTCATATAGGACTTTATTCTCTTATATTGAATTGAATTTTTAAATGTTTCATACAGCCCCCCTCCCTCAACCGCTTTGAGTCCATGTTTAATCGGGCATGTACGCGATTTTTCTAATTTTTTAATTATTTTTAATTCTTTTCTTTAATTTCAACATTGTTAACTAACGTGATATAGAATGTCAGTAACGTTGTAACACAGTCGATAATTAAAATCACTTATTACAATAGCCTATGCAAAAGTGAAGAATAAACAATAACATTTTGATAATAAAAGAAATTTTCTACTTTATACTGAATAAAACTAAGTTAAAGGAATGAAGGATAATAAGGTTACACGATTTTTTATTTTTTAAAATAACAAAAATAAAAAACCCAAAAATGCCCTCTAAAAAAATTCAACAGTTCTTATTCTATATCGTCCAGTTGCCTTTTCTAGAGAGTTTATTTTTAATTAAAATTTCTAAGAAATGAACGTTCTTTTCCCCCTCTTTATTTTTCTTCAATATTTTTCTTTCGAATCCTTTTGTACATATTCAAATGTACAGTTGTTATATTCCTCGGGAAAACAAAAAACCAAAAAGTCAAAGTGAAAAAATATTGAAACTTAAAATGAAAATGAAATGGAATAAAAAAACAAAAGAAAGGTTCTATTTATACACGATTTTAATTTAATGAAGAGGAAAAATAAAAATAAAAAAAATGGCAAAACTGAAAATCAAAATGTGAAAAATTCATTAGAATTGCAAATAATAAAATTACCTACTATACACCCATTTTGTTTTTTTAATGAAATGAGTTCCGTATTCATTTATTTTTGTTTTCTGTTTTTGTTTCAAAATAAATAAGTCGATATCCTTTTTAATGATTGCATTCCATGCAATAAGAGAGGTATTGTTTCTATACTAAATTTTGCATTTTTCCACCGCTGTTCTCAAATCTCGAATCAGTATAGCTCAGTTCGTATAAAATCTGTATAAAAAGTCACAACTCGATATTCTTTCAGATCGAATTTTGTAAGTTAATATCAGTAAGTCAATTAATATAGTATCCGCTCACAAACTGGCAACTCAATATACTTCTATTATCTACTTTCGTAAGTTAAAGTCAGTAGCTCATTTAGAAGTTCGATGTATATTTGAATCTATGTCTGTATCTCAGCTTCAGTATAACTCAATTGCTTATAAAACGACAATCTACTTCTGTAGCTCAAGAGGTATAGCATGGCTATATAGAAAGTTGCAAAGTGGCAAATTAGTATATTCCTACACAAATTTACATCATTAGCTGATTTGGTATGAGTGTCCGAATAAAAAGCGGCTTAAAATTCATTGGTGTTATTCAACAAATATACTGTATGGTTGATATTTTTTGTTGACCACATCATTTTTACTTCTAATTTTTTACTTTTAACTTTTTGTTAATTTTTTTTTTTTTCTTACAGATTCTGATTGAAATCCTATTTTTTACACAGTTTGTTTGAAATTGCAATATTATTACTTTAGAGTTATTAAGTTAAATTGAATTTTTTTTAAAGATTACAAATAGTAATTTTGATTTGAAATGGAAAAAACCAATAAAAATGTTACAAAAACGAGTGCGATTGTTAAAGAATTTAAACCTGAAAATTTTTACATTACTAATTACTTTTGCATTAGATTTGAAAGTTTTTATGTAAATTATTCACTTATTCCTCTGCATTCATACATTTATTAGTTAATATAGGAACACTGCTTTTGCAATAATTTTTTAAATGAAGTTTATGCGTTCTACGCCTTTTAGATATTAGAAAAATGCTGCACAATTGGGTAGTATAGAATATTTACATTATAATGATGCATAAAATACATATATAGGATGCGTGAAATTGTTGAAGAAATAAAAGTATTAGTTATTGAAAATGTAAATTTCATAATTTCCTATAACCTACCTAAATGTAATATTACGCATTATAAGGGTAATTACCCAAAACTGCGAGTAGATTATGGGTAAAGAGTAATTCCGCCAAAAGCAGGTATATTACATAAAGTAACGGTGGTTTTTAAATGATAATTACTACGAAATGTGAGTAATTACCTAAAACAAGTATAATGCAAGAGAGGATAAAATTTGTTGAGAATTAAAGCAATTTGAGGGTAAAAATAATAAAAATAAAGAATCAAATTTATGATAAAATTTTTTTGTTTTTGAGGATTAATACCGAGTCCTATTGAATTAAAGTGTTGCCATTTATACATAATACATATAACGACATCTACATTAAAATAGAAAGAAGTTGTGCTGCTTAACAATGCGTGTATTACGTGCTCACTCTGTCGTCGTAGTTTTTATATAATTTTGAAATATAATAGTGTTATATTTTGCATTTATATAACGGGTATAACATTAAAAATAATATATTTTTTATTTATTATAATTTAATTTATTTTATTTTTTTTAATTCCATACAATTTTTATATTTGTCAATTTTATTGTTTTTTGTTTAAATTGCAATAAAATAATTTAAAATTATTATTTTCCTTTGACAAAGGAAATCCTTTTAAATTTTTATTGTTTTTTTTTTAATTTTTTTTTTACAATTTACAATTATGATATTTTAATTTTTTAATTACATTATTTAAAATTTTATATAGTATTTATTTAAATAACATATCAATTACAAATTACCAGAAATTAAAATTTGATATTTAATTTATTGTTATCCTATTCGGATACACAAAAAAAAAAAATTGGAAGAGAAAAACTACATAAACGCAATTTATTTCAAAAAAGGGATCCTTTTTTAGTTTTTTTATTTAGGAGCTTATAAAAGCGAGCAAAAAATAATTTTTTTAATAATGAAATAAAATACTTTATTTTTATACAAATTTATTTGGTAATATAGAAAGGATAATATCCTTTTTTTTTAAATTAAATATAAAATTTAATTTTTTGAAATTATGAAAATAAAATAATTGTAGTAGATTATAAAATACAAGAGATTTGAGACGCGATGACATTAACGAAGCAGGGTGAAAAGTTTTATAGAACGAATTTCTATAAATTTGGGTGGTAATTACCGAAAAAAGCACCAAGTTCTTTAAAACTTGTCTCTATAAGAGTGTGACAAAATTCTTTAAAACTTGTGTCTATGTATAAGAGTGTATAAGAGTGGTATAAGAGTTGTCAGTCTATAGATAGTTATACTGCACAGTATTCCAGCTGGAAGAACTTGCGATTCTATTGTGTTTAAAAGAAAATGAAAATATTTTGCAAGTTACTGTGGATTTGCTTTATGGTTTTGCATAAGTTAACTGTTTCGAACGCTTATTTAAAGATCAAATCAAAGTGAAATACGGGGAATTATGGCCGCGAACGTAGTAGTAATGGAGGCTTCTAAAATCGATATTATGAGGTCTTCAACATTTTATTAATTGTTTATTATTATCATCTAGAAGAGATTAAAAGACTGGTTAGAGTTGAAATATAATTTAAACAGAATGAAATACCGACAATTGAAATCGTTCTTACCCTTAGAAAAGAGAAGGTTCGTTTTGTAAATTGTGCGATGTAGCAGATCAAATATCACTTCATATTACATGCAACTGCGATGCGCTAACTAGAAAGTTTCTTTTACATCTTAATCATAGTTATCCGGTATCTTTGAGTATTGTGTTTAACTCACTGTGTAATATCTCATGGTTCTTTGGAGAAACACACTTGGATTTGTAGTAAAATACATTTAATGTTTATTTTTTTAAAATGTTCCCTTTCTTAATTTTGCTTAAATAGTTTTAGCCGCTTCCGTTCGCTTTTGAACATTTAATTATTACCAACTTTTTAATAACATGAAATGAATTTATGATTGATTAGTAAAAAAATTACAATTAAAATTTCTAATTTTTACATTTCATTAGAGGAAATTGTATTTGGATTTTCTCATTAAAAAATTAGAAATTTTTAATTGTTAAATGAGAAGAAAAACTATAATAATTTTCAATCAAAATTTTATTTACATTATGTACGCAGAGATCTATTTCTACAACGGAAACTTAAATCAACCACAATTTTTCAAAATCCGGATGGAACCGGAAAATTGAACTGCGCGGAATCAAAAATATGAAAATCCTTTTTGCGTTTTTCTTTGTTTGTTAATAATTTTCATTTATGTTTTTTTTTTCTGTTTGTGCGGTTTTTCATTTTAATATCTTCTTTATAATAAGGACTAAAGTTACAAAATATATTTAAGCACCACAAAAAAAAGGGGTATGAACTGAGGGAAGCAAAACAAAAAAAAACAAGTAAAAATTGAAATAAAAACTTGGCGATTACAGATTGTCGTCTTCATTATTATGGTCAATTTGTTAAATATCCTTTTGTTATTATTCTTGTGTTTTCCTTTATTTTTTTATTTCAGTATACTTAATTTTGTTTATTTTGATCCTTTTTTTTTTGGCATTCTCATTTTTCTCTTAGTATTTTATTTCTTTCTTCTTTATACCTTATTATTTATGATTATTTTTTCATACTGTTCAGGTTTCATTCGGATCCTTCATTTTTTCTGATTTTTTCTCTGATTTTTATTATTATATGATCTCTTTTCGCGGAAAAATTAATCTCGTCCTCTGCTCATTTTGTTTTTTTTTTTTGATTTTTCAGATTTTGTTTTTTGGTTTTGGTTTTATACTCTTTTATATATAATTTATTGTATCCTAGGAGAGTTGGTCAGTATTTAAAGTTATAGTATAATTATATGTGTATAATAATAATTATATTCATACGAGCCCATGTTCCATGAAATTTATAAAGAAAATATAGACTTGGAAAAAATCTTAATTAAAAATAATGACAAAAGATATCAAATGAAAGGAAATTCGTTGGGCGATATATGATAAACATGATGATAATCGATAGACAATTAGAATTATCATAAATATATTCTCCTCAGTTTAAATATGCAGCCCAAAAAATTCAGTCCATTATTTATTTGTTGGCTCAGAATTAAATCGAGCGGTTGTAAGTCTATACCGGCTGATTCAAAAAGGTTTTAAACAAAATATACCATTGGTTAGAGGGCCGAAAATGGGTAAAACTTTTGTTCCGGACTAGGTCTTAAATCTACAGGATTTCCAAGTTTACAAGGATTTTAACAAATTTTCACGAAATTTTTACTTCTTCAAGTTTTTTTTTGCTTGTAGCTTCCGTTCCGAAAAAGGTAGAGGTTTCAAACAAAAAATTTTTCAAAGGCCTAGTAAATTAGAGCCTAAAATTAGCAAGTATTTGACTTGGTATTTTATGTACATTCAGAATACCAAGCATTCGAAATTTAGGAATTTAGGAAAAATCAAATTTTTCCCTTTTTTTTGATTTTTTTAAGTTTTTTTTAAAGTTTTTTAAATTTGTACGGAATTTTTTTGAAACTATGAAATTTTTATTTACAAAATTTTGGCCTGCTTTAGTTAAAGTCCTGAAATGTTAAAAAATCTTTTATGGCACAGAAGACATGTTAAGATTAAAGGTTTAGTAAAATGTATAGGAACTCAAAAAATTGTCACAATTTTTGATTTTTCTTGATTTTAAGTGAGTCTATTTCGCTCTTCACGTTTTCCAAACATTTTTTTTTTGAGATTTTAATATAAGGTTTAAATAAAAATGTAACAACAATTCTTTTGAATTTAGTTAGGACTCGTGTCTGTTTACATTAATTCTCTTTTCGGCAGCATAGTGTATGGGGACTCGTACAGAAGCAAAATATTAAATATAAAAATGTTTTTAACATATTTTTTCGTTTAATGTAAATATGGTCAAAAAAATTTTTTTTTTTATTATGTTATTATGATTTTATAATATCCTTTATACATACATAATATAAAACTTATTAATTTTTGGTGATTTAAAATTTTTTTCTCATTCTCTCTTTTATGTATGGTTTTTGTTCATATCGATGTGGTATGATTTTGAATTATATTATAAGAATGCCTCTGTATTATAAGGATCCTTAGAGTAAGTATTGAGTTGGTTTTAAAGCTAACCATGCGTACTAATGACATCTTTGCATATACTTTGCCTTATTTACAAAAATTCATTATTATTGTTATACTTTCTTTCAATTTAGCTTATAAGAAATAGGGATCCAATAAGATTATTTAAATATATAATACTACCTTTAATACTGATTATGTTGATCTTAAATTAAATGTACATATAGTAATTTTATGGACATATACATGTTATCAAAATAAATATAAATTGTAATCAAAATTTCTAAAAAAAAAAATTAATTATAAACCAAAATCAAGGATATCTTTTACATAGAAATTCTATTGAATATTACAAATTAATAAAATATATTTTATATTACTTAAGTACACATATTTAAATTAAAGTCATGTATAGGTATCCTTTAGAAATTCCGAAAATTATTTCTATATATATATATACCATGATTATAATCTCATATTTAAATAAAGGATAACATTTTCAATTGAATATATGATCGTTAAGATACAAAAATAATGTACAACCTAATATGAAAAGAAAATTTCAATTCAAATTGAAATTTTCCAATTAATAATTTTCAAACCCTTTTTACTTTTCCAATAATTATATATATATATATATATATATATATATATATATATATATATATATATATATATATATATATATATATATATATATATATATATATATATATATATGTATATAAATCTTTAATATATAAGGTGTTTTTTCTTAATTCTATAGTAAAAGTTAAAAAATTGAATTTGAAATTTATTAATATGTCATTAATATTTTAAAGTTATTTCGAGTAAATTGCCACACGTATTCTTTTTGACAAAACAGTTTCTTAATAGCAAATTTTCGATTACTTTTACGTTCACTACTGGCTATATAGCAACCTTAACCTCAAATGCATCAACGGCTACATGTACTACTATAGGCATTCTCCTGTAAAATTCAATGACTTGACCAGCTATCTGATAAAATAATTGCTAAAACGAATTAAGTCAACAATTTTGTAAGGATTAGGCATATGTTCTCATGGAAAATATCATTAATAATGGGACGGTAAAGATCTCCGTTAACTGTAATACGAGCTTTTACCTCATTTTTTTTGGGAAATAAGGTTTAATGCTGCTGTCAACGTATAAACCTTCTCAATTCATTTTCTGGTATATAATGCAATTTGTACGGTCTCATTTTGGATTAGTATCACTCTATATGTACGAATTTGGCCTATTAATTATTATTA
The DNA here is from genome assembly GCF_029603195.1 of Condylostylus longicornis. Lineage (NCBI taxonomy): Eukaryota > Metazoa > Arthropoda > Insecta > Diptera > Dolichopodidae > Condylostylus > Condylostylus longicornis. The sequence goes on from NW_026578045.1 coordinate 891,765, forward strand.
TTAATTAAATAGGCCGAAAATTGTAAGGTAAAATAAATATGACTAATTTTTAAAGTGACGACCTTCTTCTACCAAGTAATTGTGATGAATTTGAAAACATTTCTCAATTGTTTGATTTTCATTTGATTGTCTCAATCCTCAATAACAACTAGTTTGACAGTCAGCTATTCTTAATCTGTTTCTAAACAAAATAGGACACCCTATATAAAATATATTACATAAATTGTAATGTAATATTATTATTATAACAAAAACTTAATATGAAAATTGAAAATGTAAATGATATCCTTGTCTATAAAATGTTAATAAAGAATAATAAAGGCACAATATTCTTATTTATACACACATACATATATAGAGCAAAGCATATTACATTATCATTTTATTAAAATTTCTGTTTATTTATTATTATATTTATATAATGAGGATTTGTAATTATTATTCGGTATTCAAAATAAAGTTGCTTAGCAATATAAGTTATAAATTTAATTTTCAATTGAATATTTTATTATAATAGGATTAATTAATAAAATATATCTCATGTATAATGACTTTATATTATAATTAAAACAAAATCTTTACACGTATAACACTATTATAATGTATAAATCTGTATATAACAAAGACATTTTGTAAAAATAGAATAAAGGATTCACTCTTGTAATTCAATATAGTGAATCAACTGTAACAGGTTCAGTAATTCAACAAGTTGCAATTTCTTAGAAAATTCTTGTATTTGTTGAATAATTAAAGGTTTTTTAGAATTGCTATTATACTTCAAATTTAAAAGTTCATACTTAAGTTTATCTTATAAATAGCTTAAATAACTTGTTTTAATCATTATACTGTTATAATTATTACTGTTGATTCACTATTATAAAAGTTCATGTTAAATTTTATGTCATAAATATCATTAAACTTTTGAAATTTGAAAACTTATTTAACTGTTATATTATATAACAGTTTGATTTACATTGAAATATGTAGAACAGACATACATAATATAACAGATAAAAATGTTATATTTGCTTGAAAACGTAATCTGAGTTATAACTTTATAACTATCAAATATTGTTTTATAAAGTTCTATCATACTATTTGTATGATCAAAGTTCTATCATACAAAATGTATTTGCTCAAGATTTTATGATTTTTTCTTGATTTATTTTAAATCTGATGAAAGTTTGATTTAACAAATAACTTTCTTTCTAATTTAAGATTTTCTTAATCAACATATTATACAAGTTATTTAATAACACACACATTTTGTTATACAAATTGTATGATGGTTTGTTGTACAATAAATTTTACTAACTAAACTCGCATTAAATCAAAATTTTTATTTATAAATTTTAAAAATTAAATGAAATAAATTCATAATCTCATTATATTATCAAGGTCTAAAATTTTTATTATTAAAATTCATATACACAGAAAATTTTTCATTTAATAATTAATCAAATTCATTAGGTTTAATATTTGAAATATCATCATATATATTATTAAAATCATGAAAAAATATAACATTAAATTTATAATTTTTTTTTTTTTTGAATAAATATTGAATAAATTTATTTTGCCTATTGATTATCTATAATAAATTATATACTGTATATATATAATTTATTTATATACAATATAAAAATTATACAATTATGTTAATCGAAATATACATAGAAATAAAATTTCCATGTCATTCTACAATCATAATTCAATTTGTAATAAAATTCTAATGTCAATTTCTCACTTTTACTTCACAATACGAATATGAAATCGAAAATATTCAATCACAATAATTAACAATTGAATTGAAAATAGAAAAGAAAAAAATCTAAATATTTTCATCTTTTCCTTTTCCGAAACCTATGAATTTGAATAATTTTTTCTCTTTTACAAATAAAATTCGAAAAGAATTCGACAATCATTTAGAATAGCTGTGTAAAAGTAAAATGAAAAAAGGTCCCTATATATTTCTATTTTTATATATACAATAAAAGAAAAAGAAAATACCAAAACAAAAATATTAACAGGTATTACAATAGATTAAGCGCTTGTACAGATTTTCATTCACACCAATCATTTTCTTTTTTATACAAAATTCTGTATTACAAAATGAAAATATTGCATGCGATCAAATATTTAATCCTAATATAGTTAGTAAAGAAATAATATGAAATATAACAAACATTGAGCTATAATAAAACAAAAATGTTTTGAATTCAAACTTGTTTCGTTCATACAAAAAGTTGCAGAGAGTTTGAAGTTCAAATTCGTTCAAAAATATTTGTTTGCAACAAAAATTCTGTTTTCAATCTCGATTTTTAAAATATTCTTATTTCTTAAGCATTTTAAACAAAATTATTGTGTTTGCAACATTAACCGTAAAATACATGTTGCAGTTCGAACACAACCAATATTTTAAATAAAAATTATGACATTGATGAAATCATACTATTTACTGTGATCATATTCGCAAATCATTCTGTTCAATTCAAAATAAAGTATTAATCAAAATAATAATAATAAAGTAATTAATACTTGCTAAAATACTAACTATGTATGATGCAACAACAAACAAGCTTTACTCAATGTAATATCAATACCAAAAGTATTGGAAGTTTTAAATAAAATACCCGATAATATATTGATAAAAGAATGTGTTGAAATTATTTTGTTCATTTCGGAATTTACTGATTTATCTCTCTTCCTCTCCCTTTCTTTTAATTTCTATCCATCTCCCTCTAACCTTTAGTAATGTTATATGAATTTCTTCTTTGGTTCTATTTTTGTAAATTTTTCCTTTAATTTCTTGAATATTTACCTTCATACAATTTTTACATTGAATAATGGTGTTAATTTATTGATTTGCAAAGTAAAAAAGAAGAGCAAAGAATGGAAACTTCTTTACAATTTTTGAAAAATTCATTTAGAATATTATACTATTACTGGGTATGATGAGTTGATTGTTACAATTGAAATTTTTCAAACAATAAAGTATTGGTAGTCAAACATTAACAGAAATGAAAAATCGCACCAGAGGTTAAACATTAATAGGAAATAAGAAATTTAAATTTAAATTCTTTTTTGTGAAAATCACGTAGAAGATATTTTGTAATAATTAAAACACTAAAATTTATTTGAAATCAGTATATACACCGAACACTAAATTTTAATTGATTATAATTAAAATAAATTATTTTTTATTTATTCTTTCTATTTAATTTTAATTACAGGTGATAACTGCTAGTGATACAGCACCAAAAGCATTAAAAGATTTAAGAAATCGTTGTTTAAATCCTGGTAAATATGCTCAACATTTAGAACGTTGGTTAGCATATTATCCAGCACAACAATTACATATTATTGATGGTGAACAATTAAAATCAAATCCAATTGATGTTATGAATGAATTACAAAGGTTTCTTAAAATACAACCACCATATGATTATTCAAAACATTTACGTTTTGATAATAAAAAAGGTTTTTATTGTCAAGTTGTTAATGATAATCGTAATAAATGTTTAGGTAAATCAAAAGGTCGTCAATATCCGCCCATGGATGATAGAAGTTTAAAATTATTACAAAGGTAAGTTACATATTCACATATATGAGAAAATCTTTATTCTAAGGTTTCCAAATCAAATTAAATAATGGGCTTGTCTTAAACAGGCACAGAGTGATACTTAAAATATTAAAAAGTTAAAAAAAATCAGTCGAAATTGATTTTGAGCTCCTGTAACTCTGAACCTGTTGAGCTGTGAACATCGTCTCCATACAAAAGTTTTGTTTACTATTGAGTCTCCATACAAAAGTTTTGTCTACTACCGCAATTTACTATCTTAAATCATAGTTTTTAACTAAAATGAAAGTTACCTAGCGCGTAGGCAACAAGATTGAAATTTTTTTATTTTGTTTTAAATTTCCAATTATGTTAAAAAAAATAATTCTAGGCATTATTCTAATCTATTTATTCTTTTCACAAAAATCTCTATAGAATTTAAAGAAAATTGTCCTTCTCTTTATGTATAAATAATAATAAAAATGTTACAATTTTAATGTAGAAAAATATATTTTTATAAGCAGCCGCCTCATCCCCACCTTGCACAATATTTTTAATCTATATATACATGCATAATTTAGAATTGGACAAGAATATAGAAAATCTCTTAGGAAATATATGGAATACGATTTCAAGAATTCTTTTTTATATTTTATTACCCTTAATGTTTTTCAATCAGTATAGCTAGATGTAGGTATATTAAAATGTGTTTTTTGAATCTCCCAACACGCAATTTTCTAATTTATAAAATAGATCAAAAACAAATAAAATAAAACAAAATATAAAGGGAACAAAAGAATCTTATGTATACCTACTATTAAAATTAAAGTAAATAAGACTTAAAAGAATCAGAGACGACAATAATAATATGAAAAAAAACATTTAATGTCGATATAAATTCGTATATATGCGTACAAATTTAGATATATCAATAATTTAATGACCATCAACTGAAATAGATCCTTGTAAAAGAGTCATCCATAACTTTTTTAAGTCCATTGTAATACTAATCTTATTACCCTTATTACCGTTCCGTTTTATTTTTAATTTTTTACTCTTTGATTCTCTCTCTTATCAAACATTTTTATTCAATCATTGAACCGGCAGTATAATTTTAGGGATACACCACATTCACATACAGAGTTTACTTAATATTTAAAATTTTTATGTATTCCATATTTTGATTTTTAAAGTACGAAAATATGCGACTCTTTTTTCTCATACCTATATATATTTCTGGTATATATCATATATATTCTATATATATGATATATACCAGAAATATATGTATATTTATATATATATATATATATATATATATATACCTAGATAGAATATATATACATATATATATATATATATATATATATATATATATATATATATATATATATATGTATATACGTATATATATATATATACACCTAGATATATACCATATATAATATACTATATATTACGTATAATTATACTATTATACATAAGAAGAAATAAAAATGAATACAGATCTTTTACAGTACATATTTAATTTTACCACTTTTCCAATTTAAAAATTTAAAAAAAAAAATGGTGTTTGTTCACCCTGTCCATGTTCAGTCCATTTTTTGACATTTAAATATTCTAAAAAATTCCATTTTTTGACTACTTTTTGTACCAGAACCGCAAACATTTTTTAAATTAAGCAAAACTAAGGAAAGTAGGAACTGCCTTCTTCTATAACACAATAGTATAGTCAAACATCAAAAAAATTAAAAAAAGTAACTGTTAAAATTAACCGTTATCAAAATCTCGACTATAGTTTTTTTAAATATTTGATATTATTTTTCCTTTGTACGTAAGTTGTAGAAGTCCGACATTTTAAAAGCTTTTAGACACTAATAAATAATTTATTTCATTAGAAGAAATTTATTTTTTCCATCTCCAAGGAGACGGTCCATATTTTTCCATCTCCAAGGAGACGGTCCATATTTTTCCATCTTTTTTCCAAGGAGAGGATCCTTGCAAGTTATTGCCTCTCGATTTGATAAGTTATTGCCATTCAATTGCTCTATGATTTGACTTAAGAAATTTGACAGACAAAAATGTGAAATACGAAAAATATAAAAGTAAATTTTCAAAAATCTTATTTAAAATTAAATACCAATTTTGTTTTTTCCCTCACATATTTTTTTTTTAGATCACACACTTTACTTTCAAATTTTATTACTCCTGCTGATATATCCTGATTTTCAGGAGTGTTGAAAGAATATGTCCTTTCGAGAATAATTTTTATTACTTTTGTCTCTCGCTCTTTTTATGTTACACATATTTTATTTTTGGTTCTTTACTTTATTTCAATCATACTCTTGATATATACAATGGTATTATAGGTACTATGCGAGTAGGATACCTTAAATATGTAAATAAGAATTAAATTGAATATACAAATAAAAAATAAGAAAACCTTTTGACTTATGTATAAAATATATATACTTTATTATTATTGTATATATGTAGATTTATATTATAGTATATATATAAAATTTACAGTATATTTAAATTGAAAATTAATGGTTTAAAAAAAGCAAAAAAGAAACTGTCCTTCCATTAAATTTAATGCTTATTTGTAAATTTTATTATTTTGTTATTTGTTTTAAGAAAAAAAAGAGAGGATTTTTTTTTCCTTATTTTGTGTATTTCGAAAATAAAAAGATTCATCTTCATCTTTTATATATATAATATAAAAAATATAAGAACATTAAACGGTAAATATACATTTTGTATTTGTGTATATAGTCGAAAATGGGCAGGATACAAAGATTCCAATATATTTATATGAACACACAGGTTGTAACAAGTAATTTCAGCGTTGATTCTTTGATCAATTTCCAACAAATAATTTTCTTATTATGGAAGAAGGGAGGGGCAGGGGCTCAGATATACTCATTTTCGAGTTACAGCCTGTAAAAAAAAATAGGTACCAAATGTTTTCTGCATATAAATAAGAGTTTATAACTTCGGAACCATGAGACATGGGTACCCAACCATACAATTTTTAATTAGAAATTGATCAAAAAATTATTCCTGAAATAATTTGCCACCTTATACGAAACACCCTGTATGTACTTCCTTTTGCTTGTTATATATATGTATTTTTCTGCTATACAATATATATAATACATACTTACCAAATTGTTATTTCAATTTCTCATTTTAAAAATAAAAGTTCCATCTGGTTAGCTCGAATTTTCTGAAATGTAAACATCTTTTAAAAAAAAATATTTTTAGTCCATTTGATCTTCTTAATATTATTTTAAATATATTATGTAACAAAAGTTATATATATCACTTTACAATATATATATTATGTATTATAAATGAGATATATATTAGATATTGTATTATATATATATATATATATATATATATATATATATATATATATATATATATGTATATATATATATCACATGTATTATGGTATATTATACAATCGATACTGATATTATTGTAGAGGATATATGTTTGATATGTATACTCGTATATATATATCAAACATATATCCTCTACAACAATATCAGTATCGATTGTATAATATACCATAATACATGTGATATATATATATATATATATATATATATATATACATTTTAATGATAAGCTGATAAAGAAATTTGAAATTAAACAACTGATGCTTTTATAAAGTACGAAATTAAATATATTGTTATTATAAGGACAATAATATAGTATATAATAAAAAATTATTTTCAAAAAAAATGTTATTCTTATAATTAATTATTCCAAATTCATTTTGACATATACATAAACTATTCCTCTTTCAAACACGAAAAAATTTTGAAATTGCAATATAAGTACAATTTATATCTTTGTGATTTATTTATAATTTGATTTTGGGCGTGAAATTGAATACAATACTCAACTATTACTTAATGATGCTTTAAATTGAAAATATTAAACATTTGAAAAAAAATATTGAATATAAAAATTAAATATTGAACGACTTCTAATATCAATACTTTTATAAGAGCTATTGCAAAATTTGACAATATTGCAGATAAGCAACCGTAATACCACACAACGCAATTGGAAAAATTTTTTTCGAGATATAAGATAAAATTTCATTTTTCAGCTAAAACAAATTACCTTAAGAACGGAGATACATCAGATTCCCCATATGCAATGCTGATCCAGCTTAGGCCAAAATAGTTTTGTTCGCAATTACATGTAGTTCCACTTCCTATTGGTTTGTCCTATTATCGCTAACTTTTTTGTGTACCAGTACGTACACAGAGGCAAAACTGCATTTTTCTGTTTGGACCTTCAGAATTGTTCCATACCTTGTGAGCTCTTGTTTATCTAGTGTTTACAATTATATTTTACAATTAATAATGCATTTTACATAGCAGTAGAATACGAACAATGTTTGTTTCGTTTGAATAATTTATTTTCCAGTAATTTTCATAAAAATATTCGACTATTTTTAATATTTTTAAAAGGATATTATATCTGCAATATATATTTAATAAATTTCCTCTATATACATAAATGGAAATTAAAAGAAAAATTTTTTGACAATCTATTAAAACAAGTAAAATTCAAAAAGTACTTGATAATTTTTTTTTTATAAAAATTTAAAAAATAATAATTGTAATAGCTTTTTTCGCATTGGGATTTGACCAAGTTTTATTAAAACTTTTGAGTTTTATTAAAACTTAAAATAAAAACCTGCCCTATCGATAATTTGAATAATTAAAAAATGAGAAAGTTTAAATACATATACAATTTTTAAGTATGTATACACAATATTTAAGTTTGTAAATACAATTTTCCCGTAAATAATATATGTATGTAATATATAAGTGTATATATCTAATATATAAATATATATATATATATATGTATTATATAAGTGTATATATATTAATATATAAGTACACAAACTTATATAACATATATATACTTATCTGATATTGAAAATGAAACTTCCAATTATACAAATTTAAAACCAAATTTTTGTTCTATTAAATGCCAAAACTTCCAATTTTTAATAATAGAATTGCTTGAACATGGAATCCACAGCGTATATATGTGGAATCCACATTTATACTTCAATTACTTATATAAATAGAAATCTCTACAATAATTTGGGAATTTTTTAAGTCTTTGAATTTTCTGAATTTTTCTCCTTTTCTTGCAGTAATTATAATTTCTCTTAATAATTTCAATTCTTTTATCTTCTCTCTTGAACATTTATTCAATTCATTGTCAATTATGGCACAATATGGTAATATCTACCACATTAATATTAAAAGAACCCAATTCATACACATATCTACATTTATTCCATTCAATTCCTATTCTAAATATTTTTAATTTTTTCAAAATAAAATAAATATCAATAATGGTTTTTTAAATATGTGATAAGACAATAATAGGTCCCACACACAGAAAAATATTTTTTCTAAAAGAGAAAATAAAAAATATCGAAATAGCAGTTAGACTGAATACTTTGTATTGGCAAAAAAAAAATTTCATTCAAAAAATTTTATATTTTAAAGTACCATTTTTATACTTAAACAGAAAACGATAATTACCATATATGAATATATACATATGTACAAAATTTACATTAAAAATAAAAAATAAATGTCATTAATATTAAGATGGTAATTTATTGATACGCCAAATAAAAAATTACATATTTAGAGTAAATATTTTAATTTTAAAATTTAGAGCAAATTCTCATTTTATTTCCAGTTATCAACAAATTGTTATTGTACAATAATGTACTCAATATTTCACGCTTGGCAATTTGTAATCAAAATTGGTATTTTAATTTGACTGCGATTTTTTAATTTGTATTACACATTATTTTTATTTTGTATAAATAATAAAATATAATATTATTTTCAATTCTTTTTATAAAATAATTCATGATATTAAAATAATAATGGTTTTTTTATTAATTTAACAAAAAACGTATATTAGTAACTCTCTCCCATCATTTTGAGAGTCATTAATCATTCATTAATAATATACAGAGTCATTAACTTGTATGAGAAAATATCCCTTTTTTCGGATTCTGGAATAAATCTTATATACGCCATACGGTATTTCAATATTGAAGAACTAAATACGAGGGTGGTAACCCTTATAAAAATTATATTTTTTAAATTTTTTTTAATCACCTTTAAATTTATTTATTTCGTAAATTGCACTGTACAAATAAACACAGGATTATCCTGTATATACGTGCATCGTACTATAATATGTAAATATTTAATATTTCTCCATTTATCATATGGAATTTAATTTCTATTTTACCTTTTCTACTTATATAAAAAAAAGTAACCAAAAGTTGATGTAATACAATGAAAATTATTCATGTACTTAAAGTATATATGTGTAATATATGCTCTAGCTTCCTGTTTAAATGAAGCGATCACCACTGCGGTCACTAATACTATTTTAAACTTTTAAAAAATTATTTAAAATTTTTGTTTTTATTTTTTAAGTCTTGCCAAATTTGTACAAGATACATAAATTTTTTTTTATAACTCACTGTTTTGTTTTTATTATTCATAAAGGCAAATTTTAAATTCAATGGTTGAATTCGCATTTGCAATTCTAGTAAAGATCTTCCATGTAACTCAGAAATCCAATCTTAAACTCAACCAAAATTCACTTATACAATTTGCAGACTGAAACTTTGATGTGATTCTCAAAAATACTTCAACAAAAATGCTGATCCCCGATGACAAAACATAAATTTTATTATAATATTAAAAACTTTGAATCCCATACTACCGCTCTTAAAACCCTTGATCTGACTGGAACTTTGCAAGTTCTGAAAAGGTGGTTCCCGCAATATTAAACAGATAAAATCATTTCAATATTAGAAATTACCTGAGTACCATTCTACCACTATTAAAATTATTTCAAATTCTTCAGAAAAAGAGAGTCAACAATATGATCGAAATTTATTGAAATATAACGTAGCTTTTTCAGAAATTGTAATCCTTAATTAATCTTAAAAAAAAATCAAATGGAAAAGAGAAATATTATACAGTGGTTTCAAAGAACTTTATCAATTTTGGTAATTGTATAAAAGCTATTTTTCCCTCTCACAGCTCTTTTTCTAATTAACATCAATTTTCAATTCCAATCGATTTTAATCCTTATTAAAAACACAATTTTTTAAATCAACAATACAACAAAAAACATTTACTCAAAGATTATATAAAAATGATTTTTAACTACACTGTAACATTTTATGTAAAAAAATAAAAAAAAAAAATTTCCAAACTGTTTCCTATAATATGTTACAAGCTCTATCAGTTAATCCCAGATAATTCTGTTTTTTGTTTTGTTTTAATTGAAAAAAAAAAAAATAAATTAAGAGTTATAGACTCGGAAAAGAGGTTGTATTCGGCGTAAAAGAAAAAATCAGTATGAAAACAAAAAAAAAATTAAAACAATTTTAAATTTTTTACAATTACATAAAATAAAAAAATTTATACAATTTTTTTACATACAGATGAAAAAAAAAAACAACAAAATAAACCTTTATTTATTAACTTTACCTACATAAAATTTTTTTCTTTTACAAAATTTTTCCTATCTTTTCGCATTTTTTTTTTTGTTCTATAGATTTGTGCGGGAAACCAAAAAACATTTATTACAGGTGCTACAATAAGCCATAATAAAAAATAAAAAATGTAAAATTTTATTCAATTTTTTTTGTAATTTTTTACTATTTTTCTTATTTTTTACCATTAAAATAAAAAAAAATCGAAAAGGTTTTGTTCAGACAGACAAAAAACAAATAGAAAAAGCAAAGTTATGCTCTTTTTTAATCCAAAAAGTTAAAAACTTTAAAATTCGTTGCAATTAAATTTTTGCTTTCTGTAACAGAAAAAAAAAAAACTATTTTTTTCCTAACCAGACAAATTTATTAAAGAAAAACTTAAATATTTTGGATAAGCGAACCAAAAAAATAAAAGTAACAAAAAGTAAAAATCGTTTTAAATTCTACTTAGAAGTGAGGTTTTAAATTAAAATGGAAAAAACTCGTTTTATCTACATAAAAATTTACCATTAAAATGTGTTGAGGGATTTTGCAAAAAAAAAAAAAAAATATTCTTAAAGCCCTTAAAAAATTTTTAAAAAAATAAAAATCAAAAACTTTTAATTAATAATTTTAAGTGAATCTTTCAAAGTACTTTTTTTTCTTTTGGAAAAATTTTTAGTGTTTAACAGTCTAACAATTTTCTTTTTCTTAATTTGTAAGAAATAAAATTTAGAAAAATTAGAATTTTTTAATAAAACTTAAATGTTAGGAATCTTAACCGGTTTTCGAGAAATTCGAGCTGATTATATTGAGGGTCGGAAAAAGATAGATCCGGCAAAGTACTACAATGAAGCAAATCTCAATTACTACTAGCCTAAAGCCTAATGTATATTATGCACAATTACCAAAAATTTTATTAAAGATTTTAAATACTTATTTTTTCAAAAAATAATTCTTATATAAGTTAAATACAAATTTAAAATGAAACTAATTACACCAATTTACACTGTTCAACACATAGTTAAAAATGTTTAAATTTCCTTTGAAAAACTTTCTTTTACGTAAACTTTCTATAAGAAAGCAAATGATAACATAAAAATTAAAGCTAGTTGAACAGTGTAAAACCATGATAGAAATATATTAAAATAGTTTAAGAAAATTGACAACACATTGTCAAATTATTCTTAAGTGCTACAATCCAATATAATACGGTTTTTAAAAGCAAATCAAAAACTTAATTATAAACAATAAAAAAACTTAAATAATATATTTTTGGAATTAATTTTTTTTTTTAAATTCTAATGGAAAATATGAGATCAATTTATGATTTTAGTTTACAAAATGATATTTTCAACATTATTAGTTTGCATTTACAATTTAATTTAGTATTTAATACATAAATACATATTTCTTAATTCTTAAATATAATTGTAAATTTTATATTAAAGGCTACATTATTCTTAAATATTTATAAAAAAAATATTGTTATTAAATACAAATTTATTAAATTTACATTATTTATTATAAAATTTTCCTATTTTTTTTTTTTTCTGCTTTGTACAGATTTTACCTCAGTCACAATACAGCCTTAGTCAAATTATTAAAAAAATTAGGTTCAAGACCAATTCCACAATGGTTAAAAGATGATCTATCAACAACATCATGAGGTTACGCCATTCATCATAATAAAATATCACGTCATAAAAGAAAACGTAAAAAATTACAACGTCAAACAAAACAACATTATTCTGATAATAATTACTATAATAATAACAATAATAATAATATAATTAATTCAATTAATAAATATAATAAAATCAGTGTAAAAAATATTTTTAAATGTCTGATACTCTTAAATAATTGTTAAAATTATAGTAAGTATATAAAATTAAAATGAACATTAATTTTTAAATATTTGTATAGAAATAATATTATATGTATATTGTAAAATAAACAAAATATGTAATTAATTCAAAATACTAATAAAAAAAATAAAATTTATTAATATAATAAAATTATTTAATATAAGTTAAAAAAAGAAAAAGAATTACAAGTAAATTATTAAGCAATAATTCAAAAACATATTGAAAAAAAAAATGCAAAAAAAAAAAAAAAAAATATTAAAACAAAAAATTATGTAAAAAATATTTTAATAAAAATTCTCTGTAAAATAAAAATTTTAAATGTAAAATGTATAAAATATATAATATAATTATAATAATTAAATTTTAAAAATTTATTACTAATAATTTTAAAAAATAATTAGTAAAATATACTAGTAAATAAATAAATTAATTATATATATATAGAAATGGGCTTTTAGAAATTAAATTAAATTAAAATTAATTAAATTATATGTCAAAATAAATAATTTTTTTTTTGTTTTTTTTTTTTTTATAAAAATATTTGAATATTTCTTTTTCTATATTATAATAAAAATTAATTATGTAATAAAAGGACATAGAAATATTATTTCTTTTAGAAATGAATATGAAAATAATATAAAATATAATAAATAAAATGTACATATTATTTATAAATGAATGTACATTAAATAAAAGTTCTTATGTTTATAATATTATAATAAAATTACTTTTAAAGCTAACATAATAAATATAAAATAGAGAAAAGTAATATACTAAATGCAGTAATATCCTTATTATTAAACTAGTCAATATTTTTTTATTTGCATACAAACACGCCTACAATACAATATTAAATTTTCATATTACTATTATAAGTAATATAAATTTTTTTTTTTTAATTTCTCATTTACAATATTTGAATTTTAATTTTAAATATTTAATTATTTTTTTATACATTTTGAAGAGATAAATATTTTAACATAATTTGTAGGGAATGAATACCTACTTACAATTTCCGATTGTTAAAATTTTAAAAATTCAATAAATCCCTAATAAAATTTAAGCTAATAAATTTATTTTATTTGTAATTAAAAAATATATTTAACTACTAAATTTTATTTATAAAATTTATTTTAAATACATAATTGAATTAATAATGGATCCAATATTTTCACTAACATTCTCTTAAAATGGAAACCATTATAATTTTATTACAAATTTTAAATTATACTCATATTTACATATTATACTTAACAATTTTGGTATTTAATAAAATTTTATTTTTTTTTTGTTAGTAATAAATTAAAAGTAACATATGATATCATGTTGTTTTTATAATTTAAATTTTTAATATTCAAATTAGTATTCAAATTTTTAATAGATTTCATAATATGGTAACATAATAAAAATTTACAAATATAGCTTAAATTTTATATTGAATATAATTTTTTATATGTAAATGTAATTACATAAATAATATGGAAAATTAAATTTCAAATTTGTAAGACTAAATTATTAAATTTAAAGAGTTTAAGAAATGTAGGTAGTTAATTTTATAAATCTTATGCTAATAAAGCTTCAATATTTTACCCACATTATTTTTCATTTACAATTTTATTTATTAATATTATAAAAAATATAAAATACTGAATAGTATTTTAAAAATAAATAAAATATCGGAAAATTTTAACATTGACTAGTTGAAAAATATTAAGTTGACTAATAATAATGAATAATTTTAGTTAATAGATTAATAATACATAATAAATTATATATAAAAAAAAATCAAAAAAATAAATAAATAACGCTTTATATAATAAAATTTTGATATAAATGAATGTGGTATTTATAATACCAATAATTTCATTATATAATAGAAAATTAATATAATTTTCTTTTTTAATTTTTATTTTAAAAAAAATATTGTATATTTATATTGAATTTTTCTTTTCATTTGTTTTTATATATATTTGTATACATAATATATTTCAATTGAAATTTAATATAAAATGCAGTAAACTAATTACATTATTAAAAAAATTAATTTGGCTTGCAAATATTACAAATTCAATTATTATTAAAATTATTTTATTACTCTCTTATTATATTCTTCTTATTTTTTTACATTTTAATGTAATTTATGTTTCATTTATGTTCTTGTAAACGAAAATATTATTGTAAATTCAATAATACCAATGCCAAAAAAAATTGTTTTTCTTTTATTAATTCGATATATTTAGGAGCACATAAATAGTATGTCCTTCCTTATAAGATCTACTGTATAAATACTTATTTATGTTTAACACAAATATAAATATATACCCATATTCCCTTAAATACATCACTTATTAGTTATTACAAACAGGATATTTTTAGGTTTTAAGTATAGAATTCTAAATTCTAAAATTGTTTTTTCAATTCTTCTAGAAAATACAAAAAAAAAATTAAGAGAATATGGGAATCACAAATTATACGAAATGGTAAATTATAATATTATATTTTTTTTTGTGTACCTAAAATTTTAAACTAATAAATTATTTTTTTTGTTCAATTAAAACCTAAAAATATATATATGTATATATTATGTATTGTATATATAAATGAGAATTGAAAAAATATTAACTTATAAAGTTATGTAAGGGTTTACTTTAAGAAAGAGAAAAAACAAAAGAGTTAAAAACAAAACACAAAATATAATTATATATGATGTTCAATTAATTTTATTAAATTTTTTACATTTATTTTTCTGTTAAAAAAAAAAATAATAATATTTTCAAATATTCAAAATTAATATAAATCCATTTATAATAGCGTGATTACAAGAAAAATTTATTTGCAGAAGAATAAGCATGTAAAAATGATTAATAATAAGTTTAAATAATTAATAACATTTTAAACTGGATTAAATAAATTTAATAACATTAATATTGTCTATATTTTAGAATTCTATTAAAATTTTATTTAAAGATTTTTCGTATTTTCAATTACAACTATCAAAAATCCTC
This sequence comes from Condylostylus longicornis, assembly GCF_029603195.1. Lineage (NCBI taxonomy): Eukaryota > Metazoa > Arthropoda > Insecta > Diptera > Dolichopodidae > Condylostylus > Condylostylus longicornis. The sequence goes on from NW_026578045.1 coordinate 907,764, forward strand.
TACATCACTATAATTATCATACAAATCAAAAATTAAAAATATAAAAAATTTCCTTATTAAATTTATTTTATGAAATTTATTAAACGAAATTTATTAAATTTATTAAATGAAGATATATTATTTTCATAATTTTAGAAAAAGCAAAATTAATTTTTATTTTCTTTAATAAAAATAAAAAACATCAAGTGTACATAATAAAAACAGAATTATATGAAAATCATAAATATTAAAATATTCAGAAATAAAATGGAAATTTCGAAAATTCATAAAATTCAGATGATCGCGCTTTATATTTAGAATATCAAGATCAAAATTAAATACTAATTTTTCTAATTTATTTTTTAATATTAATGCAAATCAAGAAACAGTATATAAAAAAATTAATTTGAAAATTAAAAAGAAAAGAAATTATTCCATTATAATGTACCTAAAATAAAGAAAATAGTTTAAATTATTAATAAATTGATTACATATTTTATACCAATTTTTATATTTTTTTTTTCAATTTTATTTGGTTTTTTCAATGTTCAATTTAAATAATTCGCTCCTTTACTATACATAAATTACAAAAAATTCTTCTACTTCTTATACTGCACATTTTAATTATTTTTTAAAAATGTTAATTTCTTTCTAATATTTTATATTTAATAATATATTTCATAATTTATTATGAAAAATGTTAAAATATTTAAAAATATCTTTCAGAAAGAAAACAAAAATAAAAATTCTATTTTAGTGATATTTTTTCAAGAAAAAATAAAAATGTAAATTAGAAAAAAAATAGAAAAGAAAAAAATAATATAAAATGTACAATTATTAATTTTAAAGCAAAAAGAAACAAAATTATACAAAACTAAAAATTAAATGATGTAAATGTATATTATATAAGAAAAAAAAAATTGCTGTATACTAAAATTAAGATTCAATGAGAAGCTAATTTAGATTCAGAAATGGAAAAAAAGAAATAAAAAAGAAAATTTATGAATTAAACCCTTTGCAGACAATAAAGAAACTCGATTAAAAAAAATAAAAAAAAAAATTAAGTTTTTTATTTTGAAGGCAATAATGCAGTCTTTTAAAATCATGTATACAAAAAAAATGAGTCAAAATTTGAGAAACCATCATCCTTGTTTGTACGGAATATATTTTAATGAATTTTATATTTCAAATGACGGTGAATAAAGGATGGAATAATAACAGGTATGAGAACCATTTTAGTATCTTTACAGCATTTAATCTTGTTCAAAGGCAATATTAGTAATCAAAGGCACTAGATTTCGACACTAATTTTGGTGTCGTTTTCATAATTAATTTTACTTGCCTACAGAGATGTTAACGTACCGATCAATTATTTGTTCCATTACTTATTAAAATTTCTAAAAAAAAATATATATATATATCAAGAGTAGATGACATTATACAACTGATATGATTAACCATTAAAATTGGTAACCAATTTAGCCGTTTGAAATATGGTACATCTTATTATCTTATTACTAATTATTAGTATTACAAATCATAGAGAATTATTAATCTAATGTGGGTACATTAATAATAGGTAATTGAAATTAAAAATAACCTACAAAATACATTAAATGATTTAAATCAATATATTAACCATATATACATATGTATATATATATATAAACAATAAAATTAAAAATATATTCTTGCTTTATATAAAATCATTGATATAATGAAGATGGGATATAATATTTTTAAATTAACAAATCAATTACCTATTACAGAAAATTTAAATTTAAAAATTTGTATTTATTTCATCAATTTATTTCAATTAATTTGTCGTCAATTATATTCTAATTAAAACAAAATTATATGTTAGTACATACATATAAAATTAAAATCGATTCAGTCCAACTTATTTTAAAAAATATTAATATCTATTGTCATTAAGAAAATTAAGAATATTATTCATTATAAAAAATATAAAAGTAAAAATAATAAACAAAAACATTCACAACTCTTTCATTAATAACATATAAAAAAACAAAAAAAAAAAATATATTGCTTTTGGCCTTATTTTGTCAGTTCCACTTTAGTCATAATTTTCGTTCTACATAAATTTCTAGAGAAATTCTTAAATCGATCTTCTTCAAAATCATCTTTTAATGATGAATTTTTGATTATTATTTTTAATTTTTCTGTTGACGGTTTATATGATATTTTCGAATCAGGAATATTACGTGCTGTAGAATAATATTGCATCCATTGACCATGATGACAATAAAATACTTGTGACATTTTTGGATTGGTCATGATTATACTTGAAGTTGAATTTTTATATATTGAATTTAGTTTAGCATCAAATTCTTCAGTGGACATAATTTTTTTTTCACTTTGGAGTTTTTGAATAAAATTAAAAATAAACTAAAATGAAAATATTTTTGTTTATTATTGATTTGATTTTAAATTTTTTTTAGAAGGTACGTGTTTATGCTCTACCCTTCACTAATTCAACATAACCTAATATATTGTAAAATAAATAACGTAACGGTTAAACCGTTTCATTCATTTAATATACCTAATTTATACTGTAGAAAAGTACAAGAACAAAACTCTTTCATCCGGCAAATTTCCTCAAAAATAAAAGTTTAAATTAATCTTTCAATAAAAATAATTTTATTGTTCGGATTTAAAATATTTTTCAAAACTTTTTTAATTTAAATATTTTATTTGTCACACACTTCACATAGCACATGAATTTTTCACTTATTATGACAAAACATATTTGTTGTCAAAATTTTTAATTTTAACCATGTTCACACAAGTCATTTAAACATCACTTTCAATATTACCCAATTCGAAAATATTAACCTGAACAATATAATTGATAATACGAGTATTGATTTGTAAGTGTTAGAATATTACTTCTTTCAATTTAAGCAGTAACAGTTTTAAAGAAAAGTGCACGAAAACTAAGTTTAAAATTAAAGATGAGTTGAAGTTGATGAGAGAGAAGTTCTACTTATATTATATTATTACGGATATTTGTGAAGTAGAGTGCCTAGATTTGATATTATTAATATCAGTTTAACTAATTGTAGTTTAAAGATCTTAGACAACGTAAAATATTTCTTTTTGAAAATGTCACAAAATAAGTTTGTAACATGAGATTTTGGAATTATTGTCTTTAAGGAACCGCAAAAGCTCCCTGACGAAACATATTACTCTTTTTAAGGAGATAATTTTTTAAGTTAACATTTTTAAAAGTTTCATACATATATGAATTTATGAATAAAAATCCCATATATATTACAAAAAAGGTATTTTGATAATTTATATTAAGCATTTAGATAATTTTTTAATTAGTAACTTTTGATTACTAATTAATTAACAATTATGTTTAATTGGAATTGTAAGTTTTCTAACTGACAGAAGAGGCGCTTTCAATCATTGATTATTTACGAATCAAAACGTCAAAAATGAATGTCACTACATTTAATTTTATTTCGAATTCGGCAAGTCATTTTCCTAATATTTCCATAATTTTATGGTAGTTAAGTGAATGTTTTAAAATTGATAATTTATTTTCACATAGAGTTGAAAAGCCAACATCATAAACAAAGCAATAAAAATACCCTTAATTACGGAATTTATACATTGTTTTTAAAATAAAAGGGGATAATTGTAATTTTATACGATGGCCGTACGTTCAATTAATGACGAAACACATTTTCAATCGGAATTAAGTGCAGCTGGAGTAAAATTGGTTGTGGTAGACTTTACGGCACAATGGTAATACATATATTAATAATTTTTCAAATGAAGTTTAATGTGAACTTACGAAATAGGTGTGGTCCTTGCCAAAGAATTGCACCGCAATTTGAACAATTACCTAGTAAATATCCACAAGCAGTATTCTTAAAAGTTGATGTTGATAAATGTCAAGATACTGCAATGACGCAAGGTGTGTCTGCAATGCCTACTTTTATACTGTATAGAAACAAAGTAAGTAAATTCAATTATTGCTCTATGTATATAGTTTTTTTTTTATTAAGTCACTCAAAGTTTTTCAATTTATAGACAAAAGTCGATAGATTACAAGGTGCAGATATTTTAGGTTTGGAAGCTAAAATAAAACAGCATATTGGAAGTGAGGAATCTTCTGGCGAGGATTGTGGCCAAGGTTTACTTGAACTTAATGCATTTATTCAAAAAGATCAGTGTGAGTGTTTAAATGAATCTGATGATCATCCATTACAGCATTGTTTAACCAATGTTCCTGGATTTTTACAATCTGATGTTGACGAAGAATTAATTATATCGGTAACATTTAACCAAGCTGTAAAAATTCATTCACTAAGAATTGAAGGTCCTCCAAATTTAGGACCAAAAGAAATAAAATTATTTATTAACCAACCAAGAACAATAGATTTTGACATGGCAGAATCTTGCACTTCCGTACAAGATTTAACGTTAGTTCTTTAATCAATAATATGTACACAGAATTTTTTTAACAAGAAAAAATTTCTTTATAGGCTCACTCCATCTGATTTAGAAGGCAACGCTGTAAACTTAAAATATGTTAAATTTCAAAACGTAACTAACATTCAAGTGTTTGTGAGAAATAATCAGAGTGGTGGTGAGATTACACGAATCGATCGTTTAAGTTTTATTGGTTCACCTTTAGCTACAACAAAGATGGAGGACTTTAAACGTGTTTCTGGCAAAAAAGGAGAAAGTCATTAATTATTCATTACAAATCATAGATATTTGATCAAATCATTTTTGTTTATTTAGAAAATATAAAATAAAAACAAGTTTCATGAAAAAAAATATAGAAAAACGAATTTTATAAAATAATTTCTTTTTTTTTGCACAATGAAGATCCTGTCACCAACTACTTCAAATTTCTAAAAACCAGCAATACGATCACATAAACTTTTCCAAGCTTTTTCTGCTTGATATTTTGTATATTCATAACTCCATTCAGATGAAAATATGACATTGGATTTTTTGACGAATTCTTTGTTATGAGGTTGATTTTCAATTCTCTTTCTAGCTTCTTCTTCGGACAATTTATTACGTTCTTGCACTCTTTTAATCGCTGTATTTGGTGAAATTATCATGGACCATACTTCATGACACTCTTTTTCCCATCCAGCTCGTAATAACAGAGCGGCTTCCAACACAACTATCTTTACATCCTTCAACTCCGAAATTTTTCGTTTTACTTCTTTCATTATCGCTGGCCAAACCAAATTATTTAATATTTCTAATTCTTTTGAATCATTAAAAACTATAGCTCCTAATTTTTTTCTGTCAATTTTATTATTAGAATCAATTATATCTCGCCCAAAATGTGCAATAATGCTTTCATATGCTGGTGTGCCTGGTTCATAAACTTCATGTGCAACCTTATCACAGTCTATTACAAACGCTCCCATTTCCCCAAGTCTTTGTGCCATCACACTTTTTCCCGAACCTATACTCCCTGTTAAACCAATAATGTAGGGCTGTTTAGACAAGTTTACTCGTGGCTAAAATATACAATATTATGTTTTATTAAAAACTCAAAACATTAAGTATGTAGATGCAAATAAGAAATACATACTGCAGGCTCTTGAAGTAATGTTCCTAAAAGATCCATTCTTAAATTACAAGAACTTATTTTAGATTCCTTATGTTTATTATTTTCATCTATATCAGCTTCAGCTAACTTAATAGTAAAAATTTCCAATTCTTTCAAGCCATTCTCTTTTCGAATTTCGTTTACTTTTAAAGCTCCCTTATATGTTTCTGCACTTACTATTATCATATCCATATTAGGATCTGATTTGGTGGGCCCAAAAGCATCTTGTATAACAACAACTTCATACTGAAGATTGGAATCAATTTCCGAAAGGAAATTTTTAACATCATTAATTCTTTGCTCGGTAGGTAAAATTAATTCTGTAAGCGTTTTATCTACAAAATATAAAATTTTATTATTTGAAATTTTACCATAATAATTTTAAATAATATTCTTACTGTGCAACATATTTTCATCAGTTACACCAACAACAAGTCTTTTACAAGCTCTTAGAACAGCTTCCGTCAAAAAGATTTTATGACCTGTATGAATTCTATCAAATGTTCCACCCAAAACTACAGTATCATATGTTTTATATTCCATATTTTCAGCATTGTTACAATCAATTTCGAAACATGGGCGAGTTTCATTGCTTAAAATAACTTCCGGTTTATCAATTTGATAAAATTTTTTTAAAGAATCACATATTTCAGAAAATTGTCCGTCACAAAAAATATGCTGGACATTTCGCAACTCGGAGAATTTTTGCTTTTTAATCGGATCAACGAGTATTCGTACATCTATAGTGGAATCATAATATGATGAATCCAAATAAATTTCTCTTATCACTGAACTCCATTGAGGCACTTGTACTTTGACCTCTGAAGGAATATTTAAATGTATATAAAGATTTTTAATAAGTTTTTTAATTTCTGTAATTGCAGTTTTAATATTTTTAATATTTGATAAAACTAATATCCCAGCAGGTTTCATATTTAATTGAATTATAATGTATGAAATAATGACCCAATTTTTTATGGTACAATTAAAAACAAATAATTATAAATAAACATATGAACCAAATGTCAAAATCTTCATCGTGTCGAAAATTTAATAAGAAAACAATAAAGAATGATACGTCAAATCAAAGTAATAGATGAATTGGAAATAGACTGAAAATGCAAAAAATTAACTTCAGCCAAAAATTGGAAAACAGCTGAGTTCTCATTTTTAGATTCTTATAGCCAAATACTTCACTATCAAAAGAACTTTTTGAACGCTCCAAATTTTTGGGAAAGTGCAGCAAACATTTCACATATTAGCTTTATACAATTAGATTTTGTCTTTTTTTTTTAATGAAAATTCGCAGCTTAGAAAGAAGTGAAACTGAGTTATTAACTTGTATACCTGAGGCATTTTTTAATTTTTATTTTATTATGTAATATTTATTGATATCGCAGTTACATTCACAGGATACTTGAAAATAATTACAATCAACGAATTAGTATTGTTAATTTTTTTGTTAGTCGATATACACAAGCATCATATTGTATCAAACCACAAATTTAAAAACATATTAAACTTATTTTTGAATCAACAGAAAGCGCCTCCTCTTAATCTTTTATTTTGATTTTTTTGGAAATTTAAGCAACGCTACAAATAACCACATTGCAACAATATCATTGTAAATTTTGTTTTGTTGCTACTTCCTTTCGGCTTCTATACTTACTTGTAGTTTATAATCAGTTTGTTAACGGAATTCTTAAAAAATTACAGCGACACCACATCTAACTACAGAAGTATACAAAATGTCAATTATTGCAATTGATTACTACACATTACATTTAAACTTATTACCACATTGCAACATGTTACATATTTTATGATGTTAAACAATATAACAACAAAATAGATTTTTCCTAATAAGAATAAAAACCTTTTTCTTGAGGATAATATTACAAAGTTGAAACTAAGCAGAAAACCTAATGGAGAAGTAAACTAGTGAAAAAGATGCAAGATGTCTGGTCATTCTCTTGTAGAAGTTTTAAGAATTCTTGAAAGTCAAAATCTAACAGAATTAGATGACACAAAAAAGGCCATTGCAAAAGTATCCAATGAAATATCAAAAAACAAGGAAAATATTAAAATCCATATTGAAAAAAACTTTAACAATTTATATTCAAATGTAAACAGTACTGAAAATATACTAAACGAAGGCGAAAATATAATACGAGAGGTAAGTAAGTGGGTATACCGTAGCCTCAAAACTAAAAATTGTGAATTAATCAATACTTTTTAGGTGAAAAATATTCTTAAAGAAATTGAAAATGAAACTAAATTACAATTGCAAATGAGTGATAATGAAATTGAACATTTTAAAGAGGAATTACTTGAAATTTTTCTTGGTTTGAAAATCGCTCAGAAACTTTTAAAAATTGATGAATTGTTTGAACAGCTTGAAGAGATAAAAAAAACCGAAGACACTCTTGTAATAATGGAAATAGTAGGTAAATTAAAAAGTTTAATATTTGATGGAAACGACAAAGTATTACCACGATTAGTGTGTTATCAGCAAATAAAAGTAAAATATTATACAGAATCTGAAATGCTTCTATGCAATTTAAATCAACAATTTGATGAATTAGTTAAACTAGAGGAAAATATTTCAAATGATGATATTAAAATAACAACAATTAAAATTTCTAAAGATCAAAATAAATTAAAAAATATTATCATCGGTTTATTCAACGCTAAATATAATCCTACAAAAATTTGTTCGTTTTTATTAAGTAAAACCTTCGAACCTATAATAAAAACAGAGGTTTCTTTAAATTTTAATGAAGACAATATATGTGAATATAATGAATTAATACTATCATATAAGGTAAAAAGTTTAACCATGGATCTTGAAAAACCTAATTACAATACAGTTTTAGATAATATAGTAAAAGTATTAAATTTTCTTCATATTATTAATATTCAAATTTCAGAAACAATATGTGTTTTTAAAATATTTGGCAAATTTTTGAAAGATAGATTTTTGGAATCATTAATAAATAAATGTTTAGTGCACTCCATTCCAGATGTATCAGAAGAAATGAGAGATTCCACTTTCATAAAAGATATATTAAAGTTTAATGAAATTTTAATTGATTTTCAATTAATTGATATTAATAAAGATAAAGAATTGATTTCATTTATTGATAATGTTGTTATGCTTTCAAAAAATCGATTTCATAAGAAATGTATTGATGAAGCAATAAATATTATGAAAAAGGATCTATATAATATGGTTCGTGTTGAGAAAAGCGTTTCTTCAGACTTGGTAAACCAAAAATATGCATTTCCACAATGTATGGTATCTAAAAGTATATTGGTAAGTTTGCAATTATTAAAATATTGTATAAATAAAATATTCTTATTTTAAAATTTGAAAATTTTCAGGAATTAGTTACTTTATTGAATAAAATAATTGAGGAAGAAGATGAGAAAAGCTTTGCAGTTATTTCTTCAATCATAAATTATTATATTGAAGAAGTTCCAAAATATCATGAAAAGATGTTAAAAAGTATTCCGCAACAAACTGCTTTATTTTTTAATAATACTATGCATTTAGCAAATTGGCTATTATCACATTTTGATGATGATAATGGAGAAGTACAAAATCTATTTCAATTATTAGAAAATTTAGCTTCAGAGTATTTTGCAAAAGAAGTTGAAACACAACATAATAACTTGTATACATTTTTTAAGAATTTTGGTAAAATTTCAATTTTAATATGATGTCAAGATATTTTCCACTTTTCATTTTTAAAGATTTATCGGATGCCGTTTCCGAATTGGGGTCTGAAACACAAAAAGTTATTCTACAATGTTTACGTCAATTGGATTTATTAAAGAATGTTTGGCAATCTATATTAACAGATGACATGTACAATAATACTATGTTAAATTTAATTGATGATTTTTGCAAGGAGCTTATAAAAAATATAATGATAATTGAAGATATATCATCTGCAGTATCAACAGAACTTGTAGAAATTATTGACATTATTGAAGAAAGAATTCCGCGTTTATTCGAAGTACAAAACCATATAATTTAGTTATTTTTCAAGAACGATTTAAATTCTTTATATTTTCAGGATCAAAATATTATAATTCAAGCAAAATTTTGGCTTAAGTTAAAACAACTTAAAACTATATTGGGTGCCAGCATGTTACAGATAACGGAATTATGGCTAGATGGTGTTGGACCATTAAGTTTAAATTTTAAAGCTGAAGAAATTAGACACCTTATAAGAGCACTTTTTCAAAATACGGAAAGAAGGGCAAATACACTAGCTTCTATTATATAAAATTTAAATACTTGAATAGTATTCAGCTTTTATGGGTATACGTCATGTTTTCAGAAAACTAATGTTAACAATGTTAAATTACAATTTTAATAAAATATTTCTTTTTCAGTCCAAAAAATTTTGTGTTTTTATTACATTTTCCTACTATCTATATACATACGTATTAATATGGTCTTATATGTGATTGAGTTGCATGAGTTAATATCCACGATTTTTTATCTTTAGCCTTCATTGCCATTTGCTTATGTCTAGGATGTGTTTTACATAGAACATGCAATCTCTGTTGCCTCATTACAAAAAAGCAGTCCTTACATCTTCTTTTTAATCTTCCCTTAACCTAAAAACATACAAATTAGTATATACATTTTTTGTTAATTTATGTTTATTAATATTACTTTAAATCCTGCTACTTGATTTATCAAAAAAGAAACGGGTTGTAAAATTTGCGATTTTTGTATAAAAGTTTGCGAAGGCATTATTGGTAGACCATTATTGTACGGCACTAAAGCTGTTTGCGTAATAAAATTTTGAAGCGAAGTGAAAGTCCTTGCAGCTAAATGTGTAAAATTGCTTCGAAAACCGATATTAATTATTTTATTAAATATCATTTTTATTTAAATAAATTAATATATTTAAAAAATTATCAATACAGTATTCGAACTAACAAAATATTCTGTATTCTATTCACAAAATAATGACATATGACATATTTGTAAATTCACAATTGAATAATAGAATTGAACTGAAAAGTTAGCACTACATAACTATAACACTCTTTGTGAAATCAGTAGTTCTTTTTCTAAGCAACTAATGCTCAATGTTTCACATTATTGTTAAATATATGGTATTAAATTATATAACGCGACTTAGAAGAACGAGTCTAAATTTTTACATAAATTTTTATGAATACAATGTATGTATGTACATAATGTATAAAATGAAATCAAAATCAAATAATTATGATACATATTTATATTTGACACTTTTTTGTAAGTTTGTTGGGTGACCTGAAATTTATTTTATCAGCTGATTTGTGTTTACTAGAATTTATGCTTCATATGTTCTGTCAATGTCAAAAACATTGTAGTATACTATGCATTTCTTTTAAAAGTCGTGAAAAACAACACACTAGGTGCTTTACCTAATTAGAATTTAACCAAAAAAAAAATTCTTTAAAACAAAATCACATTTTCTAAATTAAATTTTTTAAGCCAAAAATATAAATAGTACATGTAAATAAAAGTAGAAATTGTTTAAATGACTACAATAGTAAAAAATGCCTTATTCTCACATATATCGGGTAAAAGTTTTATGTTTCCATGTACATTAACACTAACTCAAATACGTGAAAGAGGCTATTTGGTCAAACCAAGATTAAAAAATCCATCTTGGTTCGTAAAAAAAAATTATTTAGCGAATGAAGATTTATTAACACACGAAAACAAAAATTTCGTACAAGAAGTCGTTAAAGAACAATATGTATTGTCGAATGAAAAAAGTTTGGTGAAACTCAACGAATTCAAAGAAGTAGAATGGTCACCAAAATTGAGAAGAACTGGAGTTTTAGCTAGAAAAATTGGTCAATATCCAATGTGGTTAAAAAATGGGGATCGCATCCTTACGACTTTATTGCAAGTTGTCGATAATCACGTCATTAAGTATATTCCACCAGAGCAGTTTGATCCACCAAGAAAAACAGTGCAATTTAAACAAAGGGTTATTAAAAAGGAAAATAAACTTGGCTGCCTACTAGTAGGGGCTGAAAATGAGGATCCATCAGTTTTAACGAAAGAGTACTGTGGATTATTTAAAGATTCTGGTATTATGCCAAAGAAACATCTGGCTAGATTTGTTATATCTCCTGAAGCAGCATTAAGTCCTGGTACACCATTAAACGTTACACATTTCAGGGTAGGTGATTTTGTTGATGTTCGAGGCAAAACCATTGATCGTGGTTTTCAAGGCGTTGTGAAGCGCTGGGGATTTAAGGGTCAGCCAGCTTCACACGGAGTGACAAAAACTCACAGGCGCCCTGGAAATATTGGTGGAGGGGGTGAAAAAGGTCGTGTTTGGCCTGGTACCAAAATGCCTGGTCATATGGGCAACAGATGGAGAGTATTGAAAGGCTTAAAAATATGGCGTATGAATACCAAATATAATGTAATGTGGGTTCGGGGATGCTGTATACCTGGTGAAACAAACAGTTTAGTTTATATTTATGACACGATATTGCCACTTCCGCGTAGGAAAATATCACCGCCTTTTCCAACCAGTAACTTCGATGACTCTGAAGATATCCCAGAAGAAATTTTGTGCGAAGAACTTCACAATTTCAAAGATCCATCCCTAGATTTTAAGGAGGAAAGCAAGGCAAAGTGAAATATGTATAAATTTTTTATTAACTAAAAGAAATACGAATAAAAATTTTGAATCAAAGTTTTTTAATATTATTAATGAAGTTATTAATAATTAAAATTGAGGAAAATGCACACAATTATAAATTGGTTGTTGGAATTAATGGGTGTATTCAGAATTATGTTTTGACCACTTATTTTAATATTTCTTTTTTATAGATAAAAACCCAGATACATTTGAAAAGTATTTAGCATTATCTAAAGAATGTACTTCTGCTGCTTGAGGGTTTACTATTTCCAGTCCTTGCAAAGGGGTAAAAGCTACAGATGATGCTGTTCCGCATATTTGTCTTTTAACTGTTGTACTACCACCATAAACCTGTTGTTTTTGTAAATTTTTTTGTAATGTCTTGCTTATCCTTACTTTTGTTTTTTCGTCCACTTGTGGCAAACGTATTCGCCCAGCTCCAGATTTACCAATAGTACCACGATTGTAACCAAGATCTTCTTGGTATGCATCTTCATCAATATCTCCGAAATTCATTCTATTGGCATTTTTTCGTAATTCTGTTAAAGCGTATCGTTCTTTCATTTTTCTGACACGTTTACCACCCCTCTTCTTTTTTGAAACTTCAATTGGTTTTGGTAAAGGTTTAATAAATTTTACTGGAGGAGGTTCTTGTAATTTATCAAGCTTTTTTTCTATGTCTTCCTTCAATCTCAAACCTATCTCGCCATGAATTGATTCGTGGCATACATCTACACGCACAGCTAAAGCGCATTTGGCTGCTACCAATCGTGCGGCTTTCCTGCGTAAATCTGGTGGCGTGTCTTGCACAATTTGAGAAAAATATATTAAACCTGTATGTGGAAGCATTTGAACTTTGGAAAATCCAGAAAGAGTCTTTTTTTGTGCTCCCAACACTAATATATTGCATGCCGGTATTTTGGAAAGCTTCACCAAACCTCCAGCAATCCCTAGAATTTTAGCAGCAATGGAAGCGCCTATTATCATTGATAAATTTGGTGCTATATATGACATTCTACTTTCAACATATTCGAATATTTTCATTTTAAAATTATTAAGATCAATAGCCATATCGCAGGCTTCATTAATTTGCTGTAATTCTTCTGGTGCCAGAAATGTACCTTGCGTTGTTGAAGCTGTGACTGAAACAATCATTATTGTAGCTTGTGTTAAAATTTGTTGTAGTTTTTCATTGTTTTTGATTTGATCTAAATCATTGCCTAGCTCTTTTACAGCACTTAAATATTCCATTTCACCGATAATTAATGAGTCCAGTTCAGGAAAACGCTTTTGATATTTTTCTTTTGTAAATTTATGGATAATTGATATTTCATTATCAATGTCAGCTGCTAAGTAATTGGCTTCAACTATCAGTTGATATTCTGGATCAGACTCTAAATTTCCAATCATATTAACTAAATTTTCGGGATTTGTTGCACCTTCAATCATATTTAAAATACTTTGTAGACGTTCAGAATCTCTTAATTTACATAAATTTCTAATAGAAAAGGTGTTGGTATCGGGCAACGGTGTATTCGTCTCAAATTCAGTTGAGTTCACTTGAAATTTTTGTGTACTTTTGAGTAAATCTTGAAGATCATCACCATCGTCTTCCTCCAGATCAGCAATTAATTCATCAGCCAAAGACATATTTTATACTTTTCTTTCTTTTTCGTAAATGCAAAATTTTAACGTTTCGCAACGTTGTTGATTCCTTCCTTAATATTTGTTTTTTATATATTAATCATGTTTATTAAATTGTTGTTTTTAATCAACATGATAAATTGACAATAGAAGCTGTCATAAATGTCAAATGTCATTGCTGTAGGGATTGGGCTAGTACTAAATCTACTATTAATTGAATGAACTGATTAATGAATATTTTGTTCTTTCATTTAAAAATCTTGCTGGTATTTGTCATTCAAGTTGAAATGAAGCATGACCAATTCCAAATAACAAAAACTTAATTTTTGTGCCATATTATATTATGAAATTGTTTTCATGTGAAGCATTTTGCTTTGTAAATTAAATTTTAATTATTGCTTACTAATTATTTTTCAATTTTTGACATTGTTTTGATGGAATTTGTTAAAATAATATGATTGTTTAATATGTATGTATGTAAGTACTTGTTCAATTGCAATATATCCATTTTAGAATTTTTTCCAAAGAAAAAATAATTACTAAATACATGTACACATAATTAAAAATTCGCAAAAATATTTAATTAACTTAAAAATATTTTATTTTATTTTATTTGACTGGAAATTAATCGATGTACAATTTAATAGTTTCCATCACTACTTCAATATATATTTGACATATAAAATAGAAGTTCCAAAAGAAAAGAAAATCGATTATGAATTATTGTAATGACTAACGCTAAATAATAAATAAATAATTTTCATTTTAAATAAATATTATTAACGAAATTAAGAAAGAAAAAAACAAAACAGTATCTCATCAGAATAAAAATAAACAATGGAAGCTGTTCCAAGACTTCAAATGTTGAGCTTTGCTCTTAAAATTAGTCCAGAAGGGACATCGTTTTCCAATTTGAAAAGGGTAAAGAATTTGTAATTAAATTTAAAATTATTGTGCAAAATTAAATACTTATTAAAAATTAGAAGTAAAATGAGCAAGGATTGTGAAAAATTGCTTTTTTTTCAAGTATAATATTAGGAAACATAATTCTATATCTATTGAGAAAAAACAAAGGATTTAAGATACTTATTGTTTTGAAACCTTTATTCTGAAATTACTTACGTCATTATGTTTTCTTTAATTAAATAATTTTAAAATCCTTAAATAAATAATATTTGTTATTTCAGATTATTGCTGAATGTTATCAAGAAGATGCAGAATCATATTCAAAAGAAGTTTATACTTTAGAATCTTTAAGAAATGCTGCTATGCGACCGGAAAAGGATACAAATGGTTGTAAAATATTGAAACGCTATTATTCTCAATTACATGCATTAATAAATAGATTTCCTCAAATATCTGAAAGAAATTTATTTACATTTCAATGGAAAGATTTAAATGTTAATAATATAACAGAAACCAATGATATAAGATATGAAATGGCTGCTGTTCTTTATAATATTGCTGTTTTACATACTGAAGTTGGTGCGACCGTGCAACGTACTGACATTGAAGGAATGAAATTAGCTTGTACACATTTTCAATGTGCTGCATGGGCATTTGGTGAATTAAAAGAAAAATTTCAAAATATTAATTCAAATACAGATTTTATGACACCGGAATTATTAGTTTTTATGCAACAAATATCATTTGCTCAAGCTCAAGAATGTATTTTAGAAAAAAGTTTAATTGATAATCGTAAACCAATAATTGTAGCTAGAGTAACAGCACAAATTATTAATTATTATAGTACAGCTTTAGTTGTACTATTAAGTGGTGGTGATGATGGTTTTATATTTTCACAAGTTATCGATAATAATACATTGAAATTATGGAAAAAATATGTTAAATTTAAAATATCATATTTAAGTTGTATATTATCATTATATCAAGGGCAACATTCAGAAGAACAACAAAAAATGGGTGAACGTGTTGCTCTATATCAAGCGGCTGTTGATAAATTAGAGGAAGCAAGAAAAGAAAGTAAAGGTATGTAAGAGTTTTTAATATATTTATATAAAATTTATTGTAAATGAATAATTTTATATTTTTGTCACTTTCACTCTATTTCATTTACCTATAATATCGTATTTTCAATTCGTTGATTTGAAATCGTTGTAAAATTTTGTTTTAACTTCATAATAATGCAGTAAATATGAGACTGAAATACTTTTATCAATTTTTTGTTAATTTCCATGAAATCTTATTGAAAAAACAAACAAGAAAAACACAATTAAATAAAATATTCTAAATTTAAAATTAAAAACAAAAATGAAAATGTGAAAAGCATTTATCGACCATTGACCATATTATCATCTTCTATACACTTATTTATTTTATATAAATGTTTATATTTTATATCAAAATGAGGTCGCTTAATAAAATTTATATTCATTTATTCTTTAATTTATTTAGATATGTACAATGTTATCATTCTAATAATGATGAAAATTTCCAAAAAAAAAAACAAAATTTTTAAATACTTGCAATAAGATTATTAAACTATATTATTTCCATGGTAGTTAGTTCGAAACAAAGCGACATCACCTTATAAATTTTAATTTAAAAATAGTATGATCATTCAAATTTTTGATATTATCATGAATTTTTTTTTTTTCAAAATTATTATAGTACCCAAATATATTTTGTTTTGTCTAATGATCTTGAATTAAAATTTTTTTCTTTCTGGTTCGTACTATTATGAACTTACATAAATATTAAGGTCATAAACTTGTTTTGTTTTCTCGATATTTCAAAAAACATTTTTACATTCAATATGTTTGATTTACAATCGTAAATCAAAAATCTATATACATATATGTAGATATTAATTAACACATAAAAGAATAGAATTATAAATATTTTCATATAAATGTACATCAGTAGGTATTTATGTACTATTATTGTGTATATATAGATCTAAATGGGCAGAGATAATTTTAAAATGATGAGTCACATGTTTCATAGGTACAATAATTGCTTTTCATTATTAAAATGCTAGAATAATTTTTTTTTCTTGTATTAATATGGTAGATTTCTGAAAATTAATTGAATTTTTAAAACTAGATTTAAATCAAATTATGTCTGTTTAACTTCAGAAAAGGCTGTTTTGCTTTTCCAAAATGTTTGTAAATTTTTGTGTTTTTTATTAAACATCGCGATTGTGAGTAGTTACCTATCTACCTCCTACCTAATTATAGGGAAAAATACAAAAAAAAATTAAAGCTTCTACATTTTATTTGGCAATTTTCCAATATTTTAACTTGATTTTCATATGGGTGTTGATTTAGTCTTGTTTTATCCATTAAATTAATTCTTATTTTGTTTTGTTTCTCTGTATCTAATAACTTTAACCCGTAATAATGTGTGTTATTTTCCTCCACGTTTCATAAGCGTGTAATAAAATTTTCTATAATTTAAAAAATATTTATTTGCTGAGACCAAAGGGCAATTCATGATAAAAAAAGATGAAAATTAAAATTTTGAATTTTTTTCTTTATTTTTTTTTTGTTTTTGTTTTAATTCCAATTTTATTGCCAAT
Source organism: Condylostylus longicornis (assembly GCF_029603195.1). Taxonomy (NCBI): domain Eukaryota; kingdom Metazoa; phylum Arthropoda; class Insecta; order Diptera; family Dolichopodidae; genus Condylostylus; species Condylostylus longicornis. Next base: position 925,219 of record NW_026578045.1, read on the forward strand.
CATATATAAAATATAAAAGGTATAAGTTATAAAAAATAATTTTTCTAAAGGATTTTGGTACATAATGACTAGTCATTGATATGAAAATACAATTACTTAATTATTAGAAAACAAAAGCACACAACATTAAAAAAAAAGATAAATAAATAAATAAATAAATATGTAAATATAGAAATATAAAGGTAAATATCAAACCAATATTTTTATTATAACAAAAGTTTTTATCTTTAAAATTTTTATTTCGATATTTACTATATTACCACTTAATAAATTTAGAATAGGCATGTGATATTAACAACAAAAAAATTTAAGAATATTTTTAACTTTTAATATTTAACAAAATTAATTTAAAGCGTATGAATATTGAAGTAATATTGTTAGTATTCTGTTTACAATCTCTTAATAATTACAATTTTTTTTGAAAATTTTATAATTTTTATATCTGTTTATCTTAAAGAAAAACATTTAATTTAAAAATTTTCAAAGAATTCTTAATTTTTATGTAATTGAAGCATAACAGTACCATATTCCCCAGTTAGCATCCAATTTGAATCTTTTTCAAATAATTTTTCAGCTAAACCTTCTTCAAGACCACATATTAAATCGGCTTTAACTGTACGTAATGAGCAAATATTTGTTGGATTAAAACCTCTTAAACATGTTTCAAATTTTTCAGTATAATCCCATGTAAAATCACCTAATAATTTTCGATAATTTAAATCACCTTTAATAATTAATAAATGTGCTTCAGATAATTTATCATATAAATGCGGTGCAATCTCTTTCATTCTATAATATTCATACGGTGAAATAAAAAATCGATCTGGTTCTAACAAAATAAATTTCCCTTGATCGACAAGTGATTTCCATTTATTACCAATTAATTTTAATTCTTCGTTATTATTTTCATATAAATATTTTAAAACCCATTCAAAATCTTCTGGCGTTGTATCTGATATAAACCATGGTATTGCTTTAATATAAAAACGAATTTTAGTCGCTAATTTATGTTCGATTATATATTCGGCTAACAAAAAATCAGTAAAAAGTTCATAACCAGCATTATCACATATAAAATCAATATATCGTTCACCAGTATATTTTTGTGATATTAAATTCCATATTTCTTCAGCCTGATCAATTAATATGTATTCTTTTAAATGGTCTACTGCTTCTAATTGATCACCAGTTTGTTTGATATCTTTACCTTCAGTAATTGATAAATCACATTTATTACCCCATAAATCAAGGTATAATAATTTTTTAAAGTATTTATCAATATCACTATCTAATGTTAGTGTTTGACGAGTACTCTTAACAAGTGATACAATTGAATCTTTTGATCCAATTAATGCTTTCTGTTTGGAAGATTTGAAATAATCAAAATTTTTTAATGTGGTAGTAGCTTCAAAAATTGTTTTTAAACGACGATACAAATAACATTCAGCCCATAGCCAACACGTTGAAAAATATGTTCTTTCATTTTCTGGTAACGAGCTCAAGAATATATTCCAAGTAGATTTATCGATTTCATTCGTCTCTAAAGGATATAGTTCTTTATCTGTTTGCAATTGATATTTTAATTCTGATATATTTCCAACGACTATTTTTAGCTCTTCACGTGCTTCTTCACTACATTCATTTATAATTGTATCTTTGTTCTGTGATAAATCATCAATTACTTTTGTTAATATTACTGGAAGTCGTTCACGTAATGTGTAATAAGCAAAACTCTGTTTGTACCTTCCTATCATAATAGAATGTCTAGGACATTTATCATCAATAATATTAGCATTTCTTTCAAATTCGACCATTTTGAATAAAATACTTTTATTTGAATCTTTTTCTGAATAATTAAACTGTTTAGCACTTATTTAAAAACGAAACTAAACTGATTAGAAGCAAAAAGTTTTATTTTTAGTCGAATAAAAATTCTCTTAACAAAAAGAAAAAAAGTCATTAATAAATCGGGAAGTCCATGTAGCACATGTTGCTAAGTGGAATTTTGACAAGGTCAATATATAATGTTTCATCAACATTGTTGTGGAACTTGTAGATTTTGTAAGTTTTCTATTAAATATCCGGAAATAATTTTTGCAAAAGCTTTAAACTGTTAAAAATTCTTAATATAAACTAAAAATTAATATTTTTGTTACTATTGTAGTAAATAAAATTAAAATAAAACATATTTCAATTTTAATTTTAAAGGTCTCCCAAATCAAAAGGAGATAATAGAAGCATTAACGTTTACAGGAGATGTAGTTGAAGGAAAACGTAAAAATGCAAAAAATGAAAATGAATTTATATACCATGAAGCCGTTCCAGAATTTTCTGATATTACTGCTGTACAAGGAGCTAATTTGGTTAATGGTACAAGTTTTAGTGTCACTGATCCCGAAATATTTGGGGAAGATATATTTGCTAGACTTGTTCCAATGAAGGCTCATGAAGCTAGCTCATTATATAGCGAAGAAAAAGCTAAAATTCTACGAGATATTGGTGCAAAATTGGAAGAAAAAGATAATGAGCTTTCAGTATTTATGAGTTCATTAAATATCGATAACTTAAATGTTAGTGAAGAACAGGCAAATAAAATTCCCCAAGGTATTGTTGACCGTTGTGCTCTTTTAAATGCGAAACCAAATGCGATACCTGACTTAATAGCATCAATGTCAAATTTAGCAGAAATATGTGTTGATGTTGAGACAAATTTACGTGATATTAAAGAAATTCTTGATGAGGAAGAATCTAAAGAAAAACAATATCAACAATCCACAGGTGTCCATAGACCAAATACACATTTTACAGAATTAACAAGAGAATTTCAAAAATATTTGGAAGCACATCAAAGAGCTGGCGATAGTAATGATACATTACGTAAAGCTATGGAACTGCATGTTAACAATTTGAAAATTTTATCAAAGCCATTACAAGAAATACAGCAAAGTATTCCAAAATTAAGTGGACATGTTAACGATGAAATGTTCAAAGAGCTAAAATTGATTTTAAATAAAGTAAATGAAATGAAAGCGCAACGGGCACAATTTCATGCAGATTTGCGAATATCGATTAACTCAGATGATATAACTAGTAAAGTTATAGCGCATGGTAACAACGACTTAAAAGAACTTTTCAAAAAGGAATTGGGGAAACATGATCACAATGTTAAACTAATCGAACAAAACTTAACTGCGCAAACTAATATTTTGACAGCGTTGACTGATGCATATGCTAAATGTGCTTCATCTCTGAAAACTATGAGTGATGTTAAGCTTAAAAAAGAAAATTTCTTTTCATCTCTTGCGGCTTCATATGATGTTTATGAAGATTTATTAGCGAAAAGTGCTAAAGGTAAGTAATAAGAATGAAACAATTTTCGGTTAAATTTAATTGATTTAAATTTTTAGGTTTGGAATTCTACAAGAAATTGCAAGGAAATATTCAAAAATTATTAACGAGAGTGAAAGCTGCAAGGGATGTTCAAGAAGAAGATAGGAAACAAAGAATCAAGTCAACTACGCTTGCTAAAAATTATCCAGAACTATCGCCTTCTGTTATTTCTTCTGCAGCACCCGCAAAAGAAATCGGAAGTACACCGAAATTAAAGGATTATTTAAAGGATCACAACACATCACTGAAAAATTTTTCGGGATATTCAAAAGTTTCCGATCCATCCAGTATGAATCATATTCCATCAATAAGACCTAACCCTTTAGGATCCGAAAATCCCGCGGCTGCTGCCTGTATTAAATCCACAACGAGCATTTCTGCTCCAACCAATCATTCCACTTATACTCCTGTGGGTCCAATGGACCCCCCTCCACCGTATACACCACTCCCCTCAATGTCTAATACAGGTTACGATTCAATGGGATTTGTTAACCCAATTTATCAAAACGCAGCCACAAACCACCCAAGTAATCCGTATTATATTGGTAATTATCAGCAAGCTGCTCAACAAATTCCGAATATGTATAGTAATGCAACGCAAAATCGATTGCAAAATCTGACGCATTTGCCACAACAACAAGTTCAACAACATTCAACATCGGTTCAACCAGTTTCAATAGCACAGGCAACATCTTTACCACAACAAACATTGGTTCCGCAACAAGGACAGCAAGGTGCATTACAACAAAATTCCATGTTGCTACAACAAGCTTCGCAATCACAATCACAAGTAGAGCAATATAAGTTACAGTCTTTTCAAAATTCATCATTGCAAAACCCAAATATGGCAAGCAATTCAATAACTTATTCGTCTGGTTATGGGTCTTCGCAAATTCCACCAACAAATTTACAGCAGCAACAACTTTATCAGGAACATTTACAACAACAAGTTCAAAAACAACAATCTCAACAGACGTCCTATTCTCCTTATCAAGTAAATCCAATGCTGCAAAATTTGTCTGCAGGCCAAAATGCCACTTTCATTCAAAATCAAATGAAAAATCTAACCATTAGAGCAGAATCACCTCAACAACCTATAACAAACTCATATTATCAGCAGTCATCATCACCTCAATATAATGTTCAGAATGTTCAAACTCAGTTTTCCCAAAATGTTGATCAAAATCAAAACGTAGCATCAGTGCAACAACAACAAAAACCTTCTCGAAATTTTGATCAATCATATCAAATTCAAAACTCACAATCTCAATTTCCCAGTATTCACTCACAATCGCAGCAACATTTAAATCAGATTGTTCAACAAAATCAGCAACAACAAAATGCTGCAAATACAAAGCGGACTGATGTCAATTCTGCCGAACAACAATATTCAAATCAAACAGTACCCCAAAATTATATTGGGCAATCAAATGCAGTAAATTTTTCGGTTCATCAGAACAATCCACATCAGTTTAGTACTCAAACAACAGTTCAGCAACAAATGCAACAGCAACAGCAGCTTCAACAACAACATCAACAAAACATGCAACAACAGCAACAACAGCCACCACAGCAGCAACAACATAATCAGCAGCAACAGCAACATCAAAAACAGCAATTGCAACAATTGCAGCAGTATCAGCAACAGTTTCCAAATTCTTCGAATTTTCAATATCCTCAACAAAATTCATCCATACCCTCTCAAATTTCAGCTTTTGGTTCACATCCGGGTTACTCCTTCAATCAATCAAGTGGTCAATACCAATATGGAAGTGGTTACCAATACGCTTCCAATAATACGGGACAAGGACAATATACGAATTCCACTAACTTTCAAGAGAATAAAGCTAGTAATACAACAAATGTTAATCAATTAGCAATTAGTTCTGGACTTAGTTCAAACTATGATAAACAGGTTCACTTTTAGATTATTTTCTTATAATGAATGAAAATAATTTCTTTATTTTATATTCCCTATTTTTACTTAGTGTAATAATACAAACCAAAAACCGTCGGTCGATGAAAATAACTATTCAAGTTCACAAAACGTTTTATATGCTAACAATACGTACCAACAGCCACTGCCGCCATTTACAGGTGGAATGACACAAAAACAACAAGATCACTTACAACCTATGATTCCAAACTCATCCCCTTTAACATATGTGCAAAGTAACAATAATAATAAAACTGAGACTACTACCAGCTCATCAGACGGTACGTAATATATATTATGAAATAAAAGAGTTTAAATGTTATTAAAGTTTTGTATTACAGGTTCTCAATTAAAACAAGAAAACAAGGAAGAAAAGACCACACAACAAACACCGAATCCGCAAGGAACACAAAACAAATCTTTACCATCTAATCAGTCATCAGCTAAGTTGAAAGCTAAACCAAAATCAACAAAAACAAATGTGGATTTATTAACTGATACAAATGATAATAACACGGTTCCAGTATTACCAGTTCCAGTTTTACAACCTTTGGTGGCAGTTAATAGATCAACAGAAACGACTGAATCTAAATTAAATAATTTAGTTAATGCGAGTACTGTCACAGACAGTAAACGTCAATCAATTAGTGGTGATATTGATAGCGGAATATCAGGAGATGGAAAGAATACAGATAGTAAAAAAATTCAACAGATCAATGAATCTACTGTTATAACTAGTACACCATCTTTTCAAAACGATACACAATTTTCATCGATCGATCGTAAATTCAGTTGTGATAATATATCTATTCATTCAGATTTAAGCTCTTTAGATCAAAATTTTGATTGGGATTCGGTTTCAATACAATCAAATGAAAAACTTTCAACATCAAATGATGTGAACAATGTTAATAGTTCAAAATCAAGTATTAATACAAATCAACAAAAACCAATAAGTACTGATCCTTTTGATGATTCTAATATTCTTAAATATTTTCATAAGGAAGTTGAACATTATGAAAAAGTAATCGATTCTTTGGGTGTTAAAATGCTAAATGGTAATACACCATTATATAATAAATGGAAAGATTTACAAGATCTTTTAATGAAAGATGAATCGAAACGTAGTGCAAATATTGCAAAATTATTCCCAGAAAAAAATCGAGCTCCCGATTCTATACCTTATGATCATGCAAGAGTCGTACTAGAACGGACAACTGACGACTATATTAATGCTGCATACGTAAAGGTAAAATATGTGTTATGAAAAATATAAATTTTTAGTTGAAATTAAATCTTATTTTATCACTTAAGTAAATTTAAAGTAATGTTAATACATACATATTATATTATGCGTAAATTGAATGTATTTTTAAATATTTGTAATATCAAAATTCCGCTGATATTAAGAGCTGAAAACAACCATAGTATTGTAATTTTTTTTTTTACACAAACTTACCAGAACTATCATATTTCTTCCTTTCTTTTACTTTAAAGTTTCAAAGGGAGTTTAAGTTGGTAAGTGGTAGTAAAATTGTATCCAAAACAAAATAAAAATATGATTTTGAATATTGCTCGAAATATCATGTGTAATTTATTTATGCACATTCATTTTAAAGTTTTAAGTACTATTAGGGAATTTTCACATTTTTTAAAAAAACAGAAGTAGTTTTACAATTTTATTTTGTGTATGTTTTAATATAGTTTTTTAATTTTCTTTATTTATTTTTAAATAAAATTTCTTGGTACAATTTGAATATATAGGATTTGGGACCAGGATGTCCCGCTATGATATTAGCGCAAACACCTTTACAAAATACAATAAATGATTTTTGGTCCATGGTTTGGAATCATAAAGTTAGAACAGTTGTTTGTCTTCATACTCCAAATGAGGTAAAAATTAAAAACTTAAAGAATATGCTTTAGTTTTATATTTTAATTTATTTATAATTTTTATTACAGATTTTAGACACATATTGGCCTCAAAATAATGATAAAGAATTACATTTTGATGATTTCTCTATAGAATTCGTTAAACAATATGATTTATCACATTGTATTGAATATAATTTAAAATTAACGATGAATGGAGTTGATGCTATATTAAATTTATCTTTATTACAAATAAAATCGTGGAGTAAAAAGTAATTTTTATTTTTAATACTTAAAAACAAAAAAAAATTTAGATAATTTTAATTTTAAAACAAATTTCAAAAATTCTTTTTTTGTTTTAGTGCTCCAACTCATATTTTAGAGATATCACGAAATATATTGACAACTCAAAAACAAAGAAATCAAGAATTTAATTCGAATTCACCATTAATAATGAATTGTTTAACAGGTTCAGAACGTTCAGGATTAGTTGCTTTAGCAATATGTGCTATTTTGTCAACAAAAACTAGAAGACCAACTATTATTGGTAAATAAAAAATAATCTTTATTCAATTTGATTTCGTTACGATGGTTTTTTTTTATATATATTTTTTTTTTTACTAAAGATGTTGTGGATATTTGGTATCGAATATGTTCACAACGAAAAAATGCTCTAAAAGACGCTAATAATTTAGAATTATCCATGAAAATTGTTTTATGTCATGCACATAATGTTTTAAATCAACGTGAGTATAAAAAAAATGTATTGTTTAACCAGGTCCTATGTTAATTTTTGAAAATTCTTTTAGGTGGTATCATGACTTCGTATCAAATGAAAATTGCCCAAACAGTAGCCGCAACCGAAAAAGAAGAAGCAAAAGATCCACTTAGAGAATTAGATCCTTTATGGAAGTTGAAACAGGAGAAATAAATTTCATTATAATATTTAATACTATTTTTACAATCATTATTCAAACAAAAAAAATAATACATACATACATATTTCTTAAAATTATTAACAATGGAAAAAATAAACTGATATGGTACTAGCTAGTTTATTATTGTTTTTACAAAATAAATATTAAAATTAAATATTTTATTCTTATACATAATCAAAAATAAATGTTATTTCATATTATACTAATAATTATTACAATAACTCTTATTCTGTTCTGTGAAAGTTACATATTTTTTCTTTTTCAGAAATAAAAATTTCAAAAATTTATCATGTTTTTATTTTATACATTTAGTAGATTCACTAAATTGATTTTTACAAATTAACGTCAAACTATTACAAGTGATTGTCTTATGGCTACAGACTTATAGTAATATTTTTTTTGGTACAACCTTTAAAATCACACTTTTTAGTAATTGGTGATCATCACCTTTTGGTAAAACTTAGGAAATACCATTATGTCTCAATTTTTGCGACATTCCACCACTCGAGCACAGCGAAGTGCTTATTACAAAAGCGCGATATTCAATATTTTGAAGCAGTATACAGAAATTGTAGGCAATACAAAATTTAAAAAAATAAAATGACTAGTAAGATCATAGATTATAAAAATATTTGTAAAGACAAAAATTAGTAAATAAGAGAAGTCTAGGATATTCTGCAGTTTGGTCACAAGTGACCCATTGTTTTTTTCATTAAAACAAGTTTTGATTTTGTACATGTATCTATATATTTGTCCATTAGTATTATAATTCTAAAACAAATATTAATTTGTTTTCTTAAATTTTCTTAAAATATAAAATCTGTATCAATCTTTTTTTAGAGAAAATACGTAGGTAAACCTTAAATTAAAAAACAATCTTTTGTTTTTGCATTATAAAATTCAAAAATTATTTAAGAAATTTTAATTGAAATTTTCACTCTTTGACCTTTGGTGGTGGTCTGTATACTCCGACTACTACAGCATGATCTCTTTCATATGGTTCAAGAGTAATTTGTTCTTGTGGTTTCAATTTATCTGCAATCATTTTTTTCACTTCCGATGCAAATACAGCTTCTGGTTGGGCTGTTGAATCTATACAAGATGCCTTTATTGATATAACAAAATGACCACCATTTTTTAAGAAATGTTGGGCATTTAATGCTACTATTCTACCTTGATCTGGTTGCGCTACATCAGCAAATATTGTATCAACCATTCCCACTAACATTCTATATTTATGCGGGTGACGTGCATCTTCGATTATTGGTATAATATTGGTACGTTTTTTTGCTACATTTATTAAATCACGACCCGAACGATGTGAAAATTCTACAGCATAAACTAAACCTTCCGGTCCAACAATATCAGAGACATGAGAAACTGTGGTACCAGATGCAGCCCCTAAATATAAAACTTTGGTTCCCGGAGGCATATGAATTTTATCAACTCCACCTAATATTGCAGCAGCTAACTTTGAACGAAAAGGATTCCAAACACGATATTCAATCTTTTCACCATCTGTGTCAACGGAAATGCGTTTTTCACCATAAACTTCAGATCCAGGAACAAAATTTCTAGTAACAAGAGCATCTTCTTTTCCTCGAGCAATAAAAACTCCTTCATGGCGATGTGGTTCTATAACAACTGTTTTTCCTCCTTTCATACCACCTCCTCGTCCTCCTCTTCCACCGAAACCACCCCTACCTCCACCACCTCTGCCACCTCCTCCTCGTCCTCCACCACCTCCACGACCACCTCCACCACCACCACGGCCACCTCCTCCAAATTTCCCACCGCCACCGCCACCGCCGCCACCACGACCAAATTTTCCACCTCCTCCTCCACCGCCACCTCCTCCAAACTTTCCACCTCCACCTCCGCCGCCACCTCCTCTTCCTCCAAAACCTCCTTTACCACCTCCTCCACCGCCACCTCGTGGTGAGAATCCTGGTCGACCCATCTATGTCCAATATATTATAAATATGAAACACAAAAAAAATAACTCCAAAAAATCAAAGCCGAGATAACGATGTTCCAGCTATTTATTTCACGTGTTTATTATAAACAAACCAAATTGAGGTTAAACGCTTTGACGTTAATATTATGTATAATTTAAATGACTTTCAAACAAAACATGGAAACAGAGATAGCAAAACAAAATGTTAAAAAACTTTGACATGAAATTCCGACAGCAGCGACATTTACTGCAGATGCATAAAGTTGTATTATAAAATGGTGATTTTGGTTTTTCATTTTTAAGAATTGTTTTTTTGTTAATTTGACATACATATTATTTCACGCATTAAGTGCATTTATTTTTACTCCTATGTGAGGTAATGAAAAATATTTGATAGAAAAAGAGAAAATTTTACACATTTATGATATGAGTTAATAAAAATTTTATTAAATCATTAATAAAATAATGTTATATCAAAAATGGATAAGTAATTTTATTTAATGAGCGAACTTATTTCATTCTTTTTATGGTATTTAAATTGAATTTAAAATTTGAAAAGAAAATTGACTCTTTGCAAATTTGCAAGAGATAACTTTATATAAGGGATGTGCATGAAAAGGTGAAGATCTGTTTAAAAAATTCACAATATTTGATTTTAAATCCTTTTGCATATTTATAAATTATGCTCCTTGTTAAATTTGACATTTCATTACTAAGTCGTATAGATTTAGATTTAAATCGGAATTGATTTTTTTTTCAAGTCAAAAAAGGTTAGAAAGAAAATAATTATAATATTAAAATCAAAATGCCAATAAACATTTCACTTTACTAGTTAACATTTATTTCATCTGTTACTTTGTTCATATGCGGCTTGAAGACGTCTTCAAGTGAATTTCGAGCTTATATAAATGCTATTTGACTTGAAGTTGTAATTTGTTTCAATTTTCTACTGAATGTGTTTACACGACGATTTAGGGATCAGTTGTTGACATACATTTAATTAACATAAATCGTTGTATGCAAGGCGAATGAAATGTATGTCAACCTTTCACACAAAATTAGTCGTGTAAACATAGGCATTTGAAATTCATTGAAGGTAGTTTTGTTATTCGAATGATAAATTTTGCAATTAATATCGAATTATTCGACAGTTTCCATCTCTATAACGGTTTATAAGTTTTATGAAAAATATTTCAAAATCACATTTTTCATCAAAAACATTTTAAATTTTTAATATTTTAATTTTAAAAATGTGATATTTGGCAAGGTAAGAAAAAGTAATGTCTAATTTGCCTTTATAAAAGATTCATTTAAAGTTTTAGGTGCTTTGATGAAGAAAATCAAACTTAAAAATCTTGTAGCTTAGCGATTTAAATTATGAATGACTCCATTTTTGAGAATTTATGTACATACATTCATATATGTACATACATATATATAAAAAGCGCGTTAGCCTTCATACATAAATAATATGTATAACTATGTATGCATATGTATGGCATCTTTATTAGATGTATAATTATGTTGATCAGTTTGGGAATAAAAAGGAATTGCTGTAAATGGACTTGACTTGGGTAGAATTCTTTTAACTTAGTATGTATATATATTGGAATGGACCATATCATAATTTATTAAACCAGAATACTGCGTATACAACCGTTTGTATCCCGAAGTAGCAAGAATTCAGATTTCCCGTCATGTCTACAATGCATTGAATGATTGCATGAATTGAAAGATGCATTGAATTTATTCAAAATTTTTACAGCGGTTATAGTTTTTTAGCGATTAAAACAAAAACGGAAACCAAAAATTTATTACTATCTTTGCTTAATTTCCTTTAAATGTTTTTATTTTTCTTTATACAGCTATATATTACAAAACAATATGTAAGTATATGTAAGTACCATGAACATAATTATGTAGATTTGTGTCGAAATTAGTTTAAAAAATTGTATTTTAGATGGTAAAATAACTCGTGGCATTTCATCCTTTGATTTTCTTTCTTGTAGCTTTTCATGCTTTAATACTTTTATTTTTGTACATTTGTACATATGCACGTACATACATTAATAAATATGTATTTACTAACAATTATACATATGTATGTATATATTTTTTATATTTTAGGTGGATGAAATTTCTTCGAAATCCTTGATGGTTGATAATACTATTTCGAAATTGTATAATGATACTGTGATAATGATTTTTGCACTTTACTTTATTAATCAAAAAATACCAGCAAATACGACAAAGCTAAAATACACATGCAAGAAATAAAGTAATGAATAAATTAAAATATACTTATGCTCCTACCAACCATCTGTTTTTTCAATTCAATATGAAGGACGCTGTAAGTAAATTCATTGTACCTACACCATTCTACGTTATTTTATATACCATATTTCAAACTATTTACATATAAGTATACATATATACGTTATATAATATGTATGCAGGTTGGTGTAAATAATTTGAATTAAGTAAATAGGTATAATATCGATTCAATGGTAAAATCATTCTGATATTCAGAATGAACTATATATGTACAAGCATCTTGCATTCGCTTACAATGTAAAAATAAAGTAAGAAGTTAAAGAACAATGTGATGTCATTGAAATTTCATTGAAATTTTTAGTATTTTATTCATTATTAACTATATAGTCATAAGTACATACGTATTATAATGACCATATTATGCTTAATCTTTCCAGTGAGCTTATTTTATATTTCTAATAATGGTATTCGAGTTTCACTCTTTACAATATTGATTCTTGTATTTAATGCACAAATGTAACAGTAAAACATATAATAATAGAAATTTAATTTTATTTTATTTCATATTTTAGATTTACAAATATTATTGGAGAATGCTATAGTTAGGCTTACCTACCCACATATATTACCTAAGGTTTTTCGTCGGAATAGAAATGGTTTCGAATTAAGAAAAAGGATTTCTTTTTAATTTTTAACCGTTGATGGTAACGGTTTGTGCTCCTCCTTTTCAAAAAAAAGGACAAATAATTCAGAGGGCCACATCAAGAAATAATTCTAAAAGCTTGTCAATCTTTACAAGGTGAGCAATGAATTTGATTTATTTCCTAAAATTGTAATTGATAATCAAACGAATTAGGCACGTGCCTACATATACAAATGTATATTTTAATTATTTTTAATTTAATTAATTGTTTAAAGCAGTTGATATCTGAAAATATTAGCATTTTACTTAATCTAATTTACATTTAAAATTTAAACTATTGTCCCAAATATGTATTTTATATTTTTTATTTAAAGTATCTTAATTAAATTCCACCTTATACTTTCATATTTAAACAAAGGGAGTCATGAGTCAATAAAGAAATTAAATAAATTTTAAATAACATATTTTTAAATAATTTTTAAATTTCAGAAAAGAGAAAATTCAATGAATCAGAATTCCACTTTGAAAATATTTTCAGAGATTTTTTTTAATTTTTGTTTTTATTTTAGAGTTTAAAAAACTTCATTATAGAAAACTGAACCGTATCAAATATAGAAAGAAAAGCAAAAAAAAACAAATATTAAAGACATTTTCTTGTCTCGACTTTTCTATTTTTAATTTACACAGTATAAAAAATATAAAATAAAAGGAAATAAAAAAAATACCAATTACAAGTACGCCACTGTTAAAAAATTTAATAAAAATGGAAAAAAAGCGAAATGATCAAAAAGTGAAAATTATTTTTAGCTTAAGAAAGGCAACCGTACGCACTTAATAGATATTTTAGTATCGCCTTAATTTTTTCATACATTCATCCATAGAATTAAGTTCAAATAAGATTTCAAGATATTGCACTTTAATTTTAATTTTTATTGTATTCCTATACCTATGTACATTTAAATATGCATATAATTTTAATTCATTTATAAAAGTATAATTTTTTTTTTAAATTGTTATTTAAAGAAAAATTTTAAAAAACCTTAATTATTTACCCAAAAAAATAAATAGAATTAGAGTCATATATGGTGCATATTTCTGGATTTTTCAGATTTAATGTTCTTATTTATACTGTAGCTAAAAAAAAAAAAATAGCAAAATGATGATTAATTCTTATTAAAGTTTTTGTTTTAAATATTCTTAAAAGTTTTTATTCTATTAAAAAAAATCAATGATAAATATGTGATGAAAATAAATAACATAATAATCTTGAAATGGTAAGGAAATTGAATTAAATTTAGTCATCATGTTCTTTTTCAAAAAAATATTGCAAAACATTTGAAATAGAATATTAATAAATATAAAGAGGGTGCGCCACTCAACAGTTCTTTCGCAGTAGTACTTTGCTTTTTGGGTCCTCCTTCTGTAATTATGAGCTCTCAAAGTTGAAGTTTCTGAAAACCATTTAATTATATTTGTATTAATTGATCTGGAAATGTGTCAAGTAAAGGCATCCTAGTTTGCTCATTTTGAAGATAATGAAATTTCCTTTCTAACAGTAAGCCGCTTCGTCTGGAGTCATTGTGTCACCCTACTGTGGGAGTACTGTTAAGTCTCAAACACTCATGAGTGTACATATTGTCATAATTTACTATGGAAAATTTAGTTTTTACTTTTTTTTTTTTTTACTTTTGTTTTATTAATTGCTTTTCTTTGAAAAATTTTAGGCCGTTGACGAATAATATTTGTTTCTATTTTTGATAATGTTAAAGTATAAAAATAAAATAACACATTATAAAAATACGGAAATAAATGTGTACATACATATTTAATTACATAAACATAATATATTTATTTATGTTTAAAATTCTGTATATATTTGTATGTATACATATATGTATACCCTTTCATTTTCATTCTCTTTTATGACCCTGGCGTCATTTTGGCGTCAAAATTCTTAAAATTACATAATTAATGTATAAATGTAATCTAATAAATCATATACGAATATTTAAATTAGATCAGAATATTTAAAATTGTAAATTATAAAATTACTATTTTTAAATACACATAAAAAAGTTTAGACTTATTTTATAAAAGCACATTTTAGTATAAATGGATGTGTAGAGAAACTTTTATCAAATAACAAAGTTTACTGGCTTTTTGTAGTTATTTTATATTTTTTTGAGGTACACGTACACTATTATTGATTAATAGTGATCATCTAGTTAAGAAAATTTTGAATATAAAAATTTTTTTTTACAGTCACCTAAGTGATATATGTACTGACTTTATAATAAAATCGAAATTTTCTTTAAGTAATATACATAATTGAATATTATAATTTCATAATAAATTCTTTTTATTTAAAAATTTAGATAATAATAATGGAAATGAAAAGATGACACGTGATTATATTATGGACAATAAGAAGAGATGATACTGCATATGACATGTGGGAAAATTTTAGAAAATATGAGACAGCTGTTTATTTCAGCATTAAGTGTGATGTCAAAAATGTGCAATAAAACAGCATAGAGTCAAAAATAAGCAACTATATATTAGTTCAACGAGTTTCATTATTTATACGAAGGGAAAAAGAAACTATGAGTGATGATTATGATTTATGGATTTCTAGTTATTAAAGGTTAATAATAAAAAGTTGGAAATTAAACATGAAAGAGTGGAGAACTTTAATTGTATGCTTCTTTTTATAAACTGTGCTCTTTAACTTGTTTATATCAGGGAATATACGTTACATTATATTATGTAAGGTAATTTTTTTTTGTACATAATTGTAATTTTGATCAAACCAAGTATCATTTATTTTTTGAAGCTTAGTGTAATTTTTATCGCTTGGAGATTGTGATAATTTTTTTTAATGATTTTGCATATTTTCTATTCATAGACATTTGATGAAAAATTTTGTAATTTCTATAGAATACAATTCCAAATTCAACACCAAGGATCTCAAAGTTTAGATAACACAATATTCTTATTTAAAATAATCTCAAAATATTTAAGATAATAGGGTGACTTCCTTTTAATATACTATAAATTAATTATAAAATATAGAACAATGAAAAATGATAAAACTTATTTACGTTTGATTTAAATTTAAGAGAAACAAAGATAATTACGCTTATTAAAACGATTCATTGTTTTTGTGTATAAAAATTCTATTGTATATATTTTAGGAAAAACCAATTACCCAAACAAAATTAATTTTATTTCACTTTTATATATTTGTATGTATAAATAAAAATTCTATTGAAATTTTTCATGATAATCATTTTCATACATTGAAAACTTTTACATAATACAGAAAAACAAAAAAAAATCTAAAATTTCATATATGTATGTAATTAAGTGGTTAATTATGTGTGTCATTTTCATAGAAATCATTTGAATATAGTCTGAATTTTCTATATAAACTAAATATTATTTATTTAATTCTTTATCATCTTTGTTTTTTCCATATAATATAAGAAAATTATTTTGTTAATCATTTTGTATACACACTTGATATTATTAAGAAATTTATAGTAAATAAAATTATAAATAAATTTATAGTAAATATTAATTTTTCCGAAATATAATTTTTTTTTTTTTTTTTGTTATTGGTGTGAAAAGAAAACTTATTCCTTTTATTCGGAATAAAATACTTTTATTTTTCGCTAATATATTTCGTGCGCTACATACGCACTTTATCAAAGCTGATTTTCTTCTAAAGTACAATTTATTATTGACTTAAATTGTTATTAAAAACTCAGTTTTTTTGGCAATAATTGAAACAAATGTAATTTAATATGCATATATAAGAACTTAAGTTTAACATTCAGTTTATTGGAAGTATAAACTAAAACATGCATATTATATATTGATAAAATAAGTAAAATAAAGAGAAATTTCAAAGCTAGTTCATACCAATTATGACAAGTAATTTTTTTTTTTAAAATTGAAAGCCTATCAACTAATTTAAGTATTGTTATATAATTTTTGTGATTATTAATTATAAATACTCGAAAAATACTTTAGAAACATAGGATGTCAATAATTATACAAAATTTTTAGAGTGTCAATAACTGTACTCGTTACACTATGCACTTTTTTTTTCTTTTAAACTAAGAGCTTTTAACAAATATTCAGATTTGATACCTGTTAAATACATTTAATATTTTTATTTATTCTTACTTTTTTTTTTAGCTCGAAAAAGCTCGACGAATTTAAATATAAAAAAACACCCACCTTGTATGAAAATGTTTTAAAAATCCGTCAATATTTTTATAAATTTTATGCTATATGGAACTATATAGTGTAGGATGATAAACCAGGAAATATTTTTCAGTAAAGAGCAAAAAAAAAAATATAAAAATTTATTTATATATAATTGTGTACGTACATACATATAGTCAATCACATTATATATTTTTCGGGGTTCATATATAAATATTTTGGAAGATTGATGATGGCGATTTGGAAATTTTTCTTTTATACAATAAACAATGTTAGTATATTCGTTGTCATATCATAAAATATAAAATAAGAAATGTGGAAAAATTTTCGGAAAAACTGCAAAAGTCTTCAACCTGTATGAATTAAAAAAAATATTTTTCTATGCATTTATAAGTAAAGTAAAGCATTATAGATAATATGTGTGTGGTCGTTGCATAATATTGTAATTAATGCTTTTGAATAATATTTGTACTTTAACAAAATGAAATCAATTTAAAAATTTCATATATTTATAAAGATATTTGCATAATAATAAAATTTTTAATTTATGTTATCTACTATATTTGTAAACTTATTCTAATTCAATTATCTCAGATACATTTGCTCTATTATGGAATTCATTTGATATTCCAATTAAATTTAATTAATTTCTTGGGTTTAGAACAATTCTAAAACATATTTACATAACTAACGAAATGTAAATAATTATTCTTTTAAATATAAATGGATTCTTTATAAATATTCTAATAGAATTGTGAGCCTAAGTAAAAAAGTGAGCAAAAAATGAGCTAAAAACCATTAAAATCTAAATGAATTTAAATGAAATTTTAAAAATGTCATTGCGGTCGATAAAAAAACGCAAAAAAATTATTATTTTAATTTTTCAAATTATTTTCAAAATATTTGTTTTACTTTTTTATTTTTTTTTGCAAATTCTAATCTTTTTTTATGATTATTATTTTCGCCAAAATTGCAAAATTTAAAATGTTTTGTCATTATTTTTTTTTAAATGGTTTTCACTATCTTTGTTGTTACGCTTTAGCTAAAAGAAAAACAACTTAAAATAATATAAAAATTTTAAGTAAATTCAAAATTTTATTATAAATTTTTCAATATTGATTCATTTGACCTAGGAATTGCCAAAAAACAAAAGAAAACAAGAATAAATGTTTGATTAAATTTTACACAATAATTGTTTTTTTTTTTACGACCACGGAATCGTTAGACACTAGTGCCAATGCCAAAACATTCTTTTTGATTTTTCATAACTTTGTTTTTATAAATACAATATAATGCTTTTCGTTCTTTAGTATCAATTAGGTATGTGAAAAAAATTTAATATTATAAATTTTGAAAATATTTTCAGAAATCAATTTAAATTTGTATATACTTATATTTAAAAAGCACTTAAACTAAATACAAATTTTTGTCCTCTTCCAATAGAATTGTTAATCGACTCAACACTATCCCAGTTAATTTTAAATGGGATTCAAAAACAGTGCTATTGTTTCATTGGGGATTAAATACAATGTGTATGTCTATGTAGATTGTAGATGTTCAAGGAAACCGAATGGTGGGCAAAAGGACATTGTCATATGGGCTACCGAAGTTGTTCGTAACAATTGTTATTATAGCCAACTCACGCTCATGTATGTACCATACATATTATACGTTAATATGATTTGCAATATTTTAAATAAAATATTTTTCAATTGAACGTATAAAATTCTAAATGTAATCAGTAAGATATTATAAAATTCATAAATATTTTCATATATAATTTTTAGACAAAGATCAATAAAATTAAGAACACCATAACATTTCTTTATCAACATTGTACTTGACAAGTATAAAATATTCTAAGATGCTATTAAAATATTCAAGGTTTGCATTGGTCATTATCGCTAGATTTTTATTTTGCTTGTTTTAAATATTTCAAAAAATAGTATTGGAATTTAAGCATTGATATAACGAAATAATTTTATTTTCATCACAATATATTTTCTTTTGTATAGCCAGGAGGGCTAAGAATGGAAATGTTATAATATTATTTCTGATGCTATAAGTATATAAGAATCTTTGTTTTAAAAAAAAATTTTAAATGTTGCATTTTAATAATTTATTATTTTTGTTTTTTTTTACACTAAAAATTTTACCACCACATCAAGTCAATATACTTTTTGTTAACAAAATTAAACAAAGATTTGTATATAATTAATGTAAATATAAAGATTGCATTAAATGAATAACATATTGCGTTTTTACAACGGGCCTATGTATATATTCTCTGTAATATTTTAATATTGGATCCTCGCACAGGTTTTAAAATAAACATTATGAAAAATTAAAATAAAATATTTTGAAAATAGAATTTACGATTACATTAATAATTACATACGGCTATATAAAATGTATGTGTTGTATAAATATATTGTATATAATGTTTTGTGTTATTTAAACTGAAAAATTGTACTCTGCTAGAGACTTGTTCGCTTCCAATCATTTATTATTAAATTTTTCATATTTTCATTTTAGCATAAGACTAAAATATGACGTGTTGTACGTGTGTCAACACACAAGTGTTGATTAAAAATATGATCTTGTATTTTTAGTTTTTTATTATTTTTTTTTTTTACAAAATTTTCATTGCATGCATACGTTTGCGTATATTAACATTGTCATGATAGTATGGTGGCAATGCGCGCTGGTTAAACAATTTATACATAATTTTCTTTTATAATATTGAAAAGAAGAAGAAAAGACTGCGGTAAAAAAATTTCAAGCGTTTAAAAATTTCAGTACATTTTTCTCTTGTGTACATGCATGTATAATTTATGTGTACATGTATGTATTTTGTATAAAGGACGAAAATAGATTTTTATTATAAATTGTTGATGTTCTTATTCTTTTTTATTTTTATTTCTTATACATTTTTTATACAAAAAACAAAAATTGATGATCATAAAGTCTCGTGAAAAGAGCATTCACATTTCTCGATAATTATAATCTTATTTGTACATATACTTGTATGAAGCGCATAGTGGAGTGGATATTTTTATATTTGTGTATATAATTAGGTACCTACATAGGTATATAACATATAAATGTAATATATTTAAAAGATCATCGGCAGGAGAGTATTGAGTTCTTTTTTTTTTGTTATTTCAATTTTTTTTTTAAACAAATTGTTTTTGAAAATTATTTGTGAACCGGAATAATAGCTGAGTTTACAAAAGCAAGAAATTATATTTCTTATTAAAAAAAAATTTTAATGCTTAGTTTGGAAATTTTAAATATTTTTAGAAATTTAAATCTCGATTATTAATTTGTATTCATATTTCAACCATTATATTGAGTTAATTATTCGAGCGAGATCCAGAATTCTGAAGTATTTGTATTTTATTTTATTGAGAGCATATGAAAACTATGAAATAAGCCTTGTGAAGTATCGTAGAACGCTATGAAATTTTGATAAAATTTTACTTTCACGATTTAATTTCGGGAAAAGGAGCAGTTTTAGAATGCGTGTTGCTATATTTTAGAAAACAGTCTTAGATAACGTTTCTCTTTCTCAGGTACAGATTTTTAATTTACTCCCAATTATTTTTTATTAAATTTTAATAAACTGATTGTGCACTTTCGATATTTTTAAGTATCATTGTACCTTCTAATAAAATATCATGTAAATATAAAGGTATTTTTAGAATAAACAACCAAGAAAAAAAAAAAAACTAAAAACATTAAAGTAAAAATTTAAAAATCTTTAAGGAGAGGAAATTCTAATACTATGATTATTTGTTTGTGATCTTTTTCTCATCTTTGTATGTACATATTTTGGTTTTTTTATTTTTTTTTTTTTATTTTTGAAAATTTATATTAAGAAAAATGAAAGAAAGAGAAAAAAAAGAAACTATTTAACATGAAAAACTCACAATTTTATTTTTGAATGAAAGCAAATACAGTTGAATTGAAATTCATTTGATAGTTCTGATATTGAATATTTTTCTGTATTGTCAAATCTTGTATATCAAATTGTTGTTGAACCGGACATCATTCAGTTCTCATGAATCAGAATCATGAAAATCTTATCAGTGAGAGGAAATATCAAAATAAAATTCTCACTTTCTTGAATTAGAATTGTCAACTTTTTCAATTGTAGATTTCTCATTTTATCAAGCAAGCTCATTAATTTGAAAACCAAATAAGAGCGATTTCCTGTGTGGAATGTCAAAATTCCGTTTCACTGTGGTTTTAGGTTAAAGACGGAAATCGTTCGCCGTTGATGTTCACTGCTTTGGTTCTGTTTTGTACAATTATTTTAAAGACATTTTTTTCAAACGGTGATTGAAAAAATGTGTCAGAGAATTTAATTATGCATATTATTATTTTCAAAATTACTAGATTCTACTGTACTTATTTTACTCTTTTATAGAATTGCAGAATTTTCCTTTTAAATATATTTTTATTTTTGGTTTTCTTTTTCTATTCTGCTTGTGTGTGTTGGTTTTTGTTATTTTGCTAGTATATAACATAGGTTTCTGACACCCTCAGAGTCTGCGTAATTTAATTTAAAAATTGGAAATTTTTTTTCGAAAATTTGTTTTTTTTTTATTATTTTTAAAAAATTTTTTTTTTTTGTATTTTTTAGTGAGCACGACGGATGTCTCACTCAATTCACTCATTATTAATACGGTACGATGTAAGGAATTTTTGTGTGTTTTTTTTTTTGGATTTCTTCTTAAATTTTTAACTAAACACACTAATATATGTATGTATATCCATGAAATGTTTTACGGCAGTGGTTAAAATTAAATTTAAAAAAGAAAAACAATAAAAAAAAATCTTATGTATTTTTCAATTTTAATTAAAAATAAGTATAAAAAAAATACGAGCGATTTATTTTTTTTTATTATTTTGAAACCGATGGGGCCGCCGATTATAATAAAATAAAAAGCTGGAATTCTTAAATATTTTCGAAAAAAATTCATTTCGATCAGTTTCATTCGGATATTCGAAATGAATAAACGTGATTTTAAAAAAACACTTATTAAATTTTTTTTAAATAATTTATTTAAAAATAAAATTATTAAATTTAAATAAATTAACAAAAAAATAAAGCAAAAAAAAAATTTTTTTTTGTCTAATTTAAATTGAAAATATTAAAAAAGAGAATAAAAATAATAATTAAAAATTTTTAATTTAATCTTTTTTTTTTTTACAATTTTTAAAAATAAAATTTACAATAAATTCAATCTAATTTATAAAGAAAAAAGTGTCATATTTTTTAATGTTAAACTTAAGTTTATTGATTACTTGTATTTGATTTTATTTATTATTAATCATTTGATTTTGAAAAAAAAAAGTAATTTTGTACAAGGATTAAAATTGTATTAATATTTTTTAAGGATTTATATTAAAAAAAGAAATTAAGTAAGTATTTATGTTTAATAAAATAAAAATTGTATTTACTTACAAAAAAAAACAAATAATTTGAATTTTAAAATTTTGCTAAATTGAAGTATTTACGTATTATTGAAAAATTCGATTTAGTTTTAGATTTGAAATAGTTTTACTAATTGTATTTTAGAAAATATTCTAAATTTTAGAATATAATATAATAAATTTCAATTTTATCCGTAAATATTTGTAAAAAATTAATTTGTAGACAAACTGAAATCGTATACATAATATAAAGAACTAATTTCTTTATTTATTTTTATTTACCACTAAAATGTGCTGATCTAATACATTTTCGCAAAAAGTATTTAGTCCAAATGTGTACACATATGTATTTCACAAAAAAAAAATTTATAATTAAATTAATTTGCATTAGAATTTTTATTTTATTTATTAGAAAAATATTTCGAAAATATTTTAATTTTTTAAAATTATTTTCCAATCATCTCGTAGAATTATATTCAATTAATTAAGAATAAGTTGATTCGCATAGATATTTAATAAACATCTAATATATTTGTAATTATTTTGATATCTTATAACAGAAAATATAATTAAATATTTAATTTAGAAAAATTTTGTAATATTGCAATATTCATAATATAATAAAATTTTATTTAAATTAAAATCATATGTAATTAGCTGTTATCAGGATAAAACTTAAGAATTAAAAATATGAAATTTAAAAAATATAAATGTGATAATAAAATTAAGAGGAAATTTTTAAAATATTATTATAATTTAAATAAAAAAAAGTAAATGAAATATTTGTAATTTTCTTTACTATTGTATTTTCTTATATTTAATTATTAAATTTTCAAAATATTTATTTCAAATTTATTATATAATAATGTAATGCATAAAATAATTGATTGTATATATGTACATACATATCTACATTAATACACAAAAAAATTTATATTGTAATGTCAATAAATTATTATGAAAAAATTAAATATTTATAAAATTTTCATAATAAATTTTATTTAAATGAGCGGAAATGTCAAAATAATAATAATAAATTAATTAGATGTTTTTTTTTAATACTTAATTATTCAATATATGTATGTGTATAATTAAACAAATTTATTAAAAATATTATAAAGATTGAATTGAATTTAAACGAAATTAAAGCTAAAATAAATATTACTTGATAATGCCATAGTATTATTTAAAATTATTTTTCAATAATAAAAATTTGAAGAAAAAAAAAAAATTGCATTGAAATATACAAAAAATAAAATTTCTTTTTTTTGATTGGAATTTTCCGTTTCAAAATAATATTAGACACAAAAAAATCAATTAAGTGTTGATATTTTTGATTGAAATTTTTTTTGAATTACAAATGATTTTTATTATATATGTACATAGTTATATGAAAAATGTCTAAAATTATGAATAAATTTTCTTTTTAAATAATTAAAATGAAAAGTAATTGAAGTTGAAATATTGTATTTTGTATATATGCACATATATATATACATAGCTTATAAATTATTTTTTTTTTTATAATTATAAATGAGAAAAAATTTTTTTGAATTTAGAATTATTTTTAGGTTATTTTTTGATTTTATTTTTAATTACAAACATTCTGTTTTTTTTTTTCTTAAATTAATAATAAAATTGTTCATTACAATAATTATATAATAATTTTGACATATATCAATTGACAGCATACTGCATAGAAAGGAATTATTACCATATACTAATTATATTTGACAAAGTTAAAATCATAGGAATTTTCATAAACGCAATATAATATCATGATATACAGGCTATGCTAAACCAATTTGTTCATAAACATCACTAAATTTTTGCAATATAGTGAAATTAGTAAGAGTAATTTTATTAATTTATATAAATTGATTTTATATATAATTGTTAAAAGCTTATTTATCGATTAAAGTTTTTGCAGTATTGCGTTTCGTAGTTATTTGGCGTTTATGATCTAATTGACAGAAAAATTATTCAATTGGTTGCTGTTTATTAAAATATTTATTTAGCAAATTATTGCTTTGTATTTTATTGTAAAATATAGCAAATTTATTAAGAGAGATTTAGGGCTAGTTATTTACATTGATAACCATTGATGCTAATTATTAAGTAGCAATTACAGTTGTAATGAAGTACTTATAATAAATATTTTAATTTTTCTATTAAAAATTTTTAAAAAAATTAGTGTATTAGAATTTTTTGACGAAAAAAAATTCATTATTGTTTTAACTATAATAATTATTATTATAGTTATATTCGTCTTCATTTTAATTATTGCACTCTAATAATTTTTATTCAATAAAATATTACAAATAATCGTATATATTTTTAAAAATTTCAATTTTCCAACTAAAATTTAAAGAAAAAATATACAGAAGTAGGTTAAAGAAGCAGTTTCTTTTTTCTTATTTTTCTGATTACAATCAACCTTTTAATTCAATTAATTGTCAAAATTTTATAATAATTTGATATATATATTTTTTTTTTAATTTGGAGCCGTTTTGCGTTTTCTTTTGATTTTCATTTTATGAAAAACACTTTAAATTTCGTAAAAAAATAATTTTTTTTTTTAAATTATTAAAATAATTTTTTTTCTTTGAAAAATTATTACAAATTTTTTTGTACATATGTATGTATGTGAAACATGCATGCACCATAAATACATTATTATGTTTTGGCTATTTTCCATATTATTTGAAAAATGAAAATGATCTTTCTAAGTGAAATGGGTGACCAATCAAACATTTATTAAATTAATACAATAGATTTGAATAAAATAAATTTATTTGAGAATGAAAAAAACTGAAAAAATATTTTTCAAATTTTAAAATATACAAATGCCCCCCAAAAGAAACAACATACTGTATAACAGTACAGATATATATCAAGAAAATAAATTTGTTTTTTTCTTTTTGATTCTATATTTTCTATATAGTAATATAAATAAATTATATTAATAAAAATATAAATATTTAAAATAAAAATGATTAATAAATAAAAATGATATGAATTTTTATTATAACAGGTGCAAAAAACAAATATAAAAAAACGGCAATTTTTATATTAAATATGAAAAAAACTTTAAAATTACATAATATAAAGGAAAAAGAGGGTGATTTAAATTGAAAAATATGGAAAGTTTTAAAAGTAAAGCAATTTTTTAGAGAATCATCAAATTTTTTAAGTTAATATAATTTTAAAAGCGCATTTTATTTGAAAAATTTCTAAAGTTAACCCTTTTACGGGTAACGTTCAATATAAAACATTTTTCTTTAACGATCACCCCGCCCTCTATTTAAAATTCTTTTTATTCCAAAATTATTTTTGTTTAGTAAACGAGTCTCAAATATTTAGATTGTCTTTTCCAAATGTTACTAAAATAATTTAAGTATAATAAACGAAACAAAAAATGCTAGTAATATCACACATTAGATGGTAAAATAGATAAAATATTATACAAATGTAGTACCGTTTTATATACATTAGTTTATAATAATATGCGGAAGACAATTTTTGTAACTGCACAATAGAACTACATTTTTTGAGTGGCGCTGTTTTAAATCAAAAAAAACCTTAATATTAACTATCGCCCCTCAAAAAACCAGCTTTTTGTGTAATTACAAAAATTGTCTTCTGCACTATAAACTATATACACGGTGGTAGTACATAGTTCTATGAACCAAATAAAATTTGAATGAAGGTAATTTAATGTAAAATAATTAAATTTTTATATCAATTTATGACATTTTTCAAAAACAAATGGCAAAATTAAATAATAATATTATTGAAATAGATAGAAAAAATAAGAAAAAAAAAAAATCAAAAATTATTTTGTAATGATTTCAACTTTAATTAATGATAATTAGGATTGTCCTTTAATATTTCATTAAAATATATTAGATGTATATAAATATCTACATTTACAAATTCATAGCTACATAGGTAACCATAGGTAATATATATGAATGAGTTGAATTCAAATTAGATCGTCAAATTAATTTATTTGATATTTTTTATGTAAGAATTTTTTTAGTTTTCCTTTAACACTACTATAGAAATAAAATATTTTCTAATGTTTTTAATTTGATTGTAATTAATTTCATGCATAATTAATTGATTGGCTACGTTATTCTTATTTACATATTTATATAATATATATAAATATATATATACATATATATGTAAATGTAATATTTATAATATTATCGTTTTACGTGTTTCTTTACACTTATATACTCAATAAAATTTTTGTTTAAAAGGTCATTTAAATTTTAAATTAAATTTTTAAATTTTCTTAAAATAATTTTTAAATTCTACTAGTACCATAAAGAAATTTGTTAAAATTAAATTTAAAAATTTCTGTCTTTTTTTTTATTTTGTTGTATTTTATTTAAAATTAAAAGAGTACCTGTTAACTTTTACTGCATAATTACAATTTTATTTAATTACACTATGAATATATATTATTGTATATGAATAAATAATAATTGCATAATTTAAATTTTTGAATTTTTTCAAATTACTTGGATTTGATGTAAGAAAATATTAATGTTTTAAAAAGAAAATATTAAAATGACGACATTTTTAGTGTAAGCGTTAGCATTTTATTTTTAATATTAAAATGTGTTGAAGTATGTAAAGAATAATTTTTCTTTTTAATTTTTCTTTTAATAAATTATTGTTTACTGTTACAATTATTTAAGAATATTTGATAAAATGTTTAAAAATATTTATTTATATTTTATGAATTTTAATTAAAAAATAAAGTGATTAATTTTTACTCCTTAATTTATTCATATTTTTTGATTTGTTTAATTAAAATTTTCTTATAAAAGTAGTTTTCAATGCTTCAAATTTTATAAATAACGGTAAATAATGAAATATTTCTTTAATTTGCTGTTTAATTTTTGTAATTTTAATTTTTAGACAAATTATACAGGATTTGTTTGCTGGTGTTATTGAATCGAAATCAATTATGACTGATTTGAAATTTCGTCGTAATGTCCGAACATGGGCCATTGTGTTGGTTTCTGTTTTATATACTTAAAACTGAACGTTTATTATTAATATAATAAGTAAATTAATTGTAGAGTAAATTTGGTGGGCAATTAATTTCACATTTTCAATTTTAGAATTTGGAATGTTTTTTTAGACAATATTTTTTTAGCGCTTTCAAGGCTAAATTATTTTAAATTCTTAATCTAGTAATAGAATAGTTGTTTGATTTGCAAAACAGGGTTTTTGACTTCAATTATAACATTAATTACTAAAATTGTTTTACAAGCATGATCAATCACTAATAGATCATTTAATATATTAATTATAGTATATATTTAAAAATATATTTATATTGGCACACTTATATTTAAATAAAATTGAGTAAATTTCTTTTTAAACACAATAAATTAAAATAACTTTTACATTAATTCAATCTAAATATTTTGTTGTAAAAGAATTTTATTTTAATTCAATTACAAAAATAAAAATATTTTTATTTACTTTAATTTCATTTTGTTCTATTTTTAATTTATAATATACATGTACATATAATATGAACTTTTCCGAATGGTTCAAAGTTTTAGAAAGTGAACTAAAATTTATGTTTTAATTTAATTAAATTTATTATATTTTCTTTATATTTTAATTAATTATGTATATATATACCACTTAGTATTTAATTGTTTTGGTATATTTTTAAATTTTTTTTTTTTCTTGGTACCAGTTAAAAATTGAAATTTGCCAAAAAAAAAAAAATTAAAAATATTGGCAGAAAATAATATCATTAAACTTAAACTTAAACTTATTTACTTATATGTATATATGTATATATTAAGTATTAAAATTTTTTATTTATTTTATCATATTAAAAAAGAAAATTATATGAACTTGTTTGAATAGTTCTTTGACCTATTAAATTATGATTTTTTTTATTTTTAATATTTTTAGAAATTGTTAAGTATATAAATAGAATTTTAATCGAAAAACAAAATAAAATGGAAATTTCATGAAATTATTAAAAAATAAAAAAGAATTTGTCATAATTTCTTTCAAAAAGATATTTCTGTTTTATATAAAAATCCGATCAAAAGAACCATTAAAAGTTCATTTAAAATATTTTTAAAAAAAATTTTTTCTTCACAGTATTTAATATTACTATTATACACCAATGATTTCAATTTCTCATAATATAACATTTTACATTAAATATAGAAAAACAAGAATAAAAATAAAATTTTTAAATTACGTAAAATACAAAAAAAAAACAAAATTTGTTCTACCTAATTACGAAATTGTTAACATTTTGCATTTACCTTTAATTTTTGTCAAATTACCATCATCATCTCTTAAAAAATATTTATTGTATAGAAAATTTAAAAAAAGAAAAAATTAAAAACAAAAAAAAAAAATTTAGATCGTAAGCCAAAAACAAAAAATTATTTTGATTTTACATTAAAGTGTTACCACAGTGGTTGTTGCAAGTGGTAGTGAAATATTTTCAAATAAATAAAATTTCATTTTTCGAATTTATTTTTAATGCTTGAATTAAATTTTTTTATTTGTTTTCGGCTAATTTTAAAAAATTATAATGTGGAATTTTGATTCTGTTTTTAAATAATCAAAAACGTACATTTTATTTTATATGTACAATAATTTTTGTATATTTGGTTATACATACATATATATGTATTAATTCGGTAAAGTTAGTTAAGTTAATCTAGCTTAAAATTTGAGATAAGGTATAATAACATTATTTGATTTTTCTTTATTCAAATCTATAAACTTGAATTTCAACTCCATCCGGAAAATAATTTTCTGGCTGCCAAATAGAAAAATATAGAGAAAATTGTATAGGTTAATTTCGAAAATAATTAAACTTAATTTATTCGAAGCCAGTTATCTTCGAATTGAATCGAATTTAAATCATTTTGCATCTTTGCTATAAATACTAACCATATTAGGTAATTATTTGTATAATTTTATATTTAGTATACAAAATGTATAATTTTATTTTACTATAATAATCTTTGAAATTTGTAATTTAAAAATTAAACCAATTTAAGTAATTTATACTGAAAAATTGAGTAGTACTTATATATTATTAATTATAATGAAAATTACATATATATAATATTAAGGAAGTAAAGAGCTAATCAAGCAAGCAAAAAGAGCTGGATGTGCGGAGTGGTGGGGGAGGGGCAGAAAAAAGATGGTGAAAGAAAATTACAAAATGTCAGAGAAAAATTAATAGCAACACATTGCATCTGCCTGCTATCAACTTAAAAAGTGGTGGATCGCATTCTTTTTTTTTTCATCTTTGTACATAATTTTCAAAATTTTTAATTTTTCACATTCTGTTTTATAATGACGCAAATTTTAATTTTTTCTCTCTTGTTTTCTTTTATAATTATCTTTTCGTATACGTACCGTACGTCCATATAGTGAATATTGGTCCGCATTTTTTTTGTTATTTTTAATTTTTTTTATTGTATATAGGAGTATTTTTCTAATTTTTTTTTTGTTTTTCTTTATATTTTCAGAAAATTTTTATATGTACATATGTATAATAGATTTATAAATACGGTTAAGTGGTGTAGCAGGTTGTTTCACCTTTTTGACCAACGTAATTTGGTGTTTTTTTTTATTTTTCTTTCAATTGTGGTTTTTGTTTTCAAAAATATTTCGCGTTTTTATATTTGTTTTTTGTTCACACAGTGGTGAAAATTTTTCAAATACGACGGATGTGATTTTATTTAATTTGAATTTTTATTCTTTTTTGGTTGTTGTTATTGTTTAATTAGTTTTTTTTTTTGTTAAATATCTTCAAAATATTTATTTTCTTTTCTAATTTTAATGTACTTAAAATATTGCAGTGTACATATATATATGTTATATGTTAATGATATGTTTGTATAGGTTTAAACGTAATTAAAAATAATTTTTTTTTTTGATTATATTAAATTTTTTTTTATATTTACATAGGTACATAATTAATACAATTAAAGTACTTGTATATTTATTTTTATTTCTTATTCACTTAAAAGTACATATTTCAATTTAGATGGCTCATGGCTCTTAAATAATTCATGGCACTATTGTGATAATTAGCGCACAATATATTGAAAATGACTAATTATTGTTAAATTTTATTTTCAAATATATTTATGTATTAATGTATGCATATGTATGTATTGTACATAAATGCAATTTAGATTTTGGTATATAATATTATTATTGGTCATTAATTAAGTCATTAATTTAATTAATACATATACTATATATAATTAAATATAAGGGCAATCATTGAATAAAAATATTTGTATTTAGAAAATTAAAATTGAATCGAATTGAAAAATTCGTATTTCATTTTGAAAATTTAAGTAGTTTTATTCATTTTGATTTATTATTATTAATTATCTAGAATTAATTCTTATTTTAGCCTCAATTTATTATACGAGTAATTAGGTATGAAATAAAATTAATAATTAATTACAACTCAAATTTTATATACAATGATTAATTAAAAAAAAAAAATTACTTTTTTATTTTTTTTAGATTTCAAATTGAAATTGAAAATGATTCACTGGTGTTATTCTTGAAAAATATTGTTTATACAATTAAATTATTTCCATGAATTTTCTTCCAAAATATATTTAAGTAATGTATTAAGTATAATTAATTATTTAGAGAATCATTTATTATTGTATTTCCTTTTCTATTATAATTCAAAAATTAATATTTCTAGAAAATATTTACTATATTTCAATTATAATACGAGTATCAAAATTTAAAATTTTAAAAATAAGATTTAAAACATTATATCTAAGGCAATTATAGTATTACTAGGATAGCATTATTGAAATTAATAATGGCAATTTATAGACGTAGTTTTTAATGAATCTTACAATTTTATCAAAAGAAGTTAAATTGAATTTGCAACTTATCTAGTTCAAAGCAAATAAAAAATATTTTTTTCTAAACTTTAAATTAACATGTTAAAAAATAATTACCGTGCAAAACCAATTTGTATTCATTTTATTTAATTTAAATATAAAATCATTTTTTTTTAAAATAACAAAATTACTTTGTTTATTCAATATATTTAATAAATATTATTTTTCAAATTTGATGATTTGATTTTTAATGAAAACAAAAAGAGTGTAGGTTTTTAATTTTGTAGTATTGTTATACTAATATAATTTGGAAAATAATTTTTCGAACAAGGTGTAATATAAATATAATTTTTAATGCGTACTTATACAAAAAATAATATTATTTTTATGCGCATTTTAAATTTTTAGAAAACAAAATTTTTCACAAAAAAAAAACAAAATATTAAAAATCATCAACAAATTTAGATCAAATTTGAAGTTAAAAATATTATGATTAATTTATACATTTTTTTAAATTAATATTATTTTATTATTATACTTGTACATTAATTATTATAAATATTGTATGTATATCAGAAATAATTAAAATATTTTAATAGAACAATAAGAAATTTTTTAATTAATTTTAAAAGAAAAAATTAATTGTGACCGCAAAGTGTCATATTGTTTTTAATTTTTGGTGTTTTTTTTTTTAAATTGTAATTATTTTTATGTACATATATGTATTATATGAAAATGAAATAAAATAATTAATTTCTATTTTTTTTATTTAATATTTTCTATTTAGTTTTAGAACATATAAATTATGTACATACATGTATAATATACCATTAATATAAATATTTTAACGTCATTCATTTATGCTTAATTACTTATTATTCTTTTTTTTTTATATCTATTTTAAAATAAATATAGAATTATATATATACATACATTATTTAAATTAAGAACAATTTTTAACATAAAGAGAACACGATAATTTTTTTTTACATTATGATTTTAAAAATGCGGAAACAAAATAATAATTTGTTTTTTTTTTACGTTTTACGTTTTTTCAAAAAAAAAATATTTTTATATTTTAGAATAAGGAACAACAAATAAATCATTTAATGTACATATGTACATATTCTATATACATAATGTGCTTAATGTGTATGTATTGAATATCTTGAAATTTACAATATTTCGCGCAATTAATAATTTGAATTACAAATTCTTTTAAAACAAAATTATCTTAAAAATTCAATAGTGAAGCTATTTATATTTATAAATTTATAAGATCTCTTTTTTTTCTTCTATTCCAGAAGTTAATTGATTTTTTCTTGCATAGTCTTCTTCAGGATGAGAATTTTGCACGATCGATCTGCTTCCTCGGTATGTTTCTCCGGTTTTATTCATTTTACTTTTCTATGCATTATATGACGTGATTCGTTCAAACCAACGATGAATGAATTGATTTCATCCTTAAATTTTATATTACATTTTGTTTGTTTTTTAAAAACCCTTGATATTTCTTATAGTTTTTCTTTCAGTCTGGTTTTAGTTTAACTAAAATAATCAAAAATAAAAAAAAAAAACAAAAAATTAAATCTTCATTTAAAATATTAATAAAAATATCAAGTAATAAGAAAATAAATTTCAAATTTAAATTAAGAAATTATTAAATTAAATTTCTTTGTTATAAAATTATTAATTTGGAGAAGTAAATTTTCTCTTCCAAAAAATATAAATTCAAAAACAATCTCTCTAATTTCGAAGAATCTCTTTATTTAAAATCTTCCTAACATTTTTTTTTGTTTATTCATTCGTTTACACGTAAACATATGCATACGTTTATACATTATACATTTTTTTTTTAATATTTTAAGAAAAGAAAAATTTCACTCAAAATTTATGAAAATTTAAAAATTTTTTTTAATTTATTTTCATACATATTATGTATGTAGAGAGAAAGAAAACAAAAATATAAGTAAAAAGTAATCACGTTCAACGAACTTGTGCTAATTTCGTTGTGATGTTCATTGACTGCTAGTCTATTATATACATTGTATGTACGTACGTATGAATAAGGAAAAATAGGAAAAACAAAAAAAACTACAGGATATAATTATTATTAATGTACATACTTTTGACATACATATTTGGTATAAATGTATATAGTCATATACATATATTATATGTATATATTCTAAATTAAAAATAACACAGATATTTTATATACACGTGTAGCCTTCAAGAATTCGTTGATTTAATAATGGTATTGTTCTTGTTTTTTTTTTAATGGAAAATCAAAATGAAATCCTATTTTGATTTTTTGGATAAATTAATTTTTTGGAACAAGAATAAAGTATAATTTGAATTATTTTTTGCTACATATTTACATACTTGTATACTCAATCACGTAAATAGATGCCAATTTTTTTGCACGCAAACTTTTGTTGCAAATTAGCAAGATTGACTTGACTCATTAGAACGAACTTTTCTCATATACAAACGCTTTAAAATTCTAAAGTAAAGGTTGGTTTTAACAGAAATTAATACATAAATTAAATTATAAAATAAAAATAAATTATAATTAATTTTATTTCTGAATTAATAATTTAGATGAAAATTTCCCAAAAAACAAAAACGCAATTTTTCTCACAAAAAATTATACACAAATTAAATTAAAAAAAAAAAACGAAAAAAAATTCCACGTAAAATTACCCATATTTAAATGTAGATGTGTGGAATATCTACATATAAATATATGAATTTGGATAAATACATATACAAATTATACATTGTTATTATTTCTCTTCCTGGTAAATGAAAATTTTGTGTGTGGGTTTTTTTTTTGTGAAAAATGAAATTATGATGATGAGGAAGTTTAGGTGGTTTTTTTTCGTCGTCTTCTTTTTATTTATTGTTTTCCCACCACTTATATTGTTCTATGTTGTTTTGTATTTATAAAAATGTTTAATAAATTTTACAGATGTTCTGATTTTGGAAACAAAAACAAAAAATAAAAAGTTTTTTTTTACTTTTGTTCTAAAGTAAATTTTTATTTTTTCCAATATTTTCAATGATTTTTTTGTTCTTAAAAATAAAATTTTTGTTTTTTTTTTGTTTTTGGATCATTTCTTTATTTCTTGTTAATTTTTAATTTATTAATTCTATATTACTGTAATAAATATTTATTTTTTATATTTTGATATATATGAACAGTAATACTTAGATAAAAAAAGATTGTTTAACAATAAGGCGTCTGTATCGTAGCTTAAATCAAGCAAAAGAGTTTCTTTTTACTTCGCGCGGAGGATCTTCGAATGTCGCCTACAGTAGTCCTATACCTAGGTTCTTGGTAAACTGCAGCTCTGCAACCATGTCAAGGAGCGAGATTCACAAAGTTACAAAGTTCCTCTGAAAATATTTCAATTGCAATCGCGCTCCCGACTCTTCATTATATCGTGCTATAAGCAACGATTTAAATATATAGCTGAGTAATTATAAATCATGGGTTAAATGTTTATTAACAACGTAACTTAATTTAGTAGTTAATTTTTCAACATTTTGAGGACGTCATTATTGTAATGTGTTGTGGTAATTTAAAAATATTTTAATCAGCTATTTTTCATGAAAGTTATCTTTAATTATCATAAAATAAAAAAAAAAATATTTAATTTTTAGTGAAACATTTTGACTGAGGTATTACTGTGTTCGGATATAAAAAAAATATTTTTTATATTATTTTGTTGTTAAACAAAACATTTAATTTTATTTTTTTAAAGTATTTTAATGTCATTTTTTATATTATTATGTAGTTTTTCGTTTTATTGTTCGCACATGCCATTTTATAATAGAAAATCTTTTGTTATATTTATTTAAATGATAAAATATTTATAAAAAATATACATATATTATTTAATTTTCACTTAACACATATTTTTTGTATTTTAGGTAAACATTAAGTGTGGCGCTTTTTATATATTTATGCATGTTACTCGAATTAGTAAATGAAAACAAAATATGAACTAATTTTTGGTCAAGGCGTATTAGAATTTAAAAAAAGCAAATAAATTACCTTTAATATTATATTGTAGCAATTGTGGTATTGCACCATTTTTTCATTAAATGATTTGGTACCTTACTTATATATATATATATATATATATATATATATATAATTTAAATCAATTCAAAATAAAATTGTGAATTTATTTTTAAGTTAATTGAATTTACAGGGATTTTTTAAATTTATTTTTAAATTAATTAATACTATTATTAGAATTTAAATAAAAATTAACAGCAAATAATAATTAATTTGTTGATAACAATTGTATTTTTGATTTTTTTTTTAAAGAAAATGCCATTAATTTATTCATTTTAATGTTATAATGTACGAAATTCAAATTAATCTTAAAATTTAATATTATTGCCAATTGAATTTCTCTTTAATGTATACAAATTTAATGGAAATTTTATATAATATTCCTCATTTAAATTTAACAATTTCATTATATTAACATTGTATATTTTCTATATAAACACATAAATAAATAATTATGTTAATATTTAAATATTATTTAAGTTGGATAGAATTAGCGATTAAGTGATTATTTATAATTCATTTTTTGCGCGTATTTTCAACTTAAAAAGCTCTTTGTTTTAATTTTTGTTTTTTCTTGTTTTTCAATTTGTGATATTTTCTATTTAATGATTAGAAGTTTCTTAACTTCCGCTTGTACTAAATTTTTAATTTTTTTTTTAATGTATGTCAAAGTATATTTTGGAATTTATTTTTATAATTCCATATCACTATATATTCATAGGGAGTAGTATATTATAATAAATGTATATGTATTTATTAATGTACGTAAGAAAAAAAAAAAAAAAAAACAATTTTTGCAAAACTATATTTAACAAATAGGTGAGACACTAAAAAAATTAAAGGCTAAACTAGCTATAAAAACTATAGCGAGGTGGTAAAAATATTTGTTTTCTTCAATGAGGTTTTCTTTTTGCTTTTTTTTTTTTTTTTGTAATTTATTTAAATTTAAATTTTATAGGATAATAGAGTAGATCAATCATTAAAATTTCAAAAAATCAAAAACAGTTCTAATTTTGTGATTTCATATATTAGAATAACGTATACGAATTATTTATGAAATGTCACACTAGTTAGACTAAAAGTATGTATTTAGAAAAAATTTTCTAATTGGTTTTATAAATATAATTTGTCGACTGGAACCTATTATTTGTTTGAATAGATTCATTATTTATTAAATTAAGATGACAGTGGTTGACAGGGTTTGTCAAAAAAAAATAAAATATGTGATTTAGTATTGATTCACATTTTGTTTAAATATAAATCAGAGAATTTATCGATAACTACGCTATATTCCACTTAAAAGTATTTCAAATCAAAACAAAAATATCTTATTTTAAGTTCAAATAATTCATCTATTTAGTTTCGGAATAAATTAAATCATTTAAGTCTGCTTTTAGTTTAATTTAATTAATTACCCTAAAATTATATTTGAACTGAATATATATAACATAATTCAAACTGTTTTTTTTATTTCTAGTTAAATATGACTGATATTAAACAATCTCAACACCATCAAAATCAACAACATGAACAATATGATCATCATAATTCCAATCAAATGATACCAGAAGAATTATATAATTTAACACAATTAGCTGAAGTAACATTGGCAGCTGGTTATATAAACAAAGATAAATCTAAAGATGAAATCAATTCAATGAATACATTAACAACATATCAACAAAAATATCCAATAAATTCAATAGAAATTAATAAAAATTTTAAAGAATTTAAATATAAAAAAAATAATTATGATGATTTGCGGCAAGAAAGCAATCAAACACCAATGATTGATACAAATTATTTAAATAATCATACAAATAATCAATTTCATAAGAATAATATAATTAACTATAATAATTTTAATATATATAATAAAAATTGTAATCAAAATATTAATGGTAATTTAAATATAAGTAATATTAATAATGAACATAATATTAAAATAAATAATAATGACAAAGACAATATGAATACAAATTATAATAATATTAACAATAATAATAATAATAATAATAATAATAATAACAATGATGCAAGAATAACAAATTTCTATTCATTTCCATTATCTGAAAATAAAGATAATATAACAAATACATTATCTTTATCATCATCATCTTCATCAACTTCATTATTACTATCACAATCAATAGATAATCAGAATATAAATACATTTTCAACACCTCCATTATTACAATCTTCATCATCATCATTATCATCATCGTCATCATTGTCAGATGATGAAACTTCTTCACATTACAGTCATAAAATATTTGATCGAAAAGCATCTAGAAGATCAACACTTTCTGATTTAATACGATATGATGATTCAATATCATGTAGCAGTACAAATAGTAATGATGATATACCTAAAAAAGACAATAACAATAATAAATATAATATTAATAAAAAATATTTTCATACAAATTGTAGTAATAATAACAATAATAATAGCAATTGCAACAGCAATGATAATAATTGTAATAACATTAGAACTACTACTAGTAATAATCAACAAATGATTATAAATGATGGTATTAATTTAAATAATAATAATAATATTAATCATTTTGAAAACAATAATGCTGCGTGTAATAGTAATAATAATAGTATTAATAAAGAATTTGAACAAGGCAATTTATTAAATACATCTGAATCTAATTCAATACTGACTAGTAGTAGTGAAGACGAACATATTTGTCCAGAATGTGGTAAAAAATATTCAACATCATCAAATTTAGCAAGACATAGGCAAACGCATAGGTAATTTACATGGGCAATATCCATTTAGTTGTAAGAATATCATATATTTAAGAATTAAAGAATTAAATTTAATAATTACATTATTTCTGAATTTTTATACGCAGCTAATAATATAATGTTTTCCTTTTACTTTCAGATCAATCTCAGATAAAAAAGCTAGAAAATGTCCATTTTGTGAAAAAGTTTATGTTTCAATGCCAGCATTTTCTATGCATGTTCGAACACATAATCAAGGTTGTAAATGTGAACATTGTGGCAAATGTTTTTCTCGGCCATGGTTGCTGCAAGGTCATATAAGAACACATACCGGTAAATACTTTTTTTATATTTTTTTTTTGAATATCATGTGATTATCTTGTAAAATTCAATTCTTATATTTTTAGGTGAGAAACCATTTCATTGCGGTATTTGTTCTAAAGCATTCGCCGATAAGTCAAATCTTCGTGCACATATACAAACACATTCGAATACAAAACCACATTCATGTCGACGATGTGGTAAATCATTCGCTTTGAAATCATATCTTTATAAACATGAAGAATCATCGTGTATGAGAAATCATTTGAAACAAGAGAAACAATCAAAAACTGAACATCAAAAATCTAGTAAAAATAATACAACAAAATCAACATTAGCAACAAAAATATTACAAAAAGAATTACAAAATAAACGTATACAAGAGCAATTACAATATAAAATTCAACAAAATCAACATCAACAACAACATCAACCGCAACATCAATATGTTCAACAACAGCACTTATCATCAAATTTGATTCCAATGAATAATGAAAATAATGAAAATAATATTTTAACACATCATCATAATTACCCAGAAAAACAATTTTCAATGGAAAAACATATTTTAACAAATAATACATGGCCAGATTGTCATCATACATCAACATATGATTATCGAAATGATACAAATAATTATATTTCATCAGTTTCATCATCATCATCAACATGTTCATCATCACCATCAACAGCAGCAGCATTAGCAGGAACAGCAGCAATGTCTTTAGAAGATAATCATAAATCTTATGTAACTTTAACAACACCAACAGTTGCTGCATCACAAAGTTTACATTTAAGTAATGATGATTATAGCCGTTATAATAGTCGTATTAGTGTTATTCGTGCACCAATATCATCATCATCACTTATTACGTCAACAAATTTAGAACATATTATTATAGCTGCTACAACATCTTCATCAACAACTGATCAACATCAAATTAATTATTTTCATAATCAAGAGAATCCAGTTGATTATTCACCAAAAAATCAATTTACACATTCAACAAAGACAAGTCCTTTTGAATTGACTCGTAGTTATGCAATGGCTTTTTAAAAAATAAATAAAAATAGAAGTAGGGTTGATATTAAGTCATTTGCAATATAATTTAATTAAAATATTGTAATGATATTGTAATACTTACATGTTATGTACATATAAGATTTTTTGAAAAGTTTATACTTTTTGCCATTTCATACGTTCATTAATTATGCACTTTAGTATTTTCATCATAATTCTTTTTTAAAAGTAATGATCATGATTACAATTTAATAAATCATAATCATTAATTTTCGCCCTTTTGATTTTAATTCATATTTTTCATGTATTTTCTCTTTAATCATATTTATATTTTTTTTCACTATTATTCTTACTTTCCATTTTATTGTTTTTATTCTATTCTATCTTCTTTTGCTTTATCTATTAATATTTCACATTCTATTTTTTGTGACATTTCGTTAGTGTTTATATACTTACACATTTCGTTTTTCATTTTGCATAATTTATCATTACATTTCGTTGTTTCTAATCATATTTTCATTTCTTATTTCTTCTTTATTAGTATTCTTTGCGATTCTTATCTTAATTATTGAATTTAATATTCTATTTGTAAAATTTTTCTTTAAATTTCTCTTATCGCATCACATTTTAACTTTCATTTTTTATTTATTTCTTTTAACCATAATTATTCTTATCTTTCTTGTTTTTAATTTTTATTTTATTTTATTTCATTATTTCATCCCTCATCATTTTATTTTCCATTTTTTCATTTTCACTCCTCATATTTCTCATTTTTTAGTCACTTTATTAAATTATTAAAACTTATTTTTATTTTTTTAGTTAATTTTCATGGGTAAACACTTCACAACTTCTTTTCATTATTAATTTCACTTTTCATATTATTTGATTATTGATTTTATTTTTTGCTATTCAACAAAACAAAAATTTGATTTCCTATACTTTATATAATATTTTGAAGTTTCTCAGTTCTTCATTTATTCATTCATTTATTTCAAAACTCTATTTTAAATTCAAATTATAAATTGTTTATATTACATTCAATTAAAGCACCATTTTACATTCCCTAGCTTTTAAATTAAAACTACATTTTGTATTAAATTTTCATTTCAATTTTATTTTTTTCATTTTTCATTTATCGTATTTCATTTTACATTAAATAGTTGCAGTTCTAGTTTCGTTTCCATTTACATTTATTTCAAAATCGAAAAATCAAATCTTCATACTT
The DNA here is from genome assembly GCF_029603195.1 of Condylostylus longicornis. Classification (NCBI taxonomy): domain Eukaryota; kingdom Metazoa; phylum Arthropoda; class Insecta; order Diptera; family Dolichopodidae; genus Condylostylus; species Condylostylus longicornis. The sequence continues at coordinate 966,200 of NW_026578045.1, forward strand.
ATTCACAGTTTATTAACATTTTTTTATTTGTTCATTAAATTTCTTTTTTAATTCACATAAATCTCTGTTCGTTTTTCTACTTTCTTTTTTTTAGTTTCTATTTTCTTCTCAAGAAATCTTCCGTAAATTCCTGGAATTTAAAAATTATGTTTTTATTAATTTACATTAAAAAAATTGAATTTAAAAAATTATTTTACTAATACTTCCCTTTTATTCCTCATTTATATTTAATAGATTTAAAATTCTGTCATTTTTAATTATTTTAACACGAAATAAAACTATTCATCACTATCTATATTTCATTATTATTCATACATAATTTATTTTTTGTTTTCATATTTTCTATTTCATTTTATACTTTTTTCTACATTTTTCTTTAATCTCTGTTATTTTAATTTAACACATTTTTCCTTCCAATTTCTGTTTAACTATTTCATATCATAATAAAATTTAACTATTTCACATAAAATAAATAAAGAAGTAATAAATCATATACATACATAATATCAAATTTGCAATAATTAATTCAAATTAAGAAAAAAATAATAAAGCAAAAATAATATTTTCAAAAATTTAACTAAACTACGAGTAATAAAATTTTCAAAATTTAATCAACTTTTCAAAAAATTTATTTTGTCTCTCAGTGTGTTACAGACATAATTTTAAAATTGTGTCGATATTGTTATATTACGAGAAATGAGTTAAATATTATAATAAACGAAATTAAACCCGAAATGTTAATTTTGACGAAATAAATTTTTAACAATAAATTTTTTACACGGTAAATTAAAACAAATAAAATTTAAAATTAAAATAATAGCTATTGTATATAAAAAAATTTATTTAATAAATAAATTCATATTAATATTTATACATAATACAATATCAGTAAAATTTTAAATTCTATAATAAATATTGATGAACAATCAATTTAATTAATTTTATATAAAATAATATATTATGTAAATATTAATATTATAATAAATAATTATTATTTATTAAAAATTAACAAAATTTTATATCTCTGATCAAATGTAACCACTGCATTTTAAAGTCCTGTATAGTATTTATATATAAGGTATTTGATATTGTTATATTATATGAAAATATTAATATAATTCGTACAATATTATATTATTGTAATTAATCTTATAAATTTTCAATTCGAAAGGACGTAAAATCTTAATTTTTTATATTTTTATGTATTTTCTTTTTACAAAAATAATACTTTTTTTCTCATGTAACATTTTTGTTCTCCAATCATTATTAATGATATTAATAATTAATTTTGTAACAGTACAACTGCATAAAAAACTTTTCTATGTATAACATATTTATAAAAATGTCATACATATAATAATATGTAGAATCAAATATTCAATTTACAATTTCAATTATTAAGAATTCTACTTAAATTGATTCTATTAAAATTATATGTTCACCGTGCAAAATTTTTCATTTTCCCACATAATATAAAATATGATTATGAATTTCAATTAATATTAATTAAATTTAAATGAATTTAATTTTTGTATAATATTATAAATTAATTCAAAATAATTAAGTATGTATATAAAATTATTTTATAATATATTTTATGATTTTTTTTTTTAAAGTTTGTGATGAAATTTAATTACTATTGCTATATTTTGCAAATATAGCAATAGAAAAATAAATGCGATAGAATCATCAATCAATCAGTTTAATATAAAATTATTTTCAATCAATTTTTTTTGTAATATTTTTATTAAATTCATTCAGTATTACTAAATAGATTTGTGTAATTTACAATAATAATAATAATTCAAATTATTTCGAAAAAAAACGATTAAACTAATAAAGCACAAATAGAATTGATTTTATTGTAAAAGAAATTATTGTACGCATATTCTTTTTTTTTCTTTTAATTAAGTATAGTAATTACATTAAAATTTATATAAAAACATTATATATATTATAATATATTTAAAGTGCAATAATAATTTTAAATTTAATAAAGTATAACAGTTGAAAATAAATTGTTATATTTATTCAGTATTCATGGTTTTAAAATAAAATGGAAAAACTCTATAAGTATTCACAGCATTAATTAATTATTATATTAAATTTTTATAATATTTTATAATTAAGAATTTTGCTTTTAAATTTTAATACTAGTATAATTCGCACTTAATTTGTATTTTTTTTTTATTATTATTTAAGATTATTTTTTTATATTTTTCATTTATTAAATATCAATTTACATTTTGTTTTTTTTTTTTAATTTTTTCTTAAATTAAGTGTTTTAGGTTTTACAATTGTAAATTTAATATTTAATTAAAATCTGTTTTAAAGCTGAATTGGTGCAATGAAATTTCAAAAAAAAAAAATTAAATTGTAATTATATAGGAAATTTTTAAATTAGAAATATACGAGTATGTGCAGACATCCCTTGAAATACATTTTTTTTTACTAGGAAGCGTATTATTATATTTCATAATAGTATTATAACTAATAACTGTTATCAAATAAAAAAATTGTAAAAAACAAATTCGAATTTAAAATATGGTTTTTTTCTTCGTATAATTAAAAAGCACTGTAATGTACTGTTCGAGGTATGCTTGTACATATATTTAAGTAAATTAAATGTATGATAAAAAAAATTATTTTATTCAAATAAAAGTACATAATTATAACAAGTGCTGTTTCAAGTGCATCAAAAAATATTTATTGTTCAAAATAATTACATTAATTTTTAGTATTGTTTGATTACGAATTTGTTATTTTTTGTAAAATTCGAAAGTAATCTCTTCAAATTAACTTTAAAGTAAAAATTTTTGTTAACTGTTATACATTATAAAATATTTTCCAAAATCTGTTCAAATTTTTGATGCATTTTAACAGCAGGATATTACTTAATTACTGCATAATTTTGACGACTCAAAATTTCTTATTTTTCATATTAACGTTTTAAAGTGTTATCATTTTCCTTTTTAAATTCGAATTGCAAAAGAATTAATTATAAATCATAGATTAGAATATATCAAATAAAAAACATAATGGGTTGAAAAACCTAATAATTTTAGAAAAATATGAGTTTTGTCTGACAAAACAGAAGACAGCAGAAAAGCTATTGAATTTTTGCAGTAATTTAGCCGTATAATAAACATGTACTTTATAAATTGAATAATTAAAGATTTTTATTTTTTAATTTAATATAAGTTAAAACTGTATATAAGTTTATATAAAAAATCAAAGTAAAATAATTATTTCAGTTGAACAAATTTTTGCTTTTCTTTTTTTTTTTTGGTTTTATTTGATTTTTTTACTGGATTGGACGAGATTTTCTAGTCTTTATTGTATAATTAATTGTAATTTTTTTTTATATATATAAAATTTAAAAAATTACTTTTGTATTATATTTATTTAGTTTATAATTAAAAAATTTAGTATACCAAAATAAAAAACAATAAAATAATAAAAAGTTAAAAAAAAAATAAGCATTAAATATATGGCCGAAAATGGTGCAATTTATAATAAATAAGAATGATAATTATAGTTATATATGTATTAAATATAATATTATTTAGAATATGAGTTTTTTATTTTAATTATAATTTATCATGTATGATTTTAAGTATTATTTAATAGTTATATAAAATTAGAATATTCACTGTTCTTCATTATTACCTAACTAAATTTTGTAGTAGAAAGAATATTTAAAATTTTTGATTTTTCTTATTTTGGTTTTTCTTTACAATTTATGAATTTTGAATAATTTTTATAGTTATAAATTTGATAAAAAAAAATAATGTGTATAATTATTTTTTTTTTAAATACAGCTTATACCAAAGACGATTTTGTAAAATAAACAAATATATATTATATAAATTTTAAATAAATAATTTTAAGAAAAAAAAACAAGTTTTTGTTATTAGTTTATGAAACCCTTTATGATCATGACTAAGTTAAATATTATCAGTTTTTTTAAAAACATTAAAAATAGTTAATAAATTTACGGAATAAATAGGAAAATTTAGAATAGCTTACATATTAAAACAAATTAATAATGATAGTAATTTGTTTCCATTCAAATCTGCAGTAACAAATTTAAAAATTCTTATAAACGTTTGTTATATGTGATTTTAATACATCAGACTATGTTGTAGTAATCCGTCATTTTACCAAATCAATCGTTTATAGTATATCAATCTGAAATTAAACTCATATTATTATCTAAAATACTAGGTTTTATTTAAAAAATATAATATAAAGGTCTATTTTCAAAAATATCCTTAACAGCCACTTAAAATTTATAATGCTATTATCAAGTTCAGTGGGTTTTTGGGGGTAATTAAAAGTATGTATGTAATTCGTATTAAAAAAACAAAATACCAAATGTTAGATAAACGCACAATATTAATTATGAAATTGTAAAGATTTTTGCGTATTATTTCAATTTTTTCCATTTCCATTATAGTTTAATTTTCTCTTGTATAAATTTACTTTAAATCTCTACAAACAAGCGGATACTTAATCATAAATGAACAATTGGAAACAACATATTTGTTAATATGGACCCCATTAATAAAATTTTATATTTTTTTTGCGTTTCATAGTTCCAACTTAAAAACTATCTTCCGGGATAATTTCCTTAAACTATTTTCAATATGCAGCGTATCTAAATATTTTTTCATTAAAAAGAATCTTTTAATGTTGAATTTTTTCAATAAAAATTCTAAGATATTCTCTTAACACTCAATCACTTGTAGGCACTTATATACTAGGTTTTTCTTAAAAAGGCAAATGCGATATAAAATAGAAATGCAGTTTTTTTTTTAGCTTAGAATGCAAATATGTATTATAATTTTTGAATTGGGACAAAAGTAATTTATTTGGTGTTGAAATACAGAGAGATACTCTTACTACAAGCTTCATAATTCTATCTATATTTTCAAATATATTTTGGTGTCCATAATATTACGACAAGTTGAATCCATTTGAGAATTTTATTATAAAAGAAAAATATAGATAACTAATTCTTTAACGAATCACTTCACAATAATAAAAAAACATTAATTCAAATTAATTGAAAATAAAAATATGTAAGTATATAAAAAAATAACAAAATCAGAACCAAAAGAAACGAAACTAAAAATATATACTTAGTTGTCCACATATTATATAAAACTTAATTAACTATTAAATGTGAGAAAAAAAACAAAAAAAAAAATAAAATAAAAAACAAAGTGAAGAATTTATTTATGCAACCACACAATTTGTAACTTTTCAATTTAAATAATTACTGTCATTGTACAAAACACTTAAAGAACACTTCATTTTAATGTTGCCCATCAAGAATATATTATTAATGTTTTATAAATATATGTATGTATGTATAAATAAATAAATATATTATAATGTGTTTATTATGAAGAAGTTGAGTAATGTAGGCTTATTTCTCCATGCTCAGATCATTTAAAATGTAAAAAAAGAAAAAAATATTTTTATCATTATTTTTGTTATGTATAACAGTTTTCGTTTTGAATGAATTTTTATTTTAACTTTGTAAAAGGAGTGGAATAAAGTAGTTAACAAGTGGTTTTGTAAATAAAAGGCTAATTTTAAAATATAGGAATGTAATTTAACTATATATTCACTTTCGAATAAAGCTTTCTTATGTACTCCCCAACTACTCCTTTGTTTAGATAAGTGTAGAGTGAGTTAGGTGTAGTTCAAACAGTTTTGTATATAACATGTGTATATTTTAATAATTTAGTATCATTACTAGATCTAGCATGTATTCCGAATATTGATGAAATTCAAGTTTAAGAGAATAAGGCTAAATTAAATCCACTATTTGTCAAAGAAGAGAACATGGCCGATTTTTTCGTTAAATTTGTTTTAAAATTTTTAAAAGGATTAGCAATTTGTTTTTACTAAAATACTATTTTAGTAGGTAGGTTACAAATTACAATAGTTCATGAAATAACGGATTTACTTGATTAGTACTACAAATCCTTAAGTTTTTGTATAATATTTCCAAAAATATAAATATAAGTTCATTCACTATTTTATTGTATAAATACGATTAATAAATATCATTATTGTAGTAAAATCAAATTTTACGTTTTATTTATACAACATATTGTTCGCACTACAAAAAAAAAAATAATTACAATAATTTCTAAATTTAATTTAATTAATCTTGATCTACAAAATACGCAAATGTGGAATAATTGTCTATAAAATAGAATTCTTGAATTTGATTATAATGTTTTTTGATTGTCCTACATATTATTCAAGTTTAATTCAAAAAAGAAAATTTTGAATTAAAAAATTTTGGATTTAAAATTTTAAGCGTATTTTAAATATGCTTCTCTATTAATGAAATATAATTTTGCAAAAATCATAATAAAGATTATAAACTAACTTTTATACATACATACATAAACTTTAAATATCAAGAATTTGACGTTGATTGTCGTTTAGTTTAGTTTAGAGAGGGAAGACGGCAGCCCCAGCGCTGTCACTCAGCACTAGGCCAGTAGAAGGCTCATCGGCGTCTTTCCACGGTACACACCAACTTCCTAAGTCCATTGAGGTCCCTTGAAAAAGCTTAGCAGATCACTCAGAGACACCTCTGAGAGCTCCTCCAATCCGTCGAACCGATATCCTCCTCCGCATCAGAGCGGGGCACTCACACAGCATATGATGCACATCCTCTATCACCCATCGGGATCTTGGCATCCCCGGCAAGTATCCGATGAGGAAATGCCCAGTCACCTAATTGTCGTTTGTAATTTACTTTTTTTCCGACAGTCTTAAGAAGAAATTAGATTGTAAATTTAATTTCTCTAAATTTCATTCTCAACGATCTGTCACATAATACATTGCTCTAGGTATTTACAAATTACAATAGCCTAGGTCTAGATCGTCCTTTTATAATGAATAATATTTGTTGTAGGCTATTTTTTCTTTAATAATCAATTTTTACACTGACTGCTTGTGAAAATATCAACTAATAGTCTTATAACAAAAGTGCATAATGAAAGAATTAGTTTCGACACTATTCACACAAGCTGAATTAACTAAGTATAACTAACTGAGTATTAATTAAGGAATTACCTTAAATCTGAGTACAAGAGTGTTAATAAATCTATGCATTCTTTGATTATACTATGATAATCCTACAGTAGAAAGTATTATATATTTAATCTGACCATTTCTTATTATATATTTATGACTTTTATTTTATATCTTAATGAAAATCTTATTTGTACATGAAATATATAATGTTTATGTGTGTTAACAATTAATTGTATTTTGATTTTAAGTTATACAAAAGTGGCAACATGTTTATTGAGAAATTTTAAAGAAAAATCTATTTACACGAGCTCATCACATAAAAAATATTGTAATTAAATGATGCAATATTGGTGATAAATTTTTTAAAGTATCTAATAAAAAGTAATGTTGTATATCTGTTATACATTTTATAATTTCATTTAAATGAAGAAAAAAGGGAAATCATATGTTTTATATTATTGAAGTAAATAAAACGAAAAAAAATTGAACTAAATTAAAATATTTTATTCTTATTGTGCGTGTAAAACAGAGAAGAATTTTACAGCAAAAATTTTTTATTATAGAGTTTTGATTATTTTGAATTAATAAAATATTGAAATGAAAATATTGTAACAATTATTGTAAAATAATAGGTCAAGAACATTCAATTTTATTTTTATATTATTATATTCTGGCTTTGTTTTTATGTTTTTTCTTTTATACATACATATTCGAATATTTTGATATTTTAATAAATTTTAAAGATGCCTCTTCATGTTTATAGATTTTTGTCATGTTTTTGATATTTAATTTTTATTCTCAAATTATTTATATTAAATACAATGTATATAAATACATTCTTAAATCATATAGAAACCTTCATATGTCATTCTTATAATATGGGCTTGAATATTTGAAATTTAATATACTACCAAAATGGAAAATAGAAATAATAAAAAAAAAATAAATTATGTGTAAAATTTACGGGTAAAAATTTTTACAAAAAAAAAACTAAAATAATTAATTAGATAGACTTTAGGGTTAAAAGGGTTAAAAATTCGAGGCCGCATCATTTAACAAAAAAAAATATTAAAGGCAACATAGATTATTTATTTTTTTTGAAAATTATTTTGTACTTAATCAATAAAATTTAGGTGACACAATTTTAATAGTCACCGAAAAACCCACAAAAAAAAAAATTAGAGCATTTGTTTTCACATACGGCAACAAATAGTATGCAAATGAAATTAATAGTATGTATGTAAAATGATCACTTATATAGAGTGTCCTTGAAAAATACTCGTGTTTCATTTAAAATGTAATAATATATTCAACATTATTCTTAATTATAAAAATATATTCAAAATATCTGTGTAATGTATTCTTAATTATAATTTGTCATTATTACATTTATTAATATTGTATAAGGACAGCTTATATTTTGATGGTCAATGTTCAAATTTAAACTATGTATGTTAAACTATGTTTGCTAAACTTTGTATATTTTTTGAATTTTGAAAAAAAATTAGGGCATTTGATTATAATATTATAATTTTAGATTGATGATTTAATTTTGAGCCTTGATTGTCAAAAAAAAAACAGAAAATAGAAATACATGCACAAATTATCTCCACTCTTTTCTAATATACGTGACTGATAAGATGTTGTTTAGTAGAATAATTATACCGCAGCTATATACTATTATTTTTATATTACTTGCCTCATTACCTGTTAATATTATATTAAATAAGCTGAATTATGATAAAAATAAAGAAACACTTAATTTTTGTTCATTTGAGTGACGTATAATTTTCGATAAAGAAAATTTTAAAACTGTCCTTTTTTCTTTATGTTGATTTACTGCACATAAAAATTTTAAGCCGTCTACCGGAATTAGTTCACATTCAAGTATAGGTTGAGCTTATGTTTGTAGCCCTTACCAACTAAGGTCTTTATATACTTCAAACTAGACCGCTATTAAAGTAAAAAAAATATTAATCAGGACAAGAAAAACATCTATTTGCAACAAATAAGGCAAATATTGTCAAAATAAAAAAAAAGCTGCTCTAAAGTATAGGTATTAATTTTTTGCTGCAAAATCTGTGGCAGAACTACAAACTAAAACGGTTTTTGTAGTTCAGTAATAAAACGACTACAATAAAGAAGTACAAAAGTGAACACAACCATTTCTTTTAATTACTTGTTCTCCTATGTATGTATGTGTATAAAATGTTATTATTTATTTATTTATTAACAATAAAGTCTAAGAGCCCCAACTCCTTTTGGAATTCCTTGGGCTCAGCTTTACATTGAAAAAATTACAAAATTAATATTTCGTAACTATTATAAAATGTTATAATTGAGACAGCTATTAATCTAAAAATGAACGCACAAAAAAATTAAACAGGTGTTTTTACAGATACTGATATAAAATATTGGCTTTATAATATAATATTTATAATATTTTATAATCTTTACCCGAGAAATTAATTAAAAATCAATATTAAATGATGCATTTTTATATTTTTTAAAAAATTAACTAAATATTTATTTTAAATGAAATAAATCTTCCTTATGTATACTTAAATAATCATAAACCACTATCGTTTCCCCCTTAAACGCCAAATCATGTGTTATAGAATTCAAAGAAAATTTCATATTTAATGGACCATTTAATTATAGTTTTTCTTTAAAAACAAAAAAATTGAAAATAATTTTTAATTTTCTGTTATAACAAGAAGAAGAACAAGATATTATTATACTATATATATATATATATATACATATATTAAACGTGATTATCATAAAATACAATATAACAATATGATTGATAACGCGAAGACGTAACATACATATACATAATATTAATTGTTATACAAAATTATACATATTATGTTTGTAATTATATGTTATGAAAATTATAGTCAGAGAAGAAAATAAATTTTTATTTAAAGTATAAGGGTTTCAAACTCAATTTATTTTCTATAAAAATATAAATAAAAATGTTAATTATCACAAAGAATATTGTGTTTAGATCACCCTGTCAAATGAACCCTATAAGTTTTTAAAGATATGAAATTTTAAAGAAGATTATATATATAATTATAATATTACAACTATATTAAAATTTTGTTATATATATATTCTGCGTGCATGTATATGTATATGTATAATATTTCTCATACAATATTATGATTAAGCCATAATATTATTATAACTAAATGAATAAGCGCACTTTAATTATAAATTTTTTGAATAAGTGTTTGTATATAAATATGCGTATATGTGCATTTGAAATATTTTTCTTTTATTTCTGTCATATGCATAAATATTGAAAAGGGGAATCGTTATTATTAAATGAGAAGTAATTTATTTATGCTCTATTCAAAAATTAAAACAATTTGTAAGATTTTATTATTGTATTTTGTATATTATTATATGCATAATAAAGTGTAATACATGCTGATACAGTATTAAATTACTTATGTTATACATATTGTAAGAAAAAAACATCCTGGGTGTTATTTTTTAATTATTTGAAAAGTAATTTTTTTTAGCAAATTTCAAGTTTGAAATATTTATTATTTAAATTAATTATATTGATTAATGTTGACAATTACATAGAGCATATATGTTGCTGTAGAGGCGAGTATAACAGACAATTTTTGTTCACTCAAAAATGTTTCTATTATTTTTGTTCCGGCTGAAGCCGGTATAATAGTGTTGGCTTCGACAATATTACCGTTACCATCGCAGACAAATTTTACTTAATAGCGTATAACAAATACATGATAAATGCAATTTCTAATATATTAACATTAAAATGAGTATTACATTAATTTTTTACTGCATATGATTTTTAACAGTTCACTGTTCACAATATAAACCATTCATATAAATTCAATATATATAGACATAGTATGTTGAATATTTTAATACTCAACGTATACAATTTTATACTCAGTGTTGAATTTAAAATCGATTTATATGAATTAAAAGTGAAATAATAATAATAAAAAACAACAAAAATATGAAAAATTATAAATGAAAAATGACAATATAAAGCCAATGTATGTATGTATTAAATTTCACACTTACATACATATTTTTTACAAGTAAGCGTCACGCATTTCATTAAAGATTTGAAAAACTGAAGTTCTGATTATACCCTTTAATTTGAGCATTAACATTTTCTATTTGTATACATTTAAATGTCATGTAAAAATATATTGAGTATAATAAAAAACAAACAAAAAATAAAATAAAATAAAAATGTTTAAATTGGGTCAAAACGGGTCAATACGCGTCATATTCAGAGCAACTTCTTTAAAACAATAATCTCTGGTTCTGATCGAAAATTGAGTATTTGCAAAGGAGTCGTTGTCGTGAACGGAAGGTTTAAAATTCGAAGCTCCAATTTTTATTTTAAAAAATTTTTTATTTTGAATTTTAATTTTTTATTTTTTTTTTTTTATATAGTTCGAGAAACCAAACTTATACATTTATAAATTTATGTTTGTCTCGATTTTATTTTAAATTTGAGAGAAGAGCTAGGCTTCTTTGAATTTAACATAACGTGAATATTTTTGTAAAAAATTTTTTTTCTTCATTTCGATTTCGTACGATTACGCGTTTGGTTCTCAGCGATTTTATAAACTCGGATCAATATATAATTTTTGTGATATAAAATTGATTAAAGAAAATAAATGAAATAAAAAAAAATTATTACAATTACGAAAAAAAAAATAAGTAGAAATTATAGTGAGAAATAAAATAAAAAAAAAAGTAAAATAGGGGGGAAAAATTAAATTAAAAATAAAAATATTAAAGTTTAAAGTCTAAAAATTTTTTATAGTGAAATAAAAATTTGCAATATATTAGAGAACAATGCTATCATAAAAAAATTTTTTAAAAGGAAAATCTTATAATTAATGAAAAATTAAATAATTAAGATTATTGAAAAAAAATTTATAGCTAACGAATTAAAAATATAATTTTTTTTTTTAAAAATGTTACTGCCCAAAAATTGGGCAATTCCATTCCTAATATTGTTATCATTCAATTATATTGAATGTGCTAGTATTGCGGTAAGTTTTGAATTTTTTTTGTGTATTATATATTATATATAACTATTTATAAAAGAAGGTTTATACAATTTGTGCTTTTTGATAAAAAAACCAAAAGTGACTAACACTAGGACTAATGCTATCTTTTGTTTTACTATAAATTTTTGGAAAAAAAAATTTGGTATTGGGCGTCCGATAAGTTGCCTAATTTTATGTCTGTAGGTAATAGTTAATAAACATCAAGTTCGGAAAATCCATAAATTTTGCTTTGATTATTCAAAAATGAATTTCAAAAACAAAAACCTGAAATATAAAAATGAAACTTCAAATAAAAATATGGATGTATAATTATGTATATATTTATGTGCACCTCTAGAATTCGTAAATTTCTGATTTTCGTTCTTCTTTTTTTTCTTTCTTAGAGTTTTTCTTTCAGAATTAGGTGAATCAAGCTAAGTACGTACTTTATACTAAATTTATTGAGTGTTTTAAAAGATTTTTATTATTTAATTTTAATTGCTATCTTTCTGCTCCATAACTTATTTACATAACATTTTTAGTGTTTCTATGTCGTATGATTCCATAGTTACAAGCATTTATTTATATGGATGAAAAGTCTGGCATCTTTTTTTTCAACAGGGTGTAGTTCGAATACGAGTATATCTGTAACCCCCTCTCAACCATACAATTTTTTTGCTGAAACTTGACTAAAGAATCATCTCTGAAATTATTTGCCACCTTATGCAAAACACGCTGTATAATGAAATTGTCATAGAGAACAATGATTTTTGTAACTTACTGTAAACTATTGCCAGGAAAAATTTGAAGTATTTTATACCCTTTAAGAGGAGTGGAGTCAATATGTTGAAAAAATAAATTAATAAATTTTTAATTACTACATGTATATAGTGATATGTAAGAGAATATGTAAATAATTAATTATTATATACGCACCCACGAGAATCGTATATATGGAAATAATATAATTAAATATAAATAATAATGGTAAATTTATTATTACAATTTATTAAACTTGTTTTTTCGAATTTTGTTAATTTATTTCGAATAAAATTGTAATCAAATTTATGACAGTCTTCATTAAATTATAAAATAATTTTAGTCTAATTAATAAAAATAAAGACACAAAATATAATTCGACTTATAGGTTGGCTGAGTTATGTATTAATTGCGTTCGTCCATTATTTATTTCTGTTTAGACCATTTTATTTATAGGAACATTTCCAACCGTATATACGAATACAAATGTAAACATAAACATTTAATTTTCTTTACTATTCAAGTAATCAATTTTAAAAATTTTTTATATTATTCAATTATAGTTGCATTATGTTTTTCCATATTTCATTTAATTGAAATTAATTTTAAAATATAATAAAAATTGATAATATATGTAATTGTGTCTATTTATATATAAAAAATTAGTATTTTTTATTGATTTTAATAATGTGATTGCTCCATATTTTAATTCAATTGTTAATTATTTCTATAATAAATTTGAACATATTTAAAATTAAAAATTTGCATACGTAAATAAAAATACATGCTGTACAATTGCAAAAATTTATATATTATATAAAATTAATGAATAATATTATAAGGAACGTTAGTTTTAAAGTAGGAATGTTTCTATATTAAGATGTTTATTAAATCGCCAGTACACCTGTACCGGAAATAAGTATGTGAATAATCTTTAGGATTGTGAATTAGCAATGTGAATTAGCAAAGGAGGATTTTTATTTTCATATTAAATGAATTATTTTGATCTGTGTAGGTACTAAATTTTATAAATTTATTTTCTCAAATATCCAATTTTAAAAATGAAAATTATGGTTTTAAAAATACGCTTAATGGTACCAAATATTATTAACGTGCTCACTTTTACATGGTACAATAATATTATATGGAAATTTTTTTTTTAACAGGTTTAATTATACATACTTGTTTGTATATGCTAAACTGTTATATATCGTTAAATTGAACTTTTCAAACTATTTCGGAGTTCTCGGGAGTACCTTGCAAATGCATTTGTATACGAGAATTAAAACTAACCCATAAATTTAAATAATGGAATCGTAATTTAACTACTCTAAAAATGATCAACTTTGATCATTTTTATTTATAGACCGCTTCACATTTGTTTCACAGCTTACCTTTTGGTGAAATTTTTTTTTTTTTTAATACAGGTATTAAAAATTATCGAAAGACAAAGATAGGTGGACCCAAATTGACATCAGACCTATCAAGAAGGATTTCAACTCAACCTAAAACACACCTGGATGTTTAAAAAATCCTAAAGTCAAACTGGCGAACCATTAGTCTTGCCCTATCGTGTTTTTGCACCCATATTCCGTAAAGGAAGGCATTCAAGTGCTGTCACAGCACTTTAGGCTAATTCGAGAGGTCTCATTCGCTTCAGTATTTTTGTCCAAACCCCCTCTCTCCTATATTTATTCTGGTTTTAGTCATTTAATGATTATTTTTAATATTACTGTTATCTTGTATATTATTATACTCTAGTTTTAATTTTTAATTTTATTTTACATTCATTTATTTTTTGTATTATGCATTAGGCGTGTTCTTTTTTCAGTAGTATCCCTATTCCCTGACCTCAATTACTATAATTTTTATCTATAATTTTTACATATTCTTTTGAATGACGTAAGAGTCATTCTCTACCAATTTTTACGTATAACAATAAAGAAAAAAATAAAAAAATATTTTCACTTTATTTAAAAAAAAAAATCCAATTTGATGTTATCATTTTCCAAAATATGACATTTATAGATCCCGGCAAAAAGATTTATTATAGTGTAGGGCAATTTTTAATAAAGAAGATTTTTATTGTTAAATAATATTTAAAACGGAAATTGATAAGGGAAGTAAGTCATCTCCAAAAATAGTTTGTTTTCTTTACATTTCCATGAATTTATTTTTGAATAAATTTTTAATCGCTTAGTGGCAAGCTTTTAAAAACTTTCATTTTTAAATTCAACCATTGATCACTGACCATTGACATTTTCAATAATAAAAAAAAAAAAAACAACTTGCAATAATTATCAATTTTTGGAAAAAGAAAGAACTTTATTGATGTAATCATTTATCAGTGAGTTGACAAAATAAATTAAGAGTATATAGAGTTCCCACCTTAGCATAGATTTAATTAAACGTCATCAAGCGTGGTTGTTAATAAAGTTGAGTCAAACCAATGGTTTGTATTGTAGCACTTTTCCCTTCAACAAGTGAAAATTCTGCTTTTAAATACAGTCTATGTATAGCTATCACACTATTAAAATTATTTTCATTCATATACAAAACTATTTCGGAGATTGCATATATGTAGGATGAACAATTTATGCAGTCTTTGAAATAAAGCAAAAATTAATATAAAGTGGGGTTAACATATTGCTCGATTTTAAGGGTTAATTGTGTGAGTTAAGAAAAATGATTATATTTTTTAATGTCATGGAATTTACCGTTTGCTTTTTGCGTTCATAGAAATTTGAAAAAGCTTGCGGTTTCGGAAATATAAGGTGTCAAAAATTCAAATTTTACAAAATTCAAGAGGCGATAACTTGAGAGGGGGAGAAAAATTTTCTTCTAACAAAATAAACTATTTGTTAATGTCTAAAAGCTCCTAAAATTTCAGGCTCTTACAGGCTGGGGTCTAGAAGAAAAACGACATCAAAAATTTGGAAAAAAAGGACTTTAGATAACGGTAAATTTGAACGGCCATTTGCAGCAAATAGTTAAAAAAGGCCATTTTTAGGGTTTTGGGCGGGTATAGCTTCTAGAGGGGGGGAGATAGGTAAAAATTTTGTTCTACGGAAATAAGTTTCTAGTAAAGATCTATGTACATACAAAATTTCAGCTTTCTATCTTCAAGGGTGTAAAAGTTTTGTAAACAAAAAAAGTGTCCACGGACGGACGGACGGACAGAGTGAAACTAATAAGCACTTTTTTCAAAAAATTTTTGGAAAAGTGCTAAAAATGAAATAAATGACACTTGATTGACTTTTCATTAATTTAGGAAATAATCTTGGAATAGGTTCTTACATACATTTTATATTTTGTATTTGGTAATTTCGAGTTTGCTTAAAGCATTTTGCATGTTTATCAAATTAAAAAGATTTTAAAATTAGAAACAATATTGGTTTATAAACGACCTTATGGTCGTTTGTTTAGTTTACTCATTTATTTGATTCACAATCATAGATTTGCAAAATTTTTAATTATATTTCGACCATAAATTAAAATTAATTATTTTAATTTTTTCAGGAAGTAGATAATGTAAATGAAGTTTTTGACGAAGATGGAAACCTTATTGGAACACAACGTAATGCAAGAAGTTTACGAGGACGGTATGAATTTTATATTATATGAAATATTATTTTGAATATGTTTCATAACATTTTAATTACTTTAGTGCCAGAGGACAAACCCAATCACAGTATTTAAATTTTGGCAATCCAGAATTAGAAGGTAAAGCTGAAGCTGAAGCTTCAGAATCAGGATCCAGATCATTTGTAGGTAAGATATAGAACCAAAACAAAAGTAGATGAAATATGTATTCATAAAACAGTTTTTTTTTATTAAATATTTATTTTATTTAGTAAGCACACATGGAATGGGTCAGGCTCAAAGTCAATTTTCTTCTGGAGATTGTAGTGGATGTGGACCAAGTTCCTACGGATTAGGTATTTTTTTTAGACTGACTTTAAAATTCAACATTTGAAAATTTATATGTGTTACACTGTCATTTTAGATTCTTCACCAGATCCGTATACTGCTCTTGGTGGAACTGGACAGGATGGTATTGGTTCTCAGAGTATGGCAATGCAAAGGCCAGGAGAAGGTGGCAGACCTGGAACATCTTCCGTAATGCAACAAATTCCTGGATTACAAGGTGGTCAACAACCTGGCCAACTACATACAGGAAGTGGTCAAACTGGAGGAGCTTATGGTCAACCAGGAGCTGGTGGTGTGACGGGACAACCTGGTAGCGGCATAGGTTCTGATCAGTGGGGTGTTCGACCGGGTCAAGATGGCGGTATTTACGGTCAGACAGGTACTGGCGGGAGACCTGGTCAATCTGGTAGTGGTGTAACAGGACAACCTGGTAGCGGCATAGGTTCTGATCAATGGGGTGGCCGTCCTGGTCAAGATGGTGGTATTTACGGACAAACAGGCACTGGGGGAAGAGCTGGACAGCCCGGTGCTGGATCTACGTCAGGTCATCCTAGCAATGGAATTGGTCAAGCTGGTAATGGATATGGTCAAGGTGGTAATGGATATGGTCAAATCGGAACAGATGGTAGATCTGGTCAACCTGAGGGAGCCGGTCTATCAGGCCATCCTGGTGTTGTAACCGGAACTGGACAAATAGTTGACGGGTATGGTCAAATTAGACCAGGAGCGAGACCGGGCCAACCTGGTTCTGGTCAACAAGGTATTGCAAATGGTGCAGGTCAGCCAATAAACGGATACGGACAAATTGGTACAGGAGGTAGACCAGGCCAGGAAGGTACAATATACGGTCAGAATGGATTGAGTGGAAGACCAGGAGGAATTGGAGGCTTATCTGGTCAAGCTGGGACGGGTCAACAAACTAATGGTTATGGTGTTGGGCGGGATGGCACACTACACGGTCAAAATGGACTCGGTAGTGGAAGTATAGATGGCCAAATCGGTGGCAGGCCAGGATCAGATCAACAAACAAATGGATATGGTTATCCTGCCTCAGCAGGAGGTCCTGGAGCGGGAACAAATGGTGTTTTTTATGGACAAACAGGTGCAAGAGGGCGACCCGGACAACCTGGTGGAGAAGGTACAGCGGGGCAAACTGGTACAGGCATTGGAAGTAATCAATTGGAAAATGGATATGGAACAGCTAGTGGAAGACCGGGCCAGAATGGAATCGGTGGAGGAGCTGGCCAAGTTAACGGCTATGGGCAATCAGGAACTGGTTCAAGACCTGGTCTTGGAGGTATTGGGACCGATGGAACCGTTTATGGTCAAAATGGTGCAGGAGGTGGAAATGGATATGGACAGTCAAGTGGTAGAACTGGTAATGGCGGAATAAATGGAGCAGGTCAACAAGTCAACGGTCATGTACAGCCTGGTGTTGGTTTGAGGCCTGGGCAAAATGGAGTTTCATATGGGCAACCAGGATCCGGTAGTAGATCAGGACAACCAGGAACAACGGGAATATCGGGGCAGCCAGGTGCTGGGGTGGGAGAAGGTCAATATACAAACGGTTATGGTCAACCAGGAACTAGTGGAGCAAGTCAAATTGGTGATGGCGCGGGTACGATCAACGGATATGGAAAACCTGGAGTTGGAACAGGTCAAATTACTAATGGTTATGGGCAGCAGGGAATAGGTGGGAGAAGACCTGGCCAAAATGGGGGGTTATATTCTCAAACAGGAGCTAATGGAAGGCAAAGTGCACATGGAATTGGGGGAGGAGCAGAAGGAATTAATGGCTATGGTGGATCAGGCATAAGTGGAAGGCCAGGAACTATATCTGACAACGGATTGTATGGTCAACAGGGTGTCGGAGGAAGAGCTGGCCAACATGGTGCTACTGGAATTGTAGATCATTCAGGCTCTAGTGTAGGTGGACAGCTATTAGGGCATCCAGGTAGTTACCCTGGCGCAGGACATCCTCATTCATTACGAGGAGGTTAGTTTTTTCTGTATGAAGTAATATGTTGACAAACAAATAAGTTCTCCCTTTTGTAGATGGCACACACATTTTAACAGTTCCAGGAAAAGACCAAACTATGTATAAAGATCATGATGGACTGACCGTGCTAGTTGGAACTGGTGGACCTCATCAAACAGTAATAACAGATCGACATCCTTCACAAGGTGGTTTACATTTTATTCCGGGTCACTCAGAAGGTCCAGCCAAACAAACTGCGCATACATCAGGAAAAGGTCTTACAGTATTGATTGGCACTGGCGGGCCTACTCAAACGGTCCACCAAGTAGGTGGTAAGTGTAACACTATTTTTAGCATTGTTTCGCACATACATATGTATATTCAAAACATATTTGCATTTGATTCCTATTTAACGTTTTTAATAATTTTGAATTTGTCTTGCGATATTGGGGATGCATATAAATTATTTTTTTCAATGGGTTTGTGCATATAGTATTCTAGAGTGGTACAGTAAATGTTGTTTAACTATAAAATTTACAAATTTATGCTTTGGGACTTTTAAAAGAAAGTAACATAATTCACAATTCAGCAGCTGAAGAATATGTTATTTAAAACATACATACGTAGTTATTAAATATTACATATTATTTAATAGGATATTAAAACAAAATATTCTCATTTTGAAACGTCCTATTCTTTATTTAAAAAAAAAATCATCCAAAATTTTTTCAATAGTCTTAAATAATTTCTTTCAGGGTTTTAAATAAATAAAACCTTTTTGACAACTTTTGATTGTTTGAATTGTGTGGCTTTTTAAAACAAAATGTTATGTATAATGCCGTTTTAAGTGCAATACTACATTATTTTAATCTTTTATTATTAGGCGGCGGTTACGGACCTTCTGGTCTTACACAATATCCTGGATCAGGTGGTGGAACTGGTGCTATTGATGGCAGTGGAATTGGGCCAAGTGGTGGAGGTTTTGGACCTGGAGGTGCTGGTGGAATTGGGCCTGGTGGTGTAGGTCCTGGTGGAATTGGACCTGGTGGTGTACGTCCTGGCGGAATTGGACCTGGCGGTGTAGGTCCTGGTGGTGTTGGTCCTGGTAGTATTGGTCCTGGTGGAGTTGGTGGTGGTTTTGGACCTGGTGGTGTTGGCCCTGGTGGTGTTGGTCCTGGTGGTATTGGCTCTGGTGGTATTGGTCCTGGTGGAGTTGGTGGTGGTTTTGGACCTGGTGGTGTTGGCCCTGGCGGTGTTGGCCCTGGTGGTATTGGCTCTGGTGGTATTGGTCCTGGTGGTATTGGCCCTGGTGGCATCAGCGGTGGAGGTTTTGGACCTGGCGGCACTGGTGGAATTGGTCCTGGTGGGCCGAGTGGCGTTGGTTCTGGTGGCGGTTTCGGACCAGGCGGTGTTGGCCGTGGTGCCGGTGGATCAGGTGTTGGAGGTGTTGGCGGGATTGGTGCAGGTCCAGGTGGCGTCGGTGGTGGTGGTTTTGGACCTGGGGGTGCTGGTGGTATTGGTTCTGGTAGCATTGGTGGCGGCTTTGGACCAGGAGGAGTTGGTGGAATTGGTCCCGGGGGTATCGGTGGTGGCGGAATAGGACCTGGCGGCGTTAGTCCAGGAGGAGTCGGAGGTACTGGTGGTACTGGTCCCGGAGGTATTAGTGGCGGTTTTGGGCCTGGTGGTGTTGGTCCTGGTGGAGTCGGACAAGGGGTTGGAGGAGTTGGTGGTGCTGGTACTGGTCCAGGTGGAATTGGCGGTGGTGGTTTTGGGCCTGGTGGAATTGGTTCTGGGGGTGTGGGTCCCGGTGGTGTAGGTCCGGGTGGTATCGGCGGTGGCAGTATTGGGTCTGGTGGTTTAGGTGCTGGCGGAATCGGGCCCGGCGGTGTAGGTTCTGGTGGTGCTGGCCCTGGTGGTATTAGTGGTGGTTTTGGGCCTGGCGGTGTAGGTCCGGGTGGTGTCGGTCCTGGTGGTATTAGTGGCGGCTTTGGGCCTGGTGGTGTAGGCCCTGGTGGTGTAGGCCCTGGTGGTGTTGGTTCTGGTGGTATTGGTGGCGGTTTTGGGCCTGGTGGAGTTGGTTCTAATGGTATTGGTGGTGGTTTTGGACCTGGCGGTATTGGCTCTGGTGGAGCCGGACAAGGCGTGGGAGGAGTTGGTGGTATTGGTACTGGTCCAGGTGGCATTGGCGGCGGTGGTTTTGGGCCTGGTGGAATTGGTTCTGGAGGTATGGGTCCCGGTGGTATTGGTCCTGGTGGTATCAGCAGCGGAGGTATTGGGCCTGGTGGTGCTGGAGCTGGCGGAGTTGGGCCTGGCGGTGTAGGTGGTGTTGGGCCTGGTGGTATTGGCAACGGTTTTGGGCCTGGCAGTGTAGGCTCGGCTGGTGTTGGTCCTGGTGCTACTGGAGGCGGTTTTGGGCCTGGTGGAGTTGGAGGTGTTGGTGGTACTGGATCAGGTAGCACTGACGGCGGAGGTTTCGGACCTGGTGGCGGATTCGGACCGGGAGGTGTAGGTCCCGGTGGTATTGGTGGCGGTTTCGGGCCTGGTGGTTTTGGCCCAGGTGGAGCTGGACAAGGAGTCGGAGGAGTTGGCGGTATTGGTACAGGCCCAGGTGGTATTGGCGGTGGTGGTTTTGGGCCTGATGGTGTTGGCACTGGTGGAATTGGCCCTGGTGGTGTTGGTCCAGGTGGTATTGGCGGTGGGGGTATTGGGCCTGGTGGTGCTGGCGGAATTGGGCCTGGTGGTGTTGGTCATGGTGGTATTGGTACCGGTCCAGGTGGTATTGGTGGCAGCGGTTTTAGGCCTGGTGGTGCTGGCCCTGGCGGAATCGGACCAGGTGGAGTCATTAGTGGTGCTGGGGGATTTGACGGCTATGATGGGGGATCTCCTGGTGGTGGATACAGAATGGGACCAGCCGGTCTCACGGCAGGTGGTCAACTTGCTGGTGGAATTGGCGGTGATGAATTCTCTCAAGCTGAATCTTCTGTTAAAGATGGGCAGGCTAGTGCAAGTGCGCAAGGTAAAAAAAATGGCGGAACAGCTCAAACTCAAGTATCTGGTACTTATTCCAACGGTGGAACGTTTAGCGCAAGTGCAATGACAGCAGATTCGGACAGATCTGCAAGTGCTCAAGTACAAGGAAGTCCTGATGGAGCGCAAAGCCAAGCTCAAGGTAGCGGAGGATCAGGAAAATCCCAATCACAAGTTCAAGTGAACTCAAAAACAGGCAGTACTACTTCTTCGGCTCAAAGTAGCGGTATTGTTCAACAAACTCAAAGCGAGGTAAAATATGAAATGAATACTTCTTATTAAAAGTATTTTATTCCTCATTTCAATTAATTAAGGTCACCGCAAATGAAAAAGGTGGACTAGCCGATGCTCAATCTAGCGGCCCCGGACAAACTTCTTCACAAGCTCAAATAGGATTTAAGCCGCAAAATTCACAAGCTAACGGTGATGATGGTGCTACTTTTAATGGTGGTGGACAATCGTCAGCTCAATCTGGTGCATATAACGGTCAATCTCAGGCACAAATAAATGGCAACTTCAAGTAAGTTTAAAATATCTTAATGCATAAAATATTGAAATATAATTTTATGCATTTTTTTTATCTATGTTAATTTAGATATGGAATATCGTACCATGGAGCAGCACAAGCAGCTTCTGGAACCAAAGAACAAGTAGATGTTTATAGAGAGCAAAATAAAGTTTTATTTCAACAAATAAGCGAGATGGAGTCATCACCGAGGTATTATTAAATTATTTTAAGTTTGTGTTCTTCGTTAAATTATAAGTTAAAATAATATTTGTATACATATATATATATATATGAATGTATTAAATTTATTAAAAAAATATCTTGTAATGACCTTGACATACTTTTCAATTCTACTAATTATTAATTCATTATTAATCTGTTGTTATTTCCTGTTTTGTCTTGTCATCGATGTTAAATGAGTTCAAAAATAATCGGTTTTTATTACTCATTAATGTCCACTGATAATTTTACATTATTTTTTTTTTGCGAATTTTTTCTATTTCGTTCATTGCTCTTTTTAGATTAATACAAAAACAGTTAGATCAATACAAAAAAAAATTTGTTCAGCTGATAGAAAATAAACTTCTACTTTGAATGAGTATGGCTTAAAAAGTTCAAATTTTTTATTCAAAGTCTTTAAAAAAGAAAATCAATTAAAATTTTTTTATTGTAATTACTTGTATTTGAATTGAACATTTTAGTTCAATGGCAGATCGTTTTTTATTAAGGAAGCAGTTATTTGTTTAAAGGCGGTTTTAATTAAATGGTTAAAACTTGCGCAGTAAGTGCAAGTGACTCAGGTACGTTTAATATATTTAAAATAAAAAAAAAATAAAATCTTATTTTTAAATTAAATCTTAAATTTACGTAAATAGATTTTCAACGTATTTTTAAAATATAAACAATCGCACTTATGGTGGTGTAATTAAAGAATATTATAATGATATAATTATTGTAACATACACGATTTTGAAAGGCAATTTTTCTCTATCTTAAAGATATTGTGTAAACTCAGTTGTTAACACAAAATAGTTTAAATAAATTCTTCGTCGTATATAAAAATTTATCATTTCAGCATGCAAAAAAGAACAACTAAGTTCCCTTTCTGTCAAATAATTGATAGAGAATTGGATACAAAATACAGGATGAATTTTTAGCCAAGAGTTTCCAAATTTTGGAATGATTTGTCATTGTATGTATTAAAAAATAATGTTAATGAGAACATAAACAGGGCAAGTAAATATTTTTGATAAAAATTGCATATGCTTATATAATGCAACCTTTTAAAGAAATCAAGTTTAGATTATAAGTAAATTTTATAAAAATTAAATGTCTTAGTTTTTAATTTTTATTCAAGACAAGGAATATTATATTGCGAATGATTTGATATTTTGAGTTAATGTGACATGTCGTTTCTCAAATTATAAATTTTTCAAGATTTCTTTATATATGGAAACAATCATCTTAACTCTTATAGAGTTAAAAGAAACTATTATTGACCTACGTTAATAATCCGTGAATTCGAAATTGCAGTAACATTTTAGTGCTAAATAATTCAGCAAATACAACGGATAATTTATTAATTGTGATTCAATTACCGTATTACTGCAACTTTGAAGTCATTGAATTATTTTAAGTTTAAATTTTTCACAAAAATGTTTTCCAGCTATGATTTTTGTTGACTTTACTTATTTTTTAATATTTTACTTCTAGTAATATTCAAGGAACTGATGCAATAACTGGACCACATCTTCCACAACAAGGTGCATATCGTCAATTGAAAGAATCTAAACCAGTAGTCGGTAATTATAATTCTATATAAATTCTAGAATTATAATATACTTATGCATGGATTTCCGAATATTAATAAACAATTTTTTTTTTGTTTAATTTAATAATGCAGAAAAACAAAATGATAAAGTTGATGAAGAGCCTGAATATGATGATGAAGATGAAGATGATGAATATAATGAAGAAGAATATGAAGATAATTCACCACCAATAAAACCATTAGAACCAAAATCAAGTAAAAAAGTTGAAACATCAACAAAAAAATCTGATTCATTATTACAAATACCGATAACAACATCAACATCAAGATCAACAGATATTGAATCATCAACAATACATATACCATTAAAAAGTACAATAAAATCACATTTACAAACAACAATGAAACCACATCCTATTTATGATAGATTAAGAAAAGAAAATGAAAATAAAAGATTAAATAAAGATAAAATTCCAGATGGTTTTCGTGGTACAATTAGTACAGAAAAAAAATATATAACAAAATTTTTACCATCAAGACATGATAATGATATGAAACCGAATGAACCAATTGATGGTGTCGATAGTAATGGTGGTGTTGATGAAATTCTTAAACCAGAAAGTTTTGTTACTGTTACAAAATCTGTAACTGGTAGCTTAGATAATAGTAAAAACCCACCAAGTGAAAATAAAAATTTCTCATCAACATATTATACAAAATCCTCGACATGCGGTTATTTTACATTCTCATGTAATATAGTTTATGGTGCAAATGGTAAAACAAAAGTATGTAGACCAAAGAAACCAGATAATGGTAAATGTTAGATGTATTAATAAATATTTTTATAATATTATTATTAAAAGAAAAAATTTGTAATTGTAATGGTAATAGAATTTGTACTATTTTTTTTTTATATAATTTGTTTATTAAGAAATTTAATTTATAACTCTATTTTGTATGTTCTTAAAATAATTTTTAGTACCTACATATGTATATGAAATTCTTACTTATTAAATGAAATTGCTAATTAAAATTACTAAATGAAAATTGTGTATAAAAGAAAATTTCTAAATTTCACTATGTAAATTTTTGCTATTTCCAAAAATTAATTCAAATTCAATATACGTAAATTTTGAGCTAGGGTTTTAGTTGCTAATTCAAAATATTTGTAATTGATTTGTTATTGAAATAGAAATTATAATTTTTAACATGTTGAATCATCCATAAAAATTGTAATATAACTCTACTTAAAAACTATGTAGAAAATACAAAAATACTAGAGCATGTACTAGAGGATGCAAAACAAATTGGAGAATTTGTCATAAAATACTAAATTTTAAAATTTTTTAAATTATTAAACCATATTACATTTTGTGCCATATAGCAATTTGCAAAATAAATAAGGAAAATTTGGTGTACTAGCATGTTTTAAGATGCATGTGCCAAAGCTTTATATAAGTTTGGTCCAATATTTTGTATACCAATACGCTCATTATGGCGAAAATGATAGAATATTTATCAGAATCAATAAGAACGCTCGCTAGCCACTGATATTATAATTATTATTGATGATTCTAATATGTTAATTATGTGTTTTGTGCGAATACCAAATTATTTTACAATAAATTAAATTATTAATAGTTTTTATATGAAAATAAACTTAACCAATTTTGAATTAGCAACACTCTTGTTCATTGTGAGCGAATATTACAATAAAAATATAATAATATCTAATATAATTGTATTAATAAAGACATTTGAATTTTGTAAAATTTGACATAATTGCCGATTATAAATAGTTTTGTAAAATGTTATTGCCAAAAAAATACTGCCAATCTTTATTTGTTTTCGCTTTAAAACTCAAACTTAAGTTTTGTTGATAAAAAAATTTTTAAAATATAAAATAAAAAAAAAAAAATTAATTGTAATTTTTAGGAAATTCTAATGATTTTTGTATTTTTTTTTAGAAATAAAAATAATAAATAATTAATTTAAATTAATAATGTATGTTTATTTTTATTAAAATTTACACAGTACCTTGCTGGTTTGCTGGCTTCCTATGTAGCAAATGCTGGCTAGATATGTAGCACTTCCAATGATTCATTTTTGTTTTCATTTAATTCTTCTTCTCAAACAAACATCTCTTAGTATTCTAATTTCAATTCTAAATTATTGATAAATTTTCTATTTATTTAAATATTAAAATCCATTTTAATTTAAATTGAATACTTTTATTACACTGTAGAATTTTTTTAGTAAATGAATTTAAAAATAAATAAGTTGACTGTTTGACAATGACATTGCTTTTGACAATTTGAATAATTTTAAAAGGCATTCACAATCAAAAATCTTTAAATCAAAACTAAGCTAAAATTATTGTGAATTATATACATATCTTAGATAAAAAAGTATTTTTTCATAAAAATGTTTCTTATGTGAACAAAAACATCAAAAAAATTTTTTATCCAAAACAGAGAAAGGATAATAATTACAATAAATGTTTTTGAAGATTTTGTCGTAACCATAACCAATATTTTCAGATATTGGATTGAAACTTTGATTAATATGTATTTACGAAAAAAAAATTAACTTTTCTCAAAATATTTCCCCTAATTTGAAAAAAAAAAAAAAATTTTACCGTTTCATCCTTTAGAAATGATTCAGCGCAGGGAAAAAATTTTTACATACTTGTATGTTTCATAACGAAAAAAAAGTTTAAAAAGGTTTATGACTTTACTAAATTCCCTTTTTTATTAATATGCATGATTTAGTGAAGAAAGGAAAATAAATTTTGTGCTCTATAGCCTTTTAAGTACAAATTAAATTTTTAAAAAGGATAAGAAGATCCTATGAGTTAGTAAATAATATGTACTCGTATTATTCTTATCGGATTTACCTACTATAATAATTGTCTCTTGCCAAAGGTTTAGCTAATCAATTTGATAATTTTGAACAAAAAAATTCTGTGGTTCTAGTTGTAATATCGAACCTGGTTAAATTGGACATTTAGTGTAGTCGGCTTAAATGTGTCTGACGGTGTTGACACAGGTGTTATTGGTGAGTATATCAATAGAATGAAAATAAGTTCATGTTTTTTATAAAATTTAAGAGCATGTGACTATATATTTACAAGAACATAATTATAACGGGATATGCATAAGTTTGCACACATATAAGAAATATTGAATTTTCTTATACAATTCTTATACAATTCATGTTGGAGTGTGTACGTTTGTATTGAATATCAATTGTTGTATGCTTAATAAATTTATAGATTTTCTTATTATTCATTCGGATAAATTTGTAACAAAAAATATAGGTAAAATAAATTAAATTACCTGAAAGCATTTTTTTGCACTAATAGCTATTTTTAAAAAGTTTAAGTTCTAAGCTTGCAAAAGAAAAAGAAATATAATAAAAATAAAAAATTAATTAGAAGAAAACCAAAAATTAGTTTTAATTTATGTGATGATCCTTGAGGATATTGAATATCAGTATTAGTTAACCATTTTAATTTTCACACGAAAATTAATTTGATTTTAAATTTTAGTTCAAATTATAAAAATTAATTTTTTTTTTTCAAAAAACAATTCTACCTTGTTCCAATTGCAAGCTTCAGTTAATCTTTAAATCTAATTAATCCCACAATTTTTATTTCATTTTTTAGGAGAATGCGTGCATTTCTTTTAACAAAAATTGCCAGTTGAGCATAGCTGAGCGTAATTCGTGAATGGTGCAATATGTTTAAGGGGTAAAAAATAATCTTGAGAATTTAATAAACTTAATATTGAAAATTTAAAGTTAATTTTCTTTATCAAAATTTGAAGTCATCTCAGGGAAAATATGTTTGTTACTACTTCTATCGTTTACACTTCTATATAAGCTGGATGTACACATATAAAACACGTAGTCGTGACATGATTCGTAAAAGGAACACTTACAATATTTCATGGCACAAATATAACAAATTCTCATTAAAGCAAATTTCTGATTATTGCAGTGCACTGAAGACACCAACGTCCTGTGATATTAAAAATTTTTGGGTTACAAAATTCTGGAATTAAAGAATATTATTTATAAGATAAGAGGCATATGCTTTTCTAGTCAATTAAAATACGAATCATGATTATAAAGATGAAAATAAGAAAAATAAAAAAGTAAGAATGGAAAAAAATTGAATAAACACGTGCACACCTACCACATTTATTCTTATCTTCTTCTTAAATTCCTTTTATGTTCTAAATTTCAAAAAACTTATAGGTATAATAAACTTGTCTTTTGATTTTGAATAATATTCGGAGCTCATAAATTGACTTTCGTGTAGAAGTTTTTATAAATCATGAAAACTGTTATACAAATACACATATACAAATAAACGAATTAAAAACACGGGAAACATACACGACTACCGACATTTTTGCTGTATAATTAAAACAATATACTATTATAACTATCTGGAGCTGTTTTCTAAACACATATGTAACGCATACACCCCTTGATCAAGTTAATTTTTCATTTTCCTATTCTAAAACCAAGAACTTCAGCTCGTATCTCATTAAATTTTCTCTAATAAAAACTTAATATATCCTCTCTTAAGCAGAATTATTATTGGTATAGGTATTTAACATTTCATGTTTAAGTATGTATATGTATATACTTATCTTTATATATGTTTATGCGTGTATTACAAAAATAAATAAATTAAAAGGATAAACATTTATAAAAAAAAAAATAAAAAGTTTTATTAATTTAAACAATTTTTCTTTTGAAAATAAGCTTAAGTATTTTTTTTTTGAATTTCTTTACTGGGAAAATAAACGCTACCTTTAAGAAATAGTTACGCAGTACAAAGTGAGAGAGTAGAAATGGTTATGGGACTGGAGTAAGAAGTGAGATGGAACTATGAGTGTATTAATTTTGAATGTTTTCTTTTTCTTTATAAAAATTCTAAGAAACAATAAAGAGTTAATGGAAAAGTCATTTAATTTTTATTTTCTATTTTTGTTAAAATTTTTAAATTGCTCTTCATACTTATTTAGTATTGTATATATGTATTTATTTAATCAAAATGATAACTGTTAATACATTGAGGAAGATCAACAATTTTATTTTTTTGTTTTTATTAGTTTTAGTTGTAATTATTTTGAAATTTTAATTTTTTTTTTGTTTTTTGAGTTTTTTAAGTAAAATTTTTTATTTTTGTTTTTATTCTTATTCTTATTTTAAATATTAAATTAAAAAATATAAACAAAAAAATTACTGTATTATAAATGAATTGGAAAAATTATATTGTATATAAAAAGAAAAATAAACAATAAGAGAAACAAGAAAAAAATTGTTAAACATAACAAAAGAGAGTTTTGTAGTTTTTCTGTAAGTTTTAAAAATTGGGAAGAAAATAAGAGAACATATTGTGATATGAGAATATATTTTGGAGGAGTGGGGAGAAAATATATGGTGGTAATGGTAGGCAAAAACTTTTCCTTGTTTTGTGGTTAAGATTAAATGAAACAAGTTACATTTGTTATAATTCGTACAAAATTAATTGTATAAAAGAAAATATGGTAAATTTCTGTATAACAAATATGATATTGAATTATTCTTTAATAAGTTTTATATTTTTTAAAGGATATACGAATATTCTGAAGTATATATTTTAAAGATAATAATTAAATGTTGTTTTTGGGGGTTTTAAATTCAAATTCATGTATACATATTTTTTAAATTTTTGTTTATGTCTTATACACAAATATTTGCAGAGTTATTAAAATTCAATTTCTACTATTATAACCCACATTTAATGTTTACGAGCATAGAAATTTTTCCTGTATAAATCAATGATTGGTCTATACTTGTAGACGATAAAATCTACATTTCTAGGAATTTGTAATACATTTATGTAATAATAAAGTCGTGAATGCTATGATAAATGTTCATTTCATTTAATTATTTTATTTAAGTAATTATCATTATTATTATCACTGTATTATTGAAATTGAAAACGTTTTCATGCTTATTGGAAAGAAGATAAGCGACAATTATATTTTATTAATGAATAAAATTAAAAGAAAGGTAACAAATGAGAAAAATTGAATACATTATATATAATACTTAATTATTGTATAATAAGCCTATTTTAATATATCCTGGATTTTTTTTATTAATTCATGAACACTATAGGAATTTGATATTAAATGCAATATTATTAGAATGTTATTTAATTATAAGTTAAATAAATAAATATTTAATTCAATTTTTGTTAATTTTTTACAAAAATTTATTAATTATGTATTTAAAATTTATTAATTTAATGCAAAATTAATTAATTTAACAGTAGCACACTCTTTATATTATATACTTACGATAAAAGATCTGTAATTCCTGTATAATAATTGTTGTCCTCAGCAATTAATTAATTTAATATTTTTGTTAACAGTGAGTTGTCTTTTTCAGTTGACTTGTCTTTTAACTTTTCAGTTGTTTTTCATAAATTTTTGGAATTGTACAATACGTACATATATTTTGCTTATTGTTTAGTATGATTCTACACTTCATATTCTTCAATATCCATTTTGGTGTACATTCCTCCTACAATATAATAAAAATTTTCTATTTGAGAATTATAAATTCAAAAATATAATATTCAAAAATTTATATAAAATTCTGTAATAAAATAGCCATTCAAATCG
Source organism: Condylostylus longicornis (assembly GCF_029603195.1). Lineage (NCBI taxonomy): Eukaryota > Metazoa > Arthropoda > Insecta > Diptera > Dolichopodidae > Condylostylus > Condylostylus longicornis. The sequence goes on from NW_026578045.1 coordinate 996,993, forward strand.
CATTTAATTAAAACAAAAAATCTTTAAAAATTATTTCAACAAATTAAATTTCCTTCATATTTTTCAAAAAAGAAAAAAGGATACTTTATTATTATAATTCAGGGAAATTTGAGAACATTAAAGAAAATGTCAAAATAATTTTATGTGCTGATTTTATATGAGTATTATAAAACAGAAATTATTTCTATAATAAATTTGTAAATAAATTTGCATCCTAAAGTATATTACAAAAAATAAGGGAACCCTTAAAAAATATACTAAGAGGATTAATTTAAGACAATATTATAAAAAGGTTTCAATTACTACTTCAAGTATATATGTATAACTTGTTAAAGTGTATAGTTTATTATTAAGGATAGTATCAATTTTGAGGATTTTATTTTGCTGGAACAAATTTCCAATGATCCATTTTATTCTTATATACAATAAAAGAAAGTGAATATTCATTATATACTATAAAAATCTTAAATTATTATAGTCCATTTATATTACCACATAATTATTTAAAATTGTTTTTTTTGGAAATTCCATGATAATTCCTAAATATTCAATTTAAAAAGATAATTTATCATAATAGTATGTTGAAGACTAAATATTTTCATCATATCACAGAATTTATTATGAATCATTTTTATAACAATATGATAGTAGATTTAAAATATGAAAATAATGAGTATTATGCAAGTATGTAATAAATTTTTATAATTTTTCAGTTTAAAATTTAAAGATGACATATCCTGGTTTTTTTTATTTTTAAATAAATAACCCTAATATTATGGAAATTTAATTGAAAAATAAAGGATTATAACCCATAGATTATAGCATTTGTTATTAAAATTTACTATAAATTACGAGTTATGCATGTAAATATTTGTGCGCTCTTATGTATTTAGCGTATAATAATTCAATTCAAAAATTTTAATACTTATGAATAATAATATTTATGAAATTTTCCGAAAAAAAAAACTAAATTGTCATTTATCTTATATAATTATGTTTAATGTTTATCTAATGTGTAATTTTTATGCATATGGTCAATTATATCCGTGGTATTAAGGGCCAAAATCCTTTATTTACATTGTATCAACGTATTATAAATGTGATATATTATAACATGAATAATACAAAAATTTTTTAGGTTAGTAAGACAGTCGAACTCAGGATAGCAGTTACCTCGATTATAATGAAAACTCCCTAGAAAAATAAAATTTCTTTGTATTCCGTATAAAAGTTCAAATATAATTTTGAGAATTTTACTCTTTTAATTATAAGAACATTTTTACGGATATAAGAGAAACAAGCGTCTTCACAACCATCATTTTGAGTGTGGAATATTTTATTTTAATAAAATTATTGCGTTGGAATTTTTTGTATCCAAATTTTACTGTAACTTCTCTTCTATGCCCCGTGTGATGCTTTGATAGATTTATTGATGTATTTTCTGGATATTTCTACAAAATTTTCACTTAAGTTTTAAATTATTGGAGATATGCTATTTTTTGAGGATATTTTCTCCTTAAATGATAAAGTTCAGAGCAACCCTTTTTTGAACCATTATGCTTGGGTTTTATATTTTTCATTTTCTTCAAAATATCTTGTTCTTCAAAATGAAACTGATGACAAAATGACCAAAGTATAATATATGTTAATTGAAAATATCAAAACAATTTGGCTTCTGCAATATTTCAAGTCACTCATTTTCTCAATAACAAAATTTTCGGTTAGTATTTATCCATTATATTGAAGAATCCAGAAACGATTACTAAAATCGATTCGAGGGACTTCACCTACAATACAATAAGTATTTGAATATAAAATTTTATCAGAATATTTTTATTAAAGAACCTTTATTGTTTACTTATAGCTATAATAATAATTTACTAATTATAAACCGTACATTTTCACTGTTAAAGAAAAAGTGTTAAAATATTCTTCGCATTTACGAGTATAAGACAATGTCAATTTCTACTTTTTTTTAATTAAAAATATTTTTATTTTTATATTCTTGAATAATTTTACAACAATTTAAAAAAAAAAGCAAAAATAACATAAAATATGAAAAAACATTTAGCGATTAAAATTTTAGACTTTTTGACATTAATTCTGACATTTCGAATAAGTTAAGCTATTGTGAATTTTAACAAAAACACCAAAAAATTTCAAATTCATGTGTAAATGGAAATTTTTTAATTCCATTCAAATCTTACAATTAATTTTCATTTCACTTTTTTTTTACTTCAATTCAAATGGGTATTATATTTTTTTTGTAATTCATTTGTAATATTCTATTGAAATGTCAAAATATTTATAGTTCAGTAAACTTTTACGAAATTGAAGTACTTATAAATTTTAAAATAATTTTCTCAATTTTTAAATTTTTTTTCTTTTATACTGAATTTTAGAATATTTTTAAATTTAATTTTAATTGAATGAATTAATTTTTATTTATAAATATGTTTTCGTTCGTCTATCTATGTAAAATCATACATGCACAAAGTTCACAATTTCTCGGAAAAGTTTTTTGCCGAAGACGTAATTAAGTAGAAATGTAGTATGTTTAATATCGTAGGTTTGTACCGTATTTAACTTTACTCACGTATATACATACATATATATTTTAAATTATTTTATATAATATGTAAAAACCTAATTTTTGTAAATTTTTAGATTAAGCGAACATATTGAATTAAACTACTAAATTCAAACACGTTAAAAAATTTGAAATCGAACATGTTCACTTATTCTAAAACAAGTTCGATTTGATCTCTAAGAGGATTATTTTACATGTTATTAACTTTTTAGTTGAACAATATGGTTAGTTTTCAGAAAATTGCAATATGTGTAGTAATTTCAATAAACCCAAATAAAAGGTTCCGAATTCGAGAAATTATTTTATTGAAAAATCAAATTTTCTTTTTATGGGTCTAAAAATTTTTAAGTCCCAGCTTGTTAATTATTATTTATATTCATACCTTGAAAAATAATTTTACTTTTTTTTCGTAGAAGAACAAATTTTTATTTAAAATTTCCATTATACTGTCTAAAATTTCCGTTACAATTCAATGAGTTTGTACAAAAAGAAAACACAAAACTCTTTATTCTATGTGCAGCAAGTATTGAAATCGAAAAAAAAACAAAATTTAGCTTTAAACATGTTAAAATTTTTCGATAGAAAGACGTTAAAAAAAAAATCATGAAAGAAAGTTTGTTTTTTTTTCGTAAAGGACAAAAAAATTGTATGAAACACAAAAAAAAAAATCGAAATTTTTCAAAAGTTTATTGCAAAAATATGGACATTTTGGAGCCGACACCCACTTGATTTTAAATAAATATAAATTGAAAAGTTTATGAATAGAAAATTTATATATAATAAATTCGACAATATTTGAAAAAATTTCAATGTTTGCATTTAAAATAATATAAAGATTAAAAAAAAATTGAAAGAAATTTGAAAAAAAATTGGAATTGATCCAAGAAAGGACATTTTTTTTTGTATTAATTTTCATTGCAAGTCCAAATTTGTTTCAAAACATTTCACATTTTTATTTTTTCTTTTTCTTTCATTAATAATAGATTTGAAAAAAGGATATTCACTTCTGTAGTTTAGTAAATAATATAAATGTACCCAAAATAAAAATGTAATTACTTACATAACAACAACCAATTCAATTAAATTCGTTTTTTGTAAAATTCGATTATATTAAATATAAAAATGTCATCCCATATTATAATTTTTTTTATTATCTTGAAAATTTGCATATCATTAGACTAATCTCATATAATTTTTCAAATTAAAAATAAAGAGAGATGTGGAATAATGTTGAGTAATTAAAACAACAATTAAATAATTAAGTGTAAAAACAAAACAAATGCGGAAATGGATTTTAGACTATTTCAACGCCGTCGGTTAAATTCGGGAATTTCAATTCATTCTGGGCAGTCCTATTTATATATGTATATTCTATATATACTTCATCACGGAAATTAGCTTTTTTTCTGTTTTCACCTTAAGATGATGTGAACTCCTGTAAAAATATCAAATGATTGTAAATAAATATTTTGAAATTAAAATGAAAAGAGTTTGACATTTTTTGTGTCAATTTTATTCATGTAATAATGAGATTCAATGTGTGAATCCTAGCTATAAGTAATATAGTGATATTGATTGTAAAACCCATAAAAACATTATTATGGAAAGTAATCATTTGTATGAATTGATTTGTACTTATAATAAAAATAATGTAATCACTGTTCCTATCACTACTTAATAACAATAATATCGCAATACCTAATTAGTAATTTATTACCTCTGGCAATATTTTGTCATTTCTGACGTTTAAAAATAAAAAATATGTTAAAAATTATGAAGTTATTAATTATTGAAATTAAATTTGATTTCAAATTTTTGGTTTAAAAAATTTAAATTGGGTAATAAAAATTCAAATTTTGAAAAATTTAATATTATAATTTAGCTAAAATTTTAATTTTAGAATGCGCTACTACCGGTTTCAGAAGCAAATATTAAAAAAAAAAATTAAAAGCAATTTATTTTTCTTAGAAGTGAAAGCTTTTAATACTTGGAGGAGTGAGAAAAACTCAGTTATTTTGCATAAGATTTGCAAAATTTGAAAAGAAAATAAGAAAGCTAATGAAATTTTATAATATTTCATTTGTTCTACCTCTTATGGGTAACCTCAAATAACAGCAATCTTGTGGCACGGAGGAATTGATCTCTATTTCTAGTAGGGTAAGGTGTTGTTTGCATACTATAAGAAAATATTTTATATAATATGATTGCTATTCACCTGAAAAATGTTAATTTTTGCTGAAAGCATTAAACTATTTGTTATTTTATTTTTATTTAATTTTAAATTTTCTAATTTAATTTTACATTTACTTCTACATATAGAAAAGTATTTTATACATTTACATCAAAATCTGTTGATTTATATGATTTTTTTTGGTATTGTAAAAAAAAAAACAAAATTAAATTATAAACTTTTTTTTCTTACCTACGATTTTAGTAAAAAAAAAAACAGGAAAAATAGAAAAACAAAATTTCATTTATTTGCTATTTTATTTCTTCATGGTCGGTAAAATTTCATTTTAAATTTCGATTTTATGGATTATTTACTTATTTATTTATTTATTTAGTTTAACATTTTATTTTTTCTTTTCGAATAAATAAACAAATTTTAAATCGAATTTTGTAAATATAAGGTTGTAAATTAATGGAGGACCGGTTTTCTCTTTCTGTTTTTTTTTTTTCAGAAAAATTAAAGGTCAGAAACAGGTGTGTGAACTGAATATAATCATTTTAAAATAAATTATTTTATACTGAAAATGATTAAAAATATAAAATTTAAATTAAATATAAACATGTAGAACAAGTCTAAATTAGGAAGAATGAGGATCAACCAATAAAATAATTGAATTTTGATTTTTTATTTGGATGATCAAGGACAAACGTGTACTGTAAATGCTTTATTGCTGAAGCTGAAAGTTAATGACTTAAATAGTATATACGAAAAACTTATATTTTAAATTAATTTAAATTAAAGGAATAAGTATGTTTGTTAAATTGAAAAGTGCATTAAAAGCGATTTAAAAAGTTCATTCGGATTCTATTTAGTTACACTTTATGTTCCAATATTACTCTCACAACAGCATTACGAAATGCTGTATTTGATTTTGTGAAATGAACATAAAAGAGTCAAAATTTGGGTTGATAACAAGAAAATCAGACAAACTTAACAATACGGAATTCAATTAATAGGGTCAATTAGGCGAAGTCTCTTGAAATGGCGAATTCGTTATCATTCACTATTATGTAAAACGAATCGGTTTATCGGTTAATTATGTAATAGTATCATTATATACAATATTGCTAGTATTTTAAATTAAACAATCACAATAAAATTCTTTAAACTTTAGACGAAATTCGCTGTCGTATATTAATTACCCTCCATAGACACAAGCTCCATACATTGCAAATTGTCACGTCCGCCAAATTTTCTTGTTGAATTCGCTATTCATTTATCAATTGCAAAGCTTACCAAATTTTTTTTGGGTTTCTTTTTAGGTGCAAATAAATTTAAACTTTAAAAATGTCATATGTTTAAATTATAATCACAACATTTTACAATTTAATTCAAATAAGTCATACTTTTTAAAAAAATTAAAAAAAAAATTCATTTTAGGTATATTTTTACTTAAATTAATTCAAAAAGGGAGAAAATAAATTCAAAATGCCGAAATTAAAGATATTTTTTCAAATATATATTATATACCGTTATTCATTATATACTGCTATAATTATACCGTGCACGTAATTTTCTCCATCATTTTAATTATTTACCGGTTACGAATTTTTTTTTTTGTGAAGTTAATTTAAATTTAAAAATGATATTAAAGTGAGGTCAAGTAGTTTATTTACATTTTAACCGCTATGTAATAAGGATTATATAATCCTTGTTTTTTCGACAAAATTAAAAATAAACAAAAACAAATGACTCAATTTTCTATTGAAATTCCTTTAAATAGGAAAAAAAACACGTAATAAAAAAAGAGTAAAAAAATTAAAATTAAAGAAACTCTCTATAGTAAATGATTAGAGTAAAATGGAATAGGAAAAAAAAATAAAATAAATTTAATAGAACAAGCAAATTTTGTATCTAAGAAAAAAATAGAAAATATCCAAGTCTACATTAAGATTTTCCTCTAATTAAAAAGATTTTGAGAAAACTGAAAAAAAATAAAAAAAAATTTACAATTCTGAACAGAGAAGTGACCTATTTTTAATTTTAAAAGTCCTTGAAGATGAAGGAAGAAAATAGTGAAAAATATATTCACGTTCTTGCTTTCCGCTTTAAAAAAAATAATAATCACCTAAAGGTAAACCGCAATTAAAATTAAATGAAAAATATAAGAAAAATTAAAATTATAATAAAAATAAAATTAAATTCCAACACCTATACAGGCGATAAGACAGTAGAGTATTAAATAAATTAAAAATGCAATATAACATTGTTCCATTTAAGTCCAGCGCATAGCTTTATTAAGTATAATTTAAGAAATTACTAAAATTTATAATTATATGCATACCTTTAATATAAAGTTGTCTCTTCTAAAATTATAGCATGCTAATAAATTGCAAGATAATAGAAATATTCTAATTAAACTGAATAATCTGTTCAAAGCTACTGTTGAAATTCTGTTATAATTTGCCATCAAATCTTTGTTAGAAAAAGCAAAAACATGTTGAAATGCTCTTAAATATAACTTTATAAAACAGAAATCTTATTTGGGTTCTTTACTTTATATTATAGCAAATTACCGTCTTTAAGGTGATAACAGAACAAAACGAATTTTTATCAATTTTTCGTGGCGAAAAGTCACCACTTATATAAAATATATATATATATATAGGACCAGAAATTAGCACCACGACAAAACGAAATTGACACCACAGATCTAATATGTATAGCCTAAAATGTTATTTTTCGCTAGATAAGTTTTACATCATTTTCTTCTTTCATATGCGTTTGACAATATTCAGATTACTGATTTTGCCGATGCTTTGGTTCCGCCTTTACATTTTAAGTTTTTTTGAAATTTGATTTTTTTTAGACTTAAATAATTAAGAGAGAAAATTAGAACAAGTTTAAAAACTATTTATGTTGTATAGCTTATAAATTGAAATGACAGATGAAGTTTGACAAATTGTATGCATTATTTACTGTGCAACATTTATTTAGATTGTTCCACAATCTTCATAAATGTTGCACAGTGTACACCGTTCTTTTCTCAACCATTAACAAATCATTTGTTTTTAATTTTTTTTACTTTCTTTCGTTGCTTTTTCTTTTTTAAATTCTTTAAGACTTTGATGGTAATTCTCTCTTTTTAAATAATTATCTTATAGATAAGATAGAAATAAAAAAGTTTAGTAAAAACTTGCAAATAGCTGTATAGTATGGGGTAATTATAGCTTTTTAAAAGATTAAGAAATTTAATTTAAGGTTAACCTGAGGGTTTTAAATGATAACATTATCAAGTATTTTAGTTAGAAATCTTTTAAATTTTTTGCTTTTTTTTTATACTTTAACATAAATTTTAATAAAATTTTTATAAAAAAATATTCGGACACACTACATTATAAAGAATAAAATGTAATATTGCAATATTTCTTAAATTGTAATAAATTATGATTTTAATGTTATTAAAAAAAAGGTTTAATTATGTGCTTAAAAGATGAGAAAAATGAAATTCACATAAAGGAACCAATTTGTTATCACTAATTTTATAAGAGCAATGCATAGTATTATATTAATCAATTTTTGTAAGAGTCAAGGGTTGATAGTATCCCACTATTATTGGAGCACTGAACTCATCTTATGTGTCCTCTGGAGTACAAATGGGTGAGAAGACATGTGCACGTGTAGAATGCATGAGGTGCCAAACAAGAGAAAATACTCGTAGTAGTTGTACCAGAAAAAATTTAGAATAAAATTAAAACTGTTATTTATACTTATTTATTGAAATTATTGCATATTTCTCGGCGTAATGTAATTTTATTCTACATTTGGTATTTTTTCTATATTATAAATAAAATTGAAATGATAAATAAAAATTTCAAATTTTAAGAACTTTTAACTTAAAAATATTCCATTAAAATTGAATTTCAAGCATAGATATGCTCAAATTTTAGTCATGGTTCCTTAAATTTAAATTTAAAATCTTAATAAATATTTCCATTTTTTCATATACTTACATATTATGTGTATGTAACGTATGCACATTAAATGAAATCATTTTTGGGATTTATGAGTCTTAAATGAAATAAAATTTTGAATAAAAATCATCATTACATAAAATTTATAATTTGATGAGATTTCGTTTTTTTTTCGTCAAAAAGCATAACGCATTTTATGCAAATAAACTTCAAAAAATTTTATTAAATATTCAATTTTTTTTTTGTTCTTTTTATTAATAATGTAAACCATATGTGAAAACAGATAAAAAATTTTTTTGAACTTTAAACTCATAAACCGATTCTTTTATTTTTATTTATTTTCATTTTAAAACTGGCGTATTTGCGAATCTTATGCGAATCGTGTATGATTTTGTGTTCTTTTTCTAAGATAATTTCAAAATTTATGAATTTTTTAAATAAGAAAGAAAAAAAAAATATAAAAGAACTCATAAAAAAAAGTTCTTCTATATTGTACATATATTCAAGTTCATTATCCTTTAATAAAAAAAAAATTTAGAATATGGAAAATCGCAAAAGTTAAATAAATTTATTCACCGTGAAATTTATATATATACAAATATGCCTATTTTATTTTAAGAATGTTAGAAAATCTCTAAAGGATTATCGTTATTTTCATGTTTTGCGATTTAATAAGCGTTGAAATATCGCAGTTGTTTTGTTATTATAGAATTTGTTTGTGTTTTGCTTTGTTTAGTGTGTGAGTCTGTACAAGCCTTAATGCCAACTTAAAAATTTTTTTGCGTTTTATACAAGGAATAAAGAATGCGATATGCAAAGATAACTGAATAATTATTTCAAAAAGATTTTGTCTTAATCCTCAAAAGTTAATTAAGATACAGATGGAATTATTCAAATGATCAAGTGATCAAATGCTATGCCAGAATGCATTAAGTTTAAAATTACAAAGAAGAAGTAACTATTATATTATCTAAAGAGTTTTCGACTGGAGTAAGGAAATTTTAATTATTTAGTTTTTATATTTAGTATTTTCGTAGTAGATCGTATTAGGCAGTAGATTTCAAGTTTTTTCTAAATGCAAGAGTATTAAATATACAAACAAGAATAAAACGCCAGTTTTTCTGTTAACCGCAATATAATTGAATGATTGACGTTTGTGGCATACATTTTTGCAGTAAATTTACATTAGAAACAAATTTTATTTTTTTAAATATATGACGCTTTCAATCCGCTACTAATACTTATACTACGGCATCAATATTTTTTATTTGATTAAAAATAACAAAATGCTTTAAAAGAATATTTTCTTAAAATCTTAAATATTCTACACAATGACATTTAATCATATATAGTAAAATATTAAGTGTTTAAAAACCGTGAAAATGTCAAATGCATAACCTATAATATAAATTGCGAAACTTGAATGATTACGTATTTTAGATCATATTTCGTTCACTCACATAAATCTTTTCCATTTTGAGTGGAAATCTAAATGAGAAGGACTTTTTTCGTTTTTTTGTTGTTTTTTTGAAAGAATGTAAGCATTTTCAAAATATTGTTGTAAATTTTTTTTTATATAAGATAAAATTTTTTATCCTTGTAGAAAAGGAAAAAAGTTTTTTTTTTGTGTTTTAAAGTTATCCTTTTTATTTTGATTATGTCCTTACATTTAAAAATCAAAAAAAAAAAAACAAATAAACGAAAAATTTTTGTAAAATTTAAAAATTATGTTATCCATATTTTCTATAGAAATCAAAAGCATAACAACAAAAAACACAAAAAAAAAAGGAAAATTAAAACATAAAGGATACAAAAAATATTTCTACAAAACACACACAACAATATTAATTGTGTATCTAGAGTTAAGAGTTTGCTTTTGTTTTTGAAAAAAAAAACAAAAATATACGAAAAGGATAACAAAAACACGACAAAATAAATGACAAAAAGGAAGTAACCAAAAAGAATAAAAAATTTTAAAAATCAAAATAAAAAATCATAAATTTTGGAAAAACATTAAAATTTTATTTTCATGTCCCTTTTGTTTTTTTTTTTCGTTCCCTCAAAATTTTTATAATTTTATTCCTTTTAACCTTATTGTTTTTCTTTTTGGTTTGTATTGTATACAAGATGTTGTGTATATAATGTGCCAATTATTTGAGATTTTTAAAAAGGAGGTTACCCAAAAGAAGGTGAAAATTTCATTCCGTTCCTTATAAAACTGAGTTTTTCTTCCCAAATTTGAGTAGAAGCAGTAGCTTCATTGCTTCTTAGATGAACGCTAAGCTTGCTAAATTACAAAGGTTAATCACATTAATTGAGGTTAATATTATTTTTTTTTGTTAGGGATGTTGCTCCGTTCTATATTTGTTTTTGTTTATCTTTTTGCGGAACTATCAGCAAATATAATTAATTGAACCTTATTTCTTATGCTCTTGAATTAGTCAAAATTTTCGTACTAAAAAGTGTGAGACGAAGCGAACAATATATCGAAAAATTGAAATCTAATGTCAACCCTAATTTGCACGCAATTTGCAAAGGTCATGAATTGTATTAAATTTGCATTCAATAATTCGAAATATCATCATAATTACGAACTTATAAATGCAAAAAAATGCATTCTGTAAACAACATAAATTTTTATTTTTGCATTTCTATGTTTTTGATATTGTCTTTATCTGTCACACCCATTATTACACACGTAAATTTGATTATCATTTTAAAAATTTTTTTTGTTTTTGTATTTATTTTGTTCATTTAGCTTAAATATGAGTTTTTCATAAATTTAGACCTATTTTTAATATATACTATGCATATATATTGTTTCAAACTTTATATACAATTATACATACATACACATATGTTACTGTGTTATGTAAAGTTTGTATATTACGTATCTATTACGTCGTATTTATTTTAATGTCAAATGAAAAAAGAAAACAATATTTTTTTTTCCTGTTATCTTTTCAACTTTAATAATTTCAAATTCACAACAATTTCTTAATTTTTTTTTGTTTATTTCCTTTTTGTATGTACATATTATTGTGTTTATTTAGAAAAATATAAAATAAAGGGAAAATATTTTTACCGTTATCATAATGGTAGTTAAATAAGTTTTTTTTATAAATCTTATAGTTTAAGTTTTTAATGAATTAAGAATTTAATTTGGCATTTATTTCGCTTTAAACTTACGAAAATAATTATACAAAAATTTTTAGGCAAAATATTCTTTAATATTTTTCATATAATAATTTTTTTCTGAAAAATATGAAAGAGACATACGTTATTACGTCTATGATATATATGAGAATATATATTTATTTGGATATATAGCAGATTTATAAAATTGGCTTTAATATTCAATAAATATTCCGAGATAATAATGAGTTTTTAATTAATTGTGATAATAGAAAATATGCTTGTTATTGTAAATACCGAATTTCTTGACCAAATTTAATTCAAATGATGACGGCGGCGTCTGTACAGAATGCAGATCTAACGTTTAACATTAAATTGAGTTATCATAATTAAAATAATATTGCTGAATAATTCAAGATGACATCAGTTTGCGTTTTTGCGTATAGACGCCAATAGTGTATGAAATAAGGTATTGGGGCTTTTCATAAGCGCAGTATATCGCGATATATAGTGAAAACTTACTTATCAGCACGTTATATTTTTGTAGTATTACGCTTCGCATTTATTATTGTGCAGTATTATGGTCAAGGAATATTATGAATGACAGCATTATAAACGCAAATTGTAAATTAATTGGTAGATAAAGTCAAAAATTAAAGAAATTAAGTAAAAGTAAATGAAAATATTAAAAACATAATTATTGAAAAGGAAATATTAATATTGAAAATTGCAATAAATATTCACAAAAATAACAATGTAAGCATAAAATTTTCCTGCATAATGATGAAAATGTCAATACCATGTCAATGTCATTATATTGACAGGTGGTTAGACAATCATTTAATAATCAAATTAAAAAATATATCGAGTTTGTTTATTAAAAGTAAAAGCTATATCCTTGAAAGTTTCTTTTGGAATATTTTATTTTACAAATTTCTAATTCTTTCCTTTTTCATGTATCATTTTATTTTATTTAATAATTTCTTTTTTTGTTTTATATAAATATTATCATTATTGTTATTGTTATTATTACCATGATGATCATCATAAATTCTATTTAAAATTATCAAAAAAAAAAATGCTGAAGAAATAAAAGCAAGAAAAAATAATATAGAACATATAGATAAAAATAATAAAATAAAACAGAAAAGGAAATTTTAAGAAAGTTAAAAAAGTTAGAAAATAAATAACATAAAGATTTTGCTGTTTTAAGGATAATAATGTCATTTCAGTTTGTTTTTACGCTAAACGCATATACCTTCTTATATACACATCGAATTCTTAAGAATTCATTTTTTGCCTAATGAGAATTAATGCCACCATAAAAATAAAGTTAATTATAAGGAATTAATTTATCCACCAAAAGTTACTCGGTAAGGAAAATTCTTAAGATGTATATGTAAAATTGATGGAAAACTCTTGAATTTTTATAATTTAATTTTTTTTTTATAAATGAAAATTACTTTAAAATTGATATAAAAAAATAAACTGTTTAAGATATCATACCTAATGATAATGAGATTCGATTGAAACCAACATTAAATTTGCATTTGGGCACACATCAGAATTTTTTTAATCGAAATTCAATCATATTGAAATAAAATATTTCATTGACTGTGAATTTAAGTTGATATTACGACTGTGAATTCATATTTCATTACTGAAAACCCTAAAGGTCTTAATATTACGCTCACCTATTGTAACGTAACGTAACCTTATACAAAAATAATGACATTTGTGAATGAAATTTTTGTTTTGTTTTACTTTTTATTTTTATCTTTAAATGTTCTTATAATATTATAATAAAAGTTTTTATAAAAGAAATTAAAGAAAATAAAAAATGTTTTTCATTTAATTTTGTATTTTTATAATAACAACAACCAAGATAACTAATATATACTCGTATATGCCGAATACAAATTCAATTTAATGCGTATTAAAACAAACATAAGAATGATTTTGAATATAAAAAAGTTTTATAAAAATAACTTAAAACTTGTTGATGTTGTTAGCCTATAGTCATGGCAAATGCGTGTGTTTGGATTACAACTCATATGTGTGTAGGTGATATTCTTATACTTATTTTCATTTTTTAGAAGTTTTAATTGAGTAAAGATTAAAAAAATATTAAAATATTATTAAAAAAAGTCTTGGGAAAAATATGAATAAAAAATTCTTATTTTACAACTTTTATTTACATTTTGGTTACAGGCAGATTTTAAAAAAAAAAATTTGAGAGCTCGTGAAATATCTTAAGAAAAGTACCTAAAATATTTAAATAAGAATTGTTTGAAGCAATATTTTGTAAATTAGAAGTGGATTTGTTAAAATTATTTATAATTTTTTAAAATATTTTTTATAATAAAGATTAAATTTTCATTGGATTGTGGTTTTGTCATCTTAACTTCGTTCATTAGCAATCGTTTATATTTTGCTTTAATTGTGGGGACTTGTGTTCAATTTAAAATTGTTATTTTTTTAAGAAAAAAACTAATTATAATTTTGCACTTTTCTGCAATTTTTTTCCTTATTTTCTTATGTTTAATGTTTTAACCTATTTGACTTAAATACTAACCACACTAATTTTGACAATTATTGGTACTAATCGTTAATTTTTTATGGTACCCTAACTTACTGATAGTTTTAGGTTGTTGTCTCTACTGTACTACTTTATTTATTGTGCCTACTGTGTATTGATTGTATTGAATTTGGTCTTACTTTATTTTTTAGTTTTAGACCCAGATGCTTCCTACTTTCCAAACTAATTGGCTTTCTTAACACCTACTAACAATATTTTGGGATATGGTAGACCTTGAAGTTCACGCTTCTAACACTTGCTTCTTTATGTTATTTGCTATAAATAATAATAAAAATATTTACAAATTCTTGTGTATTTTACGTTGACAAACGTAACGTAAATGATATTTTTTTATTTTCTCATTTAAAAATTCAAATTTCTTAAAAAAAAAAAATTTATATTATAAATCATTTCCTACATAAAAAATATTATATAAGATAAATTGCTCACAATCCTTTGTCATTTTAAAAAAAAATTTTAAAGTTTTTTTTAATGGACTAAACGTAATTTTCGAATTAATCATCTAACATTTCTATAATTTTAAGTAATTTTTTATGTGGAAACGTTACTCTTTTTTTAACATTTATTCCACTATTTTTCTTTTATTCTATTTCTATAAAACTTATACTTTTATTTTCCTGGTACCATTACCATCATCCAGCAATAGATCAGCTATAAATATTTTTCTATAAGAAAATCATTTTTAAGAATTCATATCTTCTTAAATAAATTAATTATATAAGGATATACAATAGATTTTATACTTATTATTATATATATAGGAAGTTATGTATGTATATTTCAATTTGTTATATGTGCCAATGTGTAACTATGATTATATTTAGTTTTGTATTAATTGTGAAAATATCATTGGTATCGTTGCTTTTTATACACCTTTATTTATCCCTTATATTTCATGTTCTAATAAGTCTAATAATCGTTTTACTTTTTATATAATTTTCTTTTTTGTTTTTTTTTTCTTTCTTCTACTTTATTTCGAAACCTTTTATGATTAGTGCTTACTTCATCATTGTAAATGCTGTGAATAAGATATTAATACTGGCATTGTTTTCATTCAATAAAGATATATCAGTATATGTATATATATCATCATATATCACAATTGTTAATTTAAAGATGTAAGTATAGGCAGGTCAATAAAATATGTTGAGCAAATTTAATTAAAATTATTTATTTCAATTTAAATTAGCTATTAATTGCAATTCCTTTCTCTTAATGATAAAAGAAATCTGAGGTTAGCAGAATAAAACTGGCCGTGCAGTATATTTCCTGAACTATGTTTGCATACATATATAACATTATACCAGTTAATTTATATTAGTTAGATAGTTAGTTACTTAGAGAGAGAAGGTACTCTCAACGCTGCCACCTAGCACTAGGGAATTCCTAAAAAAACACACCTCTCCCAGCTAAGCCCATTGAAGTCCCTTGACATAGTTCAGCAGATCGCCCACAGCTGCACACGAAAGCTGCGCCAATCCATCAAACCGATATCCTCAAAAAAAAAGCGTTTTCTATCCTCTGCATCAGAACGGGTTACTTGCACAATACGTGAGGTTTCGGCATCCTCGGCAAAAATCTGATGAGGAAATGCTCAGCCTCCTTGCCATATTTCTCAATAAACAGTCTCCCGTCGAAATACCCGCCGAAATACCGAGATCCTTTCTGTTCAATACCAGCAGCTCTCTCGCCCTTGCCAGCAACTATCTCGCAAGATCCGTCATCACGAAATATATAAATGTGCGTAATTATTCTTAACTATTTTTTAGGAGGTGGATATACTCTGAAATTGTTATTCATTTAAAGTATTATATACGTTCTTTAATGAAGCGGTATAAATATTAAGTAGTTAGTGTAGAAATTTTAACTTTTAATTCTAAGAACTTATTAACACACCCTAGGTTCAACTAAATTCAAAGCTATATACAAAAAATATACTCGCATGTACCCATGTATAACTAAACTAAAATTAGAGTTGTATACGAGTATTCAATGCAATTGAATATACAATATATATACAAGTATTAATACTAAAATGAATTTATGGTGAAAAATTATTAGAAAATTTTCTTAAAAGCGAATTTTAACATTCTGATCACTAAATTTCTTTACAATAAGGATTTTTTTTTTCATTTTGTTTTTACTTCTTTTTCTTTCTTATTATAGATGCCGTTTTTGTTCATTCATTGTTGTTTCCATTATTTTCGATTTTGATTCTTTCTTTCTCCTTTTTTTTATTTTCTTTTCTTTATTCTTGATAAGTAGTAAGCATTTTTCTTTTATGTATTTTACAAATAAAATGAAAAAAAAAAAAGATATTTATACAAATTGAATTAGGTCAGGTAGAAAGAATCTGTTAAGTCTGTGAAATGTGAATGAAATAGAATAATACAAATATAAAAAAATAAGAAAAGGAGAAAAAAAACAATGAAAATAGAAGAGTAACGAGAAGAATAAGAAAATTGAAAATTAAAAAGTAAAATTAAAAGTTTCTCTCTTTCTTGTTTTTGGATTTGTTTCGAATTTAAAATAGCCTAGCTTAAAATAAAATGTACAATCAGTTATCGATTATTATTCAATATTGTGTTTTGTACGAGTACTGAGTGAATAAACAAAAAAAAAGCCAATAGAATTTCCTTTTCAAGCTGATCAACTTTACAGGATGTAAAAATAAATAAAAAATATTTCTATTACAAATTAAATGAGGCCAACATAATTTTAGTGCAGATCGTTTTTGCGAAGCTTTTTTTGTAAAAGCTGTTCGATGTCACTGTATTCTGATGACAACATCCTTAAATATCATGGCTTCACAATTACAAATATTATTCATTTGTATTAATACCGTTTTACTTAATTTTTGACCGCAAAATGGTAAAAGTATTATAAGTGGACACAAAATTTTCGATATTGATGAATGAAATGAACGATTGTAATTTGACAATTCAACGAAAATATTGATTAAATTTTGAGATTATTAAAAATATTTTGGAATAATATATTGTATTGCATTTGGTTTGAGCATAATTTAATGATTTAGTATAATACGTGACATTGAATTGCAGTTTATATCTACATTTAAATTAAATAAGTTAAAATTTAAAATCGAATTTACATACCACTAAATTCGATTTAACAAATTTGGATGAATGCAAATTTGAACCATAGATGGTGCCGTGTTTAGTCATAAAATTTGAAATCGTTATCAGTTTTTAATTTATTTCGAAATCGAATTTAAATTGCGAACCACCGAAGGTGGACCTTAAGGTGAAGGTTTAAATAGGTGACCACCGAAGAAAGAAATACTGAATTTAGTAAATCAAAATATTTACAAAATTTTCATTACCTTCATTTCAGAAGATGTTAATCGTGTTTTTAACATTTTTATGGCAATTTATTGATGGTAATTTGTTTTACGGATTACCATTTTGTAATAATTCCACTATCTTTAAAATTTATCGAGTTATATGTATATGCATAAATTCTTAATCATTTATAAAAAAACGAGAAGATAAAACATAAAGAAATTAATTTATTTCTAGACCATTGTCTGACAATATTGAAATAAGAATGTCTAACATATAAATATCCACGTGTGCATGTATAGAATAAGCATAAATTTCATTATACACGAGTAATCATTTAATAATACTTACATATATAAAACGTATTCAGATATAGTTATAGAATTATTGAAAATATTATTTAATTACTATTCATACATTATTTGTTCACAAATTACTATTAAGGTTCAAAGAAATTCTGGAAATGTTATATACGTTCGTATAAGCATCTATTATATTTTTTTGAACAATAATGAAATTGAAAATATTGTATTATAAATATAGGTAAAATATTTTGTATACAAAAGTCAACCAGGTGAATATTTTGAATATGTCAGCTATTAACAATGCTACACAAGCCTTAACTATAATTATATATGTTTATAGTATATGTAAGATTAACTGACTTCTTATTAAAGTAATTGATTATCTGTTCATGACATTGTTTTATAACAAATTTTTTGTTTTTTTTTTTTCTGATTTTTCTTACATTTTATGCGCCATCTTTAGAATAGGGCGACATTAAAAACGAACGTATTAAATTAGATTAAATTAATGATTTTAAATTAGACGATTAATTGAGTTCATTCCTTTTAAATTGACACTCATTAAAAATTAAATATCTAAGTAGCTATATAACTGTGTAACTAGGAGCTATTAAAAGATATTGGGATATAGATAAAACAGGTTTGTAGCCGAAGTAAATATAAATTAAAGAAATTTATTTTATGGTCTTGTCATTTATGCTCTTTCGAAATTTTATCAACTTATTTTTTTTTTTTGTAATTTAAATTGTAAAATAATTATTGTTTAGATAAAAAATCGTCTGGAATATTTATTAAATAAATTGCTTTGAATATTATTTGCATAAATCTTTAATTTTTAATTTATCATTATGGTATAGGTATAGAATAAAAAAAAAGTTTGATCAAACCAATCGCAAGTTGTAAAGTAGCACTTTTCCCTTCAAACTTCTGAAAAAACTTCTGTTAAAAATAATCTATTACATTCATATAACAAAATATTTTAAATATTGCATTAATTTAGAATGAGACAAGGAAAGCAATAATGGTCTCATTCAAAGGTAGTTCAAAGTTCACGGCATGACATTTACTGTTAGCTTTCCGAAACGAACAAAAATCGCGAATGTTAAACGAATTGTTTGCTAAAAAAATATAGTACAGTATACATGTATACAGTAAATTTCAATTAATATTCAATAAATTTTTAAAAATTTTACATACCTATTAAAAGGCAGTTGATACCTATTAAAAGGTAGTATACCGTTTTAATATAAAATTCATAAAAGAAAAATTTAATTTAGTTTCCAGATTATAATTGATGTAATGATAAAAGTAATGATCAATAATATAAAAATTTTCATTTAACTCAATTCTTTTGATAATATTTTAGTTTTGATATCATGATGAAATTTGACTGGTAATTCAAATTTATTCATCAGTTATATTATAGCTCCCCTATGACACATCTTAAGTATATAGTTTCACCAGCACTTAAAAAGTGTAAACATATAGTTGGTTCAATTTGGTTTTTGTATTGGGATGTAAGAAATCAAACCACTTTTAAAAAGTTTATAAAAGCAAATTGCTATAATATAATGTGCACATTATTCTTTCGTACAAAAATGTAAATATGGAAAAATATATTGGAATAGTCAGTTGTTTTTTAACTCAATTTGTTTAGTAATATTAAAGAAGAAAAATTTGTTGCTCACATAATGTCATTTTTGTGTTTTACTTGCCTTCCTCTTAACATTACAATTCTATATATCGATATTTTTTCGATTTATTTGTATAATAATCAAAAATTTACATCAAATCGAGTTCATAAATTCGACACGCTTTGTGACGCTTTCGACAAAAAATGTTTATTCAAATTTGAAATGTTAACATAATAATGACACTTAAAAATATGATAATTTTATATTTTACCTATATACCTTTACAAAGAAATCAAGTATATTGTACCTGTCCCACTGTTAACGGAGCTGTACGAGAATAAAGTGTGTAGAATTACATTCATTTTTATAGCGTCGGTATATAGATATTATAGTACTTAGAATGAAATAAGTAAATTTAATAATGACAACCTGATAATGCAGCGATAATAACAATAACAATAATAAAAACATTCTAACGAGGTGAAGGCTTCATTTTTCTTTATTATTATTGAATAAAAAAAGAAAATCAACTGAAAATTTGGTAAGAAGAAAAAAAATAAGAAAATTATATTCCATTTTCATTTCTGTATTATACAAATAAATTAAAAAATTTACAACCAATTATTATTATTACTTTCTTTTTCGTGTATTAGGAATTGTGTATTTACAATTTACGCAAATTTACGGAAATAATAAAGATAAGGCCATAAATATATGTGTAGCAAGTTTTGAAATATTGGCAAGTGATAGTGAGTGTTGAATTATTATAAGTATATATGTATATACAATATACAATAAAATCGCCATTATTTACACTAAATAATTAATCAGAACCATTTATGACAAGGAGAGATTAAGTGTTCTTATTTTTATATCGAATGTTACTCTTTCAATTCTAATTTTTGCATATTAAAAGGTTAGATAGGTATAGTTTAGCATTGAAGTAGAATCAATTCATCCTTTTGAGTAGGCTTATTCAAAAATTTTAATTGTAATTAACTTAATATTCAAATTGGAAAAAGCTTAAAATTATGATTATAATTTCAAGTATCTTAGTTTCTTTAAACAACTATTAGAAATTCGGAATAATTTGCTATATATTGCAATTCTTGATGGAAACTAAACGTGTTTCAGGTCTTAAGATCGAGTGCTTTACAATACATGTGTTTATTAAAAAAATTTTATTTAAACAATTTATAATTTAATAGTTATATCACATATATGTACATATACAAATGTATATTTATATTTATACTTGCAGATACAACTAGGAACAAGGATGCCTTAATAAGAACATTTGCTGTTCACAATTTGTTTACATTAATTTTGATACATATGCATATATTTATTTTGAAATGGCCACTTTCATTGATAACAGTAAGTATAAAATATTTATGTATATACATTTTCTTTATGTCTTATAATATCTTAAATTTATATGTAAATTTTCTAATTAATTATAATTTTGTAAATGTTTCTATACTTTTAACAAATGTTAAATTCTTTAATTGCAATTTGTGGCTAAAATTCTTATATACTGATCCTGAAATGAAATCAGTACATATATATGTATATACAATCACACATACTGTATGTGCAAATATTATATGAAAAAGAAAGAAGAATATGAAATATTTTTAAGATTTTTGCAAGTAAAATAATTACATTAAATTTATGTAGATATTTAATTATTGTACAGATAAATAAATATTTCTGTACATATACACAATCTCTAAAATAGTTCTATAGTTTATGCAATAAAATTTTCTCTATAAATATTGTATTTGTAAATTTCCTTAAAATAATTTTATTCATACATATATTTTATAATATTTATTTTAAAAATCTTCCTTATGTGTAGATTATATATATATATATATATATATATACATATATGTAAATATAACATAGAGTTTAATATATGCAGTGTTTCAATTTAGAAAATATTTAATACTTTACACGGTATATTTTGATATTATATATGTTACATATGTGGTTGTATTCGGGATGATCATTGTAATTTGACTTTCCTCCATTATATCGCATATCATTATCGTAATTTATTTTATTTTCATTATATGGGTTCAGCGAAGTAGAAAATAAAAGCACAAAATACATCGATTTGTTAGCATATAAAAACAAAATGACAGCAGACTAGTGATTGCTCCTATTAACTACATTCAATTTTTGAAGCAGCAGCTGAAAGATACATATATATATATATATTTTTTTTTTTGGGTAAATTTAGTAGCTTGCAATTTAATTAAAAAATCAGAATATTTCTACATTATGTCTTTTCAATTTTAATTTATATGTAGTAGTTTATTAATTAGAATTGAGTCTTGGTAATTTTCTTCAATTTTATTGTTTCTTATTCCAGTCACTTCTTTGGCGCATCCTTTTATCAAATCATCTTTCGTTTATTCAAAAACACTTTTATGTTCACTTGAAACCCAAAATGCTCCTTTTTAAAGTTTATCAAATCAATAAAGTTCTTGTTACAAATAGAATTAGTTGTCTTGACAGTTACTACGAGTATTAACACTGTTTTATTTGCTGAATAAGCCTTACCAATAAAGACAAAATAAAGCAAACGCTATATTTACATTTAGGCGTTTACCTAATTTCTGCCACACAAAATTTATTTTAAATGGAACACACTCTTTAAATGTTTTAAATGTTCTTTTGTTGTAATTGATAATTTTAAGAATTTTCCTCAAAATTTATATTCATACATATAAATTTTGTAAATAATATAGTAGATAGAAAAATTTAAAAAGAAAACAAAAATATTTTATTTTAATTGTTGTACAAAATTTTTATTTATTTTTTTATGTCATGTTTTTGGAATAAGTCAATTATTGTTTATTATTATTACAAATTACAAGTGTTTATTATACTATTAATAGGAATTAAAATGCGTGTAATTAAAATTATACATGCAATAATAATATAAATATTAATAATTGTAAAAATAAAAAAAATAAATTGAAACATAATTTTTTTATCTTTGTCCAATAATAAAATACATACACGCATAACAATAAAATTGTTAGGTTATATAGAAATTTTAAGGTTATGTAGAAATTGTTAGGGTATACAAAATAAAATAATTCTGAAGATATTTATTTTATCTTATAGATATTTTTGGAGAATTTATTTTATGTTGAACAAATTACTTGAATTAAAATTGAAGAAAAAAAAATCCCAAAACTAACTATGTAAATTAAAAATATTTTTTATTTTATTTTTCATATGAAAAATTAATTTAGTAACTTATACTCATATTATAACGAATTAGATACTAATGAATTGTTGTTATAGCAAAAATTTTTATTAATTTTGCTCATAGATTTGAAAAGAAAATGAGAGTTCCTCTCTCTTCTACCCGGTGGCTTTGGTTGTACTAACCAAGGCAGTGGATTATTTTGTATTTAGTACCAATATTTAATTTTTAGTTAGACAACTGAGAAATGAAAAGACAACTGAGACTGACTGTAAAACTTTATTACTTAATTATTTAAATTTTACTCATACTCATCTTCTGAGTTCATGTCTATCTTTGTTACAGGGAAGGTGAAGTTTCCTTACGTCGAATTAATTTTTTGGGAGTCTGGCGAATGTACACTCTACTACGGAAGATTGTTTCTCATTATTGCTATATGTAATACTTTATTTATTTTATTTATTATTCCTTTATTTTTCATAAATTTTTACAATATTATATATCTTAATCCATAATAAATTCAAAAATAACATGAAATGTTAAATCTATGAGAAATAGTTAATAGAAAACTGTAATTTTAAAATTAGATGCGAATGCTATAAAGCAATATTACTTAAAAATAAAAATTCAAAGTTATTACTAAGCCAAATACTAAAACAATTCACTTTTATTATTATTATATTGTTATAAAATTATCGCACTACCCAGCATATTTAAAAAGAAATTCAGAATGATTATTCTTTTAATATGAAGCAGCAATAACTCCAATAACACGCTATATTTTGTATATTTTGTTAAAAACGTTTTTTATTTAATCAATTGTATATTGTAAATTAAATTTTTAATACAGTATTCTAATATAGCTTCAAATTGATATAAAATAATTTACAAAATTTAAATTATACGAAATAAAATATATTAGAAAGGATTAAGAACTATACATAAAATTTAAAATTTATATTTCAATTTACATTTTACGTAATATTTTAGTGGTATTTCTTACAGTATAATGTAAGAATGTTACTCCGATAATTTTACATAATCCCTGAAAAAAATTTTGAAGTGTTGTAATCTTTACCAGTTTACCAAATTATACACAAATATTTTTTTTTAAATATACCCTCTAAGTATTACATATATATTTTCAAGTCCACCTGGAACACAAACAAATATTGTATTATAATATCCTTGAAAATAACACTCTATATCTCAAAACCCTAGGTATTATTATATATTTGTATTAATTATTTTTGAAATTGGACTTGTACAACACTCATTTAATAATACATTAGAATTATACTAAATTAGAGAAAGTGACTAAATACCGATATGAGTGGAGTGAGTGGGTGCATGTTCCTTTTTTTTTTTTTTAAATGTTATATAATGTTAATAAATATAAAAATAATATTAAAAATTCTATTCCATTACCTTATATTTTCAAAAAAATTTTATTTAAAAAAAAAAGACCATATCTAATTTAATTTTTTTTTTGTATTGTTATACACAAACACAACCATTAATATTGTAACAAGGACATTGTTTGTTTTTCCAAATAAATTATTTTATATTCATATAGGATAATATTAAATATATTTTTTTTATATTTTATGTTAGGGAGATTGCGGTATTCACAATAGGTTTTTTTTTCTTTTCCTTTAACATTTTATAATATTGTATATATAAAATTATATGTATACATATGTATGTATGTACGTATTTGCATAAATATATTTTAAATAAACTCGTGTATCCATTTATTAAATTTAATACCACCCATTTATATCTTTAGACATTAATCATTATATATAAGAAAGTAAAAACAAAATATATGTAGGTATATATCGTAAACCAAAAAAAAAGGACATCATTTTAATTCTGAATTTTTAATGTAATTTTGTATGCATACATATATTTACGTACATATTAAATATTACAATTATCATGAGTACAATATATAAATTTTTCCCTATATATGTGAATCTTCATAGGCATCCAAATTGAATTTCTAAACAAAATTCGAATAATGAATTTATAATCGAAAATATTTGGGCACTTGTTTAGTAAATTTTATTTACTTAGAATATTAATTTTTACTTAGAATACTCTCACAATTTTTTTTTTTTTTAAGAAATTTCTAAATAATTTTCTTGTATTTAATTGAAAATGGAATGAAAAATAAAAGAAAAACAAATGGCTTATTAACAAAAAAAAATTCTAAATAATTCCTAAAAGAATTCAAAAAATTCAAGGAGATTTGTATTTTAATTTTAATACTTCAGGAGTTCAAGTGTATAACAATGTGCACATAAAAAAAAAATATTTTAAAATATCAAAATTCAAAAAATGTTCTAAACAAAAAATATTTTGCAAATTAAAAATGAAAAGTACATTTTACTTAAACTGTTTTCAAAATTGTACAAAAAATACTTGATTTGAATAAATTATTATTGTTCATTTTTACCGACCGTATTGTGTAAACAATAGGTAGGTTATGTGATGGCAACAAATTTTGCATATCGAGTTTTCGGTGGGAACGTACTTCTCCATAGTAGGGAAGTGTAAATAAACTATTTTTAGCAACCTGTCGGTCTGTCGGTCTGTCGGTCTGTCGGTCTGTCGGTCTGTCCGTCTGTCGGTCTGTGTGTGCACGCGTGTATCTCAAGTTCGGCTGAACCGATTTTGATGAAATTTTATATGTAAGTTTATTTCCACCATGGCACGGATCGATCAACTTTTGGTATATATCAGGCCTCGGGAACTGCACTTTTTAGCGGGCCTGTTTTACATTTTTGAGCATATTGAAGAACATATTCAACCGATTTACTTGAAATTTCATATATAAGTTTTGCTCTACCGGCGATGAAAACTCCTAACTTTTGGAAGAAATCAGGCGTCAGCAACTGGACGTTTACTACGGGCCAAATATACATTTTTGTGTATATAAAGAGAAATAATCAACCGATTTCATTTAAATTTAATATATAAATTCCTCGTATGAAAACTATGAACATATAAATTTTTTGGAAAGATCAGGGCTCGAAAACTGATTTGCGGGCCGATTTTACATTTTTCACCATTTTGAAGAAAATATTCAACCGATTTACTTAAAATTTCATATATGAGCTTTGTTTGACCGTCCGTGAAAATTCCTAGCTTTTGGAACAAATCAGGCATCGGCAACTGGACGTTTACTACGGGCCAAATATACATTTTTGTGTATATAAAGAGAAATAATCAACCGATTTCATTGAAATTTAATATTTGAGTTCCTCGTATTAAAACAATGAACATTTAAATTTTTTGGAAAGATCAGGCATCGGCAACTAGACGTTTACTACGGGCCAAACATACACTTTTGTGTATATAAAGAGAAATAATCAACCGATTTCATTGAAATTTAATATTTGAATTCCTTGTATTAAAACAATGAACATGTAAATTTTTTGGAAAGATCAGGACTCGAAAACTGATTTTCGGGCCGATTTTACATTTTTCACCATATCTACGGAACGAATTGATGGAGTTTCTTGAAATTTGATATTTGAGTTCTGGTTGTTACCGAAACTAACTGGCGAACATTTCAGGGAATTCGGGTACTAAGAGCCAAATTTACATTTTTATAGGTATGTTAACTATAAGCTTACTAATGTCCTAAAAATTGTAAAGAAGTATTTAACAGACATTTTTATAATATTCTGTAACACTTTCACTTAACTAGACAATACACATTGCGGTCGGTTATGTGCTGACCACATCAGATTTTTTTTTTGTGTAATTGAATTTTTGTAAAATTGGATTGTTCTTATATTTGTATGTGTACACGAGGAAGATCACAATAATTTTAAAGGATCGTGGAACCAATTAGAAAATGAGATATGAAGTAGTCTTCCTCAACCTCTAAATTTATTATGTCTTCACGTTGTCTACATTTTCGGCAAATATTTTGGGTTCGAGACTGACAAAAATTCAGTTTTCATGCATTTCTTACCTACATACATATTTTGCATTCCAGACGACATAAATTCAATTTTTGTGCATTTCTAGGATAGTTAACATTCTAGACCGACATAAATACAGTTTGTGCACTATTTTTGGATTTTTTTTGCGTTCCAAATCATCATAAATTCAGTTCCTGCTCATTTCTGGCATATTTTGCGTTCCAAACCTCTATAAAATTAGTTTCTGAACATTTTTTACATATATTGAGTCCCAGACAGTCATTAATTTAGTCCCAGCACATTTGTTGCTTATTTGGCGTCCCAAATAGACAAAAATTCAGGTTCTGCACATTTGTTTTTTCGCATATTTTGCGTCCCAAACAGACATAAATACAGATTATGCACATTTATTGCATATTCTGTTTTCTAGACAGATAAAAATTCAGTTTTTCTACATTTATTGAATATTTTGCGTTCAAGACCCACATAAAATCAGCTCTTGTATATATTTAGAATATTTTGCGTTTCAGATAAAAAAAAATTTATTAGTTATACTTTTAACTTATTTACCTTTAAATAGTTTAACGTTATGGCAGTAGCTGATTAAATAAAACCATTTCAAACTATTTAACAAATTAACGGCAGAAAGATATACAGGATAAACAGGAATCTGACATTTGAATTTATGTGAACTGAAACCAGATTTTTAAATGTAAGAATAGAAAATCTTACACCCATACTGAATGTGAAAAATATGCCCAAAAATATCGAAAATTAAATTAAAATATTTTAAATTCAAATAACAAAAAAATAACAGAATAGCTTTAATAGAACGAGTAAGTTTTACATAATTTTAACATTATTCACAATTACCTTTATCTATACAAGATTTGGGGTATTAAACCAGAAGATTTTTTGTTATAATTCGCGGTTGACCTCATTTTTTGTTTGTTTTATTTTCTTTTTATTACTTCCGTGTATTTTTTCCAAAATTTTCTTCATATTCTTATTATTTTATTTTTGTGTAAACAAAAAAAGAAAATTTTTAACATAAACTTTTCTTATTAATATTCAAAATGAAATTTTATTAAAAAATCATCGAAGGAAATCTTTAACATCAATATTATACCAAAGAGTGTAGTGCTCGCACTTTAAATATGAAATTTTAATAAATTTAAAGTAAATAAAATATAATAAATGGGCTTTTTATGAATTACGTAATGAAATTCTTATAGTTTTCTAATCCTGTATATGGCCGTCCTCTCCATATAACACAAATTTGTCAAATGTATTAACACATTTCCCAAAATCTCTTTCACTCTCTAAAACATAACATATGAACAGCACCATATTTAAACAAGAATTTTTATATTTATAAAAGTTTGATATTTTTTATGACAAAAAAATGTTATAAAAGAAGTTTTTGATAATTTTTTTTTAAAAAAATAAGGGCAAAAAACTTTTTTTGTAGAAAAAAAACTTTTCTGTTTTTAATTTTGTAAAGTAAAAACCGGAAATAGAAATTTTTACAAAATTTTTAACTACTAAAAACAAAATTTAATTTCGAAAAATGTGACAAAATTTTTTGAAAATAATTTTAAAATACATAGTAAGAATTTAATAAAAATTTAAAGAATATAACGTATGGATGTGATTTTACAGATAGATGTTAGAAAATGCTTAAGCAAAAAATTAATTTCAAAATTTATTAATTTAATTCGGGCTTAGGTTATATAACCATAATTTATCTTACGAATCGTGTTATAATAATTTCAAAATATTTCTTTTATCGAAAAGGATATAGTACCAGTAAGAGAACCCGAGGGGCCATCCACGCGAAACTCATGCACTACCCGAATGAAAAGGCTCATTAGTAATTCTCCAGTCAACACCCGACAACTCAACCATCTACGGGAACTAATCAACCTCCATGGTACATCTTTAGAGCTGTGTTAAAGACTCCCCCGAAATTTCCCGCAGGCCATCATAAATAAGGTTCACAGAATGCAACATATACTAAACATCAAAGACAGACAGGCACAAAAAATGTGTTCCACCTCCTCCATCTCCGCAATATCCTGAC
Organism: Condylostylus longicornis; assembly: GCF_029603195.1. Classification (NCBI taxonomy): domain Eukaryota; kingdom Metazoa; phylum Arthropoda; class Insecta; order Diptera; family Dolichopodidae; genus Condylostylus; species Condylostylus longicornis. The sequence goes on from NW_026578045.1 coordinate 1,025,949, forward strand.
ATGCGTCGTAGTGACATTGTCTCGTCAGAACCGCCATCAGTTTGATGAAATCAGTCCTACCGTATCCCAACAGCGCCTTCGTCTTCTTTTCACCCCTATTAAGCACCACCGCTCTAGCCAGCCCGCACTCGTAAGCCTCTCTTTTTTAATTTCGTTATCTAAGTTGTCAATAAACTCCTTCAACGACAGACATACCGATCCGTCTACGAGGTTAGCACCCCCGCATGCCCATAAAAAAATTTAAATATTAATTTTTACTTCAATTGCAATGGGTGCCTATTTTTAATAAAATACGTTTTTATCGACTAAATATAACAAATCTCATAGTTCTACATAGATCTCTTCAAAAAAGTTAAATTTTGAAAGCCTAATTTAGATCTAATAGTTTGCGCGACCGCCATTTTAAATTTGTAAATAAAATGTAAACAGGACTTTGTATGGAAAAAAAACCCGCTCCAATATGAACCTCTTATAGGCATAGTGAAATTGAAATCCTATTTTATTTTTTTCTATTTTATTTCGGGGTTGTCCAATAAATTTATAAATTTTAATAATTTAAACTTTTTTGAGTAATTTAAAACCACCAATTTCGATTATAAATTAGAGTTTATATGCTCATGTTGTATTTGTAACTGTTATACTACCACAATATATGTAATTATATTATATTACATTTTTAGAATTTAATTAATTCATTTTTAATACAAAATCTTTACATCATACAAGAAATTTATGACATAATTTACTGTATTCATCACATTATAACGGACACGTATGTATGTCAATTTAGAATTTTTACACTCCAGAAACCATTTACAAAATTTTACACGTTTTTAGAAAATAACGTAATTAATTGTAATTGAATTTAGTAAATTCTTATATAAAATGTTAATAATAAAAAAATGTAATTCAATAAGTACCTATTAAATATGAAATATTCGGAATTATTATGAAATTAATAATAATAATAAATTTCCTTTTATTGAAAAAGAATAACCTATTAAAATAGGCCGAATAATATACTATTAAAAACCTCGAACATCCTTTATAGGAAAAATACAATTAAGTACTCTACAATATATTTTTTTTTGCAATAAAATAATTGCCTATGAATTTTCAAATAATTTTTATTTTCGCTTTATATAAACAATAAATAATTCCAATTAAATCATAGCTATTGAATCAAAAATTTTTATTTCACTTCATTTATTACACTTATAGCACTCGTTTTAATAATTTTTTTTTTCCTAAACTAAAAATTATTTATTTTTATTTTGTGTTTTTTCGGATTTTTTTTTTGTTAACAAAAATAATAAATCTTCACTTATTATCGTATAAATAACTCTTTAAAAAGGATATCATCAATTTTATACGCAAGGATCTTGTTATAATAACATATTAACCAAACTAAAAGAAATATTATTGGGAGAAAAAAAAAATTGTATACTGACATATTTAGAGAAATAGAATGAAAAAATAACAAATATTAGAAAAGAAATACAAAATGTAAATATACCTACTTACATCTCAATAAAATCCTTTAAATCAAAAAAGAAAAAATATATTGCATATCTAAAACATTATATGTATCGGAACACATGAGGATATAAGTTAAAGAAAACAAAAAATGTCAAAGAAAAATAAATTTGCTCTCAACATTTGATTCTTTAATAATAATAAAACAACAATAATAATACACAAAAAAAAAACACCAATAAAACATAACACCAGAAAAAGGATATAAAAATGAAATAACAGTAGTATAGTAAGAAATCTAAATCTTGTTAAAAAATTTCTATATATATGGTATATATAGGCTATTCATATGTTTACACATATATGTAAGTGTGCACCTACATTTAACACGAAAATACTTGGTTTTTTACGATCCTATCTTCTATAATACATTTTATTCATTTACTCTCTTTTTTTCCCACATTTCACCTATATATTTTTACACATGTATAAACCATTGCCTTTCCAATTGCCTCCACAATATGAAGAGAAATATGTAATGGGTGATTCCAATTTGTAACTCTGTGTCGATAGCTAACAATATCAAATTAACTAAAAATTTTTAGCATTTTCTTCATCACAAATAGACTGGCGCCCGAGCAAAACTTCTTAATTATTAAGTTATTTAATTAACTTAATTATCGAACATACAATAAACAAACTAATATCATATTTTTGAAATGGTTTTCAGTTTGAAATAATTCAATGGCAGCTGCCAATGTCAATTTTATTAGCTTTTTCATTATGAAAAAACTGGCGCCCGAGCAACATTTTTTAAATATGAAGCTGTCGAATGTTTGGTGATTAACTAATTTCCACATTTTTGGAAAAGTCAATCGGCCGCCGAAATCATGCGGATATAAATACTTTCAAATTATTTGATTTGAAGATTAGTGAAAACTCGTGTTTGTGTCAATATGCCTTAGTAGTTTGGAACAATAATTTCAAATTATCACGTATCCAACATAATATGCTAATTAATAATGCTTATACGGTGAGCAATTGTATTCAAATTATAGACCCACCAGGTTATCGTAAAGATCATACAATTCGAAAGAAATTAGAGTAGTTTCTGTAGAGGTACATAAATTTATTGTGAACATCTGAAAGCGTAATTTCAGCTGAAGAAATGACTTCAAATCAAGAACTTTAAAATAGGACACCTATAATTAAAAAATCACCCACTTTATTATTAAGCCATTGTACCTTCGTTACACCTATATAAGTCAATATTTTCTCTATACTGTCACTTCAATATATATGAGGGTTATATAATATAGGAATATAAAGCTATTGCACTGAAATTTTTCTAAAATCTGTAAAAAACCTATACATAAGTATATATTTGAGATATATATCTGTAATATATAATGCACATGTATAATACATAGATGATTATATATTATATAATATACAATATAATATGTATATGTATATTAAAGGAAAATAAAAATTATTGTCAACATAAAAATGTCAATTTGAAAATCTGATTGTTAAACTAAAATATATATATATATATATCCGTATATGTTGTATATATGAATTGAATGGAAATATATAACAAACATATTGTTAAAATGAGATTTCTATTTGAACATAATATGTATATATGTATACATATATATGTATATGATTACATAATACATATTTATACGTAAATATACTTACATTTATACACGTGATGTATTAAACTATTTTATATCCTGACTGTAGTGTGTATATCAAATTTCATATATGTATATGTATGTATATCAAAATCCTAAAAATAAGGTAATCAATATAGGGAATACTGTAATATTCTGGTATAATACCCTTAATATTAGATAGAAAATTTTTAGTATAATAAAATTGTTTTCCGTTCAATTTTATAGAATATTATAGTTATGAGATTTTAATAATATTATTGTGAATTTTCATAATATGTGTGTAATATTAAATATAAATTCTAGTTTTATTTGGTGGATCCTTTTAATAAAAACATTTATTATGAATTTTCAATTAAAATAATGTATATTTTTTCTTTTATATTTTTAATTAAAATTTATAGTTGATTTTATTATTTACTTATTATACAGCTATATATAGTATATAGATTCAAGTTATTCAACCATAGTTCAATTATTACTAAAATAATCTATTTTTGAGTTTTGAGTTGAAAAACCGCAACTATATTCATTTTATATATTGTATATAGTTTCCTCGTATTTTAACATTTTTAATATAGAAAATTATTTGATAAAATATTTATTAATTGTTGATCCTTTTTTTTTACCAATTTACCACAATAGGAATAAATTTATCGCATACCTATTACACTTGATGCAAATTGTTATTTATATAAAAATTTATTGATAAAAAGAATCCATTGTATAAATGGCGGCTAAAACTTTGAATCTGAATGGTAACTGCCGCCTGACTGGGGCTATTGTAGCAAATAATAGAATATAATAGAAGTAATTCTTGAGATTATTATAAGTAATGTAATTTCTAAAATTTCGGTTGTGAGAGTGTGCAATATCTAATGCTATCTCCTGTGCGGGGGGAGTTGTTTAAACCAAAGTTTGTGGTTTCAATTTTCATTTTCTTTGAGAGTTTAAACTTCTTAATATTTAATAACTATTGATATTTATATCGAGTGTAATAAAAAAATAATTTCCTAACCGTATTAAATAATAAAATAATTAATTAAATTTAAAAGATTCATAGGAAAAACAGAACAGAAAATCTTTGCACAAAAATCACCACAACAAAAAATAAAACTTGATCCCTCAAATTTTAATGAAAATAAAAGTTATACATTTTCACAATGTTATAAATTTAAGTTATAAAGGAAATCACATAACAAAATGAAATTTCAATTAATTGTACAAAATATGCAAGGGAAATTAAAATATTTTATATGTGGTCTTTCCGATATAATTTAAATATCCGAAAAGGATAATTAAATTCAAATACTTATTAAACTTTTCAATTTAATTAAAGTTTTTTTCATTTTTATATTATATAAAAAGTTTTTTTATTATTAATTTTGACTATTTTTCTTTTAGGGAAGTAATTGAATGAAGAATTTTTTTTTTTCATTAAGTCAAGTCCGTTATACTTTCGTTTTTAGAATTTCAGAAGAATATTTTTTTTAAAAATGAAAAATTTCGTCCTTTAAACTTTTTTAATACAAAAAAAAAAGAAAGGAATTTGATGTTTCTGACTCAATTTCTTTCAGCAGAGTAAAATAAATCACCTAAAACCACGGCTGTAAAACGACAACTTGTAGATGATAACCTATCCACGAACTAAAATGCCAAACATAAGAGATACAAGAGACTCGATGGCGGACAATGTAAAAAAAAATTATAGTTTTGCTGCTTTGACACACCACGTTGAAAAGGAACTTCCGTTGAAAGAAGCAGAATTATTAGTACACGAACACCCCAGACGCCTTGATCGAGCCAAATTATATGATAATCGTTGTAGTCACTATCAATTGAATGCAACGATTATCATATAATTTCGCAATGCTAGGATATAAAAGAAAGAGGTGATTGTAGTCTTTATTAGTTATAGTCTGTATTTAATACTAACTATTAACAAGCTATACAGAAACAGTTTTATCACGTCCATCAGGCTCTCCTTAGAGACACGTCTAACCTTGTCTATTGAATAAAACGTTTGTATTGAAAATACAAATTAACTGGCTGGGACTAGATTGAAGAAAAACTGGCTAATGACTGTAAGAAATCTATATAGGGAATTCAGTTCCTAGGGGAAATGATTTACATGCTAACGGAAATGTCACCCAACGCGTTCGAGTCGTCTGTTAATTGTAACTCCGAAACTATTCCGGAAAAGGCAAAAATTCCTTTGCAAAACTTCCTTCAGCTGCCTCTTTTTTCTCGAAATTTGTTTTTATGTTAATTTTTTTCTTATTAACATCATATAATTTGACATTTATGTAAATAATATATTCCGGAAATCTCCAAAATAGAAACGAGAGAATTTGGAAATCTATGACATCACGACTCTTGTGTTTCACACTACTTCCAAAAATATTGTAATTTTTGGAGGTTTCTTTAAACTACGAATTATTATGCTCGTAATTTGACAAGTACATGTAATTTTAACTTACATAACTGAATCTGCTCTGCCTAAACAAATATCATTGCCTTTCATCAACAGTTTATCAAAAATTTTAAAAAACTCTTTACGAAAGTAACCAACAATCAAATACAAAATGTGACTTATTTCCCTTTAAAATTATAAGAGAAAGTACGAATATTATGTGGGTTAAAAAAATGCATGTATACATTTTGTGATTTACGTTTGACAACTATTTTTTATTACAAAATTTTTCTTATTTTATGTTTTCTTTCTCGTTTTTTTTTCTACGTTTGCGGTAAGTAAATTAAAATATTTCTGGTAGGTAATAATAAAATAAGTCACAGTCACTGAATATTATTTATTTAATATTCGCGCCATTTTAACTTTTTCTGCAATATTTTTTTGTGTTTTTTGTTTTCCACTTTTAAAAAAACATAATTTATTTAACGCTCCTATTTGAAACCGTGAATTTTTACCATTTTTTTCTTTTTATATTTTCCATTACTTTTGCAGGCTTATTTTTGCTTATTTTTGGAAAATTTTTTTTGCTAGAACCGAAACAATTTCACAAAAAAAAAATTAATTAAAAAAAATTTCCTTTTTTTAATTTTGGTTATTTTTACTATCCTTAGAGAACTAAAGGACATATTTTTAAAAATTGTTATACTTTTAGTTTTATTCATTTTTATTCCTTCTTCCCTTAATTCATTGTTTTTCGTAATATTTATGATGTGCGAATGATAACAATGTAAAACTATGCTGGATAAATGCGGGTTGAGAGGTTGGAGTATTCTAGCAGAATGAGGAGAAAGAACAGCTAAAACTATGATTTGGAAAATATTCAGATAAACTGGTTAAAGCTCTTGTATTTAAAAATTAATATAGAGAAAGAAAGAAATTTCTATACGTAGAATCTTTATTAAATGGTACACCAGTGTAGGTTTTTGACTTTTTTTCAACTTCAAAAATGAGAGGAAAATATATTGCTGCAATTGAATTTACACTTCTTATATACATATATTAGTAGAGAAAAAAAACGTTAGATACGAAGAAAAATAAGGTAATCGTAACTGATTTATTATGTGTAGCATAAAAGCAGGAGTAACTGTCGTCATTTTTAGGATAACGTTTATACAATATAGGATACTTTCACGATTCTTGCAGTTATTGTAAAAAATATCTGCTCCTCTTTTAAATTTAAAGTTGATGAGACGAAATGTATTAAAGACCAATATTAGCTTAACCTGTCTGTATTAAAGACCAATATTAGCTTAACCTGTCACAGATAACACTTAATTATTGCTTTACTATCAAAAACAGATATAACAGAATTGCGTGTTTTTGATTGAGTTATAATACTATTTCAGACCCAACATGGCATATTCTTAGTTACACAGTATATTACATTTGATTACGACGATTAGAAAAAAGTGATAATTCAACCTAGTCTCACTCTCGCAATTCGGCAGTATTGCAAAACGGTTTTAAATGATTTGATCAACTATTTTTAATTGTTTTGTTTTTCACTTTCAAATGCACTGCGAGCATTCTATAAAATTCCCTACACAATTGTCTTTCTTTACAATATCTGACTCCAAATTATTAACGTTTTTTTTCATGCTATTAATGCACGTTTTCATAAACTGATGATTAAAGCTCACATTTTCTCGAAAAATTTTACCCATTAAAAAAGATACAATTCTCTTCTTCTTATTTTCCTTGTCTTTTATTTTAATAAAATAAAAATTTCAGCTCCTTCAGCTTTCCAAAGAGCCATTTCATATGTTCTGGTAGAGAATTGAAATTCGGCACTACTATTCGAATTCCTTGTTTTAATGTTTTCTTTATTTCAGTGATAGTACTGTTCACATATTCCCTATAACATTATAAAAGAAATCTTGAATATATTAATATCTTTCAAAAACAAACCCACAAATCTATTGTGTAAACGAGGATAATAATAACTCTTCTGTGGTTTATTTTTTTGGAAAATTAACAAAAAAAAAAAGTTTTTTTTTTTTGTAGTTTCGGCGTTTATTTTAACTTTTTTTATATTAATAACTTTATAGTTAAGGGTTTATTTAAAAGGATTATTCTCCGCGCACCGAGTACATAAATGGGTAGCAGTTACACAATATTGAATGTATGTGTATTATAGAGTTTTCTCGTATTTTATATTAGTTCAGGATTTTAATTTCAAAAGGCCTTAATGTTAGAAAGTTTTCCAATGTTTAAAATTAAACAATTTTTTTTTTTGTAGTTTGTTAAATTATAAAAATTTTAATATGTACATTTAAATTTCAGTAAAATCATAAATTTCTAATTATTTTTGAATCTTAATTATAACTTGGAAGATTATTTGAAGTATAACGAAAAAAAAAACTATTATAATGAAAAATAATTAGAATATTTGATTAGTTTATAAGATGAGTTTTATAATCAAAAGGACATGAAATTTTAAATTTTGTAGTCTTACAAATGCTGCAGCCTGCAATACAAAAATCATATATAGGTTTCTTATACTCATGGTTCCTTCCCAACGGTTTCGTAATTGATTTGAAATCAGATATTGACGATTTAACATTGGTAGGTAATGAATTTATGGTCCTTTAGGTTGAATAAATCCAGTTTAACAATTTACATTAAATTCTTAAAAAAAAATTTCAATGCTCTTACCACAATCATAAAGTAAAAATGGCATATGAATTTATTTGTGAATTATCATCTTAAAACTTGTCCTTCTATGAATAGAAGCATTCAATCTCTTTAGTATTTGTAATTGTAGATAATAATTTCTGAATACAATAACAAAAGGAGGGGATGGTTAATATTACAACATGGACAGACCAACCATAACATAAAAAAAGCAATAATCTAAACAATTTTATAATATCATACACGGGCAATAGCTATTAGTTCATGCATTATATTTAATCTAATTCTTCTCTATTATTCAAATATATCAAATCAAGGACTTTATCCATATAATATCACTGAAATCCTTTAAATATCTCCAAATAAATGAACTCATTTATTCAATTTCACTACAATAATTTCATTTCTAGAACTATTTTATTCATAGTGCGCGTATTATTTCTTAAGATTTAAGTAAAAAACATGTTATTTTGAAAATTTATTAGGCATTAGGATATTAAAAATATTACGTTCATTTTATAAATTATATAATAAGTATAATGGGAAAAATTTCCCAATGTTAATTCTATAATATCTTCTATGTTAAGTATAGTATATTAAGAAATTAATGTGAAAAATTCTATATAGTAGCAACTGTTCTATTCCATTCTCGTTCTGATCTGGATGCAAAATTTCATTTCTAAATTCTATATAATTTTTCTTATAATGAAATATCCTTCAGCGATTTTCGCGAAAAAATATTAATGTAAAGTGAAAAATATTCTTTTAAATTCCAATCTGTTTTTGAAGAATGGAGAAAAATTTTTACTGTTTATAATTTTATTCAAGGATATTCTAGAAAATTTCGACTTCTAAAAATTACTTATGCATCTGCTAACATTTAAAATAAAATTGAAAGAATTGTATATAGAATTAAAAGAGGTCATTTTGCAACAGAAACTAATTGCACATTTCTAAGATAATTTTCTTTTAATTTATTAAAATTTAACCCATTAATTTTTGTCAATTTTTTTTTTGTTTAAAAAAATTTAGAGATTTTCTTGTAATATCTAAGGAAAAAAAAAGGTTATATAATTTATGAAGTTATACGATTGTCAGTAGCTTATTCGGGAGGTTGACAGTAATTGAATTTGGTAGAACAAAACAGCGAGATATTTCATTTGAATAGACGGCGTTTGAAAAAAAATTTAAAAATTTGCAGAGGGCTGTTTCTTGAACCTGACAAGGATCAATGTATACTGTGACTGAGATTGCTTTTTAGAAAGGTTGTTTGTGGACGATAATTTCGGCTCGGTTTTGGGAGACCGTAAATCACAACAAATATTGTAGCTTTTGTAATTCAAACTGTTAAGTGCTATCGTTTATTAACAAAAATCTGTTACATTATGTCATCTTGACCGAAACAGTTCAGAAATGTTTAATAACACGAATTTAGCGGTCAACAAATAGGTGCATTTCTCCAAACCAGTTTATTTTCAAATTTTGATTTCGGGATTTTGTTTATTGTAATACACTGGAATTCGTCAAAATTTGAAAAAAGAGTATCAATCTATCATAGTATGGCAATGATTTCTACTGTTGATAATATCATGTTATCTCAACAGATGTCGCAATTTCCCGTGCTGCGATCACAAACAATGACTTACTGAAATAAAAATTTCAAGAAATTCACCTTTTGGCTGTATTTTTAAAAACTATATTTTATAAAACTATATTTTAAAAAAAAATAAAAAATTCAAAAGTTTTTCATATCTAGGCGCCAATAAAATTTTGAAGATTTTTCTAATTTAAACTTTCTCTTCAATTTCTTATCAAACATAAATATATTGAACTTGAATGATTAGATAAATAATAGAGATAGTAACCATTCTTCGGAAATTGTTAGCAAAACACGTAACCGGCAACCGGTGACAATTTAATTAATTGTAGAAAAACAATTCTGATTCTAAAATTAACTACATAAAAGCATCAAAGTAATTCGCGGTGCATAAACAATGAAATTTGCTATATAGGTATGGATCTATAGCTATGGACCTACATGTACCTACACATTGTTACGAGAATTTTTTATCGTATTAATGTGAGAATTTTTTATCTTATCATATCACAATTTAATGAAAATCAGAAAGTATGCTTGTATGTTCATTAAAAAAAACTAAAATTTAAGAAAAACCCAAAATTTTGTCTACGTGATTAAAATTTTATAAATTGTTGGTGACTGTTGACTGCTTTTTTAACGATATTGCAACAATTGATAACAAAACAAATGCAATACACTTTGGGATGTTTTGAGATGCTTAAAATTAAATAACGTGTACTACAAAAAATTTTTTAATTTTCTTTAAATTCTAATTAACGTAATTGATCATATTAATTACAAGAAATTAGAAAATATTTCAAATATTGAGCTCTTGGTATAAACTTTATGGCATTTTATCTTAAGATATAAATTAATTAAATTACTTGAATGATTATTTTTATAATTAGAAATTTATGTCCAAGGTGATATTTCAAATGCTAATTGACTGTAATGAAAATATCTTCAAAATGCATATACATACCCTAAAATTTTGCTCTTAGAAACTGTGTTCCCAAGACAAAAATCTATAGATCTAAAATTTGATTAGATAGCCATAATCAGTCGGTCGGTCTTTCCTTTTTGCTAAGGGACATTATGAAAATGTTTTGAATTTTCTTTAGATTTACAAAATTTTGAGAATTTATTTATCCTAGAAAAATAGTTCAGAAAGCTGCCAACTTACCGTTATATTTTTAATTCAAATAATTTGGTCATATTTCAAAAACTATTGAGGACAATACTGATTTTCCCAAAAAAAAAGTAAAGATTATATGAGTCGATCAAACCTATATTAATCGAAAATTGTCCCGAAAACTACTTAGATTGGCGCAGTCCACTTCAAAAACAGTCTAAAATTCTCCTTTCCCAATAAAGTCGTGACGGTCGTTTCACGACCTTCGATGTCTCTTAAGTTCAGTCACCTTACAGTTCTCTCGAACACCACTGTTGTCGCGGACTCACACCAAATTTTTCTCGAACTACCTCGCAAACTCGTTGAGAGACGACCTACAACCGTTCTGGACTTAGAGGTCTTTAATGTTCTTGTCGAGGCTTGGCTATATATGTATCTTCATTGACGATAACATTACAAGGACAGAGTCTCCCATATTACTTCCACCATTGCCTGAAACACACTTCAGTGATCTTTTAAGTGAAAAAACAACCAACTCCAATTATCCGCGCAGACATTCAATTGGAGTATCAACATCTAATTGCTCCGAGTAGACTTCCCCCATCTGGTCGGGTTAAAATATTTAAATTTTATATGAACCAATTCAATGAGCTCTCCACCATTGTTAAAATTCTAATTGATGTCGTTATTGAACAAAATTATCCCCGATGAATTCCCGAAATAAAAAATTCGTTGGGGTTAATCGAAGATTGAGCATGGTTAACTTTACCTCGTTTATTTTTGTTGTTTAGGTAAAGTAAATTTATTTACAATATTATTAAAATGTTTACCTTGAAATATTTATAAGATTGTCGGAACACAAGTGCAAAAATAAAATTAAAATATCCTTTATTATTAATTTAAATTTATTCGGGCTGGAATTTACAAAACATTAAATTTGTAATTTTTTCTTAAAATTAAATTTAATACTTTTTTGTGTTGTTCACTTTTCCGTTTTTGTTATTTTTATTTTTTTTTCAGAAAATTCATAATAATTTTCTCTTTAATTTAATTTTGTCATAACCATTAAGGTAAAATATTAAAATTTATTCGTATTATCAATAAATTTTAACTACGAAAGGAAAAAAAAATATTTATTTATTCATTTTTATCCTTATAGTTTATGAACATTGTTATAAATACCATGTTTATATATTTAAATTCTCCTTATTAGTAAATTTTCAATAAAATTTTGAAAAAAATGTGATTACAACTTTTGTTTCGTACATTGGTCTACTCGTCCGTTTAAAATAGTCATCAATTTAGTAGGATTTGGAGATAAAATTTATATACATACTTGTACTTCCTTCTACTCAAGTTTAAGCTGTTGAAAGTTATTAAAATTCGAGATTTTGTCAATTTGTTGCTTCAAAATCGAAGGCAAGTTATTAAATCAACAAATTGTGCGGAAAAGCGACAATTTATTTCCCCTACACCCATTCGTTATCGACGGGTACCAGGGTGCCGAGAAAATTTATATCAAGATGTTGTGCGCTCATTTTTAAAGTCATATTATTTTAATTTACATAGTTATTCAAATAAATCTCAAATTTTGAAAGAAAAAGAAAAATGACCCCTCCAATTTACCCATTCTATAGTAATTACCAATTGTTCTAAAGTAATTACCCATTCAGAATAATTATCCCGTCTGAACTCTAGCCTAGAGTATGCACTTATACAGACTATTTACCCTACAGAGCAGTTACCGCTTCCCGTAAAATTAAAAATATTAGATTGTTATTTAAAGTTTTTTTTTCAAATAACCTCCTAAAAATATGCTATGTATATAAAATATAATATGGTTATAAAAGAATCATTTCTATAGAACCATAGAACATTATTATACTATTTTATGGCTTTAAGAAAATTTGTTGTGGAAGAGAAATGTGCTATTTTATAACATATTATTTCTGCAATTGACTCTGTTTCTCACTATATATACGTAGGTAGGTTATACACTAACAATAATAAAATGTCCTTGATATTTCCGAATAAAATGTATGTATATTTTTTTTTATAAAATATATATAGTAAAAGAAAATATTTTTAATAATAATAATAATAACTATAATGAAAATAATAGTGAAAAGAGAAGAGAGCGAGAGAGAAAAAAAAAGCCTGATTGAATACAAAAATATTGGCGCCTTATTGTCCTCTCTTACATGTATATACATATGAGTATATGACGGTATGAATGTGAGTATATAGAGCATCTCTAAAGTATGCCAGCCAGCCAACCGAAAAAAAATTTGTGCTTGCTTGTTCACATGTATGTAAACCATAAATTCATTCATTATTTTGTTTTCATTATTATTATTTTTTTTCTTTTTTGTGTATAAATAAGGAGGTTTGTGTCTTCGTATTATATACGGTTTAATTTAATACTCGTATACACATAAGTATAAATTAATATTTATTTTTTTTCAAAATATAATTACCATATTTTATGCGTGTATACACTAATATATTACACATACGTATATATTATATATAATAGATAAATTGTTTATATATAATATTAATTTTAATAAAAATCAATATTGTTGATCCTAGATTTTTTAAGATTAAATATGTATACAAATATATATATATATATATATATATATATATAAAGAAAAAAATTAATAATACAATGTAAACGTATTTGAATAAAAGAGACAAAATTATAGATGGAGAATGAAATAATGTGGGACTTGGAAAATATTTTGTTTACTATTTTTTTTTTGACTTTTTCATATAGAATATATTAATATTTAAAAGGATTTTCAATAATAGTAATAACAAAAATATAGTTTGCTTATTTCATATTATGATTCTTATATTATATAGAGCCTATTAAAGAATCAGAAAAATTTAATTTTCTCTTCCTCTCTTATTAAATATTTTAGGCATTTTTTACTTTCAGTGTATAAATATTCTAAATTAGAAATTTAAGCAATTTGTTAATATAATAAGCGAGCCAGGATGCTATTCCTTTGACATGTACAAAACATGCATACAAGTATATAGAGAAACTATTTTAAAATAAGGTTTGCAGGTTTTTCTAGTTTATATTCAAAAATTTTTAGATAATTAAAAAGAGACGGTAAATCTATTCTATTTTATTTTAAATAATTTAAGGGAAAATTTTTAATTTTTTAATATTTTTATTACACTGTTTTCAATATTAAAATGTATTAAGCACATGTAGGTGTGCTAAATTATGGAAATATGTAATAAAATTGGGCATTTCGTATATACAATCCGATTGAGTACTCCCTAGCATATATTGTGAATTTCGTTCTAATATTTTTGACGTTATGCACCCTTAAAAGTTAAATCTCAAAAATAATTAATTTTTCTGATTCTCCTGTCCTGACAGTGTACAAACACATTAATTAATACTTTCACGATTCAAATAAATTCAATTTTTTCCATAATTCTCCAAAAAAGGAGTCAGCATCAACAAGGAACTGTCAAATATAGAATATGTTACAGCTCGGTAAAATAAACAAGTCGCAAGCGGTCATGCTTATAAAATTTTTTAACTATGTTCATTACTGATACGCCACTTAACTTAACCATAGTTAAGATTGAATAAAATAACATTTTGCTTTCAATTTAAAGCATGAATTAATTTTAGTTTTAATTAGTCAACCGCATCTTTGTCTAATGCTATAATTAATAATAATTGTGTTGATACAGCGGTAACAACAATTTTACAATTACTTGCAATAAATTAAAATTTTTCATCCGAAAAATATGCAACATTTTGTTACATTCTTTGAACTTCGAACTTGTTTCCTTTATTTTTTTCACCTATATGATTAAAATATGTATTTACATAAAATAATTTCCAAAAAAGATTTTATTATTGTTAAAACCATTATTTTTAAATTAAAATTTTAAAATATTCGGTATATGTTTTTGATATTTTTTCAAGGATTAAAAATAAATTACTATATTGTAATTTTTTCGTACCATATTCCACGGAATTACTGCACGTATTTTATATAATTTTTAAATAAACAATAGAGAGAAATATGATTAATTGTAAACACAATTCTCCAACAGTGGTGTAGGATTTGTTGCAATATAGGGTTGGCAAAACTAAAAATATAATAGCAAAGTGTTTAACTTTTAAAAATCATGTTATACGGGCATTATCATCACGTCCCCTATATCAAGCCGGCATCCTTCATGAAATGCAGCAGCAGTTCAACAAACGGTTGTGACAGTTTTTCAAAATCCTAAGACCACAACCTTTTCAGGTGTTCCCGAACATCCGATAGGCCTACAATCAGTCTTCTGTCCGTCTTACCCAAAAGGCAGTGCCCAGTGAAAGCTCTCAGTACTGTTAGCTTTCTTGCTTAAAACCAAAAGAACTTCTGTTCCCCCTCCATGTTATAGAATCCTCTCTAAACCTTAACAGAACTTGACATTCATTCACTTGGTTGGTTTATTAGTTATTGAGGTTCACCCGGCGCAAACTGAATGATTTCATGTCCAGCACTATTTTGTTACCACTATTTCCTGGAACCCGGTTGTTCTTTCTTTTCATATTATAAAATTGTCTATTATTTCAATTTAAATGAATTTTCCATCTAAATTAAGTCCTACTATTTTTGGAAATCGGACTATTTTTGGAATTCTATATTTTAGTGCCAACTTTCCACAATTTCATTAACAATTAATTCAATTCATTTATTTTAGTTTAATTATTATATTGTATATAACTCTGCATTATGTTTTCCAACACAATTTTCCTGCTATTAATTTAATCATTATACTGTAAATGCGATACTGTAATTATTTCCGATAACAATTTCCCCGATTAGCACAATGTACAAGATAAACTTTTACGCTATTATTTTAATACACGACAAAAATATGTTTTTGTGAAATAGAAAATTTCCTAACACACAATTTAACTTTTTCTAATAAAAAAAAAAAAAAACAGAAATATTTTCTTTTAATTGAAAATAATTTTTTTTTTAATATCAAAATATTTTCTCATTTTAACATAAAAAACATGGAAAATAGTGAAAGATGAAGTGGCAAAATCTCATTTCATAATGATGTAAAATTTAATTTAAACCAATAAAGAGAAAAAAATATAAATGTAGAATTTTAGAACACTTTTTTATCATTTCATTTTCAATGAAATCCTCTACCTTACAGTTATTTTTCAGGTATGCGGTTTTAATTTCACTGTATATACACACATAACAATATTTTCATTTAAACTTGTTTGTTTTGTATTGCTTTTGTTTTTATTCTCTTTGAATTATATAAAATTTTTCTAGTTAAAATTAAATCTAATTATCCTTGTTTTCTTTATATTTATTTTATATAAGAATGCATTATATTTTTTATTGTTTTTTGTTTCTATTATACAAGAACTATGTGTCAGTAAACTTTACTTATTGTTTTTGCATAGATGTTTGTTAACATTTGTAAAAAATCTTTAAGTAAATTGAGCATTATTTTGAATTTTAAAATTTTTAGTTTTATACAAATTTTTTGACAGATAACAGTTGACATATCCCAAAATGAAAGGCTTGCTACAAATTATGACATTTATTGAAATGACAACTAAATTTCAAATAAATTGTTTAGTAAAATATTCTAACTTTATAATTCTTCCCGTTTTTATCGAAGAGAAATTTTGCCGTATTCTACTCTATGCTTAAGAGAAAAATTAAACCAAAAGGATCCTTGCGATCTCTTTCTGTATTTGTATAACTCAACAAAAAATTCCTAATAATAATTAAAATAAATAAATTTAGTCCTCAATTCCGATAATAATAAATACTCTTTTTCGCTGCACCTTTCCTTTGCATCTAATTCATTCAGCATAAAATGAAAATGTTATAAATTTACACTTATTTTGGAGCATGAATTATACATGTAGAGCACATATGGTGGATATTACATACATCCTAAAATAATATATACTTATAACTTAATGTGAAAGTGTATTTAAAAAGAAAATATAAAAAGCAACATTGTTTTAAACATAATATAATTTAATTCTAACTAATACGTATACAATTTTACAGGTGTTGATGATGATAGCTTGTTATTAAAACAGTTTTTAACCATATTATATACGTATATATACATTACACAATATGTTAAAGCAAAATATAACTTGTTTCTTTTATTTTTACACTATAGGGTTAATCTTTATTCTATATACACTATAGGTATTAATATTAAAAATAATTTTATATATTTTTTCTGCATTTTATATTGAATTTGGTTCTATCATTACATACCCCAATTTATTAAAGGAAGAAAATTCTGTTATACAATATTTACTCTTCAAATAAATATTTTGTTAAAATTATATTATAAAAATTGTCCGTAATTGTAAAATACGGTGTATTTAATAATACCCGACAAACAAAACCATTATTTTGTAATGAAAAAGAAATCTTGAATGTATGTGTAATTGAAGAGCAGCGCTGTGTAAAATGGTTGTTAACTTGATAGAATGTTT
The DNA here is from genome assembly GCF_029603195.1 of Condylostylus longicornis. Lineage (NCBI taxonomy): Eukaryota > Metazoa > Arthropoda > Insecta > Diptera > Dolichopodidae > Condylostylus > Condylostylus longicornis. The sequence goes on from NW_026578045.1 coordinate 1,043,448, forward strand.
CTGTGGAACCATTCGGCTGTGGTAAAGGTATGCCATAAAATTCCTGAAAATGGGCCTCATACTTTACCTGGAGTAAAACATATGTAATATATGAACATCTGGTATGTAATTGAAATGTTTCTTGTTTTTTCCCTAATAAAATTTAATTCAGAACCATTTCAGGCCTGCTTCGAATCAAGCATACTAGAATTAATATCAAGGTATTTTTCTTCTGAAATCTCGAAAAGTGCGCGAAATATGCTCGAAATTAAAATTGCTTCCATGTTAATTCAAATGTTTTACTTGATCAACTTTACCTCTTATTCAAATAGCGATCACTGATAAACTTTTTCTCTTTACTTTATTTTTAATTTTTCACTTTTCGGTTTTTTTTCGTGTAAAACTGTAACATACGATCGATTTTTGGATCGAACCTTTTGACATTTGATTTTTCTTGTGTTTTTCTCTCATTTAAGGTCATGTTCAATCCAATTGATCCAATGAAATGGTGACTTACAAATTGTTTGTCGGGACATGTACCCCCCGAAATGTATGCCAGGATATAATATATTGAATAGTTTACATGCCCAAATATGAAGTGCCATTGTAAAGAGTCATTCCTATTTCCTATTAAAAACGGAAAATAATATTATTCACGATTTATGACGATGAAAATATTTTAACATTTTCATAGTGTAAGCATCCTTGTACATATACAGATTTACGTGTGTTACACACATTTTTGAATTCATGTGTTATTTTCTCTATAATTTTTTTATTTTAAAGGATGTTTATTTTAATCATTGACATTTCGCTATTTAAATTTTTATTCTATTTTTTTTTTCAACATTTTCCGTTTTTGAATGATGAAAATTTAATAGCGCATATAAAACAGGAAATACAAACATTTTTTTTTTTATATTATTGTTATAGGTTATTTTATTTTTTTTTTTTCTTTGTAACGAAAAGGACGAGTTTATTTGCATTAAAACCGATATTTTATATGCTATCAATAATATATTGTACAATGTGTGTGTTAGTTACTATGATTTATGAGATAAAATATATAATGCCAAAATATTTTTAATGTCCGGGACTTTATCATAACTGTATGTAGGTAAATATGTGTAATATGATAGTGAAAATAAATTGAAAATTTGTGTCTAGATAAACACTATAAAAAAGAGTAATAAAATAAATAAATTTATGTGGTATATGCGGAGGAATGATATAAATTTTGAATTTTTAAAAATATTATATTTTTGATATAAAATCTTCTGGACTCAATTATCAAAAAGTCTAATTTTCTGTTTTCACCAAATTATATATAGGGGAACTGGTAAATTTTTCGGCATAAATTGCATTCCAGACAGATGTATTTTCATATTTCATTCATTTTTCAAAAAAATTGTGTGCCAGACAGAACATTATTCATATTTTACTAATTTTCCTAGTAAATCGTGTTTGTTCATTAATTTTGCATCTTTTCAGACGGACATTTTTTCATATTGCACTCATTTTTCATATATGTTGCGTCTCAGATAAGCATGTATCTCATATCTTAACGATTTCTGAAATTAATTGCATGAGGAATTACAAGTATTGTACACAACGTTCCACTTATGCTTACTATCGCTTCTCCATATAAATCTTACCTTTTGAATAAAACCATCGAAATATTTGCATGAATATTTTGTAATAAAAATTTATTCTCAATACCCAAAAATTATAGTTTCGAAAATCTTTAATTCAAAAACAACATTGTCAAAGATCCTTGTAATAAAATCCTTATTCAAGCATATTCTTAATACATTACAATTCCATTTAAATATTTTCAACCCAACATATGGTTTCCTCTACTCAGAAACTTTCTTAATAATATTAACAATTAAATGTAAAATATTTGGTCAATTTCAACCACAAAACCATTATGTCACCATTAATTAGTTTAGAATATTTTTATTTCGTTTATGTGTTCTTTTTTCACTTTTACCCAAGTTAAAAGTTAAGATTTTTATTTTAAGGGGTTTAAAATATTTTAAAAAGTTTCAATTCTTTTTAAAAAATCTTAACACAAAATGTAAAATGGAGAGAAAAAAATAGCAAGAAGTTAAGCATTTCCACTTTTCAACAAGAATTCAAGTAATTTTTTTTTCTGCTTTTTTTTTTATGGAAAACATTTTATGCTCATAAGCTTATGCATATATATGTGCAAAGAGAAAAAATTATAGAAGTAGACAAGTAAAAAAAAGATAAGAAAAAGTAGACAAAATATAGAAACAAAAATGAATATCCTTTTTCTATCTTTTGAAACGAAAAGGATTCTTATGCTCTGATGTATTCAAAATGCATATAAGAATAATCCTTTTTATTTCTCGTTTTTATTTATATTTTGTTGTTTCTATTCTTCCCTTGAATTTCTGTGTCTTTTTGCAAATTTTCAGGAAAAAATGTGCTTATTGTTTTGAATTTATTCATTTGTTCGTTTGTCTTTTCGTTTTCTCTTTAAATTCTTGTTCTTTGCGGTGCAATATCTTGTTTTCCCTGTGATTTTAGATGCAAAATATTTTACTTCTTCTCTCCTACTGCTGTTGTGGAAATATCATTAAATGTCTTAAATTTATTGAAATTTCATTACAATTCCTTTCACATTACTCCTAAATATATGCAATATTTTATGGTAATAAAAGAATAATTTTTTATCACGTCTGTCATGCAATTGATTTTTAAAACTGAAATTCAGAAATAACGGATAAAGGAAAAAGCAGAAATTTTACTTAATACACGGAAATGTTGGCTGCTGTTGTCGAAATTATTAAAGCAAAATGAGCCACTGTAGAAGCCACTAGTGTCATTACGACTGAATCCCCTTCATTTTTATTACTTCAACTTTCTATTTTATTTATAACTTTTTTTTTTCCTTTTTAGTTTAAAGTTTAAATGCGACAAATTTTTGGTTTTGATTTTTTTTTTAAAGTCATTTACAATTATTTTCTACTTTTATTTTTTTTTCTTGCTACGACTTTTTATTGTAAAAATTGAAACCTAAAAGTGAAAAGAGTAAAAAATTGAAAAAAAAAATGTAAAAAAAAAATTTCGTTTTTTTCTCTGGTGAAAAATATTAAAAAAGTTTCAATTTTTTTTTTATTTTTTTTTTTTTTGTTTTTTGTTAAGGAAAATTCTTAAAAAAATTCCAATAGTATGCGAACAAATATGGTAAAACTTAACGGAAGATATTTAAAGTTTTTCCATTCCTTTAATATGCATATTTAGTGCGACGCCTTTTATGCACTTGTATAACAACTCTACTACTGTAAGGGTCGAAATTTAATTACATATGAGATATTTTAATCATTAATCCATTTAAATCGAAATAATTACAAAGGCAGGAGTGGAAAATTAAAGTGATTCTAGGAGCTTACAGAGTGAGGCACATGTGCCAACTCTTAAACACATTAGAGTCAAAGATTTGTAGTATATAGAATAAATTAAAAAAAAAATTTACTTTAATAGAAAATTTCCTCGTGCTTGTATCTCCAACTGGCTTGTTTCTCCTTGAAATTTTGAAAAATGTCAATTTTCAGTTCAACACCTTAAGCTCCTTCGAACTTCTGTAAAAGCAAAAACGTTACATTTATCGCCCTCTTATACAAAATATATACATACTTGTAGTAATAATATTCACTTTTTGTAGCTAACAATACAAATACGTATCAAAAATTATTACTCTAAGATTTCCCCTAAATTTATGCAATACAAAGAAATTTATTTTATCCTTCATCCATATCCTTTATTAATTTGAGGTTGAATTTTATGAGCTATGGGTATTTAATCAACTACATCTTATTTTAAGAAACTACAAATTAGTGATTTACTCTATTTGAATATATACATTAGAATAAATTAACCAACATCGCTGCCATTCTAAATATTCAAAGCACCTATTTACATAATATATCTACTTATTTCTCAAATTCCATTCCGTACCATTATTGTAACATTATTCGGTAATGCAATCATATTATGATGTAAGACTTCTTTTTTCGAAAAAATATATTTTGTAATATACACATACATACATACATACATATATATATATAAATAAATGCATAATGTTATAAAAAGCACTTAAAAAAACTTAAAAATTCCAATTGAAAAAGAATAAAAAAAAAATAAAATAGCTGTATAGAAAATTTCAATAAAAATATTTTGAAAACAAAATGCAAAGAAGAACAAAAAAAAAAGTAGAACATTTCTTTTTCCCAAAATCCCCCATGATTACAATTTCGGATGGATTAATTGAATTAGAGTTTTTTTTTTTTAAAATGATGTAAGCAAATAGTAAAAATTAACTTTAATTTAATTATTAATGAAGCATGATTATTTAATTTAATTAAAAATAGAAAATGATTACTTCAAAAGATATTTTTATATACAAATGACATTATATATACTTTAGTCCTTTCTTTGATAAAGTAGAGTAGATTTAAGTTTGTAATTTGGGACATAATCAGTTGAAAAATAATCAACCATATTTTGAAATAATATACGAATAATTAAACCTTTAAAAAAATGATTAAAGTGAATTGAATTTGCATAAAATTAAATCAAACCTTATCGAACATCAAAGTAATATCGCTGCCAAATTGAATATTTCTAATAGGCAGGATTAAACTGAATTAATTTTAATATAAAACGGAATCAAACCCTTTCAAACATTAAAAGAATATCGGTGTAAAAATCAAACATTAAAAATATCGGTATTTTTAAGTATGATTTGATTTTAGTATGATAAGAGTGTTGTGTGGTAGTATTTTGTGTTGTGTCTGTTTAATATGATAAATGTCTTGTATTTATAAACAATTTTTTTGTATGATAACTCCAGTTACTCTTTTCGCCTCCACAACATTAAAACAGCATTGATTATTTTAACACGCCATCAGAATAATTTTTCTGTTATGTTAGACAGAACGTACTACGTTCTTATCATACAGAACACGTTTTCATATCATGCCTAACTAAAAGATCACATAGTTTTAATCTAATCATACAATTAATTTTTATTACACTCTGTAAATGTATGCAAAAATTTTTATATTACATTTAATTTTAAATATAAAAACTTTTTTAAATGAAAATTTCTATGAACTTAGAGTTTAAAAAAATTTTCTCTTTATACCTTAAATTCTATCATATATTTGTGTCTATACTATAGCTATATAGAATTGGTTTTATTTAGTTTTATCATACATATGTGTGTTAGTTACCATATTACATTATTAGAATAATGATTTAAATTTAAATTAAGGTTTGAGGTCAAAAACTTATATGCATGAACGTTTTTAAATATATTAACAAATTGCATTAATGTATATATAGTATAACAGTGTTATAATAAATATATATAACAAATCTATATATACCTATATAAACGTAATGTATAAGACTTAAGTAAAAGATTTTTGGAATTTTATACGAATGAGGGAGAAATAAAATCATGTTAACAACAAAATGTATGATAATAAATGGCTTTATCAATAATTTTAAGTACATATATATTTAATCCGATTTAAAAATATTTAATTGATAAGATTATAATTATTATAAATTAAAATTTAAATAATATAAAGATAATTTTTTGATATAATAAAGATTTTTCAACAATAATGTAACCATGTTCGAAATAGGGTGTTTTATAATGTTTGATACGCTTAAATCAAATTATTTTGCGTAATCGTTTCGGAATTGATAATTCGGAATTGATTCGGAGTCTCCAAAATTTTCAATTCAAATTTACGTGATATATTTAACCCTGAATATTGGGTTAATCATACATTTTCATCTATTCCACCAATTCCATTCCAAACAAGTTTAGAGCCGTTAAAATGAAATAAATCACTCGTTCACAGTAATAATAACTTTATCATTAAATAAATTATATTCAAAAAATAGTAATTTGCAATAAAATTTTTATTACTCAAAATTTTCAATTAATAATAAAAATCCAACTTTAAACTTTAACTTGAATTTTTATTATACAACAAACATTCAAAATTACTGCAATATTCCAAATTCACATTATCAAAATATATAATCTTAATAACATTACTAAATAATTTTAAATTTTTCACATAAAAGAAGAGAAAAATCTTTTAAATAATTTAATTTAAATTTTCTTTAAAAAATTTCTGCATAGTAGTAGCTATATAGTATAAAAAATATATAGTTATGAGAGTAGAATTAAGAGAAAAAAATTGAAATATTACAAAGGGGTTATTTATTTACTTAACTCATATTTTATCCGTTATATTAAAAGAAAGGGACTTGTATAACATTTATTCATTTTTTGTTTTTACTTATTTTTAATATGGAGGAATTGTAATTTTTTATCTTTGTGAATTCCCTAATGTACAATATAACAATTATTATTATATTACATTGCTTATATATATATATAGGAGTATAAATAATTATTATTATAATCTAAAAGGTTTAAATCACAAAAAGACTTGTATATTAGCATAAAGAAAAACGAAATACAAAAAAAAAATCTGATTTCATATTTATAAAAGGGATGAAAAAACTGCATTCCATATATATACGAAAATTTTTTTATCCAAATTAAAAATAATTTTGAAACAAAATTTTTGGTATTAAAAGAATTTTTTTATTATTAAAACTGAAATTATATTATAATAATATTTTTATATACATACAATATATAAATAAACATATGTATATAGACAACCATATAATTTACAAAATAATGATGATATTATAATATTTAAATGGGCTAATAAAGGATTTTAAACAATATTTTTTATTTAAAATAAAAGCATAAAGCCTATTTAAAAAGGGATTGCAAATGACTACAAATTATTCAAAAATTTAAAGCATTTTTGCATATACATACATGCGTCTAAATAGGTGTAGGTTATACACAAAATAAATACCCATAATAAACAATAGTATATAATTAGTCAATGAGTGTAAGCGTATGATATAAAGAAATAAATAGCATAATATTTGACCTAATAAATTTTTTAAACATTTAATTTTGTGTTTCTGTTAAATGCATATAACACTTTGTTCGTATAACACTTTTTGTGTATAACAGTTTTTGTGTATAACAGTTTTTGTGTATATAACTTTAAGTGTATAACAGTTTCAATTATACTAACCTATACAAAAGAGTGAATAAGAGTAGTGCTTACAAACATTTATTCCAGTAGATTATTTATATTTTCCCAAAAAGTAACCTACATATATAATCTTTAATATTTAAACCTATAGATTATAACTTTCAATCCTTATATAAAAGGAATTCAATGTATACAAGGCAGCGTTCAAGTAACTGTTGTAAGCTGTGACAACAGCTATAAAAGGAATACGAGTATAAAGCTCTAAAGCAATATGTGATATAACAGTCAGTTTATGAGTGCGTTAATTTTTAAGAATTAATATTGGACATTTTGGAGGGCCATATATGGCCTTCAAAATACACGCAATAGTTTTTTATACAGAATTTCAAAATGGGAATCATATTATACATAATTTTTAATACATATTAAAATTTTTGATATATTGAGATAAATTTCGCGTGTGTAAACACATATACATATTGTTACAAATTTAAATTAGCAATTTAAAATATTATTTAAAAATATTAAAATTATAAATTATCAACAAAATATTTAAAAATTTAGAGCGTGAATGTATGACTATATACATAAATATTATTCAAATAAAATAATTAATAATTATAAGGATATTTGAAAATAACGTATATTAAAAATTTTGTATGAAAATGATTATGCCATAAAGTACATACTATAGATGTACACATCATTTTCAGGGCCTACTGAAAATATACAGCGATTTATATTGCACTGAAAATGATTTATACCGCTACTCAAATTGCTGAAATTATTTATACGCCTACAAAGAACAACTCATGATATAGTTCAAAATTGCTCGAGCAGATCTAAAAATATTTCAATCCTTTTTGTACAAATTAAAATTGTAAAGATTGCTATGGTATAATTTTACAGTGCCACCTTGTGCAATTTATATTTCTCAGTCATAAATTCCATATGTTTGCTTTTTCTTAGGATATTAAAGTTAAAATTATATTAAAATTTGCCACGATTCCGAAAATTCAAATTTCGATTTTGTTCCATAATCCAAAAATAATACCATCAATTTTAAAAGATATTTAAAGACGGTTAAAAATCTTCTTTTTTAACATTACGAAGGTCAGGCCGCATATTTAAAAGTTTTAAAAAAAATTTACTTAATCAGTTTATTTTATAAACAAAACAGTTTCCAGGAATTGAGAAACTTTTTACGTGTACGTGGGTATTTATGGTAACAGTACCAGTAACAGTGAAGGAACCTTGAATATTCTCTATATTAACATTTTTAAAGAGAATACTTGTATGTCGCCCACAATACGAACTGAAAAAGCCAATTTTCCTATACTGTTTTAGTTTTGATTATCTCATAACTTCAAATTTATATCCTTATAATATTCATTTTATAATATTATTTTTCATAAATTTTTCTTATATTATCCTGAAAACACAAAAAAAATTTTGCTTACACTTTTCTTTTAAGTCATTTAATTCCGAGGAACAGCAAAAAAAAAAAAACATAGAGAAAGTTTTACTTCGTCAAAATGTTGAACAAAACTATTGATTGTTGTCTTTTTTTTTTGTTGTTGCAAAATTTATTTGTAAATAATTTAAAAAGCTTATTGGATAGTCCGAAATGGTATACAACAGCTAAGGTTCAACATTGGAAATGAAATTATAATAAGGAAAAAAAAAAAAAAATGTGAACAAAATTAAAAAATATAAAAACTTTCTTGTATTTTTTTTCTTTTTGTTACCCTCAAGTCACTCAAGTGTTTCAAAACTACCTCAAACTTTTTAAAATAGCATTAAATGAAATTTTTTCATTAGTAAGCAGTAAAGTAGAAAAAATTAGACATCCTTTTTAGTTATCCTACCATAAGAATTACAAAAACTTTTTTTTTATTTTGTTTTTTTTACTCTTTAACAGTATCAGAAATAAAAATGGCATGAACGTTTTCATTTTAAGCAAAGTTATAATCGGATTTCCTGACTAACTATTTTTATTAAGTAAGGCAAGGCAATGCAACACAGTAATTCAAATATTAAAATTCAAATATTAATATTCAAATTCTTTTTAATATTTGAAAATTTCAAATATTAAAAAGAATTTTTTTCATGTATACTGTTTGGAAGAGAAAAAAATTGCATGTGTTTACTAATGTTGTATTCAGTGCATAAAAACTTAATTCAATTATAAAAAATATGGTCTACGTTTAAGGAATTCAAAAAGTTTCAATAATTCAACAGCAAATACTACAACTTACTGTTTTTACAAATTCCTATGAATCCTGTGATCTGAACAGTTTTTTCATTGTCTTTCATCTCATACTACATATTCTGGATATAGTGTCGAAACAATTTGAATGTAAAAAAAATTGCTAAAATAAAGGTGAGAAAATATTTAAAATTTAGTTTAATTTTCCTAAATTGATGGACTCAGAACCGGAGGGACGCAACTCAAAAAATTATAACAAAGATTCGCTTCGGGCCACATTGTTTTGAATAATACCACATTTCCTTCCTATACATTAACTACGAGAATTTTTTAGTAACAATGAAAGCGGAAGGCTTATTAATTAACTAAATTAGGGCATTTATTATAATAGTTAATGTATCCCACTAACTTTCCAATCAATTCTATCAATTTGATCGATCAGAATATTGTGGTTTTTTTGTAGATTAATGATTATATAGAGAAATATTTTTCTAGCAAATTTTCTAATCAATTTTCACTCAATTTCCATTAATATTTCATGTTCGAGCAAAAAAACTTAAAATAAAAGTTTTTTAGAATTTTTTAAATACATACGCATTATTAGCATTCAAAACATTTGACATCTTTAAGCGTTTTCTTCATATTATATAGTAAAACGCCCTCTATATACACTTTTTATAATATGCTTCATTAGATAAATTAAAGTTTATTCTAAATATTTACATAATACACATAATATACAAATATATTTTATCTTAATACGAACACACGTTCATATATTATATAGAATGAAAACACAAAAAAAAAAAAAAAAACAAAATTACCTCATTATCCTACATTTTATATTTTCTCTCGCCTATTTCTGCAAACTATATCGTGAAAAGTTTCAAGCATTTTGTTTTCTTTACTAAAATTCTACTTTTATTCTATAAGGAAAGAAAAAATTTTCTTTAAAAATAAGGTAAGAAAATATGAAAAAAAAGAAAAGTACAAGAAAAGTTAAAATTCAAATTATAAAAAGAAAAAAAAAAAAGAATTCAACTCACGCAAAGAACAAAGTAACAAAATTACACAGAGAGCAATAATTGTAATACACAAGAAAAAAATCAACGAACAAAGTAAAACAAAAACAAAATTTCTCTTACTCTTTCGCTTTCTTTTTTTTGTACAATCGTAATAAACTTTTTTTTTAAGGATAAGAGCCTCGTACACTTTCTATTCTTATATTTTGTATAAAATTTATACTTGCATTTTTTCTTGAAAATTTTCTTTATTAAAAATATTTTTGTTATTTTCTTTGAATTTCTATATTGTATAATATTATGCCTTTAAGGATTAAATGTGTGAAAATATAAAAAATTAAGTAATATACATACATATATATGTGTTGTTTATTAAATAGGTATTGAAATATATATAAGTATATACATATATAATATACTTGTATATACAATGGAATTTAAAGAATGAATATAAGAAACCAAAATAGTGTATGGTAAAAATAATAATTCTGATAATAATACTAGGAGAATATAATACTTTAAAGAAAGTGTATAACTAGAATATTCGAAATGTGTACACTGAAAAAAATTAAAATAATTATTACATATATCGTTTGAATTCAACACTATTCATTTAAAAGTCTAAATTTAAAATATTTGTGAGTGTATAACACTCTCTATAATAGTGCACAAGTTGTTGTAAGATAAGAATACTGATATTGATATTTATTCCGGTAGATATGACTTCCCGATCCAATATTGAAAAAGGAACTTCAAGATCTGCAATATTTAAATTTATATGGATTAGCTTTTATTTTTATATAGAACAGGATAACTATATAATGCAAAAAATTGGATAACATAAAGAGAAATGCAAAAATTACTTAAAAAAATGTTTGAATTATTCATGGCTTTGGAATATTTCCTTAGCATAAAATAGGAATGAACGCTAAAAAATTAATAAATGTCAAATATTATATGTCAAAAATATCAAATATGGAGAGAATTATTTGACATTCTTGTCACAAAAACTTATTTGGAGATTTATTTATGCACTGGAATTTAGATAAACATTGTTTCTATGTCAATCAAATTAAAAGTTTCAATTTATTTCGTTTTCTTAACATAAATAATTTTTTTCTTTATCAGAAAATGCTGTATATAGAACTGTTATACCAGAGAAAAACTTGCTTTCTATACTGCAATTTATGAAAAATTCAACAATGTTTTTTACAGTGCATAACGTATATGAATAAATTATGTGCACGCAAAACGCCGTTTACAACAAAATATTAGTAAGAGCCTAGTAAAATTCGAAAAACCTATATAATATTTTATTATTTTATTATACACTCTATATAAAATTTATATTTACTTTCACATATTAAAAAAAAAAAAACAAAAAAACAGTAGAATAATAATTAATTAACATTACCATATTTCTAAATAATAATCAGTGAGGATAATGTCCCTGGACCAATTTTAATTTATTGTTGTTTATATTATGCATTTTAAAATGCTTTTAATTTAAATGACTTCCTAATTCATTATTTGTATTGTATATAATTCAAGGTTATCAAGTAGTATGTATACATGGATTGTTATTTTAACTATGTCGCACCCACACAATAAGATCCTATTAGTGCAATTTATTTTTTTCCATTTGTAGCCGCCATGAAGTTGTTGTATAGGTTTGTTTTATAGCTTCCACCTCATTCATCGCTCATTTAAAAGTACGCAGTTTTATTTCTCTATGTAATTCGAATTCAATTTCCATTTTTGAGCGGCTACCCTAACATATGACTAATAGCATTTATTTATTAGAATTCTAATCAGTTCTTGTACGGCAAGCACTGAAATATTAGCATGATTTATTAATTATAGCCAGTCCATATAATTTGCTGACAGATTTAAGACAGTCGTTCTTCTTTTCTATATTTTCAGAATTGTATATAGAAGGATTATTGCTATTTTCGTTTTCACTCATCTCTGGGGACTATTTCACTCCGAATCACCTATAATGCACTAAATACAATTCATTCATGTACTTAATATTTAAATTCTTAAATGCAATTTGATTATTGTAAAGGTGCGAAATAAACTTTAAATACCAATTCTATGCATTTAAATTTTTCATGTTTTTTTTAGAAAAAAAAATCATACATTCACGCAATGTCATACTTCAATTAAATACCACGATAAAACCATAAGCACACTTACAATAATTTTTTAAATTAGTTAAAGTTTTTCAATAATTTTATTAAACAAAAAGTCTAAAATTAGAAATTACATATACACACATATATTATGTAACATGTAATTAAAATTGAAAGAAAATCAGTCATGTGACATATTTATCAGCCATGACTTTTGCTTTCTCTTTAAATGACATCGAGAAATTTACATATTTGTACGCCACCTACAGTATATTAAATTTACAAACTTTTAACCTTCAATTAAAAATATATGTAAAAGTAAACATTGAAAGTACATCATACATATTAAATTCATGAATGTTAAACTAAAATTTTAGAGGTTTGTGATAAAATAAATTACATATACAAAATTCGATGAGTATAGGCGTATAGAAAAAGTGAGGAAGAATTTATGACAACGCAATGAAACCGTGTTTAATTTTAATTTATTTTATAAATTTCTTTAAAATCGTTCATGCTTTTATTATATAATGTTGAGAATTAACATTCATTAAGAAGTTCCAAATAATATAATAGCTAATAAGATATTAGAAATTAATGTGACAAGGATTAACATATTCTTTTGAAGGATTTCCCATCGAATTTAAAAATTAAAATTAAATATTTCTTGTCTGAAAAATAATATTTTTATTTAAATGCTAATTACTATTTTATAGGTTTTTTTAAATTTAAATATTTTAAATTTTTATTTAATAATTAAACGAAACCTAGAGATATGCAATTTTCCCATTTATTTCATTTGCAATATGTTAGAAATTAGGAAAATTTTAGTTAAATTTTTAAAAATTCCATAAGTTTGAAATAATATAAAAGTATAGCTAACAAGCTGGGTAGAATTTCAGATTATTTATTTAAAAACATTTGGACCCCTAAAAGTATGCATTTTTTTCTAATTTCATTTTTTCATACAAGAGATTCCTTGGATCATATTAAAATGAATTGTAATGATATTTTGCATGAATTTGTAATTAAATAATGCAAGATAAGGTAATTTTGTATAAATTCTCCGACTAGCAATATTTTGTTTTCTTAACTGCAATAAAAATTCACATTAATCTTCAAAAATTTTACGTTTAAAGTTATTTTAAAATGCATAATATTAATCTAAAATTTTAAGTTATTAATGAGACTTTAAACATGCCTAAATTACTCTTATTACTTAGATTTAAAAATATCGTTGTAATTTTATGTAATTGCTATATACTTACAGACAATGCAACTAAAATAAATTTGAAAAATTTTTAATCGAACATTTAGATAAATTTATATCCAAAATTTTAAGGACAACATTGTAAATCCTATATGCAATAATTTTCAAGATTATTGAAAAAATATAAAAGTAATGTTATAAATGCTAGTACATAATACGTAAGAGACCAAAAAAAAGGATATTTCATAAAATAAACAAAAGAATTATTTTTTTTCTCTTTGAGCTGCTAAATCAATAAAGAAAACTTAAATAAATTCTGAATATTCTTTTTTTCTAAATAGAATTTGATTAAATTCTTATACATTTTATTTCCTTTAATTTTCCTATATACAAGCTAGTTACACCATATATAGGAAAATTTCCAATTTTTTCAAAAAAACAAAATTTATTTGAATGAAAATTTCAATTTTGAAAAAAATCATTTTGTAATTCTTTCTTAATATTTTCTTCTATTTTTGATTGTATTTTTCATTCGGTACAATTGCTTAGTTTTACACACATTTGAGAAAAATGAAAGAGGATATTCATTTGAAGACATTCAACCATTTATTACTTCCTTCTTGTTATTTTGAGGCAAAAAGGATATTTCCGATTTTTCTTTTCAATAATTTTCATTATTTTTTCGTTTTGATTTTGTTTTTGAAGAAAAAATGATTTAAGATTTTGATGTCCTTGCATAAGAGCCTTTGTTTTCTTTTTTTTTTATTGTTTTTCTTATTATTGTTTTAAATATATTAGAGTTTGTTTTGGTGTCCTCAACATTTTAAATACCAAATACATATCCTGTTGTCCAATTTTAGTTTTCCTTTTTTATATTCTTCATTTCCAATTTAAAGAACATTTCTCCCTTGAGAAATTTTTGTTTTTTTTTTTGTTTTTGGCAATTTTCCAATCAAAGAAAAGCACTATAACGTAAAAGAAGAGGAAAAGAAAATCAAAAATAAGACAAAGCGAAAAAACAAAATTTTACATTTCTATTATTCTAGAAAATTTTTGATTTTGATTTTTTTATTTAATCGAACTATTACATATGTACAAGGATTAGGATAATATACAACTACATAAATATTTTATACTAGTATTTGTATAAAATATTGGAAAATTAATTGTGGTAATCGAAAACTATACAACTTTTTATTAGGAAAAAAACAAATTCAAAAGTTGCCTGTTAAAATCTTGTCCTTCAAAAAATTTTATACCCCAAATATTTTTTTTGTTAATTTTTATTCTACATTAATTTTTCGAATAGAATAATAGGAAAATTTTATATTATAATAATAGTTTTAAGACTCAGTTTAATGAAAATTGGAAAAATTGATGGTATTTTCAATTGAATTTTGTGGAAAATTTTTGGATATACTATGGACTTAATTTACTTAAAACACGATAAAAGGGATTGTCAGAATAAACCATGAAAGGATATAACGTTTTTAAAGGAAATATCCAAAAATTTAAATTAAAATTCTCACTGTTCACCTACATTTCATATTATGGTATATAGATAACAAATAAAATAACCTATTTTATGAAGTCCTTTTCGAAATTGCTAGAAAATTGTATTCAAAACTATATGACTGTGAAATATCCAAGTGTAGGGTATATAAAATAGGTTCACAATAATAATAACGGCTCCTATATGACGGACAGGTTAAAAATATATAAAATGAATAAAAGGATAAAGAGAAAAAGAAAATAAATAATAATATTCGAAAAGGATAATAATAAAAATTGATATTGTAATAAATGAAAAATTATAACAGTATTGAATTATTTTATTATTATTAATTTATGCATGCTTATATACACATACTCGTATATAGAAATATAAATGTTTTAATTTTGATTTTAGAAAAATTTCCTGTTAGACAATTTTAATATCAGAACAAAATTTTAAAGAATCTTGAGGAATCCAAAGAATTTTAGATGAAAGGAAGTGTCATTTTTCTTTATTTTGTTTGTTATTATTGATATATTGATTTTGTTTATTGTCTTTCCTTTGGTGCATACACGAATAAATCAGAAGATTTGCCATGCATGTGTTAGTTGCTCATTTGAGAAGCACAGATCTTTCAAATCTATAACTAGCGTACTTGTAAAAGCTGCTCTGAAATATGTTTTTTTCTCAATTCCTTTTTCAGACCTGGAGACTTGCCTATATGTAGTAATACATACATGTATATGTATATAAACATAATGCAATACATAATACAGACGTAGAATGTAAAAGTTTTCTAAACTTTAATAATCCATGATGTAAACATTTTTTGCTCTATGACTGTAAATAATTTTACTGAAGTTTATCAACCGTAAACGGCATGAATAATCGGCATAAGTTAATGGATATTTTTACATGAAGTTGTAAAAATGGCATATCATTTAAAAGGTATGAGCGATAGGTGCAATCATGATCAACAGGCATGAATAATCATCGTTTTGTAATTGCATGACCAACTTGTATGACCAACTTATATAATTGACTTGCATGACCAACTTGCATGACCAACTTGCTTGACGAACTTGCATGACCAGCTGGTATGACCAACTTGCATGACCAACTTGCATGACCAACTTACATGACCAGATTATATGAGCAACTTGCATACAATTTATAATTAAATACAATACAATATTTAACCCATAATGAAAAAAACGGTTTCAAACGCATTCATGAACAATTTATAAAAATTTCAAGGAACGAATGGAATCCTTTCTCTATTTTCTACCGAGATAATCTCTATTTTCTTTTTATTCCCTGAAAAAATTAAATATCAAGAATTTGCGGTATCCTGAAATAATTACTGTAAAATATATTAATATACAATATTTAAATATGGAAGAAGTTTCCAAAAAAAATTTAATGAGTAAAAAAAATAATTTCACCTTACGACAACTCACCTTATAATATATGCATGTACATAAAATATGCACTCCCACATTGCACTCCCAATTATATTTAAATTCTGCTTTATTTCCAATTCATATTATCCATAATAAATCAATTGTGTTTATTCAACCTCAACATTGATGATAGGAAAATTGGCTTGATTACAAAATATGTACATATACATTATATGTAAGTGGAAAACTAAAAACAATATTAGGACACACTAGAATGAACATCCTAGAATTTATAATATGTTTTTTTTTGTTTTATACGTTGTCATAACGTTATAGAAGAACAATATATGTACGAATAATATAAAGGATATACATAATGTATAAATTGTTACACTATCCCAGTTTAATGATGATCTATAAACTAGATGCTAGATCTATGATCTATAAAAGAGAACTATGAATATAATGTAAGTATAGAAAATTATAAAAATAATAAATAATTTTATATAAAAAATATGTATATCAGGAGCAGGAAATGCATCACAGTAAAATGTATTGTAGAATTTAATTCGAATATTGCAATTTTGTATATAGTAGCCTTATGATATTTAAGTTCGTGCTGCGCTCATAAATTTTTCTAAAACATATACTATTTAATTCTTTAATATTTTATATTTATATTTATAATTATAATTATTAAAATTCAATGGAAATGAAGGAACTTCAATAAAGCAACATTAAAATTATTTCAAAAATTTAAATTATTAACTATGAAAATTATTGAGAATTTTCTATGAAAAATTCACGACATTCCTTTGTAAAGTTAAGTAAAGATTTTACAATTTTAACTAATAAACAAGTTTAACAAAAAAAATTAAATTAAAATCAAACAAATTTTTCAATTTATTAATTTGTCTAAAAAAAACATACAATATTGATTCAATTCTATTATTAAAACCGCATAATAATCGAAAAAACAAAAAACCTTGAGACAACAATTTTTAAGGATAATTGTATTAAAAAACATAGCATTGCTGACTGCGTTTTTATTTACAAAAATTTTTGCTTTTTTTTTCTTGTATAATTGAAATATTATAAAATTAAAAAGCAGAAAAAAAGGCAATAATTCATTTCTTCCTTTTTTACTGTTTCGATTTTTAAATCAATTTTATTTATATAAATAATATACCTCAACTTCAAGGACATTTTCCTTTTCTTTTGTTATGCATTGAGAATTATGCAATATTATACAAGGGAGGAAAGTAAAGGTAATAATGTCAAGTATACAACATGCAAAGGAACATTTTATTTAGTTTTTTGTTTAAGGATTAAAAATCATTTAATTAGCTAAGCTACATTATTAAGTATCCGTTTATAGACATATAGAAATTGAATTTTACATTAAATTTTAATTTAAAATTTAAATGTTCGCCTGGCTAACAATGCGACAGAATAGATTAAACATTCGACAACCAACCCTTCCGAGAGAAACAAGAGCAATCAAATCAATTACTGAAACCAATCAATGCCTTTAACGAATATCAAGAATTGCGCGAAATATTTCACAAGTAATTCCTCCAAACCGCAAAGAAACGTCTCCTTTTCCATATCATGGACATAATATAACGGATCCATTCATATAAACGTGTTCGAAGTTCGCCATTTCTGTGTAGTCCTGACATCCCCTCACAAACATCTGTTGTCATTTGTCTCAAGAATACCCAATCAGTGGTCCCATAAATATGCTAAGATCTGCTCTGCTATATTCCAACATCAGCTATATTTCGTTTGTAAGACCTAGTTCCTTTCCTTTAACTTCTTTATCTATGATATTCCTGAACTTCTCCAGTTGAAACAGCACCGACTCATTCATCAGATCAGCCGCACTATTCCTTGTAAGTCAGTTTTTTATCTCATTTACCCACTATTTCCGTTAGTTAATATTTAGTTGCTTTTATTTTATTTTTTCTAAGTAAATTTTTATGGTTATTAAATCTAAATCAAGTCGCATAAAATGAGTTCCTACGTCATTAACAAACTATTATGAAAAAAACATATACTTTTAAAACAAATTGCATAATTTTAGGATCTAATTTTAGAATTATGCCTTTAGGATCAATGTCATTAGGATGAACTGTACCGTTTTCTAAATTCTCTTAGTATAACATTTACATAATCATGCCTAACTTTTATTTTCAATTTTTAATTTTTATTTTATGTAAAAAAATTTTAATATAATTTTTATTTAACAATAAAATTTAGGCGTAGAAATAAAAGAAAATAAACCTTTATCAGACACCTACTTATTTAAGGACATTTTCTTAATAAAAACGCAAGGATTTTTATTTATTTTTTTTTTTCATTTAATTACAAAGTTTATATTGTGTGTGTATATTTCACATACATTTCTTATTTAAAAATCAAACGTGATATCACGTTTTATAATCGTTTTATGACATTCAAAATACGCCTACAAAATATTCTATATACATTATATAAGGACACCTCTATCATTTAAATATTCTACATAGAAAAATTTTTTGTGTAAATGATATATTATGGGGAAAATATTTATAAAAAGTAAATAAATATTAATTTTTATTGGCGTAATATGTAACTTGTAGAATTTTTTTATATAAGTATAAAGGATAACCATTTTTATATGATATAATTTTCATTTATTGAAAAATTCTTTTGCATAATTATGTAATATTGTCAATAAATATTTATGATAGAGAAAAAATTTGTTTTTTATTTTTAATATTTAACAATAAAAATTAATTTATAATATTAAAATATTTTAATATCAAGTTCTTTACCATGTATATTTTAAGTTATTTTGCATTATTTTCGAAAATATAAAAATCAGTCACTTATTCGTAAACGAATTCCCAGTAATATTTAATCAACATATTTCTTATTAATTTTCATTGATATTTAATACATGTCCTTCATTGTTTTTTATTATTGATGAATGTCCTTTATTAAAAGATGTCCTGTTCATTCATTCGCATATAACTGGTAATAAAAATTTTGCAAAAATTCATTTTTAGTTAATTCGTATCTAGTTTTTTCTAGTCCACAAACTGGGACTAAGTGTCTCAAGTCAAAATTCATATACATATCAAATAATTTTCGAATTTTTTTAAACACTGCATTCAAAATCCGAAAAAATTTGGCAATAATTCACAATAATTTTCTTTTTATAAACATTTTTTGTCCGATTCTTTTATCGCAGTATGAGAGGCCTAAATCTAAGACATTTGTACATGTATTGTGCCCATTCAATTTTGAAACGAGACCTCTGTGTAGATAAAGTAGTATTTATGGTTTGAAAAAATTTTAAATTCTTTAGAAATTAATACACTTTTTACCATGTTTCGTCAATCAGTACCAGATGTCTAATCTCTAAAATAAATTGCAAAATATATTATACAATAATATGATTTAAGAGATGTAGGTTACATATTAAGCCATAACTAACTGTTGTACTCTAATAATAAAAAAATTTACAATAATATCAATGAATTTTATTATGTACATTTAGTTAGAAAAATAAGAAACAGTGTACTCCTTTTTTTTACAAAATTAATTTAAATTTTCTTTATATTTCATTTTGTAAAATACCAGCCCAGTCATGTATTTTTAAATTTAAGTATCATATAGTTTCAAATAATTCATAGTATATTTTTCATTAAATTTTTCTTCTCAATGAAAATATATAAAGGATATTATGTTACTACATATATAATCATTCATTATAACAAAAAATATCAAAAAAACTGCTTAAAAATGAAAAAACGATAAGTAAAACAAAAACAAGAAAAACAGAAGAAATTATGAATTTCATTCATAAGAAAATATAAAAAAAAAAAACTAAAATTATCCTGTTTTTTTTTTTGTTTTTCGAATATATTTGTAAAATTCATTTTTTTTGTGTCCTTTTTTCTTTTTTTTATAATTCACTTAGGTACACGAATAAAATACAACCCCATATGATTACCATTATAAGGATATTAATAAATTTTTCATTCTTAATAAAATTATAATAAAAAAAAACTAAGCTTTTTTAAAAAAAAATTTTTAAAATATTTCGAAGAGAAAATTATAATAATTTCAATATAATAAGAAAAGAGAACGAAATCAAAAGAGAATTTAAATACAATTTAAAGAGAAATTTATATGGGAGCAACAAAATATAAGCTTTTTAATATTAATAGAAAAACTTTTCACCACACCAATTTTTAAAGAGAAAATTTCTCTATCCATTAATTAAAAGTAATTCAATATAAGAGAAAAAATCATAATATCCTTAAGAAAAGAATAGAAAAATTCATTTCTCTTATTATTTCGACTATTTGAAGAACTTTATATTTTTTCTATATTTTTCTATAAATTTCCTTTTTAAAAAATAATCCTTATAATATAATATATTATAAAGGTCCTAGACCTACGCAATTTTTCCTTTTTTCTAAAATTTCCATCTCATTTTTATAGCATCTAAAAAGTCCTAAATAAAATTTATGTTGATGATTTTCTAGTTATTTTATGCTCAATTTCAGTACCATTTCATTACTTGACATTGAAAGTTGTTCATTATTATCTATGAGGTATAATATGGGCCGTATTGATTTCGATTAAATAAAAATGGATTATACAAAAAGAAAATGGGGGTAAATATACAAGAGTTTTCTTGTTATCTAAGTACTTACATCTTTTCCAAACAAAAGGATTAAAAAATATTTTGTTTTTATTTTAAAAATATTTATTTTTATTCAATTGTTTGGATTTAAATTCTTGTTCTACTGACTCAATTTTAGGCAATTTTTCCTACTATTTTGATTAAATTCAAAAGCAAAATCAATTTATTAAATATTATTTTAGTATAAAACAAAAAGGATTATAAGAATATTTTTATGAATGTTATTATGTTTCATGTATCTTATTGAATCAAATACATATTATAATCTATGAATACATATGTGTACATCAAAAATCTATAATATTTATTTATGAATTAGGTTACAAAATATTTTGTATATATTTTAATCTTAAAGTACACATAAATGTGTGTATAACCTACATTTAAACCCTATAATATACGACTGAACATAATGGTTACATATAAAATATTTGATTTTAAAAGAATAAACATTTTTTTGGTTGATTACTTATGAAAATTAAATAAATAATAAAATCCAAAAAAATCAAATTGAATAATTACAGAAAAAAAAGGATATTTAAAGTTAATGTACGTAATATATGCATGGTATAGTTATTCTCTATAGGAATTTTGTTTAAGAAAATATAGAGGAAAAATATTAACAAAAATTTTATTACTTTAGATATTTTAACTTCAATTTTATGAATTAAACTTACATCAATTCCATTGATGATCAGAATTTAAGGAATTGTACGTTATAGTTTTATGAGACAATACTCTATTTCATCTCGACACCAGATCATAAAATCTAATTTGAGCCTAACAATTGGCATTAACATAAGGTTTGTATGAATTTCGCGCCCAAAAGTTCTCCAATTCAAAAACGATATCGATACCTTAACGAAACAATCCTCTAAACAACATTAGAAAAATTTTAAAATATTTTGCAGAATTAATAGAAAAGAATTATAAAAAATTCGCACTAACTATATCAATTGTACTAGAATTATTTTGGAAAACAAAGCATCTTCATGTTAATTTAAAGTTTGAATATTTTTAATAAATTTCCTAGTAAAGTAGTATTTTAGAATTTTTAAAATGTGGGATAGAGGATTTTCTCTCCATAAGTTCTGGACATAGCGAATTGAAGTTAATTATTATTCTAACCAAACTTCTTCCACTCAAATCTTATACAGTTTCTTTCACATAAGGTGGCAAATAATTTCAAGAATGATTCTTTAATCAATTTTCAGCAAAAAATTGTATGGATTGTAAGATGAAGGGCAAGGGGATGGGGTCATATATACTGGCTTTTGAGCTACAGGCTGCTGAAAAAAAAATACCAGATTTTTCCTGCATACATTTATATGTCATCTAGTTAAATGCTTATAAATTCGGAACCCTGAAAGATAGAGCAACCATTGGGAGCTTGTTTTACAGCCGGTTCATTGTTCTATATTTTCAGTTCCACAATCAATTTGATTTGAGCCATAGTTTTCGAGATACAGCTCGTCAAAATCAAAAAATTAGTTTTTTTTAATATTTTTCTAAAAAACTCGAAATTTCTCGAAAATTTTTGTTATACATTTTGTTATATACATAAAATAGCCTTGAGCTTTTGAGCTAAAAGTAAATGTAAATTACAAAATATGACATGGCTGTTAATAAACATCACTGCTAAATTTTCTTTATAAAAAAGGCTTATATATAATATTATTATTCCCATTTTCCTATACATTAAAAACACTTAATTTGTATATATATAGAACCAAAATAAACCATCATTACATAATCAATTTTCTAGTTAATTTAATTTGAAATTTGATTACTAGTATGAAAAAAAATTTAATTCATAAACTGAAAAATCACTTAAAAATCAATAAAATCAAATTCAAATAGCTACACATATATAAAAAATATGCTTTAATACACATTCACTTATACACACATTTATAATCATATAACAAAATTACGATATCGCTGTGTATTTTATTAAACATTTTTAATTAAATATTAAAAATTTTTAGAGGATAAAATTATTTAATCTCTAATTTTCTAAATATTATATGTATACCTATTTATATGTATATATATATATATATATATGTATATATAAATTTTCCAAATCATTAATAATATTTTAATGTTTAAATAAAATGTTTATTTCCTAGAAATAAGAAAATTTTAAAAATGATTTTTTTTTTCTCTTTGTTTTTTTTTTTTTTTTTTTGTTATACATTTCCCCCAAAAATATTTTGGATCAGAAGGCGAATGAATCGCAAAAACAGTTATTGAGTTGTATATAACATTTTAATGTAAGTGTGTAACAATATAACTGGGGTGTATTGCATATATGTATTATTATAACTCATAATTTTATTTGAAAAAAGGATAATACCAAGTATTCAATTACAATTTTATGTTAATCGATAAAATTTTTATATAAAATAATGTTTTTTTGGTATTAAAATAAAAATATAATTATTAAATATTCTATAACAAAATTTATATATTAAATATAAGAACAAAATATTATTATCCTGCCAGTTAACATGGTTGAGATAATCATAAAATATTAACAGTAAGCATATTTCAAATATCTAGCAATTAATTTGTGATTAATTTTAAAGTAAAGGTTTTTAATTAAAGTGGAATTTCCATAATTCAAATCATTCCGCATCTACAATACAAAATGAAAATTTGAATAGAAATTTAAAAATTCTTTATTGGTAGTTGATGAAATATATGAAAGCCTTTCGGCTTCTTGTTATCTGGAACCCTTTTAGAAGTCTTGTTTCAGAGTGAAATCGGGAGCTTCACAAAATTTTAATATTGAAATAGTTTAACGATTGATCTGAATTCTAATATGATCAGAATACTCGTATATAAGAATCAAAGCATATAAAAAGGAGATTTCTGTGGCAAAATACTTGATTAACAGTTGGTTGCTAGAAAATTTAGTATATTACTTGTTATTGTGTCTAACAATCATTTCGTTCATCAGGAAGAAAAAAAAAAATTATTTAAAGTAATTGAATTGTTTTTTTTATCGTTGAATGTTAAAACAGGAAATTAATTTTAATATGAAAATTTACGAAAAATTTTTAATTACTGCTTTCAGTACATATAATTAGAATTAAAGTATTAGAGCATATTAAAGATATTATTTGATTAATTACAATGAAATCTACAAATCTCAGAAATTATATCATGGTTTTTAGAATCGGGACTCTATAATTTTCGTCATTTAGAGGGTTTTATAGTGAAGTTTTTGCAAACAGTCACCATGATTTTACCTTATTTTATATTTTACACATTTTTTGAATTATACAATCTACTTCAAAATGAAAACGTCTTCATGTCCATAATTTATTACAATTATTAATTTAATTTCATTAATGTTAATATTGTTTTATGCAAAAATTTAGCTACATAACAATTCTCTCGGAAAAAATCCTTTAAGTATAACAATTTTTAAATTTTATTTTAAATAATGAAATTTTTGTTACCAAAGAAATTCAATAATTTATTTTAATTACTGAATAGCCTGTAATATAAAATGTTTAATATATAAAATAAAAAAAAATTTTAATAATAATAATATGGTAACACTTTATTTATGCATAAAATATAAATCTTTATTGATAATAAATTATAATTTACCTATAAATCCCCAAATACTTAATAAATCCCTTATACGCAAATAAATATGCAATATAATAAGTGTATAATAAGCATGAACCCAGCAATAAGAATAAAATAAAACTGGTATACAAAGCAAAAAAAAATATTTAAAAAATTTAGGATAGAAAACAGAAAAATAACAACAAAAAATAAGAGGCGATAGAGGATAAAAAATATAAAATTGCGAGGATAAAGATTTTTTTTATTTCCCACTTTTTTACCGACCGTATTGTGTAAACAATAGGTAGGTTATGTGATGGCAACAAATTTTGATATCGAGTTTTCGGTGGGAACGTACTTCTCCATAGTAGGGAAGTGTAAATAAACTATTTTTAGCAACCTGTCGGTCTGTCGGTCTGTCGGTCTGTCCGTCTGTCGGTCTGTGTGTGCACGCGTGTATCTCAAGTTCGGCTGAACCGATTTTGATGAAATTTTATATGTAAGTTTGTTTCCACCATGGCACGGATCGATCAACTTTTGGTATATATCAGGCCTCGGGAACTGCACTTTTTAGCGGGCCTGTTTTACATTTTTGAACATTTTGAAGAAAGTATTCAACCGATTTACTTGAAATTTTATATATAAGCTCAGCTCGACCGTCCGCAAAAATTCGTATGTTTTGGAAGAAATCAGGCATCGGCAACTAGACGTTTACTACGGGCCAAATATACATTTTTGTGTATATAAAGAGAAATAATCAACCGATTTCATTGAAATTTAATATATGAACTCCTCGTATTAAAACAATGAACATATAAATTTTTTGGAAAGATCAGGGCTCGAAAACGGATTTGCGGGCTGATTTTACATTTTTCACCATATCCACAGAACAAATTGATGGAATTTCTTGAAATTTGATATTTGAGTTCCGGTTGTTACCCAAACTAACTGGCGAGCATTTCAGGGAATTCGGGTAGCACAAAGCGAAACTCTACTAAGAGCCAAATTTACATTTTTCTAAGTATGTTAACTATAAGCTTACTAATGTCCTAAAAATTGGAAAGAAGTATTTAAAAGACATTTTTATAATATTCTGTAACACTTTCATTTAACTAGACAATACACAATGCGGTCGGTTATGTGCTGACCACATCAGATTTTTTTATATATACAGCCATATCCTGGTCAACCTACCTTTATGTACAGTTGTATACCCATACCGTTATTATGATGTGTTTGTTTTGGTCATAATTACTGTGGTTTTTTTTTGTGCACGTGTAAAATATTTTTGTTTCTTTTATCCTCCTTCTTATTTTTTATATACTTTAATAAAATAAAAGAAAAAAAAATAATTTTTCTCATGTCTCAAATTTTTTTTTGATCCTCTTTTGTATATGAGATTTTACCTGATTTTTTTTTTTTCGTTTTTGTTGTGCGTTTTGTTATCCTTAAGGGATTTTCAATAACAATGACTAAAATATTTTGTATATATAAAAATATAATTTATGAGTGTATATATGTATATATATAGACGGCGTATATGGTGTGAAATATGGAGTGTTTATAATATAACAATTAACTAGAATGAAATTTTAGAAATTTTAGAAACTCTTAATAAAAATTTATTATTAAAAACTATAAAATTTCTTATTATTGATAACTGTGTCACCAACACTCCAAACAAGACTGTATCATGTACTTAGATACAGTCTTGTTTGGAGTGTTGATGTCACTATAAATATTCCAGAACAATTAAAAATCTGCAATACAAAACTATATGCATTTATAAATATATGTGTTGTATAGACATAACATTCTTGAACTCAAGACACTTTACCATCAGGCACCAGATAAGGCATGAAAATTAGCATTTCACCCTCTTAACTAATATTATGTTGCATTAACTATTTTACATTAGTATTACTGTTATAAGTTCATCTAGACGATAATGAAATAAATTAATTTGCAATTAAACAATTGAACTCAACATTGCTCGAATACATCAAGGCTGTGAATCTCGAGCGAGTGCTGTAGGGCTCAAGAAGCGGGGGGGGGGGGGGGGGCGGGGGGGGGGGGCGCACAATAGATCCTCTAGAGACACAATAATTTTCTTTTTCCTATACTTTCTGTAAGAGAGTAAAGAATTTCTCACTTAAAGAATGAAAATTTTCTTTCTTGTTTAAGGTTATTTTTTCTATTCTTCTTTTTCTTTTATTTATAAAATTTTTGGGACAACATTTTGGTATAAAAATCATCATATTTTTTTTTTGTAAAAATTCAAAAATTATTTGATAAAGGTTTGCAAATGCTTTTTTTTTTAAGATAAGAATTTTTGTTTTGTTATTCAAAAATTTAATTTATGGGTATAGGGTTGAAGAGAAATTTTTACCTTTATACAAAATGGAAAAAGGTAAAAAAAAAATTCTACCTTTCTTTTTTCTTTATAAATAAATTCAATATCATCATTTCCATTATATAAAGAAAATTATATCGATTATTAATTATTTTAATATATTTATCAATTAATTATTTTAAGAAATCAATTAATTTTAATACTATATTCTTATAATTTTAAATCAGATTTTTTAGAAGTTGAGAAAATATTAATTTTTCTGTGTTTTTTTGAGATAAAATTTAGAGCAGCTTGTTTAGAGCCTCCATACTCTCTATTATCAAGGGGGGGAAAAGTAAATTGTGGATTGTAAAAACTAAATACCAAATATTTTACCTTAAAACAATATAGTCTATTTTTTTTATTGTACTCGTAAGGTATTTAAAGTATAGTATTTA
This sequence comes from Condylostylus longicornis, assembly GCF_029603195.1. NCBI lineage: Eukaryota > Metazoa > Arthropoda > Insecta > Diptera > Dolichopodidae > Condylostylus > Condylostylus longicornis. The sequence continues at coordinate 1,071,120 of NW_026578045.1, forward strand.
AAGTATAGTATAGATATTTCAAGGATATTTAATATTGATACAAATTTTACAAAAAAATAAAAAACAGATTTGCCACGTATATAGTAGATATTTGGAATCATATACTATGCTAAGGCTTTTAAATGAGATGCTCCCAAAATTTGCTCCCGAAAGATCTGGCGTCTCTGCCTGGAAGAGAATGAAATGGTGGAGTATTTATTATGTGAATTCGAGGCGGTGGCTTTCCTGCTACTGACATACTTTGAAAGGTGCTTTATGACACTCATCGAGGTCAGTTTTTAAGGGAATCACGCAAAAGATCCTATCAGTCAACGTGAAAAGGGCACCTACTGTGAAAAAAAATTTCAATTTCTCTATAGAGAGGAAAAATTTCTAGCTATAAATGTTAAGATATTTAAACAAATAAATCTGGATTCAGATATTTAAACAAATAAATATGGAATTCATATTTTACATACAGCAGTAACAAAAAACCTGACTCACAAAGGTTAATTTAAAATATCGCGAAATTACACTTATAACAAAATATAATTATAAATTTTATACAATATAATTAATTTTATAACTAAGGTAAAATTAATATAAGACATTAATAGAAATAAGTATAGTATAATCAATGGAAATAAGTGGTTTAAGGAATTAATGAAATAATTGGTGGAAAATAATTTCCCCTTACAAAGTAAATCAAGAAATATAATTTATATAGAAATAAAATTTCATTGCTACAATGCAACAAAACCACATATGTATATACGATCAAATTTACTCTTTTCGCTATTCTTATAAGCGGAGTTCCAAGAGCAGAGTTTTTCTGAAGAAATAATTTCTCACCTAAATTAAAAATAATTTCTCAGACTTGTTTCTCGCATATTAGTTAATTTAATTTTTATATTCATATAAAGTTCAAATTATATTTAAGATTATTTTTTATTATTCTTAAAATTTCAGTATAAAGTAAACTTTTAAGATAATTTAATTAAAAACAATTTATAAAGTATATAATAATTTTTTATTTTTCTTCATCCTACATAATTTGTTATACGAGTACACACAATATACGAGTATATGAAATAATTTAACAAGAAATTAAAACCTACAAAAATAAAAGTTTCTCTTTCCTTTTCAACAATAAAATTTTCGAAGAGGTCAACAATATTATTATATAAATACTTTTTTCTATAAAAATATAAAATTATTCACTCTATTAATCCTTTTAAATTACATATATATATATATATATACATATACAAAATAATCCACCATTTAATTTACTATATGATTTGTATAACAGTTATTTTTCTATACGAGTATAACTCTTTTTAACCTATATAAAAACTTTGTTGAAAAAATTGTTTTCCACCTTCATAAATCTTATATAATATGTTTAAGATTTTTTTTTTCTGTTATACTATTATTAGAAAATAAATTAATAATAGTATTTAAGAAAATATTAATAAATAAGTATATAAAACTAATTAATAAATTTTATATATATATGTATAACAATAAAGTAATTTAATCATCAAGAATTTGGCAAAAAGTTTTCTCTCATATACAACCATTATTTTTCTTTTTAATAAAATTCAATAACCTCAGTTGTACTTTTCAAAATTTTCAGTCAAAGTGAAATTTTATATACTTACTCATATAATACTTAATTATCTATACAAACACATGTATATAAATTAGTCCTTAAATAGAATAATATTATATAAGTAGATAAATTTTATAAGGATATTTTGTTTTTTTTTTTGTTTTTGTATTAAGAGATGATGATAAACTGTGTCTATTGTTTATACCTGTAAATTTGTGAATTCCTTGTATATAAAAATACAAAAAAAAAAATACAAAAAAACTTGTACTTCTCTAGAAAGTATTTTTTATTTTCGGTTCTTTCTCTCTATTCTTTTATTTTCTTTTGTTACCTGTTAACATTGAAAAGTGAATAAAGTGAATGAATGTATTTCAAGAGCTATTTTATATATATATATATATATATATATATACTTAATTATAGAAAATTCCAAAATATATTTGTAGTATATAAGAAACAGGGTTTCCCAAAAAATTAAATATTAATTTTTTTATAATTTTCATAATTTAAAATTAATTTTAAAAATCCAAATAAGTGCTCCCACAGAAGACCTATATAAAAAGTGGAGGAATTTAAGCCGATATAAAACGCAACTGAATGGTTATAACTCCCTAAAATAATAGTCATAAGTTGTTGTACGGAGCTCTGTACATTATACATGAATTTTTGAAGTAACAATTAATCTTACTCTATATATCTTGTTATTATGTTTACACTCTGTGAAGGAAGATATAGACGTGTTGTCTTCGGCATTTTCAGTTAAATGAAATGAACTCGTTTTTTGTTTCACTCTATCTGCACTAACCATTATCCTTTATATTAAGCCAGAACAACTCAACTTTTATCAAATTCTCATTCGATTAAACAAAAATCATTGTTTGATGTATTAATCCTTTAAGACTTCGATGAGATCAGAACTTTAAAGAAAATACTTTGTTCGCATTATTTCGAGATATAAGAGCAAAAAGAGTGAAGCTATTGTAAGTATTTATTCCAAATATTTTGAAAAATGTCTTAAAACTAATTTAAAATAAAATAAAGTAAATATTCTTACTAGATTTTCTTTTTATATACGAATAATTTATTAATTAAATTTTATTATTAAACTTCAATCGATGAGGTGGTAGTAAATTTTACACCTTCTGCTCTTTTGTTTGTAATTACTTCCTTATATTTCTCTCTTACCGTTTCACACTCTCTGTATATTTTCATATGTTTTATGCTCTCTTACTCAGTCTTAATTCTGTTATCGTAGATAAATCACTTACGGAAACGTTGGAAGAGAGGTGTAATAATTAATATCAACTCGACGAATTGTTTAAAAAATTTCATCTCGTATTTAAAAGGTTAAACCTGAAATCAACCTGTATACGTCTTATTATTTGAGAAATTCTGTAACAATTCTAAATATTCTAACCAAAATCAAAATCTTTTTCTTAAATCCTTCTTATATGTATAAATGAATTGCAATCCTTAAGTACTTTTTTCCTTGTTATTTATGAGATCGAAAAACCAAAATACGACAACAATAATAACAAAAAAAAAAAAAAAATGGAGAAAAAATAAAACTAAAAGAAAATAACTTAATAAAGTTTAGATATTCGAAAAGTTTTCCATTTTATATACTTTTATATCATGGTAAATTATAGTATGTATTCGAGTATATGCATTCTTAGATATACATTTGTATATATGTATATTAAGGGTACAAAGGATAAAACTTTCTATAATTCACTAATTATGCGATTCAGAAAAACTTTTCAGTTTGATGGTTCATTCATTTCGTTTATTTAAAGATGAAATAAAAAAAAAAAAACAAAAATAAAACAAAAATTAACAATAATATTATCAACATAAGAGAGAGAGAGAGATAGAGGATGAGGAAGGAAGTTTGATTTTTTAGAGTAAAAGAATATCTACGTATATAAGTATTAAGTAGGTTACATGAAATCCTTAACAGAAAACAAGACCAAAGAGAAAAAGAAATTTAACTTTCGGTTTAAATTTCCTTTTTATGCAAAAAAAAAATTATGTTGTTTTAAATAAAATACAAATATTTTTAAAGAAAATTTGTCTGCTCAATAAATTCTAAAAAAATTATAAAACTTATTAATATTTTAATTATAGTTGAAAGTTCGATTTTGTGGCTTTGTAATTATTGTAAATATAATTTACGAGTACTTTTGCTCTAATTATTCTATTTCATCAAATCTAAAGTACCCTCTTGATCCCATACATAATATAGCAATTTAAAAGCTTTCCCAATAAAATGCGCCCTCTGACGCCAAAATATTAAAATCTAAAATTCTTTTTTCCTTTCTCTGTTCTCTTTCTGTTGAGAATAGCAAACTGCCAGAGTGAGTAATAATTTGCAAATGTCAAACTGACAATTATATGAAATTTTATAAAAATTAATTGTCATTTATTTTCTTTGTTTTTTCTTTTGTTGCAAATTAGAGACTTTAAAATTTCGAATTGCATCCCTTTTTTTTTAATTTTCGTATAAAAAGTAAAATGACATAAATTTTTTATAATTTCTTTATTTATAAATTGTAGTCAATGCTATGGTGGTGGCAGAATCACTTGGTGGACCTCAGTATACTTGTCCTACGATTTAAATGTGATGCTTCCACTCAATAACCTGAAGGACTTGGTAGAGAATGAACAGTCTCTCGATACGGGCTTTATCATTGCGAGCAATGTTTTCGCATATAATACGATTATAGGGAGGTCGGATACCAATACGAAAGGTGAGTCAGTTTTTTAGTTTATCTTGAGCACTAACCTCACATTATGTAGAATTGGGGCTCACAGTCCAGTTTCGTTACTAAAAATCGGTAAGTTGTAAAGTTATCGTTTTAATTCTTGCCTCACAAATTATTGTTAGCTTGTTTACGAATTGAGAAGTATCACAAAGAAAATTTCTTTTCTGATCATCGCTATATAGAATGTAATTTATGCTAAAATAACTAAGGCAGAATGCTCTCTTGAATTTCAGGAACAACAGGCAGTTTTAAATGGTTAGAATTCGGAGATTCGGATACAGGAAATTGTTTATAAATAACAATTGCATTTTTAATTTATTTTAAGTAGATAACAACACCCAGTTTTTTTTTTCCAATAAAGACCTACTTTTCACCAATGTTCTAAAGAAATAAATTGAATATTTTAAATTTGAAATTATTTATAAATATATTATAAACAAATCAATTATAATTAATCAAATAATTTTAATTAATTAATCCGATATATTTAATACTATACTTTGTCTCACTTCCACCCTATCTTATTAATAGATTATTTATATAATAAGCATTTAAATTATTATAAATAAATTCCAAAAATTTATTTCACATACTGTGTATCCCATATACATGTATAAATTACCTAATAATTCCCAAATATTTCAAATATAACAAAAAAATTTTTAACCAATTGACATTGCAACAAAATAAAGGATACCTTGAAAGGATTATAATTAACCCAGTTAACATTTTGGAAATTCATGAAAGGATTCAGGATCATGAAGAATCTGCAACATGAAAACAAAATTTTTTTTATAAATATATACTCGTATTATGTATATAAACATCATATAAATTTAAATCCTTTAAAATCCTTTTGAAATTAGAAAATGACTTGTATATAAAAAAAATATACAAAATAGTATAGAAACAAAATTAAAAAATAAAAAAAAAAATTTAAATTTAAATTGAAAATACATAATATACATACATTGAGATGGATGGATGGATCAGAAGCTTCCAAACTGAAAATGTAATTTGTTATTATTTTTTTTTGTTTTTTTTTTTTGCATAAGTCTGATTTAATTTATTTATATATCAAACCATAACCTTAAGGTATATAATATATGAATGAATGTGAAGGGCATAAAGACCTAAATGATATTTGCTCCTGTTTGTATATATACATATACATATAGTTGAAATTTATATCACATAGTTGGGATAATATGTAGTCAATGATATTCTATTTGTGGGTTAATACTATATGATTAAATAGTCATTAAAGTTTTTAGAATACTTAAAATATATATGTATAAGCTACTTGATTTAATTTATAGGATAAATAATAATATAATGTTATATATATAGGTATATATTTATTGAAAGTGAGCTATATAATTCACATACGATAATCAATATTTAATAGTTTGTGGGAGCAGATATGTAATATAAAGATAATAATTTAATTATGTATTGGAAAATATTGAAAATTTTAATAAAATTTATTAAAATTTTTGAAATATGTAGCTCTCCTCAAATCGTTTAATTCTAAATCAAATTTTTTTTTAATAATAATTCTTAATTTCAATCTTAAGAAAACTGTTATAACAATATAATTTAAGAAATATTAAGAAATAACAATTAAAAAAAATAATATAATAAAGCAATGCAAAATTTTTCAAATACAATGCATAAAAAAAAAACGGAATAAAAGCTATATTTCAATATTTAGTTTATTTATTATGATATTTAATTATTGCACAAGGGCTTTACGCGTTTTCATATTAGCAAATTTAATAACTATGTCCGACTAATCAATTTTCGATCAAAGGTTTTATAGTAATTCAAATTTTTCTATTGTTAATTGTTTCATTGTGACTTACGCATACAAATAAAAATATTTAACATTTTCTTCATTGAAAACATATTCTGCAATTGAAATATATTTATTTGAAATATTGAGTTGTTAATTTGAGGCCCAGAGAAAATGCCACTCTTGTCCCCCTTTGATAGAGCTTGGCTATTATTCACAGGACAAGTGGCGAACAATCAACAAAATCTAAGATATTATTTAGAAACTTAAATTCACCATGAAATATTGAAATATTGGTAGAAAAAAAAGGTTTGTAAATAAGAATATCAATAACTGGCTTAGAAAATAAATACAAATGAACATATTAAATTAAATGTTCAACAAAATGTCTGCAGAAAGATACATACTCGTACATAGCAAGTTACTACAATATCATTATTGATTAGGTGGTAATCTTTAGCATATTTTCAATTTTGAGCAAAATCTGTAGTAAAAAATCGTTAACAATTGAATAGTTCTTATATTTTGAGACAAAAAAACAAAATTACAAGTTTTTATATTTCATAAGCCTTATTATGAGTGCCAGTTAAAAATAAATTCTATTGTTAACCTTTATATCGCTTTTAAATTGCAAAAGCAACATTGTAATTTCACTTAAATCAAATTTTACTATTCATAAAAAAAAATATATGTAGGTAGTCCTCTATTCTCCTTTTTTTTTTTGTAAAAATTCATTATTCATTAATTTAAAAAACAAAAAATATTTTACATAAGCACCATAAAAATATCATTATAAAAAAGGAAAAAAAAATAATTTTAAATTTAAGTCATCGCATTGCGAAAATTATTTTATTTATATAACATATTTAATATAGTACATACACACATACTCTTGTATATACATAAATGTATATTTATTCGTATAGTAAGATATAAAAATGGAGAAATCTTAAAATTTTCATTAAATTTTTCATTCACAATATGCCCGTTCCTCTTCTGTCTGTTTCTCTCCCTTGCTTTCTTTATATAGTTTTGTTTCATATCTCCTCAATTAATTTTATTTACTTATGAAAATATTTTAATATTCTTTTTTATACATAAATAAATATATAATAATTACTTATGTATAAAAATTTTTTACTTTGAAAAAAAAAAAATGCTTTATTAGCCAAAAATATGCTGCTCTCCTTTTTTCTTTGCCCATTTGCCTATACTCGTAATTTGTGAATTACTTATTTTTTGTTTAAATTTACATTATGTATAATTGCTTATATAAATAAAATGAAGTTAATATTTACAATTAAAATTTAAAATAAAAAATAGTACATACTTTTAATATATAGATTTTATGCGTATAATCTTGTAAAAATTTTATTATTCGGTTTATTCAATTTGAAAACAAGTGAAAAAATAAAGTTTGGAATTTCTTTATAGTTTATCAACCCAATTTTCATCGACTGCATAAGATTATGAAAATTTCCTTTAAAAATTTTTATTTGAAATTCTATGAGAGATAGAAAGTAGGCTCTATAGTTAATGTATCGGAAAAAATGTTAAATTTAGGCTCTTAACAGTTGTTAATTTTTAGTAATTAGATTTCCCTGATAAATTTCCCAGTTAATTTTCTTAGTAACTGCAAATCAGATATTGAATTTCAAAAGATTCAGTCAATTAATTCCTGAGATAGGATCAAATTTTGTAGATACGTAAATTCGACCGGAATTGGACTTATGGAGTTCGACTTATAGAATTCGTATGGTCGGTAATAAGTATTTTTGTAGTTATATAATTATTATTGCTCTATTGAATTAGAAACTGAACATAATATGGACATATTATGTATATATGTATACCATTTTATGTATAAAATTTCTAAGAATTTCTGAGGTAAGAGACAAGAGAATTGTTCGGTAAGAAAATTATTTGTAATATGATTAAAACAAAATATTTCAAACTTCATCAGTTAGAGAATAAATGGATTTTTCAACAATACTATGCCAATATATTCGAAAATTTAATAATTATTTACTTTTTTTGGACACCAATGTGATCACCTTAATATTACAAATTAAAGCCCTATAAATTGTGGACAAACTTTTATAAATCAACAAAAATAAAAGCATACCACTTCATTTTTATGTTGTTGTTTTTTTTTCTTGTTAAAAATAACAACATTCTTGCAGGTTGAAAATGTCTTTCCTTCTACGTACATATGTATGTACATACATATATATTCTTTACACAGTTTTTATTATTTAATTCTAATACAAGATAAGGAAAAATGTTAAAAAACAAAAGGCTTGTTCTATTACAAAATTGTTAAAGGCATATCCTTTTGTGTTAAATTTTATATAGGTATATACACCTTTACCAACATACAAATAAATATACATATTTATACATATTTTTTATTTTTACATTTAATTAATTTTTTAATTGTTCCGAAAACCTAAATAAAATGTTGGAAAACAATTTTTCATTCATCCTGTTGTCTTTGTACATATTTTTTTTTTGTTTTTTCTTGTTGTTTTTTTATATATTGCATTTAAGCATTTTAGCATTTTATTCATCAAAAAGCAATGAACATTACAATAAAACGAGCGGAAAACTAAAAAATGAAATAAAAACAAAAACAAGAAGAAAAAGAAAACAACAACAACAATCGTTCTATTTTGTCTTTTATTACTGTATTTTTACTTCTGATACTTTAAATGACTTCCTTTTTATTATTTTTTTTTTGCCTAGAAACAACAACAAAAAAACTAAATAAATAAAAATGAGAAGAAGAAGAAAACAAGGATTATTAAAATTATTACATTTACTCCAACTATCCAGGTACATATGTATGTAAATAGGTACTGATAAATTTAAAATTAAATTATAAAACAGTTTTGATTAGTGCAACTGCTAGGGTACATTTTCTACCCAAGGATATAATTGTAGTGTTCTATTTAACTAATATATAGTTATAACATATACGATTCCCTACATACACATACACCAACTTATCTAGTAACTAAACAAAATAGATTTTGACGTAAAAATTTCTTATGAAATTATCTATCTATTTAGAAAAAACTGAAAAAATAAAACAGGGGAAAAATTAGATTTTCCATAAAGATCGAATGCTTGGTATTCCGGAGGTACATTTAATGCAGAGAAATATTTTAAGGCCTTTCAGAAACTGTTTGTTTGAACTTTCTCTCTTTTTCAGAACTGAAATTATATTCAAAAAAACCTGGATAAATAAAAATTTCGTGAAAATTCGTTAAAATCTCTGGAAATCAGAAACAGTTGAGATTTGGCACCCATTGCGGAACAAAAGTTTTACCCATTTTCGATCGTCTAAGCAATAGTATATGTTGTTGTATATCTTTCTGAATTATCCTGTATACATATATATACTTTATTACTTTTTCTTAATAAAAATAATTTTTCACTTTGTAGGTACCTAACACTTTTTTCACTTTTCGAAATTTTTGTTTGGTTTGTGATTCTTTTTCGTAAATTAATTCTAAGATATTTTATGTACATATCATAACATTGCACTTTAAAAGTAAAAAAAGACGTACATACTCATGAGTGTGTGTGCACAAAAAATAACTTACATGCATGTATCTAAATTTTTGTAAATGCGTAATACAATTATAATAAAGGAGTTTGTAATTTAATTACATATTTACATACATGACGTTACATCTTTGTAAATTTATGTAAACTGTTTTTATTCAAAAATAAATGGTTCAATAAATTAAAATATAGACAAACTGTAAAAAAATTAAAAGGAATATGTAGTCAGGTTTTTTCAAAAACAATTTTCGCATGAAATTTAAAAAAAAAATTTGGATACAAAAATTGTGTTAAGTATGAAAAACTACATATATAAAGCAACAACCATTTGAAAACTAAAATAGCGAAGACTACAACTATTTTATAAGTGTCAAAAAAGTGATTAAAAAAATTATGACATAAACCAAAAACGGAAAAATATATTTTCTTGTTCCGAATCGATTAAATTCAAATTCCTGAAAAATTCTACAACAATGGAAACACTTATCAGATTTTAACAATGTAAACACACTTTACACATGTGAACACATTTTCTAATTTGACTCATAATATGACATTTACTTGTTGTCAATTAAATGTCATTTTCATCTCCAGAAATTTAACTATCTCAAGAAATTTTAATCTAAAAAAGTTACACGTAAGATAAATAAATATCAAAATAAAATTATGGATGTTAATATGATGGTAAATATTAAATATATTATGTGATATATGTAGCTTATAAATTTATGAATAAATATGTAAATTTTAGGAGCCAACATTAAATATAATAAAAGGAATGTGCATTATGGATAATGATGGTAATAGAATTTTGGCAAAATACTATGATAAGAATGTTTTGCCAACTGTTAAAGAACAAAAAGCATTCGAAAAGAATTTATTTAATAAAACACACCGATCAAATACAGAAATAATAATGTTAGATGGTTTAACATGTGTCTATAAAAGTAATGTGGATTTATTTTTCTACGTAATGGGAAATGCATATGAGAATGAATTAATTTTAATGTCGGTATTAAATTGTCTTTTTGATTCAATTTGTCTTATATTAAAGAAAAATGTTGAGAAGAGAACAGTAATGGAAAATTTAGAAATAATAATGTTGACTTTTGATGAAATTTGTGATGGAGGGTAAATAAATTTTTATAAATTTAGAAATCATACTCTTTTAAGTACATAACTGTGTGGATATATATCTACTCATCTAATTTTTCAATAATTTTTGTTTTTTAGAATCATTTTGAATGCTGATCCATCATCAGTAATTAAACGTGTTGATTTAAGAAACGATGACATTCCAATTGGAGAGCAAACTGTAGCTCAGGTAACGAACGCAATTCATGGGCTATTTTGGTAGCATTAAAACTATTATACAGTATATTTAATAATATATGTATATTTTTTTTCAAACCTGCAAAAATTAAATTTACGATAATCCACCTTTTTTTTTTATTTTATATTTTTTTAAGTATTATATTTTTTTTTTGCTTCTCTGTAATATATAGCTTTAAAAGAAAACATTTTATATACATATTATACTTTACTAACTATTAAAACATGCTCACCAATTTATAAAAGTTTATAAAAATATGTACATACATAATTTTCATAAATAAATTTATAATTTCATATTATTTAAATGAACAATTTAGTTATATAAAATAATGAATATCTTATTAGAGTTAATAAATTTTACAAATAAAATTTTTCTGTTAATTATTATTATTTTTTTTTTTCTATAATTCTCTTTTGAAGGTTTTACAATCGGCGAGGGAACAGCTGAAATGGTCTTTACTTAAATAAATATTTTAAATGTTCTAGTTAAGAAACAAATAATACAAAATAAAATATATTAATATTGGAAAATTCTAATAAAAATTAAAATAATATTTTAAATTGAAATAAAATTGTAATGCATTTAAAAAAAAAAAAAAACAAATGTTAAAAATAATTTAACAAAATAATTATATAATTTTTAAATTGGTTTTTTCTTGTTTTTAGATAAATAATGTAATTTCAAAAATTTAGTCTGCCTCTAAAGCCATTTTTAAATATTTTGCAACTTTTTAATGTTGTGTACTATTTAAAAAGTGGTACGCTGTATACACACATTCAATATCTAAATTTTGTTTAAAGTATTCACTTTTTTAAAAATTATAAAACATTTTCAAGAGTATAAAACATGAACTTCTCCCACTTGCAACAATATTACTTTCCAATTGATGCAATAACTTGGCAAACTTCATTTTCAAGGATAAAAGAAAGAGCTCGTTTAGAATATGAACTTGTATAAATTTCAATGTTTTCATGTAGGGGCCTATTTAAGGTTAAATGTAAAATGTTATTGAATTGACTTAATATACCCGATTTATCCATTTAATAAGCCTTTTTTTTTACTAAATGTTCACTTAATATTTTCTGACATATTTTGTTTAGTTATTTTAATAATAATATTATAGTAACTAACTATTATAGACCAATTCCTAACAACATGTACATTTTTCAAAAATAAAGTATTGTGCTTTATTGACGAGATGAGGCAGTTACATATTTTTCAATAAAATATTAACTTATCAATTGATGATATTCTATCTTCAGACTCGTAATTATTAATTTACTCAATCATACCAAAATGCCTAAAATTACAAATACGTTTCAATAATCAATATTGTTGTATATATTAACATAAATGTACATTCATATTTAATAACATTTATCATTCAAATTCTGATAATCGTATCGTATTAAGAGATGCTATCTTATTCTCCAATATAAATATAAAAAAAAAAAATTACTGAGAAAAAATTTTTCCAAGACGGATCTAAAATTTCTATTAATTTCTATTAACATTAAATTTACCACACATGTACATACGTACACGTATGTTTTGCATATAAATACGTTGGAATTGAATATTTTCATTAAGAGAAAATTATACCTACATATGTGCGTTCATATATTATGTATATTTTGGATAGGAAGCATTTTTAACAATTACTTGTACCAATAATTGTTATCTAATATTACATATGTACATAAATACGCGTGTATCTACATATATTTCAAAATGATATTTAAACTAAAACAAATTTTTGATGTATTTTTATTACTTTTACATGGTAATGCTATCAATGTTAATAAATTTATGATAAAAGACAATTTCTTATCTAATCAATTTTTTTTAAACTTAAATTATACCTTAGTTTGAAATAAAGAAAATAAAAAAATAATTTTTTTTTTCTTTTTCATGAATTGCGATATCAATATGTATGTATGTACGTAAAAATGTGGAACATTATCGTACACAATTCTATATTAATATTTATTTACACATTTATGAGAAAAGAAAAAATTCTTAAATATAAAAGAATCGATTAAAATTTCTTTAGTAATTTTTTTCATTTTCTAATAAAATATTGTTGTTCCTCAAAAAAATATTGCTTTTTGTTCCTAAATTTAAAAATTTAAAAATTTCTATTTATTAAAAATTTTCTAAAATCTCAAATATATATAAGCTCAATTAATCATAAAAGAGATTTCATCGTTAATAAAATAAAAATAAATAAAAATAAAATCAAGGTACATATTTTTATAATTTTAATTTTTTTTAAATTAATCGTAATTGAGTGGAATAAAATATGTACTTTTACTTGGATAATTCTGAAATATTATATTAATAAAAATTATCAATTAAATAAATGTGATTTATAAAATAAATATCAAGGCAGGACTAGCATTAGCACTACATCAATATGAATATTAATTAATAATTAAATAATAATTAAATAATAGAAATGTGTGCAGTAGATTCTAGAGAAATCATGAATTCAATTCTAATTGCTATTATATGCAATTGAATTGCTATTATTTTAAATTGTTATATTTTATTCAAAATTCCAATCCATTTTTGATCCAATTTTTGGTTTTTGAAATCACATATCACCCACGTATCTGTTATATGAACTCATATTAATAATCTTAAAATTCAAGGACAACACATTGACAAACAGATATTTTTGTTTTCTTTCAATTTTAAAATTATAAGATACCTATATTTATCTAATTTATGATAAAGAAGAGAAACAAATCATTATATAAGATAAATTTTTGTTTTCAAGAAAAAATCTCGGATATATTAATTGCAATTTCAAAAAATCTAATTTTTTTTGTAAAAAAATTTTTAAAAAAATTGCAATTTAAATTTTAGGATTTTTTATCATAATATATAGCAAGTGTACACAATATACATATATATAAGAGTGTGCAAAGTACATAATATATTTATAATATTGAATATATAGATTAATTGCGTGCATATACTTATGAATTTTGAATGATTACCTATTTTATATACATAAAAAAAATTTATGTGTCATTTAAGTTTAGATAAGATCAAGCCTTTATTGACTTATTGACCATATCAGTACTAAAGTTCTATACTATTTATTTGAACTATATCATTAAGAATAAAAAAAAATTTATATGCGTATATTTACATACCTGTTTACATTTAATATCACTGTCAAAATATTTCCTGTTATTGTACACATTTCTTGATTATTAAATTAATAAATAATAAATATAAAAAATAAATCAAATTTAAAATAAATTAAAATTGTGAATTTTTTAGAATTTTCTATTTTATTGAAATTGTTTTTATATTTTTGTATATTTGATTTTATAATCTGTCATACCTCTGTACGAAAAATAGTTGAATATATGCAAATCTATCTGTGGTAATAACGCAAAACTACTTAAGTTCTGAATTAATTAAATATTCGATCAAATTAAGAGATTTTAAGCCATTTTTGTAAAAAATTTTAAAATTTCAAGAATTCTGAGTAAAAACGATTTTTTCGAATTTAAGCTAATATATTTAAACTACATATGTATCTCGATTTTCTGCTTGGCTTAAATGTTTTATTAACATTTATTTGTTAAATATAATCTGATTTTCAAAATTATAATAATGATGTCTTCAACTGAACCATCTTTGAATTATTAATTATAAGCGAACTATTTTTGAAGTGAAGCGACTATTGGTGTTCTCATACCGTTATAACAAATTTTATGAATTTTGCCTAATTTAATTGTTTTTTTTTTTTGTTTTAATAAATCATTAATACTGTATTATTATATATTACATTTAAAAAGAAAAAAATTGCCAATTATGCCATATTATCAAATAACAAAATATATAACATAAATAACGAGATATATGTATATAGTATCGTATAATATCGTAAAAATAACGATATTATTCGATAATTACGATATTAAATGATAACGTATTCGACGATATTGAAAATAACGTACGAAATCCAGTGTTTCATATATGATTGGTATTATTTTACGATAATTTTACGATTTCATATATTGGTACTATTTTACGATAATATTATTGAATTTTTATCAAAAATGGGTACAAATTGGTAACAATAAAAAATGAATATTATTAATATAAATAATAAATATCGTTATATATTCAATTATTAAGTAATTTTTAATTTGAAAATCTCGCTATGTTACAATCATTAAAATGGACGGGTCATAATTCATAATTATTTCATAAAAAATTAAAATTTAAATAATATTTAAGTAATAATTATAATTATAATAATAAAATACGTGCTAACCGAAGGATGCCTGTATTATTTTATAAATACATAATATTAAGATGTAATTTTTCGCTATAAAATCGGCAAAACTCAATTTTTATTTTATCAAAATTTCAACAAAAAAAAAAAACACAAATATCCAATTAATTTTGTTTTTTATCGTATTATTGGTGATGATGTGTAGTGAGTACCGTTATCATTATCATATCATCAACAATATTATTATTAATTATATGTGATTTATCATTATACAGGCATCTTTTATATTTTATTTATAGAATGTGAAAAATTTATGTGCCATTCTAAAAATAAAATTTATTAATAAAACAAAACAAGAAATATATAAATATTTCGATTAAATTTTTACCAGACTATATGATATTTAATATACTTATCTTATTTATATTAATAATTAATTTAATTAGAATTAATTAAAATTTTCAAGATAATAATCGAAATTTTTAAATAAAATTATGGTTTTTATGAAAATTTTTAATTTAATTAAAAAAATCCTAAATTTAAAATTAATTAAAAAAAATAATAATTAAAATAATATAAAATTTAATTATAAATTTTAAATTTAATTAAAATTTTTGAATTAAAAAATAGTTTTGACAATAAAACGCACAATATTATGAATCATCTTTGTTTACAAAACAAAATTATCATAAATTATATAAGTTACTTATAAGTTGATAATATTTATGACGGGGAGTTTAGTGTATATTTCACAAAATATATTTAGTATTGTGTATTATTTCAATATTTCTGGTTATATAATTAATATAGAGTATAATTGTAAAATTATTTTTTTATGAAATTTAATACATATTAATAAATCAGCATATACTTACATGGTCACACACAAATGGAAATATAAGGGGAATTTCCATTTAGTTCATTCAATTGTTTATGAATAATTTTGTGTGAGAATTCACCTATGCATATTTTTATTTCATATATCGTATTTAGCAAAATTTCAAAAACAATCTTTTTAATAATGCAATGTTATTAACATTCATAAATTTCCGGTTAGCATACAAAATCAATTTTTTAAAAATAATATACATAAATATGTACAATAAGTATTGGTACATTATGTAATCATTTCAATTATTCAAAAAACTATCAATACGGTCAGAATTTTTTCTATCTAAAAAATTTAATGCAACTATTACGAGCTAAAAAATTAAGATCAACTTCTCAAGATTTAAATTTATTGTACTCAAATAATAAAGTTTTATTTTAAAATGCTAAAGGTTTCTCAGAGATTGAATTTAAAATATCATTCCTAGCTATTATACATACATATATATACACACATATATGTATATTTTATATCTGAAAGAAAATATAATTATTCTATAACATTAATAATAATGCTTTACACTAAAATTAATTATCAAACATAAATTTTTAAAATACCTACATATATATTGTGAGGTTAATGTTACAATTAGATAACACGAAAATTTTATATTTTTAGATAATTAATCTAGGCATCATAAAATCGAATGCTATTTCATCTGCGACCTAATATCTAAATCTAAAAATATTCTTAAATATTTGTTATTGCTAAATCTTTAAAAGTTTAAAACAATAATTGCATGTTATCTAATTGTAACATTAAGCTTACGAATATTGTCGAAATTTTGATTAAATCCATGACATTTTAGCTTTGTACAACAACATCGTGAAACCTAATAATGTGTATACATATTACTATAAATGTAAACATTGACTACACACACATAAATACTTAAATGTTATTACTATCTCATTTCATATGTCATTATAATTATTAAATCCAAATGAATTATCTTCACAGCGTCATTTGTAATGACAATCACTAATTTATAACCCAATCAATATTAGGTTATAATAATAAAAGTTTTTACGCTAATTTTTGAAAATGACGAAATTTTAACTACAAATTTATGTTTAAATTATTTACAAGAATTGCTTAGTTCAGACTAACATCATTTATTTACAATTCTTAGATAATTTTAATTAGATATCTATTCTCGATCTGCATATACATATAACAAACATTTTCAGATAAATCTTTTAAGTAAAACTAAAAATAAATAATATGACTAATGAGAAATTCCATAATATAAGATAAAAAAATAAAATAAATACAAAATATTTTACGTCACAAAATATTGAGCACGCTCTTTTCCTATACTTTTCCTATTTTACTTTGAAATTTTAAATGTATTTTATGTACATATACATATGTATGTATGTATATAGAATTTCAACAGAATTAATCTTATCTATTATTATTATTATTAGCACATTATACTTAGAAATTTTTAGTAATAATATTAATTAATAATGGTAAAATATACGATTAATTATAAGAACAAAAAAAAAAAATTGACGGTGGATTCCTTACTTTTAATAAAATTATTACCGTCTACTTAAAATTATGTACTTAATTCAGTTTTTTTGGATTTTAATTTTAATACTTTTTATTAATTTTGATTTTAATTATTTGAAAAGAGGAAAAATCAGAACTCAATTAAGATATTTATAATTTTTAATCCTATACTCAACTTTAATTTATTAATGCTTGATAATATTTTATGAAATTTAAAAATTCAATATTAATATTTTAATTACAGAAATATATTAATTATATTATCAGAATTTAATACAAAGTCTAGTATATATGTATATATAATTTAGGTTTTTTCCTATCGGAAAATTTCAAATGTAATACGAAAAATTCAACATTACTTGCAAAAATTATTTAAAAATATTATAGATTACGAGTACATATAGGTGACTTACTAAATTCTCATACTCGTATACAAAAATGGGATTTTCTTATTAAAAAAAATCTTAATATTATTCTTAAAAATTAGGGCAATTTAGACTATAATACGTATATCATCCTAAAGAATTAGAATTTCAATAAAATTTAATTTCAATAACAATATATTTATATAATAAATTTCCAATTAGATTTATAATTATTTTATTAATTTTATCAATAGTATTTAACTTGTAAATTAATAATTATTATATTTCTTGAATTAAAATAATTTCATATTTTCATATTTATTTTATTTAAGATGTTAGGTTGCCTTCGTCCTCGGAATGATGATATATTAAGATCACGCCGTTTAGATCAAGAATTACATAAAATGAATCAAGAATTTCAGAATGCTATTAAAATATTATTATTGGGTACAGCTGAATCTGGTAAAACAACAATTATAAAACAAATGAAAATTTTACATATTAATGGATTTTCAGATGAGTAAGTGTAAAATTTAATTAAATTAAAATTTTATTTTAATATACTTACATGTTTTATGTTTATTTTTCTTTTTTTGTTATAGAGAAAGAAGAGAAAAAATTTCTGAAATCCGATGGAATATATTTGAGGCAATTTATGTATTAGTACAACAAATGAATTTATTAAATTTAGATTTCGAATCAAATAGTTGTAAGAAAAGTGCTAATTATATAATAGCTTTAGGTGATAAACCAGATATTGAAGTATTTTCAAATGCTGAATATAAAGATCATATTATTAATTTATGGAATAATCAAAATGTTAGAAATTTTTTTAAATATCGATCAAATGAATTACATTTGAGTGATAGCGCTAAATAGTAAGTTATAAATTTTTTTTTATGTATGTACCTACAAACAGCTAATATGTTAAAATTTTTCTCATCTTGTTTCATTTAGTTTTTTTGATAATTTCGAAAGAATATCTAGTCAAAGTTATACACCATCAACTGATGATATATTACATAGCCGTAAAGTTACAACTGGTATACATCAAATAAAATTTAAAGTGAAAGTAAGTTTTTATAAAAAAAAAAAAAAAAATCAAAAAATTTGTTATTCTAAAAATTTCTAATAAGATTTATTTTATAGATTCCGAAAGGAATGGGAGGCGGTTATCAAGAATTTCGTATGTTTGATGTTGGTGGACAAAGAGATCAACGTAATAAATGGATTCAAGTTTTTGAAGGTATACAAGCAGTATTATTTTTAATATCATGTGGTGATTTTGATCAAGTACTTAGAGAAGATAGTAAACAAAATCGTTTAGTTGAAGCATTAACATTATTTGATCGTGTATGGCATAATCGTTTTTTATCAACAGCTGGTGTTATCGTTTTCTTAAATAAACAAGATGTTATGGAAAGAAAAATTCGTGCTGGTAAACGTATTGGTGATTATTTTCCAGAATATGAAGAATTTCGTAAATCACCAGGAAAAAATGGAAATTTTTTTGATGAATGTGATTGGACGAAAAATTTTATTAAACAAAAATTAATTGTAAGTTATTTGATTGATTAAGCTTATTCAAAATTTCAATTGATATTAAAAAAAAATATATATATTTTTTCTTTTTTATTGTTAAAATTAGGATATAACAAATCAGCCATTAAGAAGACCATCACGTCTTGGATTAGATGATGTACCAAGAGAATGTTATTATCATTTTACAGTAGCAACAGATACAAATAATATAAGAAAAGTTTTTACAGATGTACATAATATGATTTTATCAGAGAATTTGGCATCAGTTGGACTTTTATGAGTAAAACCAAAAGTTTATTAAAATATGATAAAAAATATATTTTTTATAAATTTATTTAAAACAAAAGACAAAAAAAAAAAAGGAAAATTACTTTTTAACTTAAAAATCTGTGATTTTATAACTATTTTAGAACAATTATTATATAAAAACTATAATGCTTTTATTTTATTTTAAAGTAAATATATAATATGCAATATCTAATAAAATATCTAAGATGAATCTTCCAAAAATGCTTCCTTTGGAACACCGCCATTTTCAAGCTTTTCAACAAAATATTTTAAAGCGTTTTCAAAATCCCACTTACCTTCTTCTAAATATCTGGAAAATTAAAATCCACTTTTTATATCTTATTAATAATGAGAATAGTAAAATTATACTTTGTTGCCCACACTTCCTTTAACTTGGCTAACTTTTGAAACATTATTATATAAGCTTTCTTTTCATTTTCATCACTTGCAGTACATGTTAAATCAATTTTTGGTGGAACAAATTTAAAAGAGTTTTTGAAGTGGTTTTCTGTTGGGTTAAATATTGTTAATTGGTCATTTATAATCTCGTATTCAACAGTTCCCTTAAAAATGTTCTAAAAAGAAGAGGAATCACAAATATTTGAATCACAAAACTGAATTGAAAGTTTCCCTACTTAATTGCTATTTGATTTTTAAAATAATTTATTATTATTTAAAATTAAATTATTTACAATCTTAGCTCCACTTACAACTTTAGGACCAGTTGGACATAAAGTAAATGTTCTCGAGAAACCCATTAATATTTCCGGTTCAAAAGCATTATCTTTTGGTATGTCCTTAAAAACTCCAGTAAGTGTTATTACAACCATTTTCTCCTGAAACCATAATAAAAAAAGAAAATTTGAACGATAAAAATGAATGTATTTTAACAAAAAATAATCTCTTACATTGCAAATTGTAGTATCACTTGTAAAACTGAATAAATCGTGTTCAGTTTTTGGAAGATCCTCAAATACTTTGGTAATATTTTGTACGTTATAAATAACGTTCTTCGTATGGCTACTTGAGATATGCAGATTCCTATCATAACTTTTGTAAATATCAAATCTTCTTTCATCCTCATATCTCCTGGGATTATAAGTAAAACAAATAGTAAAAATTGCTTTTTCATGATACATCTCTAAATAAAATACAATAAAATAATTAAAATACTGTGTTGGATGCTCATCTTAAAATTAGTATACCTGATAAATTTGATCTTTTATCAGAATCATATATACGAAAATAAATTCCAACAAATTGTTCAGTAAAATCATAAGCATTTATTGTACAAAGAAAATTTTTCCTATAACTTAATATATTTGAACTATTTTCGATTGGAACTCCATCCTAAATATATATAAATTTTAAAATTGAAGTACAAATACAAAAATTGAAATTTAAAAAATATTTTAATATTATTTTAATTCTATTACCAGTGCTGTTAAATGGGGATTCAATTGGAGAGCATCACGAATATATTTTGTGGCTGAATCATATTTTTTGCATAATGGATTACCATCTAATTTTATCTCTTTCAATGTTATATGGGATATAGGTGATAAATCATCAAAACTTTTGATTCGATTATTATTTAAACACAATATTTTTAAACTTCTCATAGTATTCAAAGCTTTTAGCCCCTTGCAATTTGAAATATTATTATGCCCTAATCGAACTTCGACAATTTGGGATAAAAATTTGCGTCCACATTGTTGTAGAATTGAGCTATAAACTTTTGGATCAGAAAAATCAATATAAAGGTTTTTCATATCTGGTTTTCCATTGAAATTTTCTAAATTTAAACTGCGTTCCATTAGATTATATGATTTACTTGAGGCAACTTCTAATATTAATTTTTCTGGATCAACTTGATCACTTTCATATGGAGCAAAATTCATAATGATTTTCAATTGAATTTCTTCTAAACTTTCAAAGTGAATAAGTTTTAATTCATTCTTCATTAGTAATTCCAAGTGTTCAAAACATTTTCTAACAAGAAAAGTATCTTCACTTGAACCTTCCTTCAAATTAAAGCAATTACTCAAAGAAAAATTTATATGTAAAATTGAAACTTACTTTATAATAACATAAATAAAAATCGTTAGAAATTTCTTGAGAAGCAAAAAATGAAAAAAATTGCTCAGCTATTTCCTCTTTTTTATATCCACCATTGTGAACTACCTGAAGAAAAATATTTCAAAAAAAGAAAAGTAAGATGTATATAGATGAGTTATTTATCCAACATACAGTTATTTGATGCCAGTCATTACTTGCTCTATACTTCTGCATGCCTGAATAACTATCAACTGATACACCAAAACTATTTGTTGATAACGCATCTGAGGATCGAGCGCTCAAGTTTTTACTAAATAAATTGGAATTTTTAAAGGAAACCACTCTATCAGTTTCTATATCCTTAAAATATTAAAAAGCTTTACACTATTTCAATTAGATATATTTAAAAAATATTTTTTACCGATTTTTCAATGTTCGGAAATGTTTTTTTCATAAATGAAACAAAATCTTTTCTATCACAAACTGGATTTCCAGCAAGATATATTTCTGTAAATTGAATGCATGTCAAGAAGTTCAATTGTTGCGTAGTTTGAATGTCATTCTCTTTAAAATTTAACATTTGAAAACGTGTTCTTTCCATAGTCCTAAATCCGGATAAATATTTGATGTTATTATTACTTAAATTAAGACCATTTATTGAATATAGTATATCTAAATTTTTTAAATAAGTAATCAAGTGTTTGAAAACACTCTTATTCCCAAGATTAACATAAATATCTTCTAAATGCGGATGATTATTTAGACTTTCCAAATCCAAAACGTTACGTACTCCATCTTGATTTTTAATTCTTTTTACTTGAATACCAATTGTTTCATGTAATTTATTAATTGGAGATATTTGTCCAAAAGAATACTTTGCCACATTTAAACTTATTTCTAATTTCATAGGAGATTTAAAGCCTGAAACATTTATTATAAGTTTCTTTTCAAATAATTTGTCGAGCGCTTCCCAACACTCCCTAACTAAAAAAGAATCCGCACTTTCACCTTCTTTGTAACCTACAGGAAAAAATTCATTATCTTCAATGACTTCAAAAATTGCATTAAGGATATTTAATTTCGTGAATTGCCTATTATTATGAAAAATAGTAATCAAATGCCATGTTTGCTTTACATTTTTCAACTCAGAGCTATATTTATTTTCGCCGGCATGATATGTAGCGCTTGGGAGAACAAATATTGTAATTGGATTATCTTTTTTGAAATTGAAAGTTACTGAAAATATAAAAATAAATAAATTTTATTAATTAAAACTGTTAAAAGACTTGCACAATTAAAATATTCTTTAAAAATCTTTGAGAAACTTTACACATATTTTTAAACAAATCAATATTGTCTTACTGTTTTGCATTATAGAAATTTTTTTAGTTTAAAGTTCAAATGTAATTTGATTTGAACTATATTATATGTTTTTTTAAACTCAAATTTAATTTTCACATATGCATAAAATATCCAACTTTTTTTTATTATTTTAGTATATTAGTTCTAAATATTAAAATTCTAATTGTAAATTTTAAAATGTTGTTTAAACAACAAGAAAAGAAGAATTAAAAAACAAAGAAAATATTTGATGCCAATGTCACACTTAATTTATCGAAGAGGATTGCCATCCTTGGAATTTTTTCATGTCAAATATCCAAAAATAAAGGCTGTGTTGTTACTCTTTCGCACTTTTGCGTTACTTCTTCAAAACAAATTACAAAAAATAAAAGTGTGACAACGTTGTCACTAAGTCAAATTTTAATATTTTTATATTAGACAGGGATGATATTCGAAATTTTCTTTTCTTGATTGTGCATGAAAAGGATCGCTTCCACATTGCTGAAATTTCCTTGTTTACCGGGTCATATAAATCCGACTTTAGTTGATACAAGTTTTTTAGTCTTTTCTAAAAAGTGCTAAGTTAAAAAAATATTTGGTTAAAAGACATGATTAATTTTTTCAATGAACGATACTTAAAATTTAATTACAAAGTTAAACACTATATGTATGCATATTTGTTAAATTTAAAGTTAGACAAAATGAAATTCAAGTTTTTATATGAATTACTCGAATTTTATTTATATACAATATTTAAAAAAAAAATGCTAGTTTTTGCGCCACCTGGCACGGTAAAACAAATTTTGCATTTTCATTTGATATTTACTATATTTACATAAGTACGTATACCTATCTACGTATATAAATATATGCGCATTTATTCCATTGACACACTTGCGTGAATTTTCACGATAAACACCAAGAACAGCCTTCTTTAATTACTTCTTTTGACTGTGCATTCAACTCTGAAATTTTGTTTTTTAATTTCAAAATTTTTTTATTTTTCTTGCGAGTCCTTTCATTACTTTTGCGAACTAGTTTCAGTAATGTCATGTTAGATTTTGTTATTTTTAAAAAAGCTTTTTTTAAAACTTTTAATTTAGCTTTTCGCCTTGAATTTTTTATTGGTGAGGAATAATCATCTGTGTCGGAACTTGATTCCAAACATTGTTTTAATGTGGTTTGATTAGGTTTGAATTTTTTGGAGAGTGGCTGGGTTTCCACGTCTGATGCCGTAGGGCAACTCATATGTTTCTCATCATTTTCATCCACCTATTCATTCGAATAAAAATAATATTTAAATTTTTTGACATAATTTTTGTATACAAAAAATTTTCGAAAATTAAATCCAAAAATTTACAAACGTTTATAAATTCGGCATTAATTTTTCATAGTTTTTAAAGCTTTGCAGTATTCATTGACATAAAAAAAATCAGAGGCGGTGGGATAGCTAAGTATTGATAATTTTCATGTGTAAATGATTTAATTTTTTTCCCCTTGCAATTTGAAACTTACGTTTGAACCAAAAACAAATGCTGTAGACGTTATATACTCTGTTAGCGGAGAATTGGTTTTTGTTTCAGATGTTAATTCCAAAGTTTTCTTTAATTTTAATGGTGCATTACTATTTTTAAATTTTCCAGATTGTTGTAAAATTTTATTCTTCAATGACAACAAGCCAATATTTTCGTCGTCTTCGTCATTTTCTTCACCTAACTATTTATTCAAATTAATAATTATATTTAAGTTTTTTTTTGTAGGTAGACACTTGTGCTATATTAACTTAAACTTACAGTTGAACAAGAAACAAACATTATAGGCATTTTATAAGGTTTTTGCATTTTAGAAGGTTGTTGAATTTTTTTCTTTGATTCCGGCAATTTAATACCTTTCTCAATTTTTTCGGTTATCTAATTATTAAAAAAAAAAAATTCTCAAATAATATACTGTAATTTTCTACTTGTAGTATATATGTAAGTATGTAGGCTTACTGGTGGACCTACGCGTATTGTAGGTATTGCATCTTCTGACAATGTTAAATGTTCCCCTTCTTCAATTAAATATTTTTTTTTGAAATGCATAGAACATATTTCCATTTCGTTAGCTAAATCATTTTCAAGTTTCAATAATTTTTCCCATTCTTGCTTACGATTTACATCTTCAGGAAATCTGTTAAAATAAAGATCACTTATTACATATATTTCTTAAAATGTATCACTTTTTATTTAATTACTTAAAAAAACTTATTTTTCCACATTTTTTTGTGCTAAAACAAGATTTTACACAACATATTGTTTCACAACTATTTGCTAAAAATATAAAAATATTGAAATCTTAAAGGCAAATGTATATTTATTATTTGTAAAAGTGTGAAGTATAAATTCATGCTACAATTTCAATTTTATAAAAAGTAGTTTTTTTTTTGACTTGGAAAAGCCTATTCTTATTTCTTGATCGGAATGTATAATTGTTGTAAAAATAGAATTAAAGTGCTCATAGCAACAATTGCGTTATCGGAAGCGGTGGATGATTTCCTTTAACATATAACAACAGCGGAAAAACCAAGTGTTTAGTATTTTGCAAACAATTTTATTATATTTGCATTAAATGTCATGCACATTTTGAAACATATGTCAAAAAACCACCAACGGTGAAATAGGAATTTGGGATATCCTACCACCGGCGCCGCTCTTGTTGTGTTCTCAACTTGTAAACTACTTTATTCGTAAATTGTACTAACCAAAGCGAAATACTTTTACTTTATTCAATAAAAAATTGATCAACACAACCCTTGACATATTTCTGATGATTTTTTTTCACTATGTCAAAAAATATTTCTCATGACAACAAGAATTTTAGATGAAAACAAAATATAAACAAAAGTAATTGAAATTTAAATTTGTTCATTTTTCATGAAATACCTTAAATTTATGTATGATAATTGCTATTTTCTTTAAATAAATAAGTAAAATGTAAGTTTTTCGGGTTCATTTAAACGATGAGTTCTATTAAAAGTATTTAAATCAATTTTCTTTTAAATAATTTTGTTTAAGATTAAAATGAAGTTTTACTTTTAGGATTTTATCAAAATATAAGAATTTACATTCAATTGCTATGTGTTCTGTTTCTCCTTTTAATTCATGATTACACTCCTCCCGTGATTCAATACTATTTATTCGAGGTGGTAAATTTTTCGACGGTACGGCTCCCGGTTTTAGTCGCCTTTTCATTAAGTCTGTTTTTAAAAGAATATCCTGTAATCTGTAATCCTCATCTGCAAAATGATTTTGGCATACGCGCATATTATCCTGACGTTCATTTACTTCAATCCCACATGCTTTTACCCATTTTCTAAATAAACTTTTGTCCGAAGGAAACCTAAAAAATCTCATATTTCTTATCGACTTTTTATATGGATAATTTCCACAATTTTTTACGAAACAACTCATTTTTTTTTTTTTTGTAAATATTTAATTAATATTTTAGGTATAAAAAATCAATTAGTTGAAAGGGTTTTTAATTAATAAACACTAATTGTCTTATTAATTTAAAAATTTTAAACATAAAACCAAAAATTATTAAATTTTCTAATTTAGAATAAATATAAACAAATCAGCTGTGAGTGGCTAGTGATGGGCACATTCAATTAAAAATATTTCAAAAAAAGATACGATACAGAAAAAATTCGATACTTTCAGAAGAATCTTTAACATGTTTAGGTTCTTTCACGGTGAAATTTGAGAATAAGCCTGGAAGCTATTATTTTAAAATGGCTTAATTAAAAAATAACTAAATTAGATATATTTGATTTTATTATTTTGTACCAAGTTAAAATTTAATTCGGTCTCGTAACATGGCTTTGTGTTCGAGAAAATATGTAGCGGTGATGTAAAGGTGTAAAAGCTATGACTAATTATATAAACTATGGGTCGACTATTTTTTATTTTTTGGAATTCAGTTATTTTTGCTTTGAAAAAAATAACACAACTGACATTATATATTTTAAAAAACAAATTTAAAAAAAAAATGGACTTAGGATAGTTCTGCTCTAGGCAGACAAACTGATGTTATAAACAAAATATAAACAGATGAGATATGTCAAATTATAATAAAATATCTGGTTATTTTTTATTGTAATATTATTCAACCGGTTAAAATTATTCAAAATATCAAAACAAATGACTTTCTCTAAGTTTAGTAAAATATTTATAAATAAAAATAATTTAAAATTTTATTCATCTATTAAGAACGTAAAAGTTGTAAAATATACAGATACGATAAACTTACCAAAAACTAAATTTCCAACAAGGTTATCGGCAGCTATTAGAAACGAGGTTGAAAAATCTATTATTGAGGTAAAAATTTTAAATTAAAATAATTTTTATATTAATTTTTACTTTTTAGAAAAAACTCGCTCTATTATATAATTACCAACAAGAACACAAATCGAAACCAAATTTTGTTTTGCATGATGGTCCACCATATGCTAATGGAGATCTTCATATGGGGCATGCAGTAAATAAGGTTAAAATTTTAATCATATATTATTCCCATATTTTGCTAAATTATTTCGTTTTTCTTTAGATATTGAAAGATATTACAATTAAACAAAATATAAGTAATGACAAATCTGTTCATTATATAGCTGGGTGGGATTGTCATGGACTGCCAATTGAGCTTAAAGCGCTTAAAGGAGATTCAAAATGTAGTCAAATTAAAATTAGAGAAAATTGTAAAAAAAAAAAGTTATTTTAATTTTTTATTATAATTATTTAAAGTTACTGTTTTCTATTCAGCACGTAAATTTGCATTGCAGACAATAGAGAAACAAAAATCTGAATTTAAATCCTGGGGAGTAACGGCAGATTGGAATAATCCAAATAACTTATATAAAACTTTAAATCCTCAGTTTATAGAAAATCAATTAAAAGTGTTTTTGAAATTCTATGAAAAAAATTTAGTTTTTCGTGATATGAAGCCAGTTTTTTGGTCGCCTTCTTCAAGGTACTAAATTACTATACTTATTTGAAAAATTATTTATCTTAATTATTATAAGTATAAATATGCATTCAGTTGTTTCCTATTTTTTCAGAACAGCTTTGGCAGAGGCGGAGCTAGAATATGACTCAAACTTCGAAAGTCCATCAATAATTTTGAGTTTAAAAGTTAATGAGTTGCCAAAAGACCTTAAGGTTAAATTGTCTAAAAATTTGTTTGCTTTAATTTGGACAACAACTCCGTGGACTTTGCCTTCAAATCAAGCAATTTGTTTCAATCCAAATTTGAAGTATAGTATATGTAGCTTTAGTGACGGCGAAGATAAATTATATTTAATAGCAACTAATTTGATAGAACAATTCAAAATAATGACAAGTTTGAATTTGGAAATTAAAGATGAAATACTAGGTAAGATAAACAGTCAACATTGTCCTAAATTGAATTTTATTAAAAAATATAATATAATAATTAATTGACTATAAAAGGAAGCGCTTTAAATGGCTGTACATACTTTCATCCTGTCGAAGTAAACTGCGAGCTACCATTTTTACCAGGTGAACATGTAACAGACTTTAAAGGCACAGGTTTGGTACATACTGCTCCAGCTCATGGACATGACGATTTCTTAATCGGACTGCAAAACCAAATCAAAATAGTAAGCGCCCCATTAAAATTTGAAAAATTTGTTTGTCTTATCTAATAAAAATTATTAGAAAAATTTCATTGATGACTCTGGAAAATATACAGATGAAGCTCCAAAATTTCTTATAGGGAAACATGTTCTTGATGAAGGGGATAAATTGGTAATTGACTATTTACACGAGAATATATTATTTAGCGGAAAAATAATACATTCATATCCCATCGATTGGAGAACGAAAAAACCAGTTATTATTAAATCAAGTGAGCAGTGGTTCATGAATACAGAAAAATTAAAAGAAAAAGCCATAAAAGAGGTGCCTTACTATATCTAAAAATATATACATTTTATTTAAAAAATAAAAAAAAATAATTTCATTGTAGATCGAAAAAGTGCATTTTTATCCAAAAATCAACGCTGAACAATACAGACGAGCTTTAACAACTCAAGTTATGAAACGTCCCTATTGGTGTATTTCGCGACAAAGGGTTTGGGGTGTTCCCATACCTGTATTTTATAATAAAAATTCAGGAGAAATTATTATCAATGAGTAAGAAAATTTTTAACTGATTTTTTATCAACTTTTAAATAAAATGTTTCTGAATAGGAAAATTATCGGAAAAATATGTGATACAATTGCTAAAGATAAAAATATTGATTTTTGGTGGACAAAAGATACTAAAGATATTTTGAGTGAACAATTACTTAAAGAATTAAATTTAAATGCTGACGATTTGGAAAAAAGTCACGATATATTTGATATTTGGTTTGATTCTGGTATTACTTGGTTTAGTGCACTAGAAGGTAACAAAATTGCTGACATGTATTTAGAAGGATATGATCAATTCACTGGTTGGTTTCAATCATCTCTTTTAACAAGTGTTGGCTTAAGAGAATATGCTCCTTATAAGTAATTATAAATATAACTTCTTTTTGTGTGTCACAACAATAGTTTCGTTTCTAGATCAATTTTTGTTCATGGCTTTACAGTTGATGAAAAAGGACATAAAATGTCTAAGTCATTAGGTAATATAATTTCTCCGAAAAATATTATAACAAAATATGGTACAGACACTCTAAGGTAATTTCTTTTGTTTTAGAAATAACGAACTTTTAATGAATTTTATATATTATTTAAATAGATGGTGGGTGGCTTCGCATGGAACACAGAATACATCAATAACAGTTAGCGAAACTTTACTTAAAAGTTCTGCTGAAAATGTTGCGAAAATTAGATCTATATTAAGATATTTAAATGGTGCTTTAGGTGATAATTCAAAATTTTCACTTGATAATATTAAACTTGATGTCAATTCTAAGCTTTGCTATTTAGATAAATTTATGTTAAATGAATTACATAAATTTGGTAATGAAGTAAGTAAAATTGTATATATTTATATGTGTACGTAGATTATTTTAAATAGAAATATTCCTATTTGTATGAATTAATTATAATAATATGAATATAAATTAATTTTTTTTAGGTTACAAGTTATTACAATGCCTATGAATATAATCGGGTAATAGCAACGTTACAATATTTTATAACAAATCAATTGTCAGCAATTTATTTGCACATAATAAAAGATCGATTATATTGTGGAACAAATGATGATCGTAATCAAATAAAATATGTTCTAAAACAATGTTATGAAGTATTATGTAAAATGTTATGGCCAATTATTCCATTTACTATAGAAGAAAGTTGGAGCTATTATGGTAAAAAATCTTTTTACAGCATCTGATTTTATCTTAATTATATTTTATATTTATCATGTTAGATAAAACATCATTTTTTGAAAACAATATTATAATGAGAGAAGAATGGAAATCAAACGAAATAGAAAATTTAATAAATTTTATATTTGAATTAAAAAAAAATATATATAAACATGTGAAAGATGTTAATACATGGACCCTACAATGTGAATTGTTTTGTAACGCTGAAGAAATAAAATTGATACAGGTGAAAATTTTATTTCACTTTTTTTCAATTAAATAAATTAAATTCCTGGAATAATAATAATTATTTTTTACTCGTTTTTTTTAGTGTTTGCATCCAGTTTTATGTGAACCTGACAATTCTTCAGAATTATGTGAAATTCTGCAATTGTCAAGCATTAATTTAAATTTAAGTAAAAGTGGAAATTTGGAATTTACTTTAAAACAAATTGATTCAACTTTATGTCCTAGATGTAGAAGATTTCCTTTAGAAAATCATAATACACTGTGTAATCGTTGCATGATATTAATAAATAAATAAATAAATAATTGAAAAGAAAAACGTTTAAAATATACATTTTTCGTATATTTTTTAATACACTTTATTGTTTTGTACAATAAAAACCTAGTATAATTTTTATAAAATTCTTGAAATAAAAACAAATACATTCAAGTTTTAATTCAGAAAATTAATTTTTTATTAATTTTTATTTTTTTAATACAAATTGCAATTAGACGAATATTTCCAGAGTATGAAGAAATTAGTGTAATATTAATATAAAAGAATATTTGATTTTAAATAAATAATCTTAAAAGTAAAATGTATGTAATAAAAAAAATGCTTTGTAAAAAATGTAAAATTGTCTGTCGTAAAATCTGGTGCACTTGTCGAGTTTGGAAAACAGTGCTGTTTCAGAAAGTATCATTTTTGTACTTTTTTTTTATTTTGTTAAACGATTCTTATTTGTTTTTGTTTTCGTTTGATTATGTGTACACAAATTTTTATTTTTTAGTTAAACTTAAGTTATTTAGTAGGTACTGTCCTATAGTTTATTTCAATTAAATTTCTTTTTACATGTACATATATATACATTATATATTCTGTAATCGGTTGCTGAAGTCAAAGTTCCATTGTGTCTTAAGTAAATTAAATTATATCGTTTATGTTTTTGTTCTGTGAATATAGTAAATCAAAATTTGAAAATTTGTCGTATTTTGTTTTCAATGAATAAAAAGTAATAGAAAAAAATAAAAAAATTTTATTTTATATAAGATATAAATATACTTACAACTTTTGATGCCAGAAATCTTATTCTTCAACTTCCAGTAATCTTTTAATTACCTTTAAAACCTACATTTGAGTCTCTAGGTGCGTCGGCTACCATTACCTACAATAATAAAAAATTTCCAAAAAGTTAATTTAAAAAAATATTTCATTTACATATATTATTAACAATTTACTTTTATTTTAACACCACATATTTCCGCATCATTTAAAGTTTTAATAGCTAATTCAGCACTTTTTGCACTCCCATACTTAACATAACCGCAGTTTTTGTTATGTATCATATATACACTAATTAAAGATCCAAACGTACAAAAAACATTTTTTAAAATCGGTATTGGTACGGTCTGAAATTAATTTTGTATGAAAATGTATAAATAAATAAAATATGTATTGAATATGTTACCGAAGATAAAACTATAAAACAACGTGCTGCACAGTATGCATCAGGATCTAGAATTGGTTTAGGTGATTGAAGTTTTACATTACAAAACCAATCTTTTGAAAGTTGATCTAAAATGATTATTAAATATTAAAAAATTTAATATAAATTTAGAATATAAAATATTTTTACTATCATAAGATTTTATATCATGGGAGTCCTTTGAAAGAATACGAACAATCAATCGTTGACCTGGTGGATATTCTAAACCATGTAATTTTTCTTTTGCATATTGCGCCGACTCTGAATTTGTATAAACAACTGTTACGCTTTGATCTTTTGGTCCACCTAATTAAAACAATTAAATAATTATTTTTATAAAATTATAGACATTTCAATTTTATACATCCTTCCACTATTTGACAATAATCTAAGCCAGGTATTACATCGAATAAACGCCAAAGTTGATCTTGATTTAATAAATTACTAGATATTACTTCAAGAGTTGCAGGGCTTGCATTTTTTTGTTTTGATTTTAATAAATCAGCGAAAGTGATGGTGGGATGTTCAACATTTTCAAATTTTTTAATTCCAGTTTTTATATCTCTTGAATTATCATCTACTCTTGGTCTTTTAACCGACTCATCACGACTTTTATAATTTTCTTCATCTGTTGGTCTTGGTGTGGCAAATACAGCCTTATATTTTTGTGGGGAGTTTTCAAAAGCTAATGCAGCTCCAAGAAACCTGCACAAAAATCCATATTAATATTCAAATAATTTTTTTTAGAAAATTCTTAACAAACTTTTTGTATTTAACATACGCTACACCTTTTGACTCTTTTGTTTTTTTATCTTTTACTATGACAACTGAATCAATTTCACCATGTTTGCTGAATTCTTCAATTATTTCGTTTTTTGTAACAGATTTTCCAACTAAAATAAACAGTCTTAAATATCTTTCTTCATCATTATCTTTTCTCGACGTTCCTGAACCCCGACTTGATGCTACAAAAACTTTAAGAGGTTTTTCACTTTCTGCTATTGTTTTTCCATTCATTTCTTCCAAAGCAGCTTAATTAAATTGAAATTATTAATCCCTTTTGATAATTTTTTAATATATGTATTTATGTTTTACCAGCAGCATCACTTGTTTTTATGAATTTAACATATGCTATTCCTTTATTTTCACCAGTGTTCTTGTCTTTAACTAACCATATATTATGAATATTACCAAATTTTGAAAATTCCTTCCTAATTGCTTCTTCCGTAGTGCTAAATATAAAACAAATTTAATATGAAAAATTCAATATGTATTTGTTTTTACCTTTTCCCGCATATTATGAATAAACGAGACATTGGTGGGCTATCAGTATGAGATTCTTCAGTTTCCATAATTAAAGTAATTTCTAATGTTTAACTTTTTGATTGAACAGAATTTTTAATATTGTTAAATTGTTGGTTGCTACAAATATTGTTTAATATTTTTTACGACTTAACAAATTAGATACTATACACTTCACTGTCAAAAAATTAAATAATACAGTGTCCGCACAAGCAACAATTTTTGTCTAATCATGACATATTAAAATATTTCAAAAATCAATTTTCAGAAAGTTTTTGTTTCTTTATTTTTAGTATTTCGTTGGCATTACACAATACATTATAACTTATGTAATTGATCTGTTTTAATTTCAATTATTTTTGCTGTTTACAATAACTTATGATTACTATTTTCCAGTGAATTTTTTTAAATAAAAAAAGAAATGTTTCAGAAAATTAGTAAAAAACTTGGAATCATGCTGATAAGAACTTAAATTACATTTGGTACCAAGTACCTACTATAAGTAATCGAAATTCGTATGTGCCATGTACTCGAATATAGATTAGATCAGTCTCGTTTCCTTTCAAGGTTATGTTATTCCTAAAAACTTTGTTTACAATTCATTTTTGAAGTTTAAATTAAAATAACTTATTTATATTTTTATTTTTAAAAATTATTCTTAAATATACATTGTAATCATATAGCTTAAAATATAATACAAAAAAACAAAAATGGTTATAGCAATGGGCCTTGAAGGAAGTGCCAATAAAATTGGTGTTGGTATTATGAAAGACGGTGATATATTAGCTAATGTAAGAGAAACGTATATAACACCACCGGGTGAAGGTTTCTTACCAAAAGAAACTGCACAGCATCATAGATCTAAAATATTAGGCTTAATAAAACAAGCTCTTAAAGTTGCTAACATTGAACCAGAAGAAATTGATGTGATTTGTTATACGAAGGGTCCTGGAATGGCACCACCTTTACTGACTGTAGCAATTGTAGCACGAACAATTGCTCAAATTTGGAATAAACCAATATTAGGAGTAAATCACTGTATAGGGCATATTGAAATGGGGCGTTATATTACGAAAGCTGACAATCCAACTGTTTTATATGTTAGCGGTGGTAATACGCAAATAATCGCTTATTCGAATCAACGATACAGAATTTTTGGAGAAACTATTGATATAGCTGTAGGTAATTGCTTAGATCGGTTTGCAAGGGCAATAAAAATTTCAAATGATCCTAGTCCGGGTTATAATATAGAGCAGATGGCGAAAAAAGGAAAAAAATATATGAAATTACCATATGTGGTTAAAGGAATGGATGTTAGTTTTTCTGGTTTATTATCATTTATTGAAAAAGAAGCTGTACCAGATAAGTTTAAACCGAAAAATCAAAAACGAGTTTCGGAGTCTGAGGAAAAATATTCTGATGAAGACCTATGTTTTTCTTTACAAGAAACTATATTTGCAATGTTAGTGGAAACTACCGAAAGAGCAATGGCACATTGCAATTCTAATGAGGTAATTTTGAATGAATTAAAAAAAATTGAGATTTAATTTCTTAATAAACAATAAAAAAAGGTTTTGATTGTTGGTGGAGTTGGATGTAACGAACGTCTCCAAGAAATGATGCGAATCATGTGTGAAGAAAGAGGCGGAAAACTTTTTGCAACTGATGAATCTTTTTGTATCGATAATGGATTAATGATTGCACAAGCTGGTTTAGAAATGTTTCGTTCCGGTACCAAAATGAATTGGGATCATGCAACAATTACGCAAAGATACAGAACAGATGAAGTTCTAGTTACATGGAGAAAAGATTGAAAAATTAATAGAATTCTTAATATATTATGTTCTTTTATTATTGTTTGTATATTTTTATTGTATGTATTTATAAAAGATTCAAATTTTGACCTTATATTTTTATATAAATTTTTTTGAAGATTTTTAAAATCTTAATCAGAATCTTCTATTTCATATATGACTCTTTTAGCTTGTTGACGTCTACTGGTTCGACTTTGTGTTGGTTGTACACGTTCAGGTATATCTGAAAAGGAATCCTTAATTGAGGGTTGCTTTGATCTTGGTGATGGCTTAGTTGTTTTCTGAAATAACAATCAAAAATTTTGAAAATTGAACAAGATTTAATAATCAATAACTTACTTTTGAAACTGTACTAACATCTAACTCCATTTTCTTACTTGCTGGGGCTGCTTTACCACGTCCTTTCCCGCGTGTTGAGGTAGTTTTTGCAGATGCTCGGGTATTTCTTTTAGAGTCCGTTTCATCTAATGGATCTCTTTCACTTACAAACATAACTTCATCATCATCGATTACATCATCTTCTTCCGCAATTTTCAATTTTTTTGTTAATCCTTGTTCCAAGGAATTTAAAATACTTTCATAATTTTCATTTGCTTTATTTTCCTTAAAATCAGTTAACTCTTGCTTAGTTTCCTCTTCATTTGGAAGCTTTTCCATTAAATGAGATAATGCTTTTTCTTTGTAAAGGCTGTAACAGTTATAATTTAACATATCAATAAAATATGATTTTACAAGTCGGAGATAAGACGATAATTACTTCACAATGGTCTCGGCAGCATCAATGTCGTTTCTTTCTGCTAATCTGTAACACATTTCCGACAATATTTTTGTTGGAAAAATTTGGAGCTTCTTTTGGTCATCAGCTTCCTCAAAATATCGTTCAACAATGTCCTCAACTTTAACAAGGTCCTATGAAATACACACTATAAAAACAAACAAATTTAAAGTTTACACAATTTGGTTTACCTCAGTTTCCATAATTTTCTCCATAGCAGATTTATCAAATTCAGGATCATTTTCTTTTAATTTTTTGAATCCTCTTTTAAATAAAACACAATCATTGGAGTTTGCAATTCTTTGATTATATTGCTGACCAAATCTTATAGTATTAAACATTTGTTGCTCATCTGTATACACCATCCTTAATCTGATTAATGGTAAAGTAGGTTGTTTGGGATGGCCACTAATTTGTTCCTGAGATTCGTTAATCATTTCTTCAATTATTTTTCTTGCTAAATTTGTTACTTTTTCTTCTGCCCCACCTTCATCTAGATGATACTCTTCAATATACTCGGCGAGATCAATAGATTTAAAGATAAATGGTCTAACAGTTTTCAAAGGCAACCTTTCTATATCAAATTTGCTTTTATATATTTTTAAAATAGCGCAATGTTTAGGTCTAGCTTCGCCTTCTGATAAAGAAGTTGCTACTGATGATCCCGGTTGACAAACATAAAATTCCTGTTCATCGTTAACTTCTGGGACAATTCGACAATCATGTTCATGACCCCATATTACAAGATCTAAAAAGTTAGGTAAAATATTTTCTGGTAAATAATTTGTCGGTCCTCGATCTGCTCTATTTTGATGTAAAACCATCAAATTAAACCATTTGCCGGTTGATTCCGGTGGAGTTTCCATGACAACTTTTGAATCACGAAACAATCTGGCTAATCTAACATCTCGTATATGACTTAAACCGTACAACGCTAATTGTGTTTCACCTTTCTTTAAGAGTATAGGGTTAATTATAATTTTTTGTGAATCAGTAGATTTCCCAAAATAGTTCACTAGACCATTTGTAGATAATATATCCAATGAACTTAAACCAGCAAAACCACTAGGATCATCATGATTACCATGAATTGAGAATATTGGAATGGATATATTTAAATTAGGATCTTCATAATTCACAGTTTGGTTAAGAGCATCTACGAAATTAACACTTTGATCGCTTAAAAATTCCAATGAAATTGGTTTGTCTCCAAATGTTACTCTCCTTAAAAGTCTCATACACCTTAAAGTTACAAAAGTATAAATGAAAACTTACTAAATCATACTTAAAGAACAAAATACTTGTATAAAGCGTTTTGGGAAGGAACTGCGTCATGGAATAAATCACCCCCAAGTAATATAAAATCAACATCATTTTCCACAGCTAATTCAAGAATTTCTTCAAATGCCACAAAACTATCATCACCTTAAAAATTATGGCACATATGAATATTCTAAATATTTTTTTATCTATTCAATTTCTTAAAAATAAATTTTACCTCTGATATCATCTCTTTCTAGATAACCCAAATGATTATCAGTCGCTATCATTATTTTCATAAACTCATTAACGACTTCCTCTTCATTTCCTAACTCATTCGGTGGCATTTTGAATATGTTCTTATATTTATTATGTATTTAAATTTAATTTTTTAAAGTATAAATATCTTACAAATTTTTGTACAGAATATCGGATGCTGACAATTTACAAATTTATACTAAAAACTGAAATCAACACCGGAATCGCGATGCCAATTGCCAGTAATTAAAAATTAAGTACATTTTGCAAACTTCAAAATTAATTGTTTTTGACATTTTGTTTTTATTCCATCTATTGTTAAATATTTAAATTATAAATTTTTTAGTAACCGATTTCTTTTAATGAAAGATTTTGTAATAAGTTATTATTCTAATTCTTAGTGTAACTAAAAAGTGAATTACATAAAATTAATTTGCAAAATATTTTGTAAATAAAATTATAGACAAACATAATATTTGACACTAGGTGATATTTAAAATGATATTCGTTTTCTAATATATTATGCATATATTTTCGTAAAGCATGTATGTACATAATATATAATATGAAAAATCACAACTTTTCCAAATAATCATTGAAAAAAGAATTAAAGTTACATAAACTGAATAACATTTTAAAATGCTATTAAATATGTTAAAATTACTTGCTTTTCAATTTAATGGCAATGATATTGTGACAATTTAATTGCATAATATTTTAAAGCTTAAAATAATTATTATTGAGAATGATATTTAATTTGTTAAATAATGTTAATTTCATTTATATTGCATATGAAATTCGATCAACTGATTTAAATATTTTATTAAATACATATATGTAACTGTGTCACTGTCATTATTGTCTAACCATATTAGTTTAGTATCAAATTTCTTAATATTGACATTTTATTACATGAATTATTTTTTCAGATACATGTGTGAATACAAACGAAATGTATGATTTTGTTTTCTAAATAATAAGTAGCTATGCATATATAAATTAACATAAATAAATAATATAAAAATACATATATACATATTTAATATTATAACAAATGCATTTTCTATGTAAAACACCTGGTATAATGGCATAGCATAATACATTCAATATAGTATTATTTGTTTCTTATAAATTACATTATGTTAAAAATTATTTTAAATGTTAAGCGAGTATATATATGTAAATTTTAATAGAATCTTATTTGTGTTTATAAAAAGTAAGCAGGTGTGTACTGATTACCGATAAATTAGAACATTCTTAAAGTTTTTAAATTTATAGAAAAATTTTCTTTATAAGAAGTTCGGAAAAATTGATAGCAAGTATTTTAACTTTAGCGACATCTCTATTTACATAAAAATGAGACTGGTTACATAAGAACAAATGATTTTGCTTCAGCGACATCTGGTTATTTATGTAATAATTAAAATAGTTTTTGATGAAAAATTTTTTGCTTTTTCAGAAATTTTTTTTTATCAAAGTGTTAAATGTAATTTTAATTTAAATCTTATTTTTATTTAAATTTTAAATTGCAGAGTAAATAAAACAGTAATAAAAATTGAAAAGTAAGTTATACATATGTACAAATATTTTAATAATTTATTTGTATACCGGTTATAACATTCATTTTCTCTAGTCCTATATGAGTATTCGCTATAACCGATTTCTACTGTATTATAATATTTGTTATTATAACTTTGTACATATGTATGTATATTTGTGCATCTTTAGTAAAGTAAATGAAGCATTGTATTAATTATTATAATATTGCAAGCATCTTTAAAATTCTATTAATGAAAATTGTGTCTGTTTTGCATAGAACCTATAAAACTTGTATTTAAAAATTTTAGTGGATCATAAAATAAAAAATTATAATATTGAAATTTGAAACTTCTGTCTTAGACTTGCATAATATGTATGTATATGTGCATACATATACCTATGTATATATATTCTGCAATTAACAATATTTTCATGGCACATACATATATAAGTAAGTACCTAATTTCAATGCAATTTTAATCATAATAGTATCAAATACTATGTACATATATAATGCATATACAATATTATTAAACATAGAATTGTAATAAATATCTATTTATATAAAAATATCAATTTCATTCAATGTACATACATATATAAATTGATTTTACATCAATAAATTTAGTTCAGTTTTAAATTGAATTTTAAACATATTTTATATTAAATTAAAATATTTAAATAAAAAACAAAACAGTTTGTTATCTATGGCTTTTCGTGGTAAAAATGCTGTTGTTACTGGTGGTTCCAGTGGTATTGGATTAGAAG
Organism: Condylostylus longicornis; assembly: GCF_029603195.1. Lineage (NCBI taxonomy): Eukaryota > Metazoa > Arthropoda > Insecta > Diptera > Dolichopodidae > Condylostylus > Condylostylus longicornis. The sequence continues at coordinate 1,111,227 of NW_026578045.1, forward strand.
TTGCAAAACAATTATTGGATCATGGTGCTTCTGTAATTATTTTTGAATTTTTATTTTGTTATACAATATATACATACATACATATGTAGAGTATATTTATGATTACATTGTGGTTAATTAAAAAAACTAATTGTTTTTGGGGTGCAAATGTACACGTATCCCAAAATTTTATTATTAAATCAAATAACAAATAAGTTTAAAGTGTTTTTATATATAATTAGTAATTACATAAGTATATATTATTTATTAATTACAGTTTTAATAATATAGTTATATAAAATATTTAAATAATTTTTATAATATTTGAGTTTTTTATCTGAAATTAATTATATTTTTGAATATATACAAAAAAAATTTTAAAAGTGATTATAAAAATGTTCTAATTTTAAGTGGTGCATGAAATTATAAAATATTTTAATTTGATATATAAAATTGAAAAATATTTAAGTAATTAATTAAATATACCACGAAACATCAATTATTAATTAATTAACAACATAACCTAAATGTTGAATAAAATGTGTTTTTTTTTTTATTCAAAAGTGCATTGAAAAATATTCAATTTAATTCGTGAAGTGAATGAATTGTATCAAAAATATTATTTGAGTATATATTTTAAAATCAATAATAAGGACTCTGGGCTAAAAATATATTTAATATTTATACATTAACAATTTAAGTTCTTGTATTTAATGTATAATTAATATTAGAAAGTAATGAATTTTTAGGATAATCAAAAAAATTATGTGATCTTAACGTTTAAAAATTGTAATGTGCGAATCGTATACATGTATATAACGTTATTTATTTGTATTATACCTTATATGCATATGTAAAATTAGATTTGAATTAACTTTGAAGAAAATATCAAATAACCAAGGAAATTTTACGGTTATTTGATTCTTATTAAAACTTTCTTATATTTCACAAAATAACCTTGGCTCTACAATTGAATCTCAAGTAAAACTTTTAGTTTACTTATACTTACTCTTATACATTTATTCGTGTGTTTTTTTTAACAAAAATGTGCTTTTTTGAAGTTTCCAATTGTTTGTATACATATATTTATGAATGCAAGTCTACACGTTTATTCTTAACATTTAAGTTTGTACACGTTTATTCTTAACATTTAAGTTGTCTGTATATTATATAATACATGTAATTGTAACTAATATAATTAATTTGTATTTAATTCTATATATAATGAAAATATAATAAAAATGACATATAATTTAAATTTAATTCAAATTATTTATTTAATTATTAATTTTCAGCATCTTGCAATTATTGATATATCCGAAAATCTTGAAGAATTATGTAAAATGAGAGCTGAACATCCAGCTCAATCATTAATTTTTATTAAAATGGATGTATCAAATCGTAAAGGAATTGAAGCATCATATGAAGAAATAATTAAAAATATTGGTCATATTGATATTGTTATTAATATTGCTGGAATATTTAATGATTTAGATGTACAACGTACAATTGAAGTTAATATTGTAAGTTTCTTGTATCATTACGAGTATTATTATGGTTGTATATCAGAAGTTAAATATTTTGTTTTGTTTATATAGGGTGGTATAATTAATTCTACACTAGCAGCCATGGATCATATGTCATTTGAAAAAGGTGGTAAAGGTGGTATAATTTGTAATATGTCATCAGTTGTTGGATTAGATCCAATGTTTTTAATGCCAGTCTATGCTGGTACTAAACATGCTGTACTTGGTTTTACACGAGCTTTAGCCGTTAGTTATTTTTTATTTTTAATATAATAATTAGTTTTTCTGTTCTAATTAATTTTTTCTTCTACTTTTAGAATGGATATTTTACTGAAAAAACTGGAATAAAATTTTATGTTGTTTGTCCCGGTGCAACAATTACACAAATGTTTACAAATTTTACAGAAAAAATTATTGATCCAGAAATGGGTGATGAAGCATATCGTGTTTTAGATCGATTACATAAACAAAGGTATGTGATGAATTTTATATTTGCAGTGATATTTCATGCACTTGATTTTTAAAGTGTACTATAATATATAAATATGAATAGCCATTACTTTATAATATAAATGGAATTTTATATTATAGTTCAGCTGATGTTGCACGTTGCATTATGGTATCATTGGAAAAAAGTCAAAATGGTTCTGTTTGGATAATCGAAAATAAACAATTGTATCCAATAAAAATGCATAAATATTGGGATCATATTGCTGAAAAACTGGCATAAGAAATTTTATTTGTCTACATATTTATTTAAATATAAGAATTTTATTTGAATATGTTTTATATATCAAATATAATATGTGTTATACATTGTTCTATTCGATATTATTTTTGAATATGAAATATATTATTAATTTTTTTATAATTTTAAACATTTATAATAAATATTGCGTTAGTTATTATTGCACAAAAAGTTTTACATATATAATTTTTAATAATTTTGTATTTCTTTATAATATTTGTATTATTCTTACTGTTATATACAAAGAGTAATTTAAAATATACATAAATATTATGCATATTATATCTTGTAAGCAATAAAAAAAACATATTGGAATTTTATTAATCATGTATTTAGGTAATTTATAAAATAATATTAATTTTCAGGAATGTTTTTATGTTTAAATATTTATTTGACTTAAATTAAAATCTAACGCTATCTTACGGCAACTTAAATTTTAATCTCTTCAATGTCAACTCCAATTTATTAAAGTTTATAATTTAACAAATCATATTAAACAAAAGTTTTGAGTTTTGACCATACCGATGGCTTTATTCTCAAAATTCACAGCTAATAAAAGTTTTTTTTTTGTAATTTTAGAAAGTTGCAATTATTGATATTGCAGAGAATCCAGAAGCAATTTGTCATATAAGAAATCAATACGAAAATCAAATTTTAATATTTATAAGAATGGATGTTTCAAATAGAAATGGAATTGAAAATGCTTATAAAGAAATTATGAATAATTTTAAAACATTGGATATTGTTGTAAATGTTGCTGGAATATTTAATGATAAAGATGTTAAACGTACAATTGATGTTAATGTTGTATGTATTACTTGAAAATATATATTGGCATTTATATGTAATATTTGTAATATTCATTCATTGTTGTTATGTACGTAATTTCAATAATTATATTTTGGATAATATGGCATGTGATGTCATAAATTATGTGGTGACATGCATAATGACAATCGTATGACAATAGTCTGTCAACATATTACATTACTTAACATAAACATAATATGCACATAAATAAGAAATTAATTATAAAAATTTTATGAAATTAAAATTTAATATAGGGTGGTGTTGTTAATTCAACATTTGTAGCAATGCAGCATATGTCTAAAGAGAATGGTGGTAAAGGAGGTATCATTTGTAATATGTCATCAGTTGTTGCATTAGATCCACTATTTTTATTACCAGTTTATTCAGCTACTAAATGTGCAATACTTGGCTTTACAAGAGCCTTAGCAGTAAGTAACTACTTCCATAATTCTATATACATAATACATTTTGTTATATAAATTAAAAAAAAAAAAATATTGTGTTAGCCATTAAAAGACGAAATTATATTTTTATTTTATTTTAGAATGGTTATTTTTATGAGAAAACTGGAATAAAATTTTCTATTGTATGCCCAGGTGCAACAATTACACCATTATTTAATAATACTCCAGATAAAGTATTAATACCAGATTTAGAACCGGAATCATATCGTTTATTAGAAAAAATGCCTAAGCAAAGGTATTAGTGTATTAAATTAATTTTAATTGCTTTGAAGCCCTTTCGAATTATTTTAACATTCTAAAAAATACATATTTACTTAAATAGTCATTAAAATTTTAATTTTTTAATAATTTTATTTTAGTTCAGCTGATGCAGCTCGTGGTATTATAGGTGCATTACAAAAAACTGATAATGGTTCAGTATGGATAATTGAAGAGAAGAAGCTTATACCAGTTCAAATGGAAAAATATTGGGATAATGTTACAAATAAATTGGCTTAAGAATTATTCCCAAATTATTATGTGCAATTAGTATTAAGAAACTCAGTTGCGAAAATATTTAAATATCGCACAATTTGGTGTAATAATTATGTACCTACATACTTATATTTTTTTTTTCAAAATGTAAACATTTTTTTCTGTTAAATAAAGCATAAAAATTTATTTTTATTTTGCAAACAAAACCATGTACCAAATATAATTTTCGAATTATATCTTGATCCTTTTTGATAAAATGTAAAAACTTCAGTATATTTTCGATCTATAAGAATTATCTTAATGAAATAATTAATGTTTAATGACATGGATTTTAGTAGATGTGCAAGTTGGTATTTGTTTAGAATGTGACGGTAGTAAGTGGTTTGGTAAATTATTTTAAATTTTTTGTTTAAGGTAAGTTTACGGCAGAGGTCTTGAAATTTAAAACTTTTGCTTGACATTTTCTTCATAATCGTGTTTGAGAAGCATCTAAATCCTAAAATAATAAATAGTTACATAAAACTTTTTAAATATAAGTTCTAAGTGTGTTACCTTTGGAGAGATCTGTGTTTGAGAGAACTTTTTAAATTTAATTTGGATATTCTACTAGCATTTCAGAACTTCACCATTCTATTTGCGCTCTTGTAGAATTTTCGAAATTCAAGAAGTTAAATTATGTATGAGATCAACGTATATGATTGATTATTGTATAGAAAAGGAAAATACCTGAGGCATATACGGCACTCCTTTAGAAGCAGCAGAATATTACGAAATAAAGGATATACATTCATTTTACATGAAATAAAACACAATAAAATCATTTTTTTTTCACTTTTCAGTCTATTTGTCTATTTTTATTTTTGACAAAAATCATTTAAATATTCTCGTAATTTTTATAACCTTTTTTTTTTTTTTGAGTTTTTTTTAATAAGTTTTTTTTTTATAATTTTTTTTTAAGTTTTTTTTTTTACTTTACATTTTACAATAAAATTTTTTTAATATTTTTCAATTTTTTTATTTTTTTACTTTTTTTTTGGTTTGTTTAAGTTTTTCTTTCATCAATTTTCATTTTTTTTTTAATAATAATTTTTTTTCTGGTGTAATTTAATTACTTTAATTTTCTTTTGTTTTTTTTCTCATTTAATTTGTTTATCTTATTTTTTTCCTTTCTGTTTTAACTTAATTATGTTTTTTAATTTCAATATAAGTTTTTTATATATAATTTTCTTTATTCATTTCTTTGAATTTTTTCTTTTTACATTTACATTTCATATCTGTCGGTTTTTTTTTTATTATTTTTTTTTTTCATCTTTTTAAATTTTAATATTAAATTATTAAATAATTTTTTTTTCCAGTTTTGTTAATTTTTTTATTTTTTTTTTTTAATTTTTATTTAAGTGTTTATAAAAATTTTCTTAGAAAACTTTCAAGAAAAAAATTAATAAATAAATTTAGGAATATTTTAATAAAAAAAAAAAATAAGTTTAATTAAAAATAGAAAATGGATTTTTAATTTCAAAATAAAATTAACTTAAATAAAATTTATTTGTTTATATATTATTAATTAATTTGAATAAAAATTTTAAATAATAATTTAATTTATATAAATATTATATTTATGTAATTTATCTAATAAATTCATGTATAAATATACACACATTATATTTGTTTTATTTATTTTATAATTTAAATATTATTAAGTGTCATTTAAAATTTGGCAATATTTTTATTGTTTTATTTTTCATATTTTTTTTTTTTTGTGTAAAAATCGTGACTTCAAAAATACTGCAATACAATATTATTTATGTACTCAAACCATTATATACCGTAGCAAACAATAATCTGTTATATATTTATATCGCATTAGTGAAAATTTTGAAGACAAGGAAAATTTGATATTTAGTGCATTCAATATCTTTATAAATCTTACTGTTATCTTAGAATAAAATTATTTCCCACATTGCATGTTATACGGTCGCTAAAATTATTATTATAGCACTTTGTTACTTTATCTTATTATTTTTGTGTGTAGTTGTTTTTTTACACGACATAGAGGTATGATGTTAATTATACCTCTACGGTATAATTAAATAATCAATAATATATTATAAAGTTCAAATTATATATATATTTTTTTTGTAGTAAATAAGAAATGCAAACAAGTAAATCATTAAAATAAAAAAAAAAAACAAAAATTTTCTGATTTAAAAATTGCAATATGTTATTAATACAAAAATTCAATTTATGAATTGTCTAATTGTTGTATTGTTTAGAAGTACAATATTATATTACATTTTTGAAGTCATTGATTTTAAGTATTTTTATTACTATATAATTATAATCATAAATATGTATATTTATACATTAGTATTATTATTAAGATTTTGAAAATGTAATACTAAATATTATTTTATAAATATTTCGTATGTACAGTCAAACCTTTATAATACGAACTTTTTTAAGAAGATATTCTCTTCTATAGCATGAATTATCATAACATAGATTTTAACATAACGCTCTCTAACATAAATTACTTAATAATGATAGAAAAATTTTTATTCGTATTATGAAAGTTCAACTGTATGTATACGCATATATTCATAATATTAGTATACATTACATATGTATATACACATATAAATATTTATAAATAACAAAATTTAATATTTATTTATCTGGTTAGTTGATTGCCCTATTATCGATGCGGCAGGTTTACCACAACTGAATTAAGACAAATGTATCGTTTTGATACTACCACCACGTGGTGAATTTATTTATCTACTTGTTTTAGTTTTTCTTATTCTTTTTAATATAGAAAATATTATTTGTATTCATATTTATTCAAAAATTAAAATAAATATTGAGAAAAAATAATAATAATAAATAAATATTAAATTTTAAAAAAATATTAAATTAATATTTATTAAATTTAATTTAATAAAATTAAATATTGTTAATTATACTAAATATATAATAATTAAATAAAATTTTAAAATAAGGGGGAAAAAGAAAAATTTGGTTTTAAAATTAGGATTAAATAATTCTAGTGGTATGAGAAAATTGAATTAATTTTTTTTGTTTTTTTTTTCTTATAGTTTTAAAAAATATTAAAATATTTGATATTTAATTTTGTTCATTAATTTTTTTTTTAAATGTTAAATTAAAGAATTTTACAAAAATTTAAATTTTAATTTAATTAATTTTTTTTTTTCTCTTTTTTCTTATATTTTTTTTTGTTTTCTCATTTTTATTAATTTAACATTATACTTATTGTTAATTTATAAATTAATTATATATATGTATATATATATGCATATTTATATATATATATATATTCATATATATATGCATAGTTATATATATATGTAATAAATGTTTTTTAATATTTAAGTATATACGCCTTTTTTTACATACACATATATTTTTAAATAAATAAATACATATATTTCATATACATGCATATATATATATATATATATATATATATATATATATATATATATATATATTTTTACACATATTAATTATATATATGCTTTGTTTTTTTTTAATTTAATTTAATTAATTAATCATAATTATAATATCATAAAAAAATTGTTTTGCGTTTTATTTAAATGGTACAAAAAAAGAAAACGCACACGAAAAAATTTGATAAAATATTTTTTAAATTTTTTTCTTTTTTTTTTGTTTTACTTTTATTTAAAAGGTACAAAATGTGTATGAATTATTTTTTATTTAATTATTTTAATAATAATAATAATTTTTTTTTTTTGGTTTTTTTTCTATATATTTATAATAAACATTTTTTTTTATAATAATTATTTAATTTTTTATTTTTTAATTAATTTTGTTTTTATTAAATGATTTATTTATTTTTTTTTTTGTTTTCTCTTTTTTTAATTTACATAGGTAATTTTCTTTTAAGGTTTTTAAGGTTTCTGTTTTTTTTTGTGTTTTTATTTTTTTAAATAATTGTTTAAATTTTTTTCTTTTGTTGTTTTTTTTTTTCTTTGATAATAAGTTTCACTTTTTTCTCTGTTATACAATTTCGTTTTTCTGTTATACAATATACTTTGTTTTGTTATATTATATACTTATATATTTATTTTTTAAATTAATATTTCTTGTTTTCCTTCTTCTCTTTTTATTTGTTTGCTTGTTTTTCTCTATTTTTTTTGTTTAATTAATTAATTAATTTAAAAAACAAACTACAAAGAAGGAATTTTTAATTTTGTTTTTATTTGCATATTAAAATTGTATTTTGTTTGTTAATAGTTTTTATAGTGTTGTTTGTTTTATATATATGAATGTTATTTGTTTATATAATTCTTGTTATTCAAAATTTAATAATAGTTTTTTTTTCTTGTATTTTTTGCTATTTCGTGGTTTTTTGTTTTTTTTAATAATTTTAAATTTTAATAAATAAAATATAGCAAATTTTGCTTTTTATTTTAATTAGTAAATTTTTAAATTTTTATAATATTAAGTAATAATTATAATAATTATTTATTATTAAAAAAAAAAACAAATTTAATAAATGAAAATAATTGAATAAGTAACTGAAAATAATGTGAAGAAAAAACGAATGAAAAATTTTGATAAAAGATTTATTACAATTTTTGTGTTCACCTATATACTGCTAGTCGCATTTCACTTGAAATGATTGGATATTCTTTAAACCTATTTTGGTTTTCATTATAGAATTCGAAGTTTCATAATTGATTTTATTCAAAAAATTACAAAAATTTTTGAATAACAACCCATAAAGGGATGCGACAAACGAATATAGGTGATTAGTTTCGTTTTAACTTTTCTTTTACTTTAAAAATTTTTTGTTGTCAAAATTCAATTTAAATTTCATTGTTTTTATTATTATATACCAACAATTTTACTTTAGTAAATTTTATTTAAGTTTTTTTTTTAAATAGCTATAAGGACTTTTTAAATTTTCATAATGGTAATAATGAATTTTGTTTTGCTATATAGATTATAAAATGTTTTGAAAAACATTCTCTTGTTTTTATTTCGTGTTTTGTTATCTGTGTTTTGTTGGGATTATTAAAAGATAAAAATGACAAAATTTGCACATCTGAGAGTATTATTTTATAATTTATCATAAGTGACAATTTACAAGTCAGAAACTGAATTTTGGAGTTATTCCATTGTTACAGCATATGAGCGTTGTGTACGTTATAATTTGGTTCGTTTTTTTTGGAAAATGTTGTTATATAATAATTGGTTTTAACAATGAATGCCTTTTTTTTTTTGGTTAAATATAAATTATAATAATTGAAATATTTAAAAATTGTAATATTATTTAATTATTTTTAATTTTTTGTTGTTGTTGTAAATGTATATGTATATAATTATAGAAATATATATTTATGTATATAATATATGTCCATTGATAAATTTTTGGTTTGTATATGGTGAAATGTCATAAATAAGGTGAAGTTTTGGTTTTTACTATATTTTTGGTTTTTCAATATTTCGAATTTAATTGTTAAATTCTAAAATTATATCTTCCATTTAATAATTTAATCGTCGTTAATTGAATAAATTTAAAATGAATGAAAATATTTAATAAATTTTAAGAATGTACCAAGAATATTTTTAAGAAAATAATATTTGGCAATACTGAATTGTCAAATATTATACAATAACTGAATATTTAAAATTTAAAATTTTTAATTTAATTTTATTAAATTAATTAAATTATATTTCAATTTTAAAATGTTCAATTATTTTAAATGCATTATTTTATTATGAAAAACATAGTTTTTGATAATTTTTATATTCAATTAATTGAATTTTAATTTGACATATGTGCGAGCTTCATTGCATTTCAATCATTGCAACGTTATTGAATATTGAGAAAGTTTTGAAGTTTTTTTTTTAAACATATTCACCCTTATGCTGTTAGCCGCCTAAATTCAAGTAATGTGGTATTATTGACAAATATTTTGTTTTCCGTTATACAATTCAAAATTTCGAAATTAATTTTATTAGGAAAATTAAAAATTTTTTAAAGGACAACCCGACTAACAGAATGTAGATGATAATCTTTACATTACTATAAAATTTATCCCGGCTTATATATTTGATTTTATGTATATATATATATATATATATATATATATATATATATATATATAAATATATATATGCATATATATTTATAAATATATAAATATATTTAAACATAAACATAATTATATAATTAAACTAAATTCGATAATTCTTTTGTTTAGTTTTACTAATATTTTCTTGTCTTTAATTCTATTTATTTATTATTATTTAATAAAGTTTTATTATAGTGTGTAATTTTGAAAATTAAATTATTTTTATTTTTTAGCCTTTCGCGCTGCTTTTTGTTGGTATATATGTATGTATTTATGTGTTTTTGTTATTTTAATTTGGATTTTTTATTTTTAACCAATAATTTTTTTTATATAATAATTTGGTATTATTTTGTTGTATATATATATTTGCTTATAGCATATGAAATTGTTAATGTTTGTTATTTTGAATTTTTTCATAAGCCGTCAGTGTTTTGAAATGTTTTTTGTTTTTAATTTAATTAAATTTATTTATATAGTTTTTTTATATTTTTGGGTTTACTTTTTGCGTGATTAAAAATTTTTAACTCTTTTTTGTTTTTTTTTCTTTTTGGTTTTTTTTGAAAAATATTTTGTTTTTTCTTGTGAATTTTTGTTTGTTTTTTATGCTTTAATTAAGTTGCTGTTTTGTTTTTATATTTATTTAATTTAATAATTTTTAATTATGTTTCAATATTATTTCTTTTAAACAAATATAACATTTTTATTATGTTTGATCATTTAAATTTATGGAATTTTTTTCGTGTTTTTTAAATTTTTAATTATTAAAATTTTATTTAATTTTGGTTTAATTTTGTTTTTTTTTTTTGTGTGTGTAAGTTAATTTTAAATATTTTAAAATGATAATAGAAATAAGAAAATAATTTTACAGTAAAAAAAAAATATTATATTCATATGCATAATAGTAATTTTAGTAACTTTTAAAGAAGAATGTAATTTAATTTTATATATGGTATATAATATATATATTATATAGTATGACAGTATTATAATATATTTTACTGATTATGTCAGCTAAAATACAAATTATTTTATTTAATTTTGTATCAATATTGTTTTTAGATTTATATAACAAAATATTAATTAAGTTTTTGAAAATTCATACATTTGAATTATCTTTGATTTTTAATGCATATTTGGCAAATATAAACAAAATAACTCAATATAATGATAATATCAAACTACATTTCAAATACATATTGCTTTATAACTGTTATAAGCTATATAAAATATTAATTTGCTGAATAAAAAAATTTGTTTGAATCATTTAAAAAATAGCTGACCACATCAATTAAATTATTATATAATATTTTATATTTTCATTTAATTAATTATTACATATGTATCAAATATTAAATTTATTTATATAAAAAAATATATATAGTTATTGAAATAAATAATATTTTAATTAATATTAAATTATGTTAAATAAATTATTTTAAAATAAAAATAGAAAAAAAAAAAAATAAATAAAAAGCATTTGGAGTTCTTAATAAAATTATGTATGTCGGGTAATTTGATAAAAATAAGAAATAATTAAGCAAACCGGTGTCTTATTGCAACAAGTCCTATTTTACTTTTTAGCTTTTTAAAAGAAATGCAACAGAAATTTTGCAAGTTTTTTTAATTAATTGATTAAAAGTGATTATTAATTTAAATTTAACAAATATTATTAATAAATCAAAACTGATTTTTATTATAATATAAATTATAAATCATATTGTAATTAAACAAAAAAAAATGATTAAAAATAAAAACAGGATTTTTTATTAAAATTATTTCTTATTTAAAATATTATTTTGTTGTTATTTTATTTTTTTTTCATTTTTCGTAATTGAAATTTTTCACATGTGTGTATTATAAATTTAAATATTAATTTTATTTTTAAAAATAATTATAATTTAAATATTTTTAAAAATAAATATAAATTTAAGTACTTATACAATATAAGTATTGCCCTATTGCCCTATTGCCCTATATAAATTATAAACACAAAAAGAAAACTTATAAACAATAATTACAAAAACTATTTCGTAAATACATATATATTTTATTTTTCTTAAAAATTAATTAATTTTTTTTTAAATATAAACAAAAAATACAATACAATATATGTATATATAAATATTAAAATTTTATTCAAATATTACAATTAAAGTACAATTATACGTACATAATAGTGAAACAAAAAAAAAGGTAGCTATTTAACAATATTTTAAAATAATTTAAATTATTTTTCAAATAATAAAATACAATTATAGTTTTTAAATATTAAAAATTCAATTATAATAAATAAATCTAATAATTATTTTAATTTTATATTTTAATAATTTTATCATTTTTTTTTTTGTTTTTTTTTTACAATTATTCAAAATTTTTTAAAAATATTTTGTTTTCTTTTTGTTTTTTTTGCAATTTTTTCAAAAAACTATTTATGTATTTTTGATTAATTTTTGTTTTTTTTTTTTTGAATTTTATTTTTATATATAAATATGTTTTTGTTTATTTAAATTTTTTATGTATTTCTATTTATCATTATAATAATATATTAAATTTTCTAAATGTTTTGTGTATGTGTGTGCCTTTCTTATAACGAAAAAAGGATAAGTTTTTCATTTTTGCTTTTTTTTTTTGTTAATTTTCCTTCTAATTATAAATATATATATTAATATATTTATATATATAAATAATGATGTAATTTATAAATTGTGTTTTTTTATTTTCGATTTTGTATTGATTTTTTTTATTTTTCGTTAGTTGTAGTTTTGTTACTTATTTTTTTTGAATAATTTCTTTAGTTAAGTTTCTTTTTATATTCAATTTGAAAATTAATTTTTGTAATTATTGCAAAATTTTTCTCAATTTAATAAAATTAATTGTTTATTAAATGTTTTGTTTTTCTTTTTCTTTAATTTTTCTTAATAATTTTTTTCTTTTTTATTTTTACTTATTAGAGTCATCTTTGCGTGTTGAAGACTGTGCATCGCCTAAATTAATCATGTCTCGTGGTTTCCACACTGGGGACCCTACAATTAAAAAATATGAAAATGGCCAAATTAGATTTTTTTTTGTTTTTTTTTTTAACTTTTGAATTTTTGAAATACAGAAAAAAAAACGCAATTCTAATGTTTAAAAAATTAAAAATAAATTAAAAATAAAAATTATGAATAAATAAAAATTCTTTTTTTAATTTAATAGGGGAAAATATTAATTTTGTTATTGTTTTTTTTTTTGTTAATTACTGATTTAAATTTTTCTAATTTAAAGTTATTAATTTATCTAAATACAAAAATTAGAGTGAAAAAAAATAAATTAAACTAAAAATTAAAAATAATTGTTAAGCTCAATTATAAAATCGAATTAGTATAATAATTTTATAGGATGGGAGCGGGAGGTAGGAAATAGAATGAAATGCGTTATATGTAATGTGTAAAAATAAAATTATACAAAAAAAAAATAATTAATTTTTTTTTTTATATTTAATATTATTAAAAATAAATTAAAAATAAGCTTATATATTTAATTTTTTTTTAAATTAAGAAAATTGTATTAAAAATGTTGACATCGCTTGATTATCATTAAATTAAAATAAACAAATTTTCTTTTGGAAAATTATATTGAACCGACATTACTTAATTTAACTTATGTATTTTGATTTTTAACTTATATAGAGAAAATTTAATGTAGAATTGCTGGTATTTATTCAAAAAACAATGAAAAAAATCAGAAGGAATAAAATAAACGAAAATTGTATTTGTGTTGGTTGTATTTTAATTGCTTTTTTTAGAGTATATTATTGGAAAATAATTTCAAACTGTCAACATTTTTAATACAAATTACAAAAATAAATATATAATATAAAAAAAAAAAGGATAAAAAAATTAAATATAAAAATTAAAAATATAAAAGATATGAAAACATAAAAAATAATTTAAATAGCATGCATGTTCAAATTAAAATTATAAATTAAATCTGAAAAATAATAAATTATATGGAAAAATAAGGATTTTATTTTTTTATAATATACTTTTACAAAGAATTATTTTAACCCAACGGTTACTTGAATCATTAAAAAAAAACAAAGAATTTTTATTTTAATAAAAATTTAATATTAATAAATTTCTTAATTGAAATTAGAAAATATTATAAGAAAATTTTAGGCCTAAGTGTTTTCTAAGTTCTATATAAATTGAACTGTTTATAAGATACCAGCATTATTATTATAACACATCAATTTCCATGATAAATTTTATTAAAAATATTTTATAAAATTAATAATGCTTTAAGTTAATATGTTTAATTTAAATTTAGGTAGAGCAATATAGCTTGAAATGCAAAATATAAAATTAATTTCTGTGATATAAATATTTTGGGTATATATTTCTATTTAATAATTTTTATTATTATTTAACCTTGATAGACTATATAACAATAACATTTTGTAATTTTAAAAAAAAATAAAAAAATTACAAATTCAAAAAAAATTTCTATTAAATTATAAATTATCTATTATAGAAATTAAATAGAGAAAACAAGAGAATTATTTAAAGAATAATTTAAACCGAAAAAATTTAAATGATATATAAATATTTCTATATTTTTAGAATATATTATTATTATATATAACGTAATATAAATACATGCTCTATAATTTTATCGTTGTTATTTTTATATAGTAGCATTTTTTAGATTGAACTAAAATTAATTTATTAATTTCTTTTTCAACATTATAAGAAATGCAATTGAATACTTAAAATCGGTTTTATAATACACAATAATATTCATGCAATTTAAATTGAAATATAAATTATATTTTCATCATATAAATGTATATCATATATATAGTAAATTTTGAAAATATTTGATACGCGCAAGTGCCATCAAAATAAAATTCGGGCTTATTGTTTAAAATTTTTTATACTACAATATATATAAAGTTTATACATTATTATTATAGGTATATAAATAAAAATAATAACTACGAAAATGTTTTGAAATTATTACTCGTATGTTTAAATTTACTAAAATTTATTTTTTTCTCAAATTAATAGGCCGGCGGAAAATTACTTGAATTAAAAATAACAAATATTTTTTGAAATCTTCAAAGGAAACGAAATTACGGTTTTCATCGAATTTCATTAATATTTATATATATATATATATTTTGGTTATTTTAAGAAATAAAAATAATATTAGGTATATATTTTATAATTAAAAATCTTGATTCTTAATAAAAAAATATTTAAAATAAATAAATAATATGCAAAATAAAAGAAAAATCTAACATGATAAAATTTATGAAATGATGATTTTTTTATTGTTTTGTGACAGCTAAATAGTTTTTAGGGGTTGTGTGTCAACCATTAGACATTTTTTCGTATTATCGTTGTTAAATATATATTCGTATCTTCATATTATACTTCATCATTCACATTTAAATAAATATTTTTGTAATTTATTTTTCACTTAATATGCATAGATATCTGTTATATTATTGCATAAATCATTATGTATATTATTATTTTAGTTTGATAAAACATCATAAATAAGATAATTGCAACCACAAGACGTATGTCAATCAAGATATTATAATTAATGTGCTATTACACACTAAATACAAAGGAATTTATTATCTTTTATTTTTCCTTTTAATAATTTTTCATTTTTGATATATTGAAATTTTTCTTATAACCATACTTGTAAAATTGGTTTTCCTTTGCTCAGATCAAGTTCTTGAATTTTAATCAAATAAGATAAATTGTAATTTTTAAATTCTAGTCTGGACAATATATAAAAATATAGTAAAATTATTGACAAAAAACTGCAAAATCATCATTAGTATACCGATCTAAAATTTTCGTAAATTCAGTTGGAGAATCATAAGAATTAAAGTAAATATGTATCTAAAATAATTTAACATATATAATATGTAGATAAATACATATATAAATAAATTTATTTTGAATATAACAATTATATTCAGAAATCTATGCATTTTTTATTTTTTCATTTTTACTACTTTTCATCATAGTTAATTCATTGTATTTTTTATTAAAAGAAAAACAAAAAAAATTGTTGTATTCAAGCGATGCCAAGTATTTTTTATATATTATAACATTTCTTCTTTTTATGTATATATATATATATATATATATATTATACATATATTTAAATATAAAGGAAAATATTTTATTTTTTCTTCTTTTTTATATATAGGAATAGTATTTAATTAAGTATTTTGTAACATTACCAAAAAAAAAAAAACAAAACATAGTTGCATTATCAAACATAACTTAAATTATGTAAGTTAATTTTAATTAATATTTAAATGTAACTATATTTGTTAAGAAAATTTTTCTCTTTACATTATTTTAGTTATTTTAATCAAATTATTAAATTTTATATATGTAATTCTAATTTCTTTTTTAATATTTTATTTTATTTTAATAGTTGTTTTTTATATAATAAAATTTTTATATTTTAATAAAATAAGTTTGCTAATATAAATAACAGGATTTTTTAAATAGTAAAAAAAAACGATGATAATTTCATTATATTAATTTTTCAAAAAATTTATCATCGTTTCTAAAATATAATTATCACAAAAATAAATTTTAGGTTTATATTATATATATATACACATATATATATATATATATATATATATATATATCTATATATATGTATATATATATATGAATTATATATATGTACATATGTATATGAATATATTATGTTTTGGTACATAAAAATATTATGTAAAATATAAATACTATATTTATATTTTTATAATATAATTATACATACATAATTTATATTAATAATAAATTAAATTTATTTATTTCCTTTATTTTTACATTTATCATAAATTACATATATCATAATACAAGATATGTATATACTGTAGAAATATAATTCATAATCAGATATATGTATATATATAACATATATGTATATACTACATATTTTATAGTCATTTATTAATTTAAAGAGTACAATAAATAATTAAATTAAAGTATATTGTTCTTGTTTTACAAAATAATTTAAATTTATTTTAATTTTTTTTTTGTTTTATTTTCATTTTTTGTTATACAAATATATAAATATTAAGGTTTTTTTCGTTCTTAGAATAGATATTTGATTTTAATTTAATATGGTTAAAAATTTTAACTACTTTTGATATATTTAGTTTTTTTTTTATTTGTTTATTTATCAATATACACATAATGTATATGTACATACAAATATATTTGGCTGATGTGCTATTATTATAACCCTTCTATTATTGTAAAATATTGTAATTTTACACATGGCTTTAAAAAAAAAATTATAAATAATTACTGGAATACCTATGCACGTACATAGAGTGCATATATATATATATATTTATGTGTTCAATTTTTTCAAGTGTTTAATTAATACCTAATTTAATTTATAAATCAATTTTAAATATTTTCTTGGTAGGTACATACAAATTTTTCATTATCAATTCTTGTTTATATATTATATATGTATGTGTGTTTCATTTATTTCTTTTTTTAAAACTAATGACGTTTAGTATACATAAAATTAAATATGAAAATTGTTTTTTGTTTTAACATATTTTGAATTTACAATTTGTATTTAATTTAAATAAACATTTATAATTTATAGTGTATTCTAAAATATAATTCAAAATTAAAATTGCATTCACAAAATTATAATAATAAAATAAAGGAATAAGAAAATTTTTATTTTATTGCTTTCTCTATCAGCAAATTTTTTGGTTTTCATTCAATTATTATACGACACATTATAATATAATCAATATAATTGTACAATTATATAACACATTATATAATTGAAGGGGTCTGATCTGATAGTAATTGGTTCTAAAATGTTCAGGGTTACACAATATGAATTGGAGTAGCAATCTTGAAATTCACATACATATTATGTATATAATGTTCTTTTGGTATAAATTATTTTGATTTGCGTTATGCGTAGCAAAAAGTGCTTATCAAAATCTAAAAATAAAAATTCGGCCTTTCTTGTAATTTATTGAATAATATACTTACCGATTACCATCTATACTTTATAATTCAAATATTTCATTTATTCTCCTTTTGAAATGGAATGCAGGTCATTATTAATTACTTTCATCATTATAGAATTTTATTAAAATTGAATATCTTCCAATTGCAACCACCAAGATTTGTATGTATGAAATTCAAGTTATTTATTTTCATCACATAATTTTAAAAATTTTCAGTTGAATTTCTTCCAATTGCAACCAACAAGCTACGTACCAAATTCAATTGTTACAATATTAGAATTTTAAAATTTTTTAATTGAATTTCTTCCGAGTGCAGCCAGTAAGGAATTCTATTTCATTGACGTTTAATTTACTAAAGATTCAATTTCAAATTCTTACTGCTATAGTAAAACAAAATATGTACGTCATAATCTCCCCTCGCGGTAAATACTTTAAGTTATTATACGTTTTCAAAATTCACAATATCAATTATTCAATAATTGGATAAATTGATAATAATAATTCACAATGATTTATTTTTAAATTTGTTGTAATATTGTACAAAATCTCATGTATAAACAGTAATATTGAAAGTGATTGAAAAATTACAGCTTTTGCGGTATATTAAATGTGATAGAGAATTTAATAAAATAAATAATTTTAGAATTTTTTAAAATAATTAAATTACAAACATATTTTTGTTTTGGATACATATAATTATAACTATGTATGTATATAGAGTTTGACAATAATATTTAAAAAAAAAAAATATTTTAAGTAACATTTAAGTAAAATAATATTAAAACTAGAAGAAAATATAAGTGTATATTAATACTTAAGAAAAAAATCAACAACTTAAATATATAAAATTATATAAATATTTAACTTAAATAGTATTTCGGTATCCATAGTTGTTTTTTTTTGAAACTTGTTTTTTTATATAATACAACAGTTACGTGTATTCAATCAAAAAATAAAATATCCAAAAAAGACATAAAGAAAAAAAAAGATATAAAGAAAACAAAGAAATAAAATAAAATAACATTAAAAAATTATATAATATTATGTTTTATTAATTATAATGGGTATCTTCGGAATTGCATCTACAACGTATTAAACATATTGTAATTATCATCTGAAATTTCAACAAAAAACTTTGAAAATTTGTTTCTTTTTGGCAGAATTTATTTGATGTAATTGTTGTCAACACTGAAATATCTGTCAAATCATGTATCCGAATTTTCTTTCGATGCAGACATATATTTTAAATTGAAAGCAGAACAAAGTTTACTACTTCGGCGAAATGTCAGAATTAATATGGAATACACATAAATAAAAGGAATAAAATCAAACAAAATTAGTATTATTGCTCTAGGTTAACAATGGAAAACCGTTGCCGTTCACCGCATCGGTGTTGGCAAATGCGGAATTTTTGAAAAGCAAAAAAAGTGAAGAATGCATTTACGAACCCGATTTTGCTTTAAAAAGAGTAAGATAATAAATATACGCTGTGGAAAGAGGTTCATGCGAAAAAATAACGAATTAATTTCTTGTTTTTCATTCATTCCCACACGAGTTCAATTTCAATTTAAAATTTCTTTTTTAGTTTTATGTCAAAACAAAATGTGAATCTAACAGTAACACAATGGACCAATCTTGCCTGTGTACTTTACGGTAGACGTGTTAATCAAACCTATGTCAAAATTGAATGATGAATTGCCAAATATCAAATAATTAAATTAATATGTTTAAAAACAAAAAAGATGCAATGTATCGAAAAATAGAGTTGACATTTAATTTTTTTGCTATTTTCACAAAATTGTGCAATTTTTGTCAATTGATGATTCCGAAGAGACCCGATATTTAACGAATTATTTATAAGAAAAATTTTTGATGTATGTACTTATATAAAGAATATTATGCTTTAATAACTGTATGTATATGTTTCTTTTTATATGTATGTATGTATATTAAATACGTATAGCTCTATTATATCTATACTTTATATTTTTTTAGATTTAACTATCTACGAAAACAAACAAATACATATGTATGCACATATATTATGTATATTAATTGATATATATGTATATATATCTACTTATACTTATGAAAAACACGAAAAAAATGAAAATAAAACCAACATAAAAAATTACTTACCTTTTCTTTGTTCATAATTTTAATATTTTCAATTTAGTATTTTTTAATTGATAATTATTTTTTTTTTGAATTTTTCTTTATTTTTTAACAAATTTTTTTAGTTAATTATTTTCTTATATAACACTACATTAAATAATTTACTAATATTATTGCGCTCTGTATAATATTTTTCATTTTTTTTTTGTATTTTTTTCTTTAATTATTTATTAAATTGGAAAATTTCAAATTTTTTCACAAATTTTTTTATCTATATATATATCTATATATATAGTATGGTTTATAGATATATCATATTTAATGAATTATTATTCTATAATAAATAAATAACACAGTACAACCTTTAAACTGTTAAAAATGGTAATTTTATACGATTGATTAATTCTTTGCAGTTTTCATTCTTTTTTTTTTTGATTTATATTTCATTTGATTTTATTTTTAAAATTTTTATAATTAATATAAATTACATTATATTTAATACATACATATTTGTTTTTATTTTATTTTCTATATAGTAATTTTTAACAAATATATAATTTATAAAGATATACGATAATAAAAATTTTGATTTTTTTTATGTATATCTACGTATTATAAAAAAATAATTGATGGCAAGCAATTAAAATTTTTTCAAAAAGAATGAATTCGGAAGAGCAATCAAATCAATTTGTAATAGAATATATATTATTTTACCTATACATATGTATATGCGGTATTTTGTAACATTTTACTTTTTAACGAAGATGATTTTTATGGTTATCGTAAACAAATTATAAATATTTTAAATTAGAAAAATATTTTGTTGGAATTTATAATAAAAGTCAAAATAAGTTTTTCTTAGCAATTTTTTAAAATAGCATTCGTTAAGCTTTCGTTAAAATTGATTTTGATTCAATTATTTCGATAGAATCTATAGTATTTTGAATTTTCCGGAACTATTTTTTCAGTATAGATATTGTAAATTAAATAAAAATTCAAATTTATAAACAAATTTTTCTTGAATATTTTATCGTTGTAAAAAAAAAATATCTCAATTTTTGTGGTTTTACTATTTTGGCTTGTTTAATAATTATTAAACATAATTTATAAAAAATTTGTGTATATACATGTGTACAAGAATATCAGTTTATGATAAAAGTTCTGTCAAATTTTCATTTAATTTGACTTGTTTATTCAAGAAAAGAATTTTACTTTTTAATATATTTTTTTAAAAAAACTTATTGTGAATTATTTTTTTAAACAATTTCTAAATACTTGTGTAATTAAATTATGTTGCTATAACCATAAAGTAAAAATTTAAAATTGTGAATTTTACTATAATCTATTTCATATTTTTAGGCTATATAGCGATACGTAGACTAAAATTTATTTTAATATTATTAATATACTTTAAATAAATATTATACAAAATCAAAATACAATTTAATAATAATTATTAATTAAAAATAATAAAAATATTTAAATCAAAACTCATTTCGTGAATTTATAATTACTTTTTGTATATTGAAATAAATTTTGTTTTTAAAGGTTTTGTAAAATCATATAGCATATTTATAATTTTATTTCAATATTTTCGTCAAGTTTTATTATTCGATGAATATGTTATAGGAATTAAATTCTTTCTAATGGATATTATCTCGTAGTATGGTAGTAATAAACAAATTTTTAAAAATATAATGTATAATAATTAAGATAAAAAATTAGTTTTTATTATATTGCATTCTTAAATTATATAAATCAGTTTTATATTAATTTTATAATATTATTTATATATTATAAGTGTTATATTTATGTTATATTTTTATATATAATATAGGTTTGTTTTTTTTTTTTTTTAAATTATTGTATGTCTGTTTTGTAGTATATTATTTAAGTATGTAGTTTTTAAAAATTTTTTTATTTAAAGTATAATAGTTTATTATAGTGTATGAGACTGTATATTTGTTTTCTTTTTTTGATTTTATGCTTTTAAGCCATATTTTTTTTAAATATTTATTATAGTTTTTATGTATTATATAATATATAATACATACATGTATTTAAGTATATATGTATGTATTCGGGTTTTTTTTAAATAATATTATTATTGCAATGATTTGGGTTTCCGGTTTCTCTTAAATTTCAAATTTATTGTAATATTTTGTGTATGACTATTTTCATTTAATGTTATATTTTGTAAAATTATAATTAATTAAGTATATTGTTTTTATTGATTTTCTTTTGCAAAAAAATTTAAGAATTTATTTATTAAATTTTCTATTTCATTTGTTTAATATTGTAGATTTTGATTTTTACAATAAGTGTTATTATTATATGATTTTTTTTAAATTTTATTAAAGGAAAACAATATAATAAAAATAAAAATTAATATAAACCATATTATTATATATTTTCGTTTTTTTTTTTTTGATTTAAACACGAGGTACATTTATATATTTTGATAATTATTATAATAATTTTATATTAATTAATTTAGAGTTAAACATCTATTTAAGTATTTTTTTTTTTAATATTTATGCTTTTCAATTTATAGTTCCGTTCTTGTATGAATTTATATTCTTTACGTTCTGATTTTCTTGAATATTTAAACTGCTTATATGGTGTTATTAATTTGATTTTTGTCATTATTTTTATATTTTATTAGATTTTTTTTTATTTTCTTTGTTTTAACAACTCTCTATATATATTTAACGAAAAATGTTTATTATTAAATTTTTTATTTTTAATATTGTATGTATGTGTATAATATGTATTTTGTTATGTATTGTTTCATAAAATTTAAGTGTTTAATTACAATTTGTTTTTTTTTTTATTTTAAAGTTTTTTTTTTTATTGAAAGTGTGTAACTATTATATAATAAACTTTAACAACATTTAAATGAATAACCTGTTTTTATATTTGCTTTGATTTTTGTATTGTTTTTTTTTTTTTGGAATTTTTTAAAATGTTTTTGCAAAATAACGCCTATATTTATGCAATATATTGTTTTATTAATTAATTGTTTTAGTTTTTATATTTTACGTATATGTATTTTGTATCTATAGTGTTTTTATTTTAAATAATATAGTTATACGTAATTATTATTTTCTTTAATGTTTATCTTTGATTTGCGTTTTTTAAATTTCTGTTGTTCAATTTTATGTGTTGTTTGCGTTTACTTATTCTATATTATATATTCCAGTGTGTTTTCATATATCGTTTGTTTTACTTATCGTTCTTATATATTAAATAAATTTCGTTTTAAATTAAATTCATCTGGTTATTTTATTCGTTATAATTTTGGTTTAGAAACGTCCATTTTTATTTATAATTTATTTATTTATTTTTTAATTTTTAGAAAAATAGTATGTTAAGGTTTATATTTTGCTTTAATTTATTTTCGAAAGATTTCGAAATACATAATATTTCAATTGGTGAAAATGATGTTTGTTGGCGGGAATGAGTTTTTTTTGTTGATTTAAGATGGTTTTCTGTTTTGTGTTTTTTTTGGTATATTATTTTAATTTTAATGATAAAGAAGCCTGTATGTTTGTTTTAATTTTTGTTTTTGGTTTATATTTAATATGGAGATATTGTTTTCAAGATTGGAATTATTTGTTTTATTATATATAGATATAATAGAAATTTTAAGGAACAATTTTAATTTATATTATGTAAATAATTAAAGTAATTTCTTTTTTTGTTTTGTATTATAATTTCATTGAAATGTTGAAAGTTTTCAATACATATATGTAGGTACATTATAATATTTTTTATAATATGTAGGAATTTGAAAAATATATAATTATATTGTTTAAAGCTATAAAAATAAAATTTTATGATTTTTAATTGTAAAATGGGTTTTTTAAGTTATGAAAATTATGAGATAAAAATAATGAATTTTGTAATTCTTTCAATTTCTTATGTAGAATTTCATATTAGATAAAATAATTTATAGCTCTTTTTGAAATTATAAGTATTATATTTTTATTTCAAAGTAAATGAATTAGAAGAAATGATAAACTCATTTAAATTATTCACAAATTGTTAATATTTTGTTATAAAAATATTATTGAACAATATTTTGAATTTTTTGTTTTGCTTCATAAAATTGTTCATAAGTAAGAAAAGTTTTATGTTTATAATTTGTATTTATATTTTAAATAAATTTAATTTATTACACATAATAATTATTAATGTTTCTTGTATTAAAATTAACCTCTATATAAAATAACCCTTTTTTTGGTTTTTTTGAATTCTTCTAATTTTACTCAAATTTAATATATTCTATGAATATAAAAAAATTAACATGTATAAGTACATATTATCTTAAAAATTTGTTATATAAATCGGTTTTGATTGTTTTAAGAAACCTACTTATGAACGATAAGTTTTGTTTTGTATAATAAAAAAAAAACGAAAGCAGAAAGAAAAACAATTATTTGATATATAAATAGGAAAAATATATAAAAAGTTTGGTATTGTCTTAAAAAAAAAATTAGTATTAAAATTGTTATAACTGTTATACACATAATTAGAAAACTGTTATACATATAATTAGAAAACTGTTATACAAATTGTATATAAAAATAATTACTATGAGTTCTTTTTTATATTCAAATTTTCGTATTTCGCTTCGATAATTTTTCGTTAAGTTAATAAATTTTATGCTTTGGCTAAATATTAATCAACGCATTCCGTTTTGTAGTATTACAGTAAACGAAAAATGAAAAAATAAAGTTGAAGATAAAATATGCATTCTTTTTGTTTTTTTTTTCTTTTGATTTTTATAAAAAATATATATTTATTTTTTAGAAATTTATTTAGGCGCGAGAATTTTATGATATAATGGGGATATGAATTTTAAAAGAAAAGTCGATACGTTTTCGATGTTTTATAATAATATAAGTTGTGAGATTTAGGAAATATAGATATCGATTGAATCAACTTTAACAATCACTTTAATTTCATATTTGTATGTGCAAGGGAATTTTACGTGCGTTTGGGTAACGTTTAAGATAACAACGATTATTAAAAAAAAAAAAATAAACACTAAACTCAAACTGTCGGAATAAAACTCTTAGCAAACTGTAAGCGTTTCTTTTTTGTTTTAATGTTATCTTTTGGTGGTTGAGAGTGATAACGGTTCTTTTTTTAAATTTTGAAAGCATCGTATTTGTGATATTTTTTAGTAGTGTTGTGTTTAATATGGCTTTTTTTTAAATTCTTAATTAGTTTTGAATATTGTGTAAAATATTTTAGGTGTGCAGGAAGATTTTATTTTAGAGAGCGTATGTGTACGTGCATATTGCGATTCATTTTTTGAAAGTGGATCAAGAGAGTGGTCACAGAGTTTGGAGTGGTGAACTTGATTGAAAAGATTAAAATTTAAATGGGATTTCAATGAAGTTTTTTGTAACTTTATCGAATATCATTTAAATAGATGGATATGTTCATGAAAATATTTTATTTTGAGTGTTTCAAGGACCCTAAGGGTTTACAAAGCGGAAGTAAAACTAAAGACTTAGAAATGAAGATTAAAATTTTAACAATGTATTTCATAAAAATCATGACAGTCAATACAACCACCACTTGGACGTCTTTGGTGACCACCACCGCCATGACCACTAGCACATGTCCCGTTACCACCGCCACCACCCATATCAAATGAACCAGTTTCAAAACTCTCAGCCGATGAATTTGATAATCCGCGTGGTACTTTTCTCCGCGTACGACTTTGTCGTACGCGGGCTCTCTGCTAGGAGGGTTTGCGTTGATAAAGACATTCAACGCATGCTTGATTTTCCATAGCACGATGTATAGTATCAGTACAACGTGATCCAGACGATTCATAACCGCCCATTGCACTATGATAACTTGCGAATGGATTTTCAGCTGACTTAGAACGGATAGGTCCGACTTGTTGTTGTTGTTCGAATGTATTAATTGTATAAATACGTTCCGGTGAAATACCATAACGATAGCAGGAACTGCTTGTTGTACTTTCGCGTGAGGTAGAACGTTCAAGTGATTTACTTAAACGTTGTTTACCATTATCATTACTTCCGTTAATATGATGTGAGCTACCAGATCCAGTACGTATTGCAACATAATGATCACTTGACGTACGATTATCATATATAGGATAATAGTGATAATATGGTTCGATGCTACTACTTACAGTAATTTTTTGTGTATCAATATTACCATGAGCGCTAGCGCTACGTTTTCTACCATTACGTTCAGGTGAACGGGATTCAAAGCTACCGCGAGGGCTACAACGCAGTGGACAATGATGAGCTTCAAGAATTTGATTATCGTAGTAATTACGATTATCAAAACTGCTACGTGGCGAAAGGTGTCTACTACATTGACCACTACGATCTGGTGATAAATGTTCAATACTACTCCGGGGGGATAAGTGCGGTGAACTACGTGATTCAATGCTACATTCATGAGAGGATAAAGAAGGTGCGTGCAATTGTTTCTTTAAACAACTTCGATCTGGTGAACGACCTTTATGTGGGCTTGAAGATGGTTTCAAAATGCTAACGGATTGATTAATAATATTACAAGGACTTTGGCTACGTTTTAGTATACCCGAACCACTTTCGGATTGCCGGCGTGGACTTGGAGTACGTCTACCAGCTGATAAACGATCTTGTGAACTATCGCGACTTAAACTTAAACGTTGATGTTGTTTACCTTGATCTATACTAGCACGAGGAGATTTTACTTTAATTATTCTTATTGGACTACTACCTTGAGATTTCGAACGATCAGGAGATACATAAATACTTTGGCGAGGTGATTTAGTCCCTTTCTTATTATTACTACCATTACTACCATTACTAGATTTACTTGACTTATCACTAGATGATTTTGATTTAAATACTTTATCAACTTTTTTATCAATCACTATTGGTGGACTACTACGTGATATAATATGATGTCCACCTTCTTCAGAATCTTCTGATTTTTCTGTACAAGTACCTGAAGCAGAGCCGATACCACGATCGCTGCTAGTATCGCTATCCATAGTTGTATTAATTACACCACCACTACGAGGTGGTGATGAAATTTCTGCAACTATTGTAGTTTGGCAAGCAGCAACTGTGCTTTCAACTACAGTTTCAGGTTCTGGTGATAAACTTGAATCCATTACTTGTTGGTTTGGTGATTCTTCACCATTAGCTATTTTTAAATCATGTAACTCTTGTGATTCTAAAGTTTTTTGTCTTAAATCTGCCATATATTCGGCAATATCAACGGTTTCAGTTAAATTTTCTCTTTCTAAATCACTTAATTGTTTATCCATAAAACGATTTGATTGCTCTTCATCACCATTTTTAACTAATTTAACTGTATTATTACTAAGTTCATCTTCTGCTTGACTAAATATTTCAATTATTTGAATATCTTGTGTTGGTGACTGTTTAGGTGATTTTATAATTCGACTACCATTATCACTACTACCATTTATATTATTATTAATATGATTATTATTGTTATTATTATATTGACTATGACTACATGTACTGCTATGTTTAGTTGCTGTTGAAGTTAATATTGAAGGTGATGATCTTTGCTTACCTAAATCTTTCATTAAAACTGGTTGATAAGTTGATGGTGGATGAGATGATTGTATCAATCGCGCCTGGCTACCAGTACTTCCAACTGATAATGTTGATGTTGTGCTACAAATTCAATAATTTTTTTTTCCAACAAACATTATTGTTAGGTTGATTTTAATAAAACACAATCCGGAACAAATTAGTGAAGCAAAGTAATTGAATAGTTATTGATATTAGTAATTGTTACATAAAATGCATGATCGTTAGCGTACAAAAAAAACAAAAGATAATAGTTTAATAAGTATGATAATTTTTCCAGGTTAGGAGTGAAATTTAAACCAGATTGACAGTTACCTTAATGTTAAGTGATTTGGTGTTTTCCCTAAAGTTGCTTTAGTTTTAATAGTACCATGTTGTGAATCTTCCTCACCTTCCGATTTTGTACCAGGATCCGAACGATCTTGTTGTTCAATAACATGAATATGTTTTGGCGGAGCATCTATTTAACAAAAAAGAAATCATTTTTATAAATTTTATTTAAAAAATTGTTAAAATTGTAATAAAGTTTAATTGTTATTTGTAAATGATTGAAAGAACTAAGTATAACCAGGAGGAAAAAAGCAATTACCAGCAGCATCACCAACAGTTTTACTTCTACTTCTAAATGTAGTAGTTTGAGGAACATCATCAGCTTCTTGACTTCCTGATAGATTGTCATAATCGATATTACCAGCTGAATGTCTTTGAGAACCAGATTTTTTCTTTGTTTTACCCAATGTTTGAGACCCTTGTATAATTGTAATCTTGAATAAAATACAATATAAAATTAATAAAATTGAAAAACTTTTAAATATAAATAAATTTTTAAATACCTGTTGTTTAGGTCGCTCTAATGTTTGTGAATTACCAGAACCCGAACTTTGTGTACCCATACCTGATACCGAACTTACACTACCACCAAATGATTTCATTGGAATTGACATATTTCTAACACTTTCACGTATTATTTGACGTATCGTTTTTAAGAATGCATTACGAAAATCAGCTGTACTATTTGATAATACATAAACTTTTTCAGAACGACGTTGTAATTGTGAACGTAAATGTATCAATTCCCATAGAAAATGTGAATCCATATCTTTAGCTGATGATGCACGAACTTGAACTTCAGTAACTGGTATTAAAACTTGATAACGTATTATTTCAACTTCATTTGGAGCGTTTTTACTCGATACGCCCTAAAACATATATCAAAATATGAACAATTAGCAAAAAAAAAAAATTTCACTTATTCAGCAACATTCTTTTAATTGCTGAATATATCAAATCACAAGATAGTTTGAATTCAATTCAAAAATTCCACCAACTATTATTAAAATTTTAAATTACCATTAATTTTTTCTTTTGTCTTAAACGTTCTTTACAAAGGAACACAACCGCTGATTTAAATACAAAGCACATTGCATGTAATTCTAAACCTTTTTTGATTTTACCCAAGAAATCTGATATATTTAACCACTCAACACCACCATAATATAAAAGATCACCTTTAGAAAAAAATTACAATAATAATTATGTTAATATTAATAGATTTTTGTAATGATATTATAATTTTATTTACCTGGACTAAGATCAATAGGTTGTTTACATGATTTTTGATGTTGTCGGAATAAATGATCAAATATAGCACCATATTCTTCATGAATTCGTTGCATTTCATTAATATGTTCAGCTACCTTTTCCATACCTTTTAGGGCTTCTAAAATTTTTTACAATTATAAAAATATTGTTTAATATTATTCTATAAAATAAAATAATAAGTGAAAAATCACTGATTATACCTGTACGAACGTATGTTCGAAGGGTATACTAAATTTGCCTTACCGTTTGTAACGCTAAGAAATAACTGTGTTAGATATAGACTCAAGTGTATGTTTTTGATCAGCGTCAAATTCTGAGTTGATTTAGCTTTGTCTGTCCGTCCGTCCGTCCGTCCGTCCGTCCGTCCGAACGATAACTCAAAAACTAATTGAGCCAAGTTCACCAAATTTTCACAGATGATTTATTGTAGTAATTGCCAGAACCCTATTTAAATTGGACGTGATCGGGGTACCGGTTCGGGTAGCTGCCATACAACTTCAATAGTAGTTTGGCACAACCGGAATTTGGAAAAACACATAGTACTGAAATTTTGCATAAATTAATATGGTAATACGGCAACTTTAAGTCATAGTCTGCCCCATATTTAGTTATGGCACATTAGTTATTCGCACATAGGATAACAAATTCGTACGGGTATCACAGAGTTGACAAGGTCAACTCTATTTTTTTCTCGTTTTAATTAAAAAATAAGACGATTTCAAAAAATTATTGGGAAATTCGTTTGTCTTAGCTAAATTGAATTTTAAAACCCTGTTACGGCATAATAATTTCTCCAAATTTTTTGAGTTATTAATAAAATCACAAAAAAAAATAACGTATACTTGCCTACTAAATGCAAATGTTCTTCAGCACGAGAATCAGTTAAATTTCTCAATTGCTGTAGTAATAACGGATATTTTAGTATCCTTTGAATTGGTTTTATCAAATATGATTCCAATGTACAACTATGCTGTTGTTTCGGATTTCTAGCTGCTAGAAATTCTTGTAATGCCTGATTACCTTCATCTACAATTAAAAAAAATTTCAATTTTTTTTTAATTATTTAATGAAATATTGTAATTAAATTTAAATTAATGAAATGATCTCTAACATTAAAATTCCAAGAATAAGAGTATTAATACATAATTCAGCTTAAGAGGTTTAATTGCTGAATTATGTATTTATATAAAATTATTAAAAATTTGAAACTTTCTTTTTCAGAATTCAAACAAGTTTTATAATTTTGTTCAAATTTGGCTTAATCGATTTCATTTATTTATCGGAAATATTCAAAATTTACTTCATATTTGGATGAGCATATGTTTTTGAATGAATATCTATGGTTTAATAATTGAATGGGTTAAAAAAATTAAAGAGCAATGAGTACATCATAATTATACGAATGTAAAAACATTCTTTTCATCTGCTCTAACATATTTGTTTTAATAATTTTTTATTATTTAGTAGTATTACTTTCAATTATTTTATGAAATTTGGGAAAATATGAAAATTATTAATTAAGGTACAAAATTAGAAACAGGAATGGGGTAAGGAAATTCACAAAAAAAAATATTATTTTAATATTTAATTAAAAAACCAAAAAAACACGTATATGCTGCTATGCACATAAATTATATTTAATTCAAAGTTTACAATTTTTGGTTATACAAATTCTTGTGTAATTTTGATTTTAGCACAATTTATTCGCTCTTATACACGTGTAAGCAATTTTATATAAAAATGAATTTAAAGTATTTTACATAATATACGAGTATAGAAAAAATTCAAGGATTCACTTTTAAATATTATTGAAACAATTAACATAAAAAAGGAAAAATTAAAAAAAAATTAAATTATTCTTACTCTTGTAATGCACATTTCTTGGTAATTCCAAAAATAAATTAATAATGCTTATAAATTTTTGTTCTTTTAATTTTAATATTAATTTCAAAATTATCCTGAATATTCAAATTTGGCACGCAATACATATAATTATAATTATACATGTGTAGACATACATAAATCAAAAGTATATCAAATTTTAAAATTTTTAAAATATTTTTTAGTTTTCTTTTAAAATATTTTTAAATTTGGAATATTTTAATTATTCGATTCTTCTTTAGAAAAGAATGTTAAAAAAATGTTAAAATTAATTTAATAAACGCCTGTATTTGATAATGTTAAATATAAAATATTCTTTGGCATGAGGACCAATGAAATTTCTCAATTGAGAATTTAAAATTTTCACATGTACATAATTTGAATTATTATAAAAATGTTAAAATAGTATTTATTAATTAAATTAAAATAATAATTTTATTTAATTTTGAAAAAGAAAGACAATATAAGGATTTATCTTTAATTTAAAGAAAATTAATGAAATTCGGATTGTGTGCATATGATACATACCTATACAAAAATTAAATTTTAAAATAAATTACAAATTTATATTAAAAATTCTAAAATTTTTTGTATTTTGTATTCTAAGAATTGTGTAATAAATTTTTTTATTAATTATTTGTAATATGATCAAGGAGATGATTGTATTGTGCTAACGCAAGAAATAATAATTGTTGTATAACACAATTCTTGTATGGTATGATAAACATGTATGATTAGAATAGTATGATTGTTCTTTTTTTATGTTATAATCATAGGTTTTTTTAAGCTTATTTCCGATTTTAAATTATTCTTATTCTAATTATTTTTAAATATCTATTATTAAAATAATTATTTTAAAAATTACTTACTTGGATGTAAAACTTTTTGTGCTTTACTATGACTAGCACAAAATGATGAATATAATTTAAAATGATTAACATAATACAGAAAAGCAGATCCGATAGCAAAAAGGACATTCTGAAAATAAAAAATACAAAACAAATAAGAAAAATGAAAAATCCAATTTAAATTTTATAGAAATTTTTTAATTTTTGAAAGAATACATTTAATTGCTATTGTTAATAATTTCAAAATTTTATTAGTAAGTACTAGGAAATACAACAAACTATATTGTATCATAGTATTGTTTAACAATTTTAAGTCCTAATAATAAATAACATCAAGATAAATAAATGTCGCTTACAATCAGATGCGTCATTCCGTCAGAAATTTGGTCAGTTTCCTAAAACTTAAAATTTGAAGCTTATTAAACTGCAATTTTTGTTTTAAATTATGGGCATTATTTCAGTTCATAGGCAAATTTCTGTACCGTAATTGATATATTTCGCTTTCAACTGGTTGTTATGCAACCTACTACTTTTCGAAAGTATAATATAATTTAAAATTTGTTATATGTTTCTTTATTCGTCCACAATATTTCATAAAAATATGAACTTAGATTAGAACTCGCGTATTTAATGTTGAATCGAAATTTTCCAAAATGTTCTTAAATGTTGCAACAATTTAATTTTCCTAATGTATACAATTTTTTTTAAATTTTTCTCGAAATTGCTCAAAATTAATTATTTTAATGGCATTTAATTTTAGTAACACATTCTTCTAAGAATTTATTACTTCGTATACATATACATAATATAATTATATAAAATTTTTTATATTCTTATTAATAATGACGAACAATAAAATTAATAATTCTTAAAAATAAATTCATTTTAAGTCATAAAAATAAAAATAAAGGTAAAAATTTTTTATTTTTCTATTAAATTATAAATTGGAAAAAAATTGGAAAAGTTAAACTTTTCTTTGGAAATTTGTCAGAAATTTTCTTTTTCTTTTTTGTTTTTATTTTTAATTTTATTAAATTAGAAAAAGATTTTTATTAGATCAATTTTTCATTTTCAATCAAAAGAGTAAAATAAAAAATAATTTTTTCAATATTAATTTCATAATTTTTATGGTGGAAGAAAAGAGAAAGGAAGAACAAAAATTGAAAATTTGAAGCAGAGCAAAAAAAAAAATTATATTTTTTTTAAGTATGGTAGAAGTTTTTGTTCTTGATTTCTCAATGAAAATTTTGATAATGCTTAATTTTCAACGATGAATTTAATATATACAGGCACCTTTTAAAAAAGACTACTGTCACTCATATGATAAAGTTGAAAATTGCATATTTCGAATTCTCACGAAAAATTATGTTTGGAGGAAATTTGATTTTTTCATTACAATTGGCAGTTTGTGCCCATAATGTCTATAATTTGAATTCAACTTAGAAGAGAAAAATTTACATTAATTTTCTTTCACTTTTGTTAATTATTTTGTTTTTGTCCTTTAAGTTATCCGAAGCATGCAAAATTTTGCTGAATTATTGCTCTGAAAACGGAAAATTCAAACACAGAAAATTCAATATTTCGATTTCGTACTAATCTCACTTATCCAATTTTCATTAAGACTGTAGTTCGTAATAAGTATGGTAAATCAATAGGTAACAGTTAAAATGATTTTTATTAGTGATATTCGGAACTTTATTCTCATTAAATATTTCCAGTTTCGTACTCTTGAAGAATTGTTGGAATTTTTAAGCGCGTGACAATTGCGGTTTTCGTTTGAAAAATTGTGCAATTTTGGAGTGCACACAGCATTTCTTACGTGCTATAACTCGGGCTCGTTCTTCGACATATTTTTTACAATATTTAATCAAATAAAATTATACGATGAAAATTCAATTTAAATTAAATCAATTTATTTATTTTTTTCCTCTCTTTAATAATTACAACAATAAAAAACTTCATATATCCATTTTTTTTACCCATTTTATCAAGGACATTAAATAAATATTTTCCTGTTCATTTATATTTTATTCAATAAAATTAAATGAAATTTTTCATGAAAAATTGAAATATTCGAATGAAAAACGATTTATTTACCACCTTATTTCAATTTTTATAAAATTTTACATTTTTCTTTTTTGGCAACAATTTGTGATTAATAAAAAAAAAATTGCATTCAATTTATTGTTGAAAAAATATTAATGTGTATATATATAGGTGCTATATATAGGTAAAATACTTCATCTTTTTAAATTTCTCACTTCAAATAAGTCAGATAGAAATAGAATAGCAAATTGATAAAGAAAGAAAAAAAAAATTAAATAAATTGAAATAAAATCTGAATTTATACCATTTTTATCCTTTTTTTGCAATTTTTTACTTTTCATTTTTTTTTTTCTTTTTGAGAAAAAAAATCCTTAAGTTCATACTTTTCAATTTAAATTTGACGAATTTTTTGTCATTTTTTTTTATTATTATTGTTGTTGTTATTATTTTCTTTAATAAATAGTTATATAAAATTTTTTATGATATAAAAGATGATTTTAAAGGAACAAATAATAAGAAATCCAGAATAAATACAGACTGAAAATCAAATGAATATTGATAACAAGTGACAGACATGAATAGTATAAAAGTTCTGTTAATAATTCAAGCTAAATATACGTGTAGCAATTTCCAGAAATAGTAAAATTTGAAAGAATTCCGAAATAGGAATTTGGGTAAACAAATATCTGTTTGGGTATCTAATTAATAGAAAACACTTGTTTTCTTGTCGGAAATCAAAAATATTTTAAAATTTGTCAATCGTTCTAATGCTTAATGCTTCTATTCCTACATATTTCAGTAATTGGAATTGCTAATTTAATTAAATTATATAAATTGTGTGAAAATTTGATATTAAAATACAATTTGGATGGTTAGATATGCTATCTGAGGTTTACCCTAATGACGCATTTATGTGCAGGTATTATGATTGCATATTCATGTTCATAATACTTTTTTTTTGGAAATTTACAAAAACGGAATGAAAAATTTATAATAACTTTTGACATTTTGGTAGTTTTTGTATATTCGTAGGTGAAAAATGTATACCTACACCTTACAATGTAATGCAAGAAAAAGTATAAAAATGATTAAAAATAGAAAAAATAAAAATATAAATTTTAAATTGAAAAATATAAAATTTATTTTATTATACAAAAAAAAATATTTGTATAAAGAAAAATATATTTTAAGGTGGAGCAGAAAAAAAACGCGATATACCATTAATATTGCATTATTAAAAATTTAAGTATGAGTATAAGAAGTATGAAAAGCAACGTTCAACGAACAACGCTCACACCACAGAAAAATTCAGATTCAAAATTTTCTTAAGACTTTTGTATTCAAATACACGATTTTTGAATTGATTTGGCGTATTGAGTTTGCTAAAGTAACAAGTACACCCTTTAATAATTCATGTGGTGACTTTTACTTAACAATAGTGGTTATATTCTTTCAAATACAATAAAAAGTTTCAGTAAAATGTTTAAAAATATATATATTTCATTTTTATATTATTCTTACCTTAAATTGACTTGAATGTTCAAATTTATGAAAATCAGGTTCTAATTCAAGTGCTTCTTCCAAATTTTGTAAGAATTGCCTTTGGAATGTGAAAATTTCCTGTATATTACCAAATAAAGCTGTAATTTCTGCATTTGATAGGAATGTCTCACGTTTTAATGGTTCTAAATAATGTTCCATGACATTATTTAAATGCTAAAAAACAAAACAATGAAAAAGAGTTGAAAATTAATTTTTTTTTTTTTCAAATCAATATAAATATATTTTTTTGTAATTTATAATCATAATAAATTGTAATTTACTGAAGAGAAATTTAATATAGGGGTTTCCATATATTTCGAATTAAATTAAACTACAAGAAGATTTTTCATAAATTAGAGAAAAATTCGAGTTTAATATACAGACAATTCAAAGCAAAGCTACCAAGTGTATAAGAAAGTTTCGCTAAGTAAAAATTTAATCCTTTATGATCCCTACCATGTGGTGGGTAATATCCAATACTCTAATACTATATTAGAGCAATTGTGTTGAAATATTGTAGTTAATACCATTTAATAATAATAAATCGGTAATATTGCATACTTATGGGCACATTTCTTTTTCTTAATGTTCTTTCGTATAGTTTTCTCCTTTTCTTTTCTAAATTCTATTAACAAAAAACAAAAAAAAATAAATGAGAGGAAAGTCGAATTAACTTTTTTGTACAGATTAAGATTTAAATAATAATTTCCTTTTTTTTTAAAGAATAGAATTAAAAGAAAAATCAAGAAAGGAAGAAAAGAAAACTGACAGAAGTAACAAAGAAAATAAATAATCTTTTGTTTCGTTTTTTTCCTTTTTATTTTGTGTTTTCTCATTCTCTCTTTTTTTCTTTTACAAAATTTTAATGCTTGTTATTTTTAATTTTTTATGCAAATCTCTTATTATATTTTCGCAACATGAAAATGTTGCTGAAGAAAAGAGAAATACTCATTTATCAACAAAAAAAAATCTACTGAACAAAGTATTATAAAAATTATAATAATAATAAAAGAGAAGAAGAAGAGAGATAAAAAATAACAAACAGAAAACAAAATATAAAAGAATAAATGAGATGAAACCAAATTTAAGAAAATGGAGATGAATAGGTGGCCTTAAAGTAAGTATATGTAAACAATTAATTTTTGTATTATCATTCATTTGGTATTCAAGAAAATTTATGATATCAGGCGATCAAGACAAATATTTACATAAGTTTAAAAGGCAACCATTTTCTGGGTGCAATCTATGGACAGATAATTTTTAAAGAGTTTTCATTTGTGGGAATCAAGTATCTTTATACTTGTGTTTAACTGATTAAAGTATAACAACGAGTAGGTAATTTTTGTTTAAGCATAAAATTACGTTCTTGGAAAAATAAAATTATAATTGGTAAAATTATAAAATTATAGTGGTAATTTGTAATCTTAAATAAAATATTTGTTAGATATGAAATTTTCATAAAATAATTGATTTTTAAATGGTTGTTTTATGTGATTTTTTATAATAAGGCTAGTCTATACAAAGTAAAGATTATAAGGCTAGTCAGTACACAGTAAGGCTAATCGCTCACCTACAGTTAACGCAACGACTTAATAAAACTGAACCATGGCTCTAAATTTGAATAGAAGTTTTATCCTCCCAACTAGAGTAAGAAGAAGAAAATATAATACATGAACGTGACTCTTATAAAATAATTTAATTACAATAAATTCTTACATTTGAACAACAACAAAAAATTTAATGCGAACATTTTTTTTTGCTTGTCATCCTTAACATTCTTATATTGTTTGTTCTAAAATTTTTAATTTAATAGAAGAATTTTCCAGCTAAGGATCAGATTATTTATTTTATTTTTTTCTTTTTATATAATTTTTATATATTTTGCTATTCTTGAAATCTTTTTCTTCCCTTAATTTTTCATTTCGCAGTAGAATATTAGATATTATAGGGAAAAGTTTTATTTATATAATTATTTCATTATTAAAGTTTTCATTTTGAATCCTATTATATATGAAAAAAAAAATTTTAGGCCGTCTTCCTTTTCATTACTAAAAAATTTTACTATATATACATTAAATATATGTATTTTAAAATATTCTTAATAATATCCTTGAAAAGATTTATAGGAAAGTTGATGAAAAGTTTTCTTTCTTCCTTACTTTTTTGTTGTTGTTTTTGTTTTCTATAAGGTCTAGGATATTATTTTAATTTAATGTTGAGAAAAAAAAAACTTAAATGCAAAACTGTTATATTAAATTTTAAAGTTTTCAGTTTTAAACTTTTCATTCATTTTTTGTTTTTACTTTTCTTCAGAAAAAAAAAATTATTGACTAGGATTTTTCTCGGCTTTAACTTTAACTTAGAATAAACTTGAATAATTTAGAAGTAGATAGTAAAATTTACATAAAATTTTATTAAATTATTCTATTTTTATTTTCTCTTTTAGGTAACGGTTTTAGGTAACGGTTATGCAAGTTACTATATAAGTTTTAACTTTAAAAAAGAAAAATATTTCAAGTATTTAAAATTTTTAAGTACAACAAACTTTGAATAAATATCTTTTAATATAAAATTTAAAAATTAAATAAAATTAATAAAGAATAAATTGCCTTAAAGAATTTATTTAAAAAAAAAATTGATTTCGTTGTGTTTTTAATTGAAAAGTAGCAAATTTCTTAAAGATTCACTTTTTCTTAGTTATTGAGATTACGAGCTGAGATTCTTAACAAAATTTTTGATTATTTGTACTTGTAAATGAAATTTGAAGAAATTAACTCGATTTCATTTCAAATTTTAAAATATATTAAATTTTAGTATTAGCCATAAGGCTGAGTTTTAGTATTTGTCATAATAGCAAAGAAAATTTTCATTTATATTTGTCTCTGGTAAAAGTAGGACCAAAAATGAAAAATTGTAAATATTAGAAAAATTTTCAATAAATTCAAAATTGAAGTTTTTTTTTATTTTTTTTTTAATAAAACATAAGATTGTATATTTGATTATAGTAATAAAATATCAATTTCTGATATTAAATATTTTTTTCATATTGTTGAAATATCGTATATGAGACTTTTACTTCAGATTATTTATTTAACACACACACACCCCCAAAATATGTAAATTCGTATAAATTTTTCTATTATAAGAGCCTAAACATAAATAGATAGAATTTATTAGAAATAAATTTTTAATAAATAAAATCCAACTATCATTACCATAATATTCTTAAAAAGGATATTTTTTGAAGGGAGCGGGTAGGGAAAATAACTAATTTTCAATTTAATTTTTAGTTTTTATCTTTTATGAAATTTTGTAAATATTTGGACATTGTCAATATTTTCTTATTTTTTTTTTTGTTTCTAAAATTAAAAAGAAATTTAATATTGGGTTTCTAAAAATTCATTTCTTTTGAAAATCTAACTTTTAATTTTTAAATAAAATCTATATACAAAATAATATTTTCTATTTATATCTACACTGTAAAAAATTTCAAGTATTTTTAAACAAATATTTTAAGAATTTTTCATTAATATTTGTGGGAAAAATTCGTGTAAATATTAAAATTTTAAATATTTTATATTTAATTTAAAACATTTGTGTATTTAGTGTTCAATTTTATATTTTTTTTTTAATAATTTTTCCGAAATTTACTTAGAAAAAAATTACAATCACACAATATCGATTGAATATTCAACAAATTTTTTAATATTTTTTTTTGGTTATAATTTTGCAATTCATTTTTTTTACTGTGTATTTA
Source organism: Condylostylus longicornis (assembly GCF_029603195.1). Classification (NCBI taxonomy): domain Eukaryota; kingdom Metazoa; phylum Arthropoda; class Insecta; order Diptera; family Dolichopodidae; genus Condylostylus; species Condylostylus longicornis. The sequence goes on from NW_026578045.1 coordinate 1,150,786, forward strand.
TATTTTAACAGGAATTTGTAAATATTTATTTAATAATATATAGAAAAATTCTTAAAAACGAAAAGGAAAAAATAGAAAATATCGGTAAATATTTTAAAAAATATTATTTTCAAACATAATAAATAAAATATCGAATATAAGAAAAAAAAATAATGTTTTTCAATAGAAAAAAAATTGTATTTTATCTATACAAAAAAATAAATAATAAATTTCTAATTCTTTGTATTTAAAAATTTTATAATAACAATATTGAAATAGATAAAGAAGAAATTTTAAGTATTTAAACAAATTCACATACTTATTAAGTATAAATAATAAAATATATTTTCTTTTATATTATATAACATATTTGTGACATAGTGTATAACAAAATAAGGTTTCGGAATTTATTCATTATTAATGTTCAAAAATAATTGAAATATAATAATAATACGAATAAATTATAAGGTTCGTCTATAATTCCGACGTGATGAGTTTTTCCAAATTAATTCATCACATGAATTTTATAAACAACTTCTAAAAATTTGAGAGTGATAGGATTAGTAGTGTAGGAGTAATAGTGTAGGAGTATATTACAAATTTGAATGATTAACATGTCTGTTCAATTTGTATGATCACAATTTGCGTGACCAACTTGCAAGACCAAATCCAATGATAATGTCTTTTATGACAAATTTGCATGACAAACTTGCTTGACCAATTTGCATGACCAACTTGCATGACCAACTTGCATGATCAACTTGCATAAACTACTTGCATGATCAACTTGCATGACCGACTTGCATGACCAACTTGCATGACCAACCTGTACGACCAACTTCAGATCGACATACATGACCAATTGGGATTACCAATATAGTAAAATTTTATGATTAATTTGCGTGATCAACATGTTCAATGTTCATGAACAATTTGCATAATAAACTTCAAGTTGCATGATGAACTTGCATGACAAGTTATCATAACCAATATAACTTTCAACGAAATGAATAAAAAGCCTAAAAGAATGGAACCAAAAATATTTCTAATGTAAATTAAATCTTTTTGTTTTTATCATGCACACGCACACAAATAGAATTTCAATTAAAATTATAAGGGAATGTAACAATGGTGTATTATAAGTAGTTTGATAATTTTGAAAAATCTTTATTGGTAATTTTCAAAAATTGATAATAAATAATATAATAGCGTATATAACCAAAATATTTGGGAATTGTGATTGAACAGAATCCTTTTCCTATACAAGTATAATATTCAAATGTATATACGATATAAGATATAAATTACAAATTTATATATCATACAAGTATATTAATCTCGGTAATTGGCACTTATATTGATTATAAAGCGTGTTATTAATCTTGATAATTGATGTCTTTATTGTATGTATAATAATAATCATAAACAATAATAATAATTATTGAAGGATATTTCATGTACCATTAATAATTAAATTAAAAAATGGTTGTTTATTTGGAATATTATATACAAAGTTTTAGAATACTTAAAATATAAATTATTGGAATTTGTGTTGGAACATCATATTCAAATTTTTGTTGGAATACAATATGTTAATGCTTTCACTTCAAATCGAAGTTTACAGTTAAATTGTAAATACACTCTATTGAGAAACTTACTATTCAAAATTTAAATTACTTTAAAAATCTTAATCAAATCTCTTAAATATCAAATCCTTGTGATAATTACTTTTGAAATTTGTAAGAGAAATAATATAATTTTCTAAATACATGTTTGAAATATTTATGTAAAATTTCATTCTTCCTGCATATGAATGTATGCATGTATGTGTATTTAATATGTTAAATAAAATAAAATTGAATTGCTTAAGGATATTTACTAATTAAGTCTAAAAATTGTTTAGAAAATCTTTACAAATATTTTAATGAATTTGAAATATTTTATTTATTGTAAAGATTTTTCCTTAAATATCCTTATATTTCTTATATTCATTTTATATATTTTATGGAAAATATTTGTTTTCAATGTGTCATTTACAATTAAAAAAGAAAAACAAGAAAAAAATATATCAAAAATATTTTCTTTTTCTTTGTTATAAAAATTAAAATATAAATTGAACAAAACTTCAAAGAATATGATTAAAAGGACAATGTTTTTATTGATCCTTAAGGGTAAAAAAAAAAATTTGTAGGCTCTTGTGTTATTCTTTTTTTTTACAAAGTACATTCCATGAAATTAAGAAATAATTATTTTTCATATAAAATTTAGTATGAGGTTTGAGTCGAAATACGTTTTACCAGTAAAGGATGTTTTGGATTACATAATTTAAGAAAATATGATTTATTAACAATTTCAAACCATTTTCCGGTCAAGCAAAAAAACCTAAATTAATATTAAGCGAATTTTTGAAAATTTCACTAAATAGGTTTTGAGATGCTTAATATGTGAAAACAATTGCGTTACACGAAAAATTTTTGAATACGTTTTTCGGCAGATGAGAACAGATAGAGGGTTTTAAGCGAATTTAAGAAAAGTTTTTCGAATTTGGCTGGTTTTCATTCAAAGCCCAACAATTATTTTTTGCATATTGCTAATAATAAAGTAATTAATTTAAAAATTTAATATAAACTTACCTTAACATATGTTCGTTCTGTATCAACCAATTCTAAAATAACTTTACGTAATTTTTCAGCATCTGTTAATTGTCTTGAAGGCGTTAGCATTGCATTTGAAACCGATGATGCCACAGAACCAGTTGGGCTAGATTTTCTTGTCTCCTGTGGTGAACGACAGAAACCAGTCACCTTTTTTGTTATATTTTTTTTTTTTGCATAGTTTTTTTTTTTTTTTTTGAGGTTAGATTTATTTTTGTGTGTGTTTTATTTCGTAAATATCATTGTTGTTTTTTTTTTCGAATTTTTTTTTTGTCGATTGATTTTTACATTTACAATATTGTTTTTTTTTTTTGTTGTTTGTAAAAGGTAAAATTTATTTATAACAAGGTATATATGGAGGAATTTATGCATAACATGTTAATTTTTGTTTTGTTAATATTTTTTTTTTATTATTCATTTTATGCCACAATTAGATATAGGAAAAAAGATATAAAAATACAAAAAAAAAAGATACAAATAATAAACAATAAATTTTCTAACAATTAATAAAATATTAAATATTTTGCATTCATTTAAGAAAAAAAAAATTACGAAAAATAGTTGAATGTATATCTGTGAAAATTTCCAAAATCCCACATATAACCCTCATGTATTTGGCCAATTCTAGTTCATATAATGAAAGCAAATTTTCAAATTTTTATTGTTTGAAAACCTGGTGGGACTAACTTGAAAATTTTCTTTTCATAAAACAAAATTAGAATAGTGTTTGCAAAGTATTCAAGATTTTGTCCCAAAATTTCAAAACCATCATTCTGAAAAATTGCAATTTCAGAAATTTTTTGCAGTTTTTGAAAATTTTCACAGATTAAATTTTCATATTTATTAAAAAAATAAGTGATTATTATTAGTGAGTTAAATGTGAAATATATGAATTAAAAATTAAAAAAATATTTAAAATGTCATATGGGTATCAATGCAAGTTTTAGTAATTTAAGGTATGAGTATATGAAATATGAAAAGTATATGCTTAAAAATGAAAATTAAAAAAAAAATTTATTTCGAATTAATTATTTTAATTATTATGATTACAAAAATATTATGCATTGTAATATTAATTTAAATCACTTAACGATTTTTTTTTGGAAATTTTGTATAACAGTTAATTTATATAACAATTAATATATATAGCAGTTTTATTAATATAATTTATATAACAGTTAATTTATTTCACTATTTAAAACTAATTAATAATCATTAGATTGGTTGTTATACTGCAAAATATTTGCAAATTTTATTCTAAATTCAAATTAATTGCATATAAATCATATTTATAATTCGATTTTCTATTTAATTACAATTCAGCTGCTATTTAACATAGAGAAATATTTTGAAAATATTTTTTTTTCAAAATGAAACTTTTTCTTTTAGTTTTCGGAAATTTGTTATTTCTTCAATTACCTCCATCAATTGCTTGAAATATTTTAAAAATGTCGGATAGAGAATTTTTCGAAAGTTCATTAAATTTGCAATAATATCTTAAAACATAAATATTTTTTAAATTAGATTATTACGTACCTCTACCACGCATAATTTTATGAATTATTATAATTGAAAAAATAAATAATAAATTTAAATTCTGATTATATTTAAAAAATTAAAATCTTGGAGATATTTAGTTTGTATTTGCAAATTGCTAATTGAAGGTAATTCTTAAACTATTGTACTTGTTTAATATTTAATAATTATGAAAACTGTTTATGTATATATATAGAAAATAAATTGAACAAATTAAGTTGCTCTAAATTATTTTTAAAAATTCTATTTGCATTTTCGTAAATTATAAATTTTTATTCAAATATTTCAATACATAATTTTTGCTTCATGTAGTAAGTAAAATTACATTTGCATATTCAAATAAAAAAAATAAAATAAAAAATAAATAAAAAAAATTAAAAAAAATTTCAAAAATGATTTTATTACACAGACTTATTTATTTTTAAATTGTAAAGCAACATTGCAAAAATTTTAATATTTTATTTTAAATCTAATTATAATTTTATTTTGGAATATTTGCATAAGCAATTTGAAATTAAGTTTAAATATTTATAAAAATCTATAATAGGAAATATTATTTTAAATAAATAAATAGAATTGAAGCAATAGTATAACAAAGAATTTATTAAAAACAAAGGTTTTTATGGAAATTATTCTTGTTGATCAGAACATTTATTGAAAAGTCTAAAAAAAAAGATAAGACAATATGGATTTGACCATATTAATTCTGTGACATCCACATGAAAGGAATTTTATGAACTGCAGCACTGGCCTTAAACTCGTGCCCATTGAATAGTCTTTGACACTTAGAAGAAAAATGTAGAGATACTGCATAACAACAAATATTCAGAATAGAATAGTAATAAAATTTGTAAGGCCAAGAATATTTATTCGACGAAAATCTATGCGAAGAGAAATTTGTCTATTTTTTAACATTCTCTCACAAGCTCTTTTATAAAAGAGGATTTTTGTGTATCCTTACAATTTTAAATTAAATTTTCATATTTTAAATTTTTAGTAATGAAATTAATAGATTTGTGAACAATTATAGTAAAATATAAATTATTTAGGAAAATAAGCGAAAATAAAATTTTCTTGCCCCGGAATATATGCAATTTTTTATGAAATTTTATCAAAATTTTTAAAGTCATAATCGCTGTATTGGTTTAAAAATTTTTGACTTAAAAATAATTTTAATTAAATTTTCTTGAGTAAAATATAAGATAAGCTCATATTCTTTCATACAAATCCTATTAAATTCATATTAAACAGAATATCAGCATTAACTTTATATTTTTTTTAAAAATTTAGCAGTAATTATTTATTATATTTTTAAGGTATTAAATAAAACTATTTACTTAATACGGTAATATAATTAAAAAATATTTGGAATGTGCAGAAATATTTATATATTAGGTATTATTTAAAACATATGCATTAGCTCTACAACATAATAATTTTAAAAATTTTTCTAGCTATTCTAATATTTTATGACTGATACAAAGGATAATAAAATTTACAATTAAATAAAATAAAGAATTTTTTCACTAAAAATAAAATTTCTTTGAGGCTGGACATATTGCATTTAAATTGCATGTAAATAAAAAAAAAAACAAAAAATATACAAAATTATTGTATTAAAAAAAAATTTTCAAGTGCAAAAATAAAAATTTTCTTTTTTGCTTTATTAGTGCTAAAATTTAAAATTAAATGCAAAAATAATGTTATAATTAATGAAAAATTGAAATCAATAAAATAATTATTAAAACTTTATTTATAAAATCTTTATTTTTCATATTATATGCTATATAATAAATAAATAAATAAAAAAAAAATATTGTGCTATAATTACAATAATTATATAAATAAATCTGTGCAAAATAATTGTATTTTATTTGATATTTTTAAAACTTAAAACAAAAAAGACCTACAATTTTTCTTTAATTTAATAATAATTATTGTGTATTTGAATATAATATGTATATGTGAATGTATAAGCATAATAATAAATATTTTATTATATTTAATAGTTGTACTTAAATATATATATATGTATTTTGCTCTGGCATCAATATCAGATCTGGTACCCGTTAAAATTTGCATTCTTCCTAAAATTTTAAAATCTAGCATTTCTTCTAAATCTTAAATTTTTCGTTTCATAAAGAAGATTTATTCATTCTATTCATTCTTAATAAATATTTAATTCAATACATTCGATTGTTTTACATTTGAAGAACAAATTTAATAAAATTGTTAGATAAAACCAAAATAGATTAAGCAAAATTCAGAAAGTTTAGTATCTCTAGCTATCTCTTCTACACATTTTTTGACTAATTATATTTTAGCTCCTGCAACTGTTACAATTGGTTACGATATATTCATTCGTTAGGGTTACGATTCATTTTCAAATTCTTAAATAATACAATTTTTAAAAGAAAATAATTTCCTTTTCCAGCAAAATTTTAATATTTTTTAAATATCAGAAAAGTTTTAGTAAACAATTGTTGTATATCAAAGTTAATATTAAAATCAAATTTATATAACTATTAAAAATTAAGACTAAAATCCAAATAATTTGTAAAATAAAATGTTCCCCGTAAGGTATGCAATTTTTTTCAAATATATACATTCACATTTTATTAAGCTCTAATTTAGTGCCCAAAAATGCTAGACAAGGTGCATATAAAAGTTCTAATTTAATGAAAATATATACACCTTTAGATCGAGAAATTGTTCTACTTTTCTTTTACTTACGTAATTTTCTCTTTTCATATTTAATTATTACAAAAATAAATAAGAAATTTATTGAATTTATTTTATATTAATTATGATATAATATGGCTATATCGTAAATAGAATTTATGTTATGATACAAAAAATAATTTATTTTTAATAATCTGCCGTTCGAAAAATATAATTTTACAATTATTTTAAAAATTTCATTACATAATTTTTATTTGAAATTAAGTATAAAAGAGAAAAGCGAGGGTACGAATTAAATTTTTATAAGCAATAGCTACGTAGCTAGTAACGAAGTGAGAAAAAAAATGAAAAATTAAAAAAAGAAAAGAAGCTTTAGTGAAAATTTTTTAATTAAAACTTATAATAGAAATGAAAACAAAAATAAAATTATATATATAAAAAAAAAAGTGAGGAAACTAAAAATTATAAAAAGTGAAAAGTCAAAGTAATTACTGTATTTTTAAAAGTAAATAAAATGTCCGATAGAGTAAAAACTAAAACTTTTATACTTTTACTTAAAATACAAATTTTTTTCCCTTTTTTTTCTTTTTTAGTTTTTCTATCTTACTTATGTTTAACTTTTTAATAAACATTTCAAAATGAATATTACAATTATATGTATGTATGTATGTATGTAGGATTTTAATCTGTGTTATAATATGTATATTAAAATAGGTCCTTAAAAGGGGATGTTTTGAAAATTTAATATTTTATATGATCTATACACTCTGTAACAAAAATTAAGTGTATCTCACCTTTGGATTGCTTCGACTTTAGATTGAAATTGAAATTTAAATAACAATTACCTACATATATCATTTATTTTTCAATTTACGAAGTTTTAAGAAAAAATCTAACCTTCTAAGTCATATGAATAGAAGATGCATATGTTTTGAGAAAATTAATTTCAAAACAAACTTAATTAATTTGGATAAACCATAATTTTGTAGCTTTTTACATTTTTGTGCTATTTTGAATAAATTTGTACGGATAAAATAATATGGAGTTCGAATTTAAGTTAAATTTTTAAAAATTAGGAAATTCCGCTGAGCCATAATTAAATTTTAAATAATATTTTCTGAACTAAATAACGTAGACTATATTAATTTTGATCTTTTAACTGCGAATGTATGAAATAAAATTGAAGACTCCTATGTATGAAATAAAATTGAAGAAAAACCAAAGAACTGAAATTCGAATTATCTATTTTTTGATTGGGATCACAGACTTATTAAATAAAATTCTTTAAAATATTAATAAATATTGTAGAAAAAATTAGATAAAATTAAAATTTCTTCTGAGATGATTAAAAAAAGAAATCCTAGGGCTCTCCTTATTATTCAATTGTTTTTCACATTATTATGAGAAAAATTATTTTATATTTATGATTAAGTATGATTTAACCCAACAATATGGTCAGAAACTGCTACAGAATATTGGAAATTTATTATAACGAAAATTTTTAATTTAAAATTAAAATTTATTCTTTACTCAGGCAAACTCCTTTCAATTTTTAATTAAAATCACCAACTAAGCGTTATTAATGTAGGTAAAATTATGAAACTATTGAAATTTTTGAAAAATTATGCCATAAAAATTCCATTATGTTTTAAAGAATTTAAAAAATATATAAAAATTTCATATATGTTAAAAAAGACAAAAACTTTACGCATTCGCAAATTATTTCGAAAATCTTTTGTTTTCTTTTGAAATTTCTTTCAAAGAAAGGAAATTTTTAAAAAAGGACATTCATAAAAAGGAAAAATTTTAGAAAAATTACGTTGAAATAAAAGAAAACAAATTAAAAATTGTAAAATGGTGAATTTGTTTTTTGTAATTTAGAAAACATTTAAATCACAAAGAATTGATGTATATAACAAAAACAAAATAGAATAATTGTTATACAATTTAATTATAATAAAATTAATAGTAGTTTCATAATTTTTATGAAAAAAAAAAATGGAAAATATTTACGCACATTAATAGTTATAGTGTTATGTAATTAAAAAGGAGTACAAAATAAATAAAATGACGTATATAGAGTATTCTGTTATAAATAATATAATCCTTAGATTTTTGTTATAAAAAATGTACCTGTATATATAATAAAAGAAATAAAGGTGAGCTGTCATAATTTTATTGTAGTTGACATACTTCTCATAACACGTGTACAAACGTATATATAAATGGTACTTAATTTGTGGTATTTCCCGTACAATTAATTATACTTATTATATACAAAGGTTATATTTTGTATAATTAAAATTATTTACATACAAATTATTATATAACAAATTATCTATATAAATGTATGTATAAAAGGATTTATATATTAATATGAAAATAATAAAGCGAAAAAAAATATAATTACAAAATATACTTTTCTTTTCTTGCCTTAGATTGTATAACTCGTGTATATCTTACATTATATTATATTTCTATGGACGCATGTGTGGACATATATCTATATACAAATATTATGTATTATATAAAGCATATGTATTATGTATATTTTCGCACTTTTATTTTTTTTTTTTTTAATTTTATCACTAATGAATTGCACTATTATTAAATAAACTAAATGTATAAGAAAATACTAAAAAAAAGTGAGAAAATAAAATTAAATGAAATAAAAAATAATTTTTTTTTCTTTTCATTTTCTTCTATTTTTTTTTTTTCATAATTCATTTTTTTTCATTTTTTCGTTCTTAATTAAGATGCCAGAGAAATGTTTTTTTTTTTTATATTTTTTGTTTTATATACAATTTATATATACATATAAGTATATAATTGTTATACATATACAGAGTGTGTGAGAGTCGATGATATACTTTCGGATGTAAAGCAATAGAATATACCCAGATGAGCAAAAATTTTCATTATTTTCTAAATAGTATTTCCAAATTAATTATACCCAACAATACAAATTAGAAATTTTCCTTTAACACCTCAATTTTAAGGTCTAATAAATCAAGAGAAAAAGGGCATTTTTTATATTATTTTTTCGTTAGTCTGGACTTATTTTATTACCCATCTTCGGCATTACTATCAAATTTCAGACACCCTGTTTATATAAATATACTTTCATATATACTAAATCATTATATAGAATAATGTTATACTATATATATTATGGCTATTTTTATGTATGTATTAATGTAAATACGAGTATAATATAAAAATAATGTAAATATGTATAATTATGGTATGTTGAATAAAATCTTATATGGGGTAAATAATATATGTATAATATATAATATATGTAAATAATATATATATAATTTTTTTTGTATATATACATTTTAATGTATATAACATTTATTATAAAAATATTTTAATGTTACCTGTTCAGCTGTTTTAAGAAGATTCTCAATTTCAAAGCTGTTAGTCCTTGAAGTTTGTTTAGTACCCTGAGTGCTAGTCACCTGTGGTTCAACTGATGATGGAGCTGGAGAACTTTCTGCTTCAGGTGAATACATATCTTTACCTTGAAGGAAATAAATACAAACATATATTATATTTTTTTTTTTTTATATTATATGGTATGTATACAAATAAAATATAATATAACATTATATAACAAATGTAAGAAAGATAAAAATAAAAAATAAAAATTAAAAATAAGAAAAAGAATTAATATTATTATGTTAAAGGTGTAAAGTATATACACATACAAAAATAATATACTCGTACGATATATGGATGAGAAGAAGAATATAAAGGGTAAGAATTTGTTGCGTTACGTTTGTAACAATTATACAAACAAAAAAACAACAGTATCATACAAAAAAAGAAATTATGATTATAAAAATAATATTTGAGTAAATTAGAGAGTGATGGTATGATGCTAAGGAAATATCGGAGAGTGGAACTGGTATAGTATTATGATTGTAATATAGAAGGGAGAATAAATATTTTGAAGAGTGGTAAAAGAGGAGAGAGGCAGGTTGAATAAAAATATATAAAATTTCTCTCTTTTTTTTTCCTTTTTTTTTTCATTTTCTTTTTGATTATTATTTTATTTTTATTTTAATTTTCTTTTTCTTCATTTCGAAATTAAGTAAAAATGTGTGATGATGATGATGAAAATTTTCACAGTTATTTTTTTTTTCTCATTTTTTTTTTCTTATTTTTTTTTTATTCGTTCTCTTTATATAATAAGAATAATAATAAAAAATAATAATAATAAAAAATTAAAAATAATAATGTTAAGTGTTATATTTATGTTGTGTGTTGACGTGCGTGTATATAAGTATACCATTTATTTACGTATGTATATAAGTATATAAACATTTTAATGTCATTAAATATAGTTTCATACATTTTTTTTATTTCAAATGAATTTGTATTTATAAATAAAAATTCTTTAACTTAATGCCTTTAATTTTTTTCCACTTTATATGTGATATGCATGTAATATATAAGTTGTATAACACATTTTTTTTTATTATATAAAAATAAGAAATAAGAAAGATTGACTTATTTAGGTTTAGGTTATGCATTTTTTTTCATTTGCGTTTTTGTTTTTTTTTTTATTTTGTTTGTACTGTTTGTGTGCAGTGTTATAAAAAGAAAGAAGATGCTTTTGAGAAAAGTGTGAATTTTTATTTTTATTTCATGTCTTTACGTAACTGTTATAATATAGTATATGTGGTGTATTATTTTTTTTTTTTATTATAATGAGAAAATATGAATTTTAATTTTTTATTTATAAAATGCATTGTATTTTTATGCATTTAAAAATTCTGTGATTATTACCATTAAAAATTGACTAAGTCCGAATTTTATATATTTAGATTTCATTTTAGATTCGAATTTTTTTTATAGTTTTTTCTAAAGAATGATCTGAAATTTGGTTTGTGGACCACAATTTGTCTTGAAGTTACTATAAGAACGGAAAAAAATAAAAATTTAGATTTTTTTTTAAATAAAAATCAAATTGAATTCCTCGTAGTTTTATCTTAATTCATAAGGATGATTCGGTATTTAGTGTTTTAATATAAACCACCAATGAGCCAAGCAATTTTACGCATCACCAAATTGTTCCAAGCAATTTTACCCATTTTAATGCATTAAAAATGGGTAACATTGCTTGGAACTAGTTCTATAATCCTAATCGATTTTCGAAATATTGGGATTTTTTACAAAAAGTTTTACTTGTCCACGAATAATGTTGTGTTTATAACTCCCGTTATCAAAAATATAAAAGTTTCAAAGAAATAATTTTTGGACGGTCTAATAAAAGGATTTTTGTATATTATCTACTCTAGGATTAGCCATTATTCAAGTATTAAAAAAATTCTAAATTACCCGTTTTTATTACGTTTTTAGTTTTCTTTAATACCACAATTGCGTATGAAATTTCTGGAAATTATAAAAAATTTTTTAAAAGAATTTTTTCCCGTTATTTAGGCTTTAATTTAAGCGATTAAATGTTAAAAAAATTTTTTAATAAAATATACAAAATAAAATGTTCAAAAATATTTTTAAACTTAAAATTTAATTTTCTCAAAATACAATAATTCGACTTAACAAGTTTTAACATCAAGATCACAGAATTATAATAATTATTATTATATGAGGGAAAAGAAAATTCAACTTTTATTTTTAAGTATATGTATAGGTGTTGCTATAAATGATAATATAAAATAATTATGATTAAATTTTAACTAGAATGCGGTTTACGTCCAGGTGAAAGAACAAAGCATAAGCAAAAAAAAAAAAAAAACAATCTAAGAGATGATGGTCATTTCAGATGGTGCGCGTGTGTATGTGTGATACAATAATACTGCAGTTTAAAATTAATTTTAATTAAAATTTATATTTTTTCTATATTAATAAAATGCTATTTTTATTTTTTTTGATATTATTATATTTAAATTTTTTTTTTTTTAAATTTTTACATAATTGTGACTAGGTGAATTAATATACATGCTTTACGTATAATATCCTATAAATATTTTCATTAAATGTAAAAGGATTTTATTTTATTTTTAACATAAAGGTGGTCTAAAATCTTTTCTAGTTTCGAATAATTTATGTTAATAAGTGGTACTTTGGTGTGTGCGTATATCTAATGAGTTTGAGATCTTTTATATTGTATTAAAAATTAATTGAAATAAAAAAGATGTAGATATTTATGGAATCATATCAATGTTTAAAGATTTTTTAAATTATGTATCCTAATAATAGTATTAGTGCCAAACAGAATCAAAGTGTTTCAGAATATTGTAATTATTTGGAATTGTGTTAAAATATGTGACATGTTTTTTAATTGAGTAGTTTAATATTCCGCATACATTGCGATTCGAATTTGGTTTTTCTAAAGGAAACCTCTCATTTACCTCTATATTTCCGAAATTTTCCATTTAGCTTAATAATATTTCATTACTTGGTTGATTAGACCGATGAGGATGCCTAGATTGTTCGATATTTCAAGAAGCATTATTTCTTTTGGTACTGGGTTATTGCAACAAAATTTCTATTGTCATAGAAATATGAAAACAATAGATACATTGAATTGCATGCCAGTCGTTGATTTGTTTAATTTAGTGAGCCAGTGCATTTCAGAGATTTATCTACGTCCCTGATATTTAATTAAATCTCATATAATTTACAAAATATTATAACATACTCTTTCTAGGCGAATTAGTAGAAATAAAAAACTCGATCCCCTACAAGCCGCAATATAACTAATTATCTTTGTTCAGTTAGGCTGATAATGTTTCGTCAAATGCACAGCCTACTTAGATTGTTACAGCATTTTTGAAACTTGAAGATTAACTAAATTAAAGCCTTAAGATTACAGCAGTTTGGAATATATTTTGGGTGAATTCAAATTCAAAATGTATATATTTCTGTTCTGTTATCCTTTACTGTGTTCTATAAATCTCACCTCAAACAATTGGTTTTGGTTAAAGTTTTTTATGTATATTATTCTTTAGTAACGATTCTGCGATTTTTTCCTATATTGCTTTCATAATATTGTAGGAAATCCATATTTTTCCTATTAAAACACAATAATTTTCGCCATGATATAAGTATATAGTGTTGTATTTGTATGTAATATGTAGGCACGTGGGTAGATTGGAAAATTTCTTAGCATATTTGGGTCTTTTAGAGTTCTTTGAATTCATTAAAAAAAATTTATCTTTCTTTGAGTTTATTGAAAAAAATGTAGTGTTGGGGCCATATGATGTATAAAACTTTTAATATATGTAGTAATCAGTGTAAAACGGTGAAGGACAATAGATCAAAAATTTTTTTTTATTGTTATGCTAACTAAGTTAGTAATAAAGATATAAAATAATAAACGATAAAACAATCTATTGATAATATCATTTGACTTATGATTACGATATTATATGAAATCTTTAACGGTATACATTATTATGAAAGAAGTCAAAAACTCGATTTATTTGTATATAGGGGAGAAGGGAATGAAGCAACAATAATGTACTTCAATAATGTACTGGGTGATATTATATTTTACATACTTACCAAATGCCCATTTAAGGAAAGAATTAGAATTATTAGAAAAGCGTATATAACAAAGCGTATTGAAGTCGGGTGAGTCTAAATTACAAAATAAAAAAAAAATTTAGAAAAATTTAAAAAAATTGAAAAATTAAAAAAAGTTTTTTTTTTCTTTTATTGTTGTGGGTTTATTGGCAAGGAAATTTGATTTGTTTTTCTTTTTTTTCATTTTGTTTTATTTTCTTACTAACCCTCGCACATAATTATAATAAACAAAGTTTTCACCCTAAAAAGTAAAAATGCCCTAAAATTCTCAAAAAACAAAAAAAAATTAAGGGGTTATAGCAGAATCAGAACTTCGGTGGGAAAGAGTGAATTAAAAAAATTCGAATTTTTCTTTCATTGCATAATATATTCATCTGGAAAGAGTTGTGCTTCATTGTGCATAACCTAATCAAGTATTGAAAATTTTCCGGCACTTGGCACCAAATATATAAAAGTTTTGAGCAAGCTACCCTCACTATATAGAAAGTGGCATTCAGTTTCTTAAGCTTTAGATTTATATTAGAACAATAAAGAGAAAGCATTAGGTAGTGAGAAGTTCACTTTCTTTTGATCGTCGATTGACCTTTATAGTAGAAATCTATGAAATTTTTATCACGTTCAACTAGGAAGATTATCCTAAATAAAATTTTCCTATATAAAACTTTTCATTCCTCTTACTGGACTTAAATTTAAATAAAATCCGTAGTTCTGTTGGTATAACGCACATCTAAAAAGCGAGAGATCTCCAATTCTAATTCAGTTACAGTTAAATATTATCGGGCTTGTTATCTGACTGTGACCAGTCAGATAAAAAGTATAAGCAATTTTGATATATTAACTAGAAAATGTTATACAAATCACTACTATAATTCCAGTATTACAATTTGCGCATATGATCAAAGGACGACGATTAATGAATAAGAAATTTTAACACAAAAAAAAAAAGAAAGAAATCTAGAAATAAAAATGAAAATAAATGCTGAAGGAACCCAATTATTTTAAAATACATTTATTATGCAATATGTATTATTTTGAAAGATTAAATAAAAAATGGGAAAAAAATAAGAAAAACATAAAAAAAAAACCAACAACAAAAAGATTGCAATGCAAATTATTTTCCACTTAAAACAGAAAATTCTTTATAATTTTTGTTTTCTTCTATTTATCTTATTTTTATTCTAATTTTTCTATTTTCTCTTTTTCTTTTTCTCATTTTATTATTAAATCGTAAAATTTCCATAATAATTGGTTAGAAATGAAAGTTGAATGCAAAAAAATTTCATTCTATAATTAATTACATTCACATAATTTGATACCGCACATTAGAATAAGAAAAATATACTTACATACATGAAAACATAATATGTATACATTGCAGATTTGAATTATAAGGAATAAATAAGGAACACTGATAGGAATAGAATAGGAGAGAGAGAGAGAAAGGCTGAAGTAATATAACGTATGATATGAGAATAAGTAAAAGTATGTAGTAGGAGAAAAACGTATATATATAAAAAAAAAGAAGATGAATATGTCATGTCAGTTTCTGGATGGATGAAAATAGCATCAAGTTTACGTCAAGGAGTTGTAAATTACATTGTATATAATTAATTATCTTGAAATTTATGTTATGCCTAAAATTGTGTTTGGGTTTATTATGTTTTTTTTTTTCATACTGACTGAAGTATAATAGTGATGGAAGTATAATCTTTTATAATCATTTTATGTATAAATACACTATAATGTTATATTACATTCGAAAATGATATACATTTTTGTATATTTCCAAGAAATGGTATGTAATAAAATCTGCATATCTATATATACATATTGTGTTAGAATGAATAACGAATTTCTAATTTACATTTTGTTTTCTCGAAATGCAGGTATTTTCTGCCCAAGGGATCGGCATACAAGATTTATATTTTCTGATTCAAAAAAATATGTCGACTAACAATTTTTAAACTTATAGACAAATACATAGGACCATTGACGACTAATTAGCTATTATTTGATTATTTCTTGTTAGGTGATTTCAATATTACGAGGATTGTGAATGAATTCTTATTTTTATAATAATTCTAATTTTTACAGGGTAAACCGCTAATACTTAACAACCTTAGAGGACTATATTGATATTATATTATTTTTGATATATGGCCTTTTGCCAATAAGACATCCCTTAATTTAATCACATGTTTCTCCTTAAAAATTGCATACTTGATCCTGCCGGAATAATGATTCAATTTATAGGACTGCTATAAATTCAGGGTTTGTTTTTTAAAAAATAAAATTATTATTCACATATAACCGGGAAAATACCATAAAAAATTCATATATGTATTATTTTGTTTGTTCGTACATTTATGATATTATCTATGCTTTTACAGAGAAACTGGTTTAATTAATAAAATATATAGAAAAAAAAAAACAAAAACAAAAAATATATGCGTATAAAATAGGAATTATAAACTTAAAATACAAGTTATGTAAAGAATTTTTTGTAATGAAAAGTTGCTTTTTAATTAGGAATAAGAAAAAAAAAATAAAAGAATTCAAAGAAAAGGGAAAGAAATGATGTTGTGTAATAATAAGGATTCTTGCTATATGATTATAAAATTTGATTTTACTTTTGCGATACACAGGATCATATTCAGTTTCATGGCACACAATCATAAATATCATTTTATTTTCATTATTCTACTCTATTCAGAAAGTACATTTCCAAAAACTAAATGTTAAATTTTATGGTATTTATCGAGTAAAATGTCGTCAATAGAATTGTACCACAAAATACCTTTTGGCAATCATATTAAAATTTGTACGTATAGCAGGACGGAAATTTGTCATACACTATAGGTTATTATAACCTATCCGTTGCCGTAATACCGGTATGTATTCCACTTTAATAAATTTAAATAGTCAGATTAGGATTTATTAAGTTTGTCGAAGAGTTTAGGCTAAAATATCATTATATATTTTCTGTGTTAAAACGCTTTTGTTGTAACTCTATTCCCTTTTGAGTTTTATTTTCTCTTGCTTAAATTAAAATAGATAATAAATTGAAGTGTCCTAATAAAAATGATTGCAATACTAAGTCTCAAATTAATGTTGGTTATATTTTATAACTTTCACACATAAAGTCATATTTTCGATGGGAATTTCGAATCAATTTTTACGTTTTATTTTTCTTTTTTGGAATAACCAAAATCCCATTTATTTTTATCAAAAATTATTTTTATTTCAACTTTAACTTTTGCATTTCTGTTGCATTTTTATAATTTTTTCTCTCAAAAATTATAAAATTTTCAAATAATTTCAGTTCATTTTTTTTTTCGATTATTTATGCACCTATGTGCATTCTATTTTCAGAATTTAACATTTTTAGTTATCATATAAGAGGAAAAAAATAATAAAAATTTATTGGAAAAAATTTTTTTATCAATAAAATGAAAATGAATAAAAACCATTTTTTTTGCATACTTTTAGGGGAATCAATTGGGGAAGAATGTTTATTAGACATTCATTATTGCTTTATATTGGATGTTTTAGTCTAAAAATAAGTATAAAATTTATTTTTATTTTTTTTTTAAATTATGTTATATTTGAATTTTATTCAATATCCTTTTATGCAACTTGATAATTTTTAATACCACTTTTATATTTCGAATTTTTTTATATTTTAAATTATTTGGTTATAATTTTTTCTTCTCAATATCGCTATATGTGATGAGAAACTTTTACTGACGATACAAAAATAAATTTTTTTTTGTAATATTATAAAAAATTTTTATATATTCTGTAAGGATATATTTAAGGATATGATGCTGTTATTTCAAAAATATTTAAAAATAAAAATATTTTTGAAATTTATTCGAAATATTAAAGTTTTTATTTAGTTTATGGCTAAAGACTAGATATTAAATAAATTTTATTTGAATTTTATAATTTAATTTTATTTTATTTAAAAGTTATATTTTATGATTATATTTTGTATTTGCTTGTATGTATGAGTTATTGAATATGTCTGAATAAAATAACAACGAAATTGATATTAAATATAGATAGTTCAAATTTAATTTGAATTTTTTCGATTTCAATTGAATACAAATCATAATGCAGAAAGTAAATGAAATGTTAAAATTCTCCCGAGCTAAAGAGAATGTAGTAGGAGGAAATTTATTAATAAAAATAATTATTTTAGTAGGAATTCTAGTATGTTATCTGAACATTAGTGCCTTTTAATTATTCAGTTTAAAAATGAGATAGAAAATATGAGCCAGTTTTGAGAGCGGATTTTAATTAGTTGCGAATTTTGAGAATTTTAATATTTTTTATAGCATACTTTTAGGGGATTCAAAAATCACAACTACCTTAATGATCACAAAAAGTCTGTTTAACATCAAATGGGTTTTATTTTTTTAACGCAAATTAAAATTATGCTGGACGTATTAAAAGTTTTTGGGTCAGAATATGGTTAATTGAAAATTTTACCACTAACAATATTTTTTCCGAAGGAAACCGTACATAAAATTTTAATTTTACATAAAATTCTATATTAAGATGTCAGTAATGCAAGCAATCGTAATTATAAATCATTTTGAATTTCTAATCTTGAACTGAAGAGCAATATACCATGTTGGGTTTAAATATTAAAATTCGGCCAGTAACAGTAAATCAGAACGTTGAAAATTTAATATTATTAATGTATCAGAAAAATTCGAAATTTAATTATAAAACTTTTCCAAATTAAACAACTTTTTATTTGAATTTTTTAAGTTGATAGTTAAAATTTTTAACTAAACAAGTTATCCAATTAAGCCTATTTTCTGTATTATGGCTATGTTAGTTAAAACTAAACTATGGAACAAATGTAATACTTTGTCTTCTCGTTTTTCTATTTTACAAATAATTCTGTTCAAGGGTATACAAATTTCATGTTATATAATAAATAAATTAAAAATATTTTGTATATTTTTTTTTTATTTCAAATCTAGAGCTATTGATAAAAATATTTTATGTTTTTGAAAAAATACATAAAAATAATTTTTTTTTCTTTTATTATTTTGAAAGAGCTTACAGGGATAAAATAAAGTAGAAAAATTTTTTTTATTGATATAAACTGAAAAGTCTCTACACATTTTTTTATTTTTATAGATAGAGAAAGTCTTGTTGTTGTTTTTTTTTCTTTGTAATTAAATTGAAGAGTGTACTTCAAAAATTATTCACAAAAAATATGTAAATGTTGTTACTGTAACTACATTGCAACAAAAAAAAATACTTTTTTTTTTTTTTTTTTTTTGTAATTTTTAGTTTTATTAAATTGAATTTATCAAGAATCAATAGTACTAGTATATGAAATTAAATTCGTATACTAGGTGATTTATTAAGTAATGCTTTGCCATTTTGAATAATTTTAAAATTTTTTATTAGAACTAGAAACCCAAATTATTGTAATAAGTATACCGAGAATTAGAAATTTTAAAAATTTTCACAAAATTATCATTTACTCAAATTTGTTTTCCTTATAATTTTTTACTTCCTCTGGTATACTGTGAAACAGAAGGAATTATCGAACCTTTTAGGAGATTTTATACTTTGTTCTCAATAAAATTTTTTATTCTTTTCAAATGCTTCAAATGGAATTGTATATGAAAAGCTAATTATTATAGTGAATCACCTTGTAAACATATGAATTATAATTGAAATTAATAATTTTTTTCTTACTTAAATCATAAATTGTATGGAAATTGCATTCAAGGCTATTCATTTTATCTGTTGATTTTTTTTGTTTGTAGATTTCTGAAAGTCTATATTCAATATTTATAAAAAAAAAAAATTTCTCTTGGATTTTAATGATTTTATATGAATTTTTTAAATTATTTTTATGGTAAATTTTAATTTTAAATTTACAATTATTTCAATTTTAAAAAAATATGTTGTACATTATATTTTAATTTTTATTAGATTTTATGTGATTTAATAGAAGTTTAGATTTTAAATTTACGAATTTTTATTTTTAAATCAAGCAAACAATTATTTAATGTAAATTTTCGGTTTGAAGAATTATTTATTTATTTAATTTTTTGGGAGCAAGTCAAGAGAATTGCCATGCTTCCAGGTATTCTAGTCATCTGATGTAAGATGTGCAATTAAAAACAATGAAGTAACAGTACAATGGAGCCCACTACATTTGATTGTCTGGCTGAAATCTGTTATATTTTTAAATGAATTTTAAATGAAATGTTCATATTCCTTTAAAATTATTAAATATAAGCCTATTTAAAAGTTTTACTGAATTATTATAAGAATACAAGCTAGACCTTATTGAAGAGTCATGTATTAAAATTATATTAGAAATATATATATAATATATTATATTGCAAATTAAATCTTCATTTTAGATTTAAATTTGATCTCGACTTTAGATAAAAATTTTAATTTTTCTGTTATATATTCCTATACATAAATTATGATTAAATGTAATGGTTTGCATTTATATACGAAAAATTCCACATATATCGGCAATTGAATCGTTTCTCAGGATAAATTTTATTAATTATCATTTGCTATTTCATCTTTAGTGTAAAAATACTTTTAACTCTTAATATTTTAGTAGTAAAATAATTTTTATATAATACTTTTTATTGAAGAAGCTTGAAAATTTAAATATTATTAAAGTGAGAATTAATTTGTTGATTAAATTTCGAATACTTAACAAAAGTAGCTCATTTATTTATGTAGAATCGTACAAGAAATTTAAAGTAATTTAGAGCATAAACAAATAAAACAATTATCATTTAACTATCATCATCATCACTAATACCATTATCATCAACATCATCATCATCATCACTAATACCATTATCATCAACATCATCATCATCATCACAATATTTTATTTATTAAATAGTTTCATTTATTTCTAATTTTGTTCGAACAATTTTTTTTTTTTAAATAATTAATTATTATTCATTAAAATTTAATTAAAAATGTTTAAAAACACACAATAAGTAAAAAAAAAAATTAATTTTTTAGATATTTATAATTTTTTTTTTTTTAATTCAAGTGAATAAAATTTTCTCTTTAATCATAATTCAATTATGGGGAAAAAAAAATCTCCATATCAAATTTTATAATTTTATTAACCTTGTGATAAAAAAAAAAATATGTTCATCGTAAAATGTTGTTTATTGCACATAATATTCATGAATTTCGTTTTTAAGACTAACTAAAGGATATACTAACTGTTATTTAATCAATATATACATATTATATATGTATACACAAACACATAATATTGTACCTACTTCAGAAACATTATTATATACATAAAATCATAAATAATATTTCAAAATGAAAAATTTCAGAAACAAAAAAAAATTAAATAAAAATAAAAGTAAAAAAATATCAAAGGATCACTTGCATACACGCATTTTCAAACGATAAAAAAAATTAATAATTTTTTTTAAAGGATTTTTTCCTCTCTTTTTTTTTCATATATTAAATATGTTTACCTGTGAAAAATATTAAACGAAAATAAGAAAAACAGCAAAAAAAAAGGAGCAAAAAAACATTTTTTTTTTTATTAGGGATAATTATATATAAACTTACTCCAACCAGGTGCTGGTACAATTAAACCTGATATCATTTCTTCACTCATTATTGGTGGATCTGATGGTGGTGGTGGACATACAAGTGAATCAATCATATCATCTGTAACACGCATAATACCAACCAATTCTGGTGGTTCTGTACGTGATGACCTGTAAAAAAATAAAATTTAATTATTTATTTATGTTGCGTTAAAATTGAAAATTTTATTATAATTTTGTATAAAAATATTTACAGAATCAGAAAAAAATTTAAGTTGGAATTTTTATATATAAGAAAAATTAAATATGCAGAGTTTCAATTGTAGTGTTGACGCGGATCAAGAATATAATAATTCAGATTGCAGAATATTGCTTAAAATGTGTGTACATGGCTGAAAAAGCTGCAAATATTTTAAGAAATGAGATAATTTTCCGGTCATATCGCGGCTGATTAAAGTCAATACATCATAAAATAAAATATTATCTTAAATATTAAAATCAAATATTCACGATTTTAAAATAAATTAAAATTCTAGACCAGCCATTGCGACGGCATTCAGCCTTTCTTAAAGCATTCAACTTCAAAATTCTTGCAAGAAAAAATATATTCCATTACAAGTATTTTTGAAAAAATTTTTGGGATCTCAATCATAAATAATAGACATACATAGGTACATACAATTTCATACTAATTTATTATTTGTCAGACTTTTCAATAAAGCCAGTTGAAAATGTCATTTTCTCTTGTGAATAGATGATGTAAGAAATTCGAATGGCCCATACTCATACGAGGTAGTACATATTTGCTGAAAATCCATAAAAGTTAGCCGACGGTTGCCTAGTCCTTTCAATTTTAATATTTTTCTTAAATTTTTGGATATTTATTGTGATATAGCAAAATTTCAGCAGTAGAAGTAGTCTATCAATTATTATACCAATTTACGATACAGTTTTTGCAGTGTACCACATCATTATCATCATAGTATTCGAATAATAAGCTTCTGCACTATAGTTTCATTCAATAGTTATTGTCTCCAAAAATAGTTGCACATTATTAAAATTATTTTCAAACTACGCCAAAGATTTAGGGACATTAAGAAATTCAAAAGTAATTATTCAATTCAATGATACAATGACAATGAAAGAGAAAACTATAATGGGTAAGTAATACATAATATTATTCATATTTCGGTATTCATACAAAACATTAATCGGGTTTATATCAAAATCAATTTTCCGACTACTCAGTTAAATTAAACATAAAATTCATATCGTATATATTGTAATAAAATAAATGATGAAAATTTAATGCAATAATGCTTATATAATCAAACCATGAACAAAATACACGAAATATCATAAATTATGCAAAATTGAAATTGAACGAAAAGGAAATAATTTAGAATTTTTAAAATTTTTATATTATAGGATTTTTGACTACACTGTTAACAGAACAGAAAACAACCAAACAATCCCCAGAAAAAAATTCCAGAATAATATTAAAACTTGATATGAATAAAACCTATAAGGGAAAATTACATTTGAATTACAACAAGTTACGAAACAGGAATACTTTATGCAATAGCCTGAAACAAGAAGAAATCAAGCGGTAATAAAAAAAAAAAAAATTATTTTTTCTCGCCTGTTGTCCTTTTTCTTCTTTATTTTTGTGTTTTTTTTTTTGCTTTTTTGCGCCTGTTGTATTTGTAATTTTATTACTTGGTTGTGTTTTCTTTCTGGTTTTTTTCTGTTGTTGCTAAAATGCTAAAGGGACGTTTTAAATTTTACCAAACATATGTATGCATGGTCATGTACATTATGTACATATAAAATAAAATTATAGTATGTACAAGAAAATAATTTTATTATACGAAATTTCAGAACTCACGTAATGCATTTACCATTATCATCATCAAAAAAAAAAAAATTTATCATCAATATTATAAATGAACATCAATATTATCATCAGCGATTTTAACATCAACATGCTTGTAAGAAATTGTATTCTATGTATAAAATGTACCACATATTATAAGTACATATTATATAGAGAAATTTTATTTACGTTTCCTACAAATATATTAAAACAGAGAATATTTTATATACAAGGTGTTTAAACTATGTATTAAATTAGGCTACCAGCGCAGAATGAAATAAAGCAAAATTACCTATAATTGAAATCTAGAACACAATCAAAATTTTCCACTCTTAGACTTGCAGTATTTTAATCTATATAATTCAGCAGATTTCAGACGATCACAAGGGGTTGTGTAGTTTTTTCTCCTTGTTCAATCCTTAGTGGGATTGAATGATATCATAGAGAGCAATATCTTAGTTTCGTGAGTTATTAGGTTTAATTTAGGTAACTGAATAGAATTTAGATATTTTTTTCGTGTTTCTAGATATTGTCTTATGGATGTATTCAGATATTCCATCACTAATTAATGAGCATTTTCTATTTATAGAGAAAGCTTTAATAGGTATAAGTAAATTGAAAATTTTAAATTAATTTCCAGTATAATTAATATTAAAATATACAAATTTTGGCATAATATAACAGTGTATTTGAACAAATTTCCAAAGGTTAAAATTTGAAGATTCATATAATATTATTATGAAATTTAAGTGTTATATTTATTAATTGAATTTAAATTTATTTATTAATTAAAAATCAATAAAATTCTACTCTAAGAATGAAATGAATAAAATTTTCATAATTTTCAACAAACTCTTAAAATAAGTATTTTTCCAATACAATTTCTTAACACTCATTAACCCTACCATGCACATACCTTTTTTTTTTGTAAATTTTAAATTTTCTCTGTATGTGTGTACGTATGTGTTTGCAAATATTTGTATGTCAAAAGCACTATATATATATATATTATTTCTGTAAAATCAATAAGTGAACAAAATGTTTATAAAATTTTACTCTATTTGTATATTTGTATAGGAATATAAAATGTTATGTAAATAATATGCGAATACGTTTATAAAACATATATATATATGTACATTATATACATAATATATTATAATGCATATAATTTATCTACATGTGTATTTATGTATACGTAAATCTTTATTTGGTATAAATTGATTATTTATAACGCATGAATAACTCTACACGACATAAAATTGACATTCCTGAAACGATTAAATTTTAAATGTCAATTTTATGGTTGTTACTATTATTGTTGGTGTTGTTGTTGTTGATTTTTTTTCGGTGCTGATACATAGTACCTACTTCCTTTTTTTATTATTGTTCTTGTATGTTGTTTTTTTATTTTTATTTTTGCTTTCTCTTGAATTGTCATCATATTAAGCTCAAATGCATTATTTAAATCTTGGTATGTTTGTATGTATATTACATAACATACATTATTTGTATGTACATGTATATTTATAAATTAAACATATGTTATGCATAATATAAAAATGTCTGTCATCTAATTGGTGTTTACAATTACATAAAAAAAAAAATTTCAGATCAACCAAATGTTTTTCAACTGTTGAACTATAATAAACATGACATTTATTGTAAAACATTTGAAGGTATTAGAAAACGTGGTGGAAATTATTAGTGTAGCTGAGTGAAAAATATTTTCTCTTTAAAAATTTATATGGTAAAAATAAGGAAATTTTCGTGACATTATGATTACTTTGAAGACATTTTTAATTTTTTAATTGACTGTACAAAATTTTAATAGTGGTGGATTATATTACACTCAAAACTGAAAAATTTAAGATAAAGCCTTTTAAAATTATAGAATAAAATTTTTTAATTGTAAATAATATTTGAAATAATATCGATATTTATGATTGAATAATTATTCAAGTGACAGATGAGTCAAAAAATTTGAGTCATCTCATTGGCTATTTGATTTTAAATTGTGAATTTTTTATTTATATAATTTATGATATTAGAATCTTATATGGTTATGATTTATTAAGAAAGTTGTATGATAAAACCAGAATTTATTAAATGTATCCATAATAAAATCATGTTCATAGATTCTGTAACAGAATTTTGTGACTTTGAGCACTATTTTGTAAGCCCTATGCTCAAAGTCATAATATAGTGTTCAAAAATAGATGTAATCAGAAATCACCACGATTTTAAATCAAGCTGCAGTTGTTTTTATACATATTAAGTCGATTTTATTAGAAATCGGAACTAGAATAGTTTCGGGTATTCGAAAATATGAGCAAGAATTTATTGTTATAATAATAAAGCTGTAGATCGCCTTCCATGATTGGATTGTTGAGAAATAAAGAATTTCAATTTCTTCTTTAAATATTTTCAAAACCATTAATATTTTTTAGTTACTTTCATATTATTTTCGATAATTTTACTAATTTTCTTACATTTGAGCCTAACTGAAAGTTAGCATAATGTCTTTACAATGTACTTTTTTATAATGCTATCTCAGATTTTTTTTTTAATTTAAGAATGACTTGCGGAGTTCTCCATAAACACATATTAAATTTTTAATCTGTTTATTTCAGAATCACATCCGAATCCTAGCATTTTAAAATAATGTAAAATTCTTTAGTGCTCGACTGTAGTTCGATACTCTTAGCGTCTGTGACATATAAAATATTTTTTTTTAAATTGGTTTATTAAAGTGGTTAACTATTGCATTAAAGGAGTACAGGAAAAATATTTTCATTTAAAAAAATTATTGTAAAACACTGATAATTTTATATTTTTTGTATTTCATTACTTTTGGTATAAAATTTACATCACATTCGTTTGTCTCCGTTTCAATTTCCATGTTATTTATTATTTAATATTACATAATATAATATTGAAAATATGCGAAATACATAATGTATTTATTTTCAGAAAAAAATAAAATTTCATACCAACTGGGGCATATAAGATTAAATATCTCATATATGTACACTATTTATATAATTATTTTTAAAAGTAGATTTTAAAAAGTATTTTAAAAATTAATAAAAAAATAAAATAAAAATTAAAATTTTATGCTATTAAATATTAAAATACGTTATACATATTAGTATACATGTGTATATGTATATGTACACAATGTACTTTAAATGATTTTAGGGATTTCGAATCAGGAATATAAAAATTAATTGTATGCATTGACCATATTTTTGTAAATTGTAAAAAAAAAAATATAATTTTCATTTTATTGATTTTTTTGTTGTGTTTTTTGTTATATATATATTATTATGGTGTGTATATAAAAATAATTTTTTATTGTTTTTGAAGGATCTGATTAAAAATTGAAAAATTAAATTCCGCTTCACAAATTTTTGTTTTTTTTTTTTTTTTTGTTGCTCTTCCATAGCTATATTTTTTAATTACAATTGATTGATTGGAATAAAAATTTTTGTAAAATTATTAAAAAAATATAGGAAAAAAAAAGATACGAGAAAAAATAGAATGAAAAAAATATGAAATTTTCATTATCCTTTTTTTTTTTTAATTTTAAAATTGTAAAACATGCATTACAAAAAAAAACGATAAATTTTAAATTGAGTATAAAACTTAATTATAAATTGAATAATTTTTTTTTTTGTGTTAAATTGAATGATTTTGCATTTTGTAAATCTTGGATTACAATATTAATTTGCAGGCAATATTATGTGTTCTATATAAATATGAAATAAAGTTGGGTCAAACCAATGGTTTGTATTGTAGCACTTTTCCCTTCAACAAGTGAAAATTCTGCTTTTAAATACAGTCTATGTATACCTATCACACTATAAAAATTATTTTCATTCATATACAAAACTATTACTAGGATTGCATATATTTAGGATGACGCATATATGCAGTCTTTGAAATAAAGCAAAAATTAACATAAAAAAGGGTTAACATTATGCTCGATTTTAAGGGTTAATTGTGTGAGTTAAGAAAAATAATTATATTTTTTAGTGTCACGAAATTTACCGTTAGGTTTTTGCGTTTATAAAAATTTGGAAAAGCTTGCGGTTTCGGAAATATAGGGTGTCAAAAATTCAGATTTTACGATTTTCAAGAGGTGATAACTTGAGAGGGGGTGGAGATGGAAAAAAAATTTCTTCTAACGAAATGAACTATTTGTTAATGTCTAAAAGCCCCTAAAATTTCAAAGTTCTAGAATATAGGATCTAGAAGAAAAACGACATCAAAAATTTGGAAAAAAAGGACTTTAGATAACGGTAAATTTCAACGGCCATTTTGTTTTTCTAAAGTTTAACTATAGTATACCGCGCTAGGGGAAGCAAGCCGCTGCCTTTCTGCGTTTGCAAAATTTCAAAAATACTTATGGTTTCATTGCAACAAATATTTAAAAAAGGCCATTTTTAGGGTTTTGGGGGGGTATAACTTCTAGAGGGGGGGAGATAGGTAAAAATTTTGTTCTACGAAAATAAGTTTCTAGTAAAGATCTATGTACATATAAAATTTCAGCTTTCTATCTTCAAGGGTGTAGAAGTTTTGTAAACAGACACACGGACGGACGGACGGACGGACGGACGGACGGACGGACGGACGGACGGACGGACGGACGGACAGACGGACGGACGGACGGACGGACGGACGGACGGACGGACAGAGTGAAACTAATAAGCACTTTTTTCAAAAAATTTTTTGGAAAAGTGCTAAAAAGGACATCATAATATGTAACATTAATAATATGCAGATTCAGTATTAAAAATTAATATCCTCAAATTTTAAAATGATATTTTTGAATTACAAAATACATTTTTTTACTAAAAATTTTAATTGTAAGGATCTTGTGCTATTTCGTAATTTCATATTGTTATCAATGCTCAATCATTTAATAATCTTAAATAATTAAAGTTTAAAATTTTTGGACTTATTTTGCTTATACTCTTAATAAAAATATTAAATGTGAAATTTCAAAATATTTTATTTGTTAATTTTAAACACATTTTTTAATTGAAATTTTTTAATAAATTCTTTAAATTGGAAATTATTCAATTTCTTCTTTAATTTTTGTTTTAAACTGATTATATTTTGGAATATGAAACTACCTTAAAATTAATTCAAATTATTAATATTTGAAGGATTTAATTTTTAAATACAAGTTTCAAAGGAAGGGTATCGGGGATGATGAGGTTAATAAAAATTCTTCTAGAGAAATAAATTTCTAATAAAGTAATAAAAATCCTATTGCTAATAAAATTGTGAATAGACACACAATTGTGAATAGTTTTGTGAACACTAATAGACGGACGAATGGACTGAAAGAGTGAAATTGATAAGTATTTATTTTTCTTCAAGGTTTTGGCCGGACGGAAGAATGATTTTTTAGGAATGACCGAAGGAGCGAGTGAAGCTAGAATAAAATTTTGTGTTTTTCAAATTTTTTTTTTGAAAAAATTGCGAATTGGGAGAACAAAAAGAAAAAAAACAACTTCAACACAAAAAAAAAAAGATTCATTTTATTTACTCTTTGACAAGTAACGTTAAGAAATTGACATTTCTGTCAAATTTTGCATTTACTCTTCTCATATTTTTATAATAACTAAACTACATGAAAACAAAATGTTTTATGTCAAAATGTCAAAAAACATAATAATACTAAAAAAAAAAATTTTTTTTTTTTCACTAAATTTCCATAAAAGCCCAAAAAAAAAAAAAGAAAGGAAAGGGAAACATTTTTATTTGAACATTTTAATTTCATTTTTTTTTCTCTCTTTTCTTTTCTGAAATTTTAATGATGTTTTTTTTTTCTCCTCGACTTTTTCAACTCGCTCTTTATTATTACCTTTTTAAGATGTCATGTTAAAGATGTTCTAACTTTTTTGTATATAAGTAAATTAAGTTCTTTCATAAAATATTTTTTTTTCCTTTTCAAACATTTTAATATTAAGTAAATATATTTAACATACATATATACATACATACATGTATATAATATTATTTTATTATGCTTATCGTTATTATTCTCATATTATTAATATTGAAATGAAATTTTTTTTTTCTGAATATAAAACTCAAATGTTAAACAATCTTGTAAAAAATAGAAGAGAAAAAATTCTTATAAAATGGTGAATAATGGTGTATAAGAATGGTGAGATTATTAAAAAAAAAAAATTCAATAAAATTTTTACAATTATTATTATTATTTTTTTATTATATTAAAATAATATTAAGGATATTTGAAGTTTTTAATATAATATGAAAGTAGCTATAATAATGAATATATAAAAAATATATATATAGATTGCATACTTATAGGGATATGTGACATAAAATTATATACTTGAATATTAAAATATATTAAGTAGCTAGGTATATTTTAAGGTATAAATTTTAATATATATATATAATTATATAGGTATATTGGGTGTTAATAAAGTTGAATAATAAAAATAATAATAAAATTTTTTATAATGTCTTTAAAATATGAAATTATTTTTTTAATAAAAATATGAAAAAAAATGGGAAAAAAGGAAAATGTGGTAGGTGATATAACAAGAGTGTTTTTTATAAAATTTTAGAGTTGCCTAAAAGGCAATATATTGTTTGGAGGGTAGCATATGACCTATGGCAAAATTGAATCGAAAAATTATTGTTTCAGCTTTATTTAACTTATTTAGGGATTCGATTATAACATTTTTGAAATTATATCGAATTTATATGAATTATTAACCCTTTTCTTGGATATGTTGAAGTCATATTAATTTGCAGGCCCGTGTTTACGATTTCATTCAAAATTTTCAACTTCATTTTATATTACTATAAAAATTACAAGGTCTTCTTATAATTTTTAATTTTCTGTAATTTGACTTATGGAGACAGGCAAAATGAGAGCAAATTTTTAATCAAGAACATGACTTTCTCTCACCAAATATTATGTAAAAAACGATAAGATTGTCATTCAATTAATAATAAAGTTAAAATATAATATCCTATTTGGAAAGAGAATAATTTCCTTTCCATTTTATTCTTAAATATTTTGATATCTTTGAGTAAACAATAAAAATCTCAAAAAAAAATAAAGTGGAAATTGGGTGTTAAATATTATAATACACAAAATATCATAAGAAATCTGTTAATAATTTTTAAAAGAATACTTTATAAGTACCTAAATACAAATATAAGTAGGTCTATGGTTTTGTATATGTGAATATTTTAAAAATTTACAAGAATGGTAATATTTGCTATATACCAACGATTACCAAGCATGTATGTACATATGTATAGTATAGAAGGAGTCAAATTACATTTTATATAACTTTTATTATTTCTTTATAATTTTTCAGTTTTTTTTTTTTTGAAGCAGCTGTGGCTTCTATTTTTTAAAGTAAATATAAAGGATACATATACATTAATATTTTATTTTATTACCTTATATCGCACGGAATAAATATTATATATAAGAAAATACAAGATGTTGAATAGAATATCTATATAGATTCGTTTTATATACTTTAAGTAGAAAGTCGCTTGAAAATATGAAATTCACTTATGTTGGCATTAAGTTTTTGCTATATTAAGAAAATTATTCTAACAGGTCTTTAATTATTAGTAAACTTTATCGTTAAATAAAAAATTTCAAGTCTATTTGCCAATAAAATGATTCTAGATGAGATGAGAAATAATATTGAATTTTCAAGCTTAGAATAAAATCTGTGTGGAAACTGAACAGTACAAAATGGTTTGAAATATTGGTCTGCCAATAAAATGCTTAATTAATGTGTAATTAAAGTAGTGAAATAAATTTGAATAATTTTATTATAGCATATCCTCAAATAATTTGCTAAAATCTGAGAATTCTAAAAAAATTAAATAATTGAATAAATTATTATGAATAGTGATAGTAGTTAACTGCATATCTTGTAATAATGAACAATTAAAACTTTATTCATTTATTTTTAAAAATTCTATAAATTTTGCATACTTTCAGGGGTTCATATGCCATTTATTGGGTTTTGATTCAAAAATTATCGAAATACATTTGACTATAGCTCTTATTAAAAGTGAGCACAAAGAATGTTTTTGTTCAAAAACAAAGGATGTCATGCCTTAGGATCATATATAAAGCTTTATAACTATAACCGTTATAATACTTAACCTGAAATCTTTACAGTATAAATAGCATAAATTCAAGTTACCAAAAATTCACTTTAGTCATTGTTATAATGTTACAAAATCAGGCTATAATTATTTACAAAGTATTCTTTATCGTAAAATCAAAAAAAAAAATTTCAAGTCTTTAAAAATTAATAAAATTACTCAATACCTTGTATAAGGCTTTTAAATCTTTTATTCAAAAGAAATTAGCTGCAAATGTTTTACGTGGTTTTTATGTATAAAACACGACTGAATTCTCAAAGAATTGAATTGCACTTTGAATCTTTGAGTAAGGTAATAAAGTCTAAAATAATAATTATTAACATATTTTAGTTTCTATTTTAAAATAATGTCAAAAGTAATTAGTTGGTATTAATTGGTTTTTTCTACCTCTTTTTGTTACAACATAACAATCGTCAAGTAATCTTATTAATAGACATTTATTTTTGAAAAAATGGTAAACTATTCACTTTAGTAGTTATAGACTTGTGTAAAATCACAACAGAAATTTATTATAAAATACAAAAATAGAAAAAAAAAATTGGAGCCTAGGATAATTTACAGGATAAAGAGAATAAAAAACAGAACATTGAACATTTTATTTTACTCTTTACATAGTTGTATTTTTATTATTTAAGTATGTACTTTTTGATCTACAAACATGTTGTATTAAAAGTAGTATATCTCAAACGGTTAATGAAGCAAGTAAAGTTCTATTTCTGTTTTTTGCAATAATTATTTATTATTTAGTGCAATGAACTACTGAAATTACAACAACATTATTATTTGTAGGCCTACTGTATACTTGTTAGGTTAATTTAAAAAAAATTTACTTTAAAGAGGGTAAAAAATTGCTATAATTAAATCATTGAATTGTGTGTTGTTACTATAGTAAAAAGCGTAATTATGTAGGTAATTTTTTTTTTTAATTTCCTAGTTATGGTTGGTTAAAATAGAGTTAAATAAATAGAGTGAAATATATGAATACAGAAATTAATCGTATAATATAAATTAAGGTTATTGAGCTAATAGCGCAATAGAGAATTTTATGTTTTATATTCAAATTTAAACAAGATCTATGATAAAATTTATGATGATAAACTAAAATTTAATGTTATAATGTTTGAGGAAAATGCAGAACTCTTTGGAGAATGTTTCATATAATTTGAAAATTTCACGAATATTTTTCTATCTCTAAATATTTACGGTTATATTTTAAAATACGATTAAACCATTTTTTCAATGATTGAAACATTCTCTCCAATATTATACTTCAATATTGTATGAAAGCTACAAAATTAGTTTTTATTTAATTTAATTTTTAAGCACTTAAAATTTTCATTCAATATCGTTATTCCTTCCATTCATAAATCATACTTTTATCATGGAAGCATCATTCATACAAGTTGCAAAAAACTACAATCGAACCTGTTCGATGTATTGTTTGAATCAAACTTGTTCGATCGTAGGTTTTTTTTTTTAAATTTTTCGACTTTAAGAGGAAAAAAATACTTTATTTCCAGTAAAATTTAATATTTTTTCTTTCGCATAATATTAGTATACAGTATGCAAATAGCTTACATATATATGGCTAAAAGTTCTTTATTACTGCATTAATAATGAATAGAACTGTTAGAAACAATAAAAATTCATAATAAATAAATATATGAGATCCTATCTATATTTCTATATGATTTCTGATTTCTGATATACGGAAGGAAATAGAAAATATTATGTAATATTATATATATAATATATCATCATGGTATTGTGAATGTGTGTATAGAGAATATGTTTGAAAAGAAAATATATAAAAGATTTATTAATTATTATAACAATATAATACTGTATTTGTATGATTTTAAGCACATTTTATTATTTGAGGACTAAGTAAATTACAGTCGGTTAGTTTGGTTGATTTATGCTAAAATTTTTTTTTTAATAAAAAGCCAAAAGCGTTTTGCATTCATACTGTATGTGCACTTGATATCATAAACCGTTTTGCTCTGAGATTCAGAAATGCTTTAGGGTGGTTTATATTGTTCTTTGTACATTATGTCCTAATTAACTTGGAATCTTGAGCTAGAGCTTTGATTTATTAAAGGACATAATTAAAGAGGTATGTTTTAAATTTTAAACTTGTAAATTTTAATATTTTCCATTATAACCCGAGTTATACTAGGTTTAAGCTAGTTACATGAAAGTTGCAGGAGGGTAATTTAAATTCATTAGGTATTAGTGAAATTTTTCTTTTAATATTTCCATAAGTCTGGCCGTTCTTCCTTTATTTTCCTTTGATAAATGGTGATAATTTACATTATTAATCCTGATGGCTGAATATATAATGGGTAAGTGTTTCGGTATTAAAACTTAATATGTAAAACATTGGTTTGATATTAGATTTTTATTAAAAATGTGCTTTTTGCTCATACCTTTGATTTGATTCGGACTAGTTCTTATATTATTATTTTATATCGTACAAAAAAAGAGATAAATATATTTTTATGTTTAAAGATGAACAATAGATAATAATGTAAAACGATAGAGAAAAATAATAGACGAGTAGCAAATATAGAGAGATAGTCTTCCTTTATTTATATTTTTTTTGTTTTTTATTTATTTGCTTCGTATGAGAAGAACAATAATGAAAAAGTCTCTATTCATAATTCATATTTATTTTCTATTGTTATTGTTAAAAATAAAAAAAAAAATTATATATACTTTTTTTTTTAGAAATGTGCAAATACTGCAAAAAACAAACATATGTTATAAAAAAAAATATTAAAAAAAAAAAAAAATTTATTTTTAAAAATGTACACCTGAAATGTTTATAACTTTATTTCATAAATATAAAGACAATGATTTCTAGTTAAATGTCACTATTATTTAGCTCAATAGATGGAACTAAAATAGAGAAACAAATAAAATAAAAGAGAAACAAAAAAACAAAATGTCAATTTATTTAGAAATCAAGGTACACACAAAAAAAAGAATTTTTTTCTTTTGGAAATAAAACAATAAAAGTTGAATATCATTTTCTAACATTTTACTTGTGCAGCTTGTATATTGGCACTCCGACATCATTTCCCTTCACACAGTCTCTCTATCTCTCTTAAAATTGAGAGAGAATTTATTATTGTATACTTTTTAAAATATTTTTTATTTCAATAATTTTTTTTTTTTGCTATTTTGTTTTTTTTTTTTTTTGTAATTTTCCATTTTTATTATGAACTTTTTTTCTCTATTCTTTTTATCTCTATTATCAATTAAAATATTATTGTTCAAGGGAATAACTGCAACTAATAATAGAAAAAAAAGGACAGTCA
The DNA here is from genome assembly GCF_029603195.1 of Condylostylus longicornis. NCBI lineage: Eukaryota > Metazoa > Arthropoda > Insecta > Diptera > Dolichopodidae > Condylostylus > Condylostylus longicornis. Next base: position 1,186,184 of record NW_026578045.1, read on the forward strand.
TATTTTTCATATATTCTATACCATGAATAACATACATATTTTTATACATACATGTACATATAAAAAAATCTGATGTGGTCAGCACATAACCGACCGCAATGTGTATTGTCTAGTTAAGTGAAAGTGTTACAGAATATTATAAATATGTCCGTTAAATACTTCTTTCCAATTTTTAGGACATTAGTAAGCTTATAGTTAACATACCTAGAAAAATGTAAATTTGGCTCTTAGTAGAGTTTCGCTTTGTGCTACCCGAATTCCCTGAAATGCTCGCCAGTTAGTTTCGGTAACAACCAGAACTCAAATATCAAATTTCAAGAAACTCCATAAATTCGTTCCGTAGATATGGTGAAAAACGTAAAATCGGCCCGCAAATCAGTTCTCGAGCCCTGATCTTTCCAAAAAATTTATATGTTTATAGTTTTCATACGAGGAATTTATATATTAAATTTCAATGAAATCGGTTGATTATTTCTCTTTATATACACAAAAATGTATATTTGGCCCGTAGTAAACGTCCAGTTGCTGACATCTGATTTCTTCCAAAAGTTAGGAGGTTTCATCGCCGGTAGAGCAAAACTTATATATGAAATTTCAAGTAAATCGGTTAAATATGTTCTTCAATATGCTCAAAAATGTAAAACAGGCCCGCTAAAAAGTGCAGTTCCCGAGGCCTGATATATACCAAAAGTTGATCGATCCGTGCCATGGTGGAAACAAACTTACATATAAAATTTCATCAAAATCGGTTCAGCCGAACTTGAGATAGACGCGTGCACACACAGACCGACAGACGGACAGACCGACAGACCGACAGACCGACAGACCGACAGACCGACAGACCGACAGACCGACAGGTTGCTAAAAATAGTTTATTTACACTTCCCTACTATGGAGAAGTACGTTCCCACCGAAAACTCGATATGCAAAATTTGTTGCCATCACATAACCTACCTATTGTTTACACAATACGGTCGGTAAAAATGTACAGATTGCCTTACATACACACATATTATATAAAATTATTGATATTTTAATTTATTGGTAAATATTAAGTATATATAAGAATTGTTTAACGGGTTGAAATACAGAAGAACTTTGTATGATTTCCCACTTTGAAAATGACTACTCCTAATTCTAAGTCAGTTCTACTAAGGAGCATATACGAACTGTTGTGGTCGAGTATAGAGTAGGCGTGAGCTGTATTTGCTTTCTGAATTGGATATTGCAAGACCGTATAATATTTTTACAAAAATGTGAATTTTTTTTACAAATCATTGTAAAATTACTAAAACATATTTCATATTTCATATTCAACCATCTTATCATTACTCATTTGTTATGAGTAAGATAAGATAGTTGAATATGAAATGTATTTGCTTATTGTGAATGAAAATGCCATATACAATAGGATCAATATAGAAAGATATATTGCTTACATAATGAATTGGTAGATTTGAAGATATAATTTACATAAAAAATTTACAAAAATATTGACAAGATGAGACTGAAATTGAAAAAATTGTAAACACACAGAGAATAATTTTTAATAGTGCAGTTCTATTCTTGAAATTAAGTTTGAAATATGTTTGACAATTAAGTAAAATATGAATTGTTCTAAACTTATTGTCAAATGAATTTCGTGTTGCCAACTGTCATACGATTTAAATTTACAATAGTACTATAATTACAGTTAAAGACATTTTTGATAAGAGGTGAAATTTAACGGTAAGTTAACGTTTTTGTCTATTATTTTACTAAAATTGATTATAAATCACTTGACACAATAAGAGACAACCTGTACAATTCATTTTAGTTTAAATAAAGAATTTTTTTTGCTTCATGTACAAATATTAAAAAAGTAAAAAAGTGTAAACAGAAATTTTTTTCATATATTTTAATTTAGTTCATTTACTATTATTATATTTGTCATTTATTAAATAAATGATAAAAATTTTAGCGGCAAAATATAATACGATTTTTTTTTAGAAAAGAGAAAAAATAACAATCAGTTAACGGTCTAAAAATTAAAAAAAAATAAAATTATATTTTGTTTGTTTTAAATGGAATTCAGAGATTGAAATATTAGATTAATTTTTTATTATCCAATTATTTACGAAATTAAAGGATACTGTCACTGGATAGTGGTTGCTCTAGAATCATTTGTTATAAAAAAGAAACATTATGTTTTTGATTGTGTTAACAATTTAATTATGAAAAAAGCTTTAAATGTAGAAAATTTAATTTCAAAAGCGAGAAAAATTATTTATTAATAATGTTGCTTTAATTTTAATATTTTTATGGTAAAATTTATGTTCAATATCTCACAGTTGATTAAGTTTGGGAGTGTTGCGAACTGGAAGCAAAAATTATAATATAATGAAATACAGGCAATGAAGAATTAAACTAAGCTTAACAGAAACTCGGTTTAGGCGGACACTTTTGAAAATTGTTAATGTGAAACGTCATGGTGTTTCTCGATTCCATGCTCGTATAGTACTACTCGTAAAGCTAATCTGACCATTGGTGCAGTGGTTATGGCACCGGTCCTTTAACCGAAGGGTCTCGGGTTCAAACCCCGGTCAGGTCACTATATTCAATATTATTATAACTTAATATACAATACTAATAAATATTATACAAGTAATTTTCAAATATTCGTAATATTCCATATTAAAAAAAAACTAAGAAAAATAAACAGTAAATATTAATAACCTCAAATAATTAATATAAATAAAACTACGGCAGGTTAGTCACCTACCTAGTTAAACTCTATCACGCTATGAAACTAGTGCATGAGAAATCATGCACTAGCCCTATGCTCCTTCTAGGAGTGAACAAAGGAAAAAAAAAAAAAAAAAAATAGTACTAAAGCTAATCAGGCGTCTGAAGAACATGTGAATACGAGTAAAAAACACAAAGTTGTATAAAACATATGAAAGCTCCGATCTCTAACCGTTAAAAAAAGAAATATTTACTTGAAAATTAAAAACCGTCTAAGTTAAAATTTGAAATTTTTGAATTTATTTTTAATTCAGATTCCGCATAGTTTAATCAACATTTTGTATAAATTTGATTAATTTATCTTGACATGTTTCGAATTTATGAGCAAATATGTAAACAATTACAATTCTTTCGTAAAACCTAAACTTCAGACTTATTAAGCCACCTTTGAGAGTTTTTGAACAATTTATAAATTAAGAATTCTCTAGAGTTCAAGGTATATGTATTCTGTTAAAATTTTTATTAAACTGCTTCACTTTTTAAAAATTTTGTCATAAATTTCAAATTTCATATATTTCACGATACACGAAAAATTAATAAAAAAATAAAATTATATTATAGTAAATCAAAACCTATTGGATAATAAAATTCCTTTCACAAAATACTGCAAATTAAATAATATCTATATTTATTTAGAATAATAAATTTCTATTGTAAAATATTTTTGGTATTCATTCACTTACCGCATCATCATAGATAATGATTGTTCCTCTTGTAATACACTTTCTAAATACATCATATCCAAATCAGAAACAATTGCACCATTGATAACCATTATTTCATCTCCTTTGATAATACCTATGAGAATTAGAACGAAAAAAAAAATGAAATTTTTAATCGGATGAATAAAAATGATATTACCATTGAAAATTTTTAAATAAAATAAATAAAATAAAAAAAATATCTAGGTGAAGGTTTTTTGTTACACTCAAATATTTTAAATTTTTTTTTAGATTTATGTGAAAAAATATGTTTAATTTAATACTAATAGTTTCAGTTTCCGGCTAGTTTGTAGTTTCCTTCAAATTTTGCAGAAATTGAACAAATCTTCAGAACGTTTATATTTTACAACGTGTCATCTATTGAAGTATTGAAATTTTCTTATCTTTAGCTTCAAATATTAAAAATTCTAAAAATTTGCTTTATACAATGCTACACAAAATTTAATTAAATTATCCTTGAATTTAATTAATTATTTTAATAAATTTTCTTTTTTGCTTATTATAAAAGTTAAAATCAAATCTCATTGTTCATAACTATTCACAATAGCTTGTAAATTATTTTAATAATAAATTTTTGTATTTTCAATTCCCATAACAATTCATTAATTAAAATTATAATCGTAAAACAATAAATTTATAATTTATTGAATGAAATTTTGCAATTAAATTTATAAAATTGGCAAAACTAATTAAAAATATATATATATGTATATTAATTAAGAATAATTAATTTGTAATAAATTTTCTTATTACAAATTAATTTCTTAATTAAATGAGATTCAAAGAGCTTAACAATACAAAAGAAAAAAAATATAGATACTTGACCATGAACACTTAAGATCATCGTTTATTTCACAAAGTCAATTAATTATCCTTTATTTGATACAAATAAATTTTAAGTTGTTACTAAGTTTTTTTTTTTATTTCAATAAAAAAATTTATTAAAGTGGATTTAATGGAAAATATAAGTAAAGTGGAAATAATTTGAAATTTTTACGTTTCTACGAATAAAATTGCATATTTTAAGGCGTACAAAAATTATTTACGAAACAATTGTAAATGACGGATGAAATTAGTTTTTGTGCTATTAGAGTTCAGCTAAAATTAAGAATTAGGTGTAATATCCATTATGTGATGATTAATTAATTTTAAAATTATACAATTTGGTACATTCGTAGCGAAATTCTAATCACTAGAAATCACATTCTCTCTCATTAACTTAGTTTGAATAAATCGATATTAAAATCTATATTATTATAATTGTTGTTAAAGCAACATGAAATGAATTAACTTTCGTAACTCCTAAGTTATATGGGAATCAATAACTATAAAGAGTTGGAGAATTTACACAAATTCTTTGAGTTTGCATTACAATTTCTGTTTTTTTTCTTGTATCGAATCTCAAAATTTGGTTTTAGAAAACTTAAATTTCGATTTTTCATTTAATTGCATGAACCTTAGGGTGCAGATGGTACGAAAAAAAAAATTGATCTCCCTTTGTCAAAACACGTAAAAAGGTAAAAAAGTATTAAAAGATCTAATTAAATCATTGAAAAAAATCACAACTAAATTTTATTATTAACATACAACTATAGCATTTTGAGATTTAAATATAGATTTTTCTAATAACACCTTATACAAATATTGTATGTTGTGTGTTTGTATTAATCTAAACTAGGTTAGTTAATTAGGTAGGTACCGCCATCAAATATAAAAACGTTTTTCATTTTAAATATAACAAAAAAAAAAAAATAATATTTTTCGTTTTTAAATTCATTGTGACAACGAAAAAAAAAAAAACGAAGAAATGCAAATTGCAGTAAAAATAGAAAATTTTATTCTTTCTTTTTGCTTTGCAATTGAAATGAAAAGTTCATTTTTCATTTTTCAAGCTAATGAGGACCATTAAATTATTTTTTTTTTTGTGACTTAAACTTAAAAAACAAAATGAAATAAAAAAATTTTAGATTTTTTTTTTTGTTTTCTTTTAGTAATTAGCTGATTCAAAGCTACTTTAGAAACGAAAGAAAAAGCAAAAAAAAGAAAAGAAAATTCAAGAATTTCATTTTGGTGAAGCAACCTATAGTAGCTATATACGAATGATGAAGGAAAATATTCACCTGATAAAGATTAAAAAATTATTCATTAGAATGGAATTTTTCTATTTTTTTTTTTTTTTGCTGGCAAAGTGCTATAATTATTCAAAATTCTAAAAAGTAGAAAAAAGAATTTAAAGAAAATTTCAACCACTTCATTCTTTTTAGAATTAAAAAAAATTTGTTGTTTTTCCTCTTCAGCAAAATTGGCAAATACACAATTTATCAAAGTTCTAATGAAATAAAGAAAATATTCTTTTGGAAAATGAAAAAAATTTGCAAATTGAGATTTTGTATTTTTTTTCATAAAATTATTCATGTGGTAGTTTATCTAGCTAGAGCTTAATCTATTTTTAAAAATAAAGTAAAATTTTCAATATATTCATAATTAAAATAAATTTGCATATCTTTTGGGGCAGAATTTTATAAATTCTAGAAAAGACGTCAAATGGTTATTCTTAAAGTTTTTTTTTTTTTAAATTTCTGTTAAGGAAATTATTTATAATAAAATTTTTCTTTGGGTTTTGACTTATGTGAATATTTTGATATTTAATTGGAATTAAATAAAATTTACAAAAATAATAGTAAAGGATATGGTAAAAAAGTGAGTAGTTTTATTCTAAAAATTTGAAAAAAAGATATGAAGGGTAATGTTTAAATCAGATAAAAAATCTCCATGTTATTTAAGCGGTATACTATCTACGATATTCCCCTCAATTTAAGCCTTTTTAGCTTTTCCAAAAATTGTAAGATATTATAAATTTTTTGTGTGACAAATAAGGACTAAATATTAAAAAATTTGTATAGGAATAAGTAAACGATATGTAAGAATATTATATTTCAAAAATTTTTATTTTAGTTCTGTTTAGGCGACCTGGTGTTTTATTTCATTCCCACTCATGAGTATAATTTTCAAGAACATGTTGGAACAATAATTGGATTTAAGGCTTATGAGATTTCATCAATGATATGCGAAAAAATTATATATTTTTGTTCAGTTCTTTTCTGTAGCTGTAAAAATAGCTGTAAAATAACTTTTAATATTAATTCTCCTCACAGATTATATACGGTTGCTGATGATCACAGATTATAAACCTAAAAAATCTCAATGCAACAATAAGTTTTTGGAAAATTTTATTTAATTCGCAAATGATCTTGTTTGGAGATCTCTAGCCAGATTATTAGCACAATTTAAATTTATTTCATAAAGAAGAATATTACCACATACGGTAGAAATGCTATGAAACAATTGAAAGAGTAAAAGTAAAAAATTTTGGGATGCCAATAAAATTTTATTAAGAGAATTTTTATATAAATTTTTGAATAGTCGCCAAGGACAACGTAAGGGAACCTATAAGGGAAGTAATGAAACTTTATTATAATTTTTTTTTTAAATAATTTTCAAGTTTTTTAATAGTAAATACTAAAATAGTAGAAAATCACGTTTTTTATTAAAAAGAAATATTTAATTTAAATTGTAAGGGAAAAAAAAAGAAACTATTTTTTTTTTCAAATAAAAATAGAAAAATTTACTAAAAAAATAAAAGGACACAATAAAGTAAAAGAGTAATAAGATGACATAGATGAGCTGAAGAAAGGACAACGAAGAAAGAATGAAATCGTAAAAGCGTAAAATTACAAAACGTGTTTTCTTTTTTGTTTATTTTAAATTGTAAAAAAAAATGCTCAACAACAACTATAGAAAAAGAAATGAATTTAAGGACAACCTTTTAAAACAAAGAAAAAACAAATGCAACAACAATAAAACATTACAACATTTTTATTTCATTTCCACCTCTTTGAAAGCATTTAAACCAGGAAATGCACTTAAACTATCTTTACAATTGCATCTTTACAAAATAAAATGGGAATAAAATGTTTAAAAAAGGAAAGCATAGAAGTGAACACCGTTTAATAATGGTAATTTTAATGTTTATAATGTGTTTTATTTCTGTATATTCTATTGGTGTAATATTAAGGATAATAGTAGAATAATACAAATATCACAATAGTGGAGGAGTTTCTTTGGAATAATAGGTATAGATACTAAGTATTCGTTTTACATGTTTGCCATATCGAACGAATTTATATTTGAATATTTACAATTATTTCAAGTAAAATGGAAATGATTCAATCTTGTACTTTAAGATTTAATATTCATTTTTACAGTACAAAATAAATTTTAATGCTAATGGGGAAAATTTATTTATGAAATTATTCTCATATGTTCTTATTACTTCAAGGATTAAAACCTTTTTTTTTTCCAATAATTTAATTTCTCCTTTTTTTTTGTATTACTCTTTTCATATAATATAAGTACTTTATAGTTGAATGGTAGATAGTATTCAATTTATGTTTAAAAAGTGATCATATTCACCTTGTCCCACAATTAAAATAGAATAGTAAAGAGTAATGTAGAGATGAGAATATTGGAAAGAATTCTTAAAAAATTCGGTATTCTTTGTTTGGCTCCAATCGTATAAAAACCTGTTTAAATTTTTTTCGAAATTTTCGGAATAACATAAAATTATCTATGTTCCTTTAATTTCATAGTGTAAATAATTCCACATAGCCTAGTCCTAGCCACATTTGAAAAATTAACTTACGCCCCACTATGGGTTCTTATTTTATACTCGTTTATTTTCCACTGCGAATCAAGCTATAAGTCTAAATCGAGCCTGTCTTATATATAGTTAAAAAATTATATAAGCAACCATATAAAAAATAATGACTGGCACCCCACATTGAGTCTTTATTTTACAATAATTCGCAAATCATTCTTACAATCATTTGAACTAAGGTATAGTAATTCTGATATGAGGCTGCTTTATACGCAGTTACAACATTATAATATAAGGCTTTATATTCTCACAGCCCAATCAAGTAAATATTATTGCCATTTTATGATTAATGATTGTAATATCTGCTTACTGAAACTCTTCATTATCTTGCCGTAAATAAACAAATATAATTGTTATTATTAAAAGTAGCATATCTGCTACTTTTCTTTTTTAGAGAAATTCCAATTTATGCAATTTATTATTTACATTATGTACATATTATATGTATTAATATTATATGTATTAATAACATACGAATAACATAATACAAACAGAATTCTAAATATATGTAACAAGGTAAAAATTAAATATAGAAAATTTTAGGTAAAAAAAAACTAAAAAGCAAAAAAAAAAATGTGTTTGTAGTTTCCACATGGTATATATAATATATGTATATATACATACATATATAAAGAGTAAAATATAATTGTTATATTATTAAAAGAGTGACACTGTACTATATTTCATTGCATACCTATAAATATTTTGTGTATACAAATTGCATATATAAGAACAAAACAAAAAAAGAAAAATAGAAAACAAAAATGCTTGAATACTTGAATTCTTTTCTCTCTCTCTTTCAAACATTTTATTTTATTCTATTTTTTATTTATTATTTTTATATTATTATAGTGTATAAGTTGAAGAATCCTTCAGGGATGCTTTATTTCACTGTCTACTCAAATGAATGCACAAATATACAGAATAAAATACAGTAAAATAAAAAAAATAACAATAATATGAATTGAAAAACTAAAACGAAAAAAAAAGGTTATGTAAAAGAATCTTCTCATTTCATTTTATAAAAAAAAAAGAAAAAACAAAAAGTTGAAAATTATTTAGCGAAAATGCTCTTAAAACACAACACAAAACCTCTTTTAGCTTTCATTTTAATTTCTCTATTTCATTATTTTTTTTTTTATTTTTTTGTGTTTTTATAAAATCTTTTAGGTGGAAAATAGAGTTGAAATTACATATAAAATGACAATAATAAAGGTGAAGAGTTTTCAATTGACTGTATACAACATACAATAATGCTCTACTCTTTCTCTATATAAAGATATTTTAATTATATATGTACATATATAGATTATTATTAACTTTATTTCAATATATAATGAACACTAGCTAGTAAAACAAAAACAAAAATTACAATAAAGCAACAGCACAAAACTAAAAAAAGATAGGTAATAAAAGAGCGAAAAAAACGAGAAAAACAAAGTGAAGAAGTGCAAAATTCTTTTATTTTGGAACTCTCAACTCAACTCCTCTTATATACGTATTATACTCATGTGAGTATTTTTTTTTTTTAAACATTAAACATAGCCGGCAATACTATATTATTATATACATTTGACGTGTATAGCAGGGCACTGTCAAAGAAATAAATAAAAACAAAACAACGAAAAAAGAGTGACAATAAAAAGAGAAGGCAACAAAAACACAAAATGAAAAGCATATAAGAAATTTTGAGTGTCATGAGTTTTAAGTTGACATTATTTATGCAAAAAAAAAAAAACACATATATAAAGAGAATAAAAAAGAGAAAATAAAAATAATAAAAAAAAAAGTAGAGAGAAAAGCTGGTTTAAGTGGAAGTTAAGTGTGTAGAATTTGAAGTGAAATTTTTTCCTTTTATTGAATTTCAATGTATCAAAAATTGAGTTTTGAGTGAAAAACTCCACTTCCTCTTTGACTCTTTACAAAAAAGAAAAAAAAACTGGAAAATTGTTGAATTTTTTTTTTTTTTGGGTTTTGTTTTTATATTTTTGTTTCTTGTCATATTTGTAACAATATATGCAAAGTAGAAATGTATTAAAATAGATATTAATAGTATAACAGTTAAAAAATTTTTTACTCTATTTATTAATTTAAAATTGTAAATATAAAAAATTCTAAAATTTTAAGGTGTGTTTCATAAAATGAAAAAAGCAGTTTATCATTAATGTTTTGCAATGGAGTTATGCGTTTTTTAAATTTAAATCCAAAATTTATGTTTACATTGAATTCAGCACTTTATGCTTCAGTAAAATAGAATTTAAAAACAATATTACAGCAATTGTAAACTTATAAATGATTGAAACTATCTAGAAAGCAAAAAATTTGGGCACAATTAAGAAAAAATTTACTATGGCAGAATTTTTTTTGCGGCAAAAGATAAATGTGTCGTCTGTAGGAGCAGGAGATATTATTTCGAAAGCATTTTGAGAACGAGCGGCAGTAGCTAACGTATAGTTGTAAATATTGTGTCCTATGTTTATTAGTAGTTAAAATAATAATTAAATACATTTGATGAAAATAAACTTGAATATAAATAATCAGTTGGAAAGTGTGTTAGAATCGAACTTAATATATTAATAAAATAAAATCGTGAAATTACTCATCATTTGCTAATAAGATTTGATGATCTTGATACTAGATGAAGATCTCGTCTCGGAGAGGCAAGTCAGAGAACAACTAACTAAAGCCAGAAGAGTTCTTGGATTGTTCAAATTGATAAGAGATACTCGTAGAGTACTGCCTAAATTAAAACGTTTGCAATATTTTAGCATGTTTCACCCAGCGATTACATACGATGTACATGTGTGGAGAAATGTATGTAATAGAGACATAACACTAATGCAAACTGTATAAACTAAGGCGATCAAAAATTTATTTGGGTATTAATATATAGTCATAATAACCGTCATACGAGATTTACATTCAAATCTAATAATAAATTGTAAGTTGGCAATAAAAGTGTATTCATTATGCAGAGACAATATAAAAACGAATATGACAGTCTCTCTAAATATAGTGGCACACATTCGTATAACACGGGAAATGCGGTTAAAATTCATAGATAAATTGTATCTTAAAACTATATTTTTTTTTTTTTTTTTTTTTCCTTCTTCACTCCTCGCGGGAGCATAGGGCCGCTACAAAGCTTCGCCATCGCACTCTGTTGTGGGCCATGTTCTTGATTTCTGCCCATGTGTAACTTGTTTCTTTGTCGACGGTTCTGCGCCATGTATTTTTGGGGCGCCCAACACCTCTTTTTCCTTGAGGGTTCCATTCTAGTGCTTGTCTGGCAATTGCTTCAGGTGGACGCCTCAAGGTATGCCCAATCCAACCCCATTTTCTTCTCTTTATGGCCGTCGCTATATCCTCTTGTTTGGTTAGGGCCCACAAGTCGGTATTACTTATACGTTGGGGCCAGTATATCTTGCAAATGGCCCTTAAACACCTGTTTACGAAGACCTGAAGTTTGTTTGTTGTGTCTTTCTGGGCCAGCCAGGTTTCTGAGCCATATAAGAGGACCGATTTCACACAGGCGTTGAATATTGCCAACTTTGTTGCCCTTGTTATATGTGATGACCTCCAAATCGCCCATAATCTACCAAACGCCATCCTTGCCAGTTTCAACCTATTTTCTATGTCTTCTTTGGCGCCTCCTGATGTGGTTATTATGCTGCCAAGATAGTTGAAACTTGCTACATCGTCTATTGGTCTTGAGTTGACGTCAAACGGGACTATATTCGTTGTGTTTATGCGGAGCGATTTGGTTTTATTGACATTTATTTTGAGCCCCACTTCTGTTGCCTTACTACACAAATTGTTGAGTTTAGTTTGCATGTCTGTATATGTGTGGGCCAACAGGGCAATGTCATCTGCATATTCTAGGGCCTCAAGACGGGTCATTAGGTTCCATTGTATGCCTTTAGGGGTGGATGTTACTTTACGCATAACTTCGTCCAGAACCACATTGAACAGTAGGGGGGAGAGAGGGCATCCCTGCTTTACTCCAGTTTCTATTTCGAATGGATCACTGAGTTCATTATTGTGCAGGATTCTGACTACTGACTCATCGTACAGAGCCCGTATGATCTTGATGATTTTTTGTGGTACTCCTCTGTTAGCTAATGCCCCCCAAATGCTTGCGCGTCTAACAGTGTCAAATGCCCTCTCGAAATCGACGAATGTTATGAATAGGGGTGACCTCCATTCTACTGATTGTTCCACTATTAGTCTGAGAGTGTTTGACTGGTCAATGCAGCCTCTTTGCCTTCTAAATCCGGCCTGTTCTTCTCGTAATGTTTCTTTTAGCTTGTCCTCAATTCTTGCGAGGATTACAAGTGCCAGAACCTTATTTACTGAGTTCTGCACGGTGATTCCCCTCCAGTTAGAACACTCTCTGAGGTCACCCTTTTTCGGCAACTTCATAATTATACCCTGTTTCCATGAGGTTGGTATTATTTCGTCTTCCCACACACTCTGCAGAATTGGGTGAAGTATTGCTACTGCACTCCTGGTATCGGCTTGCAGCAACTCTGCAGGGATGCCATCAGGACCTTCTGCCCTACCTTGTTTCAATCTTTTAAGTGCATCTGATATTTCATTCTGTGTGGGTGGGCTTATGCTTATTCTTGAATTTTGGGTATACGTAAAACTATATTAACAGTCGCATATCATCATTTAGTATACTAATACAATAATATATTATAAAAATTTACTAGAAAAATTTCATATAAATAAAATGTTAATTAAAAATTTTTCCAAAAATATTACTTATTGTTCTATATGTACATAAATTTTAAATATATCAGATAGCTAAAATAGAGAGGATGAAATCATAATGATTAAATTATTGTTTATTCATAATATTCTACCGCTTCTACTACAACCTATATAGTTAAATTATGTGGTAAAAAAAATTTCAGAAAATAATTATGTTATACTCAGCAAAATTTTATCTTAAATTCTCCCTCTATATGTAGTGGGGATAATTTCTGTATTTTAAAAATTTCCATGACATTTATTCCAAATAAAAAATTCTAATTTAATTACCGAATAAAAGTAGCTATAACGATAATTTTTAAAATAAAAATTTAAAAGGATAAATTTGAAAAAAAAATCAGAAAATTTTTTTCACAAATTTTTATAAATTTTAACATTGACGATAATTGATAATTTTTTTTTCTTTTTTTTTTTTTAATCGCGTATGCTTCAATTCAAGGTCTGATATAGAATAATATACACTACTTTTCTACTTTTATATATTACAAATTGTTATATAACATAATAATAATCACTTTTCATATGAAATCCTTCTTTTTTAATTTTAAAACAGGATGACACTTTTGTATTATACAGTAAGGATATAATAAGTACATTATAATATTATTAATATATTATAAAAAATAAGTGAGCCGATATTATTGTATATAAAGGAAATTTACGAGAAGAATATTAGCTGAAAAAAAAAGATTATCCTTTATTTTCATCCATTTTTTGTTTTATTCTGAATAGGTGCTCTTATAACACTTAATATTATGATATATTAAGCATTATATGTGTATAACAATATACGAAATTTAAAAATAAATTTTTTTTTTTTGGTAATTATCCTTCATGTTTAATTTCATTTAATTATACATATATATGGTAATAATGAATTATTATAATTCTTATGAAGACATTTTCATATTTAATTAAAATAAAAGTGAAGAAAATTGGTTGCAGAGAAAAAGAGAGAACAGAATAAAATGTTAAAAAGTTAAAAATTACCAAAAATTTTTCAATTATTGAATTTATCCTTGATTTTATTTGAATTTATAAATGTTAAAGAGTTAAGGTGTATATAAGAGATGAAAGTAGTTTTTGAATTAAATATTTCTTTATTATAAAATATATAATTGTTATACAAAAATAATTTCAAAAAAATTAAATTTCAAAAAGAATTTTATTCAGTTTTAAGTTTTTCAAAGTTATTTGAAATGAAAATTAAAATGTGGTGTACAAATTAATTGCCTCTGTCGTCAACTGAATTTTTAAATAAAAGCAAAGAAATGATTTTACAAGTATTGCAATAGAAAATGTTATACATTTGTTAAATTGGAGTCTGAGTTTTAAATTTCATGAGAATAATTCAAAAATTAAAATTAAATTAATAAAATTTTATTTCCATTGAATGAAAATTATATGTAATTTGAGATTAAGTTAGTTGGGTATATTGTAGACGTTATTCAGAACAGATACGAATACTTAAAACATTTATACTATTTGTGAATAAGATTTGCTATTCAAAGCAATACATTCATAACAATATGGAGGATAATTCTTGTTCGAACATATTATTGTGGCAGGTATTGTATTGACCTAATGACATTGAATAATGATTAATTATTTGGTATGCAAGTAGGAAAAACTTTCAGAGTGAAATTTTAAGTATGATTTTTATTATTATTACTGGGTGTGACTTTTGAGATTCCTTTAATTTTACAAAATTTTTAATAGTATACTTGAATTTAGATTTAATCGAAATTAATTTTAAGGTTTCAAATTTCTTAAAAAACCCAGTTTTCTGTTCAATTTTTTATGTTGTATATTAAATTTTTCACGGATATTGTGCAAAACAGTGACATTACTATTAACTTAAATTACTATATAAACGAAATTAGAGGAAATTCTCTATGTTATAACTGAAAATTATCCTTTAATATTCAGAAGTAATACAAGAATGTTGAAGATACTAACAGCGTATTTTAATTATAAGGCCGTCAGGGAGATGAAATGGATATTTTTTTTTTTTATTTTCTTATTGTTTTCTTTATACTTTTTTTATTTTTATATACTTACTTTGTAATAAGTACTGGATTATTTTTTAAAGTGAATCCTTAAAATAAATTTTCAGGATAAATAGTTTTTCTTTGTAATTTTTGCTTCTATTTTCTATTCTCTTTTTCTTTTCAGCAATTTCAGTTTTTTTTCAGTTTTAATTTTTGTTTTCTTATAAAATGAAAAGTCACTGTACTTTTTCCATTACTATGAAAGAAAACAGTTAAAAAAGAAAATGCTAAATTGAGAATAGAATGAAAAAGTGAGAAAACAAAAAAAAAAAAAAAGAGGACGACGAAAATAGCAATTGTTTAAAAAAAAAATTTTTTTTTTTTTCCAAAGTTGAAAATGAATATAAATTTTCAGCTTTTTTTTCATAAAAAAAAAATTCAGGATCTTTAATTTACTGCAGTTAACTATGATGCATTTTCATATATCAAATTTACTGCGACTTAAGTAAATATTATTTTGAAAATCTTCAGTAAACAAGCTAATTCAATTAGTGTCATGTGCGAAACATTAAGATTTTAAAAGAGCTGACCAAGATAAAGATATTACAGAATTAATTTACTTGTAAGGAAGAGTAGATAATCTATGATTCAAGCGTTAGAAACCCCAAAATACCATTATTTAATTTTAAGAATTCCTTCTTTTAGTAAATTTAAATTTCTGATTTATTTTAACAGTAGCTACTACATTAATAATAAAAACAGTATTGTAAATAAATTATTGTATATTTAACAGTATAAACTCTTAATTGGCATGTGGTTGTGATTTTTAATATTGTGAATTTTATTAATCAAAAATCCTAGCACAAATTTTGAACGATTGTTAACAAATAATCAAAAATTTTAATTATAAAAATAAAAATTGTAAAATTTAAATTTTTAAATTTCAAATAAAACAAGGTGCAATTTTAGTAGGAAAAATGCAAATAATTTAATTTTGCTTTAGCTAGTCTTATTTAAAATCAAATGAGAGGTTTGGAATAAAATCTTACAAAATTGAACGGAATGGTTTATAGTTTTTAGTCTAAGGCTTTTAGTCTAAAGCTATAGTTTTAGTCTTTAAATCTGTTAAAATTTACAGTTTCCTATTCGATGTTTTGAACGTTTTATTTTAAATATATTGAAGTATATAGGTTTTGTTTGAAGACTGATTGAAAATTAGGGTCATAGTTAATTTTATTTACATTTAAATGGAGACTGGAACAAAAATTTTACCTCTTATGTGATGGCGAAAAAGTTTAATAATCATATTTGCTTAAATAACAAATATGGAGAACATTACATGTCTATACCCTTATGTCTTTATACTTTTTTTTTTTGAATTTTATAGTATGTCTATGTACGAATATCCTTTTTTTTGCCTAATTTTACATATCATATTCATATATACATAAAAAATATTAATGAAAATATTTGAATAACATTAAAAAAACAAAAAGTTATACCGAAAATAAATATAGACATTAAGCAATTTAACTTAAAGTTAATGGGAAAATGGGAGAAAAAAAATAAAAACAAAAATAAATAAATAAATAGGAGAATATTATAAAATAAACAAAAAATAGTAAAAAAAAAAGCAAAAACAAAAAAAGAGAAAGAGATGGAAAGAAAACTTTTCTAATTAATTTGTCATTTTTAATGATGGCCTCAAGCATGTTATTATCCTTATTTTAGTTAATTCAACTCATACTGAAATTTTGTTGTTGTTGTTGCTGTTGCTGTTCTTGGGTTGCTTGTTTATTTTACTTTTCCTTATTTTTCTTGTGATTTTTTTTTGTGTCTCTATGGGATATTAGATTGTTCACTTTTTTTTTTTTTGGTTTTGGCTTATATTTTATATTTTCCTTTTTTTATTTTTGGCATTTTATAAAAAAAAATTAAACGCATATTATATGCGTCTTCTTATGAATACACCCAAAAAAAAAAGAAAAGGTTTTATTTTCAAAAAGAACGAGAACGAGAGAAGAAAAGGGGGAAAAGGAAAGAGAAATAACTTTTTCTTAATTTTTATTCATAAATTCATGAAAATTGTTTTTAGTTGAATAACATCATAACCTGTTTTTTTTTTTTTTCATCTGTGTATTAGAGAAGAAGTTTTATTGCATTTGTAACAAATTTATAATATTAGTATGACGTATAACTAGTAGTTAGAAGATGTATTACAGTCGGATCTCTATAATACGGATCATAATTTTACAAAAAAATTAGTTAGGGTATAAGAGAGAGCTTCCGATCGGGGGTATGAAAAATATATTAAAGATATATTTAAGGCAAATTGCAAAAAAAACTAAATCGTGTTAGCAACAATTTCGTCTTACAAGAGTTCTTATTTAAGGAGTTTGAGTGCATGAGTTGATATTTGAGAATAACACAAAATTCAATGGTTGTGAAAGAGTTTACAAAATTTTTTAATGTAAATAATATTTGTTTTTTGTTTTTTTTTTGGTTTATTTCATTTAAAAAATACCTGGCGCCCTGGCAGAACAATATAATATTTTTATGCTGTTTGTTACATTTTTGCATTATTTTATTCAATTTTAATTATTTTATAAATTTTAATTGATTTCTTTCAATAATTTTTTCTTGAAAGATTGTATCTACTTGAAAAAACATTACTGGCGCCCGAGCAGAAGCTCATTTTAATCTTAATTTACTTTAATATTTCTTGTCTACTAATTTGTTATTATTTATTTTAAATGTTCTAAATAAAGTTGTCTATAATAAATGGTGTATATGTATTTTATATCTGTTATACTTTTTTCACTGTATCAACTAGTAGTTGAATATTATTAATGATAATATTAGTTGGTTTTAACTTAACTACTAAAGTAAGTTAAGCAAAAGAAAAAGAAAAATTTTTTTTTCTGTTTTTGTTTATTAGTTTACAGGATTCCAACAGTTTTCTGAAAAAAATTTTTTAAATTTTTATTTAGTTATTTCTTGTTTTGCGTTTTTTTTCTCTCTATTTTGTTATTTTTATATTTTTCTAAAGTTTGTTGGGTTCAATTTGTTTTTCTGTTAAGGGTTTATATTATGTTTAATAGTTTGTAAGTATTATGTGTGTTGTTATGTATGTTTATTATTATTAAGAAATTTTAAGCTGTATTTATTATTATATAAAATCATATAGGGTAAAAAAAAGAAAAAATTTTGAAATGTTTCTCTCATACACAATCAAACACAAATGGTAGAGGGTAACATTATATTGCATTGTGCATAACATTTTGTTGTTTAACGAACCCAGACTTATTAAATATAATGAAAAGTTTTCTTGTTTTTTTGTTTTGTTTTTTAGAAATTTTCATTTAATTGAAAATATTTTTTGAAACTTTTTTGAAACAAGCACGTCATTTTGTCGAAAAATCGTTGATGCATAGTCAATGTTAGCAAATTATTTTTTTCTTTTTAAATTTATCTATAATAACGAATATGAAATTAATTTCTACCGTTTTTATACAAGAAAAGTTTTGAGATATAATTTTGAAAAAATATTTTTTAAATTTTCTTACAGTTAATTAAAAATTTCTTAAATTTCATAGGAGTTTTTCTTTACGTTGTATAAAGCAAAATTGAAATTTCCTTCAGGTTCGGCATATATTGTACTTTAAATATTTTATTAATGTGGCCCACATGTTCGAAAAATTTTATTACGTGAATAAAAGTAAGATGATGCTATAAATATTTTTGCTCTTTAAGGGTATAAGAAATCAAAATTTCAAATTTCTTATAAATCTGGTAAAATAAACCGGTTAAATTTAGTTAAACGTTTTGCGTTTCCCAACTATATTCTTGAATAAGTATTGCTTTGCTTGAAATTTGTTGGAAAAAGAATTACTATTTTATATAGAAGGTACTTGAATGGGCGCCAGTAATTTTTTTATAACTTGAATATCAGTAACTTGAATAATTTTTACTTCGCTTGAAATTTCTTGAAAAAAAAAATTTACTGGCGCCTATGCATGTACTTTCTCTTTTTTAATTCCTATTTAGTTTAGAAACAGATTTATTTAATGAATGAATAAAAATATTTTATGATTAAATCTACAAAGACTACACGCAGCCGTTAGTTATTACGCGCATAACTGTTCTATACATCACTTAATGTGAATATTTTGTAGCTATAAATTGTTTGCTATATGATTTTCTGAAATTTTATATTATGATTTATATATTGGTAGATTATTTTATAATCTCTGAATTAATATTTTTGTACAACATGTTCTCCATCACTGTTCTAAAATAGCATTATAATACAAAGTAATAAAAATAATAAGAAATCTTACTGACTTAGGAGCACAAAAACAGAAATATATAGAAAATTTTATATTTTTGCTGTTTTGCTCTTCTTCTTCTTCTTCGTTTTTTTTGTGTATGTTTCATATTTCTGTTATAGGTACTTGGGATAACTTTATTCAAAAGATTTATTCTATTAATAATGTAATATACCAGAGTTAGAACTCTCTGTTGGATGTCAGTGTCTTAGACAGGATGTTAAAATATAATAGCTTAAGTGGTATGAAGTTTGCAAAAGAAAAAACAAAAAAAAAAAACAAAAATAAAATTGAAAATGGTTTTCTATTTCTCCATTTTCTTCATTTTTTTTTTGATTTTGTAAAAAAAAAATTTTTGTTTTTTCATTGAAAAGGACTCTGTTAATTTTTGAAGTTGTCTTTCTTCTATTTTTTTTTTTTTTTCATTTTGTTTTTGTTTTGAAGAGGGATATAATTGTATTTGTTGTTCTTGATATTGTTGTTGTTTTATTTTATTGTCTGGGTAAAAATAAAAGAAAAAAGTTTATATTGTAAACGATGAAAGAATTTAAAAATAATTTTCATCTTTAAAAAAAAATAAAATGAAAAATTTTTATGGTTTTTCGTTTTTTTTTTTTTTTTTTTGTTTTTTAATAATTAGAGAGGTAAATAACATTTTAAATTTGATTAGAATTTAAGTTTAGTAGCAAAATAGCTGTATATAGTATGTTGAAGGAAAATTATTATAAAAATTTAATAAATTTTTGGAGAAAAAAAAGGAAATTTTGAGAAATTGTATTTAAATTTTGTGATATACAGCCATCGTTTCCCGATGACAATGGAAAATGGTGTTGACATTAATGTAATTACAAAAGCAACGTGGAAAATGCTAGGAGGCGATTGAGGTGAAACTTTATTAACAGAGAGGTTGATCAGATAATGATAAAATAACAATGAGTAGATTGGACCTTTTCTGCTTCCATACTGCATTTTCTCATTTCAAATCTCAACAGTGTTGAAAAAGCACTACAAGCTAAAACCACACATATTGGTCGTCAATAACTCTAGGTATATTTTATTGCCAAAATTACCAAAAAGAGTAATTCAAGAATTTTTAGTTTTAGAATTTCAAATTCTAATACCCTGTTATAAAAATTATTTGATTTATAATTGTAAAACATTCATAATTTACTTTCCATTCTATTTTTATTTTCCAATTTTCCAACTGCTTTTGAAAATATTTCATTAAAATTTATTGAAAGTTTTTGAATTCTGAATTAAAGTAGAATTTATTTCTTAAAAAAAGGATAGAACTAAAATAATAAATTTTTCATTTTAATTCTAGTATCTTCCACTCATATCTATGTGATGAAATGAATAAAAAAGAAAAAACAGAATCTTGTAGGAAAAAAAATTTTTTTTTAAAAATTTTTAAATTAGATTTTAAGTTGAATTTTTTTTTTTTCAAATACCACATTTTAAAATTCATAATTCTAAATTGTATTTGGTATTGAAGCATAAGAAATTTTATTCAGTGTTCTATTTCTTCATTATATATGAATAAAATTCATTATATATGAATAGAAATTTAGAGAAAATTTGAAATATTATTATAAATTTTCGATTTTGTTTATGATATTCCAATATTATTAATGTGCTTCTCATATTACTCGTCATAATTTCGAAAGTTATTATAATATTAGGATTCAGTATTGAATTTAATTTTCGAATGCAATTTTAACTTTAATTGAGAATTTCATCTTAATGTAGATTTAACGTTAATTTACTTTATGAAGTAATTGAAATTCTAATGCTGTATAAATGAGGTTGAAATTTCATATAGACAATTTAAGATTTGCCAAGGAATAATTTATTAAAACATCTTCCATTTTAAGACTATATATCGCAACATTTTATAACTTCAATATTTTTATAATATACCCTAGTAATGAGAAAATAAAATTAATTTTGAATTTCGTGTTTGTTAATTAAAATTACGTTTCTATGTATTAAATTATGTTATTATATCATTTTGAATGAAATTCTCAGAATAAATAGAACCTATATTTCAAGGATATTATTTTCTAGATTGCAATATATATATATATATGTATGTACATTTCTACCCATTGATTTGTTGTATAAGGTGAATAATTATAATTGCAATATTGATGAAAAAAAAATAAAAAAATTATGTTGCATATTTTTAGGGGAAAATAAAATACTTGTATTTTCATTCTATTTATATTTGTAATATTCCAATAGTTCGATATTTACAAAATTTAATTAATGAAATTGAAAATTTGCATTTTTTTTTGTAGCAAAAAAGAAGAAAATTTAAAATTCATTTATATACATAACATAAAATTTTAATTATATAGGTGAATATGACAATTTTGTCACGAATTATATTCAGAAAAGAACACAAAAAATAAAACCTATACAACCGCAATGAATTTTTATGAATGAATAATTTGGTTTCAATTCGATATAGCGTTCATCAGCATCAATAATTAAATGAAGTGATTATTAATTTTACCAAGATTTTTATGTTATGCATTTTCCCTTAAAATTATTTTAAATTTATAAAATTTGTTGGTACTTATAATTTGTTGTTGAAGAAGGTCTATTTCTTAATTATAATTGAATATTTTCGTTGAAATTTAGTTAAAGAATTCGTTAAGAAAATGAAAGTGTGTAAGTGTGTATAAGGAAACCAGAAAAATATTTGATTATAAGGTTTTTAGAGCGTAAAATGAAAAAACCACAATATTTTGATGAATGAATAGAAGATGAAATATAAAATACAAAATTAAAGAAAATTGTAATTTAATTAATATTTTGTGGAATTATATCAGAAATATTTTCAGAATTCTATACTGCAGTTTCTGAATTTTTAAAATTTGATTGAATTGTAAAGAGGAAAAATTGTTCAAATTTGTCTATTCAAATTCAAAAAGCTGTTTTAAATGTTCGACTGTCGTGTTGCAAAGGGTATAAAAGGGATATTAAAGGGGTATGGAAGAAATTTGTGTTATTAAATATTGAAGAAATAAGCAGAACCACACTTAACACAATTTTTGAGCATTATTATTTAATCTACCAATTTGAATAAGAAGCTTATTAATTTTCTTTGAATTTGAAAATTAACATCACATTAATGATGAACAAACACTCTTATTGGAATTTTTAAATTATCATTCAAGAAACGCACATCACTTGTGGCTATATGGTGACCATATAAATTTATTTTTTTTTTTAAATTAATAAACTAAAAATAATTTTATGGCCATAAGTAAGAACAATATTAAGCTATTAGTTATTTAAATCGATTTCAAATTTTTTTCTCTCCCGGATTTAACCTCAATGCCAAATAATTTTATTATTGTTATCACTCTAAAACAATTCATTATTATATTATTTTAAATATAGTAATATTTAAAATAAATTGCTAATAAAGTATATTATTTGTTCTATTCATAAATTTGAAAATTTTCTATATTTTTTCGACTTTTCATGTTAAAAACCAAAATTTTTATAAAATTATAAAATTGCATACAATATAGAGATAACCACAGAAAATAGTAACGATCAAAAATCATTCAACTGTAATGCTTCAGAAGCATTAAAAACAAAAAAAAAATTTGAAATCCATTGTAATTTTTTTACATTAGCCCGAACAAAATAAAGTAATAATAAATTATAAAAACCAAAATAAAATAATGGAAAAATGCCAGTTAAAATTTGTAACAATAATGTTTTTTTCTTGGTATAGCCAGAGTCGGATTTGGTTTGTACAGGGGCTCAATTTCTGGGATGTACGAAAATGTATACAGTTGCAGCAGTACACCATAAATGGTTTACATATCAACAAATAGTAGGTATTTTCGAATAAGGTCTGTTATTGTAAATTTTATGAAACAAGCTGTAAACCCGAAATGAGAGAACGTCAATTTTACAGCAACAGGCACATATTAAGACTTCAAATTCTTACTGAAATTGGTGATTGCATATTGAACGGTAAATTTTCAGAATTTTTTAATATTTTAAAAGAAAGAGTCAGTTGAGTCAGGATTTTTTCATATTTTTTTTGACGATTTTTATTCGAGCGAAGTGGTCTAAGAAGTATTCTAAGCCAAGGTGGTTTTCTTTAAGTAGCGCATTTTTTTAAATGTTTCAATGGTATTTCGTTGGCGTTCTAATGTTGTCGAGTGCCTTATTAATTTACTAAAATTTTATGCTTGTAATTGAAATTTAATATTTGATTAGGAACTCTAGGCTGCAACTTCTTTAACTTAAGACTAAATCCGGCACTATTTGTTGAGCACTCGTTTTGGAAAGAGTCTATAGGTCTATATAATAATTTACATAATATTATTTAATTTCTAGGAAATCATTTGCATTTTTTATTTTACTTTTTGTTTTCTTTTCATATAAATTTCCTATTCAAATTTACATTGTGTTTTGCAATGGTGATTGATCCTTTAAATAACAACCGGAAATTACTGTATATGTATGCATTGTTCACTTTATTATATATACGTATGCAATAAGTATTAGTTTTTTGATTTATTTATATATGTAATTATTTTAATTGTTTTTTTGGAAAAATAAATAATTGGTATAAAAGTTATTCTAATTTGTATGACGTAACAGCGAAAAAAAAAAAATTAATTTTTTTTTTAAAATAAATTATTTTTAGAATAAATAGAAAATCAAATAAATGTTTGAAAGAATTTTTTAATTACAAAATATAATTGGATTATACATGGGTAACTGTGAATAACATTTTGTGTTATAAAATGTAATTATTTGCAATGTAATTCCAAAAAACAATCAATATGTTAGAGCATGATTGCTTTTTATTTAAAAATTTTTGTTATGCAAACATCACGCTATTATCATAAGAAACATTACGATAATGACATGTGGAAAATTTCGAGAAAATCCACTCACTATTTAATTTCGAGCTTCCTAGCTAAGACCAGAACCCGTAGCTATTTTAAGCTTTTTTTGTTTAAAACTTTTTTTATTTAAAAGAACAATAAAATCTACATCAAGAGAATTTTTGTTTTTGAAAAATTTTGAATATTGGCTCCAAAATCTTAATCTGAATCAAAAATACAGCTAAAAAATTTAAGCTCATTTATTAGGAAAGTTTATAATTGTTGTTATTTTTAAAAACAAAAAAATTACGGGCAGAATTTTCAGACCCATATAGGTATATGACCACCATTATAAGGCATATATTTCCTATTGGCATATATAATTCTATTGTATTTGTTATGAGCTGTATCTCTTGATATATCAAACAAAAATTTGCCGAAATTCGTCTTACCAAACGTAGAAAAATGATGCGACTAATCATATACAATATTGGAACCATAGGAAAAAATTAATACATGCTTTCGGTAGATAACTAAAAATGCAATTGAATATTTAAAATTTTCATTTTTATTAAATTTAAAACGAAAATAAAGGATTGCTATATGGAAACGAAATTTTCATTTTTTGAATATTGCCTCCAAAATCTGAATCAAAATTACAGCTAAAAAATTTAAGCTCATTTATTAGGAAATTTTCATTTTTATTAAATTTAAAACGAAAATAAAGGATTGCTATATGGAAACGAAATTTGACACGTAATTCAATTGACTCTTAATGAACTCTCATTTATTTTACTATAAAATTTAATAAAAATGAATTGAGAAAATTTAAGCCAATTTATGCAATGATAAAAATTTTCAAAAATATTAAAATTTAATTTTCACTAAAACAAAAATTTAATTTAGTTTTCATACAACAAAAAATTTATTCGGGTTGAATTATAAAAAAAAAAAATTTCCTAAATTTAATTTTTTTTATTGAAATTGTCAAAATTTTAAATTCAGTTGTCAAGTAAGTAGAATTTTGCGAGTAGATAAACTGTATAGTATCTGATTATTTTGATCTTGATGTGTTAGGGGCGATATGAAAATTTTTTATTTAACAAAATTTTCATTTTTTATTCCAATTAGTGTGAATTTTTCTTTTTTTTTTTGCATTCATATAAATTGCAAATTTAAAATATTATAATAAAATTGACACGTAATGAATGTGAATTCTGTGTTATTGCTGGTATATAATCAAAAATGTTGATAGAGAGAAAAAAAAGTTTTCATTGAAAATTTTATTAAAAAATTTATAAAATCTCCTTACTTACTCGTCAACATTTTATTATTGGCAATATTCTGTTGTGTACGGGCAATAATTTCATTTGGATGTTGCTTTTTCATATGAAATTCAAGTATAAATATAAATTTATTATTAATTTTTAATTTATTTTCATTTATTCATAATATTATATTCGTGAAATCTTTATGAAATATTTTAATCAAAAATAATTATATCTTGGTCTTAAAAGGATCAATATGACGAAAAAAAAGTTTTAAATATTTTCAACTGCATTTTCTGACCAAGCAAGGAGATGTAGGATTTTTTTTAAGTCGAATTTTTGGAAATTTTAAACTATAACACATAGTTGTTGTATGGCAATAAGGGAAAACCATCATGCTGCAGTTTGAAAAAAATTTTGAAAATCTTGAAATGAAATTTATGACCAAATCAAAGATGTTTGAACGATTTCAATTATTTTGTATAGTCTGTGCTAAATTTGTAATTCATTTCCAAGGATCTAGAATTATTTCGTATATTTTTATTTCATTAAAAATATTTCAAAATATTGCAGTATTGCATATTTTCCAAATTTATTTGTGTAGCATTCTATTTTTGACATTATTGTGAAAATTGGTAATAATATCAGCGGATTTTATTTTTAAACTTCAATGAATTCATTAGTAAAGAAACAGTGAATAAAAAAAAAAAATTAAATTGAATTTTTCCATTTTTTTTTAACACACATTAAAGTGAGGGATGCATCATGTATGTACTCGTAGATTTGTAGGTATGAAGATATAGAAAAAAATTTAGCCCAGAATTAAAATACCTTTTAATACATTTTTATTTTTAATTTAGTTTAAATAGCGGTTTTTTTTTTTTAAATTTGTAGTGTCCTTTTGATATTTTGCTTTTAATTTTTTTTTCTTTCAAATTTTCTGTTGTTGATTGTTATCACCCCATTTTAAGCACCTCTTTTATGACAGAATAAATATTTTTATTTTGTTTTTTTTTTCATTTTATTAAGGGAACAAAATTATTTTAGTAATGAAAAAAAAAACACTAAATAAAAACGAAAAACAAAAAATATAATTCAAGTGACAAAAGCAGATTTTATTAGAGAGTTGGTTTTTTTCTCTCTCTCTCTCTCTCTCTCTCTTTGTTTTTTTTTCTGATTATTTTTCATTCTTTTCATATTTTTGTGTGTTGCCATTATTTATTAATTTCAATATTATTGGAGTTATTTTATGTTTTTTGTTGATACCAAATGTGGACATTATTAATTATTGAGAATTTGTTGGGTACGAAAACAAGGAGAGTGAGATTATAGTAGTCAGAAATTCGTATTGGCCGAGAGTATTTAAAAAATTTTTAATAGAATTGAACAAAATTGAAATAAATTTTAAACTAATCGCCAATCAATTGATTCATGATTTTGAATTCACTAAACACTAGGAACTCACAATATGTCATATTGAGCTGTAGCAAAAATTTTTTTTGGAAATTTTCGTTTTCTGGCTAAACGAGAAGAGGTAGAGTGATTCTAAGTGTTTTCTATATTTATTAAGAACTCACGGATTCTGCCAATCTATGAAATCGCGTTTGGGCACTTTCAGGAAATATTGAATATTTATCTGTATAATAAGGAATTTTTATTCAGGAAAAAAAAAGAATTCATCAGAATAACCCGTGTAAGCTGGAGCCGATTGAAGAAATTAAATAAAATAAATCTGAATGCTAACAGCAATCTACAGCTTTTCAATCCGAATCTACAGCTTCGCAATAAGTCGAATTCAGTAATACAAAATTAATTTAATTTCAGTAACAGAAGTATTAACTTAATTAAATGGATAGCTTTTTATGTAGTCCAGCGGGGCAAAACTATTCCTTTCAAAAATTTTTTTGAGAAATTTTTAAATAAATTAAAAATTTTTCTAAAAAAATATAATACAAATAAACAAACCTTAAATAAAAGAGGAATGAAATGGAAAAATGAAAAAAAAAAAATTTATGAAAGATTTGATGAAGAAGGCGAAAAAGTGAAAAATAAAAAACAAAAAACGGCAACACCCATAAAATGACCTTTATATATTTTAATTCAGATAACAAAAAAATATAAAATTTATTTTATTTCCACATTTTTATTTTGTTTTTCTCTTTTATTTTGTTGATTTAACTTTAAAAGGTTGACTTTTACATTAATTATAACTCTTTGCCACCCCGAAAATAAAAAAAAAATACTGGGTGGATAAAAATTGAGAAGAAAATAAATAAAAAAAAAATTTTATTTTATGGTTAAATGAAGATTCTGTTTTGTTTTTTTTTTGTTTCTCTTTTCGTTTTTGGTCCCGAAATAATACTGTAAGCACTTTTAAACAATACACAAATGGACATATGAGGTCAAATAAGCTAAAAATAAATAAAATATTCATATAGTTATTTTAAGCAAAAATTTTAGTAAAAAAATAAAACAAAATTTTGAGGCAGTATATTATTATAAAAAAAAATATTGCAGATATTTTAGAAATTTATAAAATAAATTCCAAAAATGGAAAATTCTGCTTTTAAAAATAAAAAAAATAAATTAAATTTTATTGTTATTCATTTAAACTATTTTAGTGCGAGTGCATAAATAAATACATTTTATTAGATTATAATGTTAAGTAAAGTGATTTATTGTACATACAGAGAAAGAGTAGAAGTGAGAGGGAGATAGGAAGAGAATATTAATAAAAAGATTTAAAGGGGCTATTAAAATTTCTATAATTGAATTGAAAATCATAAATAAATTGTGTTAAAAATGGGGGAACAAAATATGGTGAATAAAAGAAGTGTTAATTGTTTTCATTAGATTTATAGTTTTTGAAAATTTTATGGAAGGACAAAATAATTTTAAAATTTTTGGGGCATTGCATTAATTTATTCTTTTTTTTTCAATAAAATTTTAAAGTGGTATTTAAAATATTTTCTATATGAGGAATTTGTAATTTTTTATTTCATAATTTTTTTAATTTAAATAAATTAGAAATATTAAATTGAAGGTTGAACAATTTATTTTCGGGTTTTTACTGGAAAAAATATTGGAATCCCTATAAATTTGAATTCGAATCAATTAATAATGAATTAATTTAAATTTAGAACATTTTAATCAGTTTGATTGATTTTGTTAAATTTTGCATATTTTTAGGGGCAAAATAAATAAATTTGAATAAAAAATTTTGGCTTTTAATTCTAATTGCTAGTTTGAAACAATTTATGGGCTTAGGATGTAATCAAAATTTAGCAAGTTCTCTGATTTTACAGTGCAATTTCGAAATTGAATTTAATTCCACAAAACTTTATTTAATTCTAAAATTTTTTTGTTAAATTAGATAAAAAGATTTTTTAAGATCTATTAGATACATTAGAAATGAAAGAGTATAACAATAGATGCAGTAGTCTTTTAAATTTATTCCTGAAACATCTTAGGCCCCTTAAATTTGATTAACATGAAACTAGTACATTTTTGACGTTAGCAATTTTTTCATATTACCGAATTGTTGTAAACTTTAAAAATTTAACTTTTAAACACAACGTGTAGTTGTTTATCTTTATTATTAATATTTCTTATGAGATAAACTAATGGAAATTGCTTCATACAATTGCAGAACAGATGGATGTCGTAATCAAAGGAACGAGTCAAGACAGAGTAAACACTCTTCCAGGGTAAAAAGCAAAAATGGTCACTTTTTCGAGTTCAATTATTTTAAATTTTTCTATATAAAATTCATAAAATTTCTTCCAATTCAAAAATTGTAACAGATTTTTAATAGAATTCACCAGCTCACCTTCAAATAATCAATCATACAAATTAAGTTTTTAGTATAGCTTTAATTAATTATATTTTTCAATTCTTTTACTCTAATTATGCATGTATATATATATACATATATACAGATAAATTAATTTCTTAAATAAGAGCAAGAGTATACAATTTACTTTTAGAATTAATCCATTAAATCTACATCATTTCAACACCAAAACAATTATTATTAAATTTATTCATTGTTTATAAATATAGGCAGGATATAATTATAATGTTATATAACATGTTTATCTTAAAATATGTATACTATATATATGTATTATATATATATATAAGGGTATATATGAATGTTTCAATTACATAACAACTATTATTATTTTGAATGATTGTTTTGAAAGCTCAATGAGATCAATGATAATCAATGATGTCATCGATCATCAATTAGACAAAAAATAAAAAAAAATAATAAAAAATAATTTTTACTTTTATTTTTTCATTTTTATATTTGTATTAAATAATTTACTTGTTATATATATACATACATATCCTGTCATTTACTTGTCTATTTCAATAACATTAAATTTATTTTCATTTTATATCTTTAATATTTCACACAAAAATGTATAACAGTATATGACTATATACAACTCTAATAATATTGTATGAAATTCTATAGCTAATATTTTAATGATTTTCACTCGATTGAAAAGATTTTCACTTCATATTCAGGATAAACAACTTGAAATAATTAGGTATATTTTATGTTTATATATAAATATATGTTTGTGTATATTAAATAAATTATACGATATAATAATCTCTATGATACGTAAACATTAATATTATGCTTATATTTGCAATAATATGTATTATGTTTGTGTATATTATAGTTAATGTTATTCATAGTTTTAAACTGGATATATATATATATATATATATATATATATGTGTTATAAGTTTATGGAATACAAAACCTTAAAAAAAATATTTTGAGATAATTTTTATAATATTTGATAATATAGTAAATAATAACCATCAGAATCATAATAATTATGTTAATAGCTTTATATCTATATTATTATTATTATATAATATATTCCATTTTATTACCTTTCCCCATATCTTATATAATCATAGTAATAATAATAATCAATATTAATTTTATACAAAATGTATATTATATGCATATATGGAATATATAGGGTGTATAAATTTTTTTTTTTTTTTTGAATAGATTTAGGATTTATGAATTATTAGTAAATGCATTTGATTCATAATTATTATAA
The DNA here is from genome assembly GCF_029603195.1 of Condylostylus longicornis. Taxonomy (NCBI): domain Eukaryota; kingdom Metazoa; phylum Arthropoda; class Insecta; order Diptera; family Dolichopodidae; genus Condylostylus; species Condylostylus longicornis. Next base: position 1,216,728 of record NW_026578045.1, read on the forward strand.
TATATGTATAAGTAAATGAATAGAATTTTATTTGAAAACTGAAACAGTTATATTCATTATGATGCAGGAAGATGGACAGACAGTGTTACTATTTTGTGTTCTACAATTTGAGTGTGAATAAAGTGTAAATTTAAGAATTTTGTTTTTGCTCGAAAGATTTCATTTTCCTGTTATAATTGCTTTAGAGTTCATATACATATATTACTCTTCAAAAGATTATTAATTAATTAATCAATATTTCACTATTTACTTAATCTGTTATTAAAATTACAGGACAAAGTATAATTTTGTTCAGGACAACAATTCATTATTTTGAGAACAAAAAAAGAAGAGAAAAAATATGATGAAATTTACAAAGAAAATAAAATATTTGAATAATTTTATAACATTCTGTTCACAAAATCCAAAAAAAAACTGATATTAAAAATAAATATTAATTACTTTTCCTAAAATCTACATTAATATAGTTTCATATAATAATCTGTATATATAAACAGAAATATATTAAAGTAACATACAATATTGCATAACTGTTATAATTTTATGAACTGTGAGAAAATTATGAGTTCATCTTATACATATATACAACCTAATTTAATCTAGAAGGTTAAATATATTTACATATGTGATTTGGTTTTCAACATTGTTTTGTTATGAGATAAAAAAAAAAAATTTCTAAAATTGTATAGGTACCTATTATAAAGGTGTACATAATAAATAGGATTCTTAGGTATATAATGTAAATATTTCATAATAATATAACACAATATGTATAACATATTTTAGTCAGTATATATTTAACATAATATATAAGTATGTAAATTGTGTGTTGAAATATGTAGATATGAAAATTGAATTTGATTGAATTTAACTCCTACTCTTGTATACATTTTCAATTAACCTTTATATTCTCAAGTGTACCTTTTTTGAATAGAAAAGTATTATATTATGCATGCTTGAAAAAATTTGAATGAAGAGAAAGAATAATAGAGAAGAGAGTGAGAGATATAGAATGGTAGTGATGGTGGTTGTGGTGGTACATGATGAAGAGATGAGATTTTAGAATATTTTGTAAAAGATACAAGTAACAAGAAAAAAAAACACGAAAGAAATGAATAGAATGAGAGAGAGAGAGACGATGAGAGGAGATAAACGATGATCATAGGTAAATATTTGTTTTTTTTTTCTTTTTCGTATTCGTTGTGAGTTAATGAGAAAGAGAAAATAAATAGGCATATAAAATATTATTGTTTTCTTCCTTCTTTTAACATATTCAAATGTAGATGCTGTACTCGTATATAAAATATAGAAAATGATATATAAAATAAATTTATATTTTTGTATGTCTAATACGAGAAAATCTGTAATATTATGTAACGAAAGATTTAAAATATTGGTGCCGCCACTATTACCTTTTATGTTCATTTCTTCAAGTTTTCTCTTGTTTTTCTTTTTCATTTTTATTGTGACTTTAGCTAATGTGTTATACAGAATGATTTGTTACACACATATGCACATTTATTAAATATCAACAATGTATTTTATTTTTATTTTATTCATTTTTTGCTTTTTTACTCTTCTTGTTTTTATGTACTTTAAGATCTTGAATAAATAGATTCTTTATGGAAATAGAATTTTTATTTTTTTTTTTTTTTTTGAATAATAACTAGATTTTATGCATGAAGAAAAAAGGATTACCATATTATCTAGGAAAATATTTCTAAGTTTTGGAATTGATTCTAATTGGGCTTAAACTCTTTTGATTAACTGTTACAAAAAGCACAGATGTATTGTTCAGAATTATTATTAGGGCTTGCAGTTCGATTTGGATCATTCACACTGAAATATGAAAGCGGTCGTATACGGCTAAAAATATCTGAATTCAGGTGGTTATCGTTATAAATATATATCTAAATTATCAGTGAAATTTAAAAAATTAATTGAGTATATTCAAGAATATGTGGCCTCTGTAACTTTTCATAATATTGTAAACAATGTTAAATTCAAAATGAAGTCTAACTTGTCAAATTTTGAAATTAAAATTTGCTGCATAGCTTACGTGTGTAGCTTGATTGGGTTATCAACGTGGTATCAACAAATTCGCTTCTCTTTGATTTAAATTCGCCTTTGACTATGATTTGGCGACTGTAGTAAACTTCTTTCCATTTACAGAAAGTATGTAATTTTATTTTTACAAAAAAATTGAAATTTTATACTGTTACAATTTTAATTTTTTTTTTTATTTCTTACATTGAATTTTTTTTCTCCTAAATTATTCTTACCGAGAACAGAAGGGCAAAAAATAAAATGAGAATAAAATAATAAAAAAATGGCGGTATTCTTTTCCATTCAAATAGAAAATTGAAATTACATTCCGAGATCAAAATAAAAAAAAAAGTGGAAAGAAAATGGTAAATGATTTTTACAAGAATTACATAATTTGAAATATTTTTAGAAATCACATATATCGTATATGTATATTTAGTGTATAAGTGGGTAGTTATTTATAAATATGAACTCAGTGTGAACGACTAGTATGCATATGAATAAAATGAGAGAATACAAAAAAATTGTTAAAAAAAAAAACCAATCATGCAGAAGAAGAAATCAAATGTGTGGTTTTTTTGTTTTGAAAAGGTCAGAACGATGGTTATTTGACCTTAATAGTTTGTAAAACTCTTCATTTTGATTCGAATTGAATATGTGGGTGATTTTCATTTTTTTTTAGTATTTTATACCCCAATTTACTATGTATTTAATGGTAGTCATTACAGGCAATTTTGTTACAATTATGATAAAATTGTAAATTAAAAATTTCTACATTTTAAATTTTAACTTCGAATATTTTCAATACTCAGCATTTTTCAGAATATACCTATAGAAACATTACTCTATTTGTACTCAAAAATTTAAAAACAAGAAGAGAGAGGGACCGTTAACCAAGTAGAGATCACGTTTTCATTTACAAGTAAGTGAACTCTTGCCTTGATTTCACTGGTATATTTTTCGTATAACTTTCAATGTACATTGACTATATTGATTACTTTTACATTATAATTTTTCTGAGTGCATTTATTTCAATTGATATTTTTTTTTCTAATAATTTTAAAATATAAGTAACATAAAAATTATTTTTAAAAGTGACATTTTACTATAATAAGTAAAAAAGAAATAGAAAGCTAGCTATTCTCCTTAAAAAAGTTAAAAATCATACTTTGACACTTTTAGTAAGATGACATCGTAAAATAAAGGAGTTGTCATATTAAATTTGAAAAATAATTTAAAAAATTGTCATGGTAAAAGTAAAAGATTTTTTTTTTTTCAAAGTTTTACGAATCAAGTAAATTGATTTTTTAATATTAATATTTTTATATTTGAAATATTTTTCATAGAAAAAGAGAAATTTCTAAGAGAAATTTTTTGTTTAAAGACTCTATTTTCAATAATTTATAATAAATATTAGAGAACTTAAAATTGAATTCTGTATAGAGTGGAATTGCAGTTTACAAGTATAAAAGAAAATATTTGTTAAATAAAATTTGTATTTAAAATAATTTACTTTTTCCTGTAAGAAATTCATTGTAATTTTTGTTCGTTCTCACAGTAATTAAGAGTATTTTTCTTTTCAGAAGAGTAAAACTGTAAGAAAACTTTTTTGAGTATTGAGAGTAAAATTGAGAGTAAAGCATTCTGTCTGTACCGGTTAATTGAAAGGAAAGTATTCGGTTTATTATGGTATACTACGCTGTATGTATAGTAAAATAACAAACATTATTAATAATAAAGAGAATTAACGAAATGGATCACCACTAGTACACAGGGTCGCCGCTTGAAATAACACAAAAGTAGCAAAATTTTGGAAAAAAGGGGTAGCATACTAGCAAAAATTAAATTAGAAAAAATAGCATAAACGTAGCATATTTCATTTCATCCATCTCGTTTCAAAGTCAAACTTAAGAATATTTCATTTCAGTGAATTTTCTCGACTTTGCCTCTAAATTTTCGAACTTACGAGTATGCACATATATTTATATAATAAATTAGTTTATTTTCTTAAGAATAACTCATAATTAAGTTCTTTGAGCGAACATTATTGCTTTTACTATTTCTATTTTATATTTATTTGATAAATTATTTTTGATTAAACTTAATTATGAAGTAACGCATTCAGCCGGATCAGAACCATGTGGCAAACTAAAAATATTTATAGCAAAATTGAAAGAACAGTAGCTTCAATACATAACATTGAGCTGGAGCATTAAAACTTTAAAAAATGTGCAAAAGAAATGATTATGCAAATGTGAAATATAAATATGAACTGAATATTTTATTTGAAAATAGTAAAAAAGTAATAACTCCGAAAACTAAGTAGAAATTCCAATTGAACACAAAAAAAAATAGCAATTTTGCTACTATTTAAGTAACATTGTGAAAAAGCTACAGTAGCACACTAAATTTTGTCATATTTTTATATAAAAAATGAGAGATAAAATGTCGCTTTTGTTGCTTGTTTCGCTCAAAAAAATTCTCTTTTTACATTTAAAGGTTATTAAATTTCTCTTAATTTTCATATTTACAGACATTTAATTTGTAATTTAACATTAATAATGGCAGCTTTAATTTAAATTTTAAATTAAATTTAAAACTTATTTTAAATGGTGTCTTTAAAATTAAATTTTCTTCCTTTAAAGACCTTCACAAATTGAAAGAGAAAAATATTCCCGTATTATATTATGTACATTAAAATTTTATAAACTTAAAATGTCGAATTATTTTCAATTTCAATTTTTCTTAATATATGTAAATGTAAGTATAGTAATTTTGTCACATAAAATAAGTATGTATAAGCTTTTCGAAGAAAAAAACAAAAATCTACATTTTCTTTTTTTTAAAATTTTTCAAAATTTTAGAAAACATAGAAAATAATTTGAAATCTTTATTTTTTATTTTCCTTCTAAATCTTGTACTTTTGGTACACTTCTTTTTTTTTTGTCTCTAACATTTTTACTACTGATTTATTTATCAGACTAGTCAAGTTTTCAATTCTAAAAATAAATCGAAGTACCTAAACGTATAAAGTAAGTATAAAAAAAAATTGCAATTGAAGATACAAAAAATATTATTGAAAAACGATAACTAAAATAGAAAAAAGAGAAAAAATATTGAATTGAAAAATTTACTTTTCTTTTTTTTACGATATTTATTTGCGCGAATAACGATAAAACAGAAAAAGAAAGAAAACAATAATGAAAAAAAAAATAATAATAAAAATTGCTTTGAAGTTTTTAAAATTTTATTTTTTTTTATTCTACATTTACTTCACCTATGTACACATATTGTACATAATGTATATATACAATTTTATATCAAGGACTCTATATATTACCTGTATGAATAAAAATACATATATACTTACAAGAGTTTTTTTACATGGTGTTTTCTTGGATTTTATATATAGAATAATCGAATTTCTTTAATGAATAAACGAGATGAGAGTAAATTTTTTGTTCAGAAAGGATTATACCAAAGGTATTGAAAGCAACTGGATAGCGTAATAAGTTTGGGTTAAGAGAATATTCTGATATAAGTGGCGGTTTTATAGTTCAATGTCAACTTTTTGTGTTATGTTTTATGAATGAAAGGATGTAATTGAAAAAATAAATAATAATTTCAATTCATATGCTTTACACTACATTATAATTGATTGATTTAAAGGCATTTTGAATATATTCAGTGTTCAAGTAAGGGTATTGAATTTCTATGTAAATTTTTAGTATAATAATTTTAAAAATTTGAACAGAGAACAGTTTGAATTGACAGAAATTTGAATTTTAGAACAATTTCGCTTACAATATTTATTAATTTTGTAAGGAGACAAATATTTGGTGCTTAAAATATGGTAGAAAATTCTTAATTGTAGTCCTCATGCGAATATAAAAAAAAAAATCCGGATTTTCTTAATAGATATTAGAAATATACTCGCAATAAAATGATATCGGAAACTTGATATTTCTCATGCATTGTGTGAGTGAAGCACTCAATATAATATGAGAAAACCTATTATTTTCATTTTCAATTTTTTTTGTATTTCTGTATTTTTTTTTATTTAATTTTACTTCTGGCTGTGATAACAATTTTTTTTTTATTTTTTTTGCAATTTTTTTGTTTCTTGTTTGAGAAAAAATAAATTTTCCATAGCTAAAATGTTCACGTAAATGTCATATTTTTATTTTGTTAGTTAACACATGCACATATGACATACGTAAAATATCCTTTACATACAATATAATGTATGTATATATATCTAATTGAAAAATAATCAAGATAAATACATGAGTTTTTTCTTAGTAACAAAAAAAAAAAAAATTTAACTAAAAATTTAAAGAAACTAATGGGAAAGAAAATAATAAATTTAAAAGGATCAAATTGTATTTTAAAAAAAATATTTTTAAATTAAGAATTTAGCCGTAAAGGACAATTTTCTTTTCTGTCAAATTTTCTTTAAATTAAAATTATAAGTATATAATATTTAGGGTATAGCACCCTGTTTGAGCACCATGGAATCATATTAATGGTGATTCCATTGCTTAATTAATATCGACTTGTTATAAGTAATAGTGTTAAAAATAAAAATTTAAAATTTCTATATTTCAATTAATTAAAATTTAAATAAATTTTTTCTGAGTGTAACAAACATAATTATTTTTATTAATTTAAATATTTTATAATAAAAATTAAATGTTTCTTTTTTTTTTAAATTTAAAACTTACCATTATGCATAGCTACACTTTTATCTTCAACACGACTAACATAACAGCAAAGTTCATCTTGTCGTTCAGCATTTTCAATTAATTCAGCTTCAACTGAGAAACCCCACATTTGTTCTAATGTTGTACGTTGTAATTCAACTTGATATAATATTTTCATACAAACTTCAACAAATTCATGATTGTGTAACTGTAATGAATAGAAAATTCGAAATGGATAAAAATTAAAAATATTGAATATTTTTGAAATGAATTAATAATAATTGTTTTAATTAATTAATTTAAAAATTTTGATTTTATCAGATTAATTTTGAATATTTTGGAAATGAGTCCTAAAAGTAGCATATTCGAGAAGAGTAATTGGCTCATATTTCAATAAAATTTAATCACTCGTCTAAATTACAACCTGAAAATTAATTAAATCTCCTTAAAATCACTTTTAATTGCAAATTCATTCTATTCTTGCACACAAATGGTGTCTTCACATACACTATAATTGTCCAGTCAAAAATATAATAGATTTTTAATTACAAAAAATTATATTGAACTCTTGTTTCAATTTCCAATAATAATTATCCATTTTAAATGAAATGAACTTTTTAATTAACTTCTTTAAAATCAATTTTAGTAATACAAGTGATTTTTAAAGGATTTTCTATTTCTTTGTTTTTGTATTTTGTTCTTCAATAAAAAAATTTTCAATACTCTTCAATTATTCTTCACATCTCTATATTTTGATAAAAGATAAAATGAAAGAAGTAAATTGAATTATTTATAAAGGTATAAAGGTAAAACATATAGTTAAATGCCAAATTACAATTAAAGAAAAATAATTAATTTGTGAACATTTTGAAATCATTCTTTAGTATTATGTATTCGATTAAGAAAAATGGAAAATTACACTTTTGCAAAATAACTATAAGTACAAAATTGATATCACATACATATATATATTTATATGTATAATAGAAATTAATGAATTTTTAAACAATTTTGCTACACAGAACAATATAATTAGGGCACTTTATAATTATTATTAAAAGTAATAATATGATTATTATTGTCAAGGGAGTACTTATATCTTGTTGAAAAATTTTACATTTGAGTACATTTATCATTCAATAAAGATGAATCAAACCAATTGTTTATAATGTAGCACTTTTCTCTTGAACAAGCGAAAATACTGATTTTTTTTAAATTATTGCATACATTTAGGATGAGCGGAATACTAATATTGAAAAACAACGTAACGTAATGATTGAATTGGATTAAGTAATTGAATTAAAATAAATAGATATATTTTTTGATGAATTTTCTGTTATCATTTTGAAATTTGGAAAAGCATAAAGATTCGGAAATAACAGTTATTGAAAATAAAAATATTACCAATGCCAACAGACGATAACACGGGACGGAGAATAAAATTTTATCTAGTAACAATTTATTTGTTTTCTATATTGTAATTACTTATTTTTCCCTTTAATACAGGAGTAATTACCCGGTAAGTTCATTTACTTTAGGTTTACTACTAATTCTTCTTATCTGAGGGTAATTTTTATTTTCTAAAAAGGGTAATTACCCCCAATAAAAAATACTAATAATTTTTTAAATCTCAGCTGTAATAACTTGGAATTTTTATTTTATTTTAGAATCACTAAAAGACAAATTCTAATATTTAAAAAATCTTAGTAATTAAATGAACGTAACTACATTATTTTATTTTGGTATAGTTTATAATTTCGAAAACCTATTTCAAATTAACAAAAATACTAATAAATGGCGAAAATAAGGCTTTCTTAATTAAGTTTAAAATAAAATTAATAAATAACAAATGCTAGCAAGATAAAAAATTTAAACATGAAAAATCGAAAATTTAATTTATTTAAGTTGGTATTTTTCCATTGCAGGATTCTTTTATTTTATGAAAGAATCGAAAAATGACAAAAAATATCGTCTAAGGGTTTGATTTATTTGAAAATTTCCAAAATTTTTTGTATTTTCTTAATAAATAAAATGTGTGACTTAATAAATGTATGAATTTACAGTGAAATCTCTTTATAATGAATATTGTGTATGACATTCTGAAATTTATATTTCACGAACAATATATTAATTGTCACGAACTTGCTATTTTGTGTTTTTAGTAAAATATGTATTTTATGGTAAAGATTCTCTATATTACAAAATTTCTGTACTACTTAAAGAATTTTGTATATATTTGCTTCATAGATTTTCTACTGTACTCAAGCAATATCTTAAAATAACACTAGAAAAACCTACAAATTTACTTAAAAGAACTATAAAATACATATACACACTTTTTATATCATAAATTGACTTTTAATAATAAATTTAAGAAAATAATTGAAAAATATATTTAATAATTTGAAGAATTACACTTGTGTAAGGATAAGATTTTAGACAAAAAAGAAAAATTTAAATATACTTAATAAAAAAATAAGACTTAAGAGATCATAAATGAAAAAAATTATTTGCTTCTATAAATCTTTTATACATATATATTTTTTTTAAATATTTTAATAACTCTTAAGAAATTCATAAAATAGAAAAGAAAATTTTACTACCGACATTTTTCTTTTAATAATTTCCTTTTAACCACACATAAATACTGAAAATATGAATTCTTTTCAAAAAATGTGTGAATTTTAGATATATGTAAAAATTTAATTGAATTAAAATTAATTATAGGTCTATGTTATATGTGTATATGATAATAAGGTATGAAAAACAAGTGCTCTTGTATGAAAAGAATTTTTTTTTTCATTTTAAATTTGGATTTGAATAAAATTTTCAATTGAAATTGAGTTCATATTAAGAATTAAGATCAAAATATTTAAAAGTTGAAAGAAGATTTTTAATCTTTCTTTTAATTGATTTCTCATTTTTTTAAATGACGTAATCATGTAATGAACAGTAAAATGTTCTTATTTGTAACAGTTTAATTTGTATAGATTTTAATGAAATTATTCTTAAAGGAATTGCTGGTTTTCACATTTTTAATTGTCATATTAGTCACTTAACAATTGATTTGACTGATGTGCGTCTTTATATTTTTTTGGTGTTAGCGAGAGAAAATCTTAAAGAGAATTCATTTTAAGATGCTTAAATCGTCAGCTATCTGATATGTTTTATAAAATTTATTTGAATTTTCTGGCTTATTGGCTAATATTTAATTTATGGTATAATTATTTGTAAATGGATTTCATATTAATTGGATTCGAGTTGCGGAGACTCTCTTGTTACTAAATGTTATGGTAATCTGATAATATTATTATTGGCAGTAAGAGCTTTATTCATACATTTTTCAAAAATTAAATTCAATTAAATTGTCATATTAACTAAACAACACTCCGAAAAGCCTAATTATATTCGATCAATATAAACTTGTGAGAAGAAAGTATTCTTTAAATCTCACAGGTTTGTTAAATCAGCCTTTATGGTATGCAATTTTTTTTTCTTTTAATTGTACATGCATGTGTGGGTGTTCCAATGTACGTGTGTAATCTACACGTGTATTACATTTTAATTTTTTTGTATTAGAGAAAATCTATTAATTTTGTACAAGTGTTTTTATTCATTCCTTAGTAAATTTGAAGAAGAAGAAGAAGGAGAACAAGATAGAATACATACCAAATTTAGATTCATTTTTTTAAAATGCGGTTTCAAATACAAAATCTCAAGAAAATTCATAAGAAATGAAAAAAAAAATAGACATTGAAAATTTGAAAATTATTTTTTTCCATTTAAAGTTTTACAAACATTTTATTTTTTTTTTTTCAGTATTTTATTGTAAGTATAACACTTTTTGGAAAAGTTATTAAAGAAAATGAATTTCTTCACTTTTCATATAATAAATTAAGAAGTTTTCAGAGCGTAACACTCGTATAAAGCAAAAAAAGAATAAAAATTAAAAAAAAAAATTATTTACAAATATTTTCTGTTTTTATTTCAAATGCAAAAAAATATATACAAAAAATTGTGTAAATAGTTTTTTCGGTTTCATTTAAAGAAAATCTCTGATCTGGAAAAAAAAATTTTCTTCAGAGAAAGGTCATATCAATTTTCATAAAGCTTAAATGCTTAAACAAAGAATACACACATGAATATATATATATGAGTAGTGCACACACACATGTACGACACCTGTACTTGAAAAAAGTGTAATATTTTCATTAAAGTAATGAAAAATGCATTGAAAGAAAAAGTTTTTAATTATTGTTTTGTACTAAAAGTAAATTCTTTTTACATTAACATTAATGTTGTAAGGGGAAATATTATTTTGAGAGAGATGCTATTTTATATGAAAATTGCATACTTCCAGGAGAAATATTAATATAATTATTGTAATACTTAAATACGAAATATTTACTTTTTTATTTAATTGTTTATGAAAAAAAGTATATTAATAAAAAACTCTGCAATTTTTCCGTATCTACTAAAATGCCTGATTTACCGAATTTTCGATATCTTTGAAAATCCCTTCAAAATTATTGTTATTTAAATTTCAATTTGACCAGATTTTTAGATTAATTAATTTTATTATTAGGTTGGTTAGTAAAATTTCTTATTTTAGTAGAAGTAGTATTAAATTTAGTGACAAAAGTAGAGGATCAAGAGTCATTATTTTAGAACTTCTCCAAAATATAAAAATATTTAAGTATGTCGAGTTTGAGAATTTTTTCACAGGTCTCTATATGAAATGTGTCAACGTGGTTAGGTATCTCTTATGAAATTTTTATACAGATAACTTCGTATTAGAATTATTCAATATCTTCTCCTGAAACTTTAAAGTTATTCTTATAAATTTAAATCTGTTATACAAAATCATGTCAAAAATTGCACTATAATCCACTTTAATATTGTGGTATCCGAAATTAATTAATATTAATAATTTTCATTTTAATAATATAATTGCAATATTAAATAAATAAAAAACAATTTTTTTTTACCATTTTCCAATACCACGCAGTTAAAATTTAAATTCTCATGAAAATAAGAAGCGTATTAAACACTTTTCTCATCTATTAAGTGGGATTAAAAGAGTGTTATAATCATTCTTATATACACCTACATAATTCTATTTTCTTAAATAATTCAAAAAAAAAAAAAAAAAATGAAAGGAACAAAAACTGTAATATAAGCCACAGTCATTTATGATAAGGGTGCCATCTATAATAAATAATTCACGTAAACGTAATATGTTTACATGGGAGTGCACAATATACATTTATTTATATTTATATGGGATTGTATATTGAAAATGTTTGTGTACATAACATAATAAACAAAGGTTCTAAAGTACACATATTTATTTAGGGAGTTTTATAGCTTTCTTTGTTCTTCATAAAATTTTCTACATCAATGATAAATAAAGAGACTTGAAATATTTATTCTTTTAATGTAACCTACTTCAATATTAAAGTTATAATTTTTGAAAAAAAAAAAAAAACAACAAAAAGAATAATGTAAATAATATTTGGTTTCTTCATTTTTATAGCACATTTTCAAAACAATAAGAGGGAAAATATGCTTATTAGTTTTATTTCAAACAGTTGCTCTAACTGCGCCTTTGTTTACAAGACCATTAAAAATGGGAAGTTGAAATTTCATATCAAAATTATTTTGTGCGAGAAATTTCATCTATAGAAGAAAAAGTTTTATCAACCTCCTGTTTCTTTTCCCTGGAAAAGCTATATGGTTTATAAATGTTAAAGGTTTTAAAAGTTTGTTGATTAATAGATTTTTTATCTTGTTAGAAAACGAATTTTTTTCCACCTCTTTGCGCTTTCTAGTTCACATTCTTTTAAATTGGTAAAATTTGAATTTTTGAGTTCTGTCATCTCCGAATCACGAGGAAAATTTTATGAATCTCTGTTTTCAAAAAGCAAATCATCTTCCGTCGTCTGAAGCGAGCCGTCTAATTTGACCAATATTGTAATGCTTATAGTTTAATTTTTGTTGATATCGTAAAATGTATATACTACAGGCAGCCTGCTTATCGTAATTTGGTTAATTAAATTGAATAATTTAAAAGGACAATTGGTTTTTAGAATGTGTCCCTTCACTAATAGCAAAGAAAAATGTGCTTCTTTACTAATTCTAAGCTTTATTCGAGTTTATTTTCACATGTTTAGTGTACAACATATAAATTACGATAAAGAAATAAAAAAAAGAAATAAAAAAAAGGCCTTAAAGGATATTTATGTATCTTTTTTGTCCGGAAGTTTAAATAAAAAATAATTTTTCATATTTATTTTTTGTTGTTTTTTTTTTATAGAAATTTGGAGGCTATTTATGTACTCCTGAACATCGTTCTTCTGTAGAATTAAGAATAAATTATTTGTTTTTTTTTATTAAATTATGAGAAAATTTCTTCTCTTTTAAGACAAGGACTATTTTATATTTTCGTACAATTTAGGAAAATTGTATGTTAGAAAATATGAATTTAGAAATTTTAATTTATTAATCGAGAAATTATTGTACATTAAAATTAATTCTTATAACTTTTTTAATATTTCATAAAGAATTATTATTTTTAAACAAAAAAGAATTTAAATTATTCCTTGAATATTTCAAATAAATTATTTTTTATAAAAGATTATAAAATTATGCAATTATATTTTTTTAATGTGGAAATCGTACATCATGCATTTTATACTATTTCAAATGTATGTGTTCTCGAGAAACATGTCCTGTTCAAGCCTTAGACTTAGGTAATGTATATGCTGAATGTTGAGTAAATATGGAAAAAATTAACAACATATACTGAAATTTTACAAAAATTTCAAAGCATTACGATAACTTTAAAAATTTATTCAATTTAACTTCATGTCAATGTAACACTAGATTTATGCCTATAAAAATAATCGAGGAACAAATCAAAAACAAAAATTTAAAATCTTATTATTGTTAAAATGCTCCACTGTAGAATGTTATTTTCGATCTGCAATATTCAATTATAGGTGGTGAAAAGAGCTAAGATTTAAAATAATTGTGACTCGAAATAAATGAAACACTGTTTGTTTAAAAAATAAATTAAAGTACACGGCTTGATTCCAAAAAAATTTTAATAATTTTCGAAATTTAATAAATTTTTCGCGAATTTTGTTTTAATACTTACTGCGATTTTCTTTGCAGTAACCGGTTAATTTTAATTTATTTCAAAAGAATTCAAATTTTCAACAATTTTAAGTTGAAATACCTTTCTCATTATTACTCAAGATAAGAGAATATAAAGGATAATATAAAGGATTTTATGATTTCATTAAAAAAATTTAGGAACTTATTAACAAATTCGAATTTGTTTTTTAATTTTTTTTTTACACTATGAAAATTTTTAAGACTTCATTAATATTAAAATATTTTGAAAGCATTTTCAAGCATTTAATAATCTTCATTATTCAATCATCAAATTCAACAATTTAATCAATCGGATACTGGAATAATTAAGATATTTTTCATATTAATTGATTTTAAATTTAAATGAAATGCTTATTAAAATAACAAAACTAATGAATTAGTTAATCTACATATGGGATTAAAATATTATTATTTTAAATTTAATAAGCAAATATAATTATATATTACAATATATATACAGTAATTGATATTTTCAAATTAAAAATCTATATTTTAATTAAATAAACGATTAATTAATAAAATAAAAAAAATTTGTTAAATGAGGGTTTAAATATCTTTATCAACAATATTTTTTATTAAATCATTTCAATATTTATTTAAATTTTAATTATTTATTTATTATATACTTATAATTAATAATGTTATTAATTTTAATAAATTTTAATTAATAATTGTGATATAAATATAATATAATTGTATATAGTATAATGTCACTTTAAATTTTATCCTTTATATGCAGGATATAGAAGGGAAATAAAAAAACGAAATGGTTTGAAATTAATTGTATTTATTTTATTGAAAATAATAAATTAGAAAATTAATTTATTTCGAAATACTTAAGGGATTTAGTCGATTAAATTACTTTGAGACCAAACAAAAAGGGAATATTTATTTAAATACTGTTAATATTTACTGTAAACTATTGTTAAATTGTTGGTGGATATTTAACCAACTTAATTACATTAATAGGTTTGATTATTGAATAAACTTGTTGATTTCTCATTTATTTTATATATGTAATTATTAGTTTTTATATTTTAATTTAGTAAATTAAATTTGAAGCTGTAAAACAACAATAATTTTTGAAGAACGTAAATTTTTTCTCAGTATACCAATATGGGTACAAAATTTTAATATCCAATACATTCAATAACTGATTTTTAGAATGGATGTTTTAAAAATTTAAAGATTTCATCTTAAGATATGTACCACAATTCGTTTTTAAGAAAAAATGGGTTGAATTAGTAATATAATTTACAAGCTGATTTATTAAATTTTCCATTACACCATTTGAAGTGTAAAAAAAACTGATTGATTTGACTTGGAATTTAATTAAATAATTATTAATTAGTGTTAACCCTGGTATTAATGCACATTATTGCTTTTAAATTATTTTTTCTATTATTTGAATCAATAAGATATTTTTATCTATTAAAAATTATTCCCAGAATAATCCTTATTGTAAATATTCTTTAATTCACTAATGTTTTCCTTAACAATTAATTTTTAATTGCTTTTTTTTTTTGGTTTTATTTCCTAAATTTCATTTTTATAATCTATTTCTTAAACATTTCCTTAATTTTATGAAGTCATTATAATATTAACTATAAGGTTTGTATGTACAGAGTAGATAAAACAAAATAAGTAAATCTATCAAAATGTTTTAATTCACAAAAAAAAAAAACAAGAGGCTAAAAGAACAAAAGCAATTCCTTTATTATAATGGTTAATATAAAAGATATACACTGTAACCTATAAAATAAAATTGAAATAAATAAAAATTTTGAAAGAAGCATAATATAGCTAACTATGTAGATATTTTTTTTTGTTATACTCGTATTTTATAGTCAAAATAAACATTATCGTATAAAATATTATTTGTTTGCTTTACTAAATATGAGAACGTTGTCTCAGTTAAAATGTGTCCCAAATCAAAATCACTTAAAAAAATTTTAAAAATTTGAACTCATTTCTTATAATATTAATTAAGTGATTGCTATATATTACATAAAATTTATAATATATGAGTTAGTCCTTGTTTTACTCCTCTCTTTATGAATATTGTTGAGAATGCAGGGAATTGAATACTCCTCTTATTATACTCTTAAAAAATTATTACTTTAGTTTGAGTATTTCGCATAGAATGAGTGAAAATAATATTTGCTCTGTTGTTTTTTTCTTGAGGTTGTTGTTCCCAAAATAAAACTTCCGAGCTAATCAATTTTTAATCTGAGTGTGATTGGATTCGCTTTAGATTTATGAATTAATGAGTATTTCATTAAATTTTAATTGATTTTAATACTTTTTTTAATAAAAGGACTCTTGCAATTGTAAATTGTATTATATAATGGTTATTTTTATTGGTACTATAATATTCGGTTATATAAAATTTGTTTAATAGCTAAAGGCCAATTATTTCGGTAGATATCACTAAAATGCCAAATATTTTCAAAAATTGTTAATTTAGTCTTGAATACTTGCAATAATTTTTCCACTTTGTTTTGACAATAAGAAATTTTAATATTAATCTAGAGGATTTTAATACAAAAATTGCACTTGGGAGGCGGATTTATCTAATTTTGATCATAATAACAATTATTTGTTAATAAAATGAAACACCTTGTAGTATACAATAATTTTGTACAGGCATAAATATTAAACTAAATATATATATATATATTATGTATCTTATAATTTATGAAGGAATATTTGAAAAGAGATTAACCTGGAGGGATAATTGTATAGGAAAGTATAAATTTTAAGTACAGTTAAGTAAAGGACTTATCTACTAAATATACTATATATGTATATACTGATAAAATTTATGTATGTGTATATATATTAAAAAATATATGAAAAGAAAATTATGTTTAGGAAAAATTCCTTTAAACAAAGTCAAGGAATTAGATAACATTATTATTTTAATGATTATAGTCGCTATGGAATTTTTTTTCTCTTCTTGTTTTTGTTTTCTTTCTTGGTGCTTTATCGTTTTATTTATTTTCTTCCTTTCTCTCCCTTTCTTATCCTTTTTTGTACATTTTTTTTTTTTTTATTTTGTTTGATGAAAATATCTTTATTGGCTTACATGATATTATTTTTTGCAGTTCAGTACAGTGTACACCATACCACAATATTTCATTGCTTTTGCCATATTTTTTTTCTCTGGTGTTCTCTTTCTCCCCCTTCCCAGTAAATTTTATCTTCTAAAATTTTTCGTTTTTGTACTATATTATTATAAGAAACAATGAGAGTTTTCCGTTTTTTTCTCTTGATTATTTTTTTTTTATTATTCGAATAAATTATTCACATGGCTGTTTGTATTTATAATATTTAAGATGAGAAAAAAAAAATCAGAATAAAAAAAAAAGAAAAATTTAAAAATTTAATAGCAACGGGAGGACAAAAGAAAAAGAGAAAGTGAGAGTGAGAGCGGAAATTAAACATCAAAAAATTCTCAGGGTTATAAAAAAAAAAACAAACAAAATAAAGAAAATAATAAGAAGTTGCGATTGAAGGTGGTCCAATTATTTTATATATATATATATATATTTAGAAGATTGTGGTGGGAGAACCCAACACTAATACCTACACTGGATATTATAACCATAAAAAAAAACATTATTAAAGAGGAGAAGCATGAGATTTATTATAGAGAGTATAGGATATTGTCAGAAAGTTGAGAGCCAATAATGAAGGTGGAAGATGAATTTAAATTGAAATAATTTTTTTCTTGTTCGTTTTAATTTGCTTTTTTTTTCGTTGCCTCTTAAGAAAATATGATGGATGGATGAAGGAATGCAGGGGAGTATATTAAAGAGAGAAAAATTTATAATGTTGATCTTAAAAAAAAAATAATAAGAGAAAGTTAAAAAAAAATGTTAAAGAAAAACTATAAAGCAAAAATACGAAAGTTGATTCAAGGAAAGGTGAAGGCAATAATAATAATAATGTACATATATATATACATAATTTCGTTGATATACATATATACAGACATAATATACTATACATAATATTTGATATATTAAGCAGAATATGGCTATGGGCTGTGTTTTTTGTTTAAATAAAGGATGTTAATAAAAAAAAAATTATAATAAGTAGAAGAAGAAGAGAAATCCTTAAAGAAAATGATGATGATTATAAAAGGACTTTATTTTAGTATATTATGTATAAATATATATATAAATATATTACCATATTTAAGGATAAGACTTTTTAGTTTTGCTTGTTTTTTCTTTTATTTTTTATTAGCTTGGCGGTCATAATTTTCTCTTTGCTTCTATTCTATACTACTGTTTTTTTGATGGAATTTAACTATATTATAATTTCATGAGTTCATTTTTAATGTAAGGTTAAAAAGGAATAATAAAAGTAAAAAAAGAGAAAAAAAAGCAAATATTTTTTATTTATTTATTTATTTTTTTTTCTTATGTTTTTGCTTTACGAATATTTAGTGGTAGTGAATTATGTTTGCTTATTTTTATAAGAAGAACAAAAAAAATTTATGTTTTATGTTTGTTAGGTTACTGTGATGTTGTTGTTCTTATTATTATTTTTGTTATTATTTTAAAGGATGCATATAATTTTATTAAGAGAATTCGCCCATTACTCTCAATTTTTTTTTTTTCTCGAGTACTTTAAGAATAAAAGAACAAACTTCAACTTTTTATATTAAAAAAGATCAGAGTTTATTTTTAGGAATAAAAAAAATTAAAATTTTACTTATATACTTTTATATATTCGTGTATTATAATAACGAGTAGTGTGAATGAGTGTATATCCTGGTATACTTATTGGTGAAGTTCTATATGTATATATATATTCCTATAATCAATTATAAATTATATTAAATGCTATATGCATACATATATATGCTGCTAAATAATTAATATTATATAATTGTATGTATAATAGATTTTTATATTTTAATGAGTGATGTTGTTAATTAAATGGAGTTCTTAATTGAAATTTCACATACATACATATATGTATGATGGAATGTATGCGGAGCAAATGTATATGTACATATACAACATCTATTAATATTCTACAATACTCACATACACACACGCTCATATGCAAACACCCTCATATTATACTTTTTTTTTTTAAACAGGAAGAAAAAAGCAAAAACCATTACAATTTGTGGGTTTGTAATTATTTATAATAATAATAATAATGAGATTGTTAAATTGTGGTTAAATGAAAATGATGATGAAAATAAAAAGTTTGATTATTAAGAATAATAATGATAGGTGTCATTTAATTGTTAAAATAATTGAAAAAGAGAAATAATAAGAAAAAAAGATTATTTTAATTTTCCCCCCCACACAATGTTAAATTGTAGGGGGGCAAGAATTTTTTCTATTGAGGGTGTTTGAAATATTAATAAATTTAATGTTAATTAAATTATTAATTAAAAAATTTTAAAGTATTACGAAATATTATAAAATTTTAATTGTTTTATAATTATGGTGGTTAGGTAGGTGTGTTGAAGGAGTGGTGAATTTAATTATTTGGTGGAACGTTTATTAAGAATGGTCAACTCTTCACTTTTTAATAATATTTTAAGTATTTTATAAGTATTTTAGAATTTAATGGTAAATAGGGAATTATTTCGAATTATATTGACTAATTTTTAGTGTAATAAAAATTTTTTTTAAACAAGGACGTTTAAACACGAATTGTGTTAAAGGGTTAAAAAATATTTAGGCATGAAAATAATTTGTGTATTTTTGTTTTAATATCTTTCATCATTATTACATTTATTGTATATTATTTACAGAAATTTAGGCCAGGATATTAAAATATAACTGAACGGTTATTATATGATATTAATCTGATTTTTTAAAAATTCTATTCTTGTAAACGACAGTGTGGAATGTTATAATAAAATTTTGTATAATATATGTTTTACAATAAATTAATATAAAAATAAATTTAAATCTATTTAAATTTTTATATGAAAAATTAGAATTTTAATTAATGAAATTTTCATTCTGGGTAATTCTATTAAATCCTTTCAGTTAGAAGGCAAATACTTCCCACAAGAGGCTGAGTATATAGAAATATAATGGAAAAATACAACCATTTAGAAGCATGTATAACAATAATTATTTTCTATTTTATGCCATTTTAAAAAATTTTCTTAATAAAATCTATTAATTTAATTTAAATTCAATTAAAACAAAATTTTAAAAGATTAGAAAACCTAGCTTTTTGTTTTTTGAACAAAAATTTGTATAGGGTAAAAAATTTAAAAACTTTTTAAAATAGTTCTCTTTTTCCTTTTAAAATGCAAGAAAATTACGCAAATTATTTTACGCTTTAAAAGAAAATAGGAAAAAAGCGTAAATATATTCTTCTTGTAACTTAATATGTTTACATAAGCATACATTAATTTTTGTACGCGCATACATCCATAAATATTTTAAAATCAACATTTTTATTTGTATATTGAATGGGAGCAAGAAAAAAACCGCATGATAACAAAATTTAGAATCATAAGGTAAAAAATCATTGTACATAATGTTATGTACAGCGAATGTCATATCCTGTTTTGAGAAGTTTTTATTTTTTTTACATAATGTAAAAAAATATAAGATAAATATGAATTTTAATATTAATATGAATTGAGAAATGAGAAGCAAAAAAGAGAAAGAGGAAATTGTAAACTAAAAAGACTCCCTACAGATGTCGCTTTCAAAAGCATACATAAAAAGAAAAAATATTTTGTTTTTTTTCTCTCTTATTTTTTTTAATGTTTGCAATGCTTTCATAATTTTCTGCATATAACGTCTCGAATCGTTTGTTTTTTTCCATCTCTTTTCCTCATACATATACAGTATGAATGTAAATTTATCTTTATGTTTGTTTTCATCTTTTGTTATACTTAAGTAAATTAAAAGATAAACAAATTCCTTTTTTTGTTGTATTCAATAAACATTAGAAAAATTTAAAAAACAAGAAGAAATGAGAAAAAAAAATGAAATCAAGAAATGCCTTGAATACCGATGAGTAATTCTTGCTAAGTTTTTTTTAGTATGAGTGCGGTTACAAGCAAAAACCATATAAGTCAAAAATAATCAATTTTCAGTTTATTTCATATTTAAATTTCTTATAATTTAATTAACATTGTGTCCAAATTTTACAAGTGTACTTCAATTGATTCCTAAGTTATGGAGAAAAAATTTTAAATATTAAGTTTTTGTCTCAAGATGTAAATCTAATTTTCCAAACTTAAATTTCTACGTAGCAATCGGGAGATATTTTTGAAAATTACCATAAATTTTGGTATATATTTGAATTATTTTGTATTTTTCCAAAGTCTTGAGAAAAATTTCTAATTTCATTTAGAACAGAAAGTAAAATTACATATTATATTGAAACGGAATCACCTGACATTATGAAAAAATTGAGTAAAATTTAACTTTTGTTGGTGTCTAAAATTTTCGTTCTCTTTTAATATTTTATTGTTTAATTACTTATACCAAGTACAATGTCATTTTTTACGTAAGTGACTATAACAGTTTTTACTTAAAACTATTTTTTGCATACCTTTAGGCTACCATTAAATTAATTTCTTAGCAGCTATATGAACTTTCTTTTCGTGCTTCGTACACTACATATATTGGAAATTAAATTTCTTTATTATTTAAAAAAAATTAATTTTAATTTCGTATAATATTTATATGCTTTTTGAGAAAATGGAAAGGATATGAATTATAGGGAAATAATCGAAAACTTTTACTACAAATTAAAAAAAACAACCCTATTATTAAAAATTGCAAAAATTGTAAAATAACAAAATAGGATTAAGATACTTGTTTCGATAAAATTCAAATGAAATTTCAATTAAAATTAAATTTAAAGTTTATATTTTTGGGAAATATTTATATATTTCTAAAGGATTGAAAGGAAAACATTCTAAGTAGTTACAATTTCAATTTGAACAAATCCTTGTGACATATAAGCACTTTTCTCTTTTTAAATTTTAATTTTTAATTAAAAACATAAATTAATCGATGGAAAATTGGATAAGAGTCGTTACCCACAACATTAATAAAATTACCCACAACATTACTAAAATTACCCACAACAATACTAAAATTACCCACAACATTTTGAAAAATATTATGACCTTTTCAAATTTTCTTTCTTTAATAATTTTGGAACTAAGTGTGGTACGTTGATGAAATTTTGTCAGAATGAAGATTTCACTGTAGAATATGAAGAATGAAGATTTTCACTGTAATTCGAATATGAAATCAACTCAAAAAGTGAAAAATTTGACTTAGGCAGTTTTTTTTTTCAAAATACGGAAATGTGTCGATTTTATTAAATTATTGTTCTTATTTTAATATTTTAAAAATTTTGAAAGTAATTACTCGATATTTAAGTTAAAAACATGCATACACGTATATGGTTTTTGATATTTAATTTCTGGATGAAATTAAAATGTAAAATAGAAGAGGGACAAGGAAATTAAAAAAAAAAATATTTTCTTGAAATATGCACTAATCCATAGTTAAGTAATAAGAAAATTATGAAAAAGGAATCTGAAAAATTTGACGTTAGATGAGTTCGTAAAGAACACGAAAGGACGAAAGGAATTTCTTCAGCGTTATTATTTCCTTTTGTTTTTGGAATATGCTCTATTATCAGTAATATGCTCTTTCATCCTTAATTTGAAAATATTAAACATTTAATAAAAATATATTTAATTTTGTGATGAAAGATTGCTATAAAAAAATCGAAACAGGCACGAATAAGTGAATTACTAAAATAACAGTTTGTAAATATTTTCCTTATTGAAAATTCTCCATAATTATGGACACCTTTTCATAAATAATATCACAATATAGCTGTGATATGTCAATCAAATTTTAATAAAAATTTTATTTAAAAAAATTTAATTGTCTACTTTTATTGTCATTGTTTTAACATGAATTCCTTATTATAAATAAGCAAAACAAAAATAAACAAACTCCTATTTTTATTCCATTACAAGAAATCCATTTTAATTTCTAAGAATTTTCCTTTGAAAAAATTTACATTGTTTTTTACGTTCACGATAAATGGCAGTTAAGAGTCGTGTTGTTTTTTACGATATAAAAATTGTAAAACAATTTCTTATTTTAAATTTGCAAAAAAAAAAATGTAAAATTTTATTGTAAATTCTTTATTACGCGATTTACAATTTCTGTTTTTTATTCATTTCCTTTGACAGGATATTTTCAGATGACTATGTTAAAAAAAATAAAAACATTAAAAATGAAGGCAAATACAGAAAAGAAAAGTTCTGGTTGGAGGAAATTATGGCTTCTTTTTTCGTTTTTATAATGTTAAAGTACATAAAGAGGTAAACGTACATTGTATGCAAATATGCGTAATTCATAATAAAGGAATCTGGAAGAAATTAAAAAAAAAAAAGAAAACGGAAATGTGTATGTTAAATTTTAAGTTTACATTCTTTTGGTAAAAAATGTAAAAAGTAAAAAGTTTGTATAAAAGAGGAAAATAAGGTTTATTTTCCAGTTGTGAGTTGATTTTTAAAGTGTAAATAATAAATGTGAAATTTTCCATGTATTTTATTAAGTAAATATTAATATTGAAATGGGAGAAAATAAAAATAAAAATTATAAACTGATTGAAGTTCTTTTCAAGAAATTGAACAAAATTTTAAACTCATAAAATGGGAAGAAGTAAATGAGATTATACTTTGTAATTAAAAACTTTAAAATTGGATATTTTAAAATATTTATTAATTATTTTTAACATTATTTGTCATATTTATTTGAATTTTTAATAATATTTTTTGAAATAATGCTGAACTGAATTTAAGAAAAAATTGCATACTTTTAGGGAAAATAAATTTTATTTAAAATTTGATAATTTTAATATTCTTAAAAATGAATTTGATTCCTGATTGAACTATAATTATTAATTTTTGTTCTATCACTACTAAGTACTAGTATTTTCTTTAGCTAAAGTAAGAACAATGAAATGTGTCTTTTTGGCATAAATACTAATATTAACACTTGAAAAATAATTTTTGATTGCCATTTTTAAATAAAATTATTTTTTTTTTACTGCTATTTGATTTTACTGCATTAATTATAAAATGTTAAATAAGGTTTTCCTTTCTGATAAATTTTAAATCCATTGAAAATTTTCCAAAATTAAATTTTATGTCGAAAATTTCAAAGCAACAAAATATTATTTTTTTATACGTATTATGAATCTTTCCAAATTTTATGAAAATAATTTTTCATAATAAAAAATTTAGTGGTGCCAGACTAATAAATATATATTTATATATATACTATATTTTTGTATTTTCTTTGAATTTTCATTTGAGCTCATTTTATATTTCTTGTTTTTTTTTTGTTGTTTTCAAATAGAAAAATATTTCCTGGAAAATTTCTATAATAATTTATTTTCGATGAATTTTCCATTTCGAAACTTATATTCCTGTTTTTTTCATTTTTTTGATTATGATTTTTGTTTTTCTTTCGAAAAATTGATTTTTTATTACTTACATTTCCATTATAAATTTATATTGGTGACAACTGTAAAATTATCTGTATAACCTTATTATACAATAAACTATAAGGATTTTATACAGAGTGAGTCAAAAGAGTAAAAGGATATTATGGTTATAGAATTTAACTGGGATAAATTTGAAATATGGGATGAGCACAGTACTTTGTATTTCGTTTATGACTAGTATAAATTCTTGCTATTAAAATAATTTTATAATATTTTTAAAACAGTTCTCTTATAACTATATTGAGCAGAAGAAATGAAAATTACTCAGAAAATTAATTATTACTCATAGTTTCTTAAATTAAAAAAAAACAGTAGCAATTAATTGCAATGAGTAACAAATAACAAGAAAGAAGGAGAAGTAGAATAAGGAACTGAATATTATTAGAAAGATTTGCTCTCTTATTTGGGAAATTTTTGAAAATTACTGTTAAATGCTGATCTATTTCAAATTTTATTTGACATTTTGGTTTCAATTTTAAAAATATTGACGATTACAACTGTGGTACCTTGTAATTTGGCTTACAAAATAAATAGTGAGAAAAAAAATGATTTACATTTTATCATTTTTAAAGCGGTGTAAAATATAAAGAGCATAAGAGAGAGAAGGAAGAAAAAACCCAAAAAAAGAAAAAAAAAATTATTCTATAAAAGTCAGCATTGTTAAATGTTATGGCACCAAAATCGTTTATTATTATTATTTTTTTTTGTATTTTTCAATTTTTTTGCCCTCTGTTTTCATGAACCCAAAAATCAACACAGCAAAATATTGTAACACTAAAATGAGTCAATGATTTTTTATAACATACACACATTCCTTCCTATATTATTATATATGTATGTATTGATTGTACCATACTAACAATATTTTTTCTCAATTCTTTTTTTTAATCTTTTACAATTTATCATACCCAGATTCCATGATTTTTCTATTTAGTCATTTTTTTTATTTCACTTGTTAAGAGGTAGAGTTTAACATCAATAATAAAAATATGGACGTGTGCCGCGTAACTTTTCTTGCCTTTTTAATATATTAAAAGTCGTTATGATTTCTGTAATCATAGGAGTTCAAAGATTGTTAAAGTGTTAAACAATCAGTTATATTAATTAGGCTTTAGATATTATTCAAAGTTTCTGAGCTTTAAAATATTTTTTTATTCCAATGGAAGTTTTTTAGTTGAAGGGACTAGCAGCACATTCTTAAATTGCATTTCAACTTCTTCAAATTTGAAATAATTTAAAGCTTGAATAACTCTTACCGAAAATTTAATAATGTGAATGCATATTTCGGAAAGCTGTGTAACATTTATAAAACTTCCGTTCATAATATAAAGTTAATAATGGAGAAAAATTTCAATTAATAAGAAATATGGCCAAATCTTTTTTTAAAATCTCACACTTAGGGCCCAGTTTCTGTTTGGGACTATGTTTTCGAATTTTTAAACGTAAAATTTTATTTCCAATAGTTTTAAATTCGAATTTGGCTAACAGAAACAAGATTGAAATTTTTAAAATTGTCCGAATCCCCTAAATTTATGCAATATTTTAATATTTTTCGACCCTAACAAATAGCTATAAAAAAAAAGAAAATTTATTATAACTAAACGTGTAATTTACTATTACTAAAATATTATTGCAGGAAAAATATATTTCGATGAAAGCAGTAATGGAAGAGAGAAAAAATAAAAACAAAAAATAAAAAGGATCAGGAAATGAGTGCTAAAAATTAATGCATTGTTATTATCAAGATATCGAAACGCGCGACATGACATTCATATACAATTTTACGCTTTATTTATGTTTGATAAACGTGTGTTTTGAGTATTTTTTTCCTTTTTTTTCTTTATTTTTTTTGTGGATTCCTTTTTATATTTCTTTTATTTAATTCTGCTATTTTTATTTTATATTTATTTTTATCAAAAATTTTATAAGGATGTTCGATTTTATATTGCTAGGCTATGTGTATAAAAAATGTAATTTTTATATTATATAATTTGAGTATCAAAAAAAAAAGGAAAAAAGGAGATAGAAAAAAATTAAATAATAAAAAAATTCTTAAAAACCATGTTTACAACAACCGTTCAATTGAATAGAAGAAAAATAGGGAAAAAAAAGGATGAGAAAATAAAAAAAAACAAAATTTTTTTGAGAGATACCGCCCTCTAAATAGAGATGATGACGTCAAATATGTTTTTTTATATAGAATACGCCTATTTGTATGCAATATATAAGTGTTATTTATGGTATGTTTGTATGTATTCATTTTATATTTAAATTATTATTTTTTGATCAAAGTAAAATAGAATTTTTTAATATTTGACTATAGATTCAATGGAATGGCTTTTATTTATTAAATATGCTAACTAATTTTTAAGTTTTTGGTTTTATTATCGTACAGAAAATCCTTTAGAAAATTTAATTAGCCTGTTTAATCCGGTATTATTTATGTGTCCCTTCTTGTTTTGATAACGTGTGATTCTGGGGATTAATATCGTGAAAATTTGTATTAAAATATTTTAAAAGTTGGTAATAAGATCGAGTATGGGATGAGAAATATGGAAAATTATGAGAAATTAAGGAAAAATTCTTGTACATTAAATGAACTCTCACTATTTATGCGAATAATTATGCCTACAGTAGTTTACTTGCGACATCACAAAAATATTGAAAAATAATGTGAATCACTAAACTACGGAATTAAATATGGGTCACTTTTTCTTGTACTTGAGATTCTAGAGTCAGTCAAGAATATTGAGCCTAAATTATATTTTCAACTATTCATAATATTTCAAAAAAAATTGATGATTGAAAAATATATAAAAATGTTAAAGCTATTTTTATAGTAAAAGAAGTAAAAAAATAGGAAATCAAATTATTTTAGGAAATATAATTCTCTTTTTATATATTGTGATTTTTTTTTTCTTTTTCTTTAAGTGATCCTTATTATCATAACATTTTGTATTGGTGAATTATACAACAATATTTACAACAATATATACCGTTGTCATTCATATACGAAGAGAGTATTAAATTAAGAATAATAAAAATAAAAATAATAAATGGAAATGTGCAAGATGGTGAAGAGGAAAAGATGGAAAGAAGAAAGAGATAGAGATAAAAATTAATATGATGTCGTAGATTTATAATTTATTTTTTCTCTTTTCATTTATATATGTACAAACAAATGATAAAATTGCCACCATTTTAATAAAAATTTATAGCTTTAAATAAAAATGGAATATGGATAAAATAAAAATAATAAGTTAAATAAATGACACATGCGTCTATTGAACTCTATCTGAACTTTATATGAATATATTGGGAGAAATTTTGTCGTAAAATTTACGAAATAAAATATGTTTAATATAAATAAAGTTTTTATTTGGTAGTTGATCACTTTTTGCTAGAAATACACAATTTACTTTAAGAAACTCCCTTAAGAAGTTAAACCAAAGTCTCTCCTATTTCCCTATATATTCTAGAACGTCTTTTTTCAAAATTTCGTTATAAGGCTTATTATTCGACAATATGCTATTAACAGACGATTGACACTCAATATACTTGCGTTTCATTTCATACTCCTGTTCCATTTTTGCAATATCACTCAAAAATTTCAAAGCCAAAGCTCGAGGTCTTGCAAGATTGCCTCTGACTGTTTTTAATCTTCTATTCTTTATTAGATTATAATAATGAATTTCGGTAAAATATGGAGTTATTTGACTAAATTTAATATTAAAGAATGATATGAAATTATTGTTGGAATGAAAATCAGCACTCATTACAGCCCTGATTTATATTTCATTATACATCCAATACATACAAATATACTTATGAAATATTAAATGTAATTTAATATCTATATACAGTTAATGGTTTATTCTTTTCGGAATTTTAATTTTTTTTTTCTTTTTTGGTGTTCCTTTTAAAGATTATTACTTATAGAAGACGGTGGAAAATATTTTATATAGAAAAAAAAAAAATAGAATAAAAATCAAAAGAAATATAAAAATAATGGGAATTGAATTATTATTTTTACGCGTATATGCGTTTATACTTAAAAGCGTATACGTCACACTTATATATATACAAATACACATTTACACTTAAATTTTTAAATTTAATTTCCGAAAGAACAAAATCCAAAAAAAAAAATGGCAAAGTAAGCATTCATTTATAAATTTTAAATGTGTATTTAGTCATGATGAAAACTTAAAAAGAATAAAATAATTGTTTTCTAATAGAATTTAAAAAGACAAAAATGTTTTATAATATTTTTTATACGTCATTCATTTATAATATTTTTTATACGTCATTTTCTTATTTTTGGAATTAATTTTAAGAAATTTGAAAATTTGTTGAAAAATTTATTTTTTAAGGAAATTTTTTGTTTTTACAATAATTACAGCTTTGTGTTTTAAAATTGTAACTGTATTAAGTAATCGATAAAATGTTATCAAAGAGAGATTGTTGGTATTGTACTCATATTTTTCTTAATACGATGTGAATCGAGAGAGAGGAATGGCATGACATTAAACACAAACTTTGAATTTCTTTCACATTCCAAATGAATTTTTTCAAATGTCCAGTTTTAAGCGAATAATAAAATTAAGGATAAATGAAATCCAAAATTTTGAAAGATGAAGAGAGTCAGAGAAATTATGAATTTAATCAATTTAATTAAATTTAAAATTATGAATGAATCATTTATGCCATTTGTAATTTTGTAAAAATGTAATTTATTTTGTGAAGAGAATAAATTTAAACAATTTGTGTCCTATATAGTAGTTTAATAATTGAATTTCAAATAATTTTAATTTCAAAATTCTCTTCATATATACCAAATTTATTTTAGGATGTTATAGTGTCTGATAATATATTAATGGTCTTACTTGTACTCTCTGATAATATTTGAATATTATGAATAATCATTTCTTATAAGACATCGCAACGGTATCAAAAGCATTTAGTGCTATTGCAAAGTCAATAATATTGAAATCAATAAAAATTTGGCATAAGAAGCTTTTTACTGCGTATAGTCGTAAATGCAATTTTTTAGTTCATATGAAAATTTATACTCGTATTAAGGATAATAAGGATATTTTATATTTTCAATAATATATTTTATTATAGAAATTATATTATATAATTTTTATTTTTTGACCGTATGAAATCTAAAATTATCACGTACGTTCAAACAAAATAAATTAAAATACTCGTAATATAAAATTCTAGGAACTATTTTAACTATATATAAAATTTATTATTAAAATAATAATATTTATTAAATTAATTCTAAAATAATATTTTTCAATTAATTTTAAAAAAAAAATATTTAAAAAAAATTAGCAATTTTCATGTTTATTTGTCAAAAATAATGTAAAAAAAATTTGGTTTATTAAATTAAATTAAATTATTAATTTGGGTTAATTAAAAATTATTTTTATAATAATTAATAATTCTACTTCTTTCAGGGTCAGGAAATTTGGTCACATAATACGATTTATTATGATTTTGTAATTAAGAAATAACAAAAGCGAAAGTTATGGCTCAAAATTTTCTTAGCGCAGATTATTAAGTAAGATTCTTGCATATCCTTAAAATAATGATATTGAATATTAAAATCTGAACTTATTTAGCCTTAACAGACTTAGTGAATACAATAAATCTGATTTATAAAAATTTTAACTTTGAAAAGTTTTCATTAATTTTAAATTTAAAATTCAATTTTATTTATAATTACTTTATATATGTATGTGTAGTTCATAACTACTTTATATTTAATTCATATAACAATTTTTAATTTCAATTTTTGAGTTTACCAATATTTGTATTTTTTCAAAAATAAAATTAGAGACCAGTTGGTCATACATGAATGAATAGTATAGCCAATTAGTCAAAATTCGAATAAAATTGCCAGAAACCAATCATGATTTATTTCCTTTTTGTTTTTTTTTTGGTTTTTTTTGAATAAATTGTTTTCGTTAGATGTGTATACTATATCAGAGTGTATTATATAATTATAAAATTTTTCATATATTCTACACAGAGAGAAAAAATAATAGAAAATGAGAGAGAAAATCATTTCGCACAGAAATTTTTGAATTATAAATTACCTAATACAGGTGAAATTGTTGTCTTTTTGGGATTCCTATTCTTCTTATATTTTATATTTCGAATGTTTAATAACATAAAATAATTTATTTATTTAATTTAAAGTAAATGTTAAAACTTTCTGCTTAAATGCTTTGTAAAATGACTTTACAGAACTTTATAAAATTAAAGAGTATACAGAAAACGTGAATACAATTATTGTTTTTACTTTAACATTAAATTTTCTCTCAGTGTAATACAAAGTATTATGCATTATATACCGTAAATTTTTTTTTTGGGTTTTATGATTATATTTTTGTTTTATTTTATAGGTTTGTGCCCTTTAACTATAAAAGAGGATTTTAACTATGGAAAAAATTTTTTTTTTCTTTATTATTTTGGTTTTTTTGATTTAATTTTTCCATTGCCTCAATCTCTCTTTATTTTTAAGTTCTTTATATTGGACAACATAAAATAACCGGTAATCGGATATGTGAATGCATATACGCACGTACACCTCCACACATATGCTTACATATAAATAGTAAATATAAATATCTGTATAATGTTTTGTATATTACATAACACAAAGTTAAAGGATACTCTTCCATGTTAATTGAATGTAGACAGGTAAAGCAAATATATTATGTGTAGTCGTTTGGGTATACGGTATGAAATAGAAAAGATTTTTAAGTTCATGTGGCTCGACAGGATGTGCTATTGTGTACACGTATATGTAGGTTTTACACATGTATATATATAGAAAATGGTAGATAAATTATAGTTTCAGTGTTAACCTTTATTTTTTTTACGGGATCCTGTGATTCCATCATCATTTCAAGAATTTTCTATTTTCTATTTTTAATTTTTTATTTTTTAAGTCTGAGTACCTCAATATTTTTTTTTTAACATTTTTTTTTTGTGTATTGTGTGTATTTAGTTTTCTGGTTGTATATTACACTTTAATGGATTTTTGATTTTGTTTGTTTTCTATATCAGGTGTTATTATTATATGTTACGACCTTATAGGTGTTTCTTTAACATATAAGTACATTTATGTACCTTATTTATATTGTACATGTATATGGTATTGTAAATTTATGCAGTAAATATCAGCATCCGTGCCCAATAGTAATTAAATGAAACTCAGAACAAAATAAAAATAAAGGAGGAAAATTGCTCAAAAAAAAAAAAAATGAAAAGAAAATTAAAAAAAAAAAATAAGAATAAAAAACACCATGGAGTGTAGAAAATTAAAAATAAAAATTGAAAAAATGTAGATTATAAAAAGAGAAAAAAATTACAGACAAATGAAGAGAAAGCAGCAGCAGCAGTAGTAGTAAAATATAACATAAATAAATTAAAGTTGAAAAGAGTAATGAGTTCAAAATATAATATTTTTTTTTTTGTATACGGTCAATTTATGTTAAATATTAGAATCGGTCCGGTAAAATTATTAAATGTTGCATGTGGTTTCAAATTAACTGGAATAATGTGTGCTAGTCAATATAAACGTAAATTGACACATACATAGTGACTAATATAAAATAATTGCGCATTATCGAAATTTGCATGGTGAGAGTAGGTTTGCTTATTCATGTTGTAAAATTACACTTTTATGGTGTAAATTTAATTGACAAAATTGCGGTTTTTGTGGTGAATGTTTGTCTAAAATTAAGTTAAATGAAATTTTTTTCTAATTTTTTTATTACTTCATCGTGCCCATACATTTATTCCGATTTTATTTATGAAATCAAAAGTTGTGGTAATTTTGCTTGTTTTATGTATTGTAAATTTGCACTTTTATAGAACAAGTTTAATTGGACGAGCGATTTTTATAATGAATGCTTTTAAAAAAAATTTCCAAAAAAATCAATTAAAAATTTTTTATTCAATAAATTCTGGGTAGCTTTTATTGTCGTCTTACTTGAATGTGAGTAAATGTACTCGGATTATTTCAATATATTTTAGAAATTTTACATAAATATTTTTTACAGAGTACATCATAGTGTTATTATTAATATTATCATTATTAATAATATTAATATAAGTAATATTAGCAGATAAATCGTAAAATCATTGAATTCAGGCAATATGAGTATGTTGGAGTATTATACTAGGTATAGAAAATAATTTAGAAAGCTTTGATCAATAAACGACTACTGGAAAAACATCAGATTTATGAGTTAATTAAGACTGAAAGGTTTTCATATTTATATGCTATTCTTCATTATTATAATAGAAGTTTTAAAATTTAGCTGAATAACAATATCAATTTTCTTTCACATGGCTAATATTACTTTTAGAATTCTCTTAAGAATTCTTGCCTAGCTACATATTTATAATTTTTACACAAATCCAATATAATTCTTTCAATATTTTTATTATAACATGAGATATAATGTTGAAAAGATAGAAAAAATGGAAAGGATATTTAAGTGAAACGTGGGCTTTTTGAAATTGAAATGATTGAATGATTTTTATACCATTAAAATGTACATACACCAATATAGTAAATGGTACCTATAAGAATCGATGATAGTAGTTGTAAAAAATGGAGCCAATATTACAATCTACTACATAATATATTTAAGGATCAATTTTATATTCATATATAAGTATATTTGTATATAAAATGGGTTTTTTTTATATAGTTAATATTAAAGTTTAAAAAATTCAATATGTCAAAAGTTTCAAGAAGCATGAGGGCGTTGTATTTTTATCATTTTTCTTCCTTTTTTTTATCATTATTTCAAATATACGAGGATAAGGTTTATCAGAGAAAAAAAAAGGAGAAAATTAAAATTATATTTCAAAAGGAATTTTCACAATATTTATAATGGGAATAAAATTTTAGTTTAAAAAAAATATAATTTCAGAACAAAATCAATATTTAACTTTAATTCTTAATAAAAATTAATGATTCGTATTATACTTTATGGTTGCTTGCAAAATGGTATTCCATAAAAAATTGAAAAATTTATAATATTTTTTTATTTAAAATAAAATTTTTAAGCATAAAATAATTTAAATACAAAGTATTGTTTCAATTCGAGCTCTTTAAAATTATAATATTTTGAAAGT
Source organism: Condylostylus longicornis (assembly GCF_029603195.1). NCBI lineage: Eukaryota > Metazoa > Arthropoda > Insecta > Diptera > Dolichopodidae > Condylostylus > Condylostylus longicornis. Next base: position 1,250,381 of record NW_026578045.1, read on the forward strand.
ATGAGTCCAATAAGGAATGCAAAGTAAGACTTTATTTTTAAATTGATTTTAAGCTCATTAGTATCTGGCTATTCATTATAGCGTTTTATAAATTTCCAGTTAGCATATTAAGGAGTAAATATCTGATTTTGCAGTGATTTTATGTAAGAAATTTATTAATTTCCTTGAGATCTGTTTTTGATATTAAAATTTGAGTTATCTATGAACTGGTCCAATTTTCTTGGAAGTCTTTAGTTAAGAAATCTTTAGTATATATTTGAGTTTCTTCACATTGTTTTGTATATCTATAAGCTACAACAAAAATTGCTGAAAATTCATAAGAAACTATTATTATCCCGGAAAAAACCACAAATCGGCCCAAAATTTTCTAAAGCTATGGCTAACTTAAAAATGGTGTCTATTCTGAAGTTATATATGAGCAGGTAATTAAATTTTATATCTGGATTTAAAATTATTTGGAAAAACGTGTTTTGCTCAGCTATTAGCAGTAATTAAGGAAAGAATTGGCCCAATACTTATCTTACAAAATCATTAAATTCTCCTTAATTTTAATCTTAAATTATTTGTTTTTTGATTGTTTTTATTTTGAAATTTTTATTCACTTTTAAAATTCCTGAAAGTTTTCCGATTATTTTTTGACACTATAAGGATGATTTGACGTGGATAAGTTGGAAGTAGCACTATTTTAATAAAAATTCCGTTCTAAGCGTTGAGGTGCCTGTATGAGCCTATGCTTATTTTAAAGTTAATGAATATTTTGAATTGTCTAAAAAAATTTTCAACTGATTCAAAGAGATAGAGATATAGAGAGCTTCAATACTTCAATACTACAGTCGCATTCACTATTTTGCAAAGAAAAAAAAATTTTTTTTATTTAAATTTTAAATAGCATTTTAAATAGAGACCTACTTTATGTTCAGACCATATTGTATGTATACATATATACATTTTACATTGTACAGGATGACAAAAAAAAATTAATTAAATAGTAACTGTGTAGTAAAATGCACTTTGACAAAATTCATAGACTTAATAACCTTTATTTTAATTTTATTTTAATTTTTTTTTTTTTTGTAGATAACTAGGTAAATTAACTAGCTAACCATATTATAACGAAACGAAAACAAAAAATTTCATATTTTAATGTCATTAACCTTTTAGGAATAAATTTTTCTGTTTTAAACGCTGTACACCATAATATTCGCTGGAAGTTGGTTGGAGGAACAGAACGTTAAAAAATATACAGTTTTTTTTCTTGTTTTTATTCTCGTCTTTATCAAAGGTTCTACTTTAATAACGCATTATAATTTTAAGCATGAGCGCTTGAGTTATCAAAAAAATAAAAAAATAAATAAAAGAACAAAAAAAAAACAAAATAAAATAAAAATGGTAAAAAATTTTATAAAAAAATAAAAATTTTTTAAAACAACAATTTTTTTTTTTATTATTTGAAAGGTTTGTTTATAGCGGCTCCCCCATATATAAATTCTCTTTTACACGAGTATACAGTGATGATGATTATTTGTTATACGATTGTATATACAAGACTGTCAGAGTTGTTGCAGGCATGAATTATAAAAAAAATAAAAAAAAAATGGTAATTTAATTAATTTTTTTTCGTGTGTTAAGGTGACCATATTATCATTCATTTAAATGAAATAATATCCAAATATAACAAATAAAAGTGTCATATAAGAAAGAATTCAAGAATCCAACCTAGATTTAACCCTGGCTCGTTTGCTATGAATTTGAAATTCGATTTTGGCGATGATTTCAACTACAACCTCTGTATATAAATTAACAAAGCAAGTTTTTTTTTTAAATTTTCGAAAATAAATTTTAACTTTAATTGCACCAATTAAAAAAACCACTCGACTCTGATTGATAAACATTTTACTATTCGCCTCTGAATAATTTACTCCAAATTATTGACTCTGATTATTCGGCTTTGAATAACCGGCTCTGGCTCATCGACTTTGATTACGTCCCTCTTAATAATTTACTCCAAATCATTGACTCTGATTATTCGACTCTGAATAACCGACTCTCACTCATTGACGCTGTTTACTCGATTCTGAATAATTTACTCCGACTCATAGACTCTAATTATTCGACTCCGAATAACCGACTCTGACTACACAACTTTGACTACTCGATTCTGAATAAATTACTCCAATTCATTGACTCTGACTATTTGACTCTGAATAACTGATTCCAACAAATCGATCTTTAACAAACGACGGAAACTTCTTGCGTATAGCTTCATTTCATGTTATATAGGAAAAGTTCAATAATCGTATGAAACTTGATTAAAATTTTACTTTTGAATGAAATATGTGCGAGTTATAATTAATTCGACCTGTTTCAAATCATTTTCAAGTGAGTATCTTTGGAGCGAAATTGCCAAATTAACTAAAAAATTGCGATTTGTTTTTAAAATAATATTACCAAGACTTGATTTTATTTTAGTTTAGATTTAGGAAATTTTATAATAAAATTCAATAATTTCACTATATTGCCCTAAGTACCGTAATATTTGCCTTTGATACAAATTTTGATCTGAAAGAATTTCATTAGAATTTTCAAAAAAAAAAAATCCAAGAAATACAAAATTTCCTTTAAATTTTCAGCAATTATTGTTAATTTAAAATGAAATTCATTTAGTTTTTTCATCTCAAATTTCTTGTTAACATGAATTTGACAAGATTTCCTCATCCAAGATATTTTAATCAATTTATAAACTTTTCGATGTTCAATAAATTCTCAAAAGTTCTATGATGGTTACCTTAGATATTTAATTTTGTATTTTTTAAGCAAATAAAAAGGTAGCTAAAAAGGAAAGAAATAAAAGAGAGAAGAAAATTGATTTCACATTTTTCACTGAAATTTATTTCCAATTATCCTTTTTTCCGATACCACCAAAATATATAGCTCTAACTATTTAAAGTATTCAAAGTGAAGTATTACAATGTTTTTTAATAGTTAAAAAGGATTAAGGATTTTTTTTTTTATTTTTCGTTTCGTTTCGTTTTTGTTTTAGCGGCGCTTTTAAAAATAAAATGAATTTTATTTTTTTTCTTCTGTTTTTGCTTTTAATAAAAAAACAAAAACTTCAAATATTTCAAAGAAATTTTGCTTAAAATAAAACCAAAAAGAATTTTATTCAACTAGATTTTTTTTCCAACTATTTATACCCTATTAAAAATTTATCCTGTATACCTTATCCAATTCTATTTTTAATATTGAAATGAATGACCCTATACTGCTGCTACTGTCGCCGTCATCACTCTATTGCTCTATCAATGAACCATGAAAAACAAAAAATCGGAAAATTTTTTCTGTTCCGCAAAAAAAAAAAAAAACAAAAATTTTTAAAAGTGAAGCACTTTTCTTTTTTTGTGATATTTTGTCAAGCAAAAATGGAAAAATTATTTCGAATAAATCCTTTATTATTGGATTTTACCTAGAAAATCCAAAAAACAAAAAACCCAAAAATTTGTGTAATATGCGGGAAACATAAAGGCGGTAATTTTTGAATCTCATAATATAAATTTAAAATTTTATATTTATTTTACCTCATTTTTAGCAAAATTTGGCAAAATTTTCGGATAAAAAAATATAAGGCTTACAACTTTAATTTTGTCAATCCATGTGACATGTTGCAAAATATTTACTTTTGGTATAGATTTATGGAAGTTCTAAGTTTGGCAGTGACTAAACAGATAAAATTTTGGAAAGAATAATATTTTTCGATTAAAGCTTTTAAAAGTACAAAAAATTTTTAGTCTTAATTGTTCCGTTTATAATTAAATTGCACTCATAATCCTTACAATCCGACCCATTCTAAATATAAAATTATTTTAAAAAATATTTTGTATTACGAGTATAAGTATTTTGACGAAATTATTATTAAAGTTAATTCGGGAAATAGACGAATGATATAATTATAATTTTATGAGTGAGGAGTTGAAACCGCCTAAGTCAAATTTTATTCTTTTTGAGTTTATTTGAAATTCATATTCCTAGTAGTTCAGTCTATATCTAACAAAAATTTCATTAATCTATATTTACTAATTCCATACTTATGGACAAAACAATTAAAAGTTACGATTTTTTATATTTTTTTTGGAAATAAATTTAAATTTTTAATTTAGTCAGAACATGATTTATAAATTTTACAAATTTTACCAGAGTAAATGCTAGACTAAGATGAGAAAGAATTAAGACTGAGGCTTTCAACTGCAAAATCAATTTAAGTCATGAATTACACTAGTCAAATGAATTCGAGTAGTTTTAGGAGTCCAAAGAAATCGAATCTTCTTTTTAACATAAATAAATTTGTTTCATTTAGTTAAAGTGTTAAAAATATTTTAATTTTCAGAGGAAATCGACATCAATTAGCACTTTTTTTTTGTTTTTTCTGAATGAAAAAAATGTTTGTATTTAAACCCCTTTTTTTTTCAATTGCATAGTTTGCAAAATTTTTATGTTTTTTATAATGTTTGTTCATTTTTATTCAAATATAAATAAACATCAAAACGATTTTCTCTTTTTTATCCATTTTTAAAGGAAGGCGCAATGTAGTTGTATAAACGTCGTCTACCTTTTTGTATAAACTTTATACTTCCGTTTTTTTGGAAACAATGTAAAATTTTTTTGTTTTGTGTATACAAACAAAATTTTTGTTAAGCTTGTTAAAAAAGGATTATAAACATTAAATATACTGAATGTTTAATAATATTCACGCCTATATGTATGCAATATTGATATTCTGTGAATCGTTTTAAAAATTTGTTAAGGCAAATTTTATATGAATTAAAAATAAAATTTCAAAGTATAATTTTTAGTGTTTTTCATATTTTTGGATAAGATTGCTGGTCACTTATTTGTATATCAGAAAACCTATAAAATTAAGTTCTGTTTATGGGAAATTTTATCAGAAAACTTATATTTGTACGTTCTAGAATATTATCATAAAAGCTTATTTAATATTGAGATTATCAAACAGTTACATTGTCCGCGCCCGTTTAAATCACAAGGACTTATACAATTCTTTACAAAAATTTATTATAAAATATTAATAATTTCAATATTTGGAAATTATAAATTTTCAATATTAAAATTTATATTAAAAAAAAATTGACTGAATAAAATTAATTAAAATTAAGTAATAATCATTAAATGTAGTACAATAAGCCATCAATCAATAAGGATGATGAGGACCTCAATATCGAGGAGAATGATGCTATAAGAGTTGACGCAAGAGACTGTATTAAAATCGGAAAAGATGAAAATTTCGGCCAAATTCAGACTATTGGTGAAAGTATTTTAAAGCAATTTTTAATATTTAATTATTAAATATCTTTACTCAATTATTTAAACACAATATTTTAGTTGTGGTATGACACTATTGCATCATAATCATTCCAAGTCTGATTAGCAGATCACTCTAAGTTTATAAAAATTAATTGAAATTTTTTTAAAGAATCCTCAACATTCTATTTAAAGCCTCAAATTCCTTCTATAATTGGAAATTATTTAACTGAATATAGAGTAAGTCGATTACTTTTTTGAAAATAACATATCCAAAAGGATATATGCTATTTTTAGAAAAAAAAAACAGGATATTAATAACTTGTTATGTATAGAGACTTCTAGGATAATTTTTATATTAAAAAATTTGAAAAATAATTTACAGTAAAAAAATTCTTTTATCTTTCAATGAAAAAAAAAATTCTTGAATTGCATACTTATATGCGCTCTTCTCTCTTAAGAAGCAAGAAAAATTATGAAAATAGAAAACAAACAAATAACAAGGATGCAGCAGAAAAAAAAAATAGAAAATAGAGTAGAGCTACAATGAAATTTTTTGCTTTTTTTTGTGATATTTTTTAAGCTATGGAGTTTAAAAAGCAAATCCTTGATTAAATTATAATCAAAGAATTCTTACTTACTATAACATGTTTGTATATATTGGATTTACATGTACTTAGTACATATATAAAACAAAAAAAAATCCTATAAACGTTTAAAAATTCTTATCCTTTTTTTATTTTCTTTATAATTGTGATTTTTCATATATTAAACGAGTAAAAAAGGAATAAAAAGTACGTAGTATAGTAAGAGTAGTAAAGCAAAATTTCTTTGCATTTTATACTTAAAACAAAAGCATTATACAAACAAAGAACTACAAAAAATGAAAAGAAAATTTTTCTGAATTTAAAGTAGTAATTGAAAACAGTTATTATTATTATGGGGTATGGTTGCATATAACAATAATAGTAGTTGTACTATAGTTGTATACAGTGCATATGTTTGTACATAGTAGAAAGGTACACAATGAAAATTAGAAATGTTTCTTTAATGGAAAACTAATTTTTAAAATTATTAGCTTTGTGATTCAATTTTTATGGGATTATTAACACAGAAACATAATTAGAATTGTTATTTTTGAAATGTTCTTCTTCTTTTTCCTCTTCTCATTCTACTACTATTTTATTGTCGTTTTATTTTTAGTATATCAAAGGAATAAATTCAAGGCTCTTTTTTGTCTTTCTTAATATTAAATGGGTAAAAAATGGTAAAAAATAGAGGAAAAATTTGGAACAATTTATGATAGTATACGAGCATTAAAAGAAGAAGTAGTTTGCTCTAAAAGATTTACAAAAACAATAAAATATTTGGTAGGATTTAATGCATGATTTTACGAGTATAGTATGCAATTTATAACCCTTATGAAGAAGTTAACAAATATTATAATGAAGTAATAAGATGAAGAGGGAGATTTATAGTTGGAGTATTCATTTTGTTTTTTGTGTTACTCTTAGAGTATGTCAATGAGTTATGGAAATTTTTTAAGAAAACTTTTATATTAGATTCATCTTAATACACATTTCATGTGGGTGTATATAATAATGTTCAAAAAACAATTTTTTAAATAAGAATTTTTAAAAGGATAATTTTGAAAGAATATTTAATCTGATATTTTTAAGGAATGATGAAATTTTTATATGCAAGTAAATGCTAATTTTGTGTAAAAGGGATTTATTAGATTGTAGAGAATTTTAATTAATATTAGAATGAATATAATATTGGCGTATATTCTAGAATTTTGTGGGAATAGCACATGTAAAAATAATATTGTCTATTTTTATTGAATTTTGTGTTTGAAATTTAAAAACTGACTAGGTCAAAATTAAAATTTTTTGAGTTTATCATAATAGTCCAAATGATTTGCATTTGAACTTAAAGTTTTGAGGCTAAAATCAAAAACGGCTTAAGTCAAATTTTGTACTTTTTCAGTTTATTTAAAATTTGATTTCTACATAATTCAATGTATGTTCTGGCGAAATTTGATTCTCGTAGCATAATTAATTATGAAGTTGTAGACAAAAATTTATTAATAGATTAATTGAACTCTTTTATTTAAATAATTTTCAATTTAACAAATATTAGTAAATTATTTGAAAATATAAGCAAGAATTTATATGAAAATATTAATTTTCTTCTCATTTTATAATTGTCTGTAATAAAATCGTCTAAGTTAATTTTTGTACTTTGTGAGTTTATTCAAAATTCAAATTCTAAATAGTATAGACTATCTACTGTAAAAATTTGTTATATGTATCTCAATCAATTTTGAAATTATTGAAGAAATTATGTTTTAATTATTGAATATATTTTAAGGTATGTATTCTTATCTTTTCATTAATTATTATTTGAAACTCCACTTATAATTTTCTATGAATAATCATTATGGAATAAAATTTATTAAGAATGTGGAAAAAAAATGAAGCAATGGAATCAAATTTTAATTGAAAATAGTGTTAAAAATACTGAATAAAACAAAGAAATTTTAATGCATTCAACGAATTACTATTAAAACAGGAAATGTTTCCAGTAAGATGATTTTTATTGCATGTATATTTATTATGAGTATGAGTTACTTCAAGATTTTTTAAGAGGCTTCAAAAGTGATACAAAAATTATAATAATTCATTGAAAATAAGGTTGAAAAACTTAAATAATAAAAATTTTTATACAATAATAATGACTCTTTGATAAATTGACTGAATATTATTAACACATCTTTAATTTAGTCTTTATTAAATGAAAAATTATTGCCAATATGCCTTGCATATAAGCAATTTAAATCTGAACACTATTTTGTATTTGATAATAACCTTTTTCCATAATCTTTTATTACCTACAATATAAATTTTTCTTCAATATTAAAATATTAAAATTGATTACACACTCCTTACATAAAAAAAATGTAAAAATAGAAAATTTTTGAATTATAAAATTACCAACTTTTACAAAATCCTTTATATTACTTTTTTTTTACATAGCTGTCTATTATTTTTGTGTTTATAAAATATGTGGTGAAGATAAGTTTACTTGTTTTTTATGTTTACATAGGACATTTATTTTTATCTTATATTTTTGCTTGTGTTTATATGCTGTTATTATCATTATTGTTGTTATTGTTATTATTAATATTGTATGATTACCCACTGTCGGATAAAAGGGAATATATTTTGTACTAACTCTAAAATTTTCCAAAATAATATTATAAGAAAAGGCAGAAAAATTCTTATGTAATTTGGCTAATATGTTGCCAAAAATATGAAAGTATATTGGTATCAGAAATCATAATGAAAAGCGATGTCTGGCAGAAATTGGTACCAAAACAGCATATTTGTATTAGATAAAGTGTCGTCTTGCTTATATTAAGCCACATACTAACCAAATTAATTAATAAAACATTTGTGATTAAATTTTCTTCAATGCAAAAATATTTAATAACAAGAATTTTCAAGGTTGACGATCAATATTTGGGTTGTGATCATCGTGCACCCAGCAAATTATCGTTCCTGTTCAAAGCAGCTCATAACTACTGTATGAAATTAAGTTTTCTTTCTTTCAAAATAATGAGTTGTTCGCAATATTATGAGTTCGAAATTACAAAAAAAAAAATTTAAACTTTTAAAATTATAATCCATAATTTTATTATTGCTTCTTCTAGTTGTTGTTATTCTGGTTCTTTCTCTTTTAATAAGCAATTCTATTTTTAAATTCATGTATGCAAATATAGACAAAAATCTCTTAAATATTTAAATTATATAAATATTTGTATTATGTATGTGTGTATTTGTAAATTAATAATAAAATTATGTTATAAAGAGGGTGTAGGTTGATTTTTCGGTAATAATAATAATAACAATATAAAGGATAAAGGATTAAGAGGGAAAGGTTTTTAGATCCAATTTTGAAAATTTGTGTTTTTGTTTTTATAGTTTTTTTATAGTTATTTTTCTTGTATAACTCCTTTTTTTTTGATAAGGATAAATTAAGTGGTGTGGATTTAAGTGTTGGTTTTTAGGTTTTTTATACCTTAATATTAGAAATAAAATTATTTGATTTATTTATAACTTAATTTTTTCTTGTTGTTTTAGTTTGTGTTTTTTTTTTCAGGATGAAGGGTGAAAATCAGAAAATCTAAATTTTTTGGCTATATTTTACTTTGGTTTTTACATTTGTTGTTAATACTGTTATGTGTGTTACTGTTATAACGATTATATTACTTATTACTTATATAAAAAAAATTTTTGGGTTACAATAATAAGCATTTTATAGAGAAAAAATGAGAAACTAAAATTATTAAGAGAAAAATCCTTTTTTCTCATTAATTTATTTATTTCGTTTTTGTTGGTGATTTTTCTTGGTGATTTGAATTTTTGTTATTATAGAGTACGATAAGGATTATTAAATCGAAAATATTGTTGAGTTGAGCTGAGGTGGAAATAAAGTAATAAATATGGTAAGGATAATTTAGTAGGCTTAAAGAGAAAATAGGAAAGAATTTAAAAAAAATGTTAACAAAAATTTCAAATTGACTGAGAAAATAAGGATTATTTTAAATAATATTAACAATAACGGGATTATATACAAAAAATTACGGTTTGATGTCATCTATTTTGACATATAATTAAATCACATTTGAAGAATAACTCGAACCTTGCCATGTTGTTTGCATCTTATTAATATAAAATTCCAAGGATATAAATTTTTCATTTTTAATAAGGATTTTCTATAGGTTTTCCTTTAATGAAATATTTTATAATTTAAAGTTATTTCTCATACTAGCTATGTTTTTAGTAATTTTGTTTAATAATCTTGATGTTTGACAGAAATTTTTTGTGTAAATAATAAATTTATATATATAACATGCTTTAAAAATAATTTAATTATATAAAATATTTTGTTCTGCATCTAACATTTAATAATTGAGGATAATTAAGCTTAAAAATAGAAGATATTTAAGAAAAAAAAGTTGAATTAGAGATTGAATTTGAATCGGGATAATGGAATTTAAAATATTAAAAGTCAAATGTCAACTGTCAAATGTCAGATGTCAAATGCCAATTTTCTCCTGTCAACTGTCACCTGTCAACTGTCACCTGTTATCTGTCAAATGTCACCTGTCATCTGTCATCTGTCGCATGTCACTTGTCAACAATCAGCCGTCACCTGTCAACAGTAAACCATCTACCGTCAACTGTTACTGTTATCAAAATGCTGTTGGTGAAAAAAACTTTAAAATTTTCTCTCATATTTTCTCTCTTTTTAAATTTAGACCATAAATTTAACCTTCTATTCACATATACAAATATGTACATGAATATAAATTTGTACTTATATACATACTCTCTTATGAAATTTTATTATTTTCTGACATTTTAAATATATAATTTAAAAATAGAATAATATAATAAAAAAAAATTGTACTTACATAATTTTCAATCAAATCATTTCGATGTGGTACAAAATAATTGTGGTCCTCCATGTCACGTCGTTTTTTAACTCTAACAAAATGTTCCATTGGATTTAAATTTTTTCTGGCACATGCATTTGCCAAAAATTCTTCAACTGACATCGCATCACGAAGATAAACTGTCGCATAACTATTATCCGGCATAGCTACTTTGAAAGTTTTTTCAGGTTCATCACGTGAGCTCATCTAAAAAAAATTGTAAAAAAGAAAGTTTTTTTTTTTTTTTTAACTTAGATTGTAATAATGTGCATTTACATCATTTATAGTTTCTATTCTTATCGTACATATACTATATATATATATATATATATATATATATATATATATATATATAAAGGATATCCTTGATATAAAGTGCATTAAAATATTTAAGTAATTTTGAAGGAATTCTATTGTTAATGTAATTTTTTTTTCGAATAAGAAATACGTGCTCAACTTACAAGGAATTCAATTTAAAGGAAGAAAAGATTTATTATGTAACAAGATGTAATTTGAAATTATGGGAATATTCACTGGAAATTTGAAAAAATGTTAAACGAAAAGAATTGATAAACGAAATTTATTTAATTCTTATTATTTCAAATGTGAAATTCGAAAATTTTAGAGTATAGAACGGATTCATAATTATTCATATAGTTTACATTGATCTTCTTTTCATTTAATGTAATTATTAAACTAATAATATAAGGTGGAATCCAAAATTAATGATCAATTCGCACTTATAACAGCCTGTCTAAGATTGATTATTTAATATATGGAAAATTATTTAAGTTTTCACAAGCAATCAATTTAATTTTGAAGTTTACATTCTTGAATTCTTAAAAAAGCTAATTCATGTAATCACAATAAATATTGTACAATCCAATGATCTTGTCATAATAGAACCCCCTATAATACAGTTATTTTTTAAATTGATTTTTCTCAATTCATATTTTCACCTTAAAAAAAAAATTTAATATTCAATTGGATATCATGTATAAATTGATTGAATAAGAATGCATTTTTTTTTTTATGATAAAAAATTTATCGAATTGATAAAAAACTAAAGAAAAAACAAAACAGAATATAATCTTGTGTTATTTTTGAAAATATTTTCACATGTTGTACAGACATCCTTTGGATAAAACGTAAAAAGATTATATTGAAGCCTAGATTTACGATATTTCGTAAATCTATCGATATTAGAACGAGATGATTACGATTTTTCCGTACAATTTAATTATATGTGACGTACATTGTTGAATTCAGATTAAACATAACATTTTTGAATTATTATGAACAATCGTAGTGTCACAATATAGAATTGAAACGTACATGTAAAACATTTGTACACGGTATTACGAATATTATTACTAAAAATTTTCAAAATTTTTAAAAATTTCCTTGTATTATTATAGATTCGCTTATTTAGTTATAAAAAAGATCAAATATTTGTTTCTGAATTTTAGCCTTTATTACATAAATAAAAGCGAAACCGAAAACTGTTGTTAGTATTGCATTGAATTGAATTTCTAATTCATTATCAAATATTTTTGACTAACATAATTCCGAATGACATTTATTACAAAAAAAGTAAGTCGTTCAGTTGTGGAAACACCTGTACTATATGATAATATCACGAATTTCCACAAAGGTATGCTAAAGAAATTCAAATTAATTTCCTCTTCTTATTTTACATCTTATGTGATCACGATGTTAATATGTTAGATTGGTTTTTTATATTATGTACATCATAACTACGAGTATATGCAAAATTATCTATTAAAACGCTGATGCAAATCGCTTATTTATTGAAGTAGAAAATGTTCAAACAAGAAAAAGAAAAATACACAAGAGATAAAGGGAAAAAGGAATTCTAATTTTTTGATTTTTTTACCCATTTTTTACATTCGTTATACTTTTCTAGACTTTATAATATATCAAAGCGATAACCAACCAACCAATCAACCAGCCAGTCAACCACTTTGCATTTCTTATTATCCTGTTTTATCCTGAATATGTATATATGTGTCTTGTGCTATTATTCCTGTTATATTTTTTATTCTCTTCAAATTCAAATATTTCTTTGCTTTACTCTTTAAATTTTTCTAGCTGCTTTCTTTTTTTTTATTCGTCTTTTGAATTGAAATATGAAGAAAAGCAAAAAAAAATATCGTGATCGAAATTTTCTTTTATTCTCTTTTGTTTTTTTAAAGGAAATTTTCTTATTATGGGTTTTTTGTTCCCTTTATGGCAAATATTAGTAGTTAAACTGTATATGATTTTTATTTGAGACATTTTTGCTTTTTTATTTTAACAATTTCATGATAAAACGATTTTTGATCATAATTTTTTTTTTTTGAATATATATTGTGTGATTGGAAATTGTGTATATAAGTGTATTAAAAGGTAACTTTATGATTATTAAATAAATATTAGCTTTGTTATATATTTTTTAATTTTTTATCAGTTTCGTTTTTAAAAAGGATATTCATAGTATGAGATTTTCGTTAATAAGCGTTGCAGTATGTGTATGAAGTCTGGGAATATGATTATGTCCTGATGAATATTTTTAAGTAAAATATGATGGAATAAGTTATTAAATAAATGAAATTATGAGAACTATTAAAATAATTGCGATATTAGAAATTTATCGTTAAAATATTATAAAGAATGTAAATGAAAATTAAGTTATTCAAATTATGTTTTTTATACGAGTGTGTAAATATACAGCTTATATGTTCAAAGATTCACATTTATAGAATATGATTGAGTACAGTCCCCACTCAATAATTTATTATCATTAAATAATTTTAAAAAAAATATTTACAATTTATTTTATTAAAATTTTAAATCTTTTGAAAATTAAAGTTTTTGAAGAATTTTTAAAAAAAAATATAAAATCTCTGTAAGAAATATGAATTAAAATAGCTATTAAGGTTCAGAATTTGAGAAAAATTTACTCTGTAAGCTGAAAACTATAAAAAATTTCTGAAGTCACTACTTATATTTTCATATTTCAATTAAAATGAAAAGAAAATATGGAAAATTTTCTGTAACAAAAATATAAAATTAAAACTAAACTATTTACTTTTCAAAGACTTTTTTTATTACAATGACAATAACGCATAATAAAATTTAATATTTTAAAAAAAATCATAAATGAAACGAGATAATAAAAATCATAATGCAGAAAATATTTACTCTCATTTTATTTTTCTCATAATTGGCTATAAATAGGTTATTAAGGACTAAAAATTTACCTATACCAAGTTTGACAAATAATTTTTTAGTTTTATTTTTTATTGTTGAAAATAATAGGCAGTTGAAAAAAGAAAGGAGAAATCTTAAAATAAATTGTGATAAAAAAGCTATGTGTAAATTTTCACAAAAAGCAAAAATATCTAAATTTACTAGAATATTTTAGGTTATTCCGTAGATAATCTAAATTTTTTTTTAGAAGAAAAATCTTTTGTAACTTGAACATATTATATACTTGAGCACTGATATAAATTAATAAAGTGTACATAAATAATATTAAATTCTTCAAATATTGCATATTTTCAGGGGTATTGATTATTTTCATTGCAATAAAATTAATTTTATAGATATTTCGCTCTATGTGAATTGCATATTTTAAGGGGAGTTAATGATTGTTATTTTCCAACAAGTATATTGAGTTAAAATGAATGTGTATTGGATGTCGTCAAGGGTGTAAAGAATTTAATATTTGTAGTAATTCTGATTCCAGAGTAAATATGACCATATATTGATTTATTATAGTCAACTGACTATTTTTTTTTTTCTTAATAACTATTCCAGTAATTTTTTATAAGAAAAAGTTATTAAGATTTTAATGGAAAATATTTCAAAATTAGCGAATTAAATTACTGAAACTAAAAATTAAATTAAAATTGCTTGAAATTTGCTACTAAAGGAAAGAGGATTCAAGTAAACAAAATAAAATTTAAGAAACACTTTATGCGGAATAAAAATTACTAACTGTAGGGGTTTATGCAAATTAATATCAAAGTTATTGCATTTTAGCACTAAAATACCCAAGACATATCCACACTTTTAATATAACCACGAGTTTAAGAGAATACACCACAAAACAAAAAGTCATTTCACTTCAAAAATCATGAAAATTTCTTCTTCTTTTACTTTTAGTTTTAATTTTTTTTTAAATTTATTTCACCCTTAATTCCTTTCATAATAATAGTTTCTTAGGATCTAAGAAAATTTTATAAAAATATTTTCTTTCTTGCCTCATTTTGGATTATCCAAAATATTTTTAGAATAAAAGAAAAACTAAATAAAAATTTTTTTTTTTGGTTACAAAAAAAAAAAACAAAAAATTATTAAACAACATCCTGTTTGTATTAGCCTATTATCCTTACTGATTGCTTTTTACCTTTTTCTATTATTCCCAAAGGATAATGAGACGACAGAAACAAAATATTAAAAAACAAACACACAACAAAAAATAACACGTAAAATGAAAATGAAATGAAAAATTTTACCAAAATAACAAAATAATTTGAAAGGACACATAACAAGAATATAAAAAAAATAAAAAATAATAAAAAGAAAGAGAAGTAACAAGAAAGAATGAAAAAATCAACGAGAAAATGTTTGCTTATCCTTTTTGAAAAAAAAGAAGAAAATTTGCAAGAAAACAAGAAAAAAAAAACATTGTTTATGACCATTTTGTTTTGATTTTTGTTTCACAAATTTTTTTGTTGATTTGTTTTTGTTGTTTATGAGACGCACAGAGAATAACGGAGAGTTGTATTTTTCCTGATTTTATTTCTGCCCAGTTTAGTTGCTGTTTTTTTGCCTTCTCTTCCTCTTTTCATGTACGAAAAATCTATGAATTATGGGATTTTCTCGCATATTTTTACATTTATTTTATTTTTATTTTTTACTTGTTTTTCTGTTCTTCTTCTTTTTCTATTTATTATTATTATTATTTTTTTTTTGCATTTCTTTCAAGTTCAAATTGAAATGAATAAAAAATCAAGAAGATCAAGGAGAAAAACCTATAAAAAAATACAACAAAAAAAAAAAATTAGGATAAAAATGAGAAGAAAATCAAAAAGGAATAAACCTTTTTCGAAAGCTTTACATAATATTTTTGTAGTTTAAAGGTTTTACTTTAAGGGCGGATTAAATCGCTTAAGAAAAATGAAAGAAATAAAATAGAAAATAGCAATAATAAATTCCAATAGGAAAAACAAGAAAGATGAGAAAACAAAATGTAAAAAAATCCACAATATCGTAAAAGAAAACAATAATGGTGTGTATGTGTGTGGTTTGGTATAGTAAAATAAATAGCAGTTTATTTATGGTCAACAATTTTCGAATAAAATACAGTTTGGTAGGTAGGTAGAGATGTAAAAATGCTTTTTAGTTTTAACTATATAAACTGGCAATAACTGAAGTGTTTTTCCATTTTATCGAAACATATAAATCTTTAGATGAAATACTTTTTATATATTGAATTTTACGATTTACTATTAATCAGATTAATGTAATTAAAAGTAATTGCAATTAATCAATAAGATGAAAAAAAAAATGCTGTCTTTCAGTTTATTATGATTATTATTTCAAGGAAATGAAAATAAAATACTGAAATAAATTGTGGAAAGACTATTAAATCGAATAATATATTTTAGTATATTGTAATAATTGTATGCGGCTCAGCACATAATGGAATAATGTTTGAATAAAGTTATTTATGAATAACCGAAAAATTCGAAACCCTTAACTCTATCATGTTCTGGAAAAGTTATTATAAGAGAAAAATTGCAAAATCACTAACGAGCACTAAATTCAAAAACAGATCCAACTTTTATTTAAATTGATACCAATTGCGAATTTGTACATAAAAGACAAGGAGAGAACACGTAATAATAAAAAAAAAATTAAAAATTTTGAAAAGCTCTGCAAAAAACAATAAAATTTGACAAATGAATCATATTTGCATATTTACGAAAATTGCATATTTTTAGGATGAACAGATTTATTTTCACAATTTATTGTATTTAAGTTATGGCTAGCTCATAATAATAATATTCGAGTAACAATTCATTTGATTATGAATTTTTAGTGATTTGACTGTCAATAAATC
Source organism: Condylostylus longicornis (assembly GCF_029603195.1). Lineage (NCBI taxonomy): Eukaryota > Metazoa > Arthropoda > Insecta > Diptera > Dolichopodidae > Condylostylus > Condylostylus longicornis. The sequence goes on from NW_026578045.1 coordinate 1,267,330, forward strand.
AACGCCAACACTATATAAAGAAAAAAGGTTGCACACACAAATATCTAAATAAATTTCAAAAATTCTATGAAATAGGCGGATTTATAAGAATTTTCTTGTAGCGCAATGTATTCAGTTTTGGGCCTTAATTAGCATTTTTATAATATTGAAAAACTATTCGCTCTTAATCAGAAAACGGATTTCAACAGATAATAAATAAGATAGGTTTACTTAATTACGATAATAATTGGAAATAATCTGAAAAATTTTACTTTTAAACACTCTTAATAAAAAATAATATGAAAATCTTGGAAAAACATTTAAAACATGTTTTCACTTTTATTGTTTGTCTCTCCTTTGATTTATTTTTTCTAAGTCTTGTTTTTGTTTCAATTTATTTTTTATTTCCTTTCAAGAAAATTTAATCCGATTTTTCTTCTGATTCCCTAAAAAATTTTCTTATGATAGTAGTTTTTCTTTTTTTATTTGTTTTCTATTTCTTTTTATTTCTACTTTCTTTTTTTTTTTGCAATAAAAATGTATAAAAAAAGTTGATAGGAAGAAAAAAAAAAAAAAGGACGATCGTAAAATATAATCGATGAAGAATAACGGCATTAATATTTTTCCTTGTGTTGCCAATCAAATAATTTCGTCGAGGCGCCCTTTCTTTGCCTCTTTATGCTTATATATTTTTTTTTTTTTTTGGAAAATTGGTGTAAACAGATAACTTTTTAAATGTCAAGATTTAAAGGCTTATAAATCCTTTATATTATTTTACTATGTTAATTTAAATCTACGCGTATAAGGTTTTATATTTGTATATTTTTTGATACTTTCTGTTTGTTATTTTATTGGAAAAGAAATTTTTATTACAATTTAAATGCCTGGATTTTTACGATTTCTTCAATTAGGGACAAAGGAATTTTTGTATTTAATTGAATTTTATTGGAAATATTTTTTTTTATTCATTTCTTTTTATCTTTTTATTTCTTAAATAGTGCGGAAGGGCATATTATTCAATTTTTTCCTCAAATAAATGGTTATAAAAGAAATAAGTCAGTAGTATTTTTGTTGTGCTAAAATTTTAGACAGAGGATCTAAGATTTATGTAAGAGTCTTGTATTAAGGTACAGTAAAAAATTTTTATTTTATGAAATTAAAAATATTCAATATAAATGCCCCTAAAAATATGCAATATAATTTAGTTTTTTTGCGTTTAGCACTTTTAAAATTTTATTATTTTTATGTTTTACAGGGACATTCCTAACACAAATCTTGTATAACACAATCAGAATTTAGAATAAGGAAAATGAATTTTATCACAATTAGATCTAATGCTACATATGAATAATTGTGACTAAATCTCAAGGTTTTTTAATTAAACAAAAATTGCTTCTATAATAAAATAAAACTCGAGATAAATTCAGAGAAAAATCCCGATTATTCATTACTGAGATTTTTTGAAAACAAATATTAAATTTTTTAAAACTTAATTCACAACTAACACTCAATTTCTTACTCAATTTTCACACAAAAAAAAAAATCGAATTTTATTCCAGTTTATTATTTTGTAGCAAAATATAAGAATTTAATGGGAATTTTTTCAGAGAAACAGAGAGAGAAAAAGAGAGAGAGAAAGAGAGGGAGAAAACAAATAAATCTCTATTTTATTAACTTTTAACTCCAAAATATACCAAATAGCTATTTCCCCTTTAAAAACAAAATATGTCATCTGTTTTAAACGTAAAATTGCCGCCTTCTAGGGTGAAAATTTTTATTTTAAAAATTATTTTCTTTTTCTCTTTTATTTTTTTTTAAGGTCGGTGGTATTTTGAGTTTATTTTTTCGGTGTATGAATAATTATGTAAAAGAACATAACGGAATTGTCAAATGTAAATGGGATTAAAATTGCGGAAAAAGTAAAAAAAATAAAAATCAGAGAAAAACAGAAAAGTATTGCTAGGAAAATTCTTTAACTACAAAAAATTCAAATTTTTGTTTTTCCTTTTTTTTCGGCCAGATTTATTTGATTCTGAGCATCTAAAACTATAATGCTTGTTCTGGGTCTCCGTTTTTATCTAATAAATTTATTCTAATCCTTTTTTTTGCTGTTGCTGTCCATATGTTTACGTTTCGAAAAGATTAAATTGAATTGAATGGTTTATAATTTTAGTTTTTTGTTTTTGTTGTTATTGTATTTATTGTTTTTGTTTATTTATACGTTTGTTGTTACTCTAGTATTTTATAACCAACCAAAAAAAAAAAAATTTTTTTTTTGTTTTGCAATTTCTGATCTTTATTTATGGAATTTACATATTTTATTATGCGAGGCGTTTATTTTAGATAAAACAAGAACAACAAAAAATTAGAAGAAAATAGCAAAAAAAATAGAAAAACAATAGATTAAAAATGAAATTTCATTTTACTTGCTTTTTGAATTTTTTCGTTTGGTTTTTAACCCCAAAAATTTTTTAACTTTAACTAAATTTATATATGAATATAAGGTGTGTCAGCCATGGGTTTTTACAAGTTTCATTAAAATTACATTGTAATAATTAAACAAATTACAAGTGAATTTTCGGTCAGAGGGCGGATAAAATTTTAAACTTATGATCTTTTACTATTGTAAAGCTGAAATTTATTCTTTATATCGAATTTTGTGTGATTAATATGCAACACTTTTGTTGGAAAATTGGAATTACTTTACATTTAAAAAAATTATACATATCATATTGTTTAAGGCCGAGTCGATAGAAGAAAATTTTAAATTAGGCTCTGTGTAAGTGATATTGAGCTTATTAAGTAAGTTGACAAAGTATTACATGATTGCATGATAACAAATTAGAAGGCAATAAATTAATTAAGTCCTCAAATAATCATGAGTATTGAAAAAATTTTTATAATTAATCACGATATGAACCAAAACTCGTTCAAATTCAAGCAAAATGTGTGAAATGATTGCTTAGCATAACCACAAGTTTAACCAAAAATTCCTGCATATAAATCATTCATACTACAAATAAGTTAAATTAAAACCAACAACACACTCAGTCATTTATTATTATTAAATACATACAAAACATTGTGTGATCCCGTAAATTTAATATGTTTATTTTTAAAAATGGCGGTCAAAGTTTTTTATGTAATTTATTTTTATATGTAAATACAAAATTTTCTATTAATATTTTTACTAGATATACTTTTAGGCGCATTTTCGTATTTTCTTGTTTTGTTCCCGTTTTAAATTTTTTTGAAGGCTAAAAATCCTATGCTTCTATTTTATTTTAAAGCACCAATATATTATAATTGTATTGTATGTATTAATGTATTAAACCATTTTTTTTAAGGATTTAAATAAATTTATAGATTTTTTTTGGTGATTTTGTTGTTTATTCGTCGCCTGCCGTTATGTTATTCATTTTTCGCTGTTGTTTTGTTTTTTTTTTTGTTGTTTTTAGTTTTTGGTCAAAATAATTTGTGATGCAAGTGGGAAATTTCAATATATTGAAAATTTGTTTTTTGTATTTTAGGATTTTATGGATGTATTTTGTGATGGTATTAAATTATAAAAAAAAAATTTTTTTTTTAATTGAAATCTCGGTTTTTTTCTTATAGTGTGACGTATTTTTGTTTAATAAAATAAAATTTAATAGTCAATGACGAACTATTAAAAGTTGATGAGCTTAAAACAATACACAGCAAAAAAAAATTTCGACATAAACATTTTTTGCTGGTTTTGTAAAAGTGTCGTGAATGGGAAGGGAGGGTGAGAGGGGTTGTTGTTTGGTAATTTTGTATAACATTTTTGATGTTATTTAAATTTATTTTACTGTTCGGATTAATGTTTAGATGATTACACGAAAATGTGTGTTACAAAATTAAATTGATAAAATTTTTTAACAATTTTGTAATTTTTATTTTCAATAAAATTCAAAAATTTAAAATATCCAATAGGTAGCAATATTACTGAAACAAAATTTGTTAGTAAATTAATTGTTGAAAATATTAAAAATAAAATTTTATATTTGAAAGAAATCGAAAATTCTTTACATATTTTAATAAAATTTTATTAAAATTTTAAATTAATTTCATTTGAAATGCTTTGTATTTGTTTCCGAAATTATAATTATTTTTAAATTGAATCCCACTCCTTTAAAATATTCAATCAATATTATAAATCTTTGGAGATTTTCTTAAATTAATAGTATGTAATACCAGTAATGAATTATCGAATATTACAAAAAATTTCAACTAGATATACCAAATGATTTGTAAATCATTAAAATTATTGCAAATTCTCTGAATGTTTTATTTAATAATTTTAAAGCGTTCATCATAAGCATAAAAATATGTTTTAAGGTTGCCTCATTTACTTCATTTATAAGCATAAATTGCACATTTTAGGTGAATGAAGTGATTTACTTAAGAAAATAATAACAAAACCAACAATAATTAAACAAAAATTAATTTTTTTTAATTAAGAAAAATCGGTGAAAATAAAAATATATGCATAGAGGGTGCTGCAATATATTAGGGACCCCTCATATATTATTATTTTGTAAGGGAAATTTTTTTTTTTCGAATTCCTGTTGATTTCTCGTGTTTTTTTTTTTCTCTCAGTAAATGAAAATGAAATCAAAAGAGAAATTTTTATAAAGTAAAAAAAAAAAAAAGAGAAAATAATTTAGAGTAATCATATTAATTAAAAAAAAAATCGAGTTACACAGACAAAAAAGAAATTTATAAAGAAGTATGGGAAAAAAATGTGGAACGATAAAAAAATTTTTTTTTCGTCCTTATTTTAAAATTTTATTCATTGCTGTTTCAAAAGTCTAAAAACACAGAAAAAATATTTGCAATTTTTTTTTTATTAAATTTAATGAGATCAGGCATTTTTACATGCATTTTTTTTTATTTTATTAGTTTTTTTTTATATATATATTCAATAATTGAAATGTTGGATACAACGTGTTTCACAGATTACTAAGTAGAACTCTCGTTTTTTCTTTACTAAGCTGAAAACCAATGTAGAAGAAAAATTTTACTCTTATTGCTTTGTGTTATTTCTGATTGCCTGTTATATTAAAATATAAACATAAGGCATTCTAAGTATGTATACCTGACATGGTCGCCAACAGAAATTTTTCAAGATCAACGAATTCATGTTATCATATTTTAATAAACAAATTCGGTGAAGTTTATTAAAAGAAGATAAGAAACTTGCTCAACGAAATTTACTTGACCTGGATTTACAACTAACTGCTTCTCAATGAAATTTCGGCAAGATCCCGATACCGGTGTATTCAAAAACTTTCAAATACAACAATTTATTAGGCAAGTTCATCAAATAACTCAACAATCTTTACCGGAAGTTCACACAACTTTCTTCACCTGTAATCTATTCCTCAATATACGTGGAATACGGAAATAATAATGTAATTAATATGAGTAATATGACATGAAGTTTTTAAAATTGATTAAATTTGCCGGTGAAAATGACATGACAGTGAAAATTTAGAGCATAGTTGTCATTTAATAAATTGTTTAATAATGTTCAAAAGAAACAGGACATCTTAAAAATTGCAAAATATACTCTATTTTGTTTATAGTAATTTTGAATTTAAGCACACATTGTATAATTAATATGGAATTATTTTATATTTTTCTCATTTAATTACGTTGCCTTTATTAAAATTAACTGATATTTTTTCTTATTTTTTGTGCAAAATTTATGTTATTTGACATTAAATATTTAGTTCAGTTGAAAAAAAAATTATAATATAAAAAATATAAAAATATTTTTTTTTGTAATTGCTTTGAATCTCATTAATGAACTGAAAATAAAAGAAAACTATGTTGATAAGTTATAATAAAAACTTAACAAATTTTTTATATAGTCATTAACCTACATTATTGATATAAAATTATAATTTCTGAAAGTAATATTAAATTGCACTTTGACAAAATGAAAAAAATAGAGATAAAAATATTAATATACAAAATAAAATATATGAGGCTTAATTAAATACAAAATTATGCAGAAATTAAAATTGAAAATTATATATTTAAAATTATTGCAATTCAAATTGAAATGGTAAATGTAGGCACTCTAAATTTTCATATCTGAAGGAGAATTTAAAGAGTTAGTTAGATTTTGAGGAATTCTATATTAGGGTAGATTTTAAATTTATTGATTATTTAATACAATAATTCGTCGTTTATTACTTTAGTAATTTTCCCTTAATTGATATTTCCGAAAAAATACCGTTAATTTTCACTCAATTAAAATGACTAAAATTAAATGGGTACTATTGCCTCTGACACTTAATGCACAATTCGTTTAAAGTAATTTAGAATGAATGATGACAACGCTTAATATTTAAACAAGTTATGGTTGACTCTGGTGTTGGTAAAATATGAATGAGATCAGAATATTGAAAATATATGAGATCTAGTGCATAATTCAGTATATGAATAGTAAATAATGAATAATTGTGTTATAATGCAATATTTACTGCATTTTTTAAGTCAGTGACAAATTTTTCAGTGTTTTGTCAATATTAATGTCTGATGTAGGGCATAATTTAAACTGTTATACAATTTTAACAAAAAGGAAATAATATTTTTTGGAATAAAATTTCTGATGTTTTTTTCAAAAAATGCTTTTGAAATTATTATAATTGGACTTCAAACCTTCTACGGTTTAAATAGAATGAACTTTTAGAAATTGATTTAAATAATCCTTGAAATTTTTTACAAATTAATTCAATCATTGTTTGTTTATTCAGCAATTAAAATTATGTTAATCAATAGAGTTAATTTGACATTAGATCAAATAGAACGATTATATAGGATATGCACGTGACGCTCATATAGGAGAATGCACTTTTTAAAATTTTAAGCAACATATTTTAATAATCTACTAGAATATTTTAAACAATATTTTCAAAAATATTTTATTAAATAAATTTTTATATTAAATAGCTAGGCTACTAATATTAAATTCTATTATTTCATAAAAATCATAATTTTCAATTACAAAAAAACATTTTTCATTTTATTTTCCAATTAATTTAAAAATTCTTTTTACCCTTTAATTTTATCTTTATTTTTAATTGAATTTTAAAATGAACCCCAAAGTGCCAAGCTTTATTATAAATTTAAAATAACAATTAAAAAAATTTCTTTTTTATTAAATTTAAAATTAAAAAGAACAGAAGGGAATAGAAAAAAAATGATGGTTTTTTTTTTATTTTTTAATTTCCCTGAAAATGCACCCTACGCCACAGCGCAACTATAAAAATTAATTTGTTAACAATTAAGTGAAAAAAATAATGCAAAAAAAAAAAATTATAAATTATTCCCCATTTTATTCATTTTTACTTTTATTAAATTAAATTTTGCTCATGCTAATTTCTTTTTTGTTCTCTTTAAATCCCCTTAAATTATGCAATTTTAACTGTAGTATAATTATTGATAAAGAGAGCGATAAAGAGAGAAAGAAATACAAATAAAAGCATTTCTCTTATAACAATGAAAGTAAAGAAAAAAAATTCTATTTTTATTTTCTATTTTTATTGTTATTGTTATTATTATTTTTATTTTTTAAACTAAAATAAAAAAAAATGTAAATTTAAAACAGTTTGTAATTTATAACAATGTAATTATTACATAATATTTTTTAAACTTTAAATTATATCCTTAAACGTAAAACAGGAAAATATAGAAAAAAAAAATAATAAAAAATTAAAATTTGTTTTGATTTTTTTTTATTCTATTTTTATTTTCCAGGTATACAGAACAATTAAGAATATTTTTTTTTTCATTATTATTTTCATTTTTTTTTTATTATTATTTTTGTATCCTGGAAAAAATTACTATCAAGAGACTTTAATTTTACCCTTGTAACTATGCATATTTTGTTTTGTTGTTGTTAATGTATACCTATACCTATACCCTTCATATTAAAAATAGTTTGTTTAAATTTTGAGTGGAAAAAAAAGGAGTCTGAAGCTGAAAAAAGGACATACCATAATACAATAAAATAAAATGTTCTTTGTGACATGTAGGTAAAAACCTAGAACAAATTAAAAAAAAAATAAACAAATAGAAAACAAGGAGAAAAAAAAAACTAAAATGAGAAAAGGAACTTTAGAGAACGTGCTATCAAAAATAATAAAAATAATAAAAAAACATGAACACAAAAAAAATGGTGGTTATACATACACAGAAAACATTGTTTAATTGTTAACATGGGATAAATGAATTTACTTAGAGACTTGTGAACAGACAAATTTATTATCCTTTTTTTCTCTCTCTCTCTCTCTTTCTCTCTCTCTCTGTACTACACTAATAAGATATTAAAGGTAATGTTTACATTAACAATGAACAAAACCATGTAATATGTATTTAGGTACAGAAATCTGTTTAACTATATTACAGGATTATTAGGAGTATGTATGAATAAATTATAAAGTTACATTAAGAGAACGAAATTTTATTTTTTTAGTAACAGTTAAGGTTATATAAATGTGTTCAAATTTGAAAATTATAATAATTAAAAATTTGTATGATATAAAATTCTACCAACTATATATCAGGACATAAGAAGTTTCTACCATAATTTTATGATAAAATTTTTGAAAATAAAATTTATTTATAATGGTTATCATTCCCTTGTGATTAATATTTATTATTTTTATTTAAAAGTAATTATAACATAAGTTCTCATTATCTCGGAATGAGGTTTTAATTTTATTATTATAGAACAGTTTGTGATTATTAATTTACGATATCATTTTGAGGCAATTATAGAGTAAACTAAATTCTTATAATTTAGAATCAATGAGTCAAAATCAATGATTCAGAATAGAACTCGAAGAGGTAGAACTGAATTAAGGAAGGAACATAGTCGAACCAAAAATGCCGTAATCAGAACCTAAAAATTGCATTTGAAGAGTCAGAGTGAGAATGGAAGAGTTGAAGAGTCAGAGTCGATGAGTCAGTCTTGTTTTGTGGAAAAGTTGAAGCCAAAGATTCTAAGTCGTAACGGGAGAGTCGGAGTCGAAGAGTCAGAGTTGAAGAGTTAGAATTAATGAGTCAGAATTAATAAGAACGGAAGAGTAAAAGTTCAGAAGTCTGGCATTCAACTCCAGAATTTTTATTCAAAGTATCAAAATTTAAATGTTATTCACACGCGATGGAATTAGAGTCAAAAAGTTAAAAATTGAATTTTTGATTGCAGAAACACTGAAGTCGTGAAGTAAAGTTTTTCTTTTCGAACATATTATGCAGTCACAGAGTTATGCAACAGATTATTCTGTCGTGAAATATACAGAGCTGTAATATTAATAAAAATTATTAAGAACTATGGACTATGATTGATTAGGAAAATTTAAAATGATTATTAATAAATGATAATTACAATTTTACATAAAATCTTTTAGAAGTAATTGGTACATTTTTTTACTACAAGGAGTTTCATTTTAATTTTAGATTTCATTTAATTTTAGATTTAGAAAATTCTTAAAAAAAATATTGTAATTATGAACAATGTAATAATTAGGGCAAATGTATGAAAATATAATAATAATAACACCTAATATGAATTTCCCGGAAAAATATTTTTGTAAAACTAAAAAATTTTTAATTAGAAAAGAATTTCGTACAATTTAAGAATTTCTTTAAATTAGAATAAGAATTTCTTTACATATAGTAAAATATTGTTGAATAATTTTTAATTGTAATAGTAAAATTCCAAAATTCAATATTGTGTACTGGAAAATCCTCTATAATGAAATTTGTAAAAGAAATTATTTTAATGCTTTTTCAATGAAAATTCAATTAGATTAAGTCACGAAAACTATTATAAATCTGACTAATATCTTTAGTACATGATTTTCAATATTGATTGTAACTTTCTGTAATTGAAATTGCATTATAACAATGCAAAAACAGGATTAAAAATTAAATTTTTTTTTCACTTATTTTATTATAGAACACGTTAACATTTTTTTTTCATATAAATAAGAATGAAATAAGCAACAATTCAAAAACAATATTAATCTAACCAACAAAATTGAAAAAAAAAAACATAACCATATAACAATAAAAAAAAAGTTAAGAAAAAAAAAATGTTGAAAACCATTTTTCAATTTTTCCACCTACTGTTTTTTCTCATGTTTAACAACAATATTTTTTGAACCGTTTTATTGCACTACATGGTGAAAATTTTATAAATATTTTTATAGCATACAATATTATTACATTACTGTACAATATTATTACATTGGTATGTATGCATTTTTATACTATTATTACAACGTACACACAGATGCATGAATTACACTATATGTATACCAGAAATTTTATAATAATATTTCATTTACAATATTTTTTAACCATAATTCAGTGTAATTTATTATAATCGTATATATATATATATATCGTATACAATCAGCCCCGGATTCATCATACATGCAAAGTATGCATTTGCAATGGGCGATAAAAAATAGGGGCGCCATTGAAAACTTAAAAAACCCCTAAATTTAAAAAAAAAAAATTTTCACCCCAAAAAAAAGGATTATAAGTTTTTTTTTATACATCAATTTATAGCGAAATTAACTTAATAAAATCTACCTACATGCAAACATAATATTTTGTTCCTACACATATTTTCTATTTGCACCATATAACAAAAAATGTTCATAGAATTAAAATTACTCATACATTTCTTTACTCTACACTACTCTTTCATTCTTATTTTTTATGTACTGTATATGCCTATAAACACAGAATATTATTTCACACAGCTGTATACATTCAAACGTTCATATATAAGTCAAATCGTCTCATATAATATACATACATATATAGAAGCAATGTACGCAACAAATAAAAATATTCAAAAATACACATGCACACATAATTTATATTGTCTAATATGAATAAGATCAACACTCATGCGTACACATATAATTATCTCATAAAGCAAAATTTTTATTTTGCTGAGATTGCTCCCTATCAACACTCGCTCGTACACATATAATTATATCACAAAGCAATGTTTTTATTATGCTTAGTGGCTACACTCGTTCGTACACATTATATTTAAATTGTTTCATACATGCAAAATTTTATTTTTGCTTAGTTGGCGCCCACTCACCAAACAAACAAACACATTATTATAATGTATTACTTTTTCTGTATACTATTGCATTAGTAAACAACAAGAACAAAACAAAAAAAACACAAATTAAGAATGAGAATAGAAAGAAATTAGAAAAAGAGAATGAGAGCAATATTCTTAAATGATGGAAAGCATAGCTTGATATTGAGATTGTGTATACCAATATTTTGTTTTTGTTTAACAACAAAAAACTTTGAATGAATTTTAAAATTACATGATCGTTATGAATTTCTATTACTATGTTCTGCTTTCGTTTTTGAAAAAACTGTTATCAATCACAGAATTAAATTTTAATTGATAAAATCTACTACTTATACGAGTATTGAATTGAAAAAATGTTGTTTAATAATCAAGTGAATGTTAAGAATTTTTATGCTGAATTGATGTAGTGTAAGTCATCCAAAAAATAAGAGTAAAATGAAATGGCGCATAATTTGCTTCACACATTTATCTCCAAAATTAAAACAGTTAAGCAAAACGACATTCTGAAATTTCAAAACCACGAGCCTATAAATACCAGTAAATGCATTTATTTTAATAAAATCTAAAAAATATAATGAACAGTATAAAAGCTTATAGCTATGTACATGAAAAGCTTAGTTTTTAAGTCACAAATTTTAGAACGAAACTTTGATTTTTCTTAAATTTTTGAATGCAAGTCGAAACTTTTTTTATACGCTCCTTCATTTCTCAGGCGATTTGTGAAATAAAAAGCCAAATTTTACGAATAAAAATAAAAATAATTATAAAAATAAAAATAAAATTACGAATAAAAATAAAAATAATTTTTTACTTTTTTTCATATTCAAATAAGCTGTGAAAAAGTTCATTTGATATAATTTTCATAGAACCTTTTACAATAAGTTTCACTTACGTCAAAAAGTAAATTTTTTGGTTGTTAAAATCAAAAAATCAAGTTTAAGTGATTGATATAAATCTGATCATAACTTCATAAAAAAACGTACAGTTAAATAAATTACCTTGTTTTTGAATTTATAAAACAAAAAATTGAAAGTTTAGTTCCAGACTTTAATTCTATAATTCAGCACAATAAGGTTACAAGAAACTGCTTTATGATGCACAATGTGCAATGCCTATTAAATTTTGCTCACAGTAATAAAATAGGTGAAAAGGTTGAAGGGGGGGGGGGGCGCACTTTTTAGGAACCGCTTAGGGCGACGAATACATCAGAACCGCGCCTGTATACAATACATCAGGATATTACAGGTACTGTGTTATAAACATTGTAACATAAAAATAACAACAATAATAATAATATAAGAAGAAGAATAAGAACACTAATAATAACTATACACCTTTGGAGTACAAAATGAACCAATGTAATAACATTACAAAAAAAAACATAAAGTGGAGAAGACGTTATTAACAACTAAAATAACAATAAAAAAAATTTTACAGGAAAGGCAAAACAAGAAAAAAAAAATGAAAAAAAAAAATATATATTGTTAAGAGGAAAAGAAGTTGGAGACAAAATATTATCCGCTCTCTATTTTTATAGGAGTTGGGGTAATTTGTCTGGCTTGTATGGCATTAAAATAATAAAAATCAAAAGAAATAATAAAGAAAAAGCAGGAAAAAAAATAATTAAATGAAAAAACGTGAAATGAGTTGCTAATAATAATGATGACAGCATAATTTTCATAGAATAGAGCGAGGTACGATAGTGAAATTTTAACGCTCCTCTATGAATAAGCGAGTGATTTATATTCAATTTTTTGTTACCTATAACTGAGGTAATCTTTAAAAAAATTTGTATAATTTTTGTAATTTGTGTTTCTTTAAATATTCTCAGATTTCTTGTATTTTCTTTCAGATTTCATTCAAAATTTCATTAAGTGTGTTTTGAGAAAGAATTTCAATTAAAAAAAAAAATCCATTAAATTTTCGAATTTTAATTGTGTGTAACGTGTCTCTGTGAATTAGAAGATGATTATAGGATAATGTCACTGTATAACTTGCAATTTATTTAATAAAAGACTATAATAGAGGCTGTTAAATCATATAATGGCAAATTTAGATAATTAGAGACTTACATATTTCTAGGAGAATTTTAGCAGAAACACAATAAATTAAAAAATTGTTATTTGAGAAAGTTATTTTCAAAATTTCAAATTAATTTTTACGAATAATTTTTTTTGTTCTTTTTATTTTCTGTATTTTTATCCATATTGGTTTCGAAACAGATTGTGTACTGAACTGAATTAATCAAATTTTAAAAGAAGGTAGATTTAGAAAGCATAAAGCTTGTGTACTGATCAGCTCGGGCTGATTCGAATGAGAGGCGGAAAACGAAATATCCCGTCGTACGTCAATGGGCCTAAGTGGCTTATCATATAAGCCTATTGAGAGCCTTTACCTAACCTAGGCTTAGAAACTTTGAAATTTTGAAATATTTCTTAATTAAATTTTAAAATTTTCATTCACAATTTCCAAATTTTAACAGAATATGAAAAAAACAATATAACAAATTTGAATTTTAAATTGAACTTAAAAACCGGAAAAATTTGATTTGGATTGTTTAGTCTTGTATGACCACCGAATTATTATTGTTTAAATATTTACTACGTTTCGGTTGTACATTATATATAGAGAGAAAATTATGTAAAATTGCTTAATCAATTAAATCAATCAAGTGTCATATTAAAATTATTTTTATTTCATTCATTTTACTTATTTGAATAGCTCATTTAAATTGAATTTATTAATAACTGCTTATGGTTTTGTGTATTTCATTTTTTATTGGAATTATAGAGCCCATATACCATGTTTTACTAATTACATAACCCATATTAAAATTATATCAGATTTTTAGTGATATTTTTAAATTTCTTCTTACTAAATTATAAAATTAAATACTTAATTTTTAATCTTTTCCAAAAAGAGAAAATGAATAATATTTTTCTCACTCAAGGTCAATTAAGTCACTATATAAATTCTTTGTAATTGATCATAAAACAAAATTTTTCCCCGTATATGGCTATAAAGAATTTTTTCTTTCCCGTCGTGATGAAAATTTCATCATATTTCATGTTATTTTTGATTTATTTCTATAATGAAAATTCCTTTTTTTTTTACCCATTCTATCAAATTTAGAATGTAATGTATGCAAATAATATGGTATTTTTAGGTACTTACCTATATGGGGTACAATTTAGGTAAAATCAACATGACCAAAAATATTAATATGATTATAAAATTATGATATAGTTATATACGAGTAACATTCTTAAATCCTAAAGTGTACATAACACATATTATACTTTTTTCCCTCTAAAACAAAAAAAAAATTCACTTAAAAAAAATAATCCAATAACTTCATAAACATAATGTAATTTTTCGTGTTAGAAAGAGATAGCATTTAATATGAAATTTTTTTTTTTGTTTTTTGCATACAAATTTATTATTAACATAATGAGTTTTTAATGACCATTAAAAAAGATCCCACCATCAACACCATCACCAGAGCCAACACAAACATACACCATCGAACAATTTCATTAATCGTACCGAACAAGCAGCAATGAACTACATATAGAAGCATTTCAAGTATAAAGAAATTAATTCGATAAAAATATGGGTATAAGAGATGAAAATCATGGTAAAGCGAAGAGTTTTTCTTTATCCAAAAAAAAGAAAACCAGAAAATGAAAAGCAAAATAAGAAGAAAAGAGGCGAAAAGTTGGAATAGCATAATAATCTTTTATTATATATATATATATATATATATACATATAAATAAATTATTGTAATGGAACAAAGAATAATGAGATAGTATATACATATGTACTTAAATATTCTTTAGGAACACATATATAAAAAGATTTAACTACTTCTTCTAACTGTGTTTTAATACCGGAAAGGAATTTTAAACAGTTGGATACCTCAATATGTGAGAATATTGGATTTTAAAGTAAAAAAATAAAAAATATTACAGTTATTTTTATTAAAATATTAAAGAGAAGAGGCAAGGTAGAAGGTAAGTACATTTTCAACTCAAAATCAATAAAAACACAAACTCAACTCACCATAATAATTTTTTATTTCTTTTAAAATTAAGTGATTTCAGATGACTTTACTTTTTTAAAATTTTTTATTTTTTGTTATATTGTTGGCGGCAGCGTTATTCAAAATATTATACAATAAATAAAACAAAAAAGAGCACTAAAATGAGAATAAAATAAAAAAAAAATTAAATTAGAAATCCATAAAGAGATTTGGAAAGACAACAAGAGAATATTTTACTGTTGTCTATTACACTGCTCAGTAGTTAGTACTGATAAAATGTCCTCGAACAATAAAAACATTATTTTTATTTTATTTTTTTTTTTGTTATTTTATTTTCATTTTTGAGTAGAAGAGGACAATCAGAATTACGACGATTAATTCGTATAGGATGAGATGAGAGAAAGAAATGAGAAAAGCAGAAGAAAAAAAAACAGCAAAAAATAAAGAGAGATTTAAGTAGTATAATTCATGTATATACTTTATAAACATTCCTGTATACTCGTATTATAATATAGTGGTTATTGTTGTTACTGTTATTGTTGTTATAATGTTACTGTTATGTTATTATTATAATTTGATATTAAGTTGAACAATTTTTTTGTTTGTATTTTTGCTTTTATTTTCTTCATGTCTATTTTTTTTTTTTTGGTTGAAATATACTTTAGTATAATATACTCGTATGTAAAGTACTAAAGTATTATAATAATAATATATGCAAAATATAGTACTTAAGAGAAGTAATTTATTTTTTAAGTGGGTATTTTTCTCGCATTAAAACATCCAGAATCTACAATTTATTAATGTATTATATACGTTATATATATTATATGTCATATATAACACTATATAGCTAGGCAATATACTCGTAATAAGAAGAGAGGAATTTTTTTTTTTTTACTTTCCGTTTACTTAACACTATTATACTCTTGTTAAAAAAAACTCAGTTTACAATTATATTTCTTTTCTGAATTGTGCAGTGGCTCTATTTCTCTCTTTATTATTTTTATTTTTTTTTTTTTTTTTTAAATTAATTAAATTGTTATAACATGCAATCATGCAAAGTACTTTACTATAATATTATACTGCACATATACTGGTATAATACATATATGACAAAAAAAAAAGAGGAAGTTAAAAAGTTGAGAATTAATGTTAAATATCAGAAAAACAAAAAAGAGAGAAAAATTTAAAAAAATAAAAGAGAATAATAGAGAAGAAGGAAGTTTAAGTAAATAAACGAGCTTATTACGAGGTCATTCATAATAAAAGTATATATGTACTTATCTAATAATAGTAGAAATGAAAATGGTAATTTTGAAAAGATTTAAAAGTAAATTATTAAAAAAAAAAAAAATTTAATTATACTTAATTGCTTAAATTGCAAAAATTTCAATTGGTTTTTATATAAAAAATGTATACAGTTTAATATTGAGAAAAGTAATTATATAAGAGTTCAAGTTTGTAATATGATGATGACAATTGAAATTTTTTTTTTTTCTAAATTTGTATTTATAATAATAAGAGATGATACAAGAGTTTTTGTATTTGATTAGCTATCAAACAATTAAAATTTGATGACAATGAAAGAGAAAAAGCGAGTCAAATTTAGAATGAGTGAAGATATGCAAATCAAATCAATAATGATTACCCTATTCAGTGCAGCCAAATAGATTAGGTCGAATATCTTCATATTTTTAAAATAATATCTTCATTTTGAAGATTCAATAAAAAAAAATCTTCACGTATCCTTTGAGATCTTCAATTGAAGTTAAATTGAAAAAAGTAGGAAACCAAAATATAATGATTTCAATTTAAAGAGAAGAAATTATAACGTGCACAATGACATTTTATGTTTTAAACCGTATGCGCATCTAGTTATTGCACCAAATCGATCAATATAGAAATAAATAAAGCGGAGAATATCAGAAATTTTCTGTCATAAAAAATAATCTTACCAGGCGTTGCCTATTAAATTAACTTTATGTTCAAAAAATTTTTTTTGTGAACTTTAAAAAAAAATTCAAAAAGGGTGTAAAAAATTCCAATTTTGAAAAATTCCAGTAGCATTAAAAAGCCTTAATTTTGAAGATTTTGTTATATGAAAAATATAAAAATTTTAAAAATCTTATTTTGAAGTATTACACAAAAAATGTCACCAAAAAACCTTCATTTTGAAGATAAATCTTCACTTTTGGCAGCGCAGACCCTATTTAAACCATTATTTCCATTGTAATACAAGAAGATTGTAAGAGAGTTTTAAATTTCTCTACCAACAATTTACTAATTTTCGGCACTCTAACTGTTATACGAAACAAAAAAAACTACTTAATAAGAAAAAATTTTAATATTAATATTTTTTTGAGAAATTTATTTTTTTATTAAATATTTTTCTAAATTAAAATATAATTACGAAATAATAAAGATATTTAATTCTTCTCCCTTATTTATTCGTCCTCAAAAATATTAATATTAACACAAAAAATATGAACACCGGAAATTAATTTTTTTCTAATTTATTTTATACAACAATAAATGTTCTCTTTCAAAGGACATCATCACCAAGAAGAAGGAAAAATTTCGTAAACCAAAACTAAAAAAAAAAATTTTACTTAATTTAATTGTTAAAAATATTAAGCTAGAATCAAGAGATCGTAATTTTTTTTTTTTTAATAAATTATTTCTAGATTTTATGAAATTTCATTTTAATTTCAATAAAGAAAATAAAAAAAAAAAAAATTTTTTTTTTAATTTTTTCTTATTTTAGCAAATAATATAATATTGCATATATTATATAATATAATGTATATATATATGTATGTATTTAAAATATTAAATATCCTTGAAACATGACAAAAATTATAATTTAAGGACAAAATGATTTCATTTTATTGGTGTCGTTTTATTTGACAGTTATATTTTATATCAGAAATTTTATATATAATATATATATATATACATATGTACATGAAAAAAGACATTATATTATTTGTTATATCCTTATTCCAAAAAAAAAAGGACAAAAAAATTTAAGCAAATATAAAACGAATATTTTCGAAATGAAATACGAGATTTTACGGCATTTTTATTCTCAAAATTTTTTGTTTTTTGATTTTTTGATTTTTATTTGTTAAAATATTATATTAGTACTGTGTACACGTATAGTATACATATGTGTATTGTATAACTTATTACTAAAAATATTACAAGCATAAAATGTTATTAAGAATATTATGAGTACAATTGTTGTAATATTTGAAGCGATAAAAAAAATTAAAAAAAAATTTTTTTTTGTTGTTCTCTTTTCTCATTTTTTTTTCTCTTATATTTATTTTTTGACAATATTATATATATATATTGTATAAGAGATTCTATAATAGTTTACTAATGAACAATTTATATAATTGAGAGAGAAGAAAATGTTGACATAGACATAATTATTTTCATATAATTTTTTTTTTTATATAATATAAATAGTAGTTATGTGTGTTTGAATAATATATTTATGAGTATTTAATTAGAGAAAGTCATTTATGCATATTATGTATGTAAGTAGTAGATGTGGATATTATTAGCAAATTTAATTTAAATTTTATTATACAAGTGTAGATTGACGTAGATGATTTTTGAAGTGTAAATATTTAAAATTTATTTTCTATTTCTATATATAATAATGTATGTTAAAATTAGTATGTATATATGGGCATAAATTGTTTATGAAGTAATTAAAAATAATTTAATTCATTTGATGACTATCAAAGTTTCGTATAGTGTTGAATTTTAAAAAAAATATTGAAAATCTTTAAGAATTTTTTCCTGGCTAAATTATGGGGTTCTTAACTAGAATTTTTGAAATTTTGAAATAATAGTGACAACACCTTTAATATCAGAAAACATTTTACGTTGTTATATGAAAAATTTTGAAAACGTTTAGTAGCATATTGTGGATAAACTATGATACTAAATTCATTATTCATTATTAAATAAATCAAAATTTTGAAAATCTATAATGAAGCTTTCTGGCTAAACTATATGAGATACGTAATTTTTAACAAAATTTTTACATTAATTCTATTTCAGATGATTTCTGATAAAATCAATTCAACTCGTAATATAAAAAAAAATTATGAGTTTGTATGAAAAATTTTGAAAATTTTTAATTAAATTTTCTGATTAAATCATAAAAAGTAAAAGATTTTTAAGCGAATTTAACAACTGTTCGAATATTTAATTTTAATTTAGAAATCAAATTTTTAATTGTATATTTCCAGAAAATCTCAGAAAATTATCGATAAATTTAAAAATAAATTTTATTTTAAAAATTAAAATCAAGAAAAATAGGAAATTAAAATTTTTTCTTTTTATTTCAAATGACTGTACTGTACAGTCATTAATTCCAAAACAAAGTTATTATTGACAATAAATTTTGAGTGAATTTCAAAACTTTCTTCTTATTTGTAGTTTGAGTGCAACATAAAATAAAGATACAACGGTATAATGAAAAAAATTCACACTACCAACAATAAAGTTTTTCTTTAAACTTTTTCAAAGAAATTTTTATGAAAAAAAAATTTTCCGGTCAAATAACATCAGAAAAAAAAAATAGAAGAAAAGTCATAATTAAATTTTTAATGAATGAAAAATAAATAAAAAAAGGAAAAAAAAAAAGACTCAAATTTTGAGGCAAACTTTTTTCTTTTCCTCATACTTTTCAGATGGACAGAAGAACCTTCAAAGTATCATCATCAATTCCTTTGATGTTAAATTTTAATTTCCGTTCAAATGTACTTCCTTTTTTTTCAAAAAGAGAATCAATTGACTATTTTTTTTTTTTTTTTTTAAATTAACAATCTATTAAGAATAATTCAAAGATTCTCAAAATATATTTTATATAGGATATTTCGCATAAGGTGGCAAATAATTTTGTCGATGATTCTTTTATCGAATTCCAGCAAATTCCATTTAATTAAAGTGAGTGTGAGGGCGAATTGTCTGTTAAAAAGGTACCCGATTTTTCCTACATACAAATAAATGTTTATAACTTCAGAACCAAGCGACGTATAGTAGGTATTGGGACTGATTTCACAAAAGAATTGATTGCTCTCTATTTTTGGTCTAAAAATCAATTTGATTTGTTCTACAGTTTTCGAGTATATCTGCATCACCTTCCCCCTCTTCTATTTCAACCAAATTTTTGTTGGAAATTGATTAAAGAATCATCCTTGAAAGTATTTGCCATCTTTTCCAAAACACCCTGTATATGTATATAAATATTCCATTTTGTCAATAGTTTTAACATTCTTTGATATTTTTTTAAAAAATTTATTTAAATTGCATATAACATAGCCATAACGAAAAAAAATGTATAGAGAAATTGCAAAAGAGTATTTTAAAAATCATTGTGGTAAATTTGAAATATAAAATATGAAAAAAAAATTTATTAATAATCGTAAAATAAAAAAAAAAGAGAAAAAAGGAGCAAACTGAATCAGAAAAATAAAAAAGCAGCAAAGTTTTCAGTGACAACGCTTATTTCAACCTTGGCCTTTTCATTCTTCAAAGAGGACCCGAGTATTAAAATTAATATCGAAAATAATTGGAATCTTTATAAATAATATAAAGTGAGTGATTTTCAAAAAGCCATAATTATTTTAAAGATAAAAGGTAACATCAGCCTAAGGGATTTGAAAAAAAAAAAACAAACATCAGAAGTAGATAATTTTAATCTTAAAAAATTATTTTGATGGTCTTAAAATATAAGACTGACTACTTAAGCTTATACAGTATTAAAAACGCATTATATAAAGTACATTTTATTGAAAATTTTAATCTCTTATAGTGGGAGAACAGTTTGATAGACATGAAATAAATAAAGATAAAATCAATGTGTTTTTTTGTTGAGTACACGCGAACTAAAATCTTGATATTGCTTTTAGTTTTTTTTTTACAGAAATGATTGGTAAAAAAATTTTTTCTTAAATAATAGTTTGTGAGTTTAAAAAATCAACATCAAAATATTAGAAATAGCCCGGGAACAAGTAAAACAATCACAAAATGGCTTCAATCCCCAAATGGCAAAATGTCAGGAATAAAACTATTTTCGAATCAAATCTGTGCCGAGATACCGAGATATGTCCTAAGATATAAATAATATTTTCACTCATTCTGATTTTCCCAAAAAATCATCGTGATGTCATCAATCGGAAATTAACAACAGGAGTGGAGATAATAATCTTGCAGTTATAATTATGGAGGTAAAGTCAATATTTGTAGCAAAGTTGACGTCAGCTTGGGCATGTCATTCAATATAACTAAACTTATATTAATCGAAATTCTATTGAAGCCTAGACTTAAACGGACTTACCAATCATTTAGGAATCTTTTGCTTGGACTTCGATTTTAATAAATTTTATGTGATTACTTTAACGCTTGAGCTTAGACCAACCAGTCGGCTAGTCATAGTTCATTTAGTAAAGAAAATATCATCAACTATGGGAAATATCACGCCTGTTTAATTTCAGTCAAAATAAAAATTAATTTGACGATGTGCTTGGTGTTAAATCTAATACAACCTTCAATTCTCCTATCGATTATAAGACATTAGCTCCATTGACTGCAGAATCTATTGAATATTCTCTTGTTATCTCTAATTTGAATTGTTTAACAATTGCAATGGGCCTACAAGAATACGTTGGAACAATGTTCAAGTGTACGAACGTTCATTGTAAATTAATGACTGCTGCTGGAAAATTCATAGAACAATATTTCTTTTTTTCAAAATTTGTATTCCTGAGGGGCTAGTCAATAAAATAATTAATTTTAAAGTTCGAAGATGTGAGTAAAAATCCTAAAACTACCAAACGTAATATTTTTTTTTTGTGAAAATAGCAACATTTTCTCTATTCTTTTAATTAATTCCTAATTAAAATTTAAAGACTGTAATTTAAATTTTACATTTATATATAAGAAACTATACGTACTATTAAACTGATATCTTATATATAATAACTGTGTAATTTAAGTAAATATATATTAAATATATAATTTAATTGCATAAATGTATAATATATTTTATAAAAGCACTCAAATAATTACATAGAACAGTTAACAAAAAAAAAAAACGAGCTAAATAGCTAGGATAATAAATTTATAAATTAAATGAAAATGATATTATTAAGAAAGATGTCGTCTAGAAGAGTTTATAGGTGATTATAATATTATAGCACTAATATAGAATGTCAACAATCTTTATTAAAATTTTTTTGACCTTATTCTTATACTATATATAAATGTTATTAAACTTTATAAGAAAATTACTATGTATGTGTATACCAAATAGTAATTATGTCTGGTATTCATATTTTGAAATGATCCTTGAATTATTATACACAGTTAAAGACAATATTAACTATCTAAATATTATATCAGATGTATATGAATGTATGTATAAGTAAGCAGTATCTGTTAATACTTACAAAACTTTAATCGTTATGCAAAAATATAACAAATTTTTGCTTACAATTGCAAAATCATAGACTATCAAAATTTAATCCTTTTCTCTTTTTTATCACATTTTCAAGAAAATTTCAAAAGAAAAGTTTTACTCTGTCCATTTGTTCGCTTCTTCGATTGTGAATTTTTTTCAGCCAAATTCTATACCTTTTACAATGGACAATTGCAAAATTTCTATATGAATTGAATTTTCTACGAAATGGCCTCTCTTTTGCAAAATTCTATTATTTTTCCTCGGTAATTAATTAAATGTTAAACTTATGCAATTTTCTCCTAAAGTTATGCTATGAGATAATATTTTGTGATGTAAAGAAAATAATATCAATAGAAGAGAATAATAATCTCATTTGTTCAAATTAAATGTGCTTTTTTATAAACCTTTGGTTTCATTTAAATTTATTTGAACTTAAAAATGGACGACAATTAAATTGTATAATATTTTATTAAATTTATATATTTAATATAATTGTATATATACATACATATATAATTTTAAATAAATAGTTATCATATTCAAGTTCTTTAACTACTTATATATAAGTGAAAAAAAAAATATTACTTTTCGTCGTCTTTTAATAATTACAGGGTATAATGTCCTTTTTACTTATACTTATCTATATACCATATAAATATTTTGTTATACTGTATATAAAATAACAAGTATGTATATATTATTATGTCACAATTAATTATATTATAATTTAAGTAAAAATTAAATTCTACCGAACATGATATTGCCTCGAGTATAATAAAAAGGACTGAATTTAAACAGATGCAAGTATAATGTAGTTATACTCTTGTATATTTGGAATATTTAGTACTATTTCTTCAATATACAGTTAAGATATTTGATATTGTCATTAAGATGATTATGTTGTATAGCATTATGACCCTTAAAAAAAAAGTGATAACTCAATTACAGACATAAGATAAGATAATATTAAAAGGGATTAACATTTGATTTAAATAAGATATTAAAGACTTGTTTAATATTAATTATTAGTATGCAAATTTAATAGCAAATTAAATTGAATTTCTACAAAAAAATATTTTAAATTTCAAATTTTTAAAATAAGTGATTTGTGCATACAATATATTGTAAATTCGGAGGTGATGATTCAATACCGAAGTATAAACACACCCGTCTATAATTAGACAAAACTATAACCGCCGTAGTTTCCCACAACCATCCATAATACAAAACCACAACTGCTTATAATTTTATCTATATACTGTAACCAATTAAAATTGAGCACCATATTTATATACGTATAAGTTCGACCACCGCCTACAATACGATCTATTATTATTATCCCGTTCATAGGCTTGATTTCTATTCAACATCCTGCCTTTTCACAATTGTGTTAAAGGTATTATATTTTACGATTTATTTATGTTTTTTTTTTCAAATTTCCAATGAAAAATTGTTATTTTCAAAATTTCTGAAAAATATAATTTTACAAAATTATTCAAATTTTGCAAAACTTTCAGAAATCTTTAATTTGAATGCACATTTAATTTAAAAAATTCCAAAAATTAAAATATAATAATTATATAAAAATTAAAGACTTACCTGCATTGATCTTCTACTTGAACCGCTATTCGATCTTGATAATAATGGTGGACGACGTTTTGTAGCACCACGTCCAGCTAATAAATTATTAAGCAAAGATGGTGATCTGGCACATATGAATGCATGGAACGAAGAAACCGTGAATACACCCAATTTATTTAATGTATTTTTAGTTGGGCGAGAAACATGAGTTAACAGGGACTGAAAATAAATGAAAAATAAAAAAAATTATTAAAATTTTTTAAAATATTTTATTGAATAAGTTTTCTGACTTAATTACAGGGAAGTCTTCTTCGTATTTTTCAATTTCAACAGAATTTTTATATTATTTTAGTAATTTATTCATAATTTTCTCTATAATCATGCTTTAATTGAGCTTCAATCTTAAATTTTAAAACTTAAAAACACAAATTTTTTTTGCAAATAATAATATTGTTACTATATCCTTTAAAATCCTACTTAATAATTATAGAAATACATGTATGTGTACTTTGAATGGACCATAAAATCTAAAAGTATAATAAAATATTCAACATAGGGACGGCCTTACATATCTAATACGGTATAAGATAACCTTTAAAATAAATTTAAGTGCAGTATTTATGCAGTTAGCTAGTAATAAAAATAAATTGAACTAAATCTATGAATGAAGTATAAGAGTATAAGAGAGAGGGACAGAAAGAGAAAAAGAGGGAGAGTGTGACTAAGTAACACTCAAACTATTTTAACACCCCTACATAATTATTTATGTAAATAAAGAAAATAGAGGTCCTGTTACTTTTTTCTTTTAAAGGGTATTTCTATATTATTAGAATACTTCATTTTTGTTAGCTTTTTGTCGGCTCTTTTGTAGGGGTGCATGCACATATGGCAAGTATATTTTTCTTGCTTTATTTTTTAAATAAACTCTTTTGGTTATTATTGCTCTATATAATATATAAGTTGTATTGTGAATCATGAATGATTGCTGCAATAGAAATAAAGAAAGATAAAGGATAATAAAAATCGGGCAACACTAAAAGAGAAAAAGAGAGGAATAAAAACTGCATATGCTCACTTTTTTTTTCTCCCTTTGTCTTGTTTGTTTATTTTATATATTTTTTTTTCTTGTGTATTGTACATTGCATAAAATAATTTACCATCGTTTATTGAATATTCAATTGAATGTTTCTGAGAGTATCTTGAATTTATATTCTATATCATTATTATAAAGAAAATATAAAAAAAAAAGAAAATAAAGTGGTAAAGATATAAAAGAGATATGAGAATAAAAAACAGAAAAAAAATACGGTATAAAAAAAAGGATATAAAAAAAAAGAAAGGTAAAAAGGTGAAAAATATAACAGGATTTTCTAATAAAATATGTAAGTATGCAATATAGTATGTATATATGTAGATAAAGGTTTATTGATGTCTTTAGTTTTTTTTCTCTCTTATAATTTTCTAATAAAATTTTCCTGTTTTTTTGTTTTCCTTATTTTGGTTGGTTACATTTGGATGATCTGAGATGAAAAATAAAATATTTAATTTGAAAGTACTCGTTTTTTTTATTACCAAGATTCGGAAGAATATTCTGTAAAAATAGAGTAGAGTACTTATTTGATAAATTGAAAAAAAAAAATGTGGTTGTAAAATTTTTAATACGAAATCCTTGCAAAAATAAATTGAATAATTTAGAGTGAGATTTTCAAAGTTATTTTCAATTTAAAATGCCAAAGTTATCGAAATATTTGTAATTATAGTTTTACTTTAGATTTGGAATTCAATCAACTTGTTTTAGAATTTAAAAATAAGATGGAAAACTTAAAGAGAGTCGAAATCTAGATCGGGAAAATCCGAATTTAACTTTTGAAAAATGGAAAATTTTTTCAAAAATTTTTGCAATATTATTAAAAATTAGTAAAAAATTTAAATATAACTAAAATAATTTTCTTATATCAGCTGTTAATCACTTCCTCCAGCTTAGATTTACAAGTGAAAATATTTAAGTAATCCTTAAATTTGAGAGTAACAAAATATTTGTATTTAAAATATATTCGGATTTCTAGTGTTTATTCGTAGAAAATATTGTATAACACTTTGGAATATCTAAAAAGAATTGGTTAGAAAAAGTATATGCCCAGAATAATGGCTAGAAAGTATTGTATAATACTCTAGAATTAATGCTATGACAGAAACTATAGTTTAGCCATAACAAATTCACAAAATTAATTGATTTTCTTTTATAATTATTTTAGAATAATACCAAAATAATTATAGTATATTCCAATATTTTCTTAATCATAGTGTTAAAATTGAATGCATTTTTAAAGTGATTACGATTAAAATTATTTTCACTTCTTTTTCATGGTTATAAGATTTTACTGAATGGTAGATTATTGTAAAAACGGAAAAAGTTTTTAATTTAAATACAATAAGCTGTACGAAGGATTTATCGAATTGCAGCTTATATACTCTACTATAAGATAATAATATATAAATTCTCTATAAATATCAAAAGAAAAATAAAATGGTACGAGTACAATTCTATTCAATATTCTATGTTTTATAAATAATTCTTTAAAATTCTTTAATTTCGTTTTTATTCTATTTTCATGTAGTAAATCTTATTACACTTGTATGTTTTTTATAGCATTTCTATGCAATTGATATTGAATTCGATTTAAAAAATTTAAAAATTTAATGTTCTTCTTCTTTGCATGTACATATGATTGTATGTATATAAGGTTTCACTTATCCTTAAGAATTACCATCATATTACAGGGGATTCATATAAGAATTAATGTTTACATACGAGTATGAGCATTACAAGAGCAGCAGCAAAAACGATTACACAAAAAAAAAACAAATGATAAGTTTTTATTTTTGGAAAATTTATGTGTTGCAATTTTGTGGAATTCAAACACACAAAAAAAATAAGGAGAAAATTTATTTTTTCTACTTTAATTCCTAGATAATAATATTCAATCTTTATCCTATTTAAGTATCAGTTAAGGATTGCTTTTTTTTTGTTCTGTGTCGGTTATTTATTGCAATGAAACTGATATTTTATTTTTTTTTTAGAAAGAACAAAAAGAAGAACTAGTAGCTTTAGTACCGAATAATATATACAAAAATTATTTATTTTCTTTGAATTCGAAATCATTTTTTTTTTGGTTTAGATTAGTGTCCTTTCTATATTTTGCTGTTCTCTATACTGCAATAAAACAATCATCTTTTACGGTATAAAATTCAAAAGGGACGATAATATTTTTTTTTTCAAATTTTAATTTTAAAAAATGAAATCTGTAATGTTGAAAATTAAAATTAAAATTTTTTTAAATTTTTCTTTAAAATTTTATTTTATGTTTTATTGAATTTGGAAATTATTTTATTTGAGATATTGGAAAATTCAAGAAAAATTTATTATCCTTGTATTATGATAGACCTAATAAAGAATCACTTTCGTATTATTTCAAATTTTCAGTTAAATTTTGGAATGAGAATTGCAATTTTTCAAATTGAGAATAGTTTTTGAATAAAATTTCAGTAAAATTGAGAGTATCAAAATTTTTTAAAATTATTATAAGAGAATAAAGTTTTTAATTCACAATATTATTATATAATTTTCAATGTCCTGTCAACTCTTTTTCGCTCAATTTACCATCTTTAGTTCAAAAAAGTTCATTTAATTTTCCCTTGCAAGATTTCAGAATTCCTACAAAATGGAAAATTTCCAACGATTTGGAAACTCTGGCTTAAAAATAAATATAATAGATGAGAGAGAGATGAGCATTATCATTTCTCTTATAAGAGTATAGAAGTTAGGAAAAAGATTTGTATAATAATTGAGAGCGAGTATTCTTTTCTCTTGAGTTTTCTAGTGTTTCTATTCGACATAATCTCATTTTCTATTTATTTTCGATTAAAAAATAATGAAAAAAATTTTTCAAATTCAATTCTGTTTTAAAACTGATTTCAATTACAATATTTTTTTTATTTAAAAATCTCTTTTTCATTCCTAAATCCTAATATATTCTCTCCCTACTTAATGATTTTTCTCTTCTATTTCAATTAAAATATTGATTTAGCACTGTCGCTTATTATGCATTGTAGCACATGAAAATATTTTTTAATTGTTATACAGCACATGGTTTCACCTGTATCATATGCCACTTTAGATAATAAAAATATTTCATACTATACTGCCATTATAATTTAAAATTGAAATTAATTTTAAAATTAATTTTAATTCTCTTCTGTGTCACCTTATATTTTCTTAAGAGCTGTATATAGGATTCCGGGAATTAGAAAGTCTACTTTATATGCGGTTATCATAATTTCTTTATTATCTATATGGATTATAATTATAATGATATAAAATGAGGATTTTATTTTAATTTTAAAAACGTATATTTTTCTTATAAACTTATTAAATTTTTAATTTATGTTGGATAATATTGAACGAATGTTTTTGCTTTGTGACTGAGTGATTTTTTTTTTGCCTCTAATAAAATATACTACTTTTATTAAAGCTAAAATTATAATTAAATTTTTTATATATTAAAGGTATTAAGAAATATGTCGTATAGAGTACAATGTATTAATAAAAATGTAAAGGATATTATAGTATTATCCTTTTTTTTGCTTCTTCTTCTTAATCATTTTCTTATTATATTTAGTTGTTCTTATCATTATTATTATTTGATATTATTATGCTCTAGATTCTAGCAACAAAATAAATTTTTATATTTATATTAATATTTCTAGGTTTGGATATAATATATATATATATATATATATATATATATAAATATATATGCATTTATATAAATGAATAGATCCTTGTACATATATTAATATTTGAAAAGAAAAATAATAAGACTAAGAAGAAATAGGACTGAAGAGGTGAATAAAAAGTGTCATCAATAAAGTGTCATATTTTTTTTCTTCTCTTTTTAATATGTGCGTGTTGCCGTGGTGGGTCACCTCTGTATATGATTGTATGTATGATGATATTCAAGTAATTTTTCTTGTCTGAATTTTCTCTCAAGGACTTGAATGCTATTTTTTTTTCTTAGTTTTTGTTGATTTTTCTTGTTTATATTAATTTTTTTTTTGCTTTACCATCTATTCGTATATATAATGTACATATTATATAATTAAACCATTTCTATTATTAAGTCTTGGTCTGTTAATAAAGTCAGGTATACAATTCTTTTAAATATAATATATAGACTATTTTTTTTTATTTACATAAAAAAATTATTATACGAACTTATATAACAATTATATAATTTATAAGACTTAATTTTATAGATTGTATACATGGGTCTACATATTTTATATTTAGAATTGGAAATGTGTCCTCTTGTTTTTTTTTTATTCAAGTTGATATCATTAATATTATAAAAATCTAATTTAATATGTAAAGCTTATTTATATGAGAAAAATAAAGAAAAAACATAAGAAAGAAAACAGGTGAGAAGTCTTCGTTCCATATTATCTTAGATATCTTTTTGATGTTATAAAGAAAATTAAAGAGATTGAAAGAAGCACCTTAAACGCATCTAAGAATGAGACTGTTAAATATTGAATGAGAGAGAAGAGAGAGAGAGAGAGAGACAGAGACAAGTGACTGAGTGGTGTATCAAATCAATATTAATATAAACAAAAAATAGTGTCATCGGCAACAACATACCATGCAGTTTGAATTTTATCATATAAACAGAGAATGATAGAAAGAGAGTGAGTGAAAATAATGTGTCAAGATGAATTAATTTTTATTTATACTATCTGGGCACAAATTTTCTATTAATAAAATGAATAAAATATTTTATTACAAAAACTAGACTATAAGTTTATATTTAATATAATAAAATTCTCATTTTCAAAAAATTATATAGCATTTAAAGTTATTTTCAATCAATAACATTGAGTAGTTTAAATTCAATGACACATTTTGGAATGGAATACTTGTAAGGCGAGTATGTAAAGTGTAACTTACAAGAAATGTCAAATAAATTTTCTTATTATGCTACAAAGACAATTGCATAAAATTATTTTATTACCCTATTATATTGATTGAATAGTAGAACAATAGTGGAGTAAGTGAAAGTCACTTAACATATGCCAATCCAAGGCATTGTTTCATTACGTAATAGAACTGGATTTATGATAGTTTGGATTTCATATAAGATTTTTGTTATATTATTTATAATATTTTAATATAGAAAATTTATTGCCATTTCAGGGCTATTTGCATTCCAATTATTGCTGATTTCATATTTTGTAATTGGAAAGTATTGGGAACTATTCAATCAAATATTGCTAGTATTGTACTACGATTAGTAATACGGCGAGATAGGGAGGAAGGATTTTTTTTAGATTTTCACAAATACTTAGCAATAAGTTAAAATTCTAGACTAAAATTATTATTCTGGCTATGAATCATTTGAAGTATTTTAATTTTTCTAAATTTGAGGCGTAAATTCACACAAATTCTGCACTATGACAATTTGGAAATACAAATAAGAGCAAGAAATAAGAAAAATCGGTTTTTTGTCATAAAATTTCTTTCACATTATTTTCGACTAAAATTTAAATAAAAGTTAATAAAATACACTTTATATTTATTAACTCTATCATCATATAAAACATACATATACAAAATAATAATTTGTTATTTTATAAAAGGATGTTATTCAACCTAGTACAATTTGACAAATTTTCTTATCTTTTTACCTATGTATACCTCATTTATTATAATATTCATGAATATTTTAATGTTTATCTAGTATATTCTTTTTCAAAATGAAGATTATAAATAGTGTTTTGTAGATTTTGTTTTTATATTATTTTATTTTTGAGAAAAAAAAAATATTAGTTGTCAAGATATTAAATTACATATTATACATAGGTACATAGGAGCACGTGTATATAGAAAATATTTATAAGATTATATATCTTCTTGTAGATATATAACATTTACCTATATATATATATAATATTATTTTTGAAAAATATTGTCATTTTTCATGATTTTTTTTTTAAACACAATATAATATGCAGGCTAGTTTCTTTATTTTTTTGTTATTTTTATAGTACCTATAATATGTCCTTCAGAAATATTTAAATTTATTTTGTAGATTAGGACTAATATAACGTATTATAATAAAATTTTGTATATTATATTATTTATTTAAGTAAATATAGAAAAAAATTTAAAAGAAGAGTTGATTTATTATTAAGTACATTATATAAAATCTAGTTGAATTAGAATATCTAGTTGAAAATAATAAAATACTATTGTTGCAGTGAATATTCTTCACAAGCAACTCTTTAGTTTTAGGTTTAATTAATTAAAAAATTCTCATTTATTCTCACATTCATTTATTAAAATATGAGAGTAGACCAAATGTACGCTAATGAACTATATATTTTATTTATTAAAGAATTATGAGAGATTAACATAGTTCATAGTTTGTAGTTCGTTTTGCCTTTAATTTATGAATAATTTTTTTGATAAGTTAGTGATTTTCAGAACTTATATCACTTACTACTATTGATTATAACATAATATGTCAGTTTAGGGAGCTCATTTTCCAATAATTTTATTCCTTTTTGTCATTGTTTTGTCAGCTCTATTTTAGTGAGCAAATTAAATGAGTCAATAAAATTTAAGAGACGATTACTATTAATCCACTTATTTAAATTTTCTTGTCAACTTTCTCACTCTCTTAAACTGGGATTAAGGATTTTGTTTTGTTTTATTATATATAAAAAATCTGTTATACTATTATTAAGAAATATTGGGTTATATTATTATTATTATTTGTTACATCTATAATAAATTGATAAAATCAATTTTCTTTCGATTCTCCTGGAAAATTTATTTTAATTGAGAGACTACATAATATAGATTATACTACATGTGTGTGTAATAAAATTAAAATATCTGTATTTTATTTTAAAAATGTAATTATTAATTTAATAAAAATTTAATAAAAATTCTCTATTAAAATATTAATATAATATGAAAATAGGGTAAAATATAAAAGTTTTAAATTTTTATTAAAATACACAATAGCTCTATGAGTTTCAATTTTTTTTCTCTATTAAATTTTAATTGCCATTCAATACTCATATTATAGACAGAATTATTTTCGAGTATATCAGAAAATGCAGGTATGTAGATATATAGATATCGGTATAAAAGTTATTGATAAATAATTTATTATAAAAATAATTTATTATTTTTAATATACTTGTTGAGAATCTCTCAAATATATCAGTTTAATTATACATATATACGATAAACATATAACATGTCAAAAGATTATGTAAATTTTAAATTTATTATATTGTATATAATATAAAATATTGTACTAAATTTTTTAAAAAATTTTATTTATAAAATGAAAAATGTCTAAATAAAATATTTATTTTATTTTGTTTTTCATTTTGTGTTATAAATTTAGTATGACATTTCTTTTTTGATCAAATTCTTATAAGTTATATATACGTTTACATAACCCAGAATTAAAAAATATGTATATTTGACACAAAAGACAATGTTATTTTATTATTAATATATACGTATTATAAGAGTAGAATATTATATATATAATATTAAGAAAGATCATGAACTATATAAAATTATTAATAAGTCATTAAAATTTAAAAAAAAATAAATTTAAGAAAATTGAAGTACATATATGGAATTTACTATAGTATAGAAAGAAAACATGGTTGTTATGACAATAAATAAAATTAGGACAATATTCATTTCAATCCTATCCTATTAAATAAAAATATTGTATAGTGGTATTTAAAGTGTTATATTTGAAATATTATTAAATTTATATTGCATTGTTCTTATTCTGAAATTTAAGTAAAACAACCAGATTGGAATATAATCTTATTATAATTGAATTTTAAGAATTGTTTTAAATTTTTTAGAAATAATGCAAATATTCTTGTTTCGTGAAATTAATGGAATTGAGGATATTTAAAAAAATTCTTTTCCAAAAATTAACCTTCATTTTAAACTTAATTTACTAAACTGAGTTTTCAGGTGATTTTTTTTTAATTAATTTGTGTAATACTATGTGATTAATGTACTTTATTATAAAAATTCAATATTTAACCTATAATTTATTCAAAATCCGAATTTATTGTATAGTTTAACAGTGTTCGAAATTAAAGAAAGAAATTGGGGCTTAAATATTTTGTCGCAAATATTAAAATTGAAAATATATTAAATTAATAATCGTAAATCAATTTTATATTGTTTACAATAAAAATCATAAAATTGCATATTTTTAGGGGTAACAATTTTATTTTCTGCTGTAATTTTCAAAGTCATAATCCCATATTTTTTTTTAAAATAAAAAATAAAATATGAATAAAATTCAATTATTAAATTGGATTAAATTATAATTATAAAATTTTATTCAAAAACAAAAAAATTTAATTTAAAATTTTTACTATTTTCAATTACAACTTTTTATGTTCTACACAAAAGTATATTATACTGCACATTTCTCCAAAAACATACGACAATATTATTCCTCAAATATATTCATTTTAATTTCAATTGAAATAAAATTGAAAATAATTTTGAAATAAAATACAGAAAAATTATTATGTTAGTGGAAGCCATTTTCCTCTATACATTCACTATTTTTAAGCATAAAAATATTATATTGCATATGCATTAGGTACCTGTATATCATTATAGAATCATACAATAAATGGTGTCAATATAATGCAAGTTACCATTAAAATGGTTACAATTACAAACACTTTAATAACTAACCATAATATTAGTGTTTTATTTTTTTTTCAGTGTTCCATATTATAAGGAATTAAAACAATAATAATTGCTCTATTACAAAATGTCTAATAGCTTATAAAATAACAATACATAAAATGTAAGTTAAATTTTCTAATACCTAATTTTCTAGTATCGACATTAAAAAAACATATATATGAAAAAATGAACCTTATAATGGCAGAATATTATATATTTTGCAATTTTTCTAATATCAAATGGATTGTATAATATTTAAGTTTTTTAGTTAAATATTAAAATCTATACCGGTTGTTTCACTGTTTAATATTAAATTTTTTTTCGATATTGTTCTAAAATTTCGATTACGCGAAATTTTGGAACAATTTGGAATCACAGCAAATTCCAGCTTAATGAGAGATTCTTATTGTTTTAAAATTTTAAACGATATATTTTGAATTACAATCATTATTGAATATTTCATGAGCAATAGTAGAACTTTAGATATACAGAAAGTCCCTTGATAAGTGTTTGTTTTTAGGGATTTCACATATTGAAATCATATAATAAATCTCTGCTATGAAATTACCGTGGAGAATTTTCGTAATACTTAATGTTCGCAATATTTTAGAGACCTCATTGTATTTTTTATATTTCACTAAAAATTTGGGTTTATATTTCAATTATTGGAACGTAATATGCATTAATTGTGTGTCCAGTTGACCAAACAGTTTTAAATAGTAAGCAACCTTTCCAAATTTAAATAAGGCACATCTGCTTTATAAAATAAAAGCATTTCTATTCCGATTATGTCTGAGACACTCTGCCCACATGCAATATACATTATGCTCAAAATTCATAAAATTAGAAAGAGTGTATATTTACCTTAATATACGTACATATACTAAATTTAATGGGTAAAACTTACTCTTTATAGTATATTCGAATATGTTATTAATGCTTTCATTCGCTTATTTTTAATAACATTCGTATAATGACAACATTATGTGAATAACCGCGCGATATTCATGTATATTGGCATGTATAATGAATATTCTATGAATTTGCATGTTTTAGTTGTATAAGTTTAGCAACAACAAAAAAAAAAATATGAAAACTAATTTCTTTTGATTACTAACATTAAAACCAATAGGAATTTTCTGAAAATGTTCAATTTTGTTTAGTTTTTTTCTTTGTTTTTTTTT
The DNA here is from genome assembly GCF_029603195.1 of Condylostylus longicornis. Classification (NCBI taxonomy): domain Eukaryota; kingdom Metazoa; phylum Arthropoda; class Insecta; order Diptera; family Dolichopodidae; genus Condylostylus; species Condylostylus longicornis. The sequence continues at coordinate 1,302,582 of NW_026578045.1, forward strand.
TGATTAGTTAGCATACTTATATAATGTGATGCCATTATTATCGGATATAACTATTTTAATATGAAAATGAAAGTATAAATGTATGTATGTATGTATATTGCATATATTTTGTAGAAATATTTGGATAATTTTTTGTTATTGGGGTTTGTTTTCCTTTCATACATGGTCCTATACAGAATTCAAAGAATTCAGATTCATTTTCATTTCAGTTTATATTGGAAAATGTTTTTTTTTTTTTTTTGTGGCGATGTAAAACCATAATAATGTGATCTGTTATAATTACACCTTTAAACTATCGCATATATGTATATAATTATTATTAGTACATATATATATATATGTAGATTTATAGAAAAAATCAATAATTTTAGATAATGCAAAAATCGTGTATTATTTGGTCTAATAAATGATTTTGTATTCTTGGAAATTGTATATTGCATACTTCAACATCAATTATTTTACATTGTAATTCTCATATGAGTAGAAGCACTGACATAACAATTTGTATATGAACAGAAATTGATTCAGTATTTTTTGTTGCTATGAAGGATATACGAGTACTATTAATGTTAGAAAGAGTGAAAAATTGAATATGAATATGAAATATTCGAATTGCAAGTATCAAATATTTATTTTTCAGACACAAGCACATTATGCGCATACTTGGAATGTGATATTATTAATTTTTTTATAAGAAACCATATTTTTAAAAGGTTTATTTTACTTACAAAAATTCAATAAAGTGAATATTAAAGTTAATATAAAATTTAAGAAAATTTTACAAACATACCTTAGGATTAGGAAGTTCACCACTTTGCAATGAGGCCATATAACATCTAAGTCGAAATTGTTCGCAATGTAAACGTTCTAAATTTTCCTCCCATTGAAGGATTTGTGTTTGAATTTGATGACGTGTATCTTGATCAGTAACAACACTTTGCTGTAATTCAGCCATATGTTTTAATTTATGATCCTGAAATATATAAAAAGAAATAAAATTATAATTTCATATAAAATGAGCAATAAATTTTATTAACAATTTAGTGGAATAAAAATAATAAATGAAATTTAACTTATATAACAGTAATTTATGTGTTATCGAAGAGGAAGATGTAAAATTTTCTGAATAAATCTTAGATTGATTGAATACAAGTAATATTATGGTTTGGTTGAATGTGCAAAATATCTGTACTACTGCATATTAATCACCATATATTAAAAATTAGGAGTCGTTGCTAAAATTGTACGGTTTTCATGTCGATTGCATTATTTTTTTGATTACAATAAAGTGACTCTAACCTCAATCGTTAGACCCTCACTTTCTTTTGAATATAAATTTTAAAACACAAAATATTTATGAATATAAAATCATGAAACAGTTATTTTTCAGTTTGAAAATCTCTTCTTCTTTTTCCCCATATTCGATTCCAAAAACCACGACTCTGACAATTTTCCCTCTAATTTTTGGATTAATTTAGTCTGACATTTCTATTATATAAATCTACGAGTCCGATTCTTCGAATTTGGTTTCTCTCATTCTACTCTTCTATCCTGAAATCTCTCAATCTTCTCTATGATTCCGATTTGAAACTTAAATCCTCGATTCTTAATTTCTCTTAATCATTTATTTGATTCTGTTTCTAATTCTAAAGTTCTTTAATACGCTTTTATACGATTCCCATGGTAATTTGTTAAAATTACCAAATATTTTACATTGCTTATTCAAAATATTGTACAAATAAAATAAAGTTTTAATTCAATTTTTCCCTAATGTAAAATAAATAACATTTTTGCAACAATGTACGATATTATAAAATTAATCGCTTTAAAATTTTACTCTCTCTCTCTCTCTCTCTCTCTATTTGTCTGTATGTTATCTTGATCGTATGTTATTAAGGTAATAATCATCAAATGAAATACATTATTTTCTAAAGCATCTTTTATAAATCCTATATACAAAAAAATTTAAAAATTGTAATTAAAAAATTTAGTTGAAAAGGGTTTTTTTTTTTTGTGAAAAATAAATACCTTGAATAATTCTATTTTAGAAAATTTTAAAATTTTAACATGAATAAAGAGTGAAAAAGTATTTTTTAAAATGAAAACTTTATTTTTTTTTACAAAAGTTTTTTAAAAACATGTTAATACACTTTAGTGAAAATTTCAAAAAATAAAAAGGAAAAAAAATATTTAAGTAGCTTTTAAATAAAAGAAACGAATACACAAATACACACATGTAACGTAATCGTCAAGTATTTGGATTTAAAAATTATTTTTTGTTTCTTATTCTTTTTTTTTTTGAAAATTTTCAATATAAATTTTTTGAAAAAAAAAAAACTATTAAAATCTCATTTAAAATAAAAATTTTAAATATAAAAGTTTTAGTCTTAATACATGATGGGTCACTTACTAAGGTACAGTCAGTGTGATATGGTATGTACCATCAATTACAAACCAATTCATGTATGGGTTAGATGCCCTCCTATTGTATTATTCTCATAATTATTAACAGAAGTTGATTAAGAAAGTGAATATTCAATATATTAGAATTATTTCAAATTCACATTAAAACAATTGAAACTTCCGGTCCGATACGTTCTTGAAATTATGAACATTAATTGATTAGTAGCAATTTACATAATTTTTGCATATAAGATCCAGTAAAGCTACCTTGGATTCTGTCTTGATATAAGAAAAAATTATTCTTGCAATATTCAGGAGTATAGTGTTTTAACAATAATATTAATTTTCCTTTAATGTTGTTATTTAAATTATGTTCAGAAAATTTTTCAATCTATCCAAATATTTTAAGGATTAAAAAGGATAATATTATAAATATTGGTGGTTACGACATTTTCCATGTAGATATTTACATAAATATCTTAATTTATTACTATTTCATTCAAATTTCATTATTAATTAATAATTACAAGATTTTTAAAATATCAAAAGAATAGTTGAAAAGGCTACATAATTTCAGGATGTCCTTGATTAATGCCTTGATTAATAATTATTAATATGAAATAAAGGCAAATGCACGAGTTTTAGCAAATTAATTGATATAGACAATAATATTACATACTATTACGTCGTCATGGTACACAATAATAAATAAAAAACAGTGAGGATATTACAACTTTTTCTGAAGACCTTTAATAAATATTATATGCTCTTATATTTTATTTCTTTGTGTATATGTAGGATTACTTGTAAATATTTGAAGTCCAATTTTATTTACATTTGACTCTGTTAAATATTTTATACACTTAGTAATTAATACGCACCAGTTCTTTTTGTAATCATAAATAATGCAGAAATTTGAATTTATTATAATAAAGCAGCAAGATTTAATTTTTAATAAGATTTTTTTTTTGTAATAAATCAATTTGGTATACATAATTATATTATTAAAATAAATCAAATAAAAATTAAATTTTTCATTTAATATTTTGTTTTCTTAATGCAATTGCTGTCCACTAACAGCAAATCCAGCGACAGATATTTATTTTGCTTATAGATAATTTCTAATACTCTTGTAATTAATTTTTCGCAATATTTCTATTCCGGCTCTTTATACAGTGATTCGAAACTTGCGTATCACTGTATAAAGAGCCAGGAGTATTTACTCTTTTTGTATACAAGCATGTTTTTCTCTTTATCTAAATATTTCTCATCTAAATATCTTGGATATTATTTGCATTCTTGTCTATAAACTTATTTGTTAAGCGTAAATATTTTCTCTCTATTCTCTGGATCGAGACACAGTACATTCGTAAGCTGCTCTGGTATTTAATTAAATTTTGCCTATTTTGAATATTTTATTTAAATTAAGAGAAATCAATTCTTATATTAATTATTTTTTTCTCACTTTTAAAATATTAATTTTTTTCTTTATCTATATTATAAAAAAAACAATTATATTAAAATTTTTAATTTATTCATATTTTGTATATATAATCACAATAATTTATTATTTATTTTAATGTAAGTATTAAATGATATTGAATATAATGTCAAGGACATACTTTTTAATTTTTAATAATAATATGATTTTCAAAAGAGATTTAAAATTGAAGAAAATTACAACATAGACTTTTCTCTTATTGTTTACTATGTTTATAAATTATGTTTTGTTTTCATTATTATTTATTTAAAAAAATATACTCATTCATGTATGTAAATTTATATTCTCTTTATATTCATAGATAAAAGAGACAATAGAGTTTTATATGAGCGACACAATTGAAATAATTTTTTTTTTATTTTGTTTTAAAGCTTTTAAATGTGATATTAAAATAATAATGTCCAATTTATTCTTCTACTAAAAAACAATAAAAATTAAAACGTATACGAATTATTCTTAAATAGAAGCGATGGAAGCAAGATAGAGTAATGCAGAGGTTTTTTCTATGATATATTTCTTCATTGGAGGCAGAGAAATGAAAAACAAATAAACAATTGTGGAAACATGGTGAGGGGGGAACAAGGATAGGGAGTATCAATGTTTAACGCGAAAGACATGAAATTATTTAGGGAATAAAAATGTTTTGACTTGGAATAGCTTCAGATGACTCCCCTAGGAGAAATATGTTAAGATTTGTGTATACCTTGTGTATAATAATAAAAGGAAATTTAGTGTTAAGGTTAGTAATTCGCAAGTATCTTCAAACGCCGCATTTTTGCATTATTTTTCGTGTATTTTTATTTATTTAAAAACTGTTTCCGTGACTTAAAATTTCTATAGTTGAAATCAAAATGCCAGACAAAATATTAAATGATAAAATGAAAATGTGATGCCTTCAACTGTAAAATATTTTCACCAAAAACGTGTATATGTTATTAATGGTTCAATATTAGCCTATTGTAATAGCCAATATTAGCTACACAGCCTGTTAAATTACATTACCCTGTTAGATCACATATTAGGTGGGAGTCAAAATACGAGACTTTCATTGCAAATCTAATTATTGTTAAGAAGTTTTTTTTATTATAATATTCCAAATATTTCCTGGTTCGGCTTTTTACCAATATTACTTTCATTTTCCCATGCATATTTTCGATCTAAATCCTGATGTAAATTTTCGATGGAATAAACATTTAAACAAAACCACTTATATCTTAGCGGAATACAAAATATTGTTGTATTACCATTAATAATTGTGTTACAAATTAAATTTAAAATTTTTAATCATATTTTTTGAAATTGCAAAAAATTTATACAAAATACTCATATACCCGTATATAAAATTGCAAACAAAAAGACAAAATATAAAATTCAAGAAGATAATGGAATTTATTACTCACGGAATAAAATACAGGAAATGACACAAACACACACATACACAAAATATCATACATATATACAAAACATTGTAAAGAATTACAATATTATGACGAGAAATAATTTTTATAATCTTAAAATAAAAAAAAAAAAAAAATTACATGATTTTGTACTTTTTAAAACGGAAATCTTTTTTATAATAAATGCGGAAATTTTCTCAACAATTTCAAATCAATGTTTGTATTCCATTTTAGATCTGTGCTTATAGGATTTTGATATGCATCAAATCTAGCTATTTCCGTTCATTTACGAGAATACCTACTATAATGCGTTTATATTGTTATGGCAAGGATAACAATATGCAATTTGTTATTTTTTAGTTACATACCTATATTAATTGTTTATTGTATAAACCTTTCATTTTATTTCATTTTACTTTAATTAAAAAAAAAAGTGCGAAACGCATAATATTATTGGAATAGAAATTATATAATACGAGTAGCAATAATTATTATGTAAATGAGATTTTTATATTTAAATCCTTACATATCTACATTTCCAATAAAATAAAATGCGTCTTATGTATACATGGTATAGATGTATATGTTAGTATATTGTATTTTTTGTTGAAATATAAATAATAATAATTTTGTTTATTTAGTGAGCTTTTATTAAATTGTCATATATGTACATATACCATGTAGATTTTTTTATTGAAAATTTTCAAATAAATCAAACAAAATATCAATAATTTTAATAATTTTCTCAATTTAAAAAAAAAAAAAAAATATAAAAATGGAGAATATATAATTTAATTACACATTAAATTGGGCTATTGGCGATTGTATTTAACGCATTTTATTACGTTATACCCGAACATAAAACAATATAATGTTAAAGTAAACAGTCGCCTCCTTGAATTGTGATTGACTTCATATAATTATTAAGGTACTATGTATATAATTTAATTTGCAAATTTTAACTTAGAAATTATTTTATTTTTGCTTGCTATTTAAATTTGAAAATAATTATTTAATACAATTGAATATTTGCCACTTTTATTTACGGCTTGTGACTTCGAACTTCTTCTGTTATCTATTGTGATGCTAAACAGAATTGCTTGAACTTAGAATTTGGAAAGAGAATTGTGAAAATTTTAATCATTAGTAGATGTAAAGCTTAGAACGGTAGCTAGCTGTCCCCATATTAACTACGGGATCAATTAAAATGTGTACATATTCTATTATATGCACTATTCTATTACAATGAATTTTATGGTACTATTAATCCTATTATACTCGTATCTAAATATTAATGAGAAACTTAATTAAATGATTATTTCATAAAATATTTTACCCTATAAATCAATAATAATTTTCGAATAATGAATGTCATCATAAACAAATACAGTGTTGGTTAGTGAATCAGTCAGTGCATTTAAAAAATTTTATTTGGAAAAACAAAATGCAAAATGGAAAATATTTTTAAAATATTTATTAAAAATTCTTTTTGTATATACTTATATATGATGTGAGTTTAATGAAATTCTTTACAATATTCACCTCGCACCCTACATTAACCTTCAACAACTTTTTTAAAACAAAAATTTAATAATGATTCATCCTGAATGACAGAGTTGTGAAAAATTTTTGATGATAAAATAATTCCAAAATATTTTTTGATTTTTATTCTTTTTTCCGTTTTATATAGTTTTTAAATTTTAATAGACATGTCAATTATAATGTTATACAAAATATGTTAACTTTATTATAATAAGTTTTGAACTTTTGAATAATTTTGAAATTCTTTGAAATTTTTTGTTTTTGATCATATTTTTTAATAATCTGGTATTGTGGGCATTATTATGAGAGGAAAAATTAATAAAATTTTTTTGATATATGAGAGAATAAAGTGTAAGTATACACATGTACAGTATAAAATTTAATGATAATTACTTTTATAATAATTTTAAATTGAATATTTTATATGTACATATACAAAGTGCATCTGAAAACAAATTTATGATGGGTAACTTAGTAAAGCAATAGCTATACTAACTGTGAGTAAATGAAACTTTTAATAATGAAAAATTTTAATGTAAAAATTTTATATAACAAATTATTTTGTAATTTTTTCTAAAAATTTTCCAAATTGTATAAATTACTTCCGATTTATTTACATATTAATCGTATATAATTTCAGTATATTGAATATTCAATTTTCGCCTTTGATCTATTCTAAATGATATAGTTGGACTGTCAAAAATGAGTCAGTTAAAATATTAAAATAAGAAGATTGAATTAAAATTGAATATTGGGTGAAAATTTTAGAAAATTATCTGAATATCAATAGATTTGATATCTGATTATCAGTTTAGATTCAAATTTTTGCTTTATGTATATAAATTTAGGAAGAGTTACAAAATTATCTACACTATATATATCACTTAGACGTTATACGAAAGTTAAATAAATTTGTACAAGCCAAGGAAGATTAATGATTTAAGAGAAGCGGAATTTAAATTATTTACAGTACAACATCGAACATATTTAGCTCGTACGAACATTTCAATTATAGCTTTCCTTCAAATTCAATTTCCATTGTTGTTTAGCTATGTCTTCGAAATTTTCAGGGATATCATTAACACTATGATCTTAATATGAGAACTTAAGGATATAATTATACAACTCATATCATTTTTCAAAAATAGAATCATTCAATTTCCTAAAGAAAATGTAACAAGCATATTAAATTCGTCAATATAATTGAATTTTATAATTGGATTATTTTATACAATTGAAAATTTATTAAAAATCTCCTATAACATATGTATTTCCCCCCCCCCCCCCTTCCGCTGCTTACACTGGGAGAAATTATTTTCTGACAAAATTAAATAAATTTAAATTTTAAAGTATCATACAACAACTTTGCTTCGTCCTTAACAAATAATAAATATTTGAGTATTATGTAACTATACCTACATAACATATGTATGTATGTAAATACTAGTGCGGATATATGTAAAACATTGTAAATATACAATTTAATGAATTATTACCTAAGCATAGGTAATATTTTTTTATTATTATTTACAAATTACAGAGTATCTCATATTATGTTAATCCACTATATTATAAACAATGTTTTATAGAGTCTGATGAAGATTTAAAACTTTTATGAGGGTACAATATATTTACAGTTCAACAGATTTCAAGATACGGTAGCGTACAGTCAAAATTGAAATATTGTTGCAGTTAAAATTAAGTGTATATACTGTATCAATAATAAGAATGCCATATGATATTCTTCGGGCCATCAATATTTGCAATTGTTAATGATTTTATAATTAGCATTCAAAAAAGATTTGCATATTCTCTTTTGTTTTTCTTCAACTCATAACTTAGAATAGGCAAGAAGATGTCTAATATACCGAATTAATGTTCAGGGTTGCCAGAAAACTAGAGAAAATTGCAATATAACGTTACACATAAAAAATATCAAAAACGAAAAGTCAAACATTCAAATTTTTCCAAATTAATAGTCATTTGACTCCAAAATTTAGAAAAATTTTTAGCTAATGTTAATATTCATGAGAATTCCTTTTGCCTTAGGGCCAAATTCTATAAGCCTTTAAAAAGAAAAAAACACGAGACAATATTGACTTCAAATTTTTGTTATATAGGAGTTTTATTGATTCAAGAGGCTCTATACATCTAATAGTAAATAGCGGTGTATATACATGAGATACCCTGTTTATAATATTATTTATTTATTTTGTTTTTCTTAAAACAAAAAAAAATAAACAAATAAATAAATAAATAATGGCATGTATATAATAAATGGAATTCATTAAATTCCGTGAATTCCTCGAGGTAATAATTTTCAATTAAATAACTGACATACCACATACATATATAAATCTATATATATATATTATAACATTGTAATACATGAAAATATGCACATATAATATCGTGTATAAAATGAATAAATGTGTGTGTGTGTATAGAGAAGTTGAGTTGTTAAAAGCATAAAGTTATTTAAATTTTAAATAATATCGACATTCAAAAAATAAAATAAAAAAAAAAAAATTCACTTCATAATTAATAAAATTTTATGAATATTTTAAAATGCAAATGCATTTGATTTATAAAATATTGCTATAAGGTATAATTTTAAACACTGTGATATACGGTTTTGGTGTTATTATACACACTTTTAATAATTGTAATTTTAAATTGTTATTATTGTGTATTTTCAGTCATACACATACTGTGTATAAGTGTGTACTACTCTTCCATATTATATACATAGGCTTATAATTTACATTTTACGTAAATTAACGGAAGGAGGTCTTTCTGTTCAAAATTACAAAACCATAATTATTTTTATGAACTTTGGTAATTATTTTCTTCTATTAAATATAAATAATATTTTAATTATATGGTTTACAAATAAATTTAGTAATGTTATTATTTGTTGTCCGGAAGGTTTTGCGTTTAAAATTCTAATTTTAATATTATAATAATAACATAATAAATATTATTATAATATTTTTGTCATTCCAATTTCAAAGGGTAATTTTATTGAAATTATTGGTGATTTTATAAGGAATATTTATATTGTTATACAATTTTTTTGTTGTTAACAGAAATAATTGGTAAGGTCGAACTTTTGAATATTTTTCTGGAAATTCAGTCCTTAAAGTTAAATTTAATAAAAATCCGTGGTGCGTATGTTCCTGATTTTTCAATAGTTTCATTAAAATTTAATTTTATAGAATTTCAATTCTATAATTAAGGCTTGAATTACCAATCACCATTCTTAATTAATTTCAATTTATTTTGAATATAATTTAAACTATAATATTAGAGTCTGAAATTTTGAAAAATTCATAATACAGAAAATTTTGAATTAAATTGTAATTTCAAATAAATTTATTTAATTTTCAAAAGAATTAAAATTTTATTAGGTAGCAAATATCTTGAATAGTGAAATTTCATTAAAATAGCAACAGTAATGCTACTTAGTAGTTCAAAATTTAGTATATTAATTTGCAATATTGTATATTAATAGAAATAGAAAATAATCGTAAATTTATTATTGCATTTATCCTTGAAGAAATTTTAATTTTTCTTTTACGAGTATTATCAAAAAAATAAAAATAGCAGAAATGCTTAAACACTCCCTATGAATTTGTTTTCTTTAGTTGTTTTTACATAAGTATTTTAATTCTTTCAAAAACATTAAAACACACTTAGAATACTCTGTCTTTGGATAATTTCATACTGTTAAAACGGTATATTTAGGTGTGTGAACAGGGAATTTTCTGCTATACTTTTAAAGTACAGGATGGCTACAATTTCTATTTTGGGTTAAAATTTGGTTTTTGCATTAATTTCAATATTTGATTTTATAAGCGTGTAAAAGTACTTCAACTATTTTTCTAATACTATTAAGTATTTGCAGCTACAGCAGCCCAATGAACAAACAGTTCGTTTCCTTCGGTCCTGAAATTTAATCTCAGAATTTCTGGAAATATCATCTAGTTTAGAATAGTAATTCTACTCTAAATCAGAATTTTTAACTAGTTTATTTTTTATTTTATTCTAAAAAGTTTCTCATGTAACAACACCAACAACTTATTGAGTTTATTTGAACAATTTTATTGAGTATTTTCTATGAATGCGTGAAGTATGGTATTCTATATTATTCACAAGAGTCATTTTAAAAAATTCGAGATAAATATGCATTAGTTCCATTATATATAATGGAAATACCCAAAAGCACATCCAAAATATTAATTGTTAAATTAAATTCGTATCATATACGATGAAACATTTCCCGAACTATTACGAGATTACGATTTGTTCCGAAGTATTATTGTTCTCATGCTTCTTATAACATCTAAATTTTACAATGAAAGCAAAATATCCTATTAATTTTATTACAAGTTTTGGTCACACCTTTTGAAATATAAAAAAAAATTAAATTAAATCTGTGCCAATTAATGTTGTTGCCTTACCAGGCATGTCATTAGTTTTCTATTACCATTATTATTTTTTTTTTTACTATTTGCAGAGTACAAACAGAATTGTACAAAATCGTAACATTTTAATAACAAAATTACAACATAAAAATGTTAACTGTAAAATATACTATTTATATAGACATCTCTCGTTAAAAATAGGAAACATGGAATGGAAAAAAAAATTTTTTCCTGAGAAAAAGAGAAAAGAGAAAAATAAACATATTTTTTATTGATATTGTCGCCCATTTTCAATTGTAAGATTTCTTGTGGTGCCTTATAAAATTTTGTACTAAAAAGAAAATTACTATAATATTTTTTAATTCTTAAAAATGAATAAAAATCGTACTATTTTTTTTTTTTAAATACTATTAAATTGTCACATTCAGATCAGTTTTTGTGCCACTGTATAAAATACGCACGGATTTATTATTCAATTAAAAAATTGACTACATTTTAGTATTAGTTTTATTATATTTAAAATTTTCCTAATAATTAAAACAGAAAACTCATTATTCAGTTAGTTTTATCTTCAAAGAGTACATCGGGATTTTCAGTTACATGAGTACTATTTCTAGACCCCTGACGAATTTCAGTATTACGTTCATTTGGAGTCGTGAGACTTTCGAAGCGGTTACAAAGCCGCGTCCCAAACTCTCCAACATTAAACTAACCACAGCCTCACACTTACAAGCAGATGCTCGGCCATTTCATTTTCTTTCAAGGATTATGGTAACTGAATTAAATGACTAAATAAAAATTAAATTTCAATAGTTTTAAATTTGAATATGTACTAAAACGAAATTTTTGTCCTAAAATTAAGTACGATATTTTATATATTATATACAGTGGGGTATGAAATTTGGAACAAAGAAGATTCAAAATTATCCGAATATTTGAACAGTGGAATTTTCTACTGCATGTTATATGAATTTATGGATTTAGTTGCCAACAGTAATTTGGAAATAATATAACTATTCAAGTTATATCATTTAAGCGTAGGAGTTCAATTAAATCGCATGTAAAGCATTAAATATTTTGTATGAGAGTCTTAGTGTAATTGTTGTCTGTATTGTATTTCGTTAGAGTCCGAGTTTCTTTTAAAAATATTGAATTTTAAACTATAAATGAATGCAAGGTGAATCAAAGGTACATTCATTGATTGTAACATCGATATTTTGTCTCACTTAACCGGAAAATTCACAATACAAAGTATAAAATAATAATTGAAGATTTTCTTTTACTGACATAGAGTTTAAATTATAAAAAAAATAAAAATATTAAGAACGGAATAACATTTTTTATTGCAAATACACAAATACTCGTACAAAGAGTTTACAAAAAGAGACGAGGTGATATTAAAATAAGAAGGAAAGGACTTTTTCTTTCATTTATTTCCTATAGTTTTCATTTAATTTCTTTCTGAAATAATGACTATAAAAATGATTCAATAAAAAGTTTTGTAACAAAGAAAAAAAACCCGAAGAAAACAATTCAAAGGTAATAACAATAATGGTAAAATATTAAAAATGTATAAAAGAAGAAAAAAAAATAAAAAGTAGCAAAAAAAAAAAATATGCTTCTGTGATAATATTGACGAGAAATAAAAAAAATGCAATAAAAAAATAGGGAGTGAATAGTAAAAGGAAGTCCGAGTCAAATAATGTAATAATAAAGAAATGAAAATTGTGTAAAATGAAAAGAAAGGTGAAAATTATGAAAAGAAAAGTGTAAAGAACAAATTAAAAATATTGACAAAATTTTTTTTTTAATAAAACAGTTTATTTTTTTATGTATTCGATTAAATATTATGGGGAAGAAACCATTTTGAAATTATAATATGCACCATAATGAAAAATAATAATAAAATAATAATTAATAATTAAATTGCCAATAATTTTCAATTTTGTTATATTTGATAATTTAATATTGATAAGTTTAATATTAAGAAAGAACGGGAGTAGGTAAAGTTGATCGTATTAATTTTGTGATAACCGAACGAATGAGTGATTTCAAGTGCTATATATTAATTTGCCACTATATTCCATACTTACACTTCTGGTTATTCATTCGTTAATGCAAAAATTTGAGTACTGTAATCAACTATCAACTCAAGTCCAAACATTTCAACTAGTTTTATTAAAATTAGTTTTCTAAACGCGGTCTGCATATAATGCGGCAATGGATGTGCATTACTCTAGTATTAGAAATTTTTTTTCAGAAAAATATTAGGCATTTTGATGCATACGCCATCAATTTTGGATATGGACCAAAATGTTGCCTGAGCAGATATCAAAATAATTTTTTATATAGACGAGAGGGCTATTTAATTCTAACTCAAATTACTTGGATGTCATAGGAAACCAGTATTAGCTATTTTATGTTTAGTTATTTCAAATTAATTAAAAAATATTCACAAAATTTAACTATTACTAAATAATATGAAAAATTGCATACTTTTAGGATACGGGTATATGTAAAAATTTTCATAGTTGCTATTTCTTTTTTGACCTTCTCTTGACTTTTACAATTTTATTGAAAATTTTAATAAAAATTTTTTGTTCTATTTATTTATTAAACAGAAGAAATAACAATAATTTAATAAGAAATTTTTAATAGGAAGTTTAAAATTGCCAATGGTTCTAAAATATCTTCAAAGGCAAAAGTTTTACTCACTTCTTTAGTTAAAAAATATTATTTTTAAATATTTAAATACATAGCTATTCTTAATTTCTTTTACAAAAATTTTTGGTAAATTTGTAAAATATTAAAAATTTTACTTATTTCTTGTACAAAATTTTGTTTTGAAAATTGAAATACCATAATTTTAATTTCTGACACTATAAATATTTTAATGTCAAGGTGTATGTGAGTAATTTTAGAAATTCATAAATAGTTATAAATTATTAATCTAAGGCTAATATTTTGTTTAATTAAAAAAATAATTGCAATTTTTCAATTTACAATTTTCAATTTATATTTATGGTTTCAAAATATTTGAAGATTTACAAGACTCTTAAAGAAAATACACATATAAAATATAGAAAAACTTGAATTGAATTGAAAATAACCTGATAAATCTGATTTTCGAATAAAAATTCATGGCCTTACAACTAATCAGCCCAGAATAATTCACGATATTCTGTTGTTCTTAATATTGCTTTAATAGAATTTTAATGTGTGTGATATTTGTATGCAGCCTAGGAATGAAATTTAAGAATTCTAAGATTTAAAAAAAAATTGGAATATAAAAGGTTTTCAATTTCCTCTAGATTTCCTCTAAATTGATTTCTTTTTTTTTTTGCACCAATTTTTTATGAAAAATTTAAAAAAATTTTTAACTATTTTGTTAAATTTTTTCTTATTTTCTACTTTAAACATAGAAAAAATAGGAGAGATAGAAAAAAAATTTTTCTTGGAATTTCTTTTTGTTTTTAAGAATATTAAATTTTTTTTTGTAAGTAGAATTATGAGTAGAAATGTTAATATTCTTTCCACTTAAAATGTGCTTTGAAATCTGAATGAAATTCGAGATTTTTTTCATTTTAAAATTCAATTTAAATTAATTATTAAAAAATTTGTTTCCTTTTTTTTTGTTTTTTACAAAATATTTCAATTCTGTTGGTAAATTTATATGCAAGTATTTTTATTCCATTTAGAAAATTTATTAAGGACCACAATGTATGTATACATACTCATTTTAAACCTCATTTTATGATTAAGACTGAGATTACGTGTTATGATAAGAAGGCACAGTGTCACGAGTTATTATTGAGTAATTGTTACTAAAAAATTATTAGATTGGATACGGCATTACACTGAAGACATATTCTTTGATTTTCTATTTTTGATAATGTAATTTAAAAATGAGTCCTTAATAAGGGATCATTTTTGAATTTCTATTTAAATTCTAATTTGTCTTCCGTCTCCGTTCAAAATTCAGAAATTAAATTTTGATATTATTTTTCAGATTTTTCCATAAAATGATAACTTTTATGCAACAATTTTAAGTTTCTAAATTGAAAACTTAATAATTTATCACAAATTATTTTACATCGATTGTTAACAAAATTTATTTCACTTGTATAAATTTAACAATGTTCTTGTATATGAGAAAATTTGTAATAAAAAATTTTATTTAATATTAAAAATTTTCTATTGAACAAAAATTTCAATTCTTAAATTAAATTTTATTTTAATTACATTTTCCTGATTTATATAAGAAGACAAAAATTTTTAATTAAAACATCTTTTTTTTTCAATTACATGTACAATATATTTTGTATACAATATACATACACTGTATATAAAGAGAATAATATTTATAATAAT
Organism: Condylostylus longicornis; assembly: GCF_029603195.1. Taxonomy (NCBI): domain Eukaryota; kingdom Metazoa; phylum Arthropoda; class Insecta; order Diptera; family Dolichopodidae; genus Condylostylus; species Condylostylus longicornis. The sequence continues at coordinate 1,318,223 of NW_026578045.1, forward strand.
TAAAAATTTTTAAGATTAAATAAAAAATTTCTCAAAATTTTGGAAAAAAACAATATCCTTTTCTTTTTTTTGCTCTCTATAATGAAAATATTCATAAATAATTTTCTCTCAAAATAAACAGAAAAATAAAAGGAAGAAATTATAAAGGATTGCAATATTTAACAATAAAAATTTTTATTTTTGTATTTAATTTAGAAAATATTGAAATATTAAATTTGCTATAGGTCTCGATCTATATATGATGTATGTAATACTCTTGAAACATAATACATTTTTTTTTGACAACATTATTTTGGACATTGAATTTAAATGTAAAAATTGTTTGATTTTTGATATTTTATAATAATTATAAAATATTGAATTTAATTATTCAAAAAAACTCTTTATTATTTTTTTAAAATTTATTCATATATTAAAAATTTTTAAATATGATTGACTGATTTGTTTTATAAATTTTAATCTTACAAATAATTACTTAAAATTTTAATCTTAAAAAGTAATTACTAAAATTTATAATTTACAATAATATTGTGAATGTGTTGATTATTATTCTAAGCTTGATAATTTGTGGTGATTTCATTGTTGGTGATTTTCCATGCTGTCTACATTATGATTAATATTTTAGAGCTTAAAAATCAAGAGTCTTGAGATAATATTCAATATTGTCTAGTATTGAAATTAGGTAATATTAATAAAAATATTTATAGAGTAAATTAAAATCTATATAATAATGGTGAGCGGATAGAAGTTCCTGAAATATATTTTACGATTTTAAAATTTCAGTTCTGCTGTAAGGATTATTGAATTTGTCATGAATTTTTGGAATTATTTTATTAAAACTAAAAATTATTTGAAAAAATTATTGTTTACAATTTTCCATTTTAGAATTAGTTTAAATCAAAATGTCTAGCAAGTCAAATTATCCAAGTTTTAATTATTTCGAATGTAAATCATGAGGGGCTCTTGTTTGTTCATTAAATAATTTTAAATAATTAAAACATGAAAAAAATTAATTATCGAAACACTTATCGAAAAAAATTGTCAACATGAATTTAAAATTAAAATTAATTTCTCTCCTGTTTACTGCTGCATTCTCGCCTTTCAAATTTATTAAAGTGGAACATGTAAAATTTTACATGTAAAATATACATTTCATATACAAATTTAATTAAATTATTTAAAAAACAAAACTGTTGCATTTTATATAAAATTTATTGACCACAATCATTATTATTACTCTCTATATGTAGATTCGAATATACACCAATGACACATTAATTTTTAAATGCAAATATTTTGATGTATATAATTTGATATTCATTAGTTTTGTATTACTAAATATGATAATACAGAATGTATGCTTGGAATATTTCAAATTAAAAAAAACAAGGATTGAATTTTACTAACCACATTAATAAATAAATAATAAAATATTTTGTTAATTTTTATAATATTATAATAGATTTATTATATACTCGATTTTTTTTTTATTTCGAATTTTTTACATCATATTACAATTAAAGTATTAAGAGAAAAATATTATGGTTTGGAATATCGTGGTCAGTAATATCGGATAATTTTAAAATTAAAAATTTTTACAATTTATTGATTTGTGAATAAAATTTAAAATATTTTATAATCAAGAGAGTTTAGTTTTAACATTTTAATTAATATAGTGTAATTTGCTTGAAAAATTTAAATAACTTTAATTTATTGACTATTTCTATTTATGTTTTTTCACCATTATTGTAATAATAACGATTATTGATCAAGACCTGAGATTTACTATAATTTTCTCACACTTTCCAGTTCCGAAATTAAATTATTTGATTAACTTAATTAAAAACAGCTGCTAAGATTAAAATAATCATATGAATTACAATCTACTTTAATTACAGGGCGCTCTCGTAAGTTATTTTACAGGGCATTCGAGTAAATAATTATTTCCCTTCAATCCTTTACCCGCTTTCTATTTAACTTTCTATAAAACACCGTATTACATTTAATATCGATTTTAAAATTAAATTCATAAAATATATTATTTTTAAATTCATATTAATTAATATCGTATAAGTAATTTAAAAATTAATGTTCTGTTAATATTATTTAATATTGTCATTAATTTAATTTTTATTTTTGCAATCATTGCATTCTAATATTTTATTTTTTTTTTTTTAAATAAAAATTATGACTTGCATATCACATAAATTTATTCTATTGAATAAGATTTAGTTTTAAATTGAATTATAAAATATAAATTTATTATTTATTTAATTTTTGAAAACATTTTACAAAAAATTTTACAAAAAAAATAATGCATAATTTTTTAAATTTATATTTGCTATTAATTTATTTTTCAATAATTTATAATAATTTGGAGTTAGTTAATGAGAAAATTATAAATCTATAAATTTAATCAATTAATGTTGGGTGAAAATTTATACGGTCAAGTAAATATAATCTCAATATATTGCATATAGCCCGAAACAAAAGCCGGAAATTGTGTGTTATAAATTTATATTAAAAAATTTATAAAATCACTTTAATATACTAAGGGAATTTTAAAAATTATGAAAAAGGAATTTTAATAATGATGACTTTGAATATTTATTATTATAACCGAGTCAGAAATTTTAATTAATTTGTGCAAATATCTTAAAGAGTTAATATTGTTCTTTATAATTTTATTATAATATTTTAATTTATTTAGCTAGTATTCTTGAACATCAAGCTTATAGATAGTATTCTTATTCTTGAAATGTAGCTATTATTAATTATTTAAATATTTAATTAACGTTTCTTCTAGCTTTTTTAAAATTAATTAATAGTTGATGTATCTGAAGGCAGACTATTATGCCTGAATGGCCCGATTTCAACTAAATTTTGCTGAATTATAAATTTGAATACAAGGAATTCAAATATTGTAGTAGCTCAATTTCGCGAAAAATTGACTTAGCCAGTTTTATCTAATGCAGTCAGAAAAATATACTTAATTTTGTTATAATTCTAAATATTGAATATAAAAATAATGATTACATTATGTAATAATCAAATATAAAATCATAAAAAGTAATTAATTTTTTTTTTTATTATTTTATTTAGATAAAAATATCTTTTTTTTGAATATAGAAATCAATGAATAATAATTAACCATATTATTATTAAAAAAAATTAATAATATGATAATAAACTAATGGCAATTAATATTATAATATAAATATTATTGTAATAATTATTATTTATATTGTAATTAAATAAATTCAACTATTTTATTTGAAATTGAAATATCTAGAGCTATAATTATTAGTTTATTATTTATTTTAGTTATGAATAACTATATTGATATTACTGAAAATTCACGATAAAAAAAAAATTAATTATAAGTATTGGTAAGTAATTAATAATAATATTTAAATTTAATTATTTTCATATACAGAACATTTAATATATAATAATATGTATGCACATATAAATTTCATTATGAATATTTTTTGTTTATTAATATTATTGCACATTAATTATTAATTCATAAATAATAATTGTTATTATTATTATTATTGTATAATAATATTATTTTATGCTTAATAAACTAAAAATATATTTTTTTTTTTGGAAATTTTTTAATTATTTTTTATTTTTGTGAACTGTAATTATGTTAATTAGGAGAATTGATTATAAATTTTCCTATACTATTTTATCCAATACTTATTCACAATATCAAAATGAATGAAAATTATTATTATGACAGTAAATGTTTAAATAGTAAATAAATTGTTGTATTAGGAAATGAAAGGATAAAGAAATATCAATATAGCAGAATGAAAGGATTTTTTTGAAATCTTTTAAAATATTTTAATAATTATTATTAGTTTTGGAATGCAGGTGCTATTATCAAAATTCAATTGGAATTTTATTTAGATTGTATTTAATTAAAATACACTTAAATCATATTTGCAATATAATTTATTACTTTCATTATTTTCACGTTCGAACCTATGGGTTTCGTGTGGTCACTTCAAAACCCGAATCAACAGATTTTGTTTTTAAATTAATTCTGCCTTATTTATATGTGCTTCTAATTGATTATTCGACAATCGATGTTTATGGAAATAAAATTTCGAAAAACAAAAGTGTAACGTTACAATATTGTTTGTGTAAGAGCAAATTTGCTGATTTTCTGTTAAGTAAAAGATTAATATTTATTTGTAAAATTTTGAATTAGAAAACAAAAATGTGTGCAATGCCAATTCGTTGAATATATAAGAACGTGTATTTTATGTAGATGAAAATTTAAGTATGAGAATTAATTGATTTAGAAAAACAAAAGTGTGATCTTACATTGTTTTAATTGAATGAAAATTTATGTTCAATTTGCAGGAAAATTTTCGTTTAAAGCTAAAAAAATCTCATTATAATATTATGTATTCGAATTATTGAAGAAAATTGTTGTTGTTTTAGTATTAAGGATTTCATTAGCGTTTATAACAGTTATACAACTTGATATTAGATTTTCATTTAAAATTTTAAATTACAAAAAATTACAATAATTTAATGAAATTTATGTGAGTAAATTACATTTAACGGACTAATTACTCATTTTTTCCGAGTAATTACCATTATACTGATTTTACCCACCGTGGGTAATTTTGAGGGTAATTACCCACTAAAAAATAAATTACATTAAAAGTGAAATTTTTATGAAATTTTCAATCCGATTTCTCTTTTTATTTTTTCTACGTTAAAGTGAACGTCTCTTAATTCTTAAATTAAAGTTATATAATAATCTTCAAAATTTATTCTATTTAATTAATTATATAAAAATATTTAATTATATTCTTTTAATTTATATTATTTTTTTTGTTAGACCAAAAACTTTTGACTTTTGTATGCGGTCCTTGCACATAATCGTTACAATTTTATTTTAATTTTATTCAATTATTTTGTTATTTTATTTACAATAATATTATTAAGATGTAAGAAACAAGAGAAAAAATATTCGATTATTTTTTTTATTTTAAGCATTTTTATGCTTCGAATACATACTAGCACCAGTATAACACAAAATATACTATTTCGGATATATTCCCCAGAAGAATTTTGAATACAAAGAAGAATTTGAATACTACTTATATATTGAAAATATCTCACGTTTTAATCTTTACAATTCTATTTATATAACATTTTACTTCCTTTTTTTTTGAATTTCTGCTACGAATGTAAGTAATACGCAATGCTTTATTTTGGACTCTCCATATATATACCATCATTCAGTAAATTTCTCTATTTTTTTTTTATCAACAACAATTTTATTTTGGTTTAAATGCGAATACATTTATATATGGGGAATTTTTTTTATGTATTATGTTATTACATAATAAACTCGTATTAGGTATATAATATACAATATATTGGAAATGGTAATTTAAAATTGCAATCACGCTTTTATCATTATCTCATTTGAAATCAATAGATGAAGCGCGTTTAGATTTGGCAATATTATAGAAATCCCTATCATCAATATATATATGTACATATAGAAACAAAAATGTTATATAGAGCTATTTATGATATGAGTAAAGTAAGTATATGTATGGTTGAATTTACGTAGACAAAAAGATGAAATAATGTTATGCATAATATTATATGAATATAAGGAATAATGACTGTATATATAATATGTAAAATATGGGTAGATGTGTGCGGTATTATAATGTTAAAGTTTAAATTAGTTTATTGGTCAGAACAATAACGCAAATACATAATAAAAATATTTAAAAAAGCATGAAAATCTTTGAATATAATAAAAAAGAAAAAAAAAAGCCGAATAAATATACAAAATCATTCATTTTGATGATTATATCTTTATCAGTTTAACATAATAAATTTTATGTATATAGTTGGGATGGTAGCAAAGTTCTACCACAAAAATTTTTTTCCATTTATAGGCAAATTTCGATTGATAAACTAGTGCATAACCAACATATTGAATAAAAACGTTCAAATTTACTCCTACAGTTTTAAACAAGCTTTTCTTTAATTTTTGGAAGAATATTGTGCTCCTTCTTAAAGACAATTCCGAAAAATGTAAAATTTTCTAGACATTGATAAATTTTTAAAATTATTGGAATCAATTTTTTTTCTACTTTCACATTCTCTCAAGCAACTTTCTACAAGTTAGTTCTCTTATAGACTTAATTAGTTGCAATAAATTCCAAAATTTTGGAATATTTTTATCTTGAATTAAGTATTCTACTTCTGAAAAAGGAATAACTGTAATAGCGATCATCTTCACATTCAATAGAAATCTACGTTACTAGAACCAGTTGGAAACTTCAGTTGTAACGTTAGTAAAAAATATTTAAAAAATGTAACTTTAAAATTTTCCCCCAAAAGTATGCAATATTATATAGTAATTAGAGAATTAATTGAGCAGAACACCATTTTCGTACATTTTATAGATTATTATTTCAGATATTCAAAAATTTAAATTATTGAAACAAAATACGCATAATTATGAAAAAAGGTGTTTAATTCACCACAATTTCAATTCTGATACTATTTTCAGTAGTTCTTTATACATTCTTCAAATTTGAATTAAATTTATTTTCAGAATTTTCCGGTCAGACTCTGTTCTGTTTTGTAATTTTCCTATACGTTTTTCCTATCATGTTTTTCTTCTGCTATTTTTTATATAATACCTTTAATATTATCATTAGCATTCTGGTATTATAGCAAGTTAATATGTAATGTAGCATTGTATAGATCCTTATGTAAAAAATAAAAATAAAAAAATATTCAATATTATTTTTATTTCAATTTTTTTCAAAAATCGCTTGACTATAGATTTATTTAGCCATTTTTTTTTTTGCTTTTATAGTTTTTCATAATTTCCAATGAAGAATTTTTTTTTTATTTCAGTACGTATGTATCTACATTTTTATATAGAATATATGTACGTGTGTATATAAGATTAGTTTTTCTTAACGGAAATAACAGTGCTATCATTTTGAAATAGATTTTTGCCATTTTCGCAATTTTTCGCAACTGTAATATATCTGTTAAGCTCATGTCATTATATTTTTTTTTATAATATTCTGTTAATATTTTTTCTTGGAATATTAAGAGAGGAAGAAGAGCTAAAGAAAAATTTGAGCTCAAAGAAAGTGTTAGTAAAACAAACACGTCAAAATTTGTTTAAGAATAAGAGTAATAGAAAGAAAACCCGAACAAAAAAACAAGGGCAAGCAAAAAACAAACGAGAAATACAAATAAAATTTTCTTTTTCTCTTGTTTTGTTTTAAATTTTTCACCTCTCTCCATCTCTTTTTGTCTATTCGCTACTGTACCATTCCATTGTTTTTGTGTCTCTTTTTTGTTTTTTGAAGTCATTAGTGTGCTAATATTTGATTTTAGTCACGTTATTAGTAAGTAACAAAAACAAAAAAAAAAAAATATAGACAAAAAAATAAACTAAAAAAAAAAATTATGAAAATAACAAAAAAAAAATTTCAGTTTTGTATTTTAAACGTTATAGATACAAATTATATGTAGCTGTAACGAAAGTGTCCTGCTGTAACGAAATTATTTTGTGAAAAATAAAACTATTGTGTAAAAGAATTCTTAAACGGGCCCACATTATGTGTAGATTGACGAAGTTAGACTATGATTGAGATATATTTCAAAATTTTAAAATTTATTTAAAAAATTTATAGATATTGTTGTGGCCTAATTGCCAACAATATTGGCTTACTATACAATAAGTCATTAATCACGAGTTCTCTTAGCATCAGGAAAGTTTCATGAGTAAATTTTTATTGCATAATTTCGGAAGAAGACGAAGTCCTTTTAATTAAAATTTAACAAAAATTGGTTGAGTCGAAAAAAATTTACCTCTCATTGCAAAATTAAGGACTGCTTTAACCATAAATTAATCATTTTTACTTGTGTTCACGTAGAATTTTAATTAAAAGAATCATAATATTAGTGATTTTGATTATTGAAATTTTACTTTCTGTATGGTCGAGAATTCTTCATTAGTAAACTTATAATGTTTAAAGAAAAATTGTTTCAAGGATTCTTTTCAGTAAAAAATTGCAATAAATTTACTTAGGAGTTTACTAGAAAATAATCTAAGATTTAGTAACATAAAAAAAGTATTAGAAATACTATAAAAAAGGGCTTTTTTATTATAACACAATGAAAAAGAACCAAATGGTGACTTAATATTGACCATATTTAATGGTGTAAGAAAACAAAAGTTTATGTTAATAAAAAAAATGTTTTTATGAGAAAGATTTTCATTTATGTGCAATTCAAATGCCTGCACACCACAACTACGACTGTGTTTTTATTTGTGATATTTGAGTCTATGACTTAATCTACCTTAATATAACGAGATTACGTGGATATCATGCACGTAACTAACATTATGTGTGTTTCTAAGTTTGTTAAATAAATTGTGATATTATTCGAAATTCTTATGTATATGTGTGGTTGAATGCAAAATATTCTGCGTTTTGTCTGGTTTTTTTTTTTTAAGATATTTTCACATTCTCTGGCTGAATAATGAAGTCCTTATTAGTACCGATATAGTAAAGTACTAAACTTGTTCCCAAACAATATAAAATTTATTTATTTTTTCGAACATATTTTAATATTTCCGCAATTTATTTTTCCACTGAAAAAATATTTGAATCTTCTTTAAATGTTACAGTTTTAGGAATAGATACTCTAAGAGGTGGAACTATTGCGGCCACACCTCACCTAATACGCTTGAACCACTCCCTCGTAACCAATCCTTCTAACAATTACGAGTATCTTGTGAGGAAGGTTCATCGAAGTCTCCTACATGATAAATTTAATTAATATAACAAAATATTTTGCTGAGAAGACCAGGGAGCCTCCATTGAAAATTTCCCCAAGTATGTAAAATTATAGGCAAGAAAAATTAAATAAAATTTGAAAAATAAAAAATTTCGTGACGATAAATAATTTAATAACGATTTTTTTTTTGCATATCAATTTGATTCCTTACAGATCCTATTATCATTTATCATTGAACAAATGTAAAATTCTATGCTAGATTATAATTTATGTGATTTTTTAAGGAATACAAATGAGAATTTAAAATTGGATTCCAGTTTCTTTGAAAAATTTAATCATTAAAGAATTTGGTGAAAAGTAAAGGATTTAAGAGAAAAGAAATTTCCAAAAAAGTTTTAAATTGGAAATTTTTTAAAAAATTTACTTAAAAATTTCTGGTTGAGCTAAAATTTTAGAATAATATGATTAACCAGAATATTTTATTTGCCTTCTTAGCTTACAAGTTAGGGAAAGCTGTTAAATATTATAAGGTATCTGATTATCGAATTTATTGAGCCTTACAGAGGCCTGAAGAACTAGGGAAACATCGAAAATTCCCACTAATCATTAAAAGGAACTTATTTATGAGAATACTACAGAATTAATTATAATTTAAAAATGAAAATAAATGAAATTTTAAAACTGAATTGAATTGAACTGAATTTCTTTTACATATATGATGCATACATTTCACAAACATGATTTCTTCATTTCAAAGTGTATAACATAATAAATGTTATAAGAGCCTAGAACGATTACACGATTGAATACCTTGGGGATTATCAAAGACATAAAATAATGTTGAATAAAAAAGCAAAGTGTATGTATGCATATAATATACGTGTATATACAACATACACATATAACACCTAAAATATACATATAAAAGGATGTATAACCACAAAAAAAAAATTTATTTTTTATGCTTAGAACAAGAAATAAACTTTGGTTTTCAGCATAGAAATGAATAAAATATTAATGAAATTTTTTTTTTTTTGTATATGATGTTAAAATTAAATTTAACAGCAAATAACTATGAATATTATATACAATAATAGTAACAACATTTTTAGGAATAGAAACTCTGTATCTCCCATATTCTCACCCAACATCACACACAACAAAAAAAAAAACATGTAACACTGTAAAATAAAATCCTTTGGAATAAGCAGACTTTGAATATAATAGAGAGGTAAAGTATACGGTATACGATATAGTATATATGTTAATTGAAAACACAAAAGAATTTTAGTGAATTAGAAGTGCGCGGAGGCGAGGGAATGGTATATACCAAAGTGTATATATATAGTGATAAAGAAACATAGAAAATTAAGAACACACGTCGTAAATGTAACTAAAAACTAAAAATGTTAACCGGATATGAAAACAGGCAGCAGAAATAAAAAGGCAAAAGTATATATGTGAGGGCATCAATATATATATATATATATATATACTCGTATATAACTGTTATACAAGTATAACAACAATAACGTTTTAGAAAAAAAAACCGCAAAAATGAAAGCAAAAAAAAAAACTGCACAGAGAAAGAATAAAAACATTTTACATTTTTTCTTATATTTTTTTTTTCTATTAACATGTCCTTGTCACCTATATTTTCTCATCTCACTTCTCTATCTCACTTTTTTCTTCTAACATATAAAACACTTAGTTATACTATAGGGAGAACCCTATATAGAAAATTCCAAATAATTTTTTCCTCAATATATTAACCTTCGTTCATTGATGAAATGCGGGAAGATCCCCCCAAAAAAAACAAAAAAAATAGAAAAATGATAAGAGAAAAACATAAAAATAATGTTGACGGGAAAAACGAAAAATACGAAAAAGTAGAAACAGGAAACAAAATAGATAGAAAACAATAAATTGTACAACATCACGAACGAACGAAAAAAAAAAAACCAAAATACGAAAATGCCAACTTCAATCTAAAACAGAAAAAAAAAGTGAAAAAATAACTATAAATAAATAAAAGAACACAACGCAAAATAAAGAGAGAGGGAACGAAGATAGAGAGAGAAACGAAGGGACAGAGAATAAACCATAAGACGTGGGAAATAAATTAAATGTTAAATAAACATAAATAAAAGCTCAATTTTAAATCTAGATTTTTCTTATTAATGCCAATTATAAGTATAACATTTTGACAAAGAAAACAACTTTTCATTTATAAAATAATTAATAGTCTCCAATCAAAATATATTGCTGTCATATAGGAGTTTAAAAAATTAATTCAAGATTTCTCTCGCCTCTCACAATGCAGTATATGTAAGAATTGAGACTTGAGAGTTTTTTATTTTACTATTTAACAATAACATTCTCAAGGTCTCCCGGTTTGATTTATTTTATTATAAGGTTATTAATATCAGTAAACATTTTTGAAATATAATATACAAATTTGACCATTAAAATATGAAATAGACCTTTGAAAAAATTTGAAAAAAACAAAAGAATTTCAAGTGTGATTTGTAAGTGTTTCCATAATTTTGGAGACCTAGGCTAACATATTATTCTAAAAATACTCAATATTATAATAATTACTCAATTGAGAATTTTATAAAAATTTTCACAATTCCTTTGTGACATTGCTCTTTGCGAGTATGTTTTTATTATTTAAAATGAAAACGCAGTCGGGTATTATGAACGAAATATTACAAAACTATTTTATTCTCTATAGTGAATAAATTTTATTGTAACTCATATATGTATAGTGTCTTCTTTTCCCGGAGGATATAAAAAAAAGAAAATAGAAATAGTGGAAAAAGGCAGAAAGAGGAAAAGAGGATATAAAATTTCACTTTGGCGACGAAATTTTTTCCTTTTTCTTTGCTTTTTTTTTGCTTTTTGATTCTTATATAATTCAACTTTATTTGTTTGATTTTATTTTATTTGATGAGAAATTTGTGTCACATCCTTATTTATTTATTTGATATATTTTATATTTATAGATTTTATTATATTAAACAAATACAATGTTTTTTTTTTTTGTATAACAATTTATTATATAGTTTGAAGATTGTATTTTTTAATAAAATATTCTAAGTTTATATATTAATTTTATTTATTTCATTTACATTTTTATAATAATATTTAAGTATTATACATGCTTCTTATTGAGTTATGAGAAATTTGTTATACTATTTTATTAAAAAATAGTATCGAAAAGAGTTGAATAATTTATTTATGTTGTTGCTGAAATTTCGGAATAAAATACACAAATTTTTAATTTAAATATTTTTTTTTTTCTTTGTCTTAAATAATTATTTGTAATTTAAATTGTAGTTATAACCACACAAAATATCGCAAATTTTAGATTTATTTTTAGAATTTTTAAGATTCTTTAATTTTTCCCTGTTAATTGAGCAACATTACATAAGTAACCGTTTGTTTCCGATTGATAAGACATAATTATTCCCTTTGATATAGGAAATTTTCGAGTTTTATTTCAACTTCGAAGAAAAAAGTTAATAAAAATAAGGCAGTCTTATATGAAATTCGATAAATATAATAAAATACAAATAGGGTATATATATGGCCAAGAACATCCGCCTATAAAGCTGTATGTCATTATTTCGAGTCCAGGTCGAGAAGAGAAATTTTTTTAATAAAATTTTTCTGTTTTAACTCATTCCTTTGATTACGTTATCCATCCGTTCTGTAGTTGTATAAAGAAATTTTAATTTGTTATTTCTTATAAGAATCAATAATGAATTATAAACAACTGCATCTTGTGTTATGTAATATTAGTAAAGGGTATATATCATTACGAAAAATTTCAAAACTCTTTTAGAATATTTTGTTTAAGAATTTTGTGGAAAATCAACACTATAAAGCTATACATCCTTTAAAAAAACGGATACATAAGATAAATGCTTTCAAATTAAATTAGGTCTAAGCGAATACCTTCAAATTCCCTTAATTACTTTCATTTTACTAAATTCTTTTGCGTCCATTTGAAAAGGGAATATAGAATATTTATGTGACAGAACGAATTACATTTAAAATTTAAGCTACCTCAGACTTTAAATGTTGCTAAAGATAATATAACAAGTTACATGTTGCTAAAATCTAAATTATTTTTATTTTTCGACAAAAATTTACTGCAATAGAATAATTCAAATAAAGATGACGTATTTTTCTCTCTGATAACGTAGTTTGTAAAAACTATTTGCTCCATCTATAGTATTTTTTAAAAATTAAATTTATTAATATAAAATACAATAAAATAATTTTAAAAATAAAAATTTTTCGCAATAAATTTTGTACAATTTAAATTTTTATTCAATTTAAAAAATTTTCATTTAATTTTCATTATTTTAGTTGTAATTTGAATAAAATCCAAAAATATAAAATATATAATTATATTTTTAAAATAATTAATAATAATTTGAAATTAATATTTTTGTATTTTTCATCGAAATTTTATTTCATTTTGTTTTTCCTCTTATTTTGCATTTTATTTAATTATTTTTTTTATAATATACCAGAAAAAATTTAATTAAAAGCCAATAATTCATATTTATTTACTATAAATTGACAATTAATGTCAATAAAAATCAATCATATTCTTAATTTATTACAATTTATTTATTTATTTATTTATTTTTGTTTTTTGAATAATTGCAAAAAAATTTAATAAACTCTGTGTCGTTAATGAAGGTTTTTTTTGTTTTCATCTTCATTTTCCTATAATTTTTCCATTTAAATTCTCTCAATTTAATTTAATATAATATAAGTACGTACAATTATTACCACATCCATTCAAATTATCATTTTGTTTTTTCATTGTGTGTTAAATGAAAAGCACCAATATTATTTTTGATTTTTGGTGTACACATATGAAATACAATAATAACGGAATGAAGGCTTTCCTGTATATTATAATATGTGAGAATTATGTTTCTTTAAAAATAATAGACTTTTTTTTTTAGTTGTGAATTAAAAAAAAATTTAACAATTTTTTTTTTAATTTTCATTATTTATAACGATATCAATTAATATTAATAGTTTTGAGTTGAAAAATAATAATATCTTTTAATTAATGTTCATTATTAACTCATTATCTACCATAGTCTTAAATTTGGGAGACGATTTATTGAAAACAGTTTTAAAAACCATACTGTTATTCATTATTTTATTAATATCTCTTAAAATTGCCACTATTATTTTTAAAACGAATCAAAAAATGGAAAATATTTGAAAATTGGTAATAAATGGGTTAAAAATTCAATAATAATGATTATAAGCAATTATAAATATTTTGTATTTAATTTAAAAGAAAAAAAGAAAATTGTTAAATAATATCAATGATTATTCATAATAATTAATTATTATGATTGGTTAAAATTAAAAAAAAAATTTTTGTATTAAATATCTGGGCTACTATTTATTAAATGAAATCCATCACGAAATATCACTATATTTATTAAAACAAATAAAGTATGTAAAATATTTACTATTAAATACAAAAATTTTTTTAAATATACGCAAAGTGATTATTTGTTTATTGTAAAAAATTTTGATTTCAATATTACCAAGAAGATACTGTAAATTAAAAATGCTTTCATAGTCAATTAGTAGAGTAGTTTAAAATAGAATTTTCTCTTTTAAAAAAGCAGTTCTCTAGCTACTTAAATGGAATGACGTAGAAAATATTCTGCTATAAAAATGGTATAAACTATAAAATATCAAAATTTAAATTAAGATATTAATCATTTCAAATTTTTCTAGTTGATTGCATACTTTTAGGGTGTGAAATCTATTCTTAATAGTTTTTGTTCGAAAATAGTTATACTTCATATTTTCTCCCAATTTTAAATTAATTTATGAATATTTTCAAAAATTTGTTTTCAATATTCCGCAACAGTAGTAGTCCGAAAGAGTAGTAGTAGCCTGCAACAGTAAAAGTCCACGTACTAGTGCCACAGAGTTCAATTTTTCTATTTCCAATTATTTACTTGTGAGTGAATTTTGAAATTTGTGAGTAATAGTAGTAACAGTAATAGTCCGTTACAGTGGTAGTAAGTCGTAACAGTAATAGTCGTAACAGTAATGATCCGTACCAGTAATAGTATACCGTAACAGTAAAAGTCCACGTACTAGTGCCACAGAATTCAATTTTTCTATTTTCAATTATTTACTTGTAAGTGAATTTTGAAATTTGTGATAATTTTTCAAAATTTTGGAAAATTTTTAGTGAACCATTATGCAAGTACTATCTCGTATCATTTCCTACACAAAGCTCTAGTATCAAAAAGAAAATATTACACTTAGTATTTATAAAATTATTTTACAAATTTTACAAAGTCAACTATAAATTTTTTTTTCTCTTAAATTATCATTAATGTGTTGATAATTGAAAATTTTAAAGGGAATTTTTAAAAAGAGAAAATTTAAAATTTCAAAAAAAAAATATTAATATACATAATTGAAAATGTGTAAGTATAATATTATTGTGTACACACGCGAGTAATGATATGCGGTTAAAAAAAATGGCAAAAAAAAAATTAAATTTAAATAAATAAAAAAGGTGTTGTAATTGAATTAAGTTTTAATTTATTTTTATTTATTTTTTTTCTTTTTGAAATTAATTGATATTAATAAAATATTTTTAAATTGCTTTAATGATTATTTTCTGTGTAAATATAAATGGTTGTTTGTGAGTGATAGATAAATGACAAACTATCATTTTATAATGTTATTTATAGAAATTAATTATAATAGTTGCAGCGATTGCATTTGATGTTAATTTAAATTGTTTTGAATGAAAATTGGGGCGAGATTTACAAAAAAAAAGGCAAATGATTTAGAGTACAATTTTAGTCACAAATTATCATTTCATATAATTTTTTCAGAAGAACTTGTGCCTGCAATTAAATGATAACCGATCAATCCTTTTCCAGCTTCAAACTTAAATGTAAAACATAAAGCGAACGTTTTAAGGCTTTAAACTGTTAGGTGTATTCTATAAGAACCAATTAGACGCAGAATAAAGGGAGAGTAAGATGGACCCTAGCAAAAGAAAAATTTGCACGTTTTCTAAACTAATTTTGCTTTTAATGTAAAATTTTTCTGAACATCTTATTTTATTATTAAATATTTTTTCAAATTCATCTCTACATTAATACTAATATCACGTGTACTCAATTTTTTTTTAAAAATTTCTATTAAAATATTATTTAATTTAATGCTACAACATCAACTACAAATGTGGATTTGTGTATATTTTCTATATGCAATGTTAAATTAACAAAATTCTAAGTCATAACAAAATTTTTGTTTTTCTGTTTTAATTTTTGTCACGTCCTGGTCTTTGATCAAAGCATATACCAACTATAATATGTTGTTTAAAAGAAATCTTTATCAATTTAATATAAGATTAGAAAATGCAAGTGTGTTTTTTAACACAGAATTTGAATTTCCTTTTCATTATTATAATAATAAGAAAAGAAAAGAATTATAAAAAGAACATTCTAATTTAAATTCCACTTAGGTATGTATATAGTACTACAATATACGCTGTTGTCTCTTATAATATTATAACATTTATAATTTGAACAATTTCTTCTTACATTATTTTTTATACTTGTACGAACGTATGTTCGAAGGGTATACTAAATTTGCCTGACCGCTTGTAACGATTTTCGATCAGCGTCGAATTATGAGTCGATTTACTTTTGCCTTCCCCGAATTTTCACAAGTGATAAAATTCGATAAATTTTCACAAATTGATTTATTATAATAAAATGCCAGAACTCTATTTAAATTGAATGTGATCGAGGTACTGGTTCGGGTAACTGCCATAAAACTTCAAAATTTATTCGGTTATATCTTAAAAATTGTTCAGCTTTAAGTTCAGCTAAAATTTTGCAAAATAAAATATGGTAAAATGGCAGCTATATTCATTAAAAATTGTTGAGATCTCATGAGCACTTGTGATAATCCAAAAGTTGTTTAACATTATCTCAACAATAATTGTTGGAGCTATAGAAATATCTCTAGGGCTATAGAAATTTCGTTTAAACAAGTGTATTATTAGGGCTGTTATGTGTGATAAAAATTGTTAGATTTTCTTGACTTCTAATACGATACCAAATTCGTACGGGTACCATAGAGTTAACACGGTCAACTCCATTTTTTCTCGTTTCTATTCTAATTTTACATAAATTATATATAAAATAAAATTGAATATTAAAACTGGCATTTGTTCTAATTTTAAATTTATTTTAGAAAAAAAAAATTTTTACTCACTTTATGCTTATAAAATTCAAATTTATGGTAGAATTATACCTGATTTCTCTGACGGTGTTTTCTTTATTGAAACTGAAGGAAAAATAAAACACAAATAAAACAAGAAAACAAAGCGGAAGCAGATTTTGTTACATATATGCATACATACACACAATATACACATGTTCATTATTCATTATACCAATTTTCCTTTCTGTTAAATTTTTCCTTTGATGTAAAACAAAAATATATAAAGTCCTTGTAATTTACAAGAGAGAAAAAGAAGAGAAAAATTACAAAAAAAAAAAAATTTCGCTTCTGTCTTTTCTCTTCTTTTTCTGTTTGTTTTTGGTGTATAAATTTTGGTTGTTATTTTATTTGAAATATACATTTATTCATTAAAAATAATGAAAATGTGAAAGGAAGTATAAAAAAGATAAAATAATAAAGAAAATAAAGAAAAATAAAAAATTAAAAAGGAAAAACAGAAGATAATAAATAAGAAGATTTTTTTTTTCGGTTTTAATCACACAATTTTTGTGGTTTTAAAATTTTAAAAGAAAAATTAAATTATTATTAAAAAAAAAAAGCAAATACGGGTTGGAAGGAGGAAGAAAAATGTATAAATTTCTCCCTGCACGCGAGTCTGTGTGCATTAGTCAAAAGAGAAAAAGGTAAAAAGCAATGCCTTCTTTGCTTTATACACTGGAAAAAAATAATATTATTTTAATTTAAAATCTCTTAAAAAATTATTGAATAATTGATTAAAAATAATTGTGATATTTTTCTGTTTAAATTAGAGCAACAGACTGGAAGATATGGTTTGGAAAATGCACTATGTACAACCCAAAAAGGGGATTTCATGATTAAAACATTATTTTCAAACCCTTATTATCGGTATATGTTTGCATACTATTAAAATTGATCCTCTATAACTTATTTGTCGTAAGTTCATAGCTGCCCACTGAGACAATGAGTAAAGAGTCATTCCCAAAAATACAATAACACAAGTTTGTATGTTATATTTTCGGTGACTATATATTTTTAGTTGTAGATAGCTCATAATTTATTTTAATTGAATTCTTATAGAAATATTGTTGAAAAATAGAAATAGAAATATTGTTGAATATTTCGAGTTCATTCAATGAAAGAACGAAATTCTGAATTTTTTGACCAAATATAAAAGCTTATTGAAAAATTTGAAATTTCAAAATTTCGTCCTTTAAAATACCTAATAGTGTAAAATATAATTTCACTAATACTCGTTTGAGTGCTTGTATTAAAATTTAATTTCAAAAGAATTTTTAAGTATAATTAAAAAAAAAATTAAAAATTTTTGTAATTAAACTTAGAATTGCCTATTGGAATATAATTAAATCAAAAAATCTAGATAATATTAAAATATGGTACATATCAATCCCACAGCGTTTAAATAACTGTTAATAATAGTCTATTATGTTATATAATAAAGCAAAACTTTAACTCCGGGGTAATAATGACCTTTAGCTCAATTTACCACAATTTTAGCACTTACATTAATCGACAATTATCCAAGCATTTCTTTCGCCTTGAAAAATTTTAAAGATATTTAATTTAAATTTGGAGAAATTATAATGACCTTCATTCTTTTCTCCGAGAAGACTACGATTTAATTTATCGCGATGCTTATGATTTTCAGTATATAGATAATTTCAATTTCAATTTGATTTATTTTGAAACTTAAAAATTCTAACCTAAGCAATTTATGCTTTATTTCCGAAAATTTCTCAAAATAATAATTTATTAATATTAATAGTACAATATTCAAACAGAAAATATTCCTAAATCTTCCTACTAAATACCATGTACTTAGTATCACATATGTACTACAACTGTTATAAAACAATTCAGCTATTATAATATTTTGAACATATAATAAAATATAACCTCAAAGCACATATAACATTTTACAATATAACACGTAAGTGTGGAAAATCCTTTTTTCTTATAAATCTTTTTTGTTATATAAGAATTTGAATCAAAAAGTGTTTTCAATTTGAAAAATTTTTGAGGAATTTCATATTATATATGTATATGTAAAGCTAATGGGGCTAGAGCAAAATAATAATAACAAGAAGAAAAAAAAAGGAAACAAAAAATAAAGAACGAACAAAAAGAAAAAAAGCAAAAAACAGAAAGGAAGTAATAAAATTGATTAGTTAGTATTCAATAAAATGACTTTCAATATTCTGTCATCCATCAATTTCTTTTCAATGCACACATAGCTAGCTATACATTATATTGTATAACAGTAGATTAATACAATATATTATGTAAGTATATAGATAAAATGTTTAACAAGATGTACATCTTCTCATGTTTTTTTTTTTTATTTATTTTTCAATATGAAAATAAAATATACAATGTAAATTTTCGATTCATACCTACATTATATACATACATACAAATAATAAAATGTTAAGGAAATTTTTTGATTTCTTCTTATTTTTTAATACTTAAAATATTTTGAATTTTACTCCTTTTCAATATACATATATATGTAGTATATATGCTTAAATAACAATATATATATATATATATAAAATTGTAATATTGAATTGATTTCCTTTTTGCCCTTTTATCCTTGTAAATTATTAATCAGTCGAAAAGCCGGAAAGTAATTTAATATAAATGGTATATATGCTGTATATAAATGTCTATAAAAGTATATATCAAGGATATTTAGGCATAGTATACACCTCTGTACATATTCATATATGATGTATAAACAAATATGAATATGGTATATACGAGTACATATAGTATGTTATATATATAATATAACATAGATAAAATTATTTATTTGCTTGAAAATTTGATTATGTCAATAAAATTTCTCGTTTGAAAATCAATTCAAAAATAATAATGAAAATTTCAATAAAAATCAAAAAAAAAAAGTAAAAAAAAAAAAATTTCTTAAATTTTTCCTAAATCAAAAGTTTAATGGCATGAAATCTCATTAACTATACATACAGTTATACTCATATATATACAGGGTATTGGTTTTCTAAGGTGTACTGTTGTATGCTGTTCGATAGTAGCTTATAAGAATAATTGAAAATTTTGCATTAAGGCAATGTACGCAACTCAATAGGTTCTCCTATATACAAGAGCTTAAAATCAATTGAGAGCTTTGTTCTATCATTTTTTGTGATTTTTGATTCGATTACGGTTAAGATAGCCTTACATGAATATATATGATTTTGGAAAACTCTATCGTAGGTATTATTTTATATAGCAAATTTTTTCTTTTCAATGATATGAAAAATTTTCAAACAAGTAATGACAATGGTGTCAATAATCGTGTTATTAAGGATATGTCCGCTCCGATTACAAACAATTATTCTTAAGTATTTGTAAAAAATTGGAAGCCCGGTATAAATCAACCGCAATCTTTTATTGATATGGCTCCATAATTCAGTTTTAATTCCAATAGGTTTTTTTCAACAGACAAACAAAATTTTTCAACTCAACACCCTATATAATATTTTTTAATATATTTTAAATAACATATACCAAAATAAATTTCATTATTAATGAGGCAAAGAATATTAATTGTAAATTAATTGATACGGAAACAAATTTAAATATTTATGTTGTCATGTATATATATAAATATACGTAAGTATCTTTTAATGATTATATAATATTTCATTATGTTATTCATAAAGATTAAAAATAATTTCTAATTTTTCGGAAAATTTTAATATTATGATTTGGTTATAGTATACATAGTATAAGATATTTGATATCCTTTTCCTTTAAATGTATGTATGTAAAATAATAAATTTTGATTTCAAAATTTTGAACAAATAGAGTTGACATTTAACATTATTATTTATAATCCGTAAATTAAAATTTTTGATTATAATTTTTGGTATGTTGTCATCAAATTTGGTTTTTATATAAAAAATGAATTTTTAATTAAAATTTAAGAAAATTTAAAATTTATTTCTATATGATAAAATGTTATTAAAAAAATTTTGAGTTTGCATATGGAGAAGGGTTTGAGAATTTGAGGAAGAATAAAAATATTTAAAGTCCTCAATTCAATGAAATAATCGTGCTAATAAAAATTAACTAGTGTTTTTGCATACTTCTTGGAGGAAAACAAAAAAAAATTAATGATACGAAATTAGATAACCTTTGATCTGACCTGCATATACCAGGGAAAAAACTTTATCACAAGCCTCATTTATATGAAAATAAAACTAGCTCCGATATGAGTCAGATTTCGAACTAGTTTTCAAGGCAACCCAATATTATTTCACATAAAATTATACCCGAATATTAAATTGCACAAAAAAATCGAATAACAATTAATTATAGCAGATTTCAAGTCTTAAAACTTGAAAAATTTTAAACTGTGTATGTTGGCATTAGAATATAAAAATATGTGGAGAAATATTGTAGCCGTAAAGACGGATAATATTGGTTTTAGAATATGTGAACGGGAGCGAAGTTTAATTTAAGTAAAATTTTATTTATGCTTTAAAAGGTGAAAATTCGAGATGCAAGTGGATACAACAAAATTTTGCCAAAAAAAAAATATAATTTTCATGTGAATTAAGATTAGAAAGAGGAGGTATAGTAGCTCCCTCTTAGGAGGTACATAAATATAAATTAGTACATGATTTTTAAAAAATTTATTAGAAATTGTGTCTAAAATTTAAAAATAGGAATGGGAATCAATAGTGAAATTATCTGTATTTTAATAGTGTTACTTCCATATTTTTAATTTTAAAGATCAAAAACTTTACATTTAAAATTATTTTTTAGAATAAGACTAATAATTAATTTAATTGGTAACAGTCTGTACATATAATTAGAATATTTTTCGTAAATTTTTGTTATTAAATACAAAGTTTTATCTATATATACTTGTAGAATGGGGATAAATACTTCTGTATTCTGTCACATTTACAAATTGAAGAGAAGAACGTCTAAAATTAATATCTTTAAAAAATATGCTAATCATATACAGCTTTTGCGATTAAGATAATAATCAGACAATTTGACAAAATAATCATCATTAAATTAAATACATTGTACATAATAAACGAGTATATAATTTATTAAAATTAAATTATTATAGAAAAAATTGAGCTCCTTTACGTTGTCATCGTTCAATTAAATTATTTATAGAAAACTCTTAATTTATTTTTTATTCTTAATAACTTATACAGTGAAAATTCTTCGCAAGCTCCTTTCAAATATATTGGAGGGGTAAATTTTTTGTTTCCACAGTAAATATATATATATATTATATATATATATATATTATATAATTTTGTAAGAATATATTCGTTAAAATTGGAAATATATTTAATTTTATTCAAAGATAAAGTGAACATTTTGTTTATATTATATACACGAATATATATATATATAAGTATAAATAAACAATATGTAAATATTAATGTGTATAATGTATGATAAAAATATGCCTATAAATTTACTTAGAGGTTTATCTATATATATACACTAATAATACTTTAAGATTTTATTTTATGATTACAAATTACATTCTTATCAATTTCCTGAAAATCTCAATATTATAATATATTAGTATATTATATATGTACATATATATACAATATATATGTATTAATAAATTATTGAATTTAAATATACAAGGTGTTTCATTTAGTATAAGATTTGTAGTAGCTGAAATATCTTTTTAGTTATACTGGTCTCTATTACTGGAATTTTGGTTTTGGTCTGTGGAAATCATAAACGATTCGGCCGTAAAATGACTTACATTCTTTGTAGAACTTCAATGCGCCCGAATATACTTATTTTATTAAATTTTCATGCGACTGATAATAATTATAATCGAAAATTAAATATAAAATCGAATTTTGTTATTGTTTAAGGTTCGTGTCTAGACTAGCATAATTTTAATATTTATAAACTGGCGCATTCTCAAAGTGCAAGTTTAATTCAAGTGTTTGTGTTCCTGATTTATAACTTGATTTTTAGAGCATTAAACGCGGATAAATATTGTTGATACAAGGAATTTAAAATTTTTGCAAGTTTTCTTGTAAAGTTGAATTTATTTTTAAAAATATAGAGAAAATATTATATATAATATATTTGTATACTCAGTTGATGTAATTATTATTAATTTCACCTTAAATTTCACCCCATCACTTCAGAGTTATCATCACTTCTCTATATATTACTTGTATATTCTATTCTCTTTCTCTGTTAATGTATACACGATTTCATTTTATTCTTGACATAATGTCACCTATTATCATTTTCTTCCTAACCTCAATTCGGTTTTTATTTTTTTAATTTTTTTTTCTTTTTCTCATTCTTAATAATTTGTTTTTTTCTTTCACTCGTTCTCTTTACAATAAAATAAGAGAGAGTATTATGTGTGGGAATATATGCACGCATCCTTTTTTCCTTTATTATAATCAACATTATAAAAAATATTCGGAATACAATGAATTATTGTCGTATATATACATATATACGATTATAATTTTATATATATACAGATGTACATGCATATGGGAATATAATATTATAAATGGTAGTGGATAGATTAAAATAATATCCTTTTTCCTTTTAGCAGCAGCAAAAAAAAAAAAAATGACGTTATCCTTAAGAAATACTTTTTACTTTTTTTTTTTTTATAAAAAATATTCTGACAATGTTTATTATTAAAAATCAATCAATCAATTGTATGAAAAAAGAAAAAAAAAATAAGAGTGAGAAATAAAAAACATGTTGTGCTGTGTGTTTTAGTGTGTATGTGTGGTTTACATTATTCCCCAGACTTATTGTAATTTCATTCATACTTTTATATACTTGGAGAAATCCTGATATTCTTGTATAGCCTGAAGTTAAAATATTTTTTTTGATTTTTTTTTTCTGTTAGTTTACATCCTATTTTTTTTACTATTATTTTTTTGTTTTTCTGATATTCAATGTTTAATATTGGTTCTGATAGCAGTAAGCCACTATATTCTATTTTACACTATATGTGATATTTTGACATACATATGTATTCAGAAAGATGGAAGGAATTGATAGTTACGAAATGAATTATAAAATGTGTGTGCATATTGGGAATTTATGTGTATAACTCTAACTAGAGACTTTCAAAAATAAAGGTTCCTGTATGTGGAAATTCACAAATAAGTGGAACTAAAATGAAGCTTTTGCTAAAGTAAGTTCAAAGCGTATAAGTTGAGGTTGTTTTCTGTAATAAAAAAAAATTTTATTTTTGTCAGAATTTCGGAGTTTCGAAATTTTACAAGTGTTTAAGTGTCTAGAGTCAGAATTGGAATTATAGAATGAGAAATAAAATTAGAGAAAAGAATTTTAAATGAATGTGGTAGTCAAAGTTGATTTTGAAATATAAAAGGTAGCAGAAGTTGGCATCGGGTTGAAAATTTTTAAATTTTGAAATTTCCAAGTACAGGTTCTTAACAGTAAATACTAATTTTTTCTTTACGGTATTAAAATTTGTGATTTTAATAATATTAAAAAAATTTCGAGTTTGATTAATCATAGGATATCAACTATATGAAACTGAATTAAAATGGGTAATTTGCTTGCTATTTTATTATATCCACCCGTAACTAAACAACAATAGGATGAAATCAAAGTTTTCTTTTCCAAGCGTTTTAATTGCTAGAGTTGAAAGCACTAAAATCATTAAAAATATTTTTTTACAATATTTTTTTATACACTACAAACGATTTGCTTCTATTCCTCTAGAATTAAACATTTTTCCTCCTGTTTTTCTACATGATTGGGGTCTACTATTTTAATTACAACTAAAATTTAGAATAATCCATTATAACACACTAAACATTACTTATATATCATCCGCCCATCTTATTCATATCACACTTTTTTCTTCTCAAAAATTATTTTATTTTTTAGCTAGTGTTTTCTCTTTTTATTTTCTTATCTCTTCTTTTTTCTTATATAGCTGTAAATTGTGAATTTGTAACATTCAACCGAGTGAAAATATTTCATCATCTGCATTAAATAAAAATTAAATATATAAGGAGAAAGAAAACAAAAAATTATAAAAAAAGAGAAAAACTTGTGGAAAACTGTGAAAACCCAATGTAACCTTTCCTGATATTTCATTTTTAGACTTATAGTTGTTCCTAGATTCAGAGAAAAAAGAAATGGAAAAAAATGTTAAGAGTAAAATGGAATATATATAGATATGTAATATACATATCATGTAATATACACACATGCATACATACACAATTTAGATTTACACAATAAATCTAGCTCAACAGAAGATTCCACTTTGATGCTTTCTGTTTTCATTATGAATTTACACTCAAACTTGTGCTCATATCATACACGTTTATGCGTACATACTAAAAAATTTGATGAGATCAACATATAGTCGGCCGAAGAGTGTATTTTCAGGATTGGAAGAAGTATAGAAAGAGACTGTGAGAATATTATTTAACCATTTCTTCCAGATTTAAACTATATCAATTGGCTTTTAGTTCATATATCTGCAAAAATGTGATTTTGTTTAGAAGTTAGTCAAATATCACAGTTCAAGGTTAATACAAACTTAGATATAAATTTTCATCAAAATCATTTGAGCTAAAATTGAGATATACGAATACGCACGCATAGGCAGTCTTATAGACAACAATACAGTATCTCACTAATTATAATTTACGCATTCTTCCCCAGCCAAAAGAAGCAATGGAAATTTATTCTGTCCGAAATTTCGACATGCAAAATTTGATGCCATCACATTGTCTCCCTTATTTTAGGCAATGCGCTCGGTAAGAATAATATATTCAACAATATAAGTGCGCTTAAGAATACATGAGATATACATATGTCGCACATATTACTTGTCCTAAAAAAAAAAAAGGAAAACAATAAAAAGAAGTGGGAAAGCATTGGCAAAATGAAAACAAATAATAATAATAACAGTATTATAAGAGTAACAGTAACAAGAAGAACAACAAGGATAATACATAAAGTAGGATCAACAAAAGGAACAGTACCAGGAAAAATAATATGAAAGAGGAAAAAAAAATTTTGTTTTTTTGTTATTGTTTATTTTTGTGATTAATGTACGATATTTGAATTTTGAAAGAATACTTTTTATGTCTCTGTTTAACCTGACATCTCGGATTGATCTCGGATTGAATAAATGTCATCGTATTAGTATTAATCTTTCTATATTACTATTTAATGTTTACTACTAAAAAAATAGATGCCACTCCATATTTTAATAGAAGTGTTCTGTCACGATTCATAATATGTAATTATGGCGTTTATTAGGCATGAAATAAAGAGTGTTATTGAATATTTGAGGTCTATAATTCTAATTTTATTCTTATGACAATAAATAAACCAAAATCCAGTATGTCAAATGATTAATATTGATTGACAAATTTAAAAGCTGATATGCACCTAATCGTAGATATTGAAAATACGCAGACACATTGAATAAAAATTTTAAGCTTTAATCATTGGAATCGAAATTGAAAAGAAACATTATACATAAAGTGTATAACATTAAGTAAATTATATACCACATATGGTTATTTAAATTTTCCTTAATTTTTATGAGAAATATAATCCATAAATTTAATTATAGCAGAACTTTGAATCAGAATCCAAGAGTTTTTGAAGACGATAAATTTTCTTATGATAAAATGTCAAAATTTGTATCATATACAGAAACATGAAAATGTAGACTCCAATGTCCTTTAAACTTGGTGTAATCTCTTTTTATTAAAAGTTTTCAACAACAACTAGGACCTATTTCGAAACACAATATAAGACCTTTGATTTTTAGACCTATATGTATATGTGTTGTAAAATATTTAACATAATATATTTTTATAGTAACAGTAAAGGATATTATCTTTCGATATTCCTTAAATTTGCAAAAATAACACTATCATTGCAAATTTATGATCTATATAGAAAAATACACATTTTACACATATAAATATATATGACATATATGTGAGTATACGCATATTACACATATATATATATATACGTGTATACTCATATATTCATATATATTATAATATATGCACACAAAAGTATGAACGGTTGAATGAATTACGAGTATATTTGAATATTGAATAGAAAAGAAAAAAAAAATCTTAAAAAAATTAAAAAAAAAAAAAAAATTCGTCATAAATACCTTCTCTATAGTCTCCAAAAAAAAATTTGATTAAAAAATTGAGCTATTTTACGTTTTTTATGCTGTTTTTTTTTTTTTTTTCAAAAGAAGGACATTTTTTTCAACAAAAGCAACAAAAATAAAATCTAAGAAAAATAAGAATTGCAAAAAAGAAAAAAATTATAAATTATTTTTTGATCCTTTTATTTTTTTTTTTCATTGCTATGAAAAGGGCATATATTAAAATATTGGAAAGTGTTATAGTTAAAGGAATATAAGAACAACTTATATGAATAGTTGAAAATTCAAGATTCAACAGTTCTAAAATATACACAAATAGTGTCATGAATTAGGGTAATTGTAGGTTGGTTTACAACTTTTCTACTACGTAGTTTTTCCTCTTTATGTCAATGAATGTTTACTGAATAGGAGAGTCTGTAAGGCAAGGCTGTAAAATCACTATGATTTTGTTAAAGTAAAAAATTGAAATATTCAAAAATGAAATGTGCGTGTGTCCCACAATTTTTTCTAAAATACAAATAAATAATAAAATTAATATCGAAAAGTTTTTTATATTTAGCCTTGCTTCCTACCAGATGGTAGTAATGTCCAACGGTATAAAGTAGTTTTACATGTTGCATAACAATTGTGATAAGCAAAATATTATTATCACAGTAATGAGCGATACATGTTCGTTATAAAATAATAAAGCATATGTATAATAAAATAGAGATGCATGAGTGACATGATTTTTGACGGCAGCACACAATATTGCACCAAATAAATACTGAGTCTATTGTGTCCCTCTATTTAGTATCAGATATGGTACCTAAACTATTTTCCGAAGACCTATCTTAAAATTTTTCTGGGTGGCAAAACTTTTGCAACTTTTCTGAAGCTATAAAGACTAAAATCGTATTGAGATCAAGGGGTCTTAAGGGGTCTTGTGTTGGTTAACATAAATACATGAATATGTCCAATGTCTGTGTAACAAAAATTTTTTCCTTAACCTGAAAAAATCACAATATTTTCTAATTTATTTTTTCTTTTCTCTGAATTAAAGTTTTCATAATACAATATTATACACAACACATTATATACATGAACCTTCATACGAACCAAATACAATTTACGCGCGCATATACAATTTATAATATGTTGAGTCTTTTATGAAAGAAGATAAGTAACACACAACAAAACTAAAATACAAAACAGAAAGAATAAGAAAAAAAAAAATCACTGAATTGAAAATCCTAATGAAAAAGTAATTTGTCAAATAAAAAGGGTCACATATCCTAACAGGATAAGGCAAGGCAACACAAAAAAAAAAGGTCTAAATTCATTCGTTGAAAAAAAAAGAAAAACAAAAATTTTTTTCCAACAGAGAAAAAAAAAAGGAGCAAAAAATGTCAAGTCAAATACGTCCAAAATCCAAAAATATGTTTTGAATAACGTACCAAAAAAAATGTTGAAAATTTTTTGTAATGTGCGTATATACATATGTGTTTTTGTGTCTGTACAACAATAAAATTCCATTTATATAGGAACATGATCCGAGTCAACAACTACACCAACACAACAACAATAATATAGAAAACAAAAAAGTTTAACTAATGTTGTTATAAAATCCAATGATAAAATTTATATAGGTAACTGGTAAAGCTATATTAAATACATAAATTTTTTGAAGAATAAAAGCTTGAAAATCATCGTGTATCATTTTTCAAAAAATAAAACAGAAAATATGGGGAAAGTATTAATTATCTTTTTGAATTATTAGCCTTACGAAATACTCAGACAAAAATTCTGTTGCAAAAATTTTCATCAAAAACCGCCTAGATGAAAAGATAGAATTTTATATATACGTTAAGGACTTAGTGTTAATTAAAGCCTATATTTTGGTATTCGATGTGTACATGTGTTTAAACATGGTATAGTCAGGCATGCTATGCATTTTATAATTTATATTATCGAATATCTAGTTAGCATAACTTTAAAAGAAGATATTGTAAATAAAAATATTAAGGCATTCCAATTTCAACTCTTCATGCTATTAATAAATTCTGTAATATAAAGAGGGAGAATTTTCTGCGTTTTATACTCTGGAATAGTTACTTATTTGTATTCATTTTTCTGAGGACTGATTCGTTCGAATTTACCCAAGAAATTCTTAACATTCTTCGAAATGTTTACTGTTAACACAAGTTTCACTGTTAATGTATGTTAAAACGTTGCAAATATATCGTACTGTATTCGTTAGTTTAGCCCTATCAAATAAGCTCTTCATATTCCAAATATCTATATTAATTGTTGTTCTTATTTTACCTCCGTGGATTCTTAGTACCATCTTTTTTTCCAAAAACTATGAGTAGTGTTTCTATTGTACTTGTCATATGATTTTGCTAGTAAAACTCTAGTGATTTTCCGTTGCCTTCTGGATTATTTAATATGTACTTGATTACAACTTTTATTTTGAAAAAAAAATGCTATATAGGGATTCCTTATAGATTTTCAATTCCAGTAGATTCAGCAAGTTTATAACTTATGCCAATATAATATGTATATATATACAAATGTATACAATAATGCCAAATAAAATAATAAAACAAAAATATTTTTCTTGATGTTATAAATTAATTTTAAAATGAATTCTAAATCTAATCTAAATTTAATCGGAGTGTTAAAATGTCACGTTGTAATATTTAAGAAAATTATTAATCAATTTTTTATATACATACATACATACATAAGGAAATTTTATTTTTAAAAATTTTAATATAATTAGAAATGATTTTATATTTCCATGATAAACACGTCATAAAAATTCAAATAAAAATTCCTAGAACGTTTAATTTAATTTTCTTTTTGTTTTTTGTTCTAAATTTGAATTCATTTGAAATTGAAATTAAGTATATTTTAATTTGTTAATATGTAATTAAATGACAGGACCGTAATTAGCATGTTTGTTGCTGACAACAAATTTATATGAGTATAGATATGTATATATACTAGATTTAAGAATAAAATCATAATGATAGCAAAGAATAAGGGTAAATATACATTCGGCGGCGGTGCACACTTAAAATATTATAAGCTAATGAAATTACTGTTTAAGATCTAGGCTACAATTTAAGAAATTTTAGTAATTTGCATCTTTTTGTATAAATTTTTATTCTTTAATTTCAGATGCAATTTAGTACAACATTAATACTGCATTTTGGATGGCAGATAATTATAACGTGAATAACATAAAATATGTCGCATATTATAGGAGATTTATTGAATGTCTAGGTCTATAACACATGTGAATTTGAAAATACAGAAATTACGTTTCCAAATTTTTCTATTTATATAAAATAGAAAAAAAAATATTATTTTTATTGTTCTTTAATATTGTTTAAAATCAAAAATATTGGGACAACTACGATAAAGTCATTAAATTAATTTTACCCTAATAGACACAAATAAAAAAAAAATTTCCCAAAATATATTTTAAGTGCCAATTTTCATTATTTCATTAAAATTAAAACGAAAAATTAGAAAAAGAAAAAATGCGTTCCAAAAATTTTATTCAACCATTTTATTTTTTTTTTCCTTTTATGCTTCATGCTGTTCACGCCTATACTAAACTTGTTAAGTACTATAGAAACTTTTAGCTACCTACTTAATGTTTTTCAATCATTCTCAAATCATTTTCAGATTTATATGTTAAAAGCAATCCTTGACAATTTTATATTATGTATAAACGTGTGTATGTGTTGTATTTTTTTTTTTTAAATATTATACGCCATTTAAATTTTATTTTTATTTAATAAGGATTCAATATAATTTTAATAATGAAATTTTTATATGCTGACGTATTCCCCAAAAAAAAAAAAATGCGAAATAATATGTTGTAAAGAGGACCTAAATTTGTTTGACATGAAATGATCAAAAATCAAATTACATAAAAGTAGAAATAACTGTATTGGAAAAATTCAAATTTTTTAAAAATTGTGAATGAGGAAAATATTTTAAATTTAAAAATAATCGAATTTTGATGTTGCAAAATATTTATTAAAATGTCAATAGCTATTCAGTATATTATTTAATTAGAATATATTCGATTTTGCTTGAGGTACTCGTATTTGTATAAATTAATTGAATATTATACGAGAACTAGATTTGAGTACCATACAAATTAATATTGTAACAATATTTTTAAAACCCCTAATGATCATTTGAATTTGATTTTCAATTTCAATCAAAAAGTCAATTACCTATTGAACTAAAAAATTTTGACATCAACTGTAAAGGTGTGTTTCCACTCGATGTTTAGATTTCCGAACAAAATTATTAATAGATCAGAACTTTTAGTGTTACTGGCAAGTTAATAATATTGTAAAAAATTCTGAACGTCCTGGCATTGAGTGGGAATTCGAATTTTGTTTGTTTTAATATATCTCATTAATTTTCTCATTTGAAGTGCTAGAAAGTATCTGAACACTTCTTTTTTGTAAAAATTGACATTGACATATTAACATTTTAGAAAATAAAATTTATGGTAATTTTTAGTTTTTAAACAGATGTCAGTAAAATCAACAGCCTTAAATTATCCCGGTGTAATGTGAAATTGACACAACATTTACATGACTTAAATTCCTTTTAAAAATGATTTTAAGAAACAATTTATGTCAAAAATATTAAAAATTTTTGAAATATGTAGATTAATGTACGTATATACATAAATGACGAATACAAAAAAAAATAAGCTTGAAATAAATTTATGAATAAAGGAAAATATTTTATTTTAAAAATTTCTAATTTTAGATTTTTTGTTTTAATTTAATTATAAATGACATTTATATTAACGTAAAAAAAATCATCATCAAAATTAACAAAAATGAAATGTCTTTCAGATTTAATAAAGCGTGGGGTACCTTTAGGGATTCCATAAATAGAATAAAATAGGCAATTTACATACATTTTTTTATATATGTATACTTTTTTTTGGATTTAAATTAATTTTCAATATGAGAAATTATATTTTTATTAATGTGCCTTCAATAAATTTTTAAAAGATGTCATAAAAATCTAAAATGTCAAATTGAATAAAATTTCAAGTCAATATGTCAAGTTAAAGAAACAACATTGTCAGAGTTTTTTTGTTTATTCATTCCGACTATTCAGAATTTTCTAAACGCATACGTCAAAATTTGTTTTATCTGAAATATTCCGAAGGTACGTTCAGTGTTTTTTTATTCGTATAAAAATTAAGAATATTCCAGACGTATTTATCCATGTCAAAGGTAGAATGAAAGGAATGGAATGCAAAATATCTGTGTGCAATTAGAATTGGCAAAATTCAATTATTTCGTTTGTAACATTTTTTTTAATAATAATATGAGCACACAAATAAATACTACAAGAAGTGTGGTAGGTTGGCACTTAAAAATTGGGAAAAGAAACAAAATTCTCTTTTGCAGCTATCAGATTTACCTATACCCATCCATTAAAAAAAATTTTAAAAAATTAATTTTTTAAATGAATTCCAGCGATCTTATTTTATTCGAAAATTTTCTAAATTAATTAAATTGAAAAGAATTGAAACGAAAAGGTGAAAGGAAGAAGGAAGCAAACGATAAATGAAAAATTCTATACTATGTAACACGGATTTATTCGCATTTCTTTGTTTGTTGTATTGTTCTTTTCCTTATGTACCCCTTTTCTTTTGATTAAATTACAATTACGAAAATTTCAATTAATTTTGAATTAAAAGTGAACGATTATTTTTTATTTCTTTCTTCCATGATTTTTTACGTTAATATTCTTAATTTGTTAGGTAAGTGGCTAGAAGGTTAACATGATCACATGAAAAATTGGAAATCACATTCTGTCAAAACTGTTGCGAAACTCGTAAATTTAAGTATTATAACTAAAAGTCTATATTAATGAATTAAATTTACTCTATATGTTATACTTAATATCTTGTATATTTTTTTTAATACCGTAAAAATGAAAACCGCAATAAAATAAATACAGATGTTAAAATTAAACAAACACTAATAATGTCGCGACATAAATTTTTCTTTTCTATTTCGTTTCTATATTAAACATAATAAAACAAAAGCTTTTCGATCCCCGGCATTCACTTAAAATATGTAAGTGATACACATACATATATATTCATATAACATCTCACATACTGTGTTATTTTTTTTTCTTATTGACAGCCCCCATTTATATAACATATTTTAAGATATTCATGTTGGTACCAATTTAAGAAGGAGTAGCTACTTACCAACCTAAACTATTTATGTTCACGAACACACAATCATGTACATATGTACTAATGTCAGATTATAAAAATAATACAACTGACAGATATTATACTTAAAATAGTGCAATATAAATGCTGATGACAACAATAAAAGTTACAGAGAACAAAAAAAGAAAGAGAAGAAAATAAAACAAATGTAAAACAGGGAAGGTATGCATGAAAAGAAAAAAATAATATTATTGCTAGAAAAGAAATCCCTTCTAACGTACAGGATGTACAATTGGAATGTTGAATAAAAATAATATTATATGTTTTTAATATGTGAATCTGGGGTTAGAAAAAATTTTGAGAAATTTCTAAAATGCAACTCGTTTAAGAAATTTCTAAAATGCAAAAAGTAAAAAGGCCTACATTATTACTTAAATTTAAAAACAGTTTGTTAATTACGATATTGGTGGAGTTCAACATTCCGTGACATAGATCCACGCGAGTGATATAATTTTGAAAGTGGAGCCAAAGGCAGGTTGTTGATTAGACTAAATTGTCGCACGTTATAATTCAATAACATTTTTAACTTTACGACATCCTGTATGAATTTTTTTTACACATCTTCATTTTTGTATATCCTTTAATGCTATTATAGGTTTTCTTTCCTAGAAATATAGTTACACATATTATGTTTCGTGATATGTGTGTACTATATACATTCCTGTAGGTACTTAATAAGGATGAAAATAATATTTTGGTTTTGTATTGTTTTTGTCTTCAATTTTCCTATGAGACTTTAAACCAAATGAAATTTATATTTGCTCATATTCATATTTATATGATTTTATATATACAACTAACTGTATATATATATATTTAGTTATATAAATATTAGAATTTATAAGTAGAATTTTTATGTTCTTACCTTAGTTTTATTTTATGCTATATTTGTGCTCCCTCTTAACTTACATAAGACAATAAAATATTGTTGGTAAGTAGGTAGGTAGTTATATACCTGTAAGGTATGGTATATATTACCTATATTTTTTCCTATTCAACTTAAATTTTCCAATTCTATATCTTTACTATTTTTCTGTACTGTTAATATTCTTTAAATTTTCATAAAGCTAAAATTCAATATTTTAGTAAAATTTAATTTTTCCAAGATTTTTAATTTTTTTTAAAATAGCATGAAATACTTACATAAATATTATATAAATATTTTTATATGCTTACATATTCGACAAAATCTGTGATTTAATATGAGTCTGATGAAAGTCGTATATGAAATCCATGTTTGACATTAGACTTTGTCTGACAGCATGCAAAAGAAATTAACAGTTCCTACCTTAACTTAAATTAGTACCTAATATTATGTTGATTCAGGTTAATAGATGATTTTACTTAAGAGTAAGAGCAATAAGAATTACATGTGCATGTACATGCATACTTGCATATATAAATTCATAAATGAATATTTCTAAATTTTCAGTTTAAAAGTTAAAACTTTATAATATATAAAATTTACGTGGAGCTTTATGGATCGGGCTACTTATGCCTTGATTTATGGAACAGGCTACCAGATTTGAGGCTATCGTTTGGTTTGTACTCACTGGACATTTCCTCTCTATTGGTTATCTGAAAATGATAGCTAAAATGAAGGACGAAGTCTTCCGTTTTTGGCTGGAAGACAACGAAATGTTTGAGAAGGGGCTGGGTGACTCCGATGGATATTTCGCAACTTGAGGTGGCTTGTTTTACTGGTATTTGTCAGGGGTCTCGGTTCCGAAAATTTATAAAAAAAAAACAACTTGTATAGATTGTACTGTCTACGAAGCTGCCTTCCTATCCAATTTCTAATCATATATATATATTCGTTAATGTTCTTCGAAATCACCACAGTCATTTGTTTTGAGTTTATGTGAATGCACAAATACAAGCAAAATTTTGCGTAAAATAGAAACCAGCAGTGTACTATCTCGGATGACAATCTTTAAAATTCAAAATGAATAATGAGTGTGTGAAAATTTCATAAACGTAGCTAAAATTAAGACATACTCCAACCAATCAACAAACTGAAGTCAACTGCATTACATAAAATGTAGGTGATATATTTCTTCAAAAATTCCTGTGTCTCGTAATACCTGTGTACCTATGTCTGTCTCCTCATCTAAATACCTTTATCTTAAAATTTCTAAAAAATCAAAACTATTTCTTTTGTTTTTTAAAAAAGAAAAGGAAGAAGAGTACAAGTACTTTTATTGCATTGTAGTAATCATGTAAGTTAAAAAAAAATATTGAAATACAATTCGTTCTATACTTTATGCAACGATGTATATAGCATGTATAGGTAGAAATGATATTTATAACAGTTATATAATGTGATATATACAATATTTGTAATTATAAAATTCTTCTACATCACCATATACCAGCTGATATACAATAATAATAATATGATTTCCTTTACATATCGTGTATACATAAGTTGAAATCTAAAATAAGAAATTCTTTTATATATCTCCCATATATGAATACTTAAGTATCTATACATTATTTAAATCCCATATGAATATACTAGGTACCTACTATATACTATTCATAGATTTACTTATATATATCAGTAATTTTCATTTAAAATCCATGTCATCGTATCATATACAAATTATATTAAAAATGGGTACTATATATACGTTCTTTATGGGGTAATGTAGCTATACCTCTATATTAAGTTATATTACGGTTATATTAAAGGAAAAAGGAAGAAAATATTTCATTTTATTTCTTAAACATTTCTAATAATATTCTTTCTTACATAATATTATATAGACTGTCTATAATTATAATGGAAGTAATGATTTTAATACTTAAGAATTCATTACATAATGAATAAAATATTTTATATCTACATTTGTATATCCACTTGAATGCATGAACATGTAAGAACATATTGTGCATATATACTCATATTTTATAAATATATTCATTTAAATAAATAAATATATAGAAAATTTAATAGTTGAAAAATAAAAAAATAGAGAAAAAACCTTTATACTTTATTATGCCACAAAATATTTCAGGTGTACTGTATATGTTTTTGATATAAAAGGCAATGAATTTGAATTGTAAAAGGATGCTAAGATGCTTGTAATTTTTGGTTTTTTATTTTTTTATTTTCTTATACCATATTTCTTCACTTGTTTCCTTACTACATATGCATATACAAGAAAATATACTCATGAGAATTTTAAGGCGATATTTTTCTTTTTTTTTGTTTTTGAAAATGGTAAGGAATTAGTGCTGTTTTCTATGTTTTCATCAACAAGATAGGAGGTATAGAAAAAATGAGAAAAAAAAACATGGAAATCATTTTAATTAAATAGATTTTTTTTTTCTTCTTGTACAATACAATTTATTTCTGTTAACAATGTTAGAAATATAATATACTTATTAAAAATAAGAAAAATGTAAAAGAAAAATATAAGAAAATTAATTTGAAATGTTCTTAAAATATTTCTTTACAATTTTCATTTTGATTTTAATAAAACTACATGATTGTAATACAAGTAGTTTATAAGGTATATGTTTGTAATACAAAATAAGGTGGGTTTGTTTTGTAACATGTAGTAGTGTAATCTTATATTATTAAATTGTTTTTTAAAGAAATTAAATCAAAATTAGAGTTTAGAAGAAGGAAAAATATAAAATGAGAAATATATTCATAAGTACAGATTTGGTTCCGACTTTATTTGTGCCTCTTACGCGTTTGATTTACACGAATTGCGATCCACTATCTATACGGTTTCAAAGCAATGAACAAAATGCAATAAGCACTGAAAATTGTGCCGAATAAATAATTTTTTTGAAACTTGATCATACAAATTCATCATTTGTTCTGAATAAAAGATTAGTGGTAGAATAAGAGCCTGCGTAATTAAATTTTCAGCTTTTTTTTTTACAATATTTGTATATAGATATATTTTATCAATAAAATCTCGCTGCAAATAGAAAAAAAAATTTTTTCTTGGAAAACAGTATATATTTAGTTTTTCTTTTTAAATATTCAATGCCGCCCGTGTTTTTCTGTGCCCCATACAAATGCATACTTTGAATATATGGTAGATCCGGCACTGCATAAGTACGTTTATTTAAAAAATGAAATTTATATTATTTTGAAATTGTTGGAATGAAATCATATTAGAAGATTTTTGTAATAACTTACGTTAGTAATGTAAGAATCTGTAATTTAAATTATAGTAGGTGTAATAACTAATGTCAGAAAGCAATTTCATCAATTCTAGTCTCATTTAATTGGAAATATTCCAAATGCTCCGAAGTAAATATATTTATAGTATAGTTGAAAAACTAACAATTTTTTTTTTTAAATTTATTGTTTTTGCTTTTAGAATAAAAGTTTTTGAAATGAAAAATTTTAATAAAAAATAATTTGTTAATAAAATTATGATTAATTTAATTAGACAGTATAAAATATTAAAATAACTACTTTAAATTTATATAGAAAATAAGAATAGTCAACTTTAATATATCTAGTACAAATTTATTTTTTTTCCAAGGAGAATTGTACAGAACAAAGTAATAAGATTTACACGCTTTGTAATTAAAATATTTGCTTTTCATTATGATATTTTTGCATTTAGAGGTTAAGTTATAAAAATTATTGTCATATTATAAGTGTCACATCATAAAAAAATAAAATAACAATTTATCTTAACATTTTCAGTAGTGGAATTGCAACATTCTTAGTACGGTTGTTGTTGTGGTTATTGTGGAATCCAATTATTTACTCGAATTTTTTATTTTAAGTTTATATAATTTTATTTCATTAATAATAATATTGCCCCTAAATTTAGCAAAAATTTTATTTTTATATTATATAAATTAGTTTTTACTGATAAAATTCATAATTATGTGTTGAGAGTCAGATTTTGGGACTATTTAAATAATAATAAGTAATAATCTAAATATTACTAAGTTCTAAATATCATTTGCTTCTATCCTATATCGTATTTGATATATCTGAAATTGGCGAAAAATTGATTTGGCAAATTTTTTATTATTTAATATATTGACCTGTTTTTATACACCTACGAACGTTTGTTCGAATAAATAAATAAACTAAATCTCTATGCTCACCAAATTTTCACAAATAATTTAAAATAGTAAATGCTGCAACACATTTTAATACAACTTCAAAAGTAACTTGATCATAACAAAAATTGCTGAAGCAACGCTACTGAAATTTTGCAAAAACAAATACTTTAAAATGGCAATTATTAATTTTCAGTAAAAGCTGTTAAGAAATTATAACCGGTTATATTAAAGGTGCCACACAGCTTCGAAATTCATGTCGGCGTATATTATATACAGTTCTGAAATTTTGCATAAACAAATACAAAAACCAGGAATAGTTGTGGAAAAGGTTTACCAATTAACACACAGCACTTAAAACCATTCATTCATACTAGTATTACAGAGTAGGCACTACAGAGTACAGAGTAATTACAATTAATTTAATTAAGTTGTTAATAAAATACTTGAATAGCATTCATAGTAAATTATTATAACATTGTATAAGAAATTATTAAAAAAAAAAATCTTAAAAATTATGTGAAAACTAAAATAAATTATTAAAATTATATGAAAAGAATTTTAATATTTTTATTTGCTGCAATTACGTAAATTAAGGTCCTCAATTTATTACTCTTTTTTTTTTTAATAAAAATTAATTTTAATTAAAATTAAATAATATTACTATTTAATTGTTATTCTTAGAACTCATTACGTACACGTTGTAATATTAAATAAAATTCTAAGAATAATTTAAATGAAGCAATTTATTTGAATAAAATTTATTATACAACATACTTGTATAATATTTTTATACAAATATAAATATAATTGTATAATATTAAATATTATATTAT
Source organism: Condylostylus longicornis (assembly GCF_029603195.1). Taxonomy (NCBI): domain Eukaryota; kingdom Metazoa; phylum Arthropoda; class Insecta; order Diptera; family Dolichopodidae; genus Condylostylus; species Condylostylus longicornis. The sequence goes on from NW_026578045.1 coordinate 1,357,722, forward strand.
AATTTATAATATAGAGAATATTAATTAAATCGTAATAAAATTTGTAAGTGTTATAGAAAAATTTCTATTTTAATAAAAAAAAAGAAAATTAATTAACTATGTTAAAAAATATGATCGCGGCTATTTTTATTTTCTTATACGTAGATAATTAAATTTTTTCTTAATAATTTATTATTTTCTATATATATATTTTTTTGCCTTTATTATTATTACTTTTGATATTATAAACAATTAATAATTTCGCAGAATTCATATTCAATTTTTTTTTTTATTGTAAAATATTAAATTTATTATATAATAGTAAGAAAATTAATAATATTTTTTATATGATTGTTATTAATTGTATATAAAAATATTTAATTAAATTTTTGAATTAATTTTTTGGAAAGTGTTGTAGGGCATGTCTCATACTCAGAGACGGGGCGCTGGTTGGGGCAGAATAGATTTTTATACGTGATCGCTGAGCACTGTTACCATAATTATAAAAATTTAGAAACCTGCAAATCTAAAAATACAGTTTTAAGGAAGAGAGGATTTCTGCAAGGAGATATTCGAAAAAATGAACGAAATTGCTCGAAGATAATCGTATATATAAAGGTTCATACTAAAACTTGAAATAGTATAAGTCATTTCAAAGTAATTAAAACATCAAATAGAACAGTTTTAAAAATAGATTTCATCGATTCAAATTCTGTAGCAATATGAGTAGCTAATGAATTCTTTTATGTATAACAGTTATTTTATTATAAATTGAGAGACAAAGAGATTATTTCCTTTAAATTCTTATTCAGATAATCCTTATAATCAAAGAAATTCAGGATAACTTTTGAAATTCATGCACTCTAACAATTTGTTATTTTTTTTTTACTTTTTTTATACATAATATAACAATTCCTTTTATATTTTATTATATAACGGCACTTTTTCACGCGTAAATTATTATTAAAAGCATTTTTTTTTTTGTTTTTGTTTACACGAAGCAGAAACATTTAAAAAAAAAAAAACTTTTTTAAAAAGCAAGAGTAAAACCAATTTTTTTTTTCCATATCCTTGGAGTATAATCACTTGAGCTAAGAATATTGTCCTTGAATAACACTTTATTTGCAAAAAAAAAAAAAAAAAATCGAAAAAAATTAAATTAAAAAAAAAAAAATGCTTTAATAAAAGTAAAATATATAAATTTTATTACAATAATAATGAGTATGGGGTATGAATAATATTTTGTGTGTGTGTATGTAAATTAAAGTATGAAGGACATTACTATTATATGGTATAACTATTTTAATTGATAAGTCTGTGTTTTTGTATTTAAATTATACGTAGAATATATGAACAGTTTAAAGAGTAAAAGTTTAGTTCTGTTTAGCATTTTTTCAAAAAATTTTTGGAAAAAAATGCTTATTAGTTGCATTCTGTCTGTCCGTCCGAGGACATGTTTGCAATATTTCTGCACCCTTAAAGATAGAAAGCTGAAACTTCATATATACATAGATCTTTATTAGAAATTTATTCACGTGGGAAAAAATTTTTACCTATCTACCGGCCCCTCCCCTGTAAAAGTTATAGCCCCAAAAAACCCGAAAAATTGAATTTATTAATTATTTATTGCAGTGAAATCATAAGCATTTTTCAAATTTTGTAAATCCAGCAAAGTAGTGGCTCAGTTCCTCTGTTGTGGCATACCAGTTTTGAACTGTAAAAAAATCTGTTTTTTAAATTTAGCAGTAGCTCTTAGATAATAAAGAATACTTCGTTTCGTTAAATAAAAATTTTTTTGCCTTTCAAGTTATTGTCTCTCGAAATTTGCAAAATTTGAATTTTTACTACCTCACATTTCCAAAGCTGCAAGCTTTTCTATAAATTTTTATAAATGCAGAATATTAAATTTTTTTTAAGCCACACAATTAACCTTTAAAATTGAACATTATGTTAACAATTTTTTAAATATTTTTTTTCATGTTTTATTTCAAAAATTGAGTACATTGATTATCCTAAAGGTATGCAATTTTTTTAAATATATTCGTATATGAATGAAAGTAATTTTAGTAATGGAGTACGTAGCTAGATTGTTTTTAAAAACTGTATTTTTATTTATTTAAGGGAAAAATTCTGAATTAAAAACTATAGACTCAACTTTACATTACCAAAACCAAAGACCCAACTTTATTGTTTTCATATTTCGATATTTTGCGAAAGTAATTTTCCTGCAACCAGAATTTTTACTGAAAATTGTTTAAACTCAATAGAAATTTTGTCGAACTATATGTACTTAAATAGATGACTTAATAAGATTAGTGTACAGTTAAATAAATTGATACTAATAAAATTTACTCTTAAATAAAAAATGTCAGAGTCCAATTTCTCTTATTTAGTATATTTTTGATTTTGATTTGCATAGCCGTTAAAAAATAATGATATAGTCTTCTAAATAAATTTTTGTTATTAAAATTTTATTGCTGATACTCTTGAAAAATTCTCTTTATTTTTTTTATTAAAGTAAATTTTCGTAAGTAAAATTATTCTATTTAAGATCCTATAATAAATTTACTATAAATAATGTGGATAGCTGGCTTGATAGTTTTAGAAATAAAAAAACAAATTAATTTTATAAAGTTAAATTTTCTGATGACAATATTCATGAGAATTTATAATAAAAATGTTGTAGTTTCTGTACTTGAAAGTATTAAAATTTTTATGGCAATTCTTTAATAAAATTTTCTTTTTAAAGAATAAAAATAATTTTTATAACTTTGTAAAAATTTGTGAAAGAAAATTTGAGTACCAACACATCTTAATATTTTGGTTTTTGTTTTTCATTTTTGTCATTTAGTTAAACTACATAAAGACTATGTGATGTGTAAGCTGTAAATGTGAGGGTGTCCGTTTATCCGTATTGAAAATTGTTTAAAGTAGTTAGAAATTATTTTAGGATTTAGTTTACTTATACTATTGCATAAAGAAATCAATTTTTTTTTTGTGTCCTTAAAACAGCACCTTTTTAATGACCACTTTTAATTCAATTTAATCGAATATATTTAGAAACCTCTAATTAAACTCTCGTTATAGAATAAATTTCCCCGTTTGTGGGGTGTTAAAATTCAATTCATTTCTTCTGTAATTTTGTTGTTTAATAAATAAAACAAAAAACATTAATAATTTTATTGAACAAATAAAAAATCTTAATCCTTAATCAACACTTAGATTTTTGTTTCCAAAAGAGTTATTCCGTTGAGAAGAAAAATAAGAAATCCAAAAAAATATTAAAAAAAATTTCTTTTAAAAAATTATCCGCTATTTTGCTTTCTCTTTTACCGTTAAAGCTATTTTTATTTTGCTCTGTTTTTTTTTTTTTGTTTAATTTTCTTCTCGTTTGACTGCTATTTTTTTTTTTAGTTAGTAAAACTTTAGTTTCTTCATCAAATTCATGTTTTGTATAAAAAAAAGAATTTAGTTTATAAGTACATAGTTGTATGTACCTTTGTATATACCTACATATATCCTTACGTCATGTTATTATAGCTAAATTAATTTTGAAAACTGTCTGAGTTTTGTAAGTAGAAACGTTTTTCGTGGAAAAAAAAATTTCATTTTTCTCTTCCTTTCGTATTTTAATTTTTTTATTGTTTTTATTATTATTTTTAATGTTTTTAGTTTTAAAATATTTTTTTTTTCTGGTTTGTTAAATTACGTTGTTTGGTAAAATTTTTAATTTACACATATTTTGGAAAATGCATAACATATTAAATACTTTCTAATATTGTTGTATGCATGCGGGGTATAAGAAAACTGGTAATTTAATACAAGATATTAAAGGATTGCCGTTACAATAACATGAGTGCTATTCAAATAATTCCAATAAATGATTATTTTACTACGATATTAGCCCAAAATTATTAGAACAGAAAAGTTTAAAGTAGTTTTGTAAACTGAGTATTAATTTTGCTGCTGCAGACTAAAATTTAATCAAGTGTTTTTTTTTTCATTATAAAAATGTTATGGTCATTTATTAGGAAAAAATACTGGTAAGTATTGATTATTTATTCCTTTAGTCTTAGGCTATAAAATGGCTGGGAGTTAGGCTATAAAAACTGGGAGGGAACCATAATTTATTCGACGAATAATCAGTCAAAAAATTAGTAATTCTTAACATATACGATATTATTTCTTTAATTTCTTATTACAGATTCATATTATCATTATTATGATAACGTACTTGATACATATTCTCATTATAATTATTAATATTGAGCAGAGTGCCTTCCAATTCTAAATTTATTAAAAATTTTCATTTAAATTTTTTTCCCAAATTTATAAAATTTAAGGTTCAATGAATGAGTTTTCCGAAGACAAACTATTATGGACTATAATCTATTAAAATAAAGGATTTAATTTCTAATAGAAATGTGTTTGAGTTTGAAGCGCTGTATATTGCTTTTGTATAGGTAATTATATATTAACATACATGTATACGGTAATATATTATCAGATGAAGGGTAAAAACAAAAAAAAAAAACTATTTCTTATCAAAAGTTTATTTCAACTTGTTTTGTTGACTTTACAACATTTTTATTGTCTATGTATATGTGAGTGTATACTATTATGTTACACAAATGTTTATAAAATACATTTTTATAATAATGAACCGATATAGTAACAAACATAATATTATACATGGTATTATAAAACTAGTGAATAAAATAAGAGAAAAGTGCGATAGAGCTTCTTTTTAGCTTATTTTTAGTTTTAATTTTCTTCTTACCCAAAAACAAGAAAAAAAAACTTTTATAATGATATTATAACAAAATGAGTGAAGAAAGAAAGCAAAAAAAAAATGTTAAGAAAACCTAAAGTTTTCTAATAAAAATAATTTTTTTTTTGCTTATTTTGTGTATTACTTTCGGCGTATTCTTCTTCTCTCTTCTCTTACATTTCCCTTCGTCCTTTATACCATCGTTCTGTTCGCTTACCAACCATAATATAGTTTTGTTTATTATTGTAAACTATAGAAATTTTCTAATATTTTTGTTGTTGTATGTGCGCTACTCTATTGCATCTTTTTTTTACAAAAACAAAAATTTTTATAAAGTTTTTTAAGAAAAAAAAAAAACATTATTTTATTTTTTTTTCTTATATAGTTTTTGTTTTTCTCTTAATTTTGTTTACTTGCTTTTATATACTTTGGTTTTGTTCTGCTTACTTGCTTACTTACTCAAATGTTAAATATGGTATATTATTCTTGTTTTGTTATGCACTATAAAACGCGACTGAATATAAATAAAACGCACAACAACAAAAAAACGAAAAAAATAAAATTTTTCATTATAAAATAAATCTTATATAAGTGCGAGTAAGTGAGTCGTTTAGAAGAAAAATAATTTAAGGGAAATACTGTATTAAATATTTAAAGAAATTATTAATAAAATGATTTTAAATCATAAAGTAGAAAAGCATATCGATTTTTTTATTAATATTTAAGTTCATTGTACGAAAAATTTTAGTTATTCAAAAAAAAAAAAATTTTTTGTAATTTTTTGGCAACAATTTAAAATAACATAAAATTGTTCAGAAACTGTTCTATTTCGAATTAAGTCTCTCATTTAAATCATAATTAATATTTTTGTATTAAATAAAAGATTCTTCACATATTATTATTATTACCCTTTGCTCTATAGTAAGTTGCATTTACGGATTTTAATATTTACAATAATGTCCGTTTCCATAACATATCAGAAGTGTTATTAATGTCCTTCAAATAAATTCTTAATTCGAAGTGCTTAAAGAAACTAATCAAATACATTTTACTTGTCATTTCATAATTTTCTTGAAAAATTGTGTCTTACAATTCAAGATACAATTATAAGCAACCCATAAATGAGTATGATATGAAAATTAAATTGCAATATTTGTGTCAACTATACTTTACTACCTAATTATATAAACAAGCTTATTGTTCATGGATTTTGCCTCATGACAAATAGATTTCATTTAATTTAATTCATTTTAAATTTTCAATGAAATTGAAATCGTTTTCACATCAAAATTTTCTCAAATTGTAGGTAAAATGTGTGAGTAAAACAATAGTTTTAGATTAGCATTGAAATCAGCACCATAAACGTATACATAGGAGTTTCAATTTGCCATTTGGAATTCTGTTATATGGTGTACCAATTCTTTTTGTATTTTATCACTGAGCTGATTACTATAGTTTGTGATATATTAGGGTTTTATTCATTTTTATGAGTTCTTAAACAATTTCAATTGTTAATGGTGATTGAAGAATTTTAACATTTATTTTTGATTTCTTTTTTTTTTTTTTTGCCATTCTCGGTTTTTGAACTTTTTATTTTATTAGAGGTAACAGATGATTCCTTTTACTTTAAACATTAAATATTTAACAGTTAATAAGAGAAAATTATGTGACCGCTGCATGTTTTCTTTTTAATTTATTCTTACATTTTGTTTTGGGTTTTTTTTTTTTATTTTTGATTTTCTTTAATATTAAGCATTTAATTTGATTTAGTCAATGGTCTTGAATAAAGTATAACAATTATAATCTTATTATTGTTTTGTTCCTTTTTATATTTATTGGAAATTATTTTGTATTTTAGTGCTCTTACTCTTATAATATAAAAAAGAAATTATAAAAAGTACAATTTCTTTTAATTTTTATTCTTATATAAAGTTTTTTAATTTGATTTATCTTCTGAGCACACAAAAAAAAATAATTCTCATTATATTCTTATACACAACATTAATGATTAATTTCTACAATAATATACAAAAGGATATATAGGAGAAATTATCGCATTATATACAAAAAAAAAAAAAAAAACTATAAATATTATTCGTTAAATTGCAAAAAAAAAAAGGAAGAGAAAAAAAATTAAATACAATGGTTGTATATAAAAACTCTTAAGTTTTTCTCTTTTTCCTTCACTCTTGTTCAACTTGAAATTATTTTCAGATTATTTCAAATGAAAATTTTATTTATTATGTTGGCATCTGTTTCATTTCTTAAAAAAAAAAAAAAAAGTTTCCCATTTTCTTATATTTCAAATTTTTCCTTTTTCTTTTGTAATTTTTTGTTTTTTTGTCTTATATAAGGGAGAGAGACTTTCGATTTCTTTTGAAATTCTTATCCAACCGCATATAAAGTAAAAACAAAACAATATAATGAAAAATATTGTTTAATAACTATAAAAAGTCCTTAAACAAAATAATTTATACTTGTATATGTGAGTATGTTTGTATGTTTATAAGGAGAAAATTAGTTATTGAAGTTGTTTCAAAAGAAATTAATCAAATCGTTTATTGCTCATTTTGTTTTTATTCCATGCTTTTTGTTTTCTCTCTCTCTCTCACTCTGTCTCTCTCTGTGTATTTATTTACTTCTCGTTTCTTTATACTTACACTATGTATGTATTCACATTTAGTTTTAATTGGTTGAATAGTTGGCTAGTTGATTGTTTGATTTTAGTTTATATGGGTTGTTTAATAAACTTTTGTAAAAATAATAATAATGAAAAAAAAAAAACTAAACAAGTAACATTAATTAAATTTAAAAAATTTTTTCATTTTTATTTTTTCTAAGGTTTTTCACGGGATAACGTTCTTATATTTTTTGCTGGTATAATTTAGAAAAAAAAAATGTGGAATATTTTGATCTCTGAGAGCAATATTTGAGTAAAGAAAAATAAGTATTCTCTTTAATTCATAAAAGTAAAAAAAGAGTAAAAAAATTAATTTTAAATTTTCAAGTGAATTTTATGGGTTTCAGTTTATTTTAATTTTAATTTAGAAATGTAATTCATAACTATATAAAATATTTTTCTTTTCTTTTTTTTTATCAAAAAATTGAGTCAATTATTTCTTAAAGAATTTAGCACTAAAATTTTAGCTTTTTCACAAGAGTTTAATTTGAAAATTCAAGAGAAATAATTTTAATTGTAATCGCAAAAGAAAAATAGAATTTTTATGTTTATAGGTACTTAAAGTACTAAAGTTTGTATTGCATACCTACTAGGCGCATATGTGCATAATAATTGAAAATATTTAAGAAAATAAGATCACGAAATTCAAGAATTTTATTGTTTTATATAGTCATTTAATTATTTTTTTTTTTTTCAAATGATTAACTAAATTATCGTCGACTGAGTTCTGAAAGTAGTCATACGCCATTTTCTCTATTTTTTGCTTATTAATACATTCATTCGTTTTGAAAAATTCTCTTTCTTTCGATCCAACCCATAGCCTTCTACGTCTTTTTATAATTGAGATATTTGAATTCCTCATCTCATATTTTTGATTTTGCAAATTTATATTAAGTTTTAGAGCTTTACTTAACTTACATAAATATAGTTAAAAAATTTAATTATATTAATATAATTTTTGTGAAGGTATCATGTTATGTTACTATTTCGCTATTGTATGAGTTAATTTTGTTTTTTTTTGTTATAAAGAAATATTTAATTTTTAAAGTTTTTACATTATAAAAATTTTCGTTTTGCGAAATTAAAAAATTAAACAATATTGGTCATAATTTGCATATTTCCCAAAATATATTCTTTCGATTTCATAAATTTCTATTTTTCTATTAATTAAAAATTAGGAATTAATTGCTCTAATATAATTGAATATTTAAGAATTTTTTAATTGATCTGAAATTAAAATTGTATTTTCTCGGCTTTAAATTTTTGGCGTATGAGCCGTTTCAGAACTCAGTCAACGATATTATAAAATAATTCTGATTTTAAGGCAGTAATAAATTTTTCTTCAGAAAATACGGGTACTAAATTTAAAGGGTAGAAACTTGGATTTTTTAAAAAACTTAAAATATTGTTTCTGCTTAAAATTTACTTACTACCGATTTATTTTTTGTATTCCCACATGAAGTAACTTCCCACAAGAAAATTAAAGTGATATTTGTGAGTAAAAAATGAATTTCATTAATGCGATTATTCAGAAAATCCCATATTTCGCTTACAATTTGGAAAATCATCTAAATTCTAAATAAACACAAAAGGTTAGACCAATGAAAAACGTTTAAGATTTTTAAGAATTTTTATAATATTTCATACTAAAATTTGGGAAAAAAATAGATTTACTAAAGGTATACGTATGGTTATATTTAAAGCACATGTAAACAGCATTTTCCTTTATTTTTTTTTTAAATTGTTCTTAGAAAAGAACATTAAACAAAAAGAAAATTGTGGCCTAAAAATTATTTATGTAAAATATTAAATTTTAAAATTATATTTGAATAATAACAAAAAAAAACAAATAAATAAAAAATTTTCTAAAAAGTCCTTCAGATTTTCTTGTTAGTCTTTGTGGTGTTTTGTACTCATAATTTTTTATTTTCTATAATTTTTTTTAAAAACGCATGAACATTAAGAATTATTATTGTACGAATATTAAATTTAAAATTTAATATTTTAATTCAATACAATCTAGTTTAGTATGTAAAACAAAAGTTTAGTATGTAAAAAAAATTTCTATTGCATGTGAGCGCTTGCTTCTATATTGTAATAATAATTTATTTCAATTTTTTTTAATATTTTAATCTTAAATATCATGTTTTCGTTCTAATCTTAATATTATGATAATTTTATATAATTAAAATGTTAAAATAAAATACAATCTAATATTTAACCTAAAAACCAAAGTATTTAAATAATTTCTTTTGAAATGAAAGGATTTTTGCGTGCATATTTGCTATAACAATTAGATGAAATGCATTTTATTGCAAAAGTCACGCAAAAGAAATTTAATTTTTTTTATTTACTATACATATACGTTAATGTACATAGCACACCTTGAGAATAATAACGTAATATCTCAAAATTGTTAAATTTTTAGTTCGATTCCATATTTGGATGCAAATTTTGTTAATTTTTTTAACTAATAACTGAAAATCACGTAAGAATATTATAAAAAATTACCACTTTTATTCAAAATTTGCCGAGTTCAGTTTTTATGCATTTTTTTAAGAGTATATGTTTTTTATTAAATTCAATATCTCGATATTTTACCATATCATCCTAATTTAAAAAATATTTTAATTAAATACTGTGACATATTGAAATAGTACACGGTTTTCTTAAGTTAGTTGTAACAAAATTTCGATTTACACGAATTTTGTTGAAAGAAATTGAGATTTAAACTGCAATAGTTCAAAATTTTGTAATCATACATTTATTAAAATAAATTATATTATTTTTATTACTGAATATTGCAATGGAACTTTAAGAACAAATACCAATATAAAACAAAATAATTAATTTCTTCGATTTTCTATTTCCCATACATAAAAATATCGTAATTTTCAACGCATTTTACTCTAAACTATATAAATTTAGAATTTTAGTGGTATTATTCTTAAGGTGCGAATTAGGTATTATGAGCCCATATTTTTAAATGAAAAAATTCTATTATAATTTATAATAAAATTCAAATCCAATTAAAATAAAATTTTATGTTAAACTATTATTAAAATATAACCTATATAAATTATTATAAATATTTACATTTTAATAATATTCACGATTTTATTACATTAAATCAGGTTATAATAAAAAATAAGTGTTCTATTAATTATATTATATGAATGCAATAACATATTATTATCATGAAAATTTATTTTATTACAGTTCATGTAACCATTATTTTATAAATTCAACCAATAAGACTGTCATATGTCAAATTTTAGAATATATCGTGTGATATTAATAAATTCTATAGCAATTAAATATGGAAATAAAAAATAGTGTCATACTCGTAATGCTATTATTTAAACACCTTTTATAATTATAAGTTTCTAAATTCTTTTAATTGTATTTAACAATTCTCCGAATTAGAATTATTATAATATTGTGGTTGAAGTTTTATATTACCTAGTTTAGGATTACAATATTTATTGTGATTATTTAGAATTGTAATATGATTAAAATCTAATTTAAATAATATTATTTATGAATGAAAATATGCTATTAAAATTGATTATAAATGTAATGAGTTTAAATTATATTGTTTATATTACTTAAATTTCAAAATTAGCTGAATTTCCATATACTTAATGTGATATAATTTAGCAGTTTTGTAATGGCATTTGTAATTAAATTTAATAAGCATCCACAACATTAATAAATTGCAAAAGGATCTAATCCTTTAGTTCATACAAGTTAAACCAATTTAAACAACAATACGAAGATTTTACTCTGTATTACAAATTAATAGCGATTTAAGAAATCAAATAGTACTATTTCTCTTATTACTTTATTGAGTATACGATTTCACAACTAAAAATTAGTCTGGAGTCAATAAACTCATATATTATTAATTTAAAATTAATTATTTATTATTAATAACTGTTATTGAATCATTTATTTCTAATAAAACTGATGGTATTAATCCAATAAGTAAAATATTGTACTGCTGGGAAAATTTAGATTTATGTTAGATCTGCATATTTTTAATAAACACCATTTATATAAGTTTAACTGAAGACGATCTTAGATATCAGACCCTTATGTTCAGAATGATTTTTAATCAAAAATGGTCGTTTTACAACAGAATTTAATGAATTATTATTATTTTTAGAATTATTGTCTTAACATTCAAATATTAACAGCTAACAGTTGAATTAACAGCGAAAAGGAGTGTAACGCTACTAACATTTTGTTCTTAAGAACAGAGAAAAAAATATATTTAAAGAAAATTTTTTTTCTATTCTTCATTGCCTAACTATTTATTACAAAAAAAAAAAAAACATTTTAAGAATAGCTATACGTTTTCTTTCAAAAGGACATTTTATTACGTAAGCATATTCTGTAAATTTCAATTAGAAATGCGTTTAACTAAAATTTACAAAAAAAAAAGAGAAAACAAAGAATATATGTCATAATGCTCGTAATATAAAATGCTACTTAAAATATTTTTGTTCGCTCCAAAAATTAAAAAGGACAATATACAGAATATAATAATAATAATAACAATAATAATAATAAATAACTATGTTAACAATATTTTTTTTTTTTGTTTATATTTCATTTTCTCTCTTTTATTTCAGCTACTATTTATATAAACTGTTATGATATAGTAACACCACTTATAATTTGTGTCAGCGTTTCTCCAAAATTCATGATAATGCGACCACAAAAATAATTAATAGGAAATGATTTCGTGATTCACCCTCTCCCCTTCTTGTTTGATTGTAAAATTTTTGTGTTAATATTTAATATTTACTCTTACCTATACTATTGAATTTATCATACTAAAAATGACCATTTTTATTCTCTTCATACATGGGGTCGTGGTCGCCTATTTGAGAATCCTTGATTTATACTTATATATTATAAGATTCATAAATTTCCGTATCATAATGTACATATGCATTTAAAAAGGACATGCATTTTTTTTTTGTTTCTGGGTAAAATTATTTGTTTGGGGTCTCAAAAAATAATAATATGCATTTATAATAATGATATTTTATACATAACATATTCTTAATATACGTTATGTACATATGTGTAAAAGTTGACATCAGCTGTATATAAAAAAGGAGTGGATGAAATAATATTGTTTGTATTCATATTTATTGTATGATATAGGTAAGTATGCTGTTCATTATATGCATTTTAAAATAATAAATGTGTGTATTGTGATTATGTTGATGTTATACACGCTACTGAATTTTTTGTTATTTTTGTTTTTGTTTTTGTATTTTCTCATTTTCTTTAATCCTTACTGTTTATTTTTTGTTCTCTACTACTATTTTCCCTTGTATATTTTGAAAATTATGATTGCAATCATAATTTAAGATTTTCATTTTACTTAAAAGTTTTTAAAATAAAAAAAAAAAATATAAGAAAAAATAATGGTAAGTGGAGGTAACTGTTTTTATCTTAGGAATTTTCTTTGTTTTCGCTTTTTGTTTGTTTGTGTGTGTGTTTGTTTTGTTTTTTTTTTATTATTAAGAAAAGAATGAAAATGCAATTCTCATGAGAACACGAATAGCATAAAAAGTACTTGAATAACTATTAAAAAAAAAACGTATATTATTTATTATATGGAATACATATATGAAAACAAAAAAATAATAAAAACAAAAGAAAAAATTAAGGTTAAATAAAATATAGAGAAAAAAATATTAAATGAAGTTTTTCTATTTTTTTCAAAATTTCGAAATAAAACAAAATAAATTTAATGATTTTTTCAAAGATTTTTATTTAGATTTGATTAAAATTCTATTTAGTTTTCATAAATTCAATATATAGTTTTGTCGTGAGTGGAGTTGATGGGAACTATTATCGCTACATATGCGATTTAGATTAAGGTGGATTAAGCCAAGCTTATTCATAGATCAATTCTGAAAATTTTACTAAATTTGAGTCATAAGCTTATGTTTTATAATACGAGTATCATTAAATTCATTTTTACAATTTCAATAGTTTTAGTTTATTTTTATTGTACTCGTAGTGTTCTTTAATGAGGGTTATTATTGCTGTATGCGGTGCAAAATTCTGCCAACCAGAAATTGCTCTATTCTGAAAATTTCATTTAATATCAAGTATTAAAATTTATTATTCAATTAATTTTTCGGAATTATTGTGGATAAATGTTGCAAATACAAAAATATAACACGAATGTTCTAATAATTATAAAAATATATAGGTATATAACATGAATTTAAGTCCATGGTACAGCATAATCCCATTATTTTAATATTCTCAATTAATTTGATTTTAATTCTAATTCTTAGTATTAATTTTTTTAATTAGATATTGGGAAGCTTAGGTAATCGAGAGAATTTAAGGCTATCAATGAGAAAATAATATTTTTATAACACAAGAGGTATTGGAATACCACTTAGCATAATATTGATTATATTTTGAAATTGGAAGAAATCATGTAAATAAAGAACTTCAGATGATTCAGGAAAATGATGTAAAGAATATTATTTGTCTCGGCAATTATAATAGCAATTTAAACAAAAAGAATGACCATTAAAAATGGCATTGATATAGAATCAATTTAATTTTATTATGAAAAAGTAAAAAAATGAAAAAAAATTGATAGAACAGGCTCAGAATCACTCGAGACAATAGCCTACAGGAGTTAGAAAATTTTGAACGGTTATATAATGGACACATTTGTGTCTATCGGACAACAACCTATCGCAGTGCCGTAAGAGATAGAGAAATTCAGTTGCTATAAATAACACATTTGTAGTTTGTTTCAAAATTGTTTCACACTTTATTTTACCTTGAGATACTCAATTTATTCTAACTTTGAAAATATTTCTGATTTTGTAATTTGTAGCCGAAAATGACAACAGTGTGAGAAATGCACGATTGATAACTATTGCAAAAAGTGTATAAATAAAAATGTAATATACTGCGACCCCAACAATTATATTTTAATAATTTTAATACATGAAATACACTTCCAATTTGTAAAAATAAATAATATTATATTTTTAAGAATTTAATTTATTTAATCGAAAATATTTTTATTTTATTTAAAGAAATACTTGAGGAATTTGCCTTTTTTCCCTTTATTTTTTTTTTAATTTATTGAGTCTGAAATATATATGATCATAAAAAAAAATACTATAATATTTCCCTAGACATTAAAAATTACACTTACGCAATATTATAAATATTTTTTTTTAGAATAATTCCTCATTTACACCAGTGAGAACAAAGTGAATTTTATGTATGTGTGTCATAAGAGGTGTCACACTTTATTTAATATTAAATGCAAATTAATTTTTAAAGAGTTCTAAAATGCAAAATATTTTACGAGTATATGAATTTTATGAAAAAGTTATTTAAAAAATTGCGTATATATATGGTAAAAACTCTAGAAATAAAAATTTGCCCCAATAGCAGGTGTATTAAAATTTTAAATAATGATAATTATAAGGTGATATTGCATCGTGCACATATAACACATTTAAATTTTGGAAGCAAAATATTTGTTTGCGTTGATTATAGCGTCAGATTCATTTTTGTTTTGCGGAATTAACAAAAATTTATAAGTTAAATTCTTCTTTTTAAATAATACTCGTATTTTGCATATTTAAACTATATGAAATTATGAGATAGGGAAAGTATTAAAGTTCATATGCTGTAAGAATTAAAGTTCATATATGCTGTAAAAAGTTTTATATTTTGAAATTCATGTAAGTAGTTATATTTAGTAGGATTTCAAAACTTTGTTTTAAATTAGTTTAAAAAAATATCTTCATTCTTATATTTTATTATTTGTCAAATAAAACTTACATGCGATAATATAGAAATAATCTTCTTTAATTCTTAGTTACATAAGATTTTTGTAAGTGTAACACGAGTAATATATTGTTCATTAAATTTAAAATTAAGAAATCATGTTTTTTTTATTTGTTGTATTTTTATTTGTTTGTCGTAAGAGTGCCTTTTAGATTATTTATTATCTGTAACATTCAGAATACAAAATATTTTGGATTTTATAAAGAGTTTAAAATATAGCATTAAATTTTTTTCTTCTTTATCTTAGGAGGAGCATGGGGCTAATGCATGGAATTATAGACAGTCATGCCACAATTTCATTGTGCCATAGAGGTTTAATTAGGTAGATGACTAGCCTGCCCTAGGAGTATTTAGATAATTTAGGTAATCTTATCATTATTCCCTTCAGATGTTGACTGAATTTCATATATTGCTATTTGGAGAAAACTAATATAATATATCCAATATTTTTGAATTTTTATATTTTAAGCTTAGGAGTAAGCTATAAAATTGAAATAAGAATGGAGAATAACACTTGTTAAATTGAAAAGAGTAAATTATTACTAGGAAATTAGAATAACGAAAATTTTGAATTAAGAATATTAGGAATATATGTATGATAAACATTAGGAGGAAAAATTTAATATATTAAAAAGAAGAATTTACTTTCTCATTTCAATTTTTAGACAAAAATTATTCATTTAAAATAAAAATTGAATAAAATTATTTATCCAAAGCGATTCTATTTACTTATTTTTAT